>NW_027331857.1:3974888-5299851 GCF_033568475.1 Henckelia pumila | reverse complement strand
AAAAGCCCGCTCGATTCAAGAATTAATATAAAATTCATCGTGACTCCGATTGATGAAACGATTTTCACCAATGTGTGAGTCACAGAGAAACCATTTCATCTGCACCGTATTAAAGTCAAAATAAATTTTTCCTGAATCCGAATTATCAGTGGTTTCGCAAAAATGTCCATCCCTATGTCATTTTAGGAAACCCTACTCCCTCTACTTATTAATTAAGAAAGTCCAACTCCTTAGTTCATTAAATTTAACATTCTTTAAATTTAACTATTCCATCAAAACAGGGGGATTAAAACTCCATTACACTGTGTTGGACCCTCAAGTGGTTCAGGGATATCAGCTAGCCGTGGGCTCACAACTCCTTGTGACTCGGAAATCATACACTTCTTTTCCCGGGGTGAAAAAACTTTGCCCAACGAATCATGGTAAATGCGAGAATTTCTAGCCTAGCAACATCGCCCCATGATTCCCGTAGGTATCAACGTACCTGATAGTGGCCTACAAGAACCAGTAGATTTTAGGGTTAGCGTACAGTACGGCTCCCTTCATCCATATATCCCGATCGGAATCAAGCAACCATTAGGTATTATCGAGAGTCGCTCAAGATTCGCATAACTATGCAGATTGGCATCTTGAAGATCAAAATTAGTGACATCATCATGTGGCTACTAAGAAACCATTTCTTAAAATCACAGTCAAGTACTCTGGCCTAGAGATTTGTCACACTAATATCTCCTCAGATCGCACTAGGATAATCCAGCACTCAGCAAGTATGTGGTGAATCCTTGACAACAATGCATTGACTCCTATAATGTGTCGTAAACTGTACCCAATCTCGAACAACCTGATGACCCCCTCAGAGTCGGTAAACGAGTCAAAGCACAGTACTAGCATATAGAGTCTCCATGATGTTTCAAGTCGTAAGGACTATTGGTGTACAACCAAAACCGCGGACTTTATCCACTCGATAAGTGATAACCACTTGGAAAGTCCGGATAGGGTAGTTCGACTATTCATCCTATGAATATCCATTTGCATGCTTCGAACATCTCCATGTTCCCTACCAATGAAACGTGGTACTCCGCATCGCAAATGCTAGTCTCAAACTCGAGCGATCCTTATCCTTATTATCGGACGGCTCAATCGACTAGGAACGGTTTTAGAATATACAGTGACTATAAGATGTATTTCATGATAGACATCTCCATGTTCTACCACATCTTACATACACTATAGTATATTCAAGGTCTTTATCAAAACAACAATAGTATATCACAATATAACAATATGAAGTAATATAAAGTCATTGCCATAAAAGTGTAAATAATATTAAACAAAAGATTGTTTATACAAAGAGTCAACAAAGCCCATAGCCACACAGTTGGCTCACTGGGCACCCACTCTTACAGGAGCTGGGTTTTGGGCTCGAGTTCAGGGGCTGCTTCGAATCGGGCATTTGATTTGGGTCGAGGATCAAGGGTCGGTCTTCGAGGAAATCGGTTCTTAGGTATGGGCAGGGGTTGTCTCCTTTGAGTCACACTAGGCTTGGAAAAAGCTGTCCTAGTGGTTTGAAGAGGACTTAAGGAATGGTCTGGGTCTTAGCTTATAAGTTGTTAACATGGGAGATCAATGTTTAAGTGTCTTGAGAGGGAGATGAACTAAGATTTGGTGAGCAGAAATGTCCAAGTGTTGAGGGCTGTCCAGAAATGGTCATGTAAAACAGGGTTTCACTAATGTTTTGGCTAAGGGCATGACTTTAGGAATAGTCTAGAAAGTTAGAGAAATGTCTTTTCAAGCGGAAACTAATTTGGTTAAGTTTTTATCGAGTTCTAGGCTATCGAATGGTAAATTGCAGCATTTTGGTCATTAAGTGTTGCTACCCGGGATACGTCCTAAGTGCCAGAAAAGTAAGTTTAGAATCTTAGCCATGGGTTGCCAACTAAATCACCATCCTTGTCAACCATCTTTCATCATTTGCTTGTGAATCGAGTAATCGAGTACATATTTTCAAAGAAAGTCATTTCCTTAAATGCATGCTATATCTTTGTGTCGAGTCAAGTAAGAATGAAAGAAAATATTTTTGAACAAATTGAAATGATTGTGACTATAGAAATGACGTGTATGTGTGGGGTTGAGAGACGTCTTGGCCTACCTTACCAAATATAGAAATGACGTGTATGCGTGGGGTTAAGAGAAATCTTGGCCTACCTTACCAAATATAGAAATGACGTGTATGTGTGGGGTTAAGAGAAATCTTGGCCTCCCTTACCACTCACAGGGCAAGACGAGTTTTGGAGATATCCTGACTTTCTTGCGGCATAGTGCACTGCAGCCTTGATCATGATCGAAAACACAGGGTCACAATTCAAGGATCTAAGTTCACAGTTACAGTTACAGTTAAGGTTTCAATTTCAGCTATAGATCAGTTCTAATTTGACTTGACTTCGTTTATATTCAGTTTCAGTCACACATGAGATTAAGTAAAGTTTAAGAAAGTTCCCAAGTTTAATTGTGCGAGTTCATTGCATGCATTACATCTCATTCTCATTTATCATTCAACTTTTCGAAGTAAGTTTCAAAGTATATTAAGTACTAGTATTTTAAGTATTAAGCATTTACTTTTAAACCCTCATTATTTCCCTCATATTCTTGTTGGGCTCCTAGGCTCACTACATCTACTTGGTGTAGGTAAAAGTTATCATCGAGATTGCAAGGCAGGACTTTCGAGTGGACTGTGATGCGGGCACGGCACATCCCTCTGACCATGCCAATCTTCCGCAAAATTTTATTTTAGCAATTTAAAGTCTTTTATTTTGTTGATTGGATAAATGATATTGTAAGAATTTATAAATTATTGGTGGGCATGTAAATATGTAAATGCTTAATCTTTTGTTTTTCGAAAGGTTGAATTTCTTCTCCGGTTCTCGTTCCTTTCTTGGTCTAGTTTATTTAGTGTTGTTTGCTTTTCTCTAAAAATTGTTGTCTGTGACAGATGGTTTGTAATTTAAATAGATAGGTCATGCCGAAATTTTGAAAAAAATTCGTATTTTATTTAGTTTAATTATAAGTAGTAGTTAGGGTCGTTTCAGTTATTGTAGTGTAAATTTAGTTAAACTATAGTGTAAACCTAGTGTAATTTTTGTTATACTATAGTGTAATCCTAGTGTTATTTTAGTTATACTATAGTGTTATTGTAGTGTAAATTTAGTTACACTATAGTGTAAACCTATTGTAATTTTAGTTATACTATAGTGTTATTGTAGTATAAATTTAGTTATACTATAGTGTAATCCTAGTGTAATTTTAGTTATACTATAGTGTTATTGTAGTGTAAATTTAGTTATACTATACTGTAAACCTAGTGTAATTTTAGTTATACTATAGTATAATCTTAGTGTTATTTTAGTTATACTATAGTGTTATTGTAGTGTAAATTTAGTTATACTATAGTATAATCCTATTGTAATTTTAGTTATATTATAGTGTAATGCTAGTGTTATTTTAGTTATACTATAGTGTTATTGTAGCACCTAAAATCTAATCTACTAAATCGCATGCATTTAATTTAATAAATATTATGATTTTTATTTTTAAGTTTATAAGTTTATTTGATTTAAATTTTTTATTTGAATTATGTGTTAATAGAATATTACTTATTTATTCAAATGATTTTATTGTGCAATTTAATTGTTTTAAAGATTTTAAAGGTTTAAGGTTTTTGCATATTTAAATGATTTTCGATTTTAATTATCTAGTTTATTCTTTCAAGTGATTTTAACTGTTTAGATTATTTGTTTGGATATCTTCGAGTGTCCAATTTATATATTCTAAATAACCTAAGTTTAGCGGTTAGTTATTTTAAATTATTTTAAATGCCTAGATTATTTGTTTAAATCATTTTTAATTGTCCAAATCATTTTAAAGGTTTTTATTTATGCTTGGTTATTTATTTAAATTGCTTTTAAACGTTAGTCTAGCCTGTTTAAATTATTTTAATCGTTCTGCTTATTATTTAAACATTTTATTTATCGATGTGATATCAAAATATTTAAGTATTAAAAATTAGCATTTTCAAACCCGGTAAATAGAATTTAAGTATTTAACTCTTGAATTTTCAAACTTTGAATGTTTGCGGGGAATTTGAAATTAACCTTTTTCATGTTATACATTGATCTACCTTCTCTTACACACAACCCAATTTAGAGCTCAGTCCAAACCCCGGCCCAACTCAAATCACACGGCCCATTGAAGGAATTTATTCAGGCTCATTTAATCGGCCCATTTCCTTTCATCTTCTCCAAGTCTTAGCCGATGTGATCTTCTCATTTCCTCTCCAGTCTCACTTCAAACGCGATCCGCCCCCTTCCATTCAGCTTCCGGCTGCCGCTAGCAGCCCTCCTTCCCGGCGAAGCACCCTCCAGGCGAGCTGAACAAGGTCTTTCCTCCCTTCCTCAGCTTGATTCCAGCGTCCGAGCTTCCCACGAGCCCCATTTCTGATCTTTCACGGTTTAAGGCAAGATTTTTGGGTTTCTTTGGCCACCAAGTAGATTAATATGTTGTGTGCTTGTATTTCTCTCTTGCATTGCCAAATTTTATTTGAGTTTAAGAAGTGGCTCGGTTTTCTGATTTCTTGATGGTCGTTCGTTGCTTCGGGTTCTTTTCTACGTTTAGCTATTTGTGCCCTCTTCGAATTTCCTTTGCAATATATATTCGTGTCTATGCTTGCTATGCATAGTTTTCTTGTGTTGGATAGATTTGAGCAAAATCCGTTTCATGTTGCGTCTGCTTTATTTCTCAGATTCTGCGTTTGTTGAGTTCATGTTTCATTCGAGTTTGCGTGTTGTTGGATGGTGAAATAGGGGCTACCATGGGTGAGAACGTAGCTCACATGGTAGCGCTTAGGTTGTGTCGGATATAGCTAACAAATGGGTTGAAAGGTTGTTGGTTAGATGTTGAAGGAGTGGGGTTTTCTTGGGGCTGGGGCAGTGGCTTCCTTGAGCTGGGTAGTGTCTTAAGGACATGGGACAATGTTCGAGCTTGGGTGCTGGAAGGAATCGGGTTTCGAGCTGGGATTTGGCTAGGGCAGGGGCTGTCTCGAGGTGGGAATCGGCTTGGGACAAGGCTGTTTTGAGCTGGGAATTTGGTTTGGGAGTGAGGGGCTGCTGATCAAGTGTTGTAGGAGCTCGGTTTTGGGCTCGAGGTCAGGGGCTGCTTCGAATCGGGCATTTGATTTGGGTCGAGGATCAAGGGTCGGTCTTCGAGGAAATCGGTTCTTAGGTATGGGCAGGGGTTGTCTCCTTTGAGTCACACTAGGCTTGGAGAAAGCTGTCCTAGTGGTTTGAAGAGGACTTAAGGAATGGTCTGGGTCTTAGCTTATAAGTTGTTAACATGGGAGATCAATGTTTAAGTGTCTTGAGAGGGAGATGAACTAAGATTTGGTGAGCAGAAATGTCCATGTGTTGAGGGATGTCCAGAAATGGTCATGTAAAACAGGGTTGCACTAATGTTTTGGCTAAGGGCATGACTTTAGGAATAGTCTAGGAAGTTAGAGAAATGTCTTTTCAAGCGGGAACTAATTTGGTTAAGTTTTGATCAAGTTCTAGGCTATCGAATGGTAAAGTGCAACATTTTGGTCATTAAGTGTTGCTACCCAGGATACGTCCTAAGTGCCAGAAAAATAAGTTTAGAATCTTAGCCATGGGTTGCCACCTAAATCACCATCCTTGTCAACCATCTTTCATCATTTGCTTGTGAATCGAGTAATCGAGTACATATTTTCAAAGAAAGTCATTTCCTTAAATGCATGCTATATCTTTGTGTCGAGTCAAGTAAGAATGAAAGAAAATATTTTTGAACGAAGTAAAATGATTGTGACTATAGAAATGACGTGTATGTGTGGGGTTGAGAGACATCTTGGCCTACCTTACCAAATATAGAAATGACGTGTATGTGTGGGGTTAAGAGAAATCTTGGTCTACCTTACCAAATATAGAAATGACGTGTATGTGTGGGGTTAAGAGAAATCTTGGCCTCCCTTACCAATCATAGGGCAAGACGAGTTTTGGAGATATCCTGACTTCCTTGTGGCATAGTGCACTGCAGCCATGATCATGATCGAAAACACAGGGTCACAATTCAAGGATCTAAGTTCACAGTTACATTTACAGTTACAGTTTCAATTTCAGTTATAGATCAGTTCTAATTTGACTCGACTTCGTTTATATTCAGTTTCAGTCACACATGAGATTAAGTAAAGTTTAAGAAAGTTCCCAAGTTTAATTGGACGAATTCATTGCATGCATTACATCTTATTCTCATTTATCATTCAACTTTTCGAAGTAAGTTTCAAAGTATATTAAGTACTAGTATTTTAAGTATTAAGCATTTACTTTTAAACCCTCGTTAATTCCCCCATATTCTTGTTGGGCCCCTAGGCTCACTACATCTACTTGGTGCAGGTAAAAGTTATCATCAAGATTGCAAGGCAGGACTTTCGAGTGGACTGTGATGCGGGCACAGCACATCCCTCTGACCATGCCAATCTTCCGCAAAAGTTTATTTTAGCAATTTAAAGTCTTTTATTTTGTTGATTGGATAAAAGATATTGTCAGGCTGCGCTTGGTAGATGTGACGAGATTAATAATGGAATGATAAAGGTAAGGATAAGTAAATATAATTTTAAATTTTTTTAAATAATTGAGATAACATATATTGTGTTTGATTGGTTTTTTGGGCGTGTGTTTCGAAGTTGGATAAGTGCCTTTTTCCCCGAAATACCCCTGGCTATTATGACATTCCCCCAAATAACGAAAACCTAAATCCCAACAACTTGAGTCGCTTGTACCTCAAAATTCTTCTCGCTCGATAAAGCACCTCAAATCCGGCGATTTCAATTCCTACAAGTATCTGCAACAGACCGGTGTAAGATGAACGAGTAAGGTAAGTTGTTGGGCAAAAATTTATGTTTCTGTGTGTATTTCTCAGTCACGAAACTGTGTTAACCTTTTTCAAAACTGGATTTTGTTGAAGACCAGCTACGTCTTAATATCCGCAGTCTCATAATTCGTGAAAATATATTATGCAGGCACGTTCTTCGTTTGGTGTACAGGGTGGTTGTCGAATCCATTTCCAACTATATTGGTAAAAAAATCCCTCAAACATAACTAGATGGTAATGTATTATCCATAAATTTGTATTTATTATATTCGTACTTTTCTTACTTTATTTCTTTGAAATTATGTTCCACTAACTAAGAAATAATTTTGTACATTTGTAAATTTCTTCAATGCCATTCAAACCCCTGAAATTAGAAATTTTCAATTTGTTAGTTAAGTGTGTAAAAATATGTATCCCACGAACTTTTTTCACTTTCATTTTGTACAAAATATTTGGTTAAACTTTGCGGCCATGCTCGGAAATTATTGAATTAAATTATTTTCAGCAACTAAAATAAAGCATTTTATTTGCTTTCAACCTAAATACTTGGAAAATGCAGGGAAGAACATATGTCGTCTTCCGTGGACACAAACCTGGAGAGTACGATAATTGGGCAGAAGCAGACGCACAAGTAAGTGGTTTCCACCGCTCTTGTTTCCAAGGTTATGATAGTAGAAAAGAGGCCGAGGAAGCATTTAAATCTTTAGCAAGAAATCCAATTTACAGAACTACTTCGAACGAGTCACAAAGTTCAGGTTGTGCGCGAAATGAATCTTCTAGCTCGAGACCCAACACCGCAAATAAACTACTTGAGCTACTACAAAATGTCTCGGATTTACGTGCTGAGCATCGCAATTTAGGATTGAAACTGGATAAATTATGTGAGGATATAGGAGAAATATTGGATGAAATCGCCAGTACTGATGGTATTTAATTAGATAAGTAGTCGTATCAAACCTCATTCTTCTGTTATCTGTTTGTGTGAAGAATATTTCCTTCCATAGTTAGTCTTGTTATATATAGTCTTGTACAGAACGTGTTAGTAGAAATAGGTAAAAGTATGCCCGATGACTCCATCCTCTCAATGTGTTGACAAAGCACTAATGAATTCAGCAGCAGAATTTGTATGTTCTTCTTCATTTGGTGTGACAAATATTTCAACAATCCAGGTATTTACTCCATTTTTTTATTTAATTTCAACTTTGTTTTGTTAAAGCCTTCAGCAAATTTTTTTAAATTGTATGTAAATGATTCATTACTCTCTCTTATTTGTTAATTTCAGATGTTGGAATATATTTGTCTTCAAAATATTTTCTCCCAGTAAGTTGTTTTTGACTTATTTTTATTCATTGTACTGTGTATTTATATATATCTTTGTGACTTCATAATGATTTTTTTATATGGTTTAGTTGTTGGTTGGGTTCTGTGACGTGAAAGTTAATTGCATTGATGTGTAATATTTTGGGACTAAAGTTGATAATATATAAAATTTTTGGGTTAATACATTAATGTCACATATTTCTCACTTGAGTGAACCACTTTTTCAAGACTGATATCCAAAATCTGAAGTGGATTTGACCCCTGAAATTTATTCTCCAGTGTAATAATTTCCATCTATTTGTATTAAATACAGTTGGGTGAGAAAGTGCATTTAATACATTCTCCACTTTAAATACCAATTGCAAGTAATATTGTGGCATAATATAGAACTAACATTTTTTTTTTTTTGCATGTGTGGTTATTCTTAGGTACAAAATGTCTTCAAGTGTCAATTACTCTCAAGAAATCGTTGCAAGCAATTACCACGTACCTGTCGTTGATCTTTGTCCTGATGATGAAAAAAAATTTCTGGTAAGCATGTATCAACTGACAAGAAAAAGAAGATCAGGGATGTCTCAGAAAACTGTACCTTTGAAGAGAAGAGTAGGAAGAAAATGAAGTTGTGTGACCCAACAACTGCAACATTGTGCCGAGGTAAGAAAGAAGTTGGCCCATATTTTCACCTTGGAAACAAGAGCAAGACCACTACGAATGTTGTCTCTGGTGAGGGAGCAAAATCAGTGGTCTTCATTGACCTATCTGATGACACCACTGCATGAGTGGTGTTAGTGTAACATATGTGCATATATTGCACCACCCTTTTGTTTTTTGTTATGAATGGTATAGCCTATTGTGTTTTGTATTTTGGTATGATGGCCGTACTATTTTTTAGAATGGTGGTGAATATGGCACATTTAAGTTATATATGTGATGAATTTGTTGTTGTATGTAAATATGACTTTGTACTTGAATGTGCAAATATTAAGAATGTTGAAATTAGTACTGTTTCTACTTTCATATATAACATGTCAAATCTTGGAATGAATGTGATAATATCAGCATATATATATATATATATATATATATATATATATATATATATTTCTCAAATGAGATGCTAGTTAGGGAAGATATTCTTCTCATTTAGCTCAAACGGAATACATTAATGATTTGTTTTCCAACTGTATAAATGTATCTGTATAAATTGGAGGTTCAGAGTTGGAACTTAAGCGTTTCAGTATTTGTATAAATTTTTTTCCTGAGATAATTTCTTAGCTTCCTCTTGGTCATCCACAAATATGTTGGTTTCCAACTGTATAAATGTATGCTAAATTACTTTGTCTAAACTTGGTCAGACAACATGTAATCAAGTTAGGCTGCGCAAGCCATTTCCAGAAAAAAAAAAACAGATAAAAACTGGTACTGATTTGTTTGCGAAAAAAGTAGGCGTTATTAAGAAACGAAGACTTACATTAACTACATAATAAGTACTAGCCCCGTGCATTGCAAAATGAGTTTTGACATTGGTATAATTAGATAAGGGACTAAATATATCAAAATAGACAGACTAGTGTCTGAATTCCATATAACACAACACACATTAAAGTTGGCGATGCAAAATAAAGCGTTCTAACACAAAATACATCGTTTCATTACACCATCTCCACCAAATACGCAGTGGGAACAAAAACTTTGATCATTACCTATTACTCCCCACGAAGCAACCCTTTGACCAAGTGAATTATTCCGCGCTCATTTTGTCGTATAAACAATGCAAGATTGTTGTTGTTATTGAACAACAACTTAGCAGCAGTAAATTGCTCATCCTCGGAGAGTTCATTTCATCCCCTTCAATGCATCTAACGCTTTATCTTGTACATCTGAGATCTTTTCCACCGAAGACATTTCCTTGATCAAATGTGACATTGTATCTTTAGTTATGTGTGAGAGATTGTTAATCGCTGTCGCTATAGATTCGTCAGTGTCGTTTGCTTGCTTTCTTTTCTTCATTTTTGAAGTTGCACCTGCACTTTGTTTGGATGTTGGAGTATGCGTTTCAGATATTGAGTCTTCATTAACTTCGACAAAGTTGGTTGTCAGACTCCCGGGAATGAGTTGTTCATCTGGGATCACCCGTTCAAGTCTTAAAACCTCATCCAGTGCACTCTGAAAATTATCTCTCTCGTCTCCAGCAGCACGATCGTTTCCAAATATTTCACTCCAATCATTAAAAAATGTCCACTGCTTGTGTCGCATCGCTCGAAAGCTTTGGTCAGTCTGAAAAAAAAAGGGTCAATAATGATGAAGATGAAAAATTTTCTTCTCAAGTCTAACTGAACTGAAAAAAATACCTTAACAATTGCTTCCCAGGCCTCATCTGTAACCTCTATGGTGTTCTCACTGTCATTCCACCCGACACCACTTTTGGATAATAACGTCACCAGAGTACTATACGTTTTCTTCCACACATGGATTTTCGAATTTATATGTGGATTACCACGTAAATTTGTACCTGGGATTGCGGCCTGCATTGCATTCTCCAACAAATTCAAATAACCCGCTCTAAAACCATTCTCACTTTTCCAGCCTTTTGTGACAACTTCTTTCAGAGATTGTATCAACACTTCTTCTTCACGAGCAGTCCAACTACGACGCGTCTTATCTAGTTTCTTCCACCTACCATTGCCACTCCCAGAAGTTGCGACACTATCCATGGTATGAGAAATATTGATCTTGTAACCCTGTGAACCAAAACAAGATAAAATGCATTCAAAGTACAAGAAAGTTGAATATCAAAGTTACTGAAGCGATTTGGTACAATATCCATTTTACAGATCTTGTTTACGAAACAAAAGGGAAACCACTGCCATAATCGAAACAAGAACAACAAAATAACAAAATGAGCAACGATTCACATTTGTAAGTACGATTTCATAACATTAAAATTAAATAAAAAGTAGTCAGTTGTTTGTGTTCCACATTGATAGGGCAAATTGTTCTCTCCAATGATCCCACCCTTGTGACGACTCAAAACTGCTCAAGTACTCAGTTTCTGTCTCTGGACCCGGGCTGCCAACTTCGTCTTCAGTTGCGTCGATTGGATCATCGGGCATTTGATTACAGATGAAATTATGTAGAAGCATGCATGCTAAAATTATCCTGTTTTGAATTTTCAAGGGGTAGAAAGATGGACTTCGAAGGATGGCCCATCTCTTTTTCAACAAACCAAATGCTCTTTCAATAACGTTTTGTGCTTGAGAGTGTCTCCAATTGAATAGCTCCTTGTAATCTTGTGGTGCGGATGCACGGTTACCCCAAGCATCCCGATGATATCTTACTCGTCTATATGGAGTCAAGAATCCTTCCATATTCGCATATCCATTGTCACACAGGTAATAACAACCTGCACAATGGTTACAAATAAATGACTAAGTTTCTGAAATTAAATAATTCTCCAGTGATCAATCTGTTCAGTACAAGTGAATAAACAACTGCAAATATTAAACATAAAATATTTTCAAAGAAAAACCTCTTGGAACTTTGAAGTAGTCATCCCCAGTCAATGCATCTCTTAATACTCGAGCATCTGCCGCAGATCCCTCCCAACCAATCAGCGCATAAATAAAATTCATATCGAGGTTCTATATTTTGCTTTCTCCCGGGAAGGCACGTGCACAGGAATATGTGTCCCATCCAATGCACCAAGACAACCCTGTAATATTAAATTTTTACAGTAAGGAACTTGTAATAAAAGCAAAATATATATTAATAAAAAAATAAGTTCAAATTGAAAGAAGAGTAGGTAAACTATTCTAACTACCTTAAACCATTTCCAATTCTCGTTCGTGCATGTTTCATCCACAGGGGTTGGCTTAACAAGAAGAAATGGATGTAACTTCAACAACGCTCCCATAACATCATGAAAATGCGCACTAATTGTCTGTCCGCTTCGCATGTACTCATGACCACTAACACGATTTTTTTAATGATGTGCCAACACAGACAGAAACATAGCGACCTTTTCCTCTACTCGAACGTACCGCGAGTCACTTAGTCCTCCCAAATGAATTAGAAGATAACAAAGCCTCCCAAATGCATTGCGATTCATCCTCAAGTTCACCACACATTGCACATCTCCCGCGTCAATAATTCGATTCAAGTGGCTCAATTGAGTATTGATTCTTTGTGTCATGGAGTATGACAAAGGTGTCGTCCGAGGGGCACGACGTCGCTTTGCAACCGTTCTTTTATGTTGTCTTATTAGAAAACATACCAACAACAAATTTCGAACCAACATTTGATGTACCAGCATAACGAGTAGAATGTTTCTACGTCTCATGTCCATCTTCTCAAAACACTCAACAAACAACACATTTAATAATTTAATTAAGATGTTCGTCGTGCATGTACATTATCTACCAAAAAACAACACACTTAACAGGTTTGTGCTAATTTTGCTTACAAATACATGACAAAATGCAGTCAATTCCAAATGATTTTACCACATTATCTCAAATACTGAACAAAAGAATACCATTTTCACATCATATACTGTTTCATGAAAAGCATAGCAACAACTAATTTCATAAATACAGACTGAAGTACCATCTTCCATCAACATTTCTTCAAAGGAACATAAGCTCCACATGGACCACACTGTTGGGATCGGTTCAGAGGGTAGAGGGGGGGTGAATACACTCTGAAACTTTTCTTCTTTCTTTTCAAAATGATCAAGTGAAGTTTAGTTCACTTAATCTGTTTTCTCAACTTCTAAAACGGTTTGAACAACTTAAATAGTGCGGAAATAGTTCAGAGGTTTTAGTGATGCAAAGTTTATAACACAATGTATGAGCAATATGTAAGATAAATAGCAGTAAAGATTAAGGCACGATTTATGGAAGTTCGAAGGCTTAATCCTTCTACGTCTCCCCTTCTTCCACTTAGGAAGGAATTCACTAGAAGACTTTGGTTATTACAACGTCTTGCAATGCACCCACTTCAGACTTAGGACTTATCCAATGCCTAATCCGAAACTCCTAGATTTATACAGATAAGATTCTCAGTTCTTATCAGACTGGTGGAAGCTTTCAGAGTAGCTTCAAGTCTCTTCAATAATGAGTACAGTCCGGTTGAGCTTCTCAAACTGCAGAGCGGTCGAGAGGCTTGGAAACCCTAGGATGATCCTTGAAGATCAGATATGTAAGCTGTAGGCGAGGGTTTATTTGAGCAGCAAGTGAATGATCTTGTAAGTGTGCTCAAGTATTGCTTCAGTATATCAGATGATGACTTCTGATAGTATTCAAGTGATTGAGTTGATTGAGATTTTTCGTGTTTCTTATCTTCTTTTTCACTTCTTGAGCAATCTTCCCTTTATATAGGTCAATCATCAACATCTTTATTTTGAACGTTCTGATGCTGCATTGAATGCACATTTAATGCTTCATAAATGCATTGATGATTCTGCATGAAGATCGTACACTTCTTTAAATGCAGACAACTTCAAGGGTCCAAAACTGGTATAAACGGTCGAATGCTTTATCTGTAGCCATTCTGCGTTTTTGCCATTTTAGTGCAACCTGTTGTCTCGATGCAAGAGTCAACAGATCTTCTGATACGCCGGTTCTGCTTTTGATAAAGATTTTGCAATGAACGTCTTGTCATAAGTACTTGTCTTGAGATATCTTGATAAGCAGTTGGCACTCTACCGGTAGATAGATTTATCCTCTGCTGGTTTGAATAACCAGTCGATAGGCTTGTGACTGCAACCGGTCGAGAGACAAAGGCGGTTGACAAGCTTTCGGTAGATAACTTGAAGGGTTTAGACGGTTGCGGTAGGAGTTGTAGTAGATTCCTGAAATACAAAAGATTGGCAGCACATTCCTATACAATGAGTTGTTGTTTGTTATCACCAAAATTTCGGATTCAACAATTTCCCCCTTTTTGGTGATGACAAAACTTAAGTGCTCCAAAAACAATATGAAAGCATTAAAATGAACTTCATTGAGAGAATGAATTTCATTAATTACAATAAGCATTCTTATTACACCTGCTGAAGAAAAACAAAATGAGATACAGCTGCGATAAGTAAAGAAGAGACAAGTTGTTCATCTTTTGAACCAACTGGCTCCTCCTGACCTATCGCCTTCTCTTCTTCTTCTGTCGGCTTCTTCCTCACGTCTTCTTGCTTCTGCTGCTCTTCGTTGCTCTTCTTCCCCCTTTTTGGCATCACCTTGGTTGATTCGAAGGATGATCTCAGTGAGTTGAGTGCCAAGGCAGGCTTGCATAGTATCAATTTTTGCATCTAGTTGAGCAAGTAGAGTAGTTTGCATAGTGTCCATCCGATCATTCAACTGCCTATGAAGGCGGTTTTTGGATCTGACAACTTGTTCGGAGACGGTAGAGAGCGTTTTGATTTGAGTGCGATGATGGGCAGTGATCTCTTTGGACAGATGAGCAAGGTCTCGAGACACGGTCTCAAAATGCCGAATCATCGTCTGGCGTGAATTGTCAACCGATAAGGATGAGTTTGTGATGTCTTGTGAGAAGGATCGAACTGTTTGCATGAGCTCATGAAGCCTATTTATCAAAGTGTGATCCAGAGCTGCGGCCATGGCTTCAATTAATGAGTCATCAGTCGGAAGCATTTGACTCTGTGTGTCATTCCTTGGTGAAACCGGGCCAGACTCAAGATGATGTGGTGCTGGTGATCTGGATGGAGAGCTAGCTGATGGATCTTCCAATAGTGGTACAGTTGGAGATGTAAGAGTCTCGACTGCAGCCAAGATGGTTGGTGGAGTAGCAGGATCAGCACTCGGTTCATCCATTATGAGATCTTCCACAAACTTTTCAGTAGATGGAGACGGTTGAAGTGCTGGGTCAGCATCAGTCACTGGCTGTTCTGGAGGTGCAAGTGATACAATAGTGCTTGGTATCTCTGTTGTGGGCACTACTGCTTCACTGCTGCAAGGAGCCTCTATCACAGAGGTGACAGGAATCTCTTTTTCAATCACTTCGAAAGAATCTTGTGGACGACTGGGAGAGGTGTGAGCGGTCGTCGCTGGAGATGAGTGAGCAGTCACAGCTGCTTCCGGTTGAATTACTGCTTGGACTGCGGTTGAGGCGGGGTCGACCGATGAAGATGCTCCCACAATCGATCCTAGAGCGGATGACTGAAACAGGTCAGCAGTGATGAGACCGGTCAGAATCCCATCTAAAAGAGTAAGAGCAGAGACGTCTTCTTCACCCTGATCTTGGGTAAGAAAAGTCTTCATCATCACCTGTGCTTCCAGTCCATAAGCCTGTAAACAAGCTGCTGAAGCTGTCGTTTTTACGTTGTTAAGAGCTTGGAAGTGCTGAAGTAGTTGAGTGATTTGACGTAGACTATTTTGTAGTCCAGTCAAAATCACAAAGTCATCGGCGGCGGTAGGACTCTTGGATTTGAAGTTCTTGACACGCTCATTAATCAACAGAGATAACAGGCTTCCTCGAAGCTTCAAGTCGATGAGCTGTCTTCTTCCCAGAGCCTCCACGATGTCTTCAGTGTCAGCAAAAAGAAGCATCTTTTGCTCAATAACATTCAGAGCTTTCCACTTAGGAAATATTTGAGCAAGCGTCAGGTGAGTACGGGAATGATGCCATCTGTCAAAGCGTTGTAGGTGACGCTTGACAGTGCGGAGAACGTGAGAGATGATCAAGTTGAGCTCTACAGTAGCTGCTGGTTGAGCCTTAGGTGAGTAGATCATCACACCTATCCCTTTGTCCTTGGGATCAGCGAGAGTGACCTTTGGAGTTGATGAGGCACCTTCCCTGATTATCACACCCTTGGTAGGACATGGAGCAGTAGTAGCAGCAGTGGTAGTAGTCTCAACCGTTGGCAGAATTGGTGTTGGAACGGTAGGAGCAAGTCCAGAAAGGGACTTTAACTTCTTGTGCTGCCTCTTCTTCTCGCCTGCAGGCGTGGATGACACAGCTGCTTTGGAGACAGAAGGAGATGACTTGCTGAAGGCTTGAATCAGTGGAACGTTCTCACGTGATTCGTCTTCAGAGTCAGACTCTATGATAAGTTGACGCTTGGCAGATTTCTTGGTATGGGCTGGTTTGGCCGCTACCGGAACTGTTGAAAGCGGTTGAGTGACAGCAACAACACTTGCGGTTGAAGGCAGAGTGTCGACCGCAACCTCTTTCTTGTTCAAAAATTTGAAGATTGTAGAATTGTTGAGCCATTTGGTGGGATGCAGAGGCTCAGTCTTGGAAAAGTCTACTCCAAGGACGCTCAAGATGTGGCAAATTTGCAGAGCAAATCCCTCGGATTGCCCTTTTCCCCTGATCATTTCACATAAGGTAGTGAACAATATGTCTGACCAGTTGATGTTGATTTTGGAGGCGATACAAGCCATGTATTGGAATTTCTCCATCGTCACCTTGTCGTATGATCCAGCCTTGGCAAGAAGATTCTTGGCCACAATGTTGGTCAATAGCCTGAATGGAGCTTTAAGAGATGTCTTCTGAGCCGGCACTTTGATCGAAGCATCAGTGGTTGAGAACTCCTTCAACCAGTATGAGCAGTTACCATCGAGAAGATCCGCGCATTTTGTCAAACCCCTGGAGGGCAGATCAAATGTGCTGGCGAAGAACTTTTGATTTAAGGAGTAGGACTCTGTCCGGATCAAGCATTTGACAGTCCCATGCTCGATTTGAGCGGTTGCAAAGAACTCCTTCAATACAGGCAGATCGCGGATGGCGCTGCTTCTTAGAAACTTCTTTAGTCCAGAGGCTTCAAGCATGGTGAAGACCTCAGTGATTCCTGCATTGTTTGCCTCAATAACGGAATCAAAGTTGATTGCAAGGCAAGTCTTCTGGATCGACATGATAGCTGTAGATAAGAACTCGAGCAGAGAGTAAGCAAAAGCTTGATAGTAATACGATAGAACTTTTAATGCAATATGAAAGCTTTAGCAACGGTGAAAGGTTGATATACGAGTGTAAAGAAGTATATATAGGAACCTATGGGCCATAGGGTGACGTCATGAAAAGTATTTTTGAAATTCAAAATGTTTTGAAGAGTATAATCACCGCGCCTAATTAATGTCATTTGGTTCAAAACACAAAGCTGCTAGTACGGAGCCTGTCAGAGACTAGCTAAAGGCGGATGATATGCCAACATTTATGGCAATGTAACAGCTAAGCTATTAACGTCATACTGGCAATCATTCCCCCTAAAAACATGCATACTAACTTAGATCTACTAAGCCAAAAATATTTCGAAAATATGAAAACTTAGCGTCCGGTAAAGGCTTGGTGAATATGTCTGCTGCTTGCTGATCGGTAGAGATGTATTCCAGCCTGATTTCCTTCTTTAAGACATGATCTCGGATAAAGTGATGCCTGACATCAATGTGCTTTGTCCTAGAGTGCATCACTGGATTGTGAGTGATGGCTATGGCACTTGTATTGTCACAGTAGATTGGAGCTTCACTCGACCGGATTCCATAATCATTAAGCTGCTGTTGAATCCAGACTATTTGAGCACAACAGCTGCCAGCAGCAAGGTATTCTGCTTCGGCGGTCGAGGTAGCAATTGATGTCTGCTTCTTACTTGACCACGAAATTAGTCTATCTCCAAGGAATTGGCATGTGCCACTTGTACTTTTGCGATCAATTCTACAACCTGCATAATCTGCATCTGAATAGCCAATAAGATTAAGATTTGAATCTTTGGGATACCAAAGACCCACATTAGTAGTTCCTTTAATATATTTAATTATTTGTTTGGCGGCAATGAAATGAGATTGCTTAGGTGCTGCTTGAAATCTAGCACATAAACAAACTGAATACATGATATCCGGTCGACTGGCAGTCAAATAAAGCAATGAGCCAATAAGGCCTCGATACATTGTTACCTCGACCGGGATCCCCCCTTCATCTTTATCAAGCTTGATTGATGTACTCATGGGGGTAGATACAGTTGAGCACTGTTCCATTCCAAACTTCTTTACCAATTCCTTGGCATACTTGGATTGATTGATAAATATTCCAGTTTCAAGTTGCTTCACTTGCAGTCCAAGAAAGAAGTTTAGCTCGCCCATCATGCTCATTTCAAATTTCTCCTGCATCATCTTAGAGAACTTTGAGCACAACTTGGGGTTAGTTGACCCCAAATATAATGTCATCAACATAAATTTGTACTAGTAACACATGATCACCTTTTACAAATTTAAACAAGGTCTTATCGACCGTTCCAATTTGGAAATCATGTTCCAGTAAAAATTTTAGTAATGTATCATACCATGCACGCGGTGCTTGTTTTAATCCATAGAGGGCTTTGTCAAGTTTATAGATATATTGAGGATGAGTAGGATTGACAAAACCTGGTGGTTGTTCAACGTACACCTCTTCTTGAAGTAGACCATTGAGGAATGCAGACTTGACATCCATTTGATAAACTTTAAAGTCCTTGAAAGCTGCATAGGCAAGAAAGATGCGGATTGCTTCTAGTCTTGCAACTGGCGCGAAGGATTCCTTAAAGTCTATGCCTTCTTCTTGTCTGAATCCTTGGGCAACAAGTCGAGCTTTGTTACGCACAACAGTGCCATGTTCATCGAGCTTGTTACGAAATACCCATCTAGTTCCAATCACATTTTGATTTTCCGGTCGAGGAACTAGATGCCAAACATTGTTGCGGGTGAATTGATTCAACTCTTCTTGCATAGCTTCAATCCAGCTGGCATCTGATAGAGCTTCATCTATCTTCTTGGGCTCTACCTGAGATATGAAAGCTGCATGCAAGAATTCATTAATCATTTGACCACGTGTTTTTCGAGGAGCAGAAGGGTCACCTATGACCAACCCAGGTGGATGATCTTTGTTCCACCTAAAATAATTCCCTAAAGGGTTGTCATCAATTGGTTGACGAACGTCCTCGTTTACTGGATCATTATTGGCAGGAGGATCGTTATCAACCGGTGGATCCTCTTCTGGCCTTGTTTGATCACACACGGTAGAGGGAACTGGATCATCCTTCTTTGGAGGATATGGATCACTGTCACTCTCTTCCTGTAGATTTGTGTTTTCCAGTCTATGGCTCAGATCATTTATGCTCCCTTGAGTTTGTTCTGTACAAAGAGTAGATTCATCAAAAACAACATGAATGGTTTCCTCGACCGTTAGTGATCTTTGATTGAACACTCGATAAGCTCTGCTAACGGCTGAGTAACCAATAAAAGTTCCTTCGTTTGCTTTGGCATCGAAGGCTGTCAAATGATTTTTGCCATTGTTGTGGATAAAGCATTTGCACCCAAAAATTTTGAAGTAAGAAATATCAGGTTTTGTGTCATTCCAGATCTCATATGGAGTTTTGTTAAATCGTTTATTAATCATAGATCTGTTTTGAGTATAACAAGCTGTGTTAACTGCTTCTGCCCAAAGCCTTTGAGAAACATTTGAATCAGCAATCATAGTTCTGGCTGCTTCTTTTAAAGTACGGTTCCTTCTTTCAGCCACCCCATTTTGCTGTGGGGATCTAGCAGCTGACAGCTCATGCTTGATTCCCTGATCATCTAGATAAGTCATAAGAGTGGTGTTTAAAAACTCAGTCCCTCTATCACTCCTGATTCTATCTATCACAGTAGATTGTTCATTTTGCAAGCGTTTAAAAAGCTTAATCAGGTGAGGTGCAGTTTGATCTTTTGAGGAGAGAAAGATGACCCAGGTAAATCGAGAAAAGTCATCTAAAACAACAAGAGCATATCTCATTCCCCCTATGCTTCTTACTGGTATAGGACCAAATAGGTCCATGTGAAGTAAATCTAAACATTTGGAAGAAGACATACACCCTTTATTTTTAAAGGTTGCTCTCGCCTGCTTTCCTAGTTGACAAGCAGGACAAACTTTGTCTTTTATAAAATCTCCTTCAGGCAGACCAGAAACCAAATCATGCTTCCTCAAGTTAGAAATGGACTTAAAATTTAGATGATTTAACCGCTTATGCCACAACCAATGTTTATCATGATGAGCAGTAAGACAAGTAGGTGAAGAAATATGTGAGCAAGACCAGTTTACCTTGTAGGTGTTTAGGTCTCTTACACCGGTCATAAGAGTCTCACCTTTGTCATTTTCGATGATGCAAGTGTGTTTGTGAAACTCGACCGAATGATCATTGTCACATAGTTGACTAATACTTATCAAATTATAGCACAGTTTGTCAACAAGCAACACATCTTTAATAATGATGTTACCATGGATAATCTTACCCTTACCCACGGTTTTACCTTTGGAGTTGTCTCCAAAGCTGATCTTTGCTCCTTTGCACAGCACCACTTCTGTTAGAAGTTCTGGATTCCCTGTCATGTGCCGTGAGCAACCACTATCTAAGTACCAGGTAGTGTCCTTGATAGAAGTGGTCTTCTCGCCCGTTTGGACTTTTAGTACCTGCAAAAAGTGAAGAACTTTTGGTACCCATATCTAGTAGGGTCCAGGTTGGATTAGCCCTTTCGGGACCCACACCTGAAACACCCTTACAGGTTTGCCCGTGTGTGTGTCCAGAAATCTGTGCGGTCGATAAGCAGTAAATGTGTGTGCTTGTGAGGTTGCTGTGTGCTGCTTGCCTTTTTGATCTTTATCAGTTAGCATGTACCTCTTTTGAACTGGCCTGCAATTAAAGTACTGGTAAGGCTTCTCCTTTGACCATCTTCTCTTAGAGTAGTTAGACTCATTCCATGGCCTTTTGAAATTAGATTGGTTTTCATTTCTTCTTTCTTTAGGTTTTGGTTTGACCCAAGTTCCTCTTTGATTAGAGATCTGGGGATCCACATATCCCAGCCCTCTATGCTTAGAGCTCCGTTCGTTAGATACTTTCTGATTTTTGTCAAAGCTGCACTCATCATGTTCATATATCGTGCTGGACCTGACAAATCTTATTTTGTTAAGATTGCCTTTGTCCAGACTTGACTGAATACAAGATTCCATAGACTGTTCATTTGTTCCAAACCCTAGACCGGTTTTGTTATGTGCCGGTCTTTGGATTTCTTGAATCTTGTCAATGGTTACAGAAGATTTATTCCAAGCCTTAATTATTTCAAGTAGTTTTTTGTTCTCAGTCAAGGTTGCTTGGAACACTCTTTTCAAGGTGTCATTCTCAGTAGCCAGCAGACTTAGCTTGACCTTAAGACCATCAAGCTCTTTTCGCTGCATGCAGCTTGATTCGCTTGACTTATCTTTTAGGTCAGCTCTTTCTGCCTTTACCTCCTCGAATTCCTTGGATAATGCTTTGTATTCATTAGCCATTTCATGTAAAGCAGTAACTAGATCACTGTGAGTAAATTCAGGTGAACCAAAGTCAAATACCTCCTCAGCTTCTTCTTCGATGTCAGCCATGAGGCATTCCACCTTTTCATCTTCGCTGTCATCTGAAGAGCTTCCGGTATCGGGGTTGTCAGAGTCAGACTCAGCCCACTTGCTTTTGCTTTCGTCTGCTACTAGAACCCTTTGGTCTCTACCTTTTCTAAACGTCCTCTTGTCCTCCTTGCCCCTTCTTCTTTCGAAGACTTGCTTCTGATCATTGCTCTTAGGCTTGGTGCAATCTCCAATGAAGTGGCCTGGCTTGCCACAGTTAAAACAAGTAGGACCATCGTCTGTATGGTCCGATTTATGATAATTTTTAAATTTAGAATTGTTTTTACGCATAAATCTACCAAATTTCTTGACAAAGAGTGTCATGACTTCGTTGCTGATTTGCTCAGCTGATCTCTTTGGAGCTTCCTCGACCGGTGGACGCATCACCGTTGAGGTTAAGGCCTTGGTTGGTTGAGAGTTAGATGGTTCATCTTCTGTCCTCATGTTGAGCTCGAACTCGTAGGCTTTGAGATCTGCAAAGAGATCATGCAGTTCAACCTTGCTTAAGTCTTTTGACTCCCTCATGGCCACTGTCTTGATTTCCCATTCTTTGGGCAAAGCTCTCATAACCTTCACAGCAATTTCACGGTTAGTATAAGTTTTTCCTAAAGCAATAAGGTCACAAATGATACTACTAAACCGTTCATCAAATTCAGCCATGGTTTCCCCTGGCTTCATTTTGGCATTGTCATATTTTTGAATGGCCATGGTGAGCTTGTTTTCCTTGGTCTGGTCATTTCCTTCACACAGCTGAGTGAGCTTCTCCCAAATCTCCTTTGCTGTGGAGCATGACTTGATTTTGCTGAATATGTTCTTGTCCAGTGTTTTGTATAGGATGTCCCGGGCCACATTGTCAAGATTGGCTTCTTTTTGTCCTCAGTAGTCCACTCAGCTCTTGGTTTCTCAATCATTTGTCCTGCACCATCGGTTAGAGCTGGGTTGACCTTCATGATTTTGATAGGACCGTCTGTTATGACATATAGCATGTCATCGTCCTGTGCTGCAAGATGTGCCTGCATGCGAATTTTCCAGTCATCATAATCTTCTTTAGAAAACATAGGAATTTTGTTGAAAGAAGTCATGATTTTAAAACTTTAGATCAGCAGTTGAGAAAGGAACCCGCTCTGATACCACTTGTTGGGATCGGTTCAGAGGGTAGAGGGGGGGTGAATACACTCTGAAACTTTTCTTCTTTCTTTTCAAAATGATCAAGTGAAGTTTAGTTCACTTAATCTGTTTTCTCAACTTCTAAAACGGTTTGAACAACTTAAATAGTGCGGAAATAGTTCAGAGGTTTTAGTGATGCAAAGTTTATAACACAATGTATGAGCAATATGTAAGATAAATAGCAGTAAAGATTAAGGCACGATTTATGGAAGTTCGAAGGCTTAATCCTTCTACGTCTCCCCTTCTTCCACTTAGGAAGGAATTCACTAGAAGACTTTGGTTATTACAACGTCTTGCAATGCACCCACTTCAGACTTAGGACTTATCCAATGCCTAATCCGAAACTCCTAGATTTATACAGATAAGATTCTCAGTTCTTATCAAACTGGTGGAAGCTTTCAGAGTAGCTTCAAGTCTCTTCAATAATGAGTACAGTCCGGTTGAGCTTCTCAAACTGCAGAGCGGTCGAGAGGCTTGGAAACCCTAGGATGATCCTTGAAGATCAGATATGTAAGCTGTAGGCGAGGGTTTATTTGAGCAGCAAGTGAATGATCTTGTAAGTGTGCTCAAGTATTGCTTCAGTATATCAGATGAGGACTTCTGATAGTATTCAAGTGATTGAGTTGATTGAGATTTTTCGTGTTTCTTATCTTCTTTTTCACTTCTTGAGCAATCTTCCCTTTATATAGGTCAATCATCAACGTCTTTATTTTGAACGTTCTGATGCTGCATTGAATGCACATTTAATGCTTCATAAATGCATTGATGATTCTGCATGAAGATCGTACACTTCTTTAAATGCAGACAACTTCAAGGGTCCAAAACTGGTATAAACGGTCGAATGCTTTATCTGTAGCCATTCTGCGTTTTTGCCATTTTAGTGCAACCTGTTGTCTCGATGCAAGAGTCAACAGATCTTCTGATACGTCGGTTCTGCTTTTGATAAAGATTTTTCAATGAACGTCTTGTCACAAGTACTTGTCTTGAGATATCTTGATAAGCAGTTGGCACTCTACCGGTAGATAGATTTATCCTCTGCTGGTTTGAATAACCAGTCGATAGGCTTGTGACTGCAACCGGTCGAGAGACAAAGGCGGTTGACAAGCTTCCGGTAGATAACTTGAAGGGTTTAGACGGTTGCGGTAGGAGTTGTAGTAGATTCCTGAAATACAAAAGATTGGCAGCATATTCCTATACAATGAGTTGTTGTTTGTTATCACCAAAATGTCGGATTCAACACACACCATATGCATAATGAAACAAAACATGTACAAATTAGTTCGTAATAAACACTACAGTACCTGACAAGGGTGGAATATAGGAGAGATGATTAAAGTAATGAAATGAATACGAGCCTCCAAACCGTGCAGCAAGTTTCACCGTCTTCAATTTTTTTTATTCATAAATTTGAACACAACAAAAAACAATCAATGTGGCGGTAACAACACGAACAAAGCTTTAAATTCAAAATTCTTTAATCATCGCTGGCACAACTAATGTAAACGATGATAAAGATGTAATGAGCAAAATAAAAATAAAAAACCTATGGTAATTACAGAAGCTAACCTGTGAAGTGTTGATTTTAGACAATTATTTGACGAAGAATATTCCCTGCAGTTCTTCTCATGGTGAATGGAACCCAAGAGCGGCGAACATTTCTGAAGAAAGAAAAAAAGATCGTGTGTAAGTTGGGTTTTCTAGGGCGAAGGGTAATTTAGGAATGAAAAATGATTGTCTCGTGTACTGTAGAGATGTGGATTGAGAATACCTCCTCAAAAGATTGATTCTTTTCCGCCTAATTCAAGCTTCTACAGTGCCCTTTTACCGGGCCCGAGGTATCACGCTTTATTTAAAAACCCAGTCAAACAGATTATTATTTCCTAATCCTACTTTAATATCCCCTATCAAACGCAGCCTAAGAATTTATAAATTATTGGTGGGCATGTAAATATGTAAATGCTTAATCTTTTGTTTTTCGAAAGGTCGAATTTCTTCTCCGGTTCTCGTTCCTTTCTTGGTCTAGTTTATTTAGTGTTGTTTGATTTTCTCTAAAAATTGCTGTCTGTGACAGGTGGTTTGTAATTTAAATAGATAGGTCATGCCGAAATTTTGAAAAAAATTCATATTTTATTTAGTTTAATTATAAGTAGTAGTTAGGGTCGTTTCATTTATTGTAGTGTAAATTTAGTTAAACTATAGTGTAAATCAAGTGTAATTTTAGTTATACTATAGTGTAATCCTAGTGTTATTTTAGTTATACTATAGTGTTATTGTAGTGTAAATTTAGTTACACTATAGTGTAAACCTAGTGTAATTTTAGTTATACTACAGTGTTATTGTAGTGTAAATTTAGTTATTCTATAGTGTAATCCTAGTCTAATTTTAGTTATACTATATTGTAATCTTAGTGTTATTTTAGTTATACAATAGTGTTATTGTAGTGTAAATTTAGTTACACTATAATGTAAACCTAGTGTAATTTTAGTTATACTATAGTGTTATTGTAGTGTAAATTTAGTTATACTATAGTGTAATTTTAGTTATAGTATAGTGTAATCCTAGTGTTATTTTATGGGCTAATTGCATCCATACCCCCTGTGAAATGTCTAAAAGGCATAAAACACCCTGTGTAAAATTAATAGCATGTTAGACCCTATGTTTTAATAAAATTAGCATAAAAACCCCTATAAAAGGGTATAAATGTGCCTGAGTTTGTATAACATAGGGTGAAATGTGCTACATTTTAAAAAACTGAGGGATGCATTAGCCTATTAATATTTTTTAGGGGGTTTTATGATTTTTAGACTTTTCACAGGGGAGATTAATGCAATTAGCCCGTTATTTTATTTATACTATAGTGTAAACCTAGTGTAATTTTAGTTATACTATAGTGTAATGCTAGTGTTATTTTAATTATACTATAGTGTTATTGTAGTGTAAATTTAGTTACACTATAGTGTAAACCTAGTGTAATTTTAGTTATATTATAGTGTAATTGTAGTGCAAAATTTCGTTATACTATAGTGTAATTTTAGTGTAATTTTAGTTATATTATAGTGTTATTGTAGTGTAAATTTAGTTATACTATAGTGTAAACCTAGTGTAATTTTAGTTATACTATAGTGTAATGCTAGTGCTATTTTAGTTATATTATAGTGTTATTAAAGTGTAAATTTAGTTATAATATAGTGTAATCCTAGTGTAATTTTAGTTATATTATAGTGCAATGCTAGTCTTATTTTAGTTATACTATAGTATTATTGTAGTGTAAATTTAGTTACACTATAATGTAAACCTAGTGTAATTTTAGTTATACTATAGTGTTATTATAGTGTAATTTAGATATTCTGTAGTGTAAACCTAGTGTAATTTTATTTATACTATAGTGTAATGCTAGTGTTATTTTAGTTATATTATAGTGTTATTGTAGTATAAATTTAGTTATACTATAGTGTAATCCTAGTGTAATTTTAGTTATATTATAGTGTAATGCTAGTGTTATTTTAGTTATACTATGGTGTTATTGTAGTGTAAATTTAGTTATACTATAGTGTAAACATAGTGTAAGTTTAGTTATACTATAGTGTAATCATAGTGTTATTTTAGTTATACTATAGTGTTATTTTAGTGTAAATTTAGTTACACTATAGTGTTATTGTAGTGTAAATTTAGTTACACTATACTGTTAACCTAGTGTAATTTTAGTTATACTATAGTGTTATTGTAGTGTAAATTTAGTTATACTATAGTGTAATTTTAATGTAATTTATGTTATACTATAGTGTAATGCTAGTGTTATTTTAGTTATACTATAGTGTAAACCTAGTGTAATTTTAGTTATACTATAGTGTAATGCTAGTGCTATTTTAGTTATATTATAGTGTCATTGTAGAGTAAATTTAGTTATACTATAGTGTAATCCTAGTGTAATTTTAGTTATATTATAGTGTAATCCTAGTGTAATTTTAGTTATATTATAGTCTTATTGTAGTGTAAATTTAGTACACTATAGTGTAAACCTAGTATAATTTTAGTTATACTATAGTGTTATTGTAGTGTAAATTTAGTTATACTATAGTGTAAACCTAGTGTAATTTTTGTTATACTATAGTGTAATGCTAGTGTTATTTTAGTTATATTATAGTGTTATTGTAGTGTAATTTTAGTTATACTACAGTGTAATCCTAGTGTAATTTTAGTTATACTATAGTGTTATTGTAGTGTAAATTTAGTTATACAATAGTGTAATCCTAGTGTAATTTTAGTTATACTATAGTGTAATCCTAGTGTTATTTTAGTTATACTATAGTGTTATTGTAGTATAAATTTAGTTATACTATAGTGTTATTTTAGTTATACTATAGTTTTATTGTAGTGTAAATTTAGTAATACTATAGTGTAATTCTAGTGTAATTTTAGTTATAATATAGTGTTATTGTAGTGTAAATTTAGTTATACTATAGTGTAATCCTAGTATAATTTTAGTTATATTATAGTATAATGCTAGTGCTATTTTAGTTATACTATAGTGGTATTGTAGTGTAAATTTAGTTATAATATAGTGTAAACTTAGTGTAATTTTAGTTATACTATAGTGTAATCCTATGGTTATTTTAGTTATACTATAGTGTTATTGTAGTGTAAATTTAGTTACACTATAGTGTAAACCTAGTGTAATTTTAGTTATACTATAGTGTTATCGTAGTTTAAATTTAGTTATACTATAGTGTAATCATAGTGTAATTTTAGTTATACTATAGTGTAATCCTAGTGTTATTTTAGTTATAATATAGTGTTATTGTAGTGTAAATTTAGTTATATTATAGTGTAATTCTATTGTAATTTTAGTTATAATATAATGTTATAGTGTTATTGTAGTGTAAATTTAGTTATATTATAGTGTAATTCTATTGTAATTTTAGTTATAATATAGTGTTATTGTAGTGTAAATTTAGTTATACTATAATGTAAACTTAGTGTAATTTTAGTTATATTATAGTGTAATGCTAGTGTTATTTTAGTTATACTATAGTGTTATTGTAGTGTAAATTTAGTTATACTATAGTGTAAACCTAGTGTAATTTTAGTTATACTATAGTATAATCCTAGTGTTATTTTAGTTATACTATAGTGTTATTGTAGTGTAAATTTAGTTACACTATAGTGTAAACCTAGTGTAATTTTAGTTATACTATAGTATTATTGTAGTGTAAATTTAGTTATACTATAGTGTAATCCTAGTGTAATTTTAGTTATACTATAGTGTAATCCTAGTGTTATTTTAGTTATACTATAGTGTTATTGTATAGTAAATTTAGTGTAATCCTAGTGTAATTTTAGTTATATTATAGTATAATGCTAGTGTTATTTTAGTTATACTATAGTGTTATTGTAGTGTAAATTTAGTTATACTATAGTGTAAACCTAGTGTAATTTTAGTTATACTGTAATGTAATGCTAGTGTTATTTTAGTTATACTATAGTGTTATTGTAGTGAAAATTTAGTTATACTATAGTGTAATCCTAGTGTAATTTTAGTTATACTACAGTGTAATCCTAGTATAATTTTATTTATACTATAATATAATGCTAGTGTTATTTTAGTTATACTATAGTGTTATGGTAGTGTAAATTTAGTTATACTAAATTGTAATCTGTGTAATTTTAGTTTTATTATAATATAATCCTAGTGTCATTTTAGTTATACTATAGTGTTATTGTAGTGTAAATTTATTTATACTATAGTGTAATCCTAGTGTAATTTAGTTATATTATAGTGTAATGCTAGTGTTACTTTACTTATAATAATGTGTTATTGTAGTGTAAATTTAGTTATATGACAGTGTAAACCTAGTGTAATTTTATTTATACTATAGTGTAAACCTAGTGTAATTTTAGTTATACTATAGTGTAATGTTAGTGCTATTTTTGTTATATTATAGTGTTATTGTAGTGTAAATTTAGTTATACTATAGTATAATCCTAGTGTAATTTTAGTTATATTATAGTGTAATGCTAGTGTTATTTTAGTTATACTATAGTGTTATTATAGTGTAAATTTAGTTACACTATAGTGTAAACCTAGTGTAATTTTAGTCATACTATAGTGTTATTGTAGTGTAAATTTAGTTATACTATAGTGTAAACCTAGTGTAATTTTAGTTATACTATAGTGTAATGTTATTGTTATTTTTGTTATACTATAGTGTTATTGTAGTGTAAATTTAGATATACTATAGTGTAATCCTAGTGTAATTTTAGTTATACTACAGTGTAATCCTAGTGTAATTTTAGTTATAGTATAGTGTTATTGTAGTGTAAATTTAAATATACTATAGTGTAATCCTAGTGTAATTTTAGTTATATTATAGTGTAATTCTAGTGTTATTTTAGTTATACTATAGTGTTATTGTAGTTTAAATTTAGTTATACTATAGTGTAAACCTAGTGTAATTTTAGTTATACTATACTGTAATGCTAGTGTTATTTTAGTTATACTATAGTGTTATTGTAGTGTAAATTTACTATAATGTAATCCTATTGTAATTTTAGTTATATTATAATGTAATGCTAGTGTAAATTTAGTTATAATATAGTGTAAACCTAGTGTAATTTTATTTATACTATAGTGTAATTCTAGTGTTATTTTAGTTAT
This sequence comes from Henckelia pumila, assembly GCF_033568475.1. Classification (NCBI taxonomy): domain Eukaryota; kingdom Viridiplantae; phylum Streptophyta; class Magnoliopsida; order Lamiales; family Gesneriaceae; genus Henckelia; species Henckelia pumila. Next base: position 5,270,387 of record NW_027331857.1, on the reverse strand, counting down.
ACTATAGTGTTATTCTAGTGTAAATTTAGTTATACTATAGTGTAATCCTAATGTAATTTTAGTTATACTATAATGTAATCCTAGTGTTATTATAGTTATACTATAGTGTTATTGTAGTGTAAATTTAGTGTAATCCTAGTGTAATTTTAGTTATATTATAGTATAATGCTCGTGTTATTTTAGTTATACTATAGTGTTATTGTAGTGTAAATTTAGTTATATTATAGTATAAACCTATTGTAATTTTAGTTATACTATAGTGTGATGCTAGTGTTATTTTTGTTATACTATAGTGTTATTGTATTGAAAATTTAGTTAAACTATAATGTAATCCTAGTGTAATTTTAGTTATACTACAGTGTAATCATAGTGTAATTTTATTTATACTATAGTGTAATGCTAGTGTTATTTTAGTTATACTATAGTGTTATTGTAATGTAAATTTAGTTACACTATAGTGAAAACCTAGTGTAATTTATTTATACTATAGTGTTATTGTAGTATAAATTTAGTTATACTATTGTGTAATCCTAGTTTAATTTTAGTTATACTATAGTGTAATCCTAATTTTATTTTAGTTATACTAGAGTGTTATTGTAGTGTAAATTTAGTGTAATCCTAGTGTAATTTTAGTTATATTATAGTGTAATGCTAGTATTATTTTAGTTATACTATAGTGTTATTGTAGTGTAAATTTAGTTATACTATAATGTAAATCTAGTGTAATTTTAGTTATAATATAGTGTAATGCTAGTGATATTTTAGTTATACTATAGTGTTATTGTAGTGTAAATTTAGTTATACTATAGTGTAATTCTAGTGTAATTTTAGTTATACTACAGTGTAATCCTAGTGTAATTTTAGTTATACTATAGTGTAACGCTAGTGTTATTGTAGTTATACTATTGTGTTATTGTAGTGTAAATTTAGTTATACTATAGCGTAATCCTAGTGTAATTTTAGTTATACTATATTGTAATCCTTGTGTTATTTTAGTTATACTATAGTGTTATTGTATTGTAAATTTAGTTATACTATAGTATAATCCTATTGTAATTTTAGTTATATTATAGTGTAATGCTAGTGTTATTTTAGTTACACTATAGTGTTATTGTAGTGTAAATTTAGTTATATTATAGTTTAAACCTAGTATAATTTTAGTTATATTATAGTGTAATCCTAGTGTTATTTTAGTTATACTATAGTGTTATTGTAGTGTAAATTTAGTTACACTATAGTGTAAACCTAGTGTAATTTTAGTTATACTATAGTGTTATTGTAGTGTAAATTTAGTTATACTATAGTGTAATCCTAGTGTAATTTTAGTTATTCTAAGTGTAATCCTAGTGTTATTTTAGTTATATAATAGTGTTATTGCAGTGTAAATTTAGTTACACTATATTGTAAACCTTGTGTAATTTTTGTTATACTATATTGTTATTGTAGTGTAAATTTAGTTATACTATAGTGTAATCCTAGTGTAATTTAAGTTATACTATAGTGTAATCCTCGTGTTATTTTAGTTATACTATAGTGTTATTGTAATGTAAATTTAGTGTAATCCTAGTGTAATTTTAGTTATATTATATTGTAATGCTAGTATTATTTTAGTTATACTATAGTGTTATTGTAGTGTAAATTTAGTTATAATATAGTGTTATTTTAGTTATACTATAGTGTAATGCTAGTGTTATTTTAGTTATACTATAGTGTTATTGTAGTGAAAATTTAGTTATACTGTAGTGTAATCCTAGTGTAATTTTAGTTATACTACAGTATAATTCTATTGTAATTTTATTTATACTATAGTGTAGTGCTAGTGTTATTTTAGTTATACTATAGTGTTATTGTAGTGTAAATTTAGTTATACTATAGAGTAATCCTAGTGTAATTTTAGTTATACTATAGTGTAATCCTAGTGTTATTTTTGTTATACTATAGTGTTATTGTAGTGTAAATTTAGTTATACTATAGTTTAATCCAAGTGTAATTTTAGTTATATTAAAGTGTAATGCTAGTGTTATTTTAGTTATATTATAGTGTTATTGTAGTGTAAATTTAGTTATACTATAGTGTAAACCTATTATAATTTTAGTTATACTGTAGTGTAATCCTTATGTTATTTTAGTTATACTATAGTGTTATTGTAGTGTAAATTTAGTGTAATTTTAGTTATACTATAGTGTTATTGTAGTGTAAATTTAGTTATACTATAGTGTAATCCTAGTTAATTTTAGTTATAATATAGTGTAATCCTAGTGTTATTTTAGTTATAATATAGTGTTATTGTAGTGTTAATTTAGTGTAATCCTAGTGTAATTTTAGTTATACTATAGTTTAATGCTTGTGTTATTTTAGTTATATTATAGTGTTATTGTAGTGAAAATTTAGTTATACTATAGTGTAATCCTAGTGTAATTTTAGTTATACTACAGTGTAATCCTAGTATAATTTTATTTATACTATAGTGTATTGCTAGTGTTATTTTAGTTATACTATAGTGTTATTGTAGTGTAAATTTAGTTATAATATAGTGTAATTCTAGTGTAATTTTAGTTATACTATAGTGTAATCCTAGTGTTATTTTAGTTATACTATAGTGTTATTGTAGTGTAAATTTAGTTATACTATAGTGTAATTCTAGTGTAATTTTAGGTATATTATAGTGTAATCCTAGTGTTATTTTAGTTATACTATAGTGTTATGGTAGTGTAAATTTAGTTATACTATAGTGTAAACCTAGTGTAATTTTAGTTATACTATAGTGTAATCTTAGTGTTATTTTAGTTATACTATAGTGTTATTGTAGTGTAAATTTAGTTAAACTATAGTGTAAACCTAGTGTAATTTTAGTTATACTATAGTGTTTTTGTGACGCCTAGAATTTCTTAATTTAATTTTCATGTCTAAATGAGTCTTTAATATTTATTGTTTTAATTATTTTAATATTTTGTGATTAAATGGCTAAATATTATATTCTTCCGCGCATTAAATTTATTATTTTTGACTTTTGCGAAAATTAGCATTTTAATTTTTGAACTAGTAAAATCAAATTTTATATTTTAAATTAGGACTTTTAAGCTGGTATTTTTTTTATTATTATTTTATTTAGTGCGATTTAAAATTTGTAGTCCTAATTTATTTATTGGTCTGGCATTTTTTTAGTGTATAGCACTTTTCCCTAAACTTCTTAACACTTTCATTTTTTTAGGGTTACCTAATCTAGCACAAGATTCAATCCTATCCACACATCCACACACTCACACTCACTCTCACACAAAACTTACGCACTCACACACTCAATCACACAATAAGCCGATTCTTGCCCTGTTCTTCCATGGAGTCCATCGGCTTCTTCTCTCTTCTTCATTAAGCTCATTTCTTCACCATTTCATCATTCCATAGCAAGTGGGCAGTGATTCTGGAGCTTGATTTCAGCTCCCTTTAGCTCGAGTTGTTCGTTTCTGCTGCGATTCTTCTCTCGGCTCCGGGCTCTTTGTCATTCGAATTTTTTTTTGATAGGCAAGGATATGGTTCCTTCCTTGCCTATTGTAGTTTAGATATTATGTGGCTTGCATTTCTTGGTGATTTTTTTTATGTTGAAGTATATATAGTATACGAATCATGCCCTGTTCGAGTTCCTCTTTTTCCTAGCCGAGACTTTCATGTGATTTTTTTTATTTCTGTGAAATCGTACTGCTTGCTGTTTATGATATGTATATTAATCCGTAACGCAAGTAAGTGTTATTATGCAAACCGTGCACGTTACCAGAATTTTATTTTCATGTCTTGAGGTTTCGAATTTTGTTGAAGTTCGCTAGCAAAATCGGTTCGAAACTGTGGTATTTTCTGTTTTTGTGTTGGGATGACTTGGATGGTGATTGAGGAGCTACCATGGGTGTTATGTAGATCACATGGTAGCCCCTGGGATGGCTTAGAGATGGTTCGGGAGATGGGGCGTAGGGCATCCGAAAATTTTGGATTGTTGGGGTCTGTTTTAGTTGCTTGGTTGAGCTAGGATTGAGTTGGATTGTGGGAGTTTTAAGGGCGGTTTTGAGTGAGTTCAAAGGTTGATTCGAAGCTAGGATAGAGGCTGGAGTTTGTAGGCAATCACCTATGTGTTTTGGGTTTAGTTTGAAGTTAATGTAAGTGCAGATTTTGAAGCTAAGGGCTGCTGTCCGGAGATAGTTTTTGAAACATGGGTTAAACTCGGGTTTTGGCCAAAGGCTCAGGTTTGGAAATGGTCTAAGATGTTGGGAATACGTCGGTTCAAGCGGGAATCAATTCGGTTAAGTTTTGATCGGGTTCTAGAGTTTTGTTTGACTAGGTACAGATTTTGAAACCAATAAGGCTGCTGCCCGGAATTTAAATTTTTGTAACTTGCTCGTTTAGGAAATGAATTCAGGGGATGACTTATTTACTTAATTCTAAGCATCGTGGACTCGTGGTTTCAAGCGGAATCCTTATTGGATAGGAATCTAGTAAGTTATAAATTTTTCGGGTAAACCGCTCAAATTTGTCGTACGTGCTATTGTTGAGTTGAAATTTTCCATCCTTGGTTTAGTTCCTAAATCACCATCCCGACCATCCATGTGTGAGTCATATGCATGATTATCGATACATTATTTACATTTACGTCATATTTACATATGCATGCTAAGTCCATGTTGAAGTATGAAAGAAAATATTTTTAGGAACAAAGTGAGATGATTGTGACTATAGAAAGTATGGGTTTGGACGGGCTGGGAGACGTTCTAGCTTTCCTTACCAAATTTATGGGTTTGGACGGGCCGGGAAAAATCCTAGCTTCCCTTACCAAGTATGGGTTTGGACGGGTCGGGAGAAATCCTAGCTTCCCTTACCAAGTATGGGCAAGACGGGTTGGGAGAAATCCTGACTTCCTTGCGGCATAGTGCACTGCAGTCATGATCATGATCGAAATCACAGAGTCACAATTCAAGGATCTAAGTTCAAATATTTATGTCTATGATTCCGTACAGTTTATTCAATTATATTGCTTATGTTCGACTTAGCCATGCATATGTGCATTCATGTTCACTCCTTCCATTTAGATATAACTTATTTTAAGTTAAGGGCACAAAATTATTTTATTACCAGTTATTTTTAATTTGCCTGTGTTTGTATTTATGTAGTACTCGTTATTCCCCCCCCCCCCCCCCCCCACATATTCTTGTTGAGTCTTTCGACTCACTCCACTTATTGTTTTCAAGTGATGACTATTACCTTGAGGCTGAGGGGCAGGATCCCCCGAGTGAGGTCACCGGTGGTGCAGGCCCTTGACCGACGTGTTTTAGTTGTTCTGCAAACTCTGATGTTGTCTTTTTATTTATGAGTGGAATATTTTCATACGTTGTTTGTCTTTTGCAGGAGGTGTTTTCCCTGCTTTAAAACTTTTGGGCATGTAAACTTAACAGTTTTATTCCGCAACTGAGTGGGATAAATTTCCCTTTCTAGATTGTTTATGATTACCGCATTTGAATTAAAGTTATCAGGCGTCTATTGTTTTTGCTGAATTGTTGTCTGTGACAGGTTGGCTTTGTAATAGTTTCAAACGGGTCATGGCAAAAAAATTTTAAAAAAAAATCCCGTATTTTCTATATTAAATTAAATCATTATTTTAGAAGTAGCTATCGAGTTGTTTCAGTTATCCTAGTGTAAATTTAGTTACACTATTGTGTAATCCTAGTGTAATTTTAGTTATACTAAGTGTAATTCTAGTGTTATTTTAGTTATACAATAGTGTTATTGTAGTGTAAATTTAGTTACACTATAGTGTAAATCTAGTGTAATTTTAGTTATACTATAGTGTTATTGTAGTGTAAATTTAGTTATACTATAGTGTAATTCTAGTGTAATTTTAGTTATACTATAGTGTAATGCTAGTGTTATTTTATTTATACTATAGTGTAAACCTAGTGTAATTTTAGTTATACTATAGTGTAATGCTAGTGTTATTTTAGTTATACTATAGTGTTATTGTAGTGTAAATTTAGTTACACTATAGTGTAAACCTAGTGTAATTTTAGTTATACTATAGTCTTATTATAGTGTAAATTTAGTTATACTATAGTGTAAACCTAGTATAATTTTAGTTATACTATAGTGTAATGTTAGTGCTATTTTAGTTATACTATAGTGTTATTGTAGTGTAAATTTAGTTATACTATAATGTAAACCTAGTGTAATTTTAGTTATACCAGGGACGGAGCCAGGAATTAATCAAGGGGTGGCTAAAAGTTATGAAAAGTCAATGCACAAATAAAATTCATAGAACATGTAAAAATAATAATAAATCAAATTCACCTATTTAAACGGTGCCCGACGATGTTTAATAGCATAATATTCGTCAATAATAGAATCTATATCTATATTCATTGCAAATTCTAGCTTGATGTAAATGATCATACAATCAGTAAGAAAACCATCCTCCATCTTGTTACGAATGGCAGTTTTGACATGTTTCATTGCTGAAAAAGCTCTTTCAACTATAGCAGTAGATACGGGCAATGTCAACACAAGATAAATCAGTCGGGTTAGCATAACATAATTCTCCGATCTTCTACTTGAAACCAACTCCTGACATAATTCAGAAAGAGATGATACTTGAAATCGAGGTTCAGAAATCACATCATTGTGATAATGTTGCAACTCAATTCTCAAGGAATAAATATCTTGTTTTGTAAAATCCTGAGGATAGAACTTCTCTGCAAGCTTGCAAATATCATCCATGTTGAATGATTCAAATGAATTTTTAGGGTCCAGTGAAAAGCTGAGAGAAAGGAGTTCTACCGATGTCTCGTTAAATCTTGTATTTAACTCCATCTGGATAAAATCAATTGCTTTGTTGAAAACATCATAATGATAATGATTTTCAACTGTCGGATACTCTCGCCCATGAGAACGACCAATCCTATATGAACTATCAAAGTCAGGTAAGCAAACATCATGTTTTGAGCAAAATGAAATCACTTCCTGTTGAAATTCTTCCCAACCATCTTCCCTCAATTCTTGAATAACACTTTTTGTAGTGTAGACAAATCTCATTGCAGTTAAAATATCTTGAGATTTCTTCTGAAGGGCTTGACACAAAATATCAGTTATGGACAAAATTCTACGCATGTAATGCAAGACAAAGACAAATTCAAAGCTTGTTATGTTTTTGTATATACCACCAACTTCAGCTTGACAACTTATATTCGGACTATGTTCCATTAAATGCTCAAGAACCTTACAAGTGACACCATACATATCTATCAAACGTTTTACAGAGTCATAATGAGAACTCCAACGAGTTGTCCCCGCTCGTTGCAAGTTGCCAATCTGATGAGCCCCACGTCCCGAATTAAGTTCTCCAATTTCTAGCAAATGCTCAATTTCTCTTCTTTGAGTAATTTTCAACTCACAAATGCGCTTAGGAGAAGAAGTCACCATATTAACAACATTGTCCAAATGAGAGAAAAAATCCCAAATATCTCGGACGTCCTTAGCAGCTGAAACCAATGTTAATTGTAATCGGTGTGCAAAACAATGTATATAATATGCATATGGACATTCTTTTAGAAATAAAGCATGTAGTCCATTCCAAGCACCCCGCATATTACTAGCCCCGTCGTAACCTTGGCCTCTCATTTTCTGAGCTTGAAGGTTGTAATGAACAAGAATATCACTGACAGCGTGTTTGAGAGTAAGTGAGGTAGTATCTCTAACACTTTTGATTGCAAAAAATATTTTTGTTAGAATCCCGCTGCTATTCACGAACCTCAAGATAAGAGCCATTTGCTCACGTTTGGATTCATCTTGTGCTTCATCAACAAGAATACAAATGCTTGCATCTCCAATTTCACCTCGAATTTTCTGTCGTACTCTATTGGCCATAATATTTAGAACCTCTTTTTGCTCTTCTGGTGAAGTGTATTTATTATTTCTCGCAGCACTATTCAATACCTCTCCAACATCTTTATTCAGCCGTCCAAAAGCATCCAACATTTCAAGAAAATTCCCTCGATTCAATGGCTTGCATGATTCATTATGACCCCTAAAAGAACAACCTTGAAGTGCAAGCCATCGTACACTTGTAATAGTGGTTTTAAGACGCAAACGATTTTTTTGAACTTCTTCACTCGATACAACAAGCATTACTTTGTCAATATGTTGAGATGGTTACATCAAACCTTCTGCCTTTTTCAAAGATGTATTATGATGTGATGAAGATGAGGTGCCAACATGAGTGAGAAATGCACATTTATCTCCATTACAAACCCTCTTCCAACTATTAAATCCATTGGTAGCCAATGATGAAAGATTTGGTAGAGTAGAATCGATAAGAAAAAGAAAGCAATAAAAGCAATATGCCTTATCTGTTGAAGACGAGTATTCTAACCAGTGAAACTTACCATACCAATGTTCTTGGAAGCTACGTGTTTGCTTACCAAATAGTGTGCGTTGATATGCCAAAAGTTTCGGTTGATATGGTCCAGCATTTAGGTAAGCTCGCAGAACCTCGTCTCGTTCATTTATTGGATATTCACATATTTGTTTCCTTTTTTCTGGATCACGTTCGATAGAAACATATGGTTTTGTGTCAAGAACCGAAGGTGAAGAATCTATGACTTCAAAAGACGTAGCTAAGGAAGAGGAGACGCGAGGAATTGAAGGACCTTCATATTGAACTTTTTTTTGAAAATAAGATGTTAAGGTTTTTCCCCTTTTCGAAGCAGGTTGATGGTTTTCCATTCTCAATCTGCAAAAATAACTCGTATTAAGCAACTAATTAAATTACAAGTAGCTACATAATCTCAAACACTGCTAGAAATAAGTAATACATTTATAAGGAGAATGATTTATGGCTCCAACCAAGTTGATAAACAACTAGGCTCTTGAAAAGGGTAGACTCAATCTACAAGCTTCCAAGAGCACTCCTTGCTCAAAATGGATTCAACTCTTCGAGCCTCCGAATTAGGTCCACGACTAGACGATCTAAATCCACTCTAAATATGCACTAGAATATTTAGAGGATTTTTCATTGAGATATCATTTTAATTCTCCCTCAAAATGAAAGAAAAATTTGGAGAAAATTGCAATGGAGTGTTCGGCCACTTCAACCCTTAAATTTTAATGGAATGTATTGTGTGTGTGTATATATTATTCCAAATAATATATTAAAGGAGAGGGATTAATGAGTACAATTAAGCCATGCATGGAAAATTGCAAGACATGCATGGAAAATTGCAAACCATCTTACAACCTTTCAAATTCCATACACACACATATATATATCATATATATATATATACACGCCTATATATATATACATATATAAATATATATATTCAAATGTCATTTGAACTTATTTTTAATTAATTATTAAACCTAAACTCATTTAAGTTTAATCAATTAATTAAATTTAACTTGAACCCATTCAAGTCCACTAGTATCAATAATTATACAACACTATATTAATTTGAGCTCTACTAGACTCAATAGTGTTTAATTAATTCAACACTTGAATTAATTTAATTATTTGTACATTAAAATGTCTACTAGTGTTAAAGTAATTCAACACTTGAATTAATTAACTAAGTTCAAAATAATAGTTTAGAAAATCACCATTTTCATAAACTAATTATTTTAAGTCAACTTTTAATCTTGGAACACATTCACAAATTAAAAGTTACTTATTACATTCATTCTCCAATTTAGAAGTCAAACTTCTAATTTATTTTACTTATAAACTCCTTTATAAGTTGTTCAACACTTTGAACTTATTTTAATCTCAACGGGATCTAGAAAGCTAGTACTTGTGTGACCCTCAATGGTTCACTGATACAACTAGCAGTGGGTTCACATCTCCATGTGATTCGGGATCAACAAGTCCCTTATATGAGCATACCCTATATAGCTCCATTCTTATTAATCAACACATTGATAATAAGAACGTCAGAAAACTCAAGTCTGATAGTACCCAACCAGTTATGTAAACATCTAGCAGCATTGCTTACATGACTCCCTAGGTATCAAATGATAGTGCCTGCAAGAACCAATCAATTATGGTTAGCGTACAGTACGGTCCCTTCAACTCATATATCCCGACCGATTCGACAACCATTGGTTTATCGAGAGTTGTCATTGAATCGATAACTATGTGTCATGCCGTAGTTGCATCGAAAGTGTAATTCAAGAAACTCCTTTCTTAATTACCACTTACTCTGATCAGAGATTTCAAGCTACGTATGCATGATATAACATAGGATATCCATACCCGTAGGTAAGCGGTGAATCCCCGACTACAATGCATTGACTCCTATATGTTTCGTCACAACACCCAACATTGCCACCTGATGACCCCAGATGAGTCGGTAAACAAGTCAAAGTGAAGCACTAGCATATAGAGTCTCCATGTTGTCCCGGGTTATAGGACTAATGGTGTACAACCATAAACTAGGACTTCTCCACTCGATAAGTGAGAACCACTTGGAAAATCCTTTAGGGAGGGTTGTTCAGTGCACTCTACAAGGAGCACCTATTTGCATGCTTGGACATCTCCATGTCCTCTACCAATGAAACATGGTACTCACATCGCAAATACTAGTCTCAAGCTCGAGCGGCCTTTATCCTTCTTTATGGCGGCTAAATCGACTAGGAACAGTTTAGAATATACAGTATTTCAAATATGAGTTTCATGATAGTCATCACATGACCATCTCATATTCTTTCTACTATTTGTATATTCAAGGGCTTTATCTATGCAGCTTGCATGGGTATAAAGATAAAGATGTGCCAAATTAAATAATATCAAATATTATTAAAATAAAGATTGTCATACAAGAGTTCTCTCAAGGACCATCGGCCAACACATTGGCTCGACGGGCACCTACTCTAACAATCTCCCACTTGCACTAGAGCCAACAACCCATATTCTTCAAACCCATTGATTCGCGATGCTTTTCGAACAATGGTCCTGGTAAAGGCTTAGTTAGTGGATCAGCAACATTATCTGCGGAGGCGACTCTGTCTAACAAGACATCTCCTCGTTCCACAATTTCCCGGATGATGTGGTATTTTCTCAGTACATGTTTGGATTTCTGATGAGACCTTGGTTCTTTTGCCTGAGCAACTGCACCAGTGTTGTCGCAGTACACCGGGACTGAATCAACTCCATTAGGAATAACGCCCAACTCTTGGACGAAATTCCTAATCCAAACAGCTTCCTTTGCAGCATCGGATGCAGCAATATATTCTGTCTCAGTGGTTGAATCCGCAGTGCTATTTTGCTTGGAACTCTTCCAACAAACAGCAGCACCATTGAGCATGAATATAAAACCGGAAGTTGACTTCGAATCATCAACATCGCTTTGGAAGATAGAGTCGGTATAGCCTTCCAATTTTAGTTCTCCACCCCCATAAACCAAGAACATATTCTTAGTCTTTCTCAAATACTTGAGAATGTCTTTCACAGCTTTCCAGTGTGGAAGACCAGGGTTCGATTGATATCTACTTGTAACACTAAGTGCAAAGGCCACGTCAGGACGTGTAGATATCATCGCATACATGATACTACCAATTGCAGATGCATATGGAATGCGTGTCATCGTCTCTATCTCTGCATCATTTTTGGGAGACATGGACTTGGATAGAGACACGCCATGACACATTGGTAGATGTCCTCTCTTAGACTCATCCATCGAGAACCTCTTCACGATGGTATCAATGTATGTGGACTGGGTGAGACCAAGCAATCTTTTCGATCTATCCCGATAGATTTGTATTCCCAATACAAAAGATGCTTCACCCAAGTCCTTCATCGAGAACTTACTCGATAACCATACTTTAGTTGATTGCAACATTCCTACATCATTCCCAATGAGTAGAATGTCATCAACATAAAGTATTAGGAATGTTACAGCACTCCCACTGACCTTCTTATACACACATGGTTCCTCAGGATTCTTAGTAAACCCAAACTCTTTGATTGTACCATCAAATCTGAGGTTCCAGCTCCTAGATGCCTGTTTGAGACCATAGATAGATCTCTGAAGTTTGCATACTTTATGCTCACTTCCAATAGATGTGAACCCTTCAGGTTGAGACATGTAAATTTCTTCCTTAATATCCCCATTAAGAAAAGTTGTCTTCACATCCATTTGCCATATTTCATAGTCATACCATGCGGCAATGACAAGCAATATCCTTATGGACTTGAACATTGCGACTGGAAAAAAAGTTTCTTCAAAGCCAACTCCTTGCCTTTGAGTATAACCTTTTGCCACCAATCGAGCCTTGAAGGTCAAAACCTTCCCATCCGTCCCAAGCTTCCTCTTGTAAATCCATTTACACCCTATAGGAACAATTCCTTCAGGTGGATCCACAAGATTCCACACTTGGTTCGAATACATGGAATTCATCTCAGATTCCATAGCTTCAAGCCACTTGGATGAATCGGCATCAGACAATGCTTCCTTGAAGGTCCTTGGATCACATCCATGGTCAGGCTCATCTTGGCCCTCTTCAAGAAGCAGACCATACCTCATAGGTGGTCTTGAGATCCTCTCGGATCTTCTAGGAGCTTGTATCTCCTCTCTTGGCTGTTCGGGTGTGGGTTCCACAATCGTGGGTGTTTCTCGAACTTCTTCGAGTTCTATCATCTCCCATTTTCTATCCAATAGAAATTCCTTCTCCAAGAAGGTTGCATTCCTAGAAACAAACACCTTTGTTTCTTTGGGATGATAGAAATAATATCCAACCGAATTCCTTGGATATCCCACGAAGTAGCATAAAATGGATCGAGCATCCAATTTATCTCCCACTATCTGCTTCACATAAGCAGGGCATCCCCATATTCTTAGATAAGAATACTTTGGAGATTTTCCCATCCATATCTCATATGGTGTCTTATCAACTGTCTTTGAATGGACATTGTTCAACAACAATGCCGCTGTCTCAAGTGCATATCCCCAAAAGGATGGCGGCAACTCCGTGAACCCCATCATAGACCGAACCATGTCCATCAAAGTTCAATTACGACGTTCTGAAACACCATTCAACTGAGGTGTACCAGGAGGATTCCACTGTGAGAGAATCCCATTCTCCCTAAGATACTCTTGGAATTCAGTACTCAAGTACTCACCACCTCGATCCGATCGAAGTGCCTTGATGCTTCGTCCCAATTGTTTTTCTACTTCATTTCTGAATTCTTTGAACTTTTCAAAAGCTTCAGATTTGTATTTCATCAAATACACATACCCATACCTAGAGAAGTCATCGATAAAGGTAATGAAGTAAGAATGTCCATGCTTAGTGGTGATGCTAAGTGGACCACACACATCTGTATGGATCAAATCCAACAGTCCCTTGGCTCGCTCCACATGGCCCTTAAAGGGAATTTTGGTCATCTTTCCTTTTAGACAGGATTCACAAGTAGTAAGAGAATTAATATCAGACATATCAAACATGCCTTCTCCCACTAGCTTGTTCATCCTTTTAAAAGATATATGACCTAATCGAGCATGCCATAAGTGTGCTGGATTTAGAGTATCTTGTTTTCTTTTGGATGTTGTTGATATCTCTTGGACATTATACATAGGAATATCTTTTAATTTTAAATTATAGAGATCATTTTTCAATTGTCCTGTACCAACTAAACATTCATTCTTGTAAATATTGCAAACACCTTTGCCAAATAAACAAGAATATCCATCTTTATCAAGCATAGAAATGGAAACAATGTTTTTCACAAAATATGGTACAAACAAAACATCTCTCAAACATAATTTAAAATCATTATCCAACAATAAGTAAACATCTCCAATAGCTTTGGCTGCAACTCTTGCCCCATTGCCCATCCTCAAGAAGGTCTCACCATCTCTGAGTCTCCTACTTCTTGTCATCACCTGCAAATCATTACAGAGATGTGAGCCACAGCCGGTATCCAATACCCAAGAAGAAGAGTTAAGTGAAATGTTTACTTCAATGTAGAACATACCTTTTCCAGAACCATTCTGGTCAAGATATTCCTTGCAATTACGCTTCCAATGTCCAGGTTTCTTACAGTGATGACAGACGTCATTAGTCTTGTTAGCCTTAACTGGTGTGGCTACCACAACGGGACTCGGAGCTTGTCTCTTCAAGGGCACGTTCTTTTTGGGATCTTGGAAGGAACGCTTCTTTCCTTTCCCATGTGGTCTATTCTTTGAACCAGATGAAGATCCCACATAAAGAACCGGCTTCTCTTTCTTGATTGTGGATTCAAACGTAACAAGCATGTTAACCAACTCCTCAAGGGTTGGATCTAACCTGTTCATGTTGAAATTCACCACAAAAGGATCAAATGAGCTAGGCAGTGACAAGAGCAACACGTCTGTGGTCAACTCAGTTGGTAGCACAAGATCCATGCTAACGAGTTTCTCCACGAGCCCAATCAACTTCAGGCCATGCTCATGGACCGAAGCCCCATCTCGCATGCGCAAAGTGATTAGCTCCTTGACAATCGCATGTCGAAGTGGGCGTGTTTGTTCACCAAAGAGTTCTTTGAGATGCAAATGAATGTCAGCAGCATGCTTTGCACTCTCAAAACGTCGCTGAAGCTCATCATTCATAGAAGCCTGCATATAACACTTGGCTTTCAAGTCATGGTCACACCAATCCTTGTAAGGCTGTAGCTCCTCAGGGCTACAATCAGTCGGAGCCGTATCAGGGGGCGACTCATCAAGTGTGTATGCAATTCTTTCCGAGTTCAAGACGATTTTCAGATTTCTTAGCCAATCAAGGTAATTTGGACCGGTCAGTAAATGTTTGTCGAGTATTGCAGACAACGGATTGCGAATTGATGACATTTTCAAAAACTTGTACTGAAAAATAATAACAGATAAATGTCAATGACTATTTTAAAATATTTAATAAGATATAAAGTGTGGACTTTAACTTTATAAATATTTACTCCCACTGTTTTGACATTTTTTTTACTACCCTCTAGTAAAAACGGGAAACTCATTTCCTCAGTAGGTACATAAGGTCCAATTAGCCAATTACGATCCCGAATAATATCAGCCAATCATAATTTCTAAAAGGTAGTTTCCAATTGCATCTCCATGCAACCCTTACGTAAACTTTTGTCTCACTCTTGATTAGGACCCAATAATATGACGTCGTTCATCTTTACGTGTCAAGCCTTACCCATCGATATCGAACCTTAATGGAGGGTCGCCATGAGTTCCCCCAATAATATGAGCCGAAGTCATGGGAGTTCCACGTAGTTCACATCACCATGTCAATGGATGTCACAGCTTTCCGGCATCCAAGCCCCCCCAATAATATGAGCCGAGCATTGAATACGGATAGCGTTCGTCATGCATCCATTGTCGATGGAAGACATGAAAATTATAAACAAATTTATAATTCCCCTTTTCGGGCTTGATATAAATTTTGAATCTAATTCAAAATGAGGGTTTTTAATTTTGAAAAGGTCTCATCATTAATTTTAAAGATCGCCATGTTTGATCGTATGTTTGCCGGATTCATGCAACTTTGTTATTATAAAATAATAACCCACATACTAATTAATAAGGATGATCAATCGCCCCAAAAACTATTTGGCCCGTGTGAGCCAAACACGGGCCTAGGTCCAATTCCTAGGGAATGCATGGGATGCAAATGCAACAATTACATAAGCTTCCAATATTTACATGTCTTGGATCTTCATAATTCATAATTTATCATGGCCCACCATCTTCCAATCTTGAACTTCCGCTATCAAATATTTTACATGAAAATATCCATGGCAAATAGGGATACATCTCATGGGGTGGGAACGGGCCATAAACCAAGCCCACTTTGTAATTTGATAATAATTACAACCATTCAACACAAAATATCCTAGCATACACCTAGCAAATTGGTCTTGGGCTTTTAATCATCCTTCATGCACAATATCACATATCATACACCATCAATTAATTATCTCAATAATCAATTGATCAAATATTATATATCTTGGTCCAATCACTAACCACCACAATTATAAAATAAATTAACAAAATAAACAAACACCTTTGTTTACTTTCAAATTAATTTATTTATAATTGAATTTCTTGTAAATCACAATTTACTATAAATAATCAAAGTCACACTTTAACTATTTATTTTATGAGAAAAATCACATATTATAAAGTTTAATTTTTCATAAAAATCAACTATAATATATTTAACAATTTAGGGCCTATGACACATGATATTCCAAAACACCTTTTGAAAAACTCAAGTCGTCATAGTCGTCACCGAAACTCCGTCGCCGGATTCCGGCCAAAAAAAAATATATTTTTTTTTTTATTATTATTAAAAATATGGGGCAGCCGTGGGCTGCCCCTAGGACACCTGGGCTGCCCGAAAATAAAAAAAAATAATTTTTATAAAATTTGCCCTAAAAGTTAAAATATTGATTTTCTCATGCGGTTAGAAATTGACCTCAACATAATATCCAACAAATACTACACAAAAGAGTAATCTAGGCTCTGATACCACTGAAGGGGATCGGTTAACTCGTGCCCGGAAACGCAGCGGAAATATAAAATTTTTAATAAAAGAAATCCGAGCACTTGTGTAGTATTCAAAAACTCAAACAACCATAGGGTGTTTAGAATTTTGCCAATCAATCTCAAAGATTGATTTATGGCTCCAACCAAGTTGATAAACAACTAGGCTCTTGAAAAGGGTAGACTCAATCTACAAGCTTCCAAGAGCACTCCTTGCTCAAAATGGATTCAACTCTTCGAGCCTCCGAATTAGGTCCACGACTAGACGATCTAAATCCACTCTAAATATGCACTAGAATATTTAGAGGATTTTTCATTGAGATATCATTTTAATTCTCCCTCAAAATGAAAGAAAAATTTGGAGAAAATTGCAATGGAGTGTTCGGCCACTTCAACCCTTAAATTTTAATGGAATGTATTGTGTGTGTGTATATATTATTCCAAATAATATATTAAAGGAGAGGGATTAATGAGTACAATTAAGCCATGCATGGAAAATTGCAAGACATGCATGGAAAATTGCAAACCATCTTACAACCTTTCAAATTCCATACACACACATATATATATCATATATATATATACACGCCTATATATATATACATATATAAATATATATATTCAAATGTCATTTGAACTTATTTTTAATTAATTATTAAACCTAAACTCATTTAAGTTTAATCAATTAATTAAATTTAACTTGAACCCATTCAAGTCCACTAGTATCAATAATTATACAACACTATATTAATTTGAGCTCTACTAGACTCAATAGTGTTTAATTAATTCAACACTTGAATTAATTTAATTATTTGTACATTAAAATGTCTACTAGTGTTAAAGTAATTCAACACTTGAATTAATTAACTAAGTTCAAAATAATAGTTTAGAAAATCACCATTTTCATAAACTAATTATTTTAAGTCAACTTTTAATCTTGGAACACATTCACAAATTAAAAGTTACTTATTACATTCATTCTCCAATTTAGAAGTCAAACTTCTAATTTATTTTACTTATAAACTCCTTTATAAGTTGTTCAACACTTTGAACTTATTTTAATCTCAACGGGATCTAGAAAGCTAGTACTTGTGTGACCCTCAATGGTTCACTGATACAACTAGCAGTGGGTTCACATCTCCATGTGATTCGGGATCAACAAGTCCCTTATATGAGCATACCCTATATAGCTCCATTCTTATTAATCAACACATTGATAATAAGAACGTCAGAAAACTCAAGTCTGATAGTACCCAACCAGTTATGTAAACATCTAGCAGCATTGCTTACATGACTCCCTAGGTATCAAATGATAGTGCCTGCAAGAACCAATCAATTATGGTTAGCGTACAGTACGGTCCCTTCAACTCATATATCCCGACCGATTCGACAACCATTGGTTTATCGAGAGTTGTCATTGAATCGATAACTATGTGTCATGCCGTAGTTGCATCGAAAGTGTAATTCAAGAAACTCCTTTCTTAATTACCACTTACTCTGATCAGAGATTTCAAGCTACGTATGCATGATATAACATAGGATATCCATACCCGTAGGTAAGCGGTGAATCCCCGACTACAATGCATTGACTCCTATATGTTTCGTCACAACACCCAACATTACCACCTGATGACCCCAGATGAGTCGGTAAACAAGTCAAAGTGAAGCACTAGCATATAGAGTCTCCATGTTGTCCCGGGTTATAGGACTAATGGTGTACAACCATAAACTAGGACTTCTCCACTCGATAAGTGAGAACCACTTGGAAAATCCTTTAGGGAGGGTTGTTCAGTGCACTCTACAAGGAGCACCTATTTGCATGCTTGGACATCTCCATGTCCTCTACCAATGAAACATGGTACTCACATCGCAAATACTAGTCTCAAGCTCGAGCGGCCTTTATCCTTCTTTATGGCGGCTGAATCGACTAGGAACAGTTTAGAATATACAGTATTTCAAATATGAGTTTCATGATAGTCATCACATGACCATCTCATATTCTTTCTACTATTTGTATATTCAAGGGCTTTATCTATGCAGCTTGCATGGGTATAAAGATAAAGATGTGCCAAATTAAATAATGTCAAATATTATTAAAATAAAGATTGTCATACAAGAGTTCTCTCAAGGACCATCGGCCAACACATTGGCTCGACGGGCACCTACTCTAACAGAAGGACCTTCAGATTGAACTTTTTTTTGAAAATAAGATGTTAAGGTTTTCCCCCTTTTCGAAGCAGGTTGATGGTTTTTCATTCTCAATCTGCAAAAATAACTCGTATTAAGCAACTAATTAAATTACAAGTAGCTACATAATCTCAAACACTGCTAGAAATAAGTAATACAATTATAAGGAGAATGAAGATTCAACCAAAAATTTTGATAATTGTGAAAATAATAAATAGTCATAATAATTCAAAGTCATAAACTCATAAAAATATTCATCTTTCTAGGAATAATCTACTAATTTATCTACAGAGTGATATTACTCTCCTTGAAAAATAATAGGATAGGAGAATAATAGGATTACAGGAAGAAATGACAAGAGGTTAGTTTCTTAATTATTTGTGTACAAAGTAGACCATATTAAACTTCAAGTTTCAAACTTACAGGGGACGACAAGACTCAAGAGTCAAGAGGTTGAGGAGTCTCATATCAATTTACAATATTTTCTCATATCAATTTACTGATTTACAATATTTATAAAATATGTTTTCATACACTATACACAAACTCTAAAAAAAACAAGAATACTCTATACACAATTACACACAGAGAATGAGAAACCAACATCAAAATAAAATATTTATTGAAAACTAGCAACATAAATTAGCATAATAGGCAGTAATAGGATACAATTGAAAATTTATTGAAAACAACAAGCAACATAAACTAGCATAATACACAATTGAATACAATATCTCTTAAGTTCTTAACACTAAAACGAGAAAACTGGGATTCTGGGAAATGGGAACAATAAATCTATTGTTAGTTATATTTAATTTTTTAATCTCGTAATTAATATTTTATTACCTTGATAGTGGGAAATACTTCAACTTCCGATTTGTGAAAGAAATGAAGGGGGAAAAACAGAAGCAGATTCCGTCCCGTGCCGTGAGTGAGAGAGCAAATAAGAAAAGAAAATTAGACTTGTTTCCACTCTGTCTGACTTTGTGGTGGGGTGGAAAAATAAGTATTGGGCTGGGCTATAATTTATTTGGGTTAGGGCATAATTTTTTTTAATATATATATAATGTATACATATGCTTTGGGCCAAAGCAGGTCTGGACTACAGCCCAGGCCTGCCCCCCCGTTATATCCGCCCCTGAGTTATACTATAGTGTAATCCTAGTGTTATTTTAGTTATATTATAGTGTTATTGTAGTGTAAATTTAGTTATACTATAGTGTAATTTTAGTGTAATTTTAGTTATATTAAGAATATAAAAATAATAAAATATAAAATAAAAATAAAAATAAAACCCAACTGCTAATCAAAAAAGAATTACGGTAATTTGTACCCCATTCCTTAAAACAAGAATATAAAAATAAAAGAAAACCAAGTGCACAATTACGGTAATCTGTACCCAATTGCTACTCAAAAAGAGGGCTTTTATCGCATGGAGGAATACATCGCGGTTCTTGTCGAGTTGATAAGCAGAACTCAATATACATTATAAGGTGTTAGAATTTGAGTGCACACGTTGTATACTTATATAATTTATTTTTTATAATAAAAAATAAAAAAAATAGATAACTTTTTAAAATATATTAATTAATTTTATATATGTGTCATTTTCGTAAATTAGTAGTTACTAATGGATAAAAATAATAATTTAGTAGTTAATTAAGTAGACAATAAAGAACAAGACATATGCATGGGAGGGTTTACCAACTCCTCAACATGCAAAAAATAGTGTCACATACATAATATAATGCAATCAAAATGTGTTGTTATTGAAAGAACATGTTATGCACATGTTTTTTAAATTATTTTCTTATTGCATTAAATTTCTATATTTATAGTTTTGTCTTTCTTAGAACATGTTTTAAAATTGATAATATCCTATTGATTTATTATTCTAGTTCTTACTAGTTTTTAGGAAGTCGTTTATTTTTTCAATCTGTTGAGAAAAGTAGTTTTTTATAAAACAATCGCTAGTTGATTTTTTGTAAACGGATTTGTTTTTCTAGTGATTATTTCGCCATGAGGCATAGTACAAGTACTTAGTACTTGTGCATAAATATCTGTGTGTTATTTATTTTTACTGTTAGTTAATTATTCTGCTGCATAGTGTTATCGTGAAGTTTTGACAACACTGAAAGATAACACACATTCGAAAAGTTTTCTGGTATTTCTGTGATTTCATACTGTCCAAACCTTACAATTGGCGTCAGAGACATTCACTTGACGATACTAAGTGTGATTCTATTTTTGTGTTTGACAGGACATCACAGTGGAGATACCTTATTCAGGAACTGCTCAACGTCCTCCAATCTTGGATGGATCCAACTATGCTATCTGAAAAGTAAGAATGTGTGTCTACATCAAATCGATTGATGAAAAGGCATGGCAGCGTGTGCTACAAGGAAGGAATCCACCAAGAAGAACTGATGGAGAAGGAGATTTTCTCCTCAAACCAGAAACGGAATGGAATGCCGATGAGACTGCTGCTTCGAATATGAACAACAAAGCTCTTAATGCTATATTTACTTCAGTTGATTCTAATATGTTTGCCCTTGTAACTAACTGTGTTTATGCTAAACAGGCTTGAAAAAAACTTCAAATGCACTGTGAAGGATCCGATAGTGTGCGTCGAAGCAAAAGAAGGATTCTCACTACTCAGTTTGAAAATCTGAGAATGGAAGAGAGTGAGACAATCGATGATTATGAACGCCGCTTGAGGAAGATCGATAATGAGGCAATTGATCTTGGTGATGCTATTTCAAAGGAACGTTTAGTAAGCAAAGTTTTGAGATCACTGTCTGAAAGATTTCAAATGAAGATTTGTGCAATTGATGAATCTAAAGACACATCAATTCTGGGCTTGGATGAATTAATGAGTTCTCTTCGAACTTATGAGTTGGAGATGAATTTTGGAAAAAAAAACAAAGGTAATTCCATTGCACTCCAAGTTTCTAATGACTCATACAATGATTTTGTTGATCTAACACATGGAGTCAACGAGTCTGACTTAGGAGATGATTATATTGCCCTACTTACCAAACAATTTGGTAATTATTTGAAGAGAATGAGAGATTATAAGAAACCTGGTCAGAAACCCAAAGTTTTGAATGCTCCTGCTGTCGGAAAACCATTAAGGATTTGCGGACCAGAACAGAATATCATCCCTTCAAAGAGTCAAAATCACTTTCAGAAAGAAGGAAAAACAATGTCTATCTCAAAGAAGTTTGAGTCTGTGAAGTGTCATGAGTGCACAGGATTTGGTCACTTTGCTAATAAGTGTCCAACCAGACTTCGCAAAGGGATGTGTGCTTCCCTAAGTGATGATGAAGGTGAGGAAGGAACAGAACAAGGAGAAGAAGAGACTCACAATGACCTTTCAGTTTTGGTGCTACAGAAGAAACATAGTGTTGTCACTGGTGTCACAACACTTGGTCACAACACTGACCAAAAGGTACTGTGTCTGAATGCATCTGTTTTTGGAGACTCAAATCAGGAAGCTGGTGAATTAGAACTTTCTTGGGATAATGCTCAGAAGATGTATGAAGAATTGTATAATGACTGGATATTAAGGAACAAGACAAATTCTGCTTTAACAAGGAGAACAGTGAGCTGAAAGCTTCAGTGGCTAGACTAGAAGTTGTTCTGAGCAAGAAGGATTTAGAACTAGGCAAGGTCAAAGAAGAGCTTGGAAGAGCAAATGCAACTCTCGCAAAGTTTAATTCAAGCAACTCCAAGCTGGATTCAATTCTGATGATGGAAAAAGATGATAGAGCTGGTCTAGGATTTCATAATAGCAAGTTTGAAGTGGGGAGTCGTCACAAACTGTTTTTGTCAAAGAGAACAGCAACTCTGCTAGTGTTCCAATTGCAATTCCAAAGAAAAAACCAATTTCATTGAAGACACAAGCTCCCGTTCAAAGGAAAAAATCAAAGGAAGCGTAGGTTTGTTTGTCATTACTGTAACAAGCAAGGTCACATCAAGCCTTATTGTTTTAAACTCAGGTATGACTATATGTTCTGGAACTCCAGGCAAGTGTTGCCATCAGTGTTTCCAACACTAAACCAGAACACTGCCAGGAAAAAAATACTGAGAAAAAGGTTTGGGTACCAAAAGCTAAATCCAGTTGTAATGTTGTTTATACTTCCTTAAAAACTAATGTTGCAGGTCATTGGTACTTCGACAGTGGCAGTTCACGTCACATGACAGGATTGAAGAAGTATCTTTCTGACTATGTTGAACAGGATAAAGGAAAAGTGACATATGGAGAAGGAGCCAATGGAAAAATTGTTGGAAAAAGAACCTTGAATGTAGAAGGACAGCCTAAGCTTCACAATGTTCTACATGTTGAAGGATTAAATGTTAATCTTATTAGCATTAGTCAACTTTGTGATGATGATCTTTATGTTAAATTTGATAAAAATTTGTGTCAAGTTTTTGATAAAAGTAATTCGTGTGTTTTGACAGGGTCTAGATCATCGGACAACTGTTATCAACTTGGAGAGGAACTTGCTTGCAAATTCACCAAGATTGATGATTTGAATTTGTAAGAAACAGAAAATATGAATATTAATTACGGAATTAGATATTTAAATTTTGTATTTGGAAAATATTCAATTTGGAATTTATAGAAATTAGAGATTTAATTTTCGAGCCGAAAATATTTAATTTAAGAATTTACGGATATTTGAGAATTAAATTCTGGGATTCTTAAATTAAAAGAATAAATATTCTAATTGAATATTTATAGAATTAAGATTGAAATTTCGAGTTTTGAAAATTAAAGATAATTTAATTTGAAGAAGAAACTCGAGCAGGGACTAAATTGTAAATATCGAAGTTTCAGGGGCTAAACTGCAAAAATGGGATTTGACTTGTCAACAAGAGATTTATATTACACTTTGCATGTGTATAATTTCCCTTCACCAGTAGCAAGAACGAGAGAGAGGTGATTGAAGGTTCCAAGGATCACTTTGCAATTAGTCAAGACTTTAAGGGCCAAAGTGCAATTTTGGCCATTTTCAATGGATTACACGTGTGATGTGTATACATTGCATGAAATATAAATCTCCATCAGATTGAGAAGCTACTTACAGTAGCAAAGCCGAGAGAGAGGAAGGAAACAAATTCCATGGCCGATTCTTCTTCCAAAAAAATTGTAGAATTTGATCCGGCCGGTAGATTTTCGAATTGATCATATAATTGCGATCATGGCTTCGAGTGCTACATTTTGACGTAAGTTTGGCTCAATTCTACCGTGTTTGAATTTTAAGATATTGTTAGAATTAAGATTTGATTGTATAAACGTGTTTTAGTATATACGACGATAGCATATCTAAGTCGAATCGTGAAAAGATCGTCGTTCGGGCATGTTTATCAATTTTTGAATATTTTCTGATTTTTTGGAAATATTATGCTGCTGAATTCGTGTATGGCTGATGGGAATTGATATGAATATGTGTTTAGATGATTGAGAAGATGATGTTAATGCTTTTAGAATTTCCGATTCCGGTCCGTTGTGCCGTCGGTAGAAGATTTTGAATTGATATGAAATTTTGAAATTATTGGGATGCTATTTTCGAATTATGGCTTATATATTGAGGTTGATATTAGATTTAGATCAATTTTTGGATGATGTGTAAGCCTTTGGATTTATCAAATTTGAATCGTTGCGCCGTCGGTTTAAATTTCGATCAATCGATCAAGAATTGTAGTTGTTGCTTGATGAATTGTAATGATGTTTAGAAGCTGGTGTTGAGTTTTAAATAATGTAATTCAGATTTAAGTTGGAAAGTATCGAAGTTGAGTCGACGAGTCCGGAATTGATTTGAAATGAGCTTCAAGTTGGATCAACTAACACCTTGGACTAGCAATGGTTGAGTAAGCAGATGTTGAAAGGATTGAGCAGAATTCTGGACATCTTATGTTTGATCAAGTAGTGCAAGAGTTTCAGAGGTTTGAGTTCAGATTAAAGGTATGATTCGACATTAACCTTGACAGGTAGAAAGAGATTTGAGATTTAGTTGGTAGATTGTGGCATCGATTTTCAGAAGTTCTGAGTGTTTGATTGCTTTAGGCCACCCTTTGATTGATGGATTGTCTGAGGTGACTATCCAGATTTGAGGAAATGCTCAGAACTATAGTATCTGGCTTTGAAGTGGCTTTGAAGTTTTGTAGATGGATAGACTTGAATAAACCAACCTAAAACAGCTCAAGAGCAGATTTTCAGCAGGCCGGGCAGATCACAGCTCGCTCGAGCAAAGCCTGGGCTCGCTCGAGCGAGCCATAGGTGTGACATCCCGAGTGGCTCTCGCTCGAGCAAGAGGTGAGGCTCGCTCAAGCGAGCCACCATTGGTTTAAAAAAAAAAAAAATTTGCCTTTGCTTGCTTGTTCTTTATTTGTATATTATTGGATGAAATGTTTATTATATGATCTTGGATTAACCATTATGATTTGAGAGATTAGTGCCCGAGTCCTCACAGAATTTATGGCATCAAAGGTTGGGACATGCCAACTTCAAAGCATTGAAGAAACTGACCCAGTAT
The DNA here is from genome assembly GCF_033568475.1 of Henckelia pumila. NCBI lineage: Eukaryota > Viridiplantae > Streptophyta > Magnoliopsida > Lamiales > Gesneriaceae > Henckelia > Henckelia pumila. Next base: position 5,245,114 of record NW_027331857.1, on the reverse strand, counting down.
GATGTTGTACGGGGAATGCCAAATCTAACTTCTGGAGTTCTATATGTGTGTGGAGACTGTCAAAAAGGTAAGCAAACTCGTGTGTCACATCCAGTGTTACAACACTGTGGGACAACACGATGTCTTGAACTCCTACACATGGACTTAATGGGATCTATGGAGGTTGAAAGTTGTGGAGATCTGAAGGGAAAAATAATTGAAGACAATATTGATGATCTGCTAGATACTGTTACTCCCCAGACTGATTTCAGTGTTGTCACTAGTGCTGTCCCACCTGAAAAATCACCCAGCACAACAGTGAATCCAACACTGAATATGAATGAACAGAGTACAGAAAATCAGGATGATTTTGAAGATGAAATACAAGATGTTGGACATGATGTACTTAACAAAATTCAGAAAAACCATCATACTTCACAAATCATAGGAGATGCACAAGGAAGGATGCAAACCCGAAGAAAGGAAAAAGTTGATTATCGAAAGATGAGCGGGTTAGTGTGCATGACTTTCGCATACTCTCAGGTAAGAAATTTTTGCTTTGTGTCTAGTATTGAACCAAAAAATGTTGGTGAGGCTTTAAAAGATGAGTTTTGGGTCAATGCTATGCATGATGAACTTGAACAATTTGTTAGGAATGATGTGTGGATCTTAGTTCCTCCACCTGATCATAGTAATATCATTGGAACAAAATGGATTTTTAAGAATAAAACTGATGAATCAGGAAATATTGTAAGAAACAAGGCTAGGTTGGTAGCTCAAGGGTATACACAAGTTGAGGGGATGGACTTTGATGAAACCTTCGCACCTATAGCCCGAATAGAATCTGTGAGATTGTTATTGGCTATTGCGTGTCACATGAAAATGAAACTTTTTCAAATGGATGTAAAAATCGCATTTTTGAATAGAATTTTGAGTGAAGAAGTTTATGTAAGACAGCCTAAGGGATTCGAAGATCCACATCATCTTGATTATGTTTATAAGTTGAAGAAAGCCTTATATGGATTGAAACAAGCACCTCGTGATTGGTATGAAAGACTCACGGAGTATTTGCTTGGCATTGGATTCAAAAGAGGTGAGGTAGATAAAACATTTTTTATTCAAAAAGTACAAGGTAACATTCTTATCTGTCAAATCTATGTTGATGACATAATTTTCTGTGCTTCATCTCAAAAACTTGTGAATGATTTTGTTGAAAGCATGACTGCTACCTTTGAAATGAGCATGGTAGGTGAGTTGAATTACTTTCTAGGATTACAAGTGAAACAAATGAGTGATGGAATCTTTTTGTGTCAAAGCAAATATGCTAAGAATTTGGTGAAAAGGTTTTGTACTGATCATGTTAGACATATGAAAACACCAATCGGAACTAATGAAAAACTGTGCAAAGACAGTGTTGCTGACAGTGTTGACAACACTCTGTACAGAAGCATAATTGGAAGTCTACTGTATTTGAGTGCAAGTCGACCTGATATTATGTTCAGTGTGTGTTTGTGTGCCCGATATCAATCTGATCCTAAAGTCACACATATGAAAGCTGTAAAACGAATTTTGAAGTATGTTGCAGGCACTTTAGACTTAGGGTTATGGTACACTAAAAAAACCAATACTAATTTGGTAGGCTATAGTGATGTTGATTGGGCAGGAGATGTTGATGAGAGGAAAAGCACCACGGGTGGTTGTTTTTATTTGGGTAACAACTTGGTTTCATGGTATAGTAGAAAGCAGAACTGTGTGTCCCTTTCCACTGCTGAATCCAAATATGTGGCAGCGGGAAGTTGTTGTTCTCAATTAATTTGGATGAATCAAATGCTACAAGACTATGGTCTTAAAAGTGAAACACCAATTGTGTACTGTGATAACTCAAGTGCTATAGATATATCAAAAAACCCAGTACAACACTCTCGAACTAAACATATTGACATAAGACATCACTTCATTTGAGATTTAGTTGAGAAGAACATGATCCATATGGAGTTTGTCGGGACCAATAACCAACTGACCGATATTTTTACAAAAGCATTAAACTTCGAGAGATTCTCCAGTCTTAGAAAATCTCTCAACATGTGTTCTTTATAAGCACTCACGGTTGCTGTCCTGAAGTGTTGCCAACACTGACGGACAACACCAAACATGCATGTCCATTTTTAGGACTTTAGGCATACTGCATATTCATAATGTTCTATGTTTTGCACTGTTTGATAATACTGACTAACACTTTGTAGTTCTTCTGTCAAAGTTATTTTCAGAACACACTTGCCATGAAAATATGCTTTAAACCACGAAGTAGTTGAGGGATGTTCGTGTATTCCATGATCTTGTCTCATGTGAAAAGTGGTTTTAAAATTTAAAAAGCATGGTTTGATAAAATTTCAGTGAACAATTTCTTGAAAATCAAACGAAAATCGGAAGAAAATTGGAAAAAGCTACCTAAGAGAGTCCAATGAAGACCGTTCTTTTAGTGTGCAGGCTACCACTTCTGAATCAAAATAAAAAGAAGAAAAACATGGCTCTGAAAGTGTGACAAATTCAAAAATATTTTGAAGACTACAGTGTTGTTGGGATGTGTTGCCAATACTGGTGCTTAACACGTTCTGCACATACTTTGCATGCATTATTTTTTATCTAATCTCATTACATTCTGTTTTAGACATAAATTAGGTCATGCATTTTGCATTTATTGTGATCATATTGTGCTCAGGGTTAAAAGTTCAAAGACGAACAAAAATTGGAAAAATTGCCCAACTTACTGAAAATTGAATTGGTTGAGATTGAATATGTTTCAGTGACGTTAAAACTCGATGTGGAGTTATTTATTTTTGGAAAATATTGATATATTCTTAAGTGAGAGTTTCATGGTATCCTTAAGTAATCAAATTTAATTTCTTTAATTAGAGATATTTTTTTACCCGTTGGAGAATTGTTACCGTTAGGGGGAGATTCTTAGTCTGATATGATAGATAGGGGCTTTTGATTTTTTTTTATCATTTGAACCCCTTATCCCTATATATTTCTAAGCACTGTAGAAATTGATCTTATCTTCTTCAACCTTTTATAACTCTCTCTGCAAAAATTCTCTGAAACCCTTAATTTCTACATTGTTTATAATGGCAGGCAAAGCTTTCGATTAGCATGATATACGATCGGAGATGGGTTATCAAGAGGAAGACAAGCCTTCGGAGGTATCTTCTGATCCTATTCTCATGATTGTACCTGCTGCCATTCAACCTACGCCGTTGGCAGAAATTTCTCCAGGAGAACCCGGAAATGAAATCAACATTGAGAATCCTTCTGATTTTTTGGTGTTGAATCGTGTGTTCCCAACACAGCCAATAGCAAGAAGGTCAAAGCGCCAAGCGGGCTTCAATCCCGATTTTACTACCAATAAGAGATTTTGTGGTAAGGTGGAGACTTCACATCCTATTTTGGATGATCCAGATTTCTCATCTGGAGATGATTTTGCGGATCAGAATTTTGAGGTGGTTGCTAGGACAAAAACCGTTGTTGCTGAAAAGTCCAAATCAAAGAAAGGAGATTCATCTAGTGGTGATGATTCTTCTGATGAAGTTTCTACTGATGTGGCTTCTACTGAAAAAGAGCCATCTAGTGCTGATGTTGTTGATGATACCACAAAGACAACCACAGAGGCTCCAATTTCTACTGATGAGGAAATTTCACTGGCCACTTTCATGGCGAATATTCGAAAAACCAAGGATAAACCAGTTGCATCGTCACAGGTTCCATATGATGGTGATGAACCAGATGCTGAAATGTTGCAAGAGTTTGAGAATAATGGCCCCAGGAGTCTGATGGTTCATCTTCTTCGAGTTTTGAGGAAGAAGATTATGAGGATGCTGCTTCTGATGGTTCTGGAAGTTCTGAGGAACAAGCTGCTGATGACAGTGTTGCCAACACTGATGAAAACACTGCTGCTGAATCTGACTCTGATATTGATCCTGCTAAGGCATACAATATTCAGTTTTATACAAAGGAGTCTGCTGATGAATGGGATGCTCTGTCTGGAAAAGACTGTTGGGAAGAAAAAAATATTGATGAAGTGTCCTTCAAAAAGCAGAACTTGGTGACTTTCTTGAAACAGCAGAATTTATATTCTACTGTCACCACTGCTGGACCATTTTCAAGAAGAGTTGTGTTAGAATTTTACTGCAATCTGAACATAAAGACTGGAGATGAAGAATCATTTAAGTTTGGAAGAGTGTACATCCGGGGAAAGGTGTATGATTTTACTCCTGTTTTGATCAATGAGCACTACAATACTCCTGATATCGATGATGATGTAGTTACTGAGGATATTGATCAAGTCACTAAAGTTATCACTAGACAAATGGTTCAAAAATTTCCACTGCACCTAGACATGTTGTCAGCTACAAAGCTTGCCTCCTTTTTTTCTGTGCTTCACAAAATTGCGATCAGGAATTGGACGCCATCTACCAATACAACAGTGGTAACTAAGCCACAAGCACTTGCGTTGTTTGCCATTGGAACTCAAGCTCCTTTGGACTTTGGAAATTTGGTGTTTGAAAATATTATGACTTTTAGAGAAGGTGGTTGGAAAGCAACTAAGTTTCCGTTTCCTTCATTGATCTATGGTATGTTGGAATCTCAAGGCTTCACGAAAGAGGATGATGAAGTATTGATTGGAGGAGATGAGCTTGTAGTGACCCTTACCCGGATCACCTACTAAACAGAACTTATGCATGCAATTAACTTAATTAAACAGATATCAGAATAAAACTACGGAATCCAATAACATTATACAATCTCAAGTAAAGGAATCTGTAATTATCCAATAATATACAACCAAATCGAATAGCTGTATAAACCCAAACAACAGTAATAAAACCTAGACGATGCTCCAGCTGGCCAACCACTGACTAGCCCCTCCTGGATCCACCCTCCTCGTCCAATCGCAAACCTGCCCCATGGAATAGGGTGTCCAGAAAATACAGAGTACGAGACGTGAGCATAAAACGCTCAGTGTGAGAGTATGAGTATACATGCATGCAAAGTGAACTCCCTATAGACTCGAGGTCAAGGATCAGATAACAGAGACAGACCGGGCCCTGGTATGTAGCACGCTGTGCCGTCGCTTCAGGAGGTGGCTCCCATACCGAGATAACCGTGGAAACGCCGGACCCAAATCGATGGAAGTCCATCCACTAACAGGATAGGGTACAACCCTACTAACAGACATCTCGAAGGAGATACAGCAAGATGCAAATGAATGCAGCATAATATCATGGCATATAAATCATGCGGTCACATAATACATGCATACTCAGTCAGGATATCTCGAACAGTACTTTCGTACCTCAATACAGTGCAAGCTCTACCAACTCTAGGTCCACGCCTATAGTCTGCTCTACACTGCCAAATGATACTACTATCATTAAAGTGCTCTAAAAGCCTTAACTAAGCTATTGCATACTCCTAAATATTTATAGGAAGCAAAAGCTATACCTTCGTTCGTCGTTAGCCCTTTGATGTCGATGCCTCCAGAACTTGGGCACAACTCCGCTACGACTACCGAACGCCTCGCCGACCTCCGGACCAAGCCTAAGAAGACTAGAACAGCTCCAAAAGGACTAGAAAGGAAAGGAGAACTCGAAATTGGCAAATGAAAGTGAAGTCTCGGCCTTCTATTTATAGACAACGATCGGAACTTCCGATCCTTGATCGGAACGTCCGAACCTCGATCGGAACGTCCGATCCTGCCATCGGAGCTTCCGAAGATCCTGATCTGCCACGTGTCAAAATATCACTTGTTGACTCCGGATAGGGGTGATCGGAGCCTCCGGTCCTGATCGGAGCTTCCGATCCAACCACACGTCATGCCTGACGTAATAACATCGGTGCCTCCGATCGCTCATCGGAGCTTCCGATCCTGTTCGGAGCTTCCGATCGTGCCTTCGGAACTTCCGATCCGTCCGATACCTAATTCAATTAATTAGCATTAATCCTTTAATTACTCAATTAGGGCACGGGCTACTACATTCTCCCCCACTTAAGATATTTCGTCCTCGAAATCAGATCTTAAGTACCGAACGCAAATACAAAAATCAGAAACATTCTTTATTCAAATCAAACGTTTACAGAGTTTGCAACTGAATACAACTTAAAGAATGAAATCAAAACAACTCAGGATGGTCTTTACGCATCCTGTCCTCAAGCTCCCAAGTAGCTTCCTCAGTGCCTCGGCGCTGCCACTGAACTAAAACCAAAGGAATGACTTTGTTCCGTAAAACCTTATCCTTATAATCAAGGATGCGAAGAGGTTTCTCAACATAAGTCAAGTCCTTGTCTACCTGAACCTCAGACCGCTGCAGAATATGAGATTCATCCGCCACATACCGTCGCAACAGAGATACATGGAACACATCGTGAATACTAGATAGATGCGGTGGCAATGCTAGTCGATAAGCCAAATCGCCAATACTCTCCAAGACCTCAAACGGACCGATAAATCTGGGAGACAACTTGCCCTTAAGGCCAAATCTGAGAATCTTGCGGAAAGGTGACACTCTCAGAAACACTTTCTCCCCGACCTCGAACTGCAAAGGCCTACGCTTAATATTAGCATAGCTGGCCTGACGATCCTGTGCAGTCTTAATCCGTTTCTTGATCTGATCAACAATGTCTATCGCCTGCTGGATAAACTCCGGTCCCTCAGCCTGTCTCTCCCCCACTTCTTCCCAGAAGAGTGGAGTACGACAACGTCGCCCATACAACGCCTCAAAAGGTGCCATCCCAATACTAGTATGATAGCTGTTGTTGTAAGCGAACTCGATCAACGGCAAATGATCCTGCCAGGTTGAACCAAAATCCATGACGCACGCTCTAAGCATATCCTCTAACGTACGGATAGTGCGCTCTGACTGACCATCAGTCTCCGGATGATAGGCTGTACTCAAACTGAGAGTAGTACCCATCGCACGCTGAACACTCCCCCAGAATCTAGATGTAAACCTGGGGTCCCGATCGCTGACAATGCTCACAGGCACTCCATGAAGTCGGACGATCTCCTGAATGTACATCCGTGCCATGCGATCCACAGAGTACTCTCGGCTATAGGCAATGAAATGCGCTGACTTGGTGAGTCGGTCCACCACCACCCAGATAGCATCACAGTTCCTCGGGGATACCGGCAAATGGGTCACAAAGTCCATAGTGATAAACTCCCATTTCCATTCAGGAATAGGCAGACTGTGAAGCAATCCTCCAGGTCGTCGGTGCTCTGCCTTGACCTGTTGACACACCAAACATCTCGAAACAAACTGATAAACACTGCGTTTCATTCCCTTCCACCAGAAACGAGTACGTAGATCCTTGTACATCTTGTTGCTCCCAGGATGAATACTCAACTTAGTGCGATGTGCTTGAGACAAAATCTCCTCTCGCAACTCTTCATCCTGTGGAATCACAAGCCTACCAGACAAACACAGAAAGCCATCTGACTGATAATGAAATCCAGACGAGCTACCCTCGTTAGCTAGACGAGCTAAACGCTGGGTCTTTGAATCAGACATCTGAGCATCTCGGATCCGCAAATACAAGGCTGGCTCAGATAATATCGCAAACATCTGGATACTCTGCATACCTTTCTTATGCTTGAAGGTAAAACCTGAAGTACAACAGTCACTGATCGCACTAGACATCGAACAAGTCTGAAGTGCGGATAGTCGCACCTTGCGACTCAAGGCATCAGCGGTGAGATTAGCAGCTCCCGGATGGTACTTAATCTCGCAATCATAGTCCTTAAGCAAGTCCATCCAACGTCTCTGTCTCATGTTCAATTCTGCCTGAGTGAACAAATACTTGAGACTCTTATGGTCGGTGAAGATTTCAAATTTCTCGCCATAAAGATAATGACGCCAGATCTTCAAAGCGAACACAATGGCTGCCAATTCCAAATCATGGACTGGGTAGTTGTCCTCGTGAAGCTTCAGCTGTCTAGAAGCGTATGCTATCACATGCCCATTCTGAGTCAGGACACAACCTAACCCCTGAAGAGAAGCATCCGTGTAAACTACATACCCTCCAGATCCTGACGGTAATGCTAACACCGGCGCAGAAGTCAACCGCCGTCGAAGCTCACGGAAATTCTCCTCACACTCGGAGGACCACTCAAAATCCGCACCCTTGCGGGTAAGCTGCGTCAACGGTCGAGCTAACTGAGAGAAGTTCAGAATGAAGCGACGATAATACCCTGCTAGACCCAGAAAACTACGGATCTCAGCAACTGTCGTCGGACGCGACCAATTAAGTACTGCTTCAATCTTGCTTGGATCAACAAAAATCCCCTCCCTGGATATGATATGGCCAAGAAAAACCACTCTATCCATCCAGAACTCACACTTGCTCAGCTTGGCGTACAATTGCTCATCTCGAAGAGTCTGCAGTACCAACCGCAAGTGAGAAACATGCTCTTCCGTATTACGCGAATACACCAAGATGTCGTCAATGAAGACCACGACAAACTTGTCCAAATACTCCCTGAAGACACGGTTCATCAGATCCATGAATATAGCCGGCGCATTAGTCAAACCAAATGGCATCACTAGGAACTCGTAATGCCCATAGCGAGTACGGAATGCAGTCTTGGCTACGTCCTGATCACGGACTCTCAACTGATGATACCCAGATCTCAAGTCAATCTTGGAGTAAATTGATGTGCCCTGCAGCTGGTCAAACAAGTCATCAAAACGAGGCAACGGATACTTGTTCTTCACAGTGACTCGATTCAGCTGCCGATAGTCAATGCACAGTCGCATCGACCCATCCTTCTTCTTCACGAAGAGAACAGGAGCTCCCCAAGGAGATACACTAGGACGAATGTACCCCTTGTCCAAAAGATCCTGTAGCTGATTCTTTAACTCACGCATCTCTGACGGAGCCAGACGATACGGTGCTCTAGAAATAGGCGAAGTACCCGGCATCAACTCTATGCCAAACTCGACTTCCCTAGCAGTAGGAAAATACCGCTTTTGGAAAGCTGTGCGGAACTCGGCCCAGGTGGCCACTCCTCTCGCCGCAACAAAAGGTGTAGAAGAAAACCTCCACCACCTGCGCGCACGCCCATCCAGAAGATAGCCAAGGGTCTCCACCTTCTGCTCATCGGTGCATTGGAAAGTCTGAAAAGTCGTCTCCATGCGGTCTAACCAGTTCTCCGCATCCTCCGGAGACTCACCTCCAACTAAGGGCTTAGGACCCATAGCTAAGAATCGACGCACAGTGAAACGCTCGTCGTCATGATGACGATGACGCCGTTCTCGACGAGGCTCCCGGTCGGCATCTCCCCAACGCCCACCAATACTTCCATGAGAACTCTGGTCGTCACGATTTGACATCTACAAAAATACCTCAAGATGAGACTAAATCCCAAGAAATCTTTTGCATGCTCTGATACCATAAATGTAGTGACCCTTACCCGGATCACCTACTAAACAGAACTTATGCATGCAATTAACTTAATTAAACAGATATCAGAATAAAACTGCGGAATCCAATAACATTATACAATCCCAAGTAAAGGAATCTGTAATTATCCAATAATATACAACCAAATCGAATAGCTGTATAAACCCAAACAACAGTAATAAAACCTAGACGATGCTCCAGCTGGCCAACCACTGACTAGCCCCTCCTGGATCCACCCTCCTCGTCCAATCGCAAACCTGCCCCATGGAATAGGGTGTCCAGAAAATACAGAGTACGAGACGTGAGCATAAAACGCTCAGTGCGAGAGTATGAGTATACATGCATGCAAAGTGAACTCCCTATAGACTCGAGGTCAAGGATCAGATAACAGAGACAGACCGGGCCCTGGTATGTAGCACGCTGTGCCGTCGCTTCAGGAGGTGGCTCCCATACCGAGATAACCGTGGAAACGCCGGACCCAAATCGATGGAAGTCCATCCACTAACAGGATAGGGTACAACCCTACTAACAGACATCTCGAAGGAGATACAGCAAGATGCAAATGAATGCAGCATAATATCATGGCATATAAATCATGCGGTCACATAATACATGCATATTCAGTCAGGATATCTCGAACAGTACTTTCGTACCTCAATACAGTGCAAGCTCTACCAACTCTAGGTCCACGCCTATAGTCTGCTCTACACTGCCAAATGATACTACTATCATTAAAGTGCTCTAAAAGCCTTAACTAAGCTATTGCATACTCCTAAATATTTATAGGAAGCAAAAGCTATACCTTCGTCCGTCGTTAGCCCTTTGATGTCGATGCCTCCAGAACTTGGGCACAACTCCGCTACGACTACCGAACGCCTCGCCGACCTCCGAACCAAGCCTAAGAAGACTAGAACAGCTCCAAAAGGACTAGAAAGGAAAGGAGAACTCGGAATTGGCAAATGAAAGTGAAGTCTCGGCCTTCTATTTATAGACAACGATCGGAACTTCCGATCCTTGATCGGAACGTCCGAACCTCGATCGGAACGTCCGATCCTGCCATCGGAGCTTCCGAAGATCCTGATCTACCACGTGTCAAAATATCACTTGTTGACTCCGGATAGGGGTGATCGAAGCCTCCGATCCTGATCGGAGCTTCCGATCCAACCACACGTCATGCCTGACGTAATAACATCGGTGCCTCCGATCGCTCATCGGAGCTTCCGATCCTGTTCGGAGCTTCCGATCGTGCCTTCGGAGCTTCCGATCCGTCCGATACCTAATTCAATTAATTAGCATTAATCCTTTAATTACTCAATTAGGGCACGGGCTACTACAGAGCTTATCAAGATCGCACCTGGTTTGCTGAAAAAAAATAGGATGATTGATCTACCATGGACTGGTGTTTTACCCAGTGTCGCCAACACTGAGTCTGTTCCACCCATGACCATTCATAACACTGATGTGATTATGTTGAATTCTACTGCAATTCGTGCTCAAATGGCTCATGCTGAACTGAAAATTGCACAAGCCAAAGCTGATCTCGAGTACTATGAAGCCTTAATGGCTGAGTACAGGACTAAACTTGGACTACCAGGGCCCTCTGGACAAAAAGGGGGAGTAGGGTCAAGTGCTGATCAAGCAGAAGATGAGGAAGATGATTAGTTGTAGTTGATCGTAATTTGTTTTAGGATTTTTTTTATTCTTGTCTTTTATTTTTGTTATTTTGCTCTGAGTTAGTAATATATTTCTGAGTTGATTAGGTTGTGCTCCTTATTACTCTCTGATATGATATTAAACTATTTGCTACTCTGATCTAGTAAGTGTTGAAGAGTTGGTGTTGCCAACACGACTGCACAACACTGTGTTCTGAGATGATTAAATTCAGGGGGAGCTTTAGTTATATAAGATAGGGGGAGTTATTTGCACTTGTTTGTGTGTTTTGTCCAGAAAGGCAAAAAAGGGGAGTTTTAAAGAACATGTTGTGCACATATCTTTTAAATTATTTTCTTATTGCATTAAATTTCTATATTTATAGTTTTGTCTTTCTTAGATCATGTTTTAAATTGGTAATATCTGTTATATCTTGATTCGAAATATTTGATTTCTGATGATATATTGTTTCCATTCTTTGTAGGATCTTATTTATGAAAATATATTGAAGATCTATTTATAAGAGTGCTTGGACCGATCAGAAGAGACAATCAAGAGAGAAGAGAGTGAAACGTAGAGAGCAAAATACATAGAGAAATTACTGAAGAAATTCTAGAGTGTTGAAGATCTATCATTGAAGAATTTCTGAAGAGATACTACTGCTACGTTGTGTTGTCGAGTAGTGTTTGAAACACTGAAGAACACACGAGTGAAGTGTTGTTCAGAAAGTGTTTCTTTGGTTTTTATTTTTCGGTTTAGAACTTCCTATTGATTTATTATTCTAGTTCTTACTAGTTTTTAGGAAGTCGTTTATTTTCTCAATCTGTTGAGAAAAGTAGTTTTTTATAAAACAATCGCTAGTTGGTTTTTTGTAAACGAATTTGTTTTTCTAGTGATTATTTCGTCATGAGGCATAGTACAAGTACTTAGTACTTGTGCATAAATATATGTGTGCTATTTACTTTTACTGTTAGTTAATTATTCTGCTGCATAGTGTTATCGTGAAGTGTTGACAACACTGAAAGATATCACACACTCAAAAAGTTTTCTGGTATTTATGTGATTTCATAATGTCCAAACCTTACAGTTATCATATTTATATAACCTTCTTTATTTCCCTTTGATTCTGGTTGGGTTAAAAACTTGAAATATAAACGTCATCTATTATTAAATCTTAGCTCAGTCTCTGAGTTGGTTTCTTATAATTTTAGAATTTTATTTTACTAAATTTAGTATGAGCAATTTTTTTTACCGAGAACATTAATATGATACAAACAACGTACGATGAAAGAGAAAACGTTAAAATCGATCGACATTTATATGTAACCGTGAAATCGTTCGACTCGATCGTATCTACAATTGAAAATAATATTTTTTTTTAATATAAAAACAATTAGCTCTTATAAATTAAATTGAATAGTAGAATAAGTAGATATGTGCATATATATCATATCATAATAATAATCATAATAAAAAACGAGTTCACTGCATGCAGAAACATGGTTATCTTGTTCCAAGCCAAGTGGATAAGATACTACGCGAACATACATTAAGGATTTGTTTGGTACAAGTACAAATAATACTTGTATAACTTATCATATTTAATCCTTTGTTTTTTTCGTCATATTATTTATCCATCTATTAATTATTTATTTTACATTAATCAAATCATTAATCATTTATTTTATATCAATCAAATCATTGAATTTAAATTATTATATTACCCTTATAAATAATATTATTCATATTTTATTTATTTTTGAAAAAAACAAAATGATAATTTATTATTTTTATATAAAATTCAATCAATCAAATCACATAAACTATAATCTATCAATGAAATCAAATATTATATTAACTATTATTTTTTATTTATTTTATATTACATTATATTACTTATTCAAGTACTATTTATCCTATCCTCGAATCAAACTATACCTAACCTGTAGGATTAAACTGTAACTAAGGTTATCTTTTGGTCTATGATCGCAGCTGGCACCTGTCCATTACGTGTCAATATTACAAGCTAAAACTCCCCCTCTCATCTCCACGTGTACTATCATCGCCGCCGCTTCCACCTCCTTTTAAACCCCGCCACCCACCATTTTCTCCTTCCAAGTTTCAATCGAAGCATTTTGTATTTGCATAATTAATAATTAATCAGTCGTGAAGAAAATAATGCAGTCAGCTAAAGAAACAGCAGCTTCAGCCAAGGCTGGCTTGGAGAAAACAAAAGCCGCCATGCAAGAAAAGGGCGAGAAGATGACCACGCGTGACCCGCTGAAGAAGGACATGGCGGAGGAGAAGAAAGAGGAGAGGATGCACCAGGCGGAGCTGCAGAAGCAGCAGGAGCAGGCGGCGGCGGCCGCTGGTACTGCACCGGGCATGGGACATGGCCACACGGCCGGAGGCGATATCTCCACCGGCACTGGCCACATTGCGGAGGGGGAGGTCCCGCTGGATCGCCCTCGTGGTACGGATCCAACGGGCCGGGTTCTTCCACAGGACCCGAACGTTCGCGGTGGTGCCGGAACTGGGATTTGAAATACTTGTTAATTAGCCACGGAAAGGCAATAATGATATAATAATAATAATAGTAATGGGTTTTGTATTTCAGTTGGTTTCATTTGGGGGAGTTGTTTTTTGAAGCCAATTCCAGTGTGTGTTTTGTACGTGGTTTGGTTCCTTAATTTCCTTTGTACAATTGCACATAAAGTTGTCTTGTACATGTATGCATTGTAATAAGCTTGATATTTGGAATAAATAAAGCACTGGATTATATTTGTGTCAAAATGCACAATTGATTTTTTATATATATCAATTAATATACATATATATAACTGGTGAGATTGCTGAATATTATCCCGCATTGAGTTTTAATCTAAGATCATGTGTGTTTTGATGTTTTTACTTTTTATCAAGTGATTCTGGTTAAAGTGACCGTAATTTTATTATTAAGCAAAAGCTCATCTAGAAATATATGACCCTGTTGATGTTAAAATAATTGTTTTTGGAGTGGGTTTAATATGTTAATTTTTTGATATTGCTTATTTTTAGTGGTGATTTATTTATTTCATAATTTCATATTTTATTGACTCATTCACTTAATAACTGTGTATTATAAATAAATCAGTTACAAGTTAATAAATGAGTTTAAATAAATACGTTTTTTTTAAAAGGTGTCAGATGATTTTTTTTATTTTTTTTTTTGAGAAAAGGTGTCAGATGATTTTTACAAGAGGAAAATTAGAGGAAAAAGAAGTGGTTGAATTTATAAGTGATACGGATAATTATGAAATATAAGATTTTTTTAACGGTGATTATAAAAGAATATTTTATTAACACATAAAATATTTAATGTGTAATGCGTTTTCAGGTCTGTGCCGATGAATAAATAAAATACAAGATTTTAATTATGATTTTTTTCCAACGATGATAATTATGACTTCAAGTCAAAATCATGATATATAATAATATATATATATATATACACACACTTTTTTTAGCAAAGATAAATCTTATAAATAAGAATATAAGATACAAAAGAGTGTTTATCCTTATCATACAATACCATACAATAAAAATGTTTGCTTATATCATACACAAATCTCGTAATTTAAAAGACGAATGGTTAGATGCTAAACCAAATGATCAAAATTTCATAAAACTCACAGCTTTATGGTCTTTAAAATCAAAACTTTTATTTGGAAAATTTCAAATTCATGGTTGCAGCAAGAATAACAAACATTGTAATCAAAGATGCATAAAAAAATCTTCAAAATCAAATAAAATTTACAGCTGTGTTTTAATCAATTATGTATATTTAATCGAAATCTTGACAAATTTATGATTTCAGAAATAAGAGTATTTAGATAATATATAATATAACACAAAGATAGGCCCACATGATTTTATTTGAGATCTAATTGAAGAGTGAATAATCAACGATTATGAGATGTAGGCTTTGACCCGATAGCAGAGAAAACAACAAAGAAGAAAAGAAGATGCATACTGCGACCTGAAATTAATACTATACTAAGACAAAAGTTGACAAATGATTGCAATAACTACCTCAATAGCTATACCTCCAGAACCCCAAATTGGTAGATCGAAAACAGAGCAAAACAACACAAAACGGCACAATGGATTAGATGGGACTTTTAAGAATAAATCACTCACAACACGGGTTTGCGCAGTTCAGCTTCCCCGTGAGCGAAGTGGCACCTATCGCCAAAGGTGCAGGAACCTTTAGAAAAGTTGTCACAAAGCTTTGTCTTGAAGTTGCCACCTGCAGCAGCTGCACCTCCAGAGCCACGTCCAAAACCACCTCCAGGACCACCATATGCTTTTGCAAGGACGTTGGCGGAACCAATGTTAATAATAAATTCTCCTACCAGTGTGCTGGCTTGATTAATTTGTTCAAACGTGCCCTCAAGCTCGATGTTCCTGAGACTTGGATCAGTCTCGTGCTCACGGATAGCTAACTTGGCTCCTGTCTGCCGGGATATCTGCTTGGAATTCACTCCGCCTTTCCCAATAATGGCACCGACTAAGGATGCATCAACACTGATTTTGGCAGTGGCAGAGACACCGAAACTTGCTGCAGCTCCTGTCATTGGTGGCTCCACTCTGGCTCCAAAACGGCCAGGAAAAGGTCCACCAGCACGAAGATCCTCCTGAAATGGTACATTGGGTTTTCCGAGCTCCCACTCTCCATGAGCAAAGTGGCATTTATCACCGAATTTGCAACCTTCTGCAGAGTTGAATTTGTTGCAAATTTTTGTTTTGACAGCAGCTGGAGCTGAACCACTTTGAGCTGGAGGTGGTGGTGCCATAGTTTTCGGGGAAGGAGCGGGTGCTAGGTTCATCATCTTGGCAACAGCATTATAACCACCAGGCACAAAGTGAAGGAAATGGCAGTTCTCGCCAAATGGGCAACCAGCAGTGCTGCAAAAGGAGAGGAAAAAAAAAACAGCCACGACAATCAGAATGGTTGTGAAAAATCAGCAAGATCACCAACGGGAAAAAATTTCAAAGCTCCCACCAATGTTTCAAAGCGCAACAGAGCCAATTATTACAATTTTCCTTAAATACATTAAGAACACCAAGGGATGGCACCATTGTCATAGCGAACTTTGGAAATCAATAAATTGTTCAAGGTGCATCTTGCACTCGACCTGACAAGGGAAGTGTCTTGAATAGTAATGCACCTAGGGTGTTGTGTCGCTTGGGTAAATGAGCCACGGACTTGAGGCGCATCTTTAGCAACATTATTTTAACATAACATGTAAAGTGCGTTATATGTGCTGGATGGAGACTTGATGGTGGCAAAACATTTGGAAAACCAATTATGGCATATCAAAGCAGAAAAAATACTTATAAATGATGACCAAAACCAAGAAGAAATTGGTAATTTAATGGCCTCATGACTCATGTGACAGCCATTAGTGATCTACGATCTCCTTTGTATCAATATGAAAACTATACCAGTCAATGGAATATTAGAAACACCTACTATGATTGTTGTTACAGATATAGTCATTGTTATTAGCATTAGACGTTATTAAAGTACTTTAAAATTTTGAATTTTACATTACACGGGTGGAGATTTGAACCTGAAAAACTTCGTGCATGGCTTCGATTTGCTTCCTATACCACCTGATAAGGAGTCCATTTCTGTTGCAAAACATTAATTACGTTTTCTCAGTTATAATTTCCTTTGATTCTTACCATTAATGATGTAAATGTCTAATTGATATTACTGATAAATAGTGTAAGATTAAAGAATGAAACTCAAATTAAGGTTAATTAGAGAATCTTTAACTACGAAATGCTATAAATAATAAAATTAATCCTCAACACAAATTCCGATATGTTCGAATTCTTCAGCAAATCAACTTCTTCAATAATTAAATAAAATACATTGAATTTTTTTACTTTCTAAAAAAAACATGCACCCACTACTCCAGTTTCATACGCACACCGAAAATTTCAGGGGGGCAACCGCAGCGCTTTATGACTGCCTACAGAAAAACTAAATGATGATCCGCATTTATTTCACTAAAAAGGATTCAGTATATCCACGGACAAGGTAGACCTAAGTTCGTAGGAAATAAAATCAATTCAAAGAAACCAAGAAAGAACGGAAATGAATGAAGCAGGTACAGTACATTACATAATTCAGCACTTCAATTACGCAAACTACAACTAAGCAGCTTGCAGATACTCACTAAAACGCATACACGTGCAATTCAAGAAGGGAAAAAAAATATATAACCTTGCTTAAATCAAAACTCGCAAAAAAGAAACCTGGCTTAAATTTCTTGAACCCGCCGCCATTAGCATCAAGACCGAATTCACCTCTGCCTCTCTTGCGAGCGTCCATAGCTCCGAAGCACACAGATCGAAGCTCAAATCGAAAAAATAACAGATTTCAAAGAAAAATCGATCTGGCACGAAAAATTTATGAAACAATTGAAGTTTCTGTAGAGAAAATTAGCAAACGAAAACAAATTGAGGGGTCAACAATGTAGCCCTAGTTCCTAAACCCAGAATCGGCTCTAGGTTATCCTCGAAAGGGGAGACACGACACAGAATACCAGAATAGTAAACTCATAAAATAAAAGAAATGAAGATAATGTGGAAGTGGTCGTTTATTATTAAGCATTTTTTTTCGAAAAATTAAAAATGAGAGAATTAAATAAAATGCTGGATTACATGGATTTGGGCCTTCGCGGAAAATTGAAGTTTAGGCATTAGCCGGCCCAGTTCAGTCCAGTCCAGGCAAGCATTTCAAATCTATGTATGGATTATGTCATTTCATTTTTACGGAGATCTTTTAAATGGGTTTTTTATTCATAAAATTTCAAATTTTTATACAAAAGTTTTGAAAATTTATAAAATTTTATTAAAGAAAAGCCGAGAATTGACGTCCCAAACACTACTTGATATGTTTAAAATAAAAAAATAATAATAAGAATGCCCAATATAAACTCGAGGTTGGTGACAAAAATGAGCTCTCAGTCACTCACTTCTCGAGCGGCGCTTTCAAGGCTTTCCAACAGTTCCAAACAACCAACCAACAAACAGACATAAGCATTGTTTTCATCGAAGACATTTATACAAATTCATTCGACATTTCAATCTGCTCAAACGAAAACTAGCCCATCATCGAATTCGATTTTCTCCAGAAGAATAACAAAAAAAGGTGAGTCCTCGAGCATCCCGTTCCCTGATTTAAATTACCATGATTCTGCATTTCAAAAGGCAGGAGCTTTTTCAATGCTTAGTTTGGGTTAAATTTATAGGATTTCTTTGTTTTCTTGTCGAGATCTTTGGTGGGTTTAGCTTTTATTGGTGTCGTTGAGTCAAATCAAGCCTTTTTTCTTTTGGTACTTTCCTTCGTTTCTGGTGACAAATTTTCTGTAATAAAACGCAATCAGATTTAATGGTGCGTTTATACACTATTATTGGAGTTTACATGATAGAAAAAAGGGTAATTTTACAATGCTCTAAAGAAACTGTTAAAACTGAAAATATGGTGTGGAGTATGGAGGCTTATGCATTCACATTTTGGTATTGACTCTCTTCTCAGATTATTTGTACGAATATATGTTTTTTCTTCATGAAAATTTGAGGAGCTTTGCAGGCAAATCTACTTTCCACCTAATTTCAGTTAATGATTTACCAACGAATATGAATTTTCCTCATGATGCTGTTTTATGAATTTGGACTATTTTTCTATAATAATCCATTAATAAACTGGCAGTAAAACTTTTGTCTTGATTTCACTTCTAAATAAATTATCTGTGTTTTCTCTATATGCAAAATTCATCCGTAGAATTGTTGAGAATTGAACTGTGAAAAATAAAAGTAGAAAAATTACATTCATATACACTATTACATTCATGCGCTGTTTACGAAAAGAAGAACATCGTGAAACGAACATAACTGTTTTTCTTGTTTGAGTTTGTTATACACCACCCCAACTGATAAATTTCTCTGTCATCTCATCTCGTGACAGAATGTGAGTGCTCATGGCGTGTATGAGTGAAAATTTACTATGAGTTTTCACAACGTTAGTTTGTTGGCTACTTGAGTTAAGGGAGTTTTATCACTTGTTCATATGCCATATATTTGCTAGCTAGATCAATCATCAAGAGCACTATTTGATAATGACTCTTAATTTTGTTTATCTCGCTGAGCTCTTTTCTCCAGTTTTAACTTCTTTTTTTAATTAAATTGTATGTATCTTAAAGGCCATGGCTGCGAATGCAACTCCCAGCACCCAAATTGTGGCACAAAGGCCTGCCGTTTCTGCATACAATAGAATTTCAAGACCAAGTTTTGCGCACTTTGGAAGTAAAACCAAAGTAGTGACTTGTGAAAAGCTTCAGTCTGCAACACAGCCGTTTTCCGAAATCTTTGAAGGCAATCTGTTGAAATCTAAAAGGCATGTCATAAAAGCTATGTCAGGAGCAAGTGATAAGCAGCCTTTGCCTGGACTGCCCATTGATCTCAGAGGTTGGCTCTTCAAGTGCTTTTAACTGTCATTTTCTGTTTCTTTGTGTCAGCAGGCAGGTTTTTTTCCAAGATTGGATTTTTATTGCTATCAGGAATATAACTGTTACCGGAAACTTCTTATCCGATCAAGCTTTGGAATAGTAGTTTTTGACATAGTACCTGAGAAAAAGTTCAATATCTGTGGACTCAATATCGCTTTAGTGAATATTGGTGCTCATATTTGGGCTTCTGTTACCTTATGTTTGGCCAATACTTGTTACCTTAAATATATAATTCAGACCTTTGGACGTTCTCCAGCCTATACTTGGAATAGAAAATTATTGTTCACCTACTTACTATCAATTTCACCTTTTGGAATTTCTGTTGGTCAACCATTACTTGCTAACTTCCTTTGTGCATAACCATTTTAAGCTTTTGTTTACCTAATTTCATGATTTCATCCAATATTTTACCGTATTATTTATAAAGAAGATACTGCTTTGTTTCAAGAAATGTGGATAATCTCTTAAACTCTGCCTCAAATTCCAACTTTGATTTTTTAATCATCGTGTTTAAGCAAAGCAAATGGTTCTCTTATTTCTTATTTAGTTGGTCCTATCTCCATTGTAGTTGAATTTATTGTAAAAGAAAATCGTGGTTATTGAGCTCACTAAATAATATATAATTGTTTGCAGGGAAGAGGGCATTTATTGCTGGTATAGCTGACGATAATGGGTACGGTTGGGCAGTTGCAAAATCTCTTGCTGCAGCAGGAGCTGAAATTCTCGTTGGCACATGGGTACCTGTATGTAAAAGAACTCTTATGTTTTCCCACCATCTCCATATAATATAAATTCTCCCCGCATTTGTTCTTTTATTAATGAAAGTCTTCATCTTAGGCACTAAATATCTTTGAGACCAGTCTACGACGTGGAAAGTTCGATGAATCGCGCGTGTAAGAATCAATTTTCGTAATTCATTAAGTTTTTACTGTACTTGTTATCTGGATCACTAATCAGGAACTTGATGCCTTAGTTTGCCAGATGGTTCTTTGATGGAAATCACAAAAGTCTACCCATTGGATGCAATTTATGATTGTCCGGAGGATGTTCCAGAAGATGTGAGTTGTCTTCTGGTATTTCACAAGTTAGATGTTTCTCTCAATACAGCCTCTATTAATCTGTACTATTGTGCAGGTCAAAACAAATAAACGTTATTCAGGATCTGACAATTGGACTGTGAAGGTTCTTAAGTTACTTTTGTGTTTCTTATACATTCTACTTTTTCTGTGACGGCCCTTGAAACATTGGATCAGGTTCTTCCATCTTTTTTTGGAAATGCATCCTTTCTGAAATACCAAGGACCTGTGTTTTAATTAAGTTCTGGCCATAATTTCTAAATTCATTAGGTTTACATTTAAATCTGAGTGTACAGATTGTTGCGTTTTTAAATTCGCCT
The DNA here is from genome assembly GCF_033568475.1 of Henckelia pumila. NCBI lineage: Eukaryota > Viridiplantae > Streptophyta > Magnoliopsida > Lamiales > Gesneriaceae > Henckelia > Henckelia pumila. Next base: position 5,224,069 of record NW_027331857.1, on the reverse strand, counting down.
TACTGGGAGTATCTTATTTATCTTTTAGGAAGTTGCTGAATCAGTGAAAAAGGATTTTGGCAGCATTGATATCCTTGTGCATTCACTTGCCAATGGTTCAGAGGTATATTTTAGAGCTCAGTTATTTCATTGCATTTTCATGACTATTTTGATACAATTGTTTGGATGATTCATACAGGTTAGTAAGCCTCTTTTGGAGACATCCAGAAAAGGTTATCTAGGGGCTGTCTCAGCATCAAGCTATTCTTTCATTTCTCTACTCCAACATTTTGTTCCCATCATGAATCCAGGTACGGCTCGAAACAATCTCCATATGTTGTGGTAATGACACACATTGGTTTCCTAATATTTCTCCTTCTTTGATAGGTGGTGCTACAATATCTCTAACATACATTGCATCTGAAAGGATAATACCGGGGTGTGTGCTCATTTAGTTCATCAAACGGATTTTATTCTATCTTAGTTTGTTTTGCTTTTAAGATATCACTTTGTTTTCAGATATGGAGGCGGCATGAGTTCCGCAAAGGCTGCACTGGAGAGTGACACCAGGGTGAGACTTTATTTGTTTCGAGGTTTATAGCAATTATGCATATTCTTGAATCACAATCACTGCTTACAAAAACATGTCATCTACTGTCTAAAGGTGCTAGCTTTTGAAGCTGGAAGAAAACATGACATCAGAATCAACACCATATCTGCAGGCATGTCAAAAATTTACCTTCGTGTTTGGTAGAAGTTCACCATCAATTTTCATTAGTTGGTTTGTACACTTGAATTGTTATGGAATGCAGCAGTCGTAAATCACTATCATGTAAGCACAATAAGAAAGACAAATACTTGCGTTGTCGTGCTTATGGACTTTGGTATAACAGGCCCATTAAGAAGTCGTGCTGCAAAAGCTATCGGTTTCATTGACATGATGATCGACTATTCATTGGAGAATTCCCCATCGCAAAAGGAATTAACCGCGGGTGAGTCGTCTATACCTCCTACTTGAGCTGTATTTTGGTGCTTAAGTAGCATTTAAATTCTTCAGGACTAGGGATATATTTTGCTCTATCTTTTAAGGGAGATTCCCTTATGAAAACCATCATTTGGTCACACATCCGTATGTTTCCTATGAACTTGCCTGGAATGCATGTCATGATAAAATGATGCATCCTGCGAAAACTAAATTGTGAAGCTGAAGATATAATGGAATACTGTCAAGAATTGATGAAATGTTAGATTAAAAGTAATCTTTAGGAGGATGAAATGAATATTTAGGATAGAAAAATGATGAGATGATTAACTTCGCTTTTATTTCTGAAGATGTAAAATATTCCAGAAAATGAGTCCAAACATAGGCATGATCTTGTATCATTGTTGGAGGGTATCATTTTCATCTTCAGGACTTGATAAGTGATTCATATGAGCTGACTTATGATGTAAATTGAACAGAGGAGATTGGGAATGTTGCCGCTTTTCTTGCATCCCCATTGGCTTCGGCTATCACCGGTGCTGTTATTTACGCGGATAATGGTCTCAACGCTATGGGGGTTGGCGTCGACAGCCCGGTCTTTAAAGATCTCGACATCCCGAGAGCTAAACAAAGTTAGAGATCCATCCATCCTCCCATTTTAAAGATTCTGATTTATGAAAATAAATGTTGGGACTCTTGAGAACATGTTTTTCAATGGAGCTAAACTGAGTTCTGTGGTTGTATGTTGTGTACCGCCAATTTTTCCGGAGACATTAGACATTTGAGAAAGAATAGTTTTTTTTTTTTTACTGGTGTGATTTCGAGTATTTAATTAGGCTCCAGAATCCAGATTTCATTATTGATTTTGAAACCGAAGGGTTTAATTTGGAGTTTGGACACAACAGGGGAAAGGGAAAAATAAAATTTTCGTCTAAAATCACATTTTCGATGAACATTTTTTAAATAAATAAAATAAAAATTTGCACCCTGTATCAAATTATTTCATTAACAAGTGCTTTTTTTCTTTATTTTTTGGACAACCGATTTTATATAAAAAAAATTATGTGTTTGAGCACACTCATGAGAAGAATCGTACATACATATAATATACTAGCAGTAGGGGCACAAGCATTGCGTTGTAACGAACAAATATATTGTTTTTTTTTCTCCAAAAGTGGAAGATGTGAGAGGTGAAAAAGTTAAAATGACATAAAAATTAGCATAGTGGATTTTGAGATTGTCAAAATTTGGTAGGAATTTTGATGGGAGAAAGTAGTTGAAAAAATGTGGGTATAATGGGTATTTTTGGGCATTTGAAAAATAAACCAAGATACCAACAAACAGTTTTTCTAAATTGCTCAAACTTAATTAATAGTAAAAGATTTTGTTCAATTATTTATTTATATATAAGGTAATACATTATCCACGTAATAAAATATAAATAAATACTTGTATATTCACAATAATTTATAGAATTTACAATATAATTGCTAGTGCTTTTGTATTAAAAAAAAAAGACAACGATCCAATTAAAAAACACAAGGACTCTTGTAAAATCATCTCACAGATCAACTTTTCATGTTATATCCCGTCAAAAAAAACTTTTCATGTTATATCAAAATTATAGGTCAATTTTTCTTTTAAATAATAAATATAGATAGCTTCGATTCATCTCACATATATAAATCCATAAAATCGTTCAACTGTAAAACCTACTTACTAGAAAATAATTATTAAAAAAACAACCTATTATATATATACTCATAAAAACTTCTTTTATTTGGCATGTCCATAAAAAAATGTCAAAAAAAATATTTATTTATGATTATAATTAAGAGACGATTTGACCCATCTCATGATTTTATTTCTGTAAGTAAGACAGTCACACGAGATTTATCAACTGTTTACGTTTTTGTTTTTTTTGGAGCCAATCGATGGACATTTTTAAAAGAAGGAATCGAAATTATATAGAACCCGGTTATATTTCAAAATTAGCACCAAATTATTTATTTTTTGAAATTCAAAAACAGATAGGATCTGTCGTTAAATATTATGAGACCCTAAATCAGTTTCCGCCACCATCACCATTCACCTCCTTCTTTCATCAGTCGCAGACAAAATTCTCGAGCTTGATATGAAGGCTTCGATCAAGTTTCGTGATGAACGGAAGCCTTTGTTCAGAACTAAAATCCCAATAAATATCATGAGTTTCCCGTTTCAATCGGGAGTTGTAGCTGGAGAATCCAAGGAATTGTGCCTCAATCTCGCCACTTTCTTTGATTCCGGCCCTTCGCTCAAATTCTCCTATCGTCCCAACGATGCTCAGAACCCCTTCACCTTCGTTTTCAAGACTGGGATTGGCCATTTCGGCTCCCCCAACAGGAGCCCTCTCAACATGAGCGCCGAATTTAACTTGATTGGCACTCGAAACCCTAGTTTCTTCATCCATTTCAAGCCTGAATTCGGCGATTTCACGCTCAAGAAATCGCACTCCTCCGAGTTTGTCAAAGGTCTTGCTGCCCACGACGGCGGTGCGAGTGGGGACGGCTTTGGGAGCAACGGGTATTTAAAGGGGACTGGGTTCTTCTCCTCGTCCGTCGAGTCCAAGGCGGCGGCAGGGGTGGTGCGTGGTTTGTTGAGAGGTGCCGAGATGAGCGCTAGAACAGCTTTACCGATCCCAGATTTCGCCCTTTTGAACTTCCGATGGGGGTTAAGGTTTGCGCGGCATGAGACTGAAGCTGCGGACACTGACGCGGTGATGGTGGGCAAGCGGGGTGATCGGGCTATCGGAATCGGGCTGCCGCTCTTGGTGATGAACAAAATAGGAATCGAGCATATCACCAAATCGAAGCCCGCCGGAGAGAAAACAGATCCCGCCCCCAAGTATGCTGAAGTAGCAGACGCTTGTTTGGACATGAAGAAGCAGATGGAGCTAATTCAAGCTGAGAATGGCCTTCTGAGCAAGGCCTTGCGTGATCTGAGGTCAGACATAGCTGCCGGAAAGATGGACTTTTTACCTTACGACCGGAATAATTACTCTGCCGGCACCGAACGGAGGAGCAAAGGCGGCAAACAATCGCCTGAAATGAAGGGTTTTGATGCCTTCTCGCTTGTGGGAGAAAGCATTGATGAGTTGAAGGCATTGAAGTGAAACTCAATGTTTATGGTTCATTTGGTTGCTTTTTTGCTCATTTGCATATTTTCTTGATCTTGTGATTTGCATAATTTTGAAGGTTGAATTGTTCATCTTTGTGGTATATAATATGACTATGTTATTTGCATATTAGTGTTGATCATTGGTTGGGAATTAAGTCGATTCCATTTAAGAATTTTATAAAAGTTTATTAGTGTTCTTTTGGGATTGTTGTTTGAATTCAAATTTAAACAATTGGTTTTCGTGTATGATTATGTTAAGAAAGTGATTAATTGATTTGAAATACGATATAATCGTTGAGAATGTAGAAAAACGAAAGTATTGTCAATTGTGTGCTGAATTTTTCGAAATGTGGATAAAGTATGATTTTTTTTAATCACGTGAGAATCTGCAGTTGTTAATTTTTGATGCGTATTGCGTAAATCTCTAAATTATGGTGATATTCTGCGAATTGTGGTAGTAGGTATGCAACATACTAAAAAAATGTTGGTAGGGAAAGTCTTTGGAGGGAAAAGCGAACACCGACCAGTCGACCACGTTTATCTACTCTACTCGCAAATTTTTGAATCGAAAATGTAGTTTGGTTTTCATATTCTATGAATTGTAGAATATGTTTTGGTGCCCATTTTGCCCTTAATTTATATTCAAAGAAAATTTATGTGATCTAAAATTATTGGGCTGGCCCCAAAATTTGTCTCATCAAGCTTTTGCGATATCTATCCATTCTCAACAAGGCCGCGGCCCATTATTAATGATGTTAACGGGCTTTTTGCACCCCTAGAGTAATTATATGTTCGATATCTATCCATTCTCAACAAGGCCGCGGCCCATTATTAATGATGTTAACGGGCTTTTTGCACCCCTACAGTAATTATATGTTCGGCCTTATGATACGACAAATACAACTGACATGTAAGAAATATTTGATTTTGTTTTTTATATAATTTTTAAAATGTCAAAATAGAGTATTGTCTATTTTTATTTTGTTTTTCGTCTCTTCGACAAAAATATAATTATTATTTTAAATCTAATTTCTATAATGAAAAACTCAACCATCTGATGTATTATATCACACGGTAAAAATATATTCTCAAAGCCTAAAAAAAATTCCTAAAAAATGATTTAAAAAATTTAAGTAACATTGTACATTTTATTTTCATATGAACAGAAAACAAAATCAAATATTTACGAAATCCTATGTATTTAGAAAATAGATTTGGAAATGGTGGTTGCATTTGCAAGATTTAATATTTGTGTTTATTTTATTACGACATCAGCAAAGTCAACATGCACACATTCTTGTGTTGGTCAAAAACCAAAATTATTTTTAATTTAGTATTGATTACCCACTGCCCATTTTTAACCAACGAAATTATGCAAATATGACTCATCTTCAATTTCAAATCGACTCAACAAATTTTATGGAACACATAGAGGTCCAGTGTACGCAGATGGAAATTTTTGGTGGATTGGAATCCTTAGTATTTAATACAAAATTCCATTTGAATTATCGGTCAAACTAAATTATTTCATCAAATAAGGTCTAAGAATCTTTTACCCACATTTTAATACTTGTACTAATTACCAAGAATAAAGAATTCAAAAAATAATAACAATAAATATTATTCACTACTTGCATACAACAGATCTCATATTATACACTACATATGTTCATTAATGTGAATAACGGAAAGGAAAAGAATATAAAAGGATGTTATTTTAGGATTTTTGTAGAAAATGGACAAGAAAATTGAATGGAAAATATGGTTAAAATCCAAGTACCAAATGGACGTATATAACGATAAATAAGGACCGTATTGAAGTAATCCACTAATGGTAAGAGTACATTAATATCTTTTTAGCCCAGCAAGCTAGGCCCATGGCTCATGCGCTCAACAGCTACTCGAGAGTCTTATCTCTCAACGTTATTTTATTTTTAAAAAAAAAATTTATTTTAACAATACATTAGATTGATAAATAAAAAAAAAAAAAAAAAAAAATCTTCGATTGATTATTTGGGAAAAGTTCCTATGAAATCTTAGGGATTGAATATTCTATTGGACTCGAATCATGAAAAATATTATTTTTTAATATCAAATATTAATTTCCATCTTAATTATGGTCGAGTTCACTCGTCTCATACATATATATATATATGTGAAATCGTTTCATGAGATATCTACTTTTGAATACGTCTTAGTATCTTACCCATTCATAAACATAAAATGTTCGACAAATCAAGAATCCACAAAAGTCATAAGTCCTAACCTCAACTCAATGTTGGTGCGCTGAATAAATATTTCAATAAGACGTTAGTTCGAATTCATGTTAATTTTTTTTTTATTTTAAAAAACAAACTATCATCTAGTTGTGATTAAATTTAAATTTTAAAAATGAAAAAGGGACTTTTTACAATTGATATGACGAAAATAAAAGCAAAAACTATAGGGTGTAGAATTCCTATAATAAAATATTGAAAATCCAAATAAATGATATAAATACGAATAAGAGCAATCATGATTCATGATCATGAACACCAGATCCCTTAACTTGTACCAAACAAGTCTTCATAGTCTGCTGACGATTATCCTTTTATCACTATTGATAAATCTCGTCTTATTTTTCCTATAATCGTCTCATTACACCTAATTTTCATTATATTTTATGTTGAGTTTCAATAATTCTACGATTTATTTATTTTTATTGTATTGCAACAACTATTTAATTTACTTCTTGATTATATATATGATGTGTGAAATGACTCTTGGTTATATGATATTATTTATTTTAATTAAAATAAAATTAATATATATATATATATAAATATTTCCATGAACAAAAAATAACATCCAAATCAATTGCTAAAGAAAAGGAATGGATTTGAATATATTTTTACAATAATTTGTTTGCCACCTTTTTTTTTTTTTTTTGCCACCTTTATACATTAGAATAATACACACAGCCTCTATCTTTCTTATTATTATATCAATCAATATTTAAATTTAAAAAAAAAATAAAAATCGATGCGTGTGTGCGGTAGAAAAGTGGAGCCGAGCCGAGGCTTAGTCAAAAGCCGAGCCGAGTGAAGCTAATATATTATAACCAAATTACAGAAGCAACACAACATATAAAGCCCCAAACCCAAAAAAAAGGAAAAAAAAAAAGAAAAGAAAAATTGCAACCCTAGACCTCTAATAACACACCACTTAACCATGAATTGACGAAATGAAAATTTCCCAAAACAAAATCGAACTGTACGCACCGTACCGTAAATCTACCTTAAAACACTCGAATGGCTTTACCGGATAACAAACAGGAGCCCGACGGCGACGATTCCTTCCGCTGGGGGACGTGGGAGGAACTTTTACTCGCCTTCGCCGTCAACCGCCACGGCGTTGGCGCGTGGTCGTCAATCGCATCCGAACTCCAGAAACGGAGCTCCGACCCTAATCTCACGCTAACCGCACAAAACTGTAGGCAGAAATATCTCGACCTCAAACGTCGATACGTCGCTCAGAATGATGATGAATCTGTCACCGGTGACAAATCCAACGACGACGAGACTGCGGCCTCCGCCACGACGTTGCTGGAGGAGCTCAGAAAACTGCGGGTTGCCGAGCTTCGGCGGGAAGTCCAACGTTACGATCTCAACATCGAGTACTCTTTTTATGATTGAATATGAGCGTATTACGTCCCATGCCATTCCCATGTTAGAGATCTGAACGTACAAAGTTATTCAAATGACAAGTGAGGGGAATTTTTTTTTTTTTTAATTAGTATTAATTTTTTTGCGTTTGGTATTCAGGTCGTTGGAGTTAAAGATGAAGAGCATGGAAGAGGAAAGAGAGGGAGGCTCCGGGAGAGAGAGAACCGGGCTGGATCCAGAGAATAAGAGGGAAGAGAATAGGAGCGACGAGGACGTCAAACAGGAAGCAGAGCCTTCGCCGGAGCCGGTTGCCGGCGGCGGAGATCAACTCGCCGCCGACGAATTAGAGAAGGATCACATGTCGGTGAACGAATCCAACTCCACAGATCTCGGGGCGGAGAAGACGAGAACCGGTGAGAAAGAATCAGAACCGGTTGAAGCGGAAGCGGCGGAGGCGGAGCGTAATAGAACCGGGGAGTCGAGCGAGGAACCGGCAGATTTGAATTCTGAACCGGATCGGAAACCGGATCGCGAAGACTCCTGCAACGGTAGTTCGAACAGCATAGAGAAAGAATCAGGCAAGGCGGCGATCGCCGAAAGAGCGAGCGAGTCGGGAGAATCGGAGGCTGAGTCCCAGGGCGGAGACGAGGCGATGAAGGAGAGCTCCGATGTGCAGAGCTCGGCGAGTAGATCGAAGAAGGAAGAGGGTATCGATAAGGCGCGGCGAGGCAACACCAGTGGAGATGAACGTGACCACGAGGATCAATCTCTTTCCGTTAAAGATCTGTCTGTTCAATCGCAGCCGTTGATTGACTTTCTGCAAGTTATACGGTCCCACAAACTCGGCTCCGTCTTCGAGCGTCGACTGAGAAGCCAGGTGAATTTTTATTTGGTTATTATTATTATTATTATTATTGTTTATTATAAACTTTCTAGCATTAAATGTGCAAAATATGATTTGGGATTTAAAGTTCGTTTCATTCTTTCATTAGAGTTTAATTTTTCCCCAATGTCTGATACAGGAAACTGATTTGGTTTGACCGTGTTTTCTCATCATATTTTTTATAATTTGTTTTTAATCATGTTCAATTATTATTTATTGAAAAAAGAACTTGGATTCACGCTACCACTTAATTTTATTTTTTTCTTTTTGGGGGTGGCAACCACTTATTTCTGGGGTGATGCTATCTGTACACACCCTCAATATGGGTTACACATTGCATTTAAAATTATATAAATATCTTTAATGTATTTTAAAAATATTTTTTTCGAATTAAGTGTAGGGATAATTTTATAATTTCATTTGTAGTGTGTAACCCAATGTGTACATGCAACATTTACCATTTCGGAGACCCTCTCATATTAATTTTTTGAAACGTGTGTGATTTTTTGTCGGCTGCTTAATACGCTGGGTGCAGCCAACTGGGTAGAGAAAATAAAGTCCATTTCTTCGTCAAAATTGGTGCATGGAGTTTGGATTAGGAAAAATTATGTAAAAAAAAAATTATTTAGTCAAAGTTGCTGATGTTGCTTCTGAACAAATCATGGGCCAGCGCTGTTGAGTTTAATTCACAAGTATCTGCCACAAATTCGTTCCAATTATACAGATAACTTTTACCTCAAGAATAATGTGGTATCGATACACAGTCGACTAGAAGCACTTACGCTGGTTGTGACTTGTGAGGAAATTGCCTTCTCGTTAGCCTATTATTTGCATAACTACTTACGTATTCACATCTCTGTCTTGGTGACATATTACTTCCCCTTTTACAGGAAACATCGAAGTATCAGAAGTTGATTCTCCAACATGTTGATCTCGAAACAGTAGAACAAAGGTTGAAAGAAGGTTGGTATTCGGGATCCAGCAGCAAATTCTTTCGTGATCTTTTGTTGCTCGTCAACAATGCACTTGTCTTCTATAGCAAAAACTCCTCAGAGGCCCAGGCTGCAATTGAGTTCCGAAAGCTCGTAGTGAAAGAGATGTCTCAGAAACTTACCAAATCAGAGTCTTCATCGAGGAAACAAATTTCACTACAATCCCTGTCTTTAAACAAGAAAGAAGACCGTGAGGCCTCTCACTCGTTGCTGTTAAAGCCTAGAATTTCAGGATCGTTGATAGTTTGTCGTAAACGTAGTTCAATTGCAGCGAAGGCAGCAGGATCATCTTCAGGGGGTGATAGCAAGAAGAGAGAACAAACTGCATCGCTAGCTGAGGAGAAGGATGCGAAGCTTCAGCCTTCACAACCTTCTGACAATGCTGAAGAGCCTAAAATCACAAAGAAGAGAACCAGAGATAGATTTCCTGTGGTTGCAGCCAATTCGAAGAAAAACAGCAAGAATCAATCCAATAACAGTGGAAATAAAAATCCAGTGGCAGAATCAGGAAAAAACCAGGGTAAAGGAGGGTCGTCTTCTATTCATTCCGAGCAGAAAGGTGAAACGAAAAAGAAGAACCAACCCATAGTAGACTCAAAGAAACGTGGTGCAGCTAACTTCTTAAATCGAATGAAGCAAAGTTCATCCTCTAACAACGGTGCGTTGCTTGATGCGCTAAAGAATACACCGCTAACTAGTGAAAGTACTAGTAGCAAAGGAGGATCTGAACAGAAGAAAAATGACAATGGCAGGCGTGGTGACAAGAAAGATAATCAAGCTGCTACCAAGCGAAGCTTAGAAACGAGGCAGGTGAAAGAAAAGGGTAGCCCCGCAAAGAGGAATGTTGGGAGGCCACCAAAAACAGGGACTGCGTCCCGGCCTAATTTAGGTAAACGGGGTAGGGAAAGGGTTGAAACTGAAGCCGCAGTTTCTAAACAGCCAAAGAAAAGATCAAAGAAGTTATAGTACTTACGAAAGAAAAGGGATAGAAAAATCTATGCTTAGTACATGGATTCATGTTTCTTTGTTATAGATTTGCTTTTGTTGGTCACCATTTTTTCTTCTTTTCTTTCATGGTAACTCATTTGTGGAACATAAACTCAAGACTAGTTGTAGGAATTTATGACTCGAAAAGGAAAGGAGGAAAGAATTTAGGTTACGTTTGGATATTTTGATTATTCATTTTATTGTTTGCAATAAAATAATAGATCAAACTCTAAATCAATATTTTATTTATTTACATATTAATTATAAAAAAATATCATGAATTTCAAATGATATTATTACAGTTTTGATTTGAGATTCATGTCAATTAACATGAAATGTTATATATAAATAAATATGTAAAAAATATATTTGAAGTTTATGATGCTACTCTGTAGGTAATAAAAATACATTTGATTATAAAATAGATTTGAAGTTTATGATGCTACTGTGTAAATAATAAAAATATATTTGAATATATTTGAAATTCCTTATAAATACAATCTTAGCTGGACTTAGATCCTCTACAGTGGGGCTACCACAGTACCATATGCTGTGATATAGTAATTTTGGTAACAAAATTAATTTATGGCAAATGTTTAAAATTTGGTTTTTTTAACATTTTTTATGTTTTCACATCTGATATTTTAAATGATTTATTATTCAAATTTTAAATTTAGTATATGGAGATTAGTAACAAATATTATATTAATAAGTTGATAGAATATTACAATTGATAAATTAATGATTAAATTTTCATTAAAAAATTAATTTACGGGTAAATTTAATATTAATTTTTTTAAAATTTATTTTATATGAACTAATATATATTTATATTAATATATATAATTTAGTTCTATTAAGTTAAATTAATGATTTTAAATTTAAATATTTTTATATTAATGATAAAAATTTATTATTTAACAATTTCTAATTTTTTTGACATAAAAAAATTAAGTAAACAAAAAAAATAGTTGAAGGACAAATTTTTGAGATATTGAATTCCGGTTAAATTTATAAAATTATTGTTATAAGTTTTTTTCCCACAAGTACACGTTTTTTAGTTTTCAATTTCATCAAATCACTATTATTTTACATTAGCAAAAAAATAATAATACTACTTTTTATTTGTAATTTTATCATCATTAATTATTATTCTAAGAAATAAAATTTATGTATCAATCTACATAATAATACAAAGTAATAAAGTAAAACAAATTTTAAATTTAGAAAAACAAATCATTAAAATTTTCAAACGTGGGAACATAAAAAAATGAGCAAAATCAAATCTTAAACAATTACCATAAATTAATTATGTTACCAAAATTAATCCCAAAGCATATGGTGATGTGGGAGTCCCCACTGCAGAGGATCCAATTCCATCTTAGCTTTAAAAAATATGGCATTTGCTAGAGGTAGTATTATTAACATATTATATATATGAGCAATCTACATGTATAATCAAATTTATACAACAATTTTTACACCACAAAAAAATCAATACAAAATTTTAATTTATCAAAATCTCACGATACATTGAATGCAAAATCTCACGATATCATATCAAAATCTCACGAGATGATAGCAAAATATCACGACATAATTGTTGTAAATATCGTTGTACGATATATTGGTTGTACCTATAGCATTATTCTAAATATATTTTAAAAACTATTGCATATATTTGTATATTGAAAAATGTCTGTATTTATTGAAAAGTGAGATCATATTTGTACCTCAATGTAGATTTAAGGGTTGAGATCTATCAATACATGTTGATCCTAATATTTTTCAATAGACACTGCAAATTTGATAAATTTTCATCCTTAAATACATCATTGGGGTAGTGTTTGTCATGGTAAGATGAAATTATCCATATTGGGGTATTTGACCTCTTTAATTATGTGTGTGTTATTCAAGTTATGAAGTCAAAATTCAGTTAAGGGAAATCAAAATGATTTTTTTATCGGATGACAGAGACGATGTGAGTATATTTACTATTGTAAATTTGAAGTATAATATATTAGAGATTGAACAAATTTGAGAGGACGGATGCAACTACAGACCCCTTGGCTTCGTCCTTGATTCAAACAATAAATTACAAATTATAATAAAAGAAGATAAAAAATAATCACAAGTATTTTCAAATATAATTGTTAGATATTTTACATAAAAACTAGATTTATTTTCCAATACAACTATTCATAATTTTACATTAAAAATGAATCAAGTAAAAATAATTAGCAACAGAAAACAATCATCATTGCATTATTCTTTTATCAAAGTGAGGTTCTCATAGTTCGTTAAGATATTTCCAAAATTGCTTAAATGAAATTACAAAAAACCATAAGGAATAAAAAGTAATGTTAAAATAAAAAGTAAAAGAAACAAATATTTTATTTGAAAATAAATAGTTTAAAACACAAATTATTAAATAATCTCAAACAAAAAAATTAACAATATACTTTTTGAAAACAGGTCAGGTCGTTGGAAGAGTAACACTCATGTGAGACGACGGTCTCATCCGTAAGACGGATCAACTCTACCCATATTTATAATAATAAGTAATACTTTTTGGCATAAAATGTAATACTTTTTAATGAATAACACATATAAGATTCGTCTCAAAAAAATGACCCTTGAGATCGTCTAATAGAAATTTTTGTCTTAAAATGTAATATACTTTTTAATGGTTATATTATTTATTACACTTTTTATGTATGATTAATGAATTATAACATTCTTATAATTATAATAATTATCGGTAGATTAATTTTTAAAAATAAATTGTTTATAATAATTTATATACGATTTTTTAAAAAATAAAATCTTTTTTTTTTGGGTTACCTTTTTTTGTTAGTTGAGTTGGGTTGAAGTAGTAACCCGCTAAGTAGATGGGCCAGCCCGTTACACCTACAGACAGGCCGACGCAATACCAGCTGTACCGAGCCAACTGATTTGACGGCTATAGACGGACAGAGCTGAATCTCAAGATTGACTCTTTTATCTTTTTTGGGATTTTTTAATTGTCGCGATCAAACAAGTAATTAACTATTTTCAAAACTTTTTTAAAAAAAAAAAAAAAAGTAATTAACTATTTTCAATATAATATTTAATAGTAGTTATACCGGTAAATATTTTATCCACGTTAAATTACCACTGAAAATTCAAATTAAATTGGTCAAATTTAAGTGTGAAAATCTAAATAATACTCCTGTTTCGGTAATCGTTGATAGGCCTACATAACTTCAATCAATCTCCGCAAATTGCGATATTACTACAATTAAAATATTGATCCTGTGATACACCGCACCCGACCAGAAACCAAAAAATAAAGATGCAAACTTTAATAAAATTCAAAATAATTTTTTTTAAAAAAATATAAAATTCCAAATATACATCGTGCACCTCACCAATTCTTGACCACCACCAAGCTCTTTTTGTATCATCTCAAGATCACAACTCGAGCAAAAATAACCGATGTGGTGCCGTCTGCCATTGATCAAGGATGCTCACCATCTGAAAAAATCATTGAAATGCAACCACAAAAAGGATAATTAGAAACATGGATATGTTCTTGCTGGTAAACAGAACAGTAAGCTACACGTTATAACTACTGTCTGGGTTAAAAGCTTCAGTTTATACTATATACATCTCAAAGTGGCAGCGGAGGGATACTGACACATCACGGTGTGTTTCAACTTTCACCAACAGCAACATGTACAAAAAAAGCACATGCTAGCAGCAGAGATTTACTACAATGGAATTGTCGAACTGTAATATTCTATATGCAAACAATTTAGAAGCCAAATTTCAGTCACACAGGTAAGGAAGTTGCATGAGATATGTTCATCACTGTATTATTTACTCAATCAAACCATCATACAGTCAAGATTACACACAACAAATTAAGGAAATGTGATCATTACCACTATCACATGCAACTGCAAGTTTTGCTATCACTTCGATCAATGTTTGTTCATGTTCCTGCATCAGCAAATTACATAAACTTGATGAGCAAAAATTAAAGGAAAAAACTTAGAATTCTTGCACTGGAAATAATCTCAACCTTGAGCATTTTCTTAGCTTTCTCCATCTCTAGTTCATCAGGGTGACTTGCATCAAGTACCTTCTTCACCTGCCATCAAAAAACAAATGAAATGAAAAGAAGGAAAAAATAAATCCAAGCTCCCCAGTATCCATCAAGATAATCCTTGATATTACCTTATTTATCAATGTGTCTGTGTGAAATATCTCAATTTCTCCCAAATCTTCCTTGACGACCCCGTTCCGTAATGTTCGAATTTCATTTGGAATATGGTTTGATGAAAATATCCTCCCTCTTCCCGCCTCAGATCCACCGCCAGCTTGTACCCCACCCTCACCTGGTCGAGATATTAAAGGATTATCACCCACCCATCGAATATCCTCAGGGGGAACCTGCATTGGGATCAATCTATGACTAAATAGTGAACAACTCAGAGGAGCAAAACAACAACAAAAAATGGTAAGGTGGTCTGAATTAAATTAAAGAAGCAACAAACTTCATAACTAATAGTCCACACATGTCAGTCAACCTCTAAAAATGGACATCTAACATTCAAATACCTCACTTATTTAACTTCTACTTTATTTCTTCTTAAATACAAAATTATTTATGTTAAGTCCCCCTGCTTGAAAATTGGTTTCTGTCAACAACATATAAGAGATGAGCTGGTTTGTTCTAAAATTAACTGTGGCAAACTTTCCATTGTACCAAGAATTGGGTGTGGCAAAATTGATGATGCATTTAAGAAGGGCAACACAACAATCAACATAACATCACACAAAAATAACTACCAACGCAAGAAACAAAAGACAGCTACCTCCTTAATATCAACCCATTCCAAGGTTGCATTTGGTGTGTTGCTATCATAAACCAGAGAATGACGGCCCTGAGAACAAAAAGAAAAAAACATTTATTGCCAATCAAAATTGATTTGCCTGACTAACTGATATATGATTTAGCGTTTGTGAAACTACATGAAGACCATAAGAGAACAGACGGCTATAAGTTAGATGAAAAACAAAGAACAATGACAATGTTGTGACATATTATTATAATGAAAAATGGCCATAAGACATGCAGTCTAACAATACCAATTGATTTCAATGATGACCATGCCTTTCCTAAATGCTTGATTTTATAAGTCCACAGTTGCAAAACTAAATACCAGAAGCAAATACAAAAAATATGTTTTGATTGGAGGAGTTTGCTATAGATTTCAGATTCATAGTTCACACAACATAAAACAAGAATTTTTGTGAATATAATTAAGCCATCAATTTGAATAGTTTAAATCATCCAAGCACGCTGTAACTTTATGTATGACTAGGGGTCCAATGCAAGTGTTCCGTGCTTGTACAATATTTGATATTTTCAAACTTTTCTTTGCAGTATAAATTATCAAAACCGATTGGGGGTATTTTGGCAATTTTTGAAATTGGCCACAAAAAACAAAAAACAAAAAACAAAAAACAAAAAACAAAAAACAAAAAAGGCCACACCAACTAACCAAAAAAATGGTCTACCCCTCTCCCCCTAAATATATAAAATAGAGATACATACTATTGATATTGAGTCTAATATTATGAACCACAAAATCTGCAATTGCTTAGCCAATCCTTTAATCCGAACACAAAATGGACATAGATCAGACTAAAAGCATTCCCTTTTATGTTTCACAGTTTTATTCCATTTACCCAACGAGCGAAACTTTATCTTGGTATATTCATACGTATCACAGGAAACATAACCTTTGAATTTGTCTAGTTTTCCACTTTAAGGCACAATCAATTTTATTAATACACACGTTGAGGATATTCTCAAAACCATGAGGTTACAATATATACAAAAGCGAAGAAAAAATAAAAGAGAACATACATCTGCAGGATTGTAATCAGTGATGAGTGCCTCATAAAAATTATTGTCTGCAGGCCATTTTATCATCACCCTCCTACCAATTAATGGGTCACGTATGCTTTCAGCTGGGTCACACACAGGAACGCCAGTTGAATATTGATCGGTAAACTCATATTGCATGGGTTTCGCAGATGGAAAAGCAGGCTGACCCTATCCAAAAGGGGAAGAGAATGTTAAATAATCATATAAAAGTCAAATTCAGGTTCAACAAAATCATATATATTTCCATAACGTACAGCATTAATCCTTCGGCCACCCGGTCCCAAGGGAGGTCCCCGTTTTACAGCTGAAGGTAAAGGTGTCACGTTAGAGGTTACCGACTGAGGATGCAAAGATTGAGATGGCGGGCCAAATTGATTTCCTTGCTGAGATGTCTTCTGCTTTTTCCGAGATTGTGAAATTGTTGGACTGGGTAGTTGGTTGCTGACATGCTGTGGAGCATTGACCCCAGCACTGCGGTTTCCAACTGCCTCCTTCCACTCTCTGATTCTCTGAATGAGCTCGTCTGCATTGACCTCAGCAAGCGTTTCTCTGTGCTCGTCATCTGAAACCCTCAGTTCTCTCCTTAGTTCTGTTATCAGACCTTCTTTCTCCTGAGGAAAGAAGTTGTCAGAAACCATCCCAACCAAGTCAAACAACCAATTTGAGATGTATCATGGACAAATAACTCCAGAGAACAAGAAATGGGCAAAGAAACACAACATACCCAAGACAGGGCATTGGACTGAGCTTTAAAAGCTCGTAGAACTGCACCATATGCTATTTTCTCCAGATTGTGGATTTGAAACTCCATATCACCTTGCATCCTTTGATACGATGATAAACCTACCAATGCTCTTCCATTTTCTGCAACACGCCCACCAACAGGACCTCTATTATACTGCAGCTGGGGACGATCATCATCAGTACCTGAACTTATTTCAATTGACAATCAAGGTGTGAGAATCAGAAAATGAAAATTTCAATTACACATGTTTTCCAGAGATAAATGTGAGGAAATTGCAATAAGTGTTGAGACATAACTTGTGAGGAAAACAATAATGTGATTGCAAGAACTAATAACAATAGAAAAAGGTTATAATAAAATTTCTAACACAAACAATCATTCACCAACAATGAGTTAGGCTACCTTGTCCACTATCATTCCAAATAAAAAGGAAATGACAAGAGCTCTTCTTGAGAAAACTAGAGAAGTGACTAGAGCGACTGATATAAACCCAGCAATGAAGGAACTATAAGTCCTTATAGAAATAGGGTTTACCTTGGCCCATCAATGCTCAATCAACTTCAGAAATTAATAGCAGAAGCCCACAACAAAATTAGCTACCTACAGAATTTTCAATTTGTAATGATGGGATCCAAAGGCCAGAGAAACCCAGAAACCTCAATTAACGAAATCCCCATAATTATATATCTCGTTACAATTCACTGGATAAATTGTCACCTACAATTTCAACACTATAATTCCCTAAAGGTAAAAGGATAAACAAAAAAACCAACAATAAGTTTCTCATACGTGCACCCACAACATCGATAGAACATTATAATAAGAAATATCACACAACTTACCAAAAACCCTAACTATTTCATCAAAACCCACTAATTCGATTAAGATCCGATATCATAAGGGACCAACACAGTGAGAAAATAAACAGACAACGCGATAACAAGGAAGACGGCATACCACTGCTGTCTATAGCTTCATATTCCATAGAGAGACGATACCAAAATGATTCTCAAATTTCCTCAATCCCACAGAGATATGTTCGTAAGAAATCCTCTGTTTTCTTCAAATCGATTCGAAAGAACACCGATACATTATCTGGAAACAGACAAGCGAATTTGACACTGAATAAAGGAATATTAAGGCGTAAAATCCTGGCGTGCACGAACGTGAAATGCGTTTCTGTTCCTCTCCGGTTCGCTATCCTTCGATACTCGCAGTAAATTTAATTTAGAAGAAAATACAATTTACCCCTCGTACTTTCATATCAAAACATTTTTGATTCCTAAATATTTAACCACAACACTTTTAGTCTTTAAACTTTAAAAATTATAGCAAAATTAGTCATTGTCATTTATTTTATTGTTAAATATATTTGTAATAATTAATTTATGATATTATTAAATTTTAAAGACTAAAAATGAATAAAATTAATAATTAAATATTGTGAGAAGATAAAACATAAAAATAGTAAATGAAACTCTATTTTTTCAAAAATATTTTATGTTTTATCTTTGTTAGTTAAAAAAGCACACGCTTATGCGTGTGTAAAATAAAAGTAATTTTTATATGTATTTTTTTTATGGTAGAGTGAATGGAAAGTTTAGTGGAATAATGGATAGAAATAGAATGAGATGGTAAAATTGAAAACAAAAGTTGATGTCCTCATGTTAGCAGTTACTATGTGTCTCTCAACTATTATAAAAGAAAAATGCTAGACGCACACCTTGTAGTGTACACCTTGTTTACACCCTTACTTAAATTTTTTTCAATTTCCCTCATTAATTGCAAAAATACCTATGATAAGAAATAAATATCTAGTTGATCAAGGAAAGTTTTATAATTAATAAGGAAGGGTGTAAACCAAGGTGTACACCGAGGTGTACATCTAGCATTACTCATTATAAAATAGAATAGATATTCAAATTGAAATATTTTAAAAAATAACTAAAATTAAAATTAGAGTTTCAAGATTAATTTTTATACCATATATATTTTTTATTCTTCGTAATTTATTATTAACTTTTAATATTTACAACCATAATTATATATATTGCATATTCATATTTGATATTTTAAGAAAATTAAAATTTATCTAGTTCGTATCTTATTGTTAAATAAAAATAAATAATTCATCAAAATTGATATCAAATCAGTTATTTAATATCAAATATAATAAATAAATTTTATTTTAAAAAATTATTAGAAAACGCATTAAGAATGTTCTTATTAAAATATTTATAAGATATTTTAATTTTAAAAACATATTCGATTATTTTTAAGCAAAAACTCCATGTTCTAAAGTAGATATTTTTTGTTTAAATAAAAAACTGTAATAAATTTTATTTATATACAATAAAATTATTAAAAAAAATATATGTTACTCAAAAAAATGTTTATGTTGTAGATATGTGATTATTTATGATCTTTATTTTTCATGTTTTTTTATTTATTTAGGTCCCTATAATTTAAAAATATAATAAATTAGTCCCCAAAAATATATTTAACCATTAAAAAAAACAATAAGAATTAATTGTGTTGCAATTTATAAAGTTTAATGACTAAAAATGTTGCCTTAAAATATTTAAGGATAAAAAACATTTTTATGTAAAAATATAAAGACTAAAACTGTAATTTTTTCATTTTATTTATAATTTGGGCTACATAAAAACAACAATGGCCCATTTTTGAAAAGCCCAACGGACTTTTATATTTTATTATAAGTTTTTTTTAGTGATATTTTATTATAAGTTGAAAAAAGTAAAGATGTCATTTTTTTACTTTTCTTAGTTGTATTCTAACTATTTTTGAATAACACTTTTAAAAATATTTTATAAAAATTGTATCCAAATACATACTTTAAGTTTCTTTTTTATTTATGAAAAACTAAAAACGTTTTTAAAGTACATGTCCAAACGAAATTTAAATAATTAAGAAAATGTTTTTGATATTTTATAAGTTGAAAATATCTAAAATATGTGTTTGGATAAAAATTTTATAATTTTTTAAAAAATTCGTTCATAAAATCTGCTGAGCGTTTATCCAACATTAAAAATCCTCTATTTTGTTCGCAACGGATTCAATTGAACGAACTTATTTGACGGCTGAGCAAAAGTAGTTCGTATAATAAGCTTGAACGAACAATTTTTTAAAGTGGAGTATTTCTCATGTATGATGAGGAAATAAATAAATAAATAATATTGAGAATTAATTTATTACCGAGTCATATCGTCAATTGTCGATTTCATGAGCTTGCTGCTTGCCCCCTCCCCTTCAGCTACGTGCTTTATGACTAAGTCCAATCTACATTAAAAATATTATCCTAATTGTAAGGGATATCATGGTTCATAAAAATTATCAGAACCAGATGTTGTCACTAGGTGTTGACAACATCATATACAACATGCAGCGGAAATATTAAAACGTGAATATTAACAGCAAACCAACAATATAAATACTCAAAAGTAAATATGTGATAAGTGTGTTTGGTATGCATTATTTTATAGCACTTTATGTTTAGTTTGCATTCATTTAAGTTATTTTCGTAAGTTTTATTAATGTTTTATGTTATGTGTTTGCATTAGACTCACCTGGTTAAATTTCGTAGTATTTAAGAAAAATTTGGGATTTCTGTGCATACAAGGCGCGCGTGCGCGAGCCTCTTGCTCGCGCGTGCGCCTAAGGGAATTTCAGAGGCATCCAGGGCGAGGCGCGCGCGGGCGAGCTCATGCCCCGCGCGCACGTAGAAGGAATTTTCAGAGGGTGATTAGAAGAGGCGCGCGCGCACGAGGCTCCCCCTCGCACGCGCGCGTGTCGCAGAATATTAAAAATCCGAGAAATTATATTTCGCGTAGGATTTAATTATGAGGATTCCCAAACATTATAAATAGATGTTTTAAATATTTTATAAGGGTTTCGAAGTTCCAGAATTTCATCGGAGAAGAGGAGGCGGCTACTGCTACAAGGCTTGGGAGAGAAGATTTCTTCTTTTTTTTCTTCTTTTTATTTTTATTTCTGAATTATTGTTTTTAATTATTGAGTAGTTTATTTTCAACCAAGACGGCGTGATTGGGCTGAACAAATTCATGTAGAAAACTTGGATGTTTGTTTGGGATTTTTCAGAGTTTATTTTATTTTATTGATTGTTAGATTATATTTATCTTGTGAATAGTCTGATCAACTGTTTGCTTGCATGTTAATCGATTCCAAGTCGACAGAGGAGGTATTGATTTTGATCACTTTGATAATTAACATATTGTAAAATCGATAAAATCGACTAGAAATAGAATTCGGTTTCAGTGTGCGGTTTGGGTGTAAACTGAATTTTCACAAATATTTAATGCATTCAAATTTGATTAGAATTACGAAAGATTAGTTCATCAATATTTGAATAGGTTTAATTGTTCTAGAAATAGTCCTTTGAACAAATTAGGAGAATTCCCGTGAATTAAGATTAAATCTGAGTCCTGAATCGACTACATGTTACAAGATTTTTTCGGTACCTACGTGTGTCTTGGTTGTTTTTATTTTAATTATTTTTATATTTAGTTATTTTTATTCGTATTTCTTAAGTAATTTTTATTTTATTTTCTTATTTTATTTAAATCAAATTGTTTTTTATTATTTTGTCTAGATTAAGTAAAATAATTAATTCTTGAGAATTGACAACAGTCTCTGTGGGATCGATACTTGGACTCTCAGTCCACTTTACTATGACTTGACCTGGTGCGCTTGCCAGTAGATATTTATCACACCAATTTTGCCGGTCAAGTTTTTGGCGCCGTTGCCTGGGACTGTTTAGTTAATATTAGGATAGATTATTTGCTTGAGACTAGATTTTTTTTCTTGCATTTGTTTAATTATTTATTTTAATTTTAATTTTATTCTCTTTTGCTTGTGAGGTACTTGGAGATGGACCATCGACAGGTGTTCACAAGATTTGGCCAACAATACTTGGAGCATTTCTATGTTGCTTGGGTGAGATTCAATGATTTGGCGAACAGATTTCAATGCCATCAGTTTTCTATTTACACCCTCACTAAAATTTTATATGGTGGTTTGGATGAGATTACAAGAAGTTGGGTAGATTCTGGAGCTCTGGCCACTGGCAGTCAATTGTTTAGAAGAGATGAAGACAGTGCGATGCACTTGTTGAACGATTTGACAGATTTTGACTACCATTGGCATTGTGATCCTTCACTGCAGGGTTGGAGTCACCAATATCCTCCAGATATCAACTCTAAAAATTTTGCGAACCAACCACCAGAGCATCAAGAAGAGTGTATAGGGCGTTCCGAAGATTATGTGGCTCAGTTGGAGAATTTTTTGCGGCAACAGACAGAGACAAATCAATTTTTAGAAAGCCGCATAAGTCTTTTAGATGAACAGATTACGCTTATTAGAGAACCAATTTTGGATATCTGCCAATTGAATGAAGTAACTGAGCCAGAGCATGAAGAAATCATTTTTGATGAATCTTCTTGTGAGGATGAGCCAAACATGATAGTGGAGGAGGAAGAACCATTCAAGGATAGAGATTTTACCTCGTCAGTGGTCGTTCCATGTACACCGTTAGAAGATACGTTCTTGCCATTGACGCCAATCCCACAGTATTCCATCCTATATGATCTTCAGCCTAGATTCGGAGTCTCCTTCCAAAAGAAAAATTTCAGAACAAGTGTTGTTGGACCGACGAGCTTACAAAGTATATATCACGCCAAGCTTGAGGGTGAAGGAAATCAAGACCCATACGTAGAGTCGTATGATTCTTACTATGGGCGGCAGCCGCTTTTTGATGGTTGCTTCTGCATAGTCGGGCTGTAGACTATAAACTTAGCGCTTACTGGGAGGCAACCCAGAGTTCTTTCCCTTGTTTTTTTATTTTATTCTTGGTTTTTTTTTTATTTAATTTTTACTTCTTTCCCATTCCAGTTTGTCAAGTCTGCCGATATACACAGTTTGTTGCTTCTGTCCCAGCTGATACTATCAAGAAGGAAGAGGATGAATTAAAAATCAGGGGAGTGTTATTTTTGTTCTCATTGTGTTTTTTGTTCGTCTTTGCATTTGTGTGTTTGTTATGCATTCTATTCATTGTTTTGAAGCATTGAGAGCAATGCTTTGGATAAGTATGGGTGGGGGGGGGGGGGGTAGAATAGTTTATTTGCATTGTTTGTGTTGCATCTGTCATGTTTCGTGTTTGTTTTCACATTGTTTGTTTAAGTTCGTTTGTGTTTTCTTGCATGAGTAGGATGAGTTATGGTAGCCAATGATGATGAAGTTTATTTGAAAAAAATGGATTTTTGAAAAAAAAATTTCTCTTGACTGGGTATGAGAAACTGTAGGTTGAACCGTGAATATTTTTAAGCACTAATGTTAGACCAGTGAATTGTAGCGAAAGATTTGATGAAGTTTCTGTCTGTTTGACCATTGCACGACAATAGGTGATTTGTGGATCTTGATTGTGTTTTATGAATTTTGATGAGGCTCTAGTAAGACACTTATGATCTTGGGCGCACCTAGAGGAAAAAAAATTATTCAATTCCATTCGGGCCTTGAAAGGATTAAAATCCTAAAAAAAAAAATTAAATTTAAGGCTAAGTATGCGGATTCAATGAGATTGATGCTCCATCCGGGCTATAGACGAGGGGATTAGAAAGAAAAAATAGAATGATTTTTCGTATCCTAGCCAGTTATAGCTAAGTCAGCGGGTAATTATTGGGGCTAAAGCAATACCGGGTGCAAAATCCGGAGGTGTGTAATTTATTATCTCAAGGAAGGTGGGTTTGTCTAGAGGTCGTTGGAAGGAATGGGCACTTGAAGAGTGAAAATTGCACTGATTTGTCATAGGTCGCCAAGCAGTTTTGAAACGAATTCGGTCTAAGTTGTATGAAACTGGAATGACATTTCACACACATACGTTCACGTTAAACCGAAGGTGTATTATGAAAAGTTGAGAGCATGTCTGTGTTTTTTGTTTTGTGATTAAACTTCTCAGAGGCTTTGAACTCTCATGAATCATCCTTACTTATGTTTTTGTTTGCATTTTATTTTTGCATGTCTTGCTCGAGGGCGAGCAAGAGTTAAGTATGTGGGTGTTGATAAGTGTGTTTGGTATGCATTATTTTATAGCACTTTATGTTTAGTTTGCATGCATTTAAGTTATTTTCGTAAGTTTTATTAATTTTTTATGTTATGTGTTTGCATTAGACTCACCTGGTTGAATTTTGTAGGAATTTAAGAAAAATTTGGGATTTCTGTGCATACAAGGCGCGCGTGCGCGAGCCTCTTGCTCGCGCGTGCGCCTAAGGGAATTCCAGAGGCATCCAGGGCGAGGCGCGCGCGGGCAAGCTCATGACCCGCGCGCGCGTAGAAGGGATTTTCAGAGGGTGATTAGAAGAGGCGCGCGCGCGAGGCTTCTCCTCGCACGCGCGCGTGTCGCAGAATATTAAAAATCCGAGAAATTATATTTCGCGTAGGATTTAATTATGAGGATTTCCAAACACTATAAATAGATGTTTTAAATATTTTATAAGGGTTTCGAAGTTTCAGAATTTCAACGGAGAAGAGGAGGCGGCTACTGTTACAAGGCTTGGGAGAGAAGATTTCTTCTTTCTTTTCTTCTTTTTATTTTTATTTTTGAATTATTGTTTTTAATTATTGAGTAGTTTATTTTCAACCAAGATGGCGTGATTGGGCCGAACAAATTCATGTAGAAAACTTGGATGTTGTTTGGGATTTTTCAGAGTTGATTTTATTTTATTGATTGTTAGATTTATATTTATCTTGTGAATAGTCTGATCAACTGTTTGCTTGCATGTTAATCGATTCCAAGTCGACAGATGAGGCATTGATTTTGATCACTTTGATAATTAACATATTGTAAAATCGACTAGAAATAGAATTCGGTTTCAGTGTGCGATTTGGGTGTAAACTGAATTTTCACAAATATTTAATGCATTCAAATTTGATTAGAATTACGAAAGATTAGTTCATCAATATTTGAATAGGTTTGATTGTTCTAGAAATAGTCCTTTGAACAAATTAGGAGAATTCCCGTGAATTAAGATTAAATCTGAGTCCTGAATGGACTACATGTTACAAGATTTGTTCGGTACCTACGTGTGTCTTGGTTGTCTTTATTTTAATTATTTTTATCTTTAGTTATTTTTATTCGTATTTCTTAATTAGTTTTTATTTTATTTTCTTATTTTATTTAAATCAAATTGTTTTTTATTATTTTGTCTAAATTAAGTAAAATAATTAATTCTTGAGAATTGACAACAGTCTCTGTGGGATCGATATTTGGACTCTCAGTCCACTTTAATATTACTTGACCTGGTGCGCTTGCCAGTAGATATTTATCACACCGATTTTTCCGGTCAATATGCACAAGTACTAAAGTAATAAAAGGTTGCACATAAAACAGATTCAGATGTTGTCACTAGGTGTTGACAACATCTTCAATAACACCTTGATTAACATGCATCAGAATTTTTGAAAGAAATGAATAAAATAGATAAGCAACCAAACAAATCAGACTCAAATATTTAAGCAAGAGTATAAAATACTCTTGCAGCGCCTCAGGGCAAAACTTTCACTAGAAAATAATCAAAGAGTTTTACAAACCCTAAAACTAGTGAATTATTGTAAAAATCAATTTTCTCAAAGCATGTGAAAAAATAAAGAATAAATAAAAACAACTCCCTTAAAAGTCTACTAAAAGTAGAACAATAAAACCGAATAAGGAGTTGGTTCTGATTGCCGAAATATGAGAACAACAAAAGGTCTTTCGACCAACACTTTTGCAAGTGTAAAGTACTCCAAGTGTTCTGGAAAAACTTCACGACAATACAGAAATGCAACAACCACTGTTGTGCTATCTTCGATCTTCTTCTTCAATTCAGAGCTCTTGATTTCTCGTGAATGTATCTCTGAATTGTCTATATGAAGCTCTGTGGTGCGCTCTCTCTATCTCGCTCAAACTCTCTATTTCTGTACACCACGTTCTGCTCTCTCTCATTTTTCTCCAAGCCCCTTGATCTCTACGTTCTTTCTTCTATTTAAGCGTGTCAACTTATCTCCAAAAAGTTTTGATCCTTTTTCCTTAATTCAAACTTGAATCTGCAATGATAAGGAAACAAAGATAAGTTAGGAGATAGATATATATTATAATAAGTCCAAATATATCTCCTACCAGAAATATCAAACAACTAAATCTAGATAATTAATATAAGATAATTCGTATCACAATTAAACGCAACAATCTTATTTTAAATATAGGAAAATTATATTATATCCCTTCCATTCAAAAAAAATCCTAATTTAAAATAAACTATTAATCCAAGAAACCATATTTTAAATCTATGAATATTATTTTATCTCAATTCAAATAAAAAATATTCCTAGTTTAAAATATATCAAGCATAAAGATAGAAAACACAATATTAACTAACAATCCTAGAAAGGCAAAACACAATATTATAATATTTCAAAATATGGAAATATATCAAGGAATAATTATCCTTTCACTAATCATAAATCAAATGCTTTACGATTTACCACATTAATTATATAACATATAAATTATTCTCATGATGTATAAAAATACGTGTGTAACTAATATTTTGCACCAACATTTTTTAGATGATGTTATTTTTCTAAGATTCAGATAAAATCCCCCACTAATCATAGGACAACGTTTCATTGTTCAATTGTGAAAGCTCTCGACCCTCCTCACGAACATGATCGATAATTCGGAATTTCAAAAAAAAAAAATTTGAATAACATCAAATCATATAGTATGTTATATGTAGTGCAAATTGCTCAAAAATCCCCAATGCAAACATGTTTTGCTCTGCACTCTCTAGCCATTTTTTTGTACCACATTTTTTGTTAATTTGTACTACATTTTTAATGGTTTTATACCACATCTTGTATTGTTTTGTACCATATTTTTTGTTAATTTGTACCACATCTTTTATGGTTTTATACCACATCTTGTATTGTTTTGTACCACATTTTATGACTAGAGACCCCAAAGTAAAACATGTTTGCATTTGGGGATTTTTTAGCAAATTGCCCTTATATATAAGCCAACGTTTGTATATTAATTCTAACCTCACAAAAAAATATTTTGCTTGTCAAAATCTCATTATACATTGAATATAAAATCTTAAGATATAATAACAATAAATCACGCTCATATAACTGATAAATATAGATGTACGATGTACTGTGTCATTATTCTATATATTAAAAAAAAAAAAACAATTTTCCTCACTTATTGTGGCGATCCCCTTTAATAATTTCCAAAATGACCAATAGACTGTGTATAGACTTATAGAGGGCATAGAGCTGCCAAATTTAGAATCTATTCCTACCATTACAGGTTAAAAGTCATGCTCTGGTTGTAGCACCAGGCCTCTTCTCCAGCTCAAACTAAATAATGTATGAATAATCGAACTCCATTTTCTGTGGCTTTAGGTTTTTCGTACACAATATCCTTCGATTTTCATAGCATTAGTTGTCCACTACGTCATGTAATTAACTAGAATCTTAAAATTTAAATTTTGCTTCAATTCAAGAAAATAAATAAAGTAGTAAAATATTATTTGTAGCAAGTACTTATTAATCGTTAGAAGTGTCACATACATAGTCGAATTCTACGTACGTTGTGTGTGGAGTAGCCGCATGACAACTTTATTTTTGCAAAATTTTTACCAGACCATTGACAAAATATACACAAATCACGAGTTGATAAAGACGGAATGAAAAAAATACATTGGGATGATCGATCTTTTTTTTTTATGTGCCTAAATTGTTACACTTAAATGTTTAATTAATGTTATCACGAAAACTCTTATATATGTTCTGATATCACGAGTTAATTTTGTGAAACGAATCTTCTGTTCAACTCAACTCATAAAAAAATGACTTATTATGCCAGAAATAATGAGATTAGAGTGGATTTTTTGAGACGTTTTCTCGCAACACGGTGTATTCTAATGTTATCGTGTACTATTCATTTAGTAACATAACTTTATGTGCTCCACACAAGGAGGCCATGAAGAAATTGATGGTTTCTTGTTGGTGATACGTAAACATAACAGTACATTAATCATTGGCTCCCAATTTTCAAATATTTGGCAACTTGCCAATTTAAAGAAGATTAGATTAATAATCGATCAAAATCGTGGGATCTAATTATAGGTCGACCCAACAATATATAATCACTCTTAGTCTTAATTATGTAATAACTAACACATCGCAATTGTCAAATGTTGCCCATTCCCCAACTCTTCTATGATTCGTTGTAGGGACGGACTTTGTGGAAGTCTAGTCATAGTTAGAATTTAGGGTTCCATAAATTTTATTTGCATCCACGAAAATATATGCATTTGTATAATTCAGTGTCACGATATCATCTTCAATCATGAACGCCGTAAAAAAATATTTTGGATTAGGGAACGACACCGACACAGACATCGAGAACAAGAGTGTTTGTCAATAAATTTTTATTTACTAGAAAACGTGCACGTGCGTTGCACGTGGGGAAACACGTGTGATTGAGTAATTAAAATTCGAAACAAAACTAAAACAAAAACTCTAGTAAGACAATCTTACGAGCCAACTTTGTAAAATTAATTTCTTATTTAGATCACATCAGAAAAATTATTAATTTTAATGTCAAAAATATTATTTTTATTTTTAAATATGAGCAAGATTGAGCGGTCTAAAGGATAAAAATCATTTAGATCGTCTCACAAGAGACCTACTATAAAATTAATTAACTCAACAAAAGATAACAACAATAATATTAAATTTCAACATTTAATGTTTGGTGTCACGACCCGGGCCCAGGCCCGCGCTTACACGACTGCACAAGGAGCCTCTATAGCAACTATTTCGTAGTCGTCCTCGCTTTACGAAAATGATTAACCAAAGTTGGTATAGAAGCGCATTGTAGCTCATTTTAAAGCTTTTATTTTCTCATATGGGACAGGGGTATCGTAATCATCTTTCCTTCAGAACAAGAACACGGCGTCCTCGCACTAACTGATCCACCAGCACCAAGAATCTAGAGGTGACTCCTTTAGGTTCAAGAGATGGCTCCCACGCACGAAGCACTTTACCCCGTATAGCACTTATTTCCCATGGTTCCTGCAGGTGACCGGCTCTGTTACCAATTATGTTACGCGTCGGACCTATGTCCGCGCTTGCGCGACTACACAATATGCCCTATAAAAACTATTTTTTATTCGTTCTCGCTTTAATTAAAATTATTAACCCAAGTTGCTATAGAAGTCCATTGTAGCCCATTTTAAACTAATTTTAAAGCTTTCATTTTTGCTATGTGGGGCAGGGGTCTCACATTTGGTCTACCTTAAATCGTAGTTCCTCAAAATTTTATAACTCTTAATTAGTTCTGGCTTTTTGGTTATTTTTTATTTCATTATTGTAATTGTAGTAATCTTGAGAGGTTTTGGTTTAGTCTCCCTCTCTTTCATGTATTTATGTTTTCTTCATCAATAAACGGGTAGGGGTTTGTCTAACTCCTCGCCACAACAGACGGCTTTTGGAAAAAAATTAATTCATGTTAAATACTCATATTAACCAATTTAGATAAAATATGTTTTTTTAAAAAAAATTAAAAGATTTTAACTTCTAAATTCTTACAAATATCTATTTTATCGTACCATTTTCTTTTGTCATATTCTTATTGTAATGATCTTTTACCATATTTTATTAAAGTAATTTATACATGTAAATCAGAAGAAAACATTTTTTGGAAAAAATGATTACAAATTAGAAACTATAAAATATCATATCAAAACAATATTTTATTGTGTTTTATTTACGTAATTTATAAATAAAAATCACAACAAATATTGGTTGCAAAAATTTTTAATTTAAACATATAAGTTAACATAGAATTGAGATTCTCATACCTAAGTACATGCAACGGAGTTTCCAGAGTTATTTAGTCAATATTTGAGTGTTTCTAGCCATATTATCGAGGGATATCAAGAAACAGTGTGCTACTGAGGTCATAACGAAACTGTGCTCATTTGTGGAGCTTTCGACTTCTACGAATTAACGACAGATAAAAGATAGTTTCGTATACTTAATAGTTATTGAGAGTATCTAATTGATGAATAGAGACTTTTAGATTAAAAAAATAGTGTTATAAAGTTCACTTATCTTTAGGATGAGACTTTATAGACTCTGTACTACTAAACCGACTTTTTAGAGATACGTAAGTATTGACTGAGATATATGTGAGATGATGCATGATTATCCATAATGTATATATGAATATGTATTAATCACGTTGAGCCTAATATAACTTGAGATAGTAAGTTGAGTAGGGTCGCTCAGCTTTTGTTTCTTTATTACCGTGTGACATCTACTGGATCCATAGAACATCGTGTGTGGTACTTATCTAGGACAGAGTAGGTCGAAGAGCACGCTCAGTATTTGTGGTATCCAATGAATTTTTGGAACACCGACCTCATACTGGTGTTCTTACAGTCTAAACATGAGTTCCAATTTTTTAATCCCGATTAACCAAATGAGTCCTTGCATGTAAACATGTGTCCTCATACATTGCGTACTTGGAAATTTTACTCACGTTCTTGATTCTATCATGGATACCACATTCAATGGTGCAACTTACAAGTGGTTCAGACAGAATGTGAATCAATCTTCAGTCAATTACCATGAACTAAGCGTATAGGGCACCACTGGTTTTAGTTTCAGGACATTTCTATTCTTTTATTGTAATTTGATTGTAATATTATATGATTAATTCTCAATTTTTTTGTTATGTTCAATTATTTATATATGAATAATTTAATTAAATTAATTACATGTTTATCGAATTCTAGTAGTGGATTTCAGACATGAAGAACATACGTTAGAGTAATTAGATTTGAAAGAAAATTAAGAGAACAACTCATGCAAAACAAACTCATAAGTGTTTTATGAGATATATTTCTTATTTAGGTCAAATATAAAAAATTATTGACTTAACGGAAGATAAAGATATGTGAAATCATTTCACAAAATACCTACTCAAAAATTAATTAACTTAACAGAAGATAATGAAAATATATAGCATTACATTTCAAAATTCATGTTAATTACTCATATGTGAATAATTT
Source organism: Henckelia pumila (assembly GCF_033568475.1). NCBI lineage: Eukaryota > Viridiplantae > Streptophyta > Magnoliopsida > Lamiales > Gesneriaceae > Henckelia > Henckelia pumila. The sequence goes on along the minus strand of NW_027331857.1, from coordinate 5,192,601 downwards.
GAAAAAAAATTATTTTTAAAAAAAATTAAAACATTGGAATACACAATTTTTTTCTCATATTTGATTTTATCGTATCATTTTCTTTTGTCATATTCTTATCGCAATGATTTATCATCATGTTTTATTAAAATAATTTATAAATATAATATACAAGAAAACGTTGGTCGGAAAAAATTATTACAAATTATAAAATTAAAAACTCTAAAAAATATATCAAAATTATCTTTTATTTTGTTTTATTTAATTAATTTATAAGTAATATCATAAAAATATTATTTTCAAAAAAATTTGATTTAAACACATAAGTTTAAATAGACACGAGATTCTTTTCTAAGTATAGCAGAGTTTCCTAAGTCATTCAGTTTATATTTAAGTGTTTATAACCATATTATCGAGGGCTAGCAAAGAGCAGTGTGCTACCGAGTTTGTATTGAAATTGTGATTTACACGATTAAATTAATTTGTAAAATTAAACTAAAAAATTATGGGTTCCAAAAAAATTTATTTGAAACTTAAATTTTAGTTAACAACCACAAATATAGAGATAAAAAAAGAATACAAATGCATGAAAAAAAAACAAATAGTTCACAATAATTTTCACCATGTTTTATAAGAGTATTGTATAAACATAAATCATATAAATTAAATTAATTAGAAAAAACAAAAAGAAATCTCATTAATTAAAGTCATTAAACAAACAAGAGTATATTTATAAACTCACAATAGAATTTACATATTTATATATAAAAATTAAAAATTTATTTTAAAAAATAAGTTTTAGCAAACAACCACTACTAAAAATATAAGAAATAATAATTGAAATGGAAAAATAAATAGCTTACAACAATTTTTTAAATTAACATGTTTTATGCAAGTAATGTTTGATCATAAACTATAGGAAAAATTGATTTTTTGGTCTTGTATGTTTGTCACTTTGCGATTTCAGTTTTTTATATTTTTAAATTTCAGTTTTAGTCCGCTGTCTTTATTTTTTGGCAATTTTAGTCCTTTTTCGATGTGGCGCTGACGTGGCACCAATTCAGTGCTGATGTGGAGCTGACGTGTACAATGTCACGTAAGCATTTTCGAATAAAAAGGATCGAAATTTCCAAAAATCGAATCATGCAGGACTAAAACTGAAATATGAAAACATAGATGACCAAAATCGCAAAGTGACAAACATACAGGACCAAATTTGCAGTTTTCCCTAAACTATATAACTTAAATTCATTATAAAGTAATAAAGAAAGCTCATTAATTAAATTTATTAAACACACAAGAGCAACCATGTAATATTTGTAAATTCACAATATAACTTACATATTTACATATTTATTATATATATATATATAATATAATAATAATTAATATTTGAAAACATACTTTTTAGCAAACAACCACTACTAAAGAGGTAAGAAATAATGATTTAAATCAGAAAATAAATAGCTTACAATTTTTTTCATCATGTTTTATGCAAGTAATTTTTAAACATAAACTATATAACTTAAATTGATTAGAAAGCAATAAAGAAAAAAAATAACTAACAATAATTTTTTCACCATTTTTATACAAGTAATGTATAAAAATAAACCATATAAATTAAATTAATTATAAAGCCAAAAAGAAACACATTAATTAAAGTCATTAAACAAACAAAAGGATGTTTGTAAATTCATAATAAAACTTGCATAATTATGTATATAAATAAAAATTAATATTTGAAATCATAAATTTTAGCTAACAATCACAACTAAAGAAATAATATAAGAAATATGAAATGAAATGAGAAAAAAAATAGCTCAATAATTCTTTCATCATGTTTTATGTAAGTAATGTTTAAATATAAACTATATAATTAAATTCATTAGAAATTAATAAAAAAAAACTCATTAATTAGTGTCATTAAACACACAAGTATAACAATATAAATTCACAAAGAAACCTACATATTTATAATAGAATAGATTTTTATACAAGTAATGTATAAAAATAAACCATATAAATCACAACTAAAGAGATAATATAAGAAATATGAAATGAAATGAGAAAAAAATAGCTCAATAATTCTTTCATCATGTTTTATGTAAGTAATGTTTAAATATAAACTATATAATTAAATTCATTAGAAATTAATAAAAAAAACTCATTAATTAATGTTTTATGTAAGTAATGTTTAAATATAAACTATATAATTAAATTCATAAGAAATTAATAAAAAAAACTCATTAATTAGTGTCATTAAACACACAAGGACAACAATGTAAATTCACAATGAAACCTACATATTTATAATAGTTTATAATAGAATAGATAAGTAATGTTTAAATATAAACTATATAATTAAATTCATTAGAAATTAATAAAAAAAATAATTAGTGTCATTAAACACAAAGGACAACAATGTAAATTCACAATGAAATCTACATATTTATAATAGAAATAGATAGATTAACAAAAGATTACAATAATTTTAGACCAAAACCGACTCTCAATCAATTTGGTTGGATCTAATTTAGCCTACTTTTACACCACCTGAAAAAGATTTCCAATCTATGGGGATCTATCTAATTCTCCGAACTAATTTACTCTACTTTTACACCACCTGAAAAATATTTCCAATGGGGGAAAAATTTCAGACTGTGGAGAACATATGAGGAAGATGAATAAATTGTTTTCCATAACATATATAACATAAATATAAATAAAGTACAATTTGGTTTAAACTGCCTTTTCAGTTACCATGTTTAGAAAATTAACCCTGACAAAATGAGTGCACCGTACGATTAAGCACCTCTTATATATATACACCCAAAAGCACAATAATTTATTCCTAAAAAAAATAATTAAAAAAATCAAACACACGCACATAATCATTTCTATAAAATGTATTAGTACATTATTGCAGCGTCTTAAGATTCACAGTTTTGTCACAAAAAATTATTCTATAAGCTCCCTCCAATAAATATACTATGATGTATAGATGTCGCCAAAATCAAACCAATCAAACTTAAGAAAAAAAGAGACAAATGATATAAATATAAAAAACAATAATTAACAAATATGGATCGGGTTCTATAATTTAAAATAATATTTGAGTTTTTGTGTGAAATAAATCACAGATGAAAAATAATTAGTTAAGATAAATAATTACTTAATTAAAAAATATCATCAAACCATGCAAGTTACATTATCAATAAAAAACGTGCATTGCTCTGATTTTTCATATTAAAAAAAAATTAGTTGACTATAAATTCAATTTTTTCTTTACTAATTACTCTATTAAATGCCCCCCAACCCTCGCAATAGACTCGACTGTGCACGATAATAGTGGCCTATGTTAAATTTTTTAAAGCTTCAAACACATTTTAATTTTTTCATATTGGCTTCAAAAATTTTAAATATGATAAATGTATGCTCAAATAAGTTAAATTTCTCACACCACTTCGTTTATGTCACACTCAAATTTGTTTTATTTAATGGTTTATTCACCAAAACTAATTTGTATGCAATTAATCAAATCACCATACTCATGTTTCAATTTTACATCCAAACTCACATATTATTGGAATGCTCATATCATAGTTTAAAGTATGCACGCAGAGATAACGATTCAACCGATCGATGATTCCGATATTATTTGGTAATATTTGATTGGATAATTAGCTAAAACTAGTTCTCGTAAATTAAAAGAGAAACAACTCATCATCTATTTTTCATATGAACCAAGTATTATAAAATAATTTTTATCTAAAAATTATAGTACATTAAAATAAATAATAGTTTTCTTGTAAAACGATCTCACAAATATGTATTTATAAGAACTGTCAACTCGGACTTTTTGTTGGAAAAAATGTGAATGAATTAAATTAATTGAGAAAAAGCTTGTCTTACATTGAAAGATTTCCAATATGTTTCACTCTTTAATTAGTCTAACGCGCAGGTTTGTGCGCTCGAGCGCGCCTTCCGTTTGGTCAGGCAGTGAGCAATATCTTCCGTTTGGCAAGGTAGTGAGCAACGAAATTTTGCGCGGTCGAGCGCGCCATATGTGTTCTCCGAAAAGGTGTGACCTTTTTTGGGCTTTTTTAGCATTGAGTTGCTTCTTTCGACTAAAGGACACGTTCTTTGGACATCATTAATATAAATAAACTGATTAAGTCTGCAAAAACGGAGATGATACAACACTTAACATGAAAAAAAAATCATGTTTCTACAATTCCTCTTTTTTCTCAAAAGAAAGTTGCTGCATATTTTTGTTCGCTGAAGTTCGAGATATTTTTTGTGCTGCTATATCTTGTTCGTTTGTCGTTGTATCTTAGAAACGATTGTTGTCAACGTTTAATACTAATAACGGACAATTTCGTCTTGCGAAAAAAGAAAATCTCTCTCCTCGACTATTTCACCGTTTGCTGTTGCCGTGTTGTTCCTATTTGTTCATACTTCGGAATACTTTCCTATTACACTTTTGACATAAACTAATACTTCTATGATTATAAATAGCTCTTGTAATATAAGATAGCTTAAAGAATAACCTTAAAAAAAAGGTTGCACCAAAAAATACAATCCGAATCCTCCTTTGCATTATTCTGCTCTGCTCTCCCATATATATTTATAAATGAGCCTCTCCTGCACTTAAATCTACAGAGCTGGCGTTATGGCCCATTGTCAGGTCTCTACTTTTTACCACTACACACACTCACCCACATGCCAACAAATTTGATGTATAAGTATAATTATATTGGTTTGCTTCCTGCTTAAATAGTGCATGTGACTTTCATTTGAATTCATTGAACAGTGATGGATGGGTTGTAGACGACAGGAATTGAAATGGGTGATTCAGTTTCTTCTTCCTCCTCCGTTTCTGGTGGGTCAAATTCTTTGAATGGCTTGAACTTTGGCAAGAAAATCTACTTTGAAGATGTGGGTGCTTCCGGTTTGCAGCCCAAAACCGGCGGTGGATCGGCGCCGCCTCCGCCGTCCCCGGCGAAGAAGGGGCGGACTGGGTCGGTGAATGGCGGTGCGCCGCCGAGGTGCCAGGTTGAGGGGTGTAATGTAGATCTAAGTGATGTTAAGGCTTACTATTCAAGGCACAAGGTTTGTGGTGTGCATTCCAAGTCTTTAAATGTCATTGTTGCTGGCCTTGAGCAAAGATTTTGCCAGCAGTGCAGCAGGTCTGTTTTTTTTTTTTTTTGTTGTTGATCTTTCTATTAATTATATTTTAAAGATTCGTTTTTTTTTTTTTTGGTTGAGGAATTAAAGATTCGCTTTTGATTTATATATAATTAGTCACACGCATGAGTAAGCACATGTATTAACATAATTTATTCCCTTTATCAATCCCTTCTTTTTTTGGGTTTCATAGTGTTTTATGAGTGCGAGTTGTATATCTTAGTTTGGTTAGGTGTTATGATAGGTGTGTTTGATGAATTGTGCCAATGAAGTGTTTGGATAAGTCGTTGATACTGTATGAGGTCTCCTTTTCATTTCCTTGTCTCGAGGCATTTGGTAAATTCATATTGGATTTTGATTGTGAAGACGGACAACTGGAGATTTAGGATGGTCGGGGGCCAAACTTAGCATTGTTAAAAAGTTGAATTTGAAATCTGGAAAAAATTATCTATTTGGATTAGTTTGGTTTTAGTTGGCCTTAGGTTATTTCATGAAGTTGTACATGGGATAGATATTTCAAATTGCAGTAGTGTAAAGACGAAATATATTGGTTTATGTTGCTTGGACTGTGAACATGTTGGTCTTGTCCTGATTCTTGTGGTATCTTAGTTGATTCGCAGTTTCTTTAGTGCCTAATGTGGCTTGTTGTAAGCAATTTGTGGGAACGTGCTAATTCTCTTTCCAGTGTTATACAGTTGGTGAGTTATCCATCGTCTTGTGAAAAATGTAATTCTTGCATTTGACATGTAATCACGCATCTTTGTCTGGGTGTGAACAAATTTGTGTTGAGGCTGCTGGAAAGGGCAATCTGCAGCTGGCCCCTAAGTTTGAAATGTCCCGAGAACACTGAGTTAAGAATTGTTGGAAATGATGTGGGAAGGGCCGTAAATTCTATAAAAAAAATCCTATTACATGTTATTGAAGGAACGTTTCTCTTTCGTGCCCAAATAATTCATGACTGTGGCGACAATTAGCCCTTTCATTTTAAGAGAGCAGATGTGGAACCAGAGGGATCATGTTCCAGATTGCAAATAATATGGGAAGCAAGACTCGTTACATCTATATTAACACAGCGATTTATCGTTGATGCTACATTATTGTCTCTTAAGCTAGTTTTTCTCCAGGTTTCATCAGTTGCCTGAATTTGATCAAGAAAAAAGAAGCTGCCGCAGACGCCTTGCTGGCCACAACGAGCGTCGCCGGAAACCACAGCCAGGATCTTTATTCTCCCCTCGCTATGGGAGTCTTTCTTCGTCTATGTCGGGTTAGAGTCAGTCAGACATAATCGTTTGGATCATTTTCTTGAACGATGTTATGGTTTCTGTCATACTAATTAATGTTAATGTCATGGGTCTTTTATTAACACCGAGCGGACTCCACTTTTCATTTTGCATGACAGGGAATCATAGCAAACGTGGAAGCTTTACTGTCGACTTCACCTCATACCCAAGTCTCACCGGACGAGAATCCTGGCCAATCACTCCGACATCTGAAAGAGCATTTGGGAATCAACCTCCATGGCAGAGCAACCCACCAAACTATCTACCAGATCTTCTGCAAGGTTCCACGACTAGGCCTAATCATACCGGCGCCGTTGGAGTATCTTCTGAAGTATGTTTCGATGGAGCCTCGAACTCCAGCAGTGCTCTCTCTCTTCTGTCAAATCAGCCCTGGGACTCCAGCGCCAGACCCCTGAATCTTGGGATTAACAACTTCCTTGGTACCAATATCTGCACACCAACAGCTCATCCACCGATCGACCAATATGCATGCCCGTTGTGGAGTTTCAAGGGTGATCATGCTAACGACACCCTGCACGAGATGCCTCCCGATCTGGGATTAGGACAGATTTATCAATCTTCTAATAATCAGTACGTCGGAGAGCTGGGACTGGCTCAACAAGGTGGAGAACGGTTTCATGAACTGGAACACTCGAGGGGCTATGATTCCTCAGGTCAGCACTTGAACTGGTCGATTTGAGATCTCGTGTTCTAATTATCCTGCAATCTTGTTTTCATCAACTAGCAACAATGCTGTTTCTTGCATTTGGGGTGGTGTTTGTTCGTCTGAAACTTGAGACTTCGGTGCGTAGTTTGGCGCACGTATGTTAGCCAAGGCCCCATCGAATTATGACTCTTGTGTGGTTCTGCTATAAATAAAATGGACTGTCGATTTGGTTTAGTCATCAAGTTGCATTTGGGTGGTGTTTGGACTACATGTTTTGAAATTCATTTCTTAAATCATTCCTCAAATCAAATATGTTAATTCAAACGCAATCTCAACGCCTCAAGAATATTGGAATCATGTGGCTTACCACATGTTTTATTTTTAGGGTCAGTGAGATGCTATATTATTCATGAAAATTTTCTATCTTTTTAGATTCTTATTTTGACCAAATTATCTTTTTAGATTCTTATTTTGACCAAATTATTTAGGGTGATTCTTGTCCTGCATGGTGTAGAGAAAAATCGAATATTTGTGGAGCTCAAGCCAAATTAGCTTTCTAAATCAATCTATCACCATAATTATTACACAGAAACCACCAGGCAAATCGAACCAGAAAATTTTGAAGAATACTTTTTCGGAACATTAATTGAAGATTGGGCTTGTTGTGGGTTTAATTTTACTTTCAATGATATAAAAATCATATATAAATATAAGTATCGTTATCACATAAACTTAGATTAATTTAATAATATCATATCAGCAACATATAACTTTTTTTTCTTTTTGGGTATAATATTTATAAAAATTTAACTTGGTTTGTTGATTTATAAATTATAATCAAAACCTAATGTATGGACCATGGCCATGGGTACAATTTAAAATTTGAATTGGTAAATAACAAAAACCATATCCACTAGTTTTTTTTCTCCCTTTTAAGTGATTAGTAAGAAACACGTGCTACGCACGTGAAAACACTTTGTTTGTTTCAAGTTAGGTATTTGATTGAATAAAAAATGATGTTATGTCAATTTTTTGGAAATGGAACAATAGTTAGACAAATATAGCTAACGATATCCATAAATTAATTATTTTTTTAAAAAAATTATTATTTTTAAAAAATATTCATGACTTACAATTCTTGATTTTTTTATTGTTTATTTGTCTCTTTCTCTCGATGATGTTGTTGGCATACCAATTTTTTTATTATCTTAAAGTTCGATGCCTATGATGTGTTGGTCACCAATGATCTCTGAGTTTTTCTTATTTTGGCATCAATATATTGAATTTTATATTACGGTAGTTGAGTTCAAATAATTAATGTATTTATATCATTATTTTTTTATTCTATAATTTACATACAATTGATTTTAAATAGTGACATGTTCTTTATATGTTGCCAAACGTTGTATGAATTTCAAATTTTTATTAACATCACTATTTAATTCACATTATTTCAAGAAGAGTGATTAAATTCGATATACACAAATAATAAACCATACCATAATGTATTTTCTTTGCTTCGTTACATCTTGTGTTTGACAAACTATACTTATAAATATTGGGTACAATTAAAGATAAAACAAATTACAGGTGAAAATTTTTGTAGATATGAATATAATCACGAATACATTTTATATATTTATGAAAAATTTTATAGATATGAATATAATCACGTGATATATTTTATAGATTTATTAAATTTTATATTTATAAATATTTATTCACGTTGGAGAAAACAATTAGTGACTTCTCAAGAATCAATATTAATTCATGTCATATTACCTTTCGCACATTGAAAAATCATCATTCGAATAATATATATAATTTTTGGTTCTCTATTAACTGATTTTTAAGCCATCTTAACTTTTCGTATTCCTCCTATTCTTCTTATATACTCTAAAAAAAAGAATTTTGTAATATAACTTGTATCTGGTGTGAATATAAAGAGTTGTTGGGATCGGTTCAGAGGGTAGAGGGGGGGGGGGGTGAATACACTCTGAAACTTTTTTTCTTTTTTTTCAAAATGATCAAGTGAAGTTTAGTTCACTTAATCTGTTTTCTCAACTTCTAAAACGGTTTGAACAACTTAAATAGTGCGGAAATAGTTCAGAGGTTTTAGTGATGCAAAGTTTATAACACGATGTATGAGCAATATGTAAGATAAATAGCAGTAAAGACTAAGACACGATTTATGGAAGTTCGAAGGCTTAATCCTTCTACGTCTCCCCTTCTTCCACTTAGGAAGGAATTCACTAGAAAACTTTGGTTATTACAACATCTTGCAATACACCCACTTCAGACTTAGGACTTATCCAATGCCTAATCCGAAACTCCTAGATTTACACAGATAAGATTCTCAGTTCTTATCAGACTGATGGAAGCTTTCAGAGTAGCTTCAAGTCTCTTCAATAATGAGTACAGTCCGGTTGAGCTTCTCAAACTGCAGAGCGGTCGAGAGGCTTGGAAACCCTAGGATGATCCTTGAAGATTAGATATGTAAACTGTAGGCGAGGGTTTATTTGAGCAGCAATTGAATGATCTTGTAAGTGTGCTCAAGTATTGCTTCAGTATATCAGATGAGGACTTCTGATAGTATTCGAGTGATTGAGTTGATTGAGATTTTTCGTGTTGCTTGTCTCCTGGTCACTTCTTGAGCAATCTTCCCTTTATATAGGTCAATCATCAACGTCTTTATTTTGAACGTTCTGATGCTGCATTGAATGCACATTTAATGCTTCATAAATGCATTGATGATTCTGCATGAAAATCGTACACTTCTTTAAATGCAGACAACTTACAGGGTCCAAAACTGGTATAAACGGTCAAATGCTTTATCTGTAGCCATTCTGCGTTTTTGCCATTTTAGTGCAACCTGTTGTCTCGATGCAAGAGTCAACAGATCTTCTGATACGTCGGTTCTGCTTTTGATGAAAGATCTTGCAATGAACGTCTTGTCTCAAGTATTTGTCTTGATATATCTTGATAAGCAGTTGGAATTCTACCGGTAGATAGATTTATCCTCTGCTGGTTTGAATAACCAGTCGATAGGCTTGTGACTGCAACCGGTCGAGAGACAAAGGCGGTTGACAAGCTTCCGGTAGATAACTTGAAGGGTTTAGACGGTTGCGGTAGGAGTTGTAGTAGATTCCTGAAATACAAAAGATTGGCAGCACATTCCTATACAATGAGTTGTTGTTTGTTATCACCAAAATGTCGAATTCAACAATTTCCCCCTTTTTGGTGATGACAAAACTTAAGTGCTCCAAAAACAATATGAAAGCATTAAAATGAACTTCATTGAGAGAATGAATTTCATTAATTACAATAAGCATTCTTATTACACCTACTGAAGAAAAACAAAATCAGATACAGCTGCGATAAGTAAAGAAGAGACAAGTTGTTCATCTTTTGAACCAACAGCTCCTCCTGACCTATCGTCTTCTCTTCTTCTTCTGTCGGCTTCTTCCTCACGTCTTCTTGCCTCTGCTGCTCTTCGTTGCTCTTCTGTTCATCTTTTGAACCAACTGGCTCCTCCTGACCTATCGCCTTCTCTTCTTCTTCTGTCGGCTTCTTCCTCACGTCTTCTTGCCTCGGCTGCTCTTCGTTGCTCTTCTTCCCCCTTTTTGGCATCACCTTGGTTGAGTCGAAGGATGATCTCAGTGAGTTGAGTGCCAAGGCAGGCTTGCATAGTATCAATTTTTGCATCTATTTGAGCAAGTAGAGTAGCTTGCATAGTGTCCATCCGATCATTCAACTGCCTATAAAGGCGGTTTTTGGATCTGACAACTTGTTCAGAGACGGTAGAGAGCGTTTTTATTTGAGTGCGATGATGGGCAGTGATCTCTTTGGACAGATGAGCAAGGTCTCGAGACACGGTCTCAAAATGCCGAATCATCGTCTGGCGTGAATTGTCAACCGATAAGTATGAGTTTGTGATGTCTTGTGAAAAGGATCGAACTGTTTGCATGAGCTCATGAAGCCTATTTATCAAAGTGTGATCCAGAGCTGCGGCCATGGCTTCAATTAATGAGTCATCAGTCTGAAGCATTTGACTCTGTGTGTCATTCCTTGGTGAAACCGGGCCAGACTCGAGATGATGTGGTGCTGGTGATCTGGCTGGTGAGCTAGTTGATGGACCTTCCAATAGTGGTACAGTTGGAGATGTAGGAGTCTCGACTGCAGCCAAGATGGTTGGTGGAGTAGCAGGATCATCACTCGGTTCATCCATTAGAAGATCTTCCACAAACTTTTCAGTAGATGGAGACGGTTGAAGTGTTGGGTCAGCATCAGTCACTGGCTGTTCTGGAGGTGCAAGTGATACAATAGTGCTTGGTATCTCTGTTGGGGGCACTACTGCTTCACTGCTGCAAGGAGCCTCTGTCACAGAGGTGACAGGAATTTCTTGTTCAATTACTTCGAAAGAATCTTGTGGACGACTGGGAGAGGTGTGAGCAGTCGCCGCTGGAGATGAGTGAGCAGTCACAGCTGCTTCCGGTTGAATTACTGCTTGGACTGCGGTTGAGGCGGGGTCGACCGATGAAGATGCTCCCACAATCGATCCTAGAGCGGATGACTGAAACAGGTCAGCAGTGATGAGACCGGTCAGAATCCCATCTGAAAGAGTAAGAGCAGAGACGTCTTCTTCACCCTGATCTTGGGTAAGAAAAGTCTTCATCATCACCTGTGCTTCCAGTCCATAAGCCTGTAAACAAGTTGCTGAAGCTGTCGTCTTTACGTTGTTAAGAGCTTGGAAGTGCTGAAGTAGTTGAGTGATTTGACGGAGACTATTCTGTAGTCCAGTCAAAATCACAAAGTCATCGGCGGCGGTAGGACTCTTGGATTTGAAGTTCTTGACACGCTCATTAATCAGCAGAGATAGCAGGCTTCCTCGAAGCTTCAAGTCGATGAGCTGTCTTCTTCCCAGAGTCTCCACGATGTCTTCAGTGTCAGCAAAAAGAAGCATCTTTTGCTCAATAACATTCAGAGCTTTCCACTTAAGAAATATTTGAGCAAGCGTCAGGTGAGTACGGGAATGATGCCATCTGTCAAAGCGCTGTAGGTGACGCTTGACAGTGCGGAGAACGTGCGAGATGATCAAGTTGAGCTCCACAGTAGCTTCTGGTTGAGCCTTAGGTGAGTAGATCATCACACATTTTCCTTTGTCCTTGGGATCAGCGAGAGTGACCTTTGGAGTTAATGAGGTACCTTCCCTGATTATCACACCCTTGGTAGGACGTGGAGCAGTATTAGCAGCAGTGGTAGTAGTCTCAACCGTTGGCAGAATTGGTGTTGGAACGGTAGGAGCAAGTCCAGAAAGGGACTTTAACTTCTTGTGCTGCCTCTTCTTCTCGCCTGCAGGCGTGGATGACACGGCTGCTTTGGAGACAGAAGGAGATGACTTGGTGAAGGCTTGAATCAGTGGAACGTTCTCACGTGATTCGTCTTCAGAGTCAGACTCTATGATAAGTTGACGCTTGGCAGATTTCTTGGTATGGGCTGGTTTGGCCACTACCGGAACTGTTGAAAGCGGTTGAGTGACAGCAACAACACTTGCGGTTGAAGGCAGAGTGTCGACCGCAACCTCTTTCTTGTTCAGAAACTTGAAGATTGTAGACTTGTTGAGCCATTTGGTGGGATGCAGAGGCTCAGTCTTGGAGAAGTCTACTCCAAGGATGCTCAAAATGTGGCAAATTTGCAAAGCAAATCCCTCGGATTGCCCTTTTCCCTTGATCATTTCACATAAAGTAGTGAACAATATGTCTCACCAGTTGATGTTGATTTTGGAGGCGATACAAGCCATGTATTGGAATTTCTCCATCGTCACCTTGTCATACGATCCAGCCTTGGCAAGAAGATTCTTGGCCACGATGTTGGTCAATAGCCTGAATGGAGCTTTAAGAGATGTCTTCTGAGCCGGCAGTTTGATCGGAGCATCAGTGGTTGAGAATTCCTTCAACCAGTATGAGCAGTTACCATCGGGAAGATCCGCGCATTTTGTCAAACCCCTGGAGGGCAGATCAAATGTGCTGGCGAAGAACTTTTGATTGAAGGAATAGGACTCTGTCCGGATCAAGCATTTGACAGTCCCATGCTCAATTTGAGCGGTTGCAAAGAACTCCTTCAAGACAGGCAGATCGCAGATGGCGCTGCTTCCCAAAAATTTCTTCAGTCCAGAGGCTTGAAGCATGGTGAAGACCTCAGTGATTCCTGCATTGTTTGCCTCAATAACGGAATCAAAGTTGATTGCAAGGCAAGTCTTCTGGATCGACATGATAGTTGTAGATAAGAACTCGAGCAGAGAGTAAGCAAAAGCTTGATAGTAATACGATAGAACTTTTAATACAATATGAAAGCTTTAGCAAAGGTGAAAGATTGATATACGAGTGTAAAAAAGTATATATAGGAACCTATGGGCCATAGGGTGACGTCATGAAAAGTATTTTTGAAATTCAAAAAGTTTTGAAGAGTATAATCACCGCGCCCAATTAATGTTATTTGGTTCAAAGCACAAAGCTGCTAGTACGGAGCCTGTCAGAGACTAGCTAAAGGCGGATGATATGCCAACATTTATGGCAATGTAACAGCTAAGCTATTAACATCATACTAGCAATCATTCCCCCTAAAAACATGCATACTAACTTAGATCTACTAAGCCAAGAATATTTCGAAAATATGAAAACTTAGCGTCCGGTAAAGGCTTAGTGAATATGTCTGCTGCTTGCTGATCGGTAGAGATGTATTCCAGCCTGATTTCCTTCTTTAAGACATGATCTCGGATAAAGTGATGCCTGACATCAATGTGCTTTGTTCTAGAGTGCATCACTGGATTGTAAGTGATGGCTATGGCACTTGTATTGTCACAGTAGATTGGAGCTTCACTCGACCGGATTCCATAATCATTAAGCTGCTGTTGAATCCAGAGTATTTGAGCACAACAGCTGCCAGCAGCAAGGTATTCTGCTTCGGCGGTCGAGGTAGCAATTGATGTCTGCTTCTTACTTGACCACGAAATTAGTCTATCTCCAAGGAATTGACATGTGTCACTTGTACTTTTGCGATCAATTCTACAACCTGCATAATCTGCATCTGAATAGCCAATAAGATTAAGATTTGAATCTTTGGGATACCAAAGACCCACATTAGTAGTTCCTTTAATATATTTAATTATTCGTTTGGCGGCAATGAAATGAGATTGCTTAGGTGCTGCTTGAAATCTAGCACATAAACAAACTGAATACATGATATCCGGTCGACTGGCAATCAAATAAAGCAATGAGCCAATAAGGCCTCGATACATTGTTACCTCGACCGGGATTCCCCCTTCATCTTTATCAAGCTTGATTGATATACTCACTTCAGACTTAGGACTTATCCTTCTACGTCTCCCCTTCTTCCACTTAGGAAGGAATTCACTAGAAGACTAAATAGCAGTAAAGACTAAGGCAAGATTTATGGAAGTTCGAAGGCTTAATCAAATAAAGCAATGATGCAAAAACTAAATATCCGGTCGACTGGCAGTCAAATAAAGCAATGATGCAAAGTTTATAGCACAATGTATGAGCAATGTAAGATAAATAGCAGTAAAGACTAAGGCACGATTTATGGAAGTTCGAAGGCTTAATCCTTCTACGTCTCCCCTTCTTCCACTTAGAAAGGAATTCACTAGAAGACTTTGGTTATTACAACGTCTTGCAATACACCCACTTCAGACTTAGGACTTATCCAATGCCTAATCCGAAACTCCTAGATTTACACAGATAAGATTCTCAGTTCTTATCAGACTGGTGGAAGCTTTTTGAGTAACTTCAAGTCTCTTCAATAATGAGTACAGTCCGGTTGAGCTTCTCAAACTGCAGAGCGGTCGAGAGGCTTGGAAACCCTAGGATGATCCTTGAAGATCAGATATGTAAACTGTAGGCGAGGGTTTATTTGAGCAGCAAGTGAATGATCTTGTAAGTGTGCTCAAGTATTGCTTCAGTATATCAGATGAGGACTTCTGATAGTATTCAAGTGATTGAGTTGATTGAGATTTTTCGTGTTGCTTGTCTTCTTGTCACTTCTTGAGCAATCTTCCCTTTATATAGGTCAATCATCAACGTCTTTATTTTGAACGTTCTGATGCTGCATTGAATGCACATTTAATGCTTCATAAATGCATTGATGATTCTGCATGAAGATCGTACACTTCTTTAAATGCAGACAACTTTCAGGGTCCAAAACTGGTATAAACGGTCGAATGCTTTATATGTAGCCATTCTGCATTTTTGCCATTTTAGTGCAACCTGTTGTCTCGATGCAAGAGTCAACAGATCTTCTGATACGCCGGTTCTGCTTTTGATAAAAGATCTTGCAATGAACGTCTTGTCTCAAGTATTTGTCTTGAGATATCTTGATAAGCAGTTGACTTTCTACCGGTAGATAGATTTATCCTCTGCTGGTTTGAATAACCAATCGATAGGCTTGTGACTGCAACCGGTCAAGAGACAAAGGCGGTTGACAAGCTTCCGGTAGATAACTTGAAGGGTTTAGACGGTTGCGGTAGGAGTTGTAGTAGATTCCTGAAATACAAAAGATTGGCAGCACATTCCTATACAATGAGTTGTTGTTTGTTATCACCAAAATGTCGGATTCAACAATTTCCCCCTTTTTGGTGATGACAAAACTTAAGTGCTCCAAGAACAATATGAAAGCATTAAAATGAACTTCATTGAGAGAATGAATTTCATTAATTACAATAAGCATTCTTATTATACCTACTGAAGAAAAACAAAATGAGATACAGCTGCGATAAGTAAAGAAGAGACAAGTTGTTCATCTTTTGAACCAACTGGCTCCTCCTGACCTATCGCCATCTCTTCTTCTTCTGTCGGCTTCTTCCTCACATCTTCTTGCCTCTGCTGCTCTTCGTTGCTCTTCTTCCCCCTTTTTGGCATCACCTTGGTTGAGTCGAAGGATGATCTCAGTGAGTTGAGTGCCAAGGCAGGCTTGCATAGTATCAATTTTTGCATCTAGTTGAGCAAGTAGAGTAGCTTGCATAGTGTCCATCCGATCATTCAACTGCCTATGAAGGCGGTTTTCGGATCTGACAACTTGTTCGGAGACGGTAGAGAGCGTTTTGATTTGAGTGCGATGATGGGCAGTGATCTCTTTGGACAGATGAGCAAGGTCTCGAGACACGGTCTCAAAATGCCGAATCATCGTCTGGCGTGAATTGTCAACCGATAAGGATGAGTTTGTGATGTCTTGTGAAAAGGATCGAACTGTTTGCATGAGCTCATGAAGCCTATTTATCAAAGTGTGATCCAGAGCTGCGGCCATGGCTTCAATTAATGAGTCATCAGTCTGAAGCATTTGACTCTGTGTGTCATTCCTTGGTGAAACCGGGCCAGACTCAAGATGATGTGGTGCTGGTGATCTGGCTTGTGAGCTAGCTGATGGACCTTCCAATAGTGGTACAGTTGGAGATATAGGGGTCTCGACTGCAGCCAAGATGGTTGGTGGAGTAGCAGGATCAGCACTCGGTTCATCCATTAGGAGATCTTCCACAAACTTTTCAGTAGATGGAGACGGTTGAAGTGCTAGGTCAGCATCAGTCACTGGCTAATCTGGAGGTGCAAGTGATACAATACTGCTTGGTATCTCTGTTGGGGGCACTACTGCTTCACTGCTGCAAGGAGCCTCTGTCACAGAGGTGACAGAAATTTCTTGTTCAATTACTTCGAAAGAATCTTGTGGACGACTGGGAGAGGTGTGAGCGGTCGCCGCTGGAGATGAGTGAGCAGTTACAGCTGCTTCCGGTTGAATTACTGCTTGGACTGCGGTTGAGGCGGGGTCGACCGATGAAGACGCTCCCAATCTCGATCCTAGAGCGGATGATTGAAAAAGGTCAGCAGTGATGAGACCGGTCAGAATCCCATCTGAAAGAGTAAGAGCAGAGACGTCTTCTTCACCCTGATCTTGGGTAAGAAAAGTCTTCATCATCACCTGTGCTTCCAGTCCATAAGCCTGTAAACAAGCTGTTGAAGCTGTCGTCTTTACGTTGTTAAGAGCTTGGAAGTACTGAAGTAGTTGAGTGATTTGACGCAGACTATTCTGTAGTCCAGTCAAAATCACAAAGTCATCGGCGGCGGTAGGACTCTTGGATTTGAAGTTCTTGACACGCTCATTAATCAGCAGAGATAACAAGCTTCCTCGAAGCTTCAAATCAATGAGCTGTCTTCTTCCCAGAGCCTCCACGATGTCTTCAGTGTCAGCAAAAAGAAGCATCTTTTGCTCAATAACGTTCAGAGCTTTCCACTTAGGAAATATTTGAGCAAGCGTCAGGTGAGTTCGGGAATGATGCCATCTGTCAAAGCGCTGTAGGTGACGCTTGACAGTGCGGAGAACGTGTGAGATGATCAAGTTGAGCTCTACAGTAGCTGTTGGTTGAGCCTTAGGTGAGTAGATCATCACACCTTTCCCTTTGTCCTTGGGATCAGCGAGAGTAACCTTTGGAGTTGATGAGGCACCTTCCCTGATTATCACACCCTTGGTAGGTCGTGGAGCAGTAGTAGCAGTGGTAGTAGTCTCGACCGTTGGCAGAATTGGTGTTGGAACGGTAGGAGCAAGTCCAGAAAGGGACTTTAACTTCTTGTGCTGCCTCTTCTTCTCGCCGGCAGGCGTGGATGGCACAGCTGCTTTGGAGACAGAAGGAGATGACTTGCTGAAGGCTTGAATCAGTGGAACGTTCTCACGTGATTCGTCTTCAGAGTCAGACTTTATGATAAGTTGACGCTTGGCAGATTTCTTGGTATGGGCTGGTTTGGCCGCTACCGGAACTGTTGAAAGCGGTTGAGTGACAGCAACAACACTTGCGGTTGAAGGCAGAATGTCGACCGCAACCTCTTTCTTGTTCAGAAACTTGAAGATTGTAGACTTGTTGAGCCATTTGGTGGGATGCAGAGGCTCAGTCTTGGAGAAGTCTACTCCAAGGACACTCAAGATGTGGCAAATTTGCAGAGCAAATCCCTCGGATTGCCCTTTTCCCCTGATCATTTCACATAAAGTAGTGAACAATATGTCTGACCAGTTGATATTGATTTTGGAGGCGATACAAGCCATGTATTGGAATTTCTCCATCGTCACCTTGTCGTACGATCCAGCCTTGGCAAGAAGATTCTTGGCCACGATGTTGGTCAATAGCCTGAATGGAGCTTTAAGAGATGTCTTCTGAGCCGACAGTTTGATCGGAGCATCAGTAGTTGAGAATTCCTTCAACCAGTATGAGCAGTTACCATCGGGAAGATCCGCGCATTTTGTCAAACCCCTGGAGGGCAGATCAAATGTGCTGGCGAAGAACTTTTGATTGAAGGAATAGGATTCTGTTCAGATCAAGCATTTGACAGTCCCATGCTCGATTTGAGCGGTTGCAAAGAACTCCTTCAAGACAGGCAGATCGCAGATGGCGCTGCTTCCCAAAAATTTCTTCAGTCCAGAGGCTTCAAGCATGGTGAAGACCTCAGTGATTTCTGCATTGTTTGCCTCAATAACGGAATCAAAGTTGAATGCAAGGCAAGTCTTCTGGATCGACATGATAGCTGTAGATAAGAACTCGAGCAGAGAGTAAGCAAAAGCTTGATAGTAATACGATAGAGCATTTAATGCAATATGAAAGCTTTAGCAACGGTGAAAGGTTGGTATACGAGTGTAAAGAAGTATATATAGGAACCTATGAGCCATAGGATGACGTCATGAAAAGTATTTTTGAAATTCAAAAAGTTTTGAAGAGTATAATCACCGCGCCCAATTAATGTTATTTGGTTCAAAGCACAAAGCTGCTAGTACGGAGCCTGTCAGAGACTAGCTAAAGGCGGATGATATGCCAATATTTATGGTAATGTAACAGCTAAGCTATTAACGTCATACTAGCAATCATTCCCCCTAAAAACATGCATACTAACGTAGATCTACTAAGCCAAGAATATTTCAAAAATATGAAAACTTAGCGTCCGGTAAAGGCTTGGTGAATATGTCTGCTGCTTGCTGATCGGTAGAGATGTATTCCAGCCTGATTTCCTTCTTTAAGACATGATCTCGGATAAAGTGATGCCTGACATCAATGTGCTTTGTCCTAGAGTGCATCACTGGATTGTGAGTGATGGCTATGGCACTTGTATTGTCACGGTAGATTGGAGCTTCACTCGATCGGATTCCATAATCATTAAGCTGCTGTTGAATCCAGAGTATTTGAGCACAACAGCTGCCAGCAGCGAGGTATTCTGCTTCGGCGGTCGAGGTAACAATTGATGTCTGCTTCTTACTTGACCACGAAATTAGTCTATCTCCAAGGAATTGACATGTGCCACTTGTACTTTTGCGATCAATTCTACAACCTGCATAATCTGCATCTGAATAGCCAATAAGATTAAGATTTGAATCTTTGGGATACCAAAGACCCACATTAGTAGTTCCTTTAATATATTTAATTATTCGTTTGGCGGCAATGAAATGAGATTGCTTAGGTGCTGCTTGAAATCTAGCACATAAACAAACTGAATACATGATATCCGGTCGACTGGCAGTCAAATAAAGCAATGAGCCAATAAGGCCTCGATACATTGTTACCTCGACCGGGATTCCCCCTTCATCTTTATCAAGCTTGATTGATGTACTCATGGGGGTAGATACAGTTGAGCACTGTTCCATTCCAAACTTCTTTACCAATTCCTTGGCATACTTGGATTGATTGATAAATATTCCAGTTTCAAGTTGCTTCACTTGCAATCCAAGAAAGAAATTTAGCTCGCCCATCATGCTCATTTCAAATTTCTCCTTCATCATCTTAGAGAACTTTGAGCACAACTTGGGGTTAGTTGACCCAAATATAATGTCATCAACATAAATTTGTACTAGTAACACATGATCACCTTTTACAAATTTAAACAAGGTCTTATCGACCGTTCCAATTTGGAAATTATGTTCCAGTAAAAATTTTAGTAATGTATCATACCATGCACGCGGTGCTTGTTTTAATCCATAGAGGGCTTTGTCAAGTTTATAGATATATTGAGGGTGAGTAGGATTGACAAAACCTGGTGGTTGTTCAACGTACACCTCTTCTTGAAGTAGACCATTGAGGAATGCAGACTTGACATCCATTTGATAAACTTTAAAGTCCTTGAAAGCTGCATAGGCAAGAAAAATGCGGATTGCTTCTAGTCTTGCAACTGGCGTGAAGGATTCCTCAAAGTCTATGCCTTCTTCTTGTCTGAATCCTTGTGCAACAAGTCGAGCTTTGTTACGCACAACAGTGCCATGTTCATCGAGCTTGTTACGAAACACCCATCTAGTTCCAATCACATTTTGATTTTCCGGTCGAGGAACTAGATGCCAAACATTGTTGCGGGTGAATTGATTCAACTCTTCTTGCATAGCTTCAATCCAGCTGGCATCTGATAGAGCTTCATCTATCTTCTTGGGCTCTACCTGAGATATGAAAGCTGCATGCAAGAATTCATTAATCATTTGACCACGTGTTTTTCGAGGAGCAGAGGGGTCACCTATGACCAACCCAGGTGGATGATCTTTGTTCCACCTAAAATAATTCCCTAAAGGGTTGTCATCAATTGGTTGACGAACGTCCTCGTTTACTGGATCATTATTGGCAGGAGGATCGTTATCAACCGGTGGATCCTCTTCTGGCCTTGTTTGATCACACACGGTAGAGGGAACTGGATCATCCTTCTTTGGAGGATATGGATCACTGTCACTCTCTTCCTGTAGATTTGTGTTTTCCAGTCTATGACTCAGATCATTTATGCTCCCTTGAGTTTGTTCTGTACATAGAGTAGATTCATCAAACACAACATGAATGGTTTCCTCGACCGTTAGTGATCTTTGATTGAACACTCGATAAGCTCTACTAACGGCTGAGTAACCAATAAAAGTTCCTTCGTCTGCTTTGGCATCGAAGGCTGTCAAATGATTTTTGCCATTGTTGTGGATAAAGCATTTGCACCCAAAAATTTTGAAGTATGAAATATCAGGTTTTGTGCCATTCCAGATCTCATATGGAGTTTTGTTAAATCGTTTATTAATCATAGATCTGTTTTGAGTATAGCAAGCTGTGTTAACTGCTTCTGCCCAAAGCCTTTGAGAGACATTTGAATCAGCAATCATAGTTCTGGCTGCTTCTTTTAAAGTACGGTTCCTTCTTTCAGCCACCCCATTTTGCTGTGGGGATCTAGCAGCTGACAACTCATGCTTGATTCCCTGATCATATAGATAAGTCATAAGAGTGGTGTTTAAAAATTCAGTCCCTCTATCACTCCTGATTCTATCTATCACAGTAGATTGTTCATTTTGCAAGCGTTTAAAAAGCTTAATCAGGTGAGGTGCAGTTTGATCTTGAAGGGAGAAAAATGACCCAAGTAAATCGAGAAAAGTCATCTATAACAACAAGAGCATATCTCATTCCCCCTATGCTTCTTACTGGTATAGGACCAAATAGGTCCATGTGAAGTAAATCTAAGCATTTGGAAGAAGACATACACCCTTTATTTTTAAAGGTTGCTCTCACCTGCTTTCTGATGAAACTTAAAATTTGTAATTATTTATATGTTAAAAAGTGTGTTTTAAAATTTAAGTTTAATTAAAATTATGAAGTTGTATTATTTTAGTGTTATGTGTTTATATTTAAATGTTTTACTAAAATGTTGTATTTTACGGTTTGCGCAGGTTTGGTAAAAATAAAATTAGTCAAGCTACAGTGGTCATAATGGAGTAATCTCAAAACCTGTAGAATCACAAAAGAGGCATCTTCAACTTTGTAGAAGACAAGAAATTCCAAAAACTTCATTAAGATGATCAAAATAATAAAACATCAAAATGGAGATAGATTTACTTTTACTATGACCAGCTTGGAGTAAAAATATCATAAGTATTTCATATTTTATCCAAAAGGGGTGAATGAGTTGTCCAAACAGATCTACACAAAATATCCTACGTGTTCTATGTTGAAAAGAAAGGCTGAATCGGTGGTCTAAGGCATCAAACATGCCAATTAAAGTTGGGTCATGGTATTGACATTCAAGGAGACAAGCACCCACCAACTTTACTATTTCACATTTAATGAGCCTTGGACTCTTCCTCTCATTTGGCCTATAAATAGATGTGTTGTATAAAAGTTTGAGTGTGCAAGAGTGTAGAGAATTCTTCATTTGTAAAATAAATATTGTGTGTGTGAGAATAAAAGTTTGAGTGTGCAAGAGTGTAGAGAATTCTTCATTTGTAAAATAAATATTGTGTGTGTGAGAATAAAAGTTTGAGTGTGCAAGTTTCTCAAGTTCAAGTATGAAATTTCTTTTATCTTTATTCTTGAGTTTCATGTTCATGGAAAGCTAAATCTTTTTATGTCAAGGTGAAAAGGTTTCATTGTTGGTCAAGTAAGATTGTCTATATTTTGTATATTCTTTTCTTTTCTATTTTTATTTTTACTAATTGATCTTTATTTGTAGGTATAATTTTGGATGATTTGTTGTTATCTATTTACATCAAATGCTTGGTACCTTGAATGTGGTTACCTTGATTTGTTGTCAAATATGATACAATAATTACTACAATAATTATATACTATAAATATATGTATCTATTTATAATAAAGTCATATATATTATTTAGACGATAGCGTGACACTGTCGGTTGTTCTAAATAATATATTGTGATTTGAACTAACATTTACTTTATCGCATCTAACTTTTACTTTATCGCAACTAACATTTACTTTTCCGCAACTAACATTTACTTTCTCGCATCTAACTTTTACTTTTCCGCAACTAACATTTACTTTATCGCATCTAACATAAAGTCATATATTTTATTTAGACGATAGCGTGGCTTTGCCGGTTGTTCTAAATAAAATATTGTGATTTGATCTAACATTTACTTTTATGTCAATTTATATTTATGCATTTATATATATATTATGGGTACCATGTATTAAATATCGGTGGATATTAATATAGTGGGAACTATATTATATGATATACTTGTTTAAATATTTAATTGTTCTTTTTATGTTTATATTTATTCATTTATATATATATTATGGGTACCATGTGAAACGACCCTAACTCTATAATAAATAAATATATATGCGGAATTTTTTTTTTTTTTTTTTTTTTACTAAATAAAATATGTACATATATGCCCATACATATATGCACAGAATAAAAATATTTAAAATGAATAAACAATTAAATACTTAAATAAAAATGCATTCTTAAAAATATAATAAATATCTGAGTCAAACATTAATTAAAAATATACTGCATAAGTAAATAAAAGTTTGCATGCACTGAAAAAAATTAAATAAATATTCTAGACCCTCAATCACTGAAAATAATAAAAGTGTATCATGCTGACAAGAACAATCACATGCATAGCGACTCAGAATATATCACGGTCACGGGGCCACTGCATGCATGCTCATACGTCCTCGCCTCCGGTGGGTACAATGTCATCCTCAGCGTACTCACCTGCACCATACCAGTGTAGTGAGCCTAGAGGCCCAACATGCTAACATAACGAGGGTTTAAAATAATTTAAACCAATTTAATACTAATACATACATATACATGAATGAGCATGCTTAAAAATTACATAACATAACTTACTTAAATAAACATAATACATAACAATATTGAGCAATTTATTTTCTAACATAGCATGGTTGTATCCGTAGTGTAACCTTAAATCATACATTAAATACTGATCAGCGTGGAAACCTACGTACGTGGCCGGTGACGAATCACCTCTTAAATTGGCAGTAAACTGCCCTTCAATCATATGGGGACGAATCCCCCTTAAATTGTCACACTACTTCAACTTCCAACATAAAATATTTTTATTGCTCAACTTAAACATTAAATCATGCATAAAATATTATTTCATGAATGCATGTACTTGAATAAAATGTGTGTCCATCATATATATTTAATTTAAATTTCTTATTAACATATAAATATTAAAATAACTCAAATGCATAAAAATAATTAAATATATAATCAGGACACATGCAAATTTTCTCATGGATGGTCCTGGACTGCTGGCCCTACACTCAAGCCCATTAACTTAAAACTGGCCCATTAACATACTTAAGCCCATTAACTTAACTTTAAGCCCAAATAATTAGTCTCAGCCCAATTAAATTAAATAAGCCCATTAAAATTACACTAAGCCCAATAACACTTAAACTGGCCCAATGGCCCAAAAACCCAAAGACTGGCCCAATAACTTTTATGGGCTCAAAAGCCCACAAAATTAATGGACTAACTTAATTAAAATTTTAAAAGTCCAAATAAAATTATTTGGGAGTCCAAATAATTTTATTTCAATTTATTAGTCTCAAAAACACATAATTTTGTAAAATACTTAAAAAATAAAATACTCGAGCCCGGCCCACCAAACTCGGACCCGAACTCACTGACCCGACCCACTACCTAACCGACCCGACCCGGACCACTCAGACCCGACCCGGACACCTAAACTAGCCCAGCCCGATCCCCCTCCCCCCCTTGCCTCTCGGCCGTGAGCAGCAGGCCCTCTTGGCCTGCTGCCGGCCGGCTCCGGCCGCCCCTGGCCGGAGCGCCGCCGCCCGGACGTAGCCCACGTCCGGGCGGACCTAACCCAGTCGGGCCCCAGTCCCCATGCAGCCAGGAACCCTGAACCCGAAGCCCCTGAACCCGTAACCCTAAACTGTGACCAGCTGCACTCTTCGAGCCTAACACGGATCGGCCGAGCCCTTCTCAGCCCCAAGCCCGGCCATGGCTCGATCCTTAGGCACCCTAGGCCCCTCCTAGCCGGACCCCTAGCCCTGAACCAAACCATGCGATCCAATGACAAGAAAAAAGATGCGTGAGCCATGAATATGCATGCCAAGAACAAGCTTCAACCATTTTCTGAAAAAATATTGAAGGAAATTCGATGTCTACACATTCCATATAATATACTACTGATATCGTACGAAAAATAACAAGGAATTCATGCCTTTCACCGTAGATGACGAGAAAACACGAGCGTGGGACGGTTCCGGGACGACGGGACGAAAATACGGGACTTTTGGAGCTTCACGATCCTTGGCTATGGCTTCCTTTGTGCGTCGGCTAGGTGGAGAAGAAGGAGATGGGGGTGGGTGTCGGCTGAGTGGAAGAAGGCGTGGGAGGTAGGTATAGGTTTAGGTTTTAGTTTAATTAGGAATTAGGGTAATTAATTATATAATTAAGGATATAATATATATATAAAATATAACTTACTAAAACTCTAAAAGAAACCTTAAAAAAAATCTGAAACATAAAATAAATCCCGAAATATAATTTTAGGGGAATTTTAAAAATACTAAAAAGTTAATATTTTGACTAATTTTGGATAAAAATGACCCCTAAAATTAAATAAAATTAAATACTTAAAATTTTGGGATAATAAAACTCAAAATAATATTTTTGGGCTCTAAAAAGGCTCATAAAATAATTTGGGTGGAAAGTTGTCATCTCGTCCGTCCACGGTCCCGTCTACGCGATTAAATAATAAAAATACTAAAAATCATAAAAATCACTAATTATGGGTTAAATGCTTAAAAATAAATTAAATCATGCATAAATAATTCACAAAATTATTTAACCCATAAATCATAAATTTAAATAATTAAATATCCTAATTATGCAGGCGGATTTATGTAATTAAAAATACCGGGTGTTACAATTCTCCCCCCCTTAAATTGAATTTCGTCCTCGAAATTAAGGTACTTACCCGAACAACTCCGGGTAGCGAGTCCTCATGTCTGCCTCGGTCTCCCAAGTAGCTTCCTCCTCCGAGTGATTCAGCCACTGGACTCTGACCATCGGTATGACCCGCGTCCTAAGCCTCCGCTCCTCTCTAGCCAAAATCCGCACTGGTCTCTCCTCGTAAACAAGATCTGGTGGCAACTGTAAGGGCTCAAAATCCAACACATGCGACGGGTTGGAAACATATCTCCGAAGCATGGATACATGGAATACGTTGTGCACTGCCGCTAGCCCTGGAGGTAGAGCTAAACGATAGGCCAACGTGCCAACTCGCTCCAAGATCTCGAATGGCCCTATGTATCTCGGATTAAGCTTGCCTCTCCGCCCAAAACGCGCTACTCCCTTCATAGGTGACACCTTCAGGAATACGTGATCACCTACTGCGAACTCCAAATCGCGTCGTCTGGCATCTGCATAACTCTTCTGCCGACTCTGCGCTGTCCTCATCCTGTCTCGAATCTGCGTCACAATGTCAGCTGTCTGCTGCACAATCTCCGGACCCAACAAAATCCTCTCTCCAACCTCATCCCAATGCACCGGAGATCTGCATCTCCTCCCATACAGTGCTGCATATGGAGCCATACCTATAGACGACTGAAAGCTGTTGTTATAGGTAAACTCCACTAATGGCAGTCTAGTCTCCCAAGATCCTCGAAAATCGATAACACAAGCTCTCAAAAGATCCTCGAGTACCTGGATCACTCTCTCGGACTGACCATCTGTCTGGGGATGAAAAGCTGTACTGAACAAAAGTCTAGTCCCCAAAGCTGTGTGCAGACTCTTCCAAAACGCTGAGGTGAACCTCGGATCTCTGTCTGACACGATAGACACTGGTATGCCATGCAGTCTAACAATCTCTCTGATGTAAAGCTCTGCATACTGTGTCAAGGTGTAGTTAGTCCTTACCGGCAAGAAATGAGCTGACTTGGTGAGTCTATCCACAATCACCCAAATCGCTGTACATCCTCTGGTACTCCTCGGTAAGCCAACTACAAAGTCCATCGTAATATTCTCCCACTTCCATTCCGGAATAGGGAGAGGTCTAAGAAGTCCTGCTGGACGCTGATGCTCTGCTTTGACTTGCTGACAAGTCAAGCACTCTGACACCACTCTCCCGATGTCACTCTTCATCCCGGGCCACCAATACAATAGCTGCAAGTCCTTGTACATCTTCGTACTTCCGGGGTGAATGGAGTACGGAGATGCGTGAGCCTCTGTCAAAATCTCAGCTCGCAACTGATCGACGTTCGGTACCCACATCCTCCCACGGTACTGAACGATGCCATCCTCCACTGTATACAAGAGATTTCCTCTAGCCTCATCTCTCTGTCTCCATCGCTGTAACTCCTCATCAGTGGACTGCCCCTCTCTAATCCGATCTCGCAGAACTGGCTGCACCGTCAACACTGACAAGCTCGGTGCATGGCCACTCGGATAGCACTCCAAACCAAATCTCTGAATCTCGGTCTGCAGTGGTAACTGCACAGTCAAACATGTTACCACTGATGACTTCCGACTCAAAGCATCGGCCACTACATTAGCTTTACCCGGATGGTAGCTAATGTCACAATCATAGTCCTTCACCAACTCCAACCATCTGCGCTGTCTCATGTTCAACTCCTTCTGGGTGAAGAAGTACTTGAGGCTCTTGTGATCGGTGAAAATCTTGCACTTCTCGCCGTAAAGATAGTGCCTCCAGATTTTCAAAGCGAAGACCACTGCTGCCAACTCCAAGTCATGCGTCGGGTAGTTCTGCTCATGAATCTTCAACTGTCTCGACGCATACGCAATAACCTTACCACACTGCATAAGCACTGCGCCTAAACCAAGTTTAGACGCGTCGGTGTAAACCACTAACTCCTCATGTGGTACTGTCATCGCTAACACTGGTGCTGTAGTGAGCGCTTCCTTCAGCTGATCGAAGCTCCTCTGACAGTCTGAACTCCAGATAAACTTCGCATTCTTCTTGGTCAAGGAAGTCAAGGGCACTGCAATAGAGGAAAAACCCTTGATGAACTTCCTGTAGTATCCGGCCAAACCCAAGAAACTGCGAATCTCTGAAGCATTCTTCGGAATGCCCCAATTCTGCACTGCCTCCACCTTAGACTGATCGACTGCAACTCCGTCTCTCGAAATAATGTGGCCAAGAAATGCCACCTGCTCAAGCCAAAACTCGCACTTGCTGAACTTGGCATACAACCGATGCTCCCTCAAAGTCTGCAATGCGGTCTGAAGGTGCTGTCTATGCTCCTCGATGCTCCTAGAATAGATCAAAATATCATCAATAAAGACTATGATGAACTGATCCAGATATGGCTGAAAGACTCGGTTCATGAGATCCATGAAAACCGCTGGAGCATTGGTCAACCCAAATGGCATCACCAAGAACTCGTAATGCCCATATCGTGTCCGGAAAGCAGTCTTGGACACATCTGCATCCCTAACACGCAACTGATGGTAACCAGATCGCAGATCGATCTTGGAGAACACTGAAGCTCCCTGCAACTGGTCAAACAAGTCCTCTATCCTCGGCAGTGGATACTTGTTCTTCACTGTGACTCTGTTAAGCTCTCGGTAATCGATGCACAGTCTCATACTGCCATCCTTCTTCTTCACAAACAACACCGGAGCTCCCCAAGGAGAAAAGCTAGGTCGAACAAAGCCTTTCTCTAACAACTCCTGTATCTGCTCCTTCAACTCTTTCATCTCGGTAGGAGCAAGCCTGTACGGTGCCTTAGAGATAGGCACGGTGTCTGGCACTAAGTCAATACTGAACTCCACCTCTCTCACTGGTGGAATTCCTGCCACATCCTCCGGAAAGTCACGAACCACCTCTAACTCTGATAATGATCTGCTAGATGGCTCTGAAGTCGTGACAATACTCGCTAGAAACCCCTGGCAACCCCGTCTCAACAACTTCCTCGCCTGAATATAGGATATCACCTGAGGAATATCACTGCTCTGAGATGCATGAAAAGTGAATGGGTCGCCCCCTGTAGGTCTCACTGACACTGATCTCCGACGAAAATCAATCGAAGCTCCATTGACTGTCAACCAGTCCATACCCAAAATAAGATCAAAACCACTCAAAGGCAAGACTACTACATCTGCTCGAATGGAGTGTCCCTGCAGCTCTAACTCCAGTCCTCGAATAACCTTCGAGGTAGACATAATCTGCCCTGACGGCATAGTAACATCATACCCACTGTCACTACTCTCAGGTGTGATGCCTACCCGCCGGATAAACTCCAGGGAGATAAACGAATGCGTAGCTCCTGAATCTAGCAACGCAAACGTGGAGTTGCCTCCAACTAGAATTCTCCCTGCACGCAGAAAATTCCCAACAGATTCATACCACTTCTAATTTTTCCCAAACGAGTCACTACAAGTTCTTAATTCTAATCACAAGTAAAACATGCTTCCTATTCTAACATGCAGTTAAATGACCCAAATAACAAGAATTTCAAATTAAATACTAAATCTTTAACCAAAGGAGAATTATTAAAATACTAGGGATAGGATGTACCGGTGATCAAGGAGGTGTCTGGATCGACCTCCTCAGCCTGCATCACGAACACCCTACCAGCGGTGTTCTTCTTCCTGGGGCAGTTAGCAATCTGATGCCCCGGCTCTCTGCAGTGGAAGCAAACTCCTGCTCCCAATAGGCAAGGTCCCGAATGCATCTTCTGGCACTTCGGGCAAATGGGATGAGCTATGGCATTAGGGGCCCCGCCCCTCTGCTGCTGCTGCGGCCTCTGCTGCTGTGGCCTCTGCTGCTGATTCGGGCCCTTAGCCGGCCCTGTATACTGCTTCTTCGCAGGTGGCTGCGAAGATGGTCGCTGATACCCTGTCTGCACAAACTGCCTCTTACCCTGCTGCTCTCTCTGGATCGCTCTCCGACCCTCCTCAGAACGCAAAGCCCTGCTGACTGCAGACTCATATGTAAACACGTCTGCCATGCGCACGTCATGCCTGATCTCAGCCTTCAGGCCCTCAACAAACTGTCGCAGCTTCTCCTGCGGACTATCAGCAATCATGGGCACAAAACGACAGCCCCTCTCAAACTGGCTTATGTACTCCACCACAGATCTGTCCCCCTGACGGAGACTCATGAACTCTCGGATCATGCGACTGCGCACATCCTCAGTGAAATATTTGGCGTAGAAGATACGCCTGAACTCAGCCCATGTCAGAGTAGGTAGATGGACTCCTCGTACTGCACCCTCCCACCATGAGGCTGCATCGCCTCGCATCATGTATGTAGCACAGCTCACCCTGTCGGCGTCTGTGATCCCCATATAGTCAAAGATGGACTCAAGTGAGCGAATCCATCCCTCAGCCACCAACGGATCGGTGGTCCCCAAGAACTCCTTAGGCCCCTTCTTCTGGAACCTCTCGGCGACGTCCTCCTCGTGGGACAGTCTGGGCCGGGCTGCCTGCTGCTCCAGCAAGGCAGTAATACCCGCCATCATCGTGGCACTGGCCTGCTCCAGTGCTGTCATGGGGTGCTGCTGAGGTGGCGGTGGAGGTGGAGGTGGAGGTCCCCCACGTCGGTTCACTGGTCTGGGAGGCATTCTGCACCACCACATATTTATTTACGTAAATCGCCTTGCATAACTAAGTGTTTAAAAATTAAGGCAACTTAAATTCTAGAAATTTAAATCATGCTATAAACATTTAAAACTTACAGACCGGTAGCGTGGATTTCTGAGCTCGCATAGCAGTGAGGACCCCTCCGAGGACCGTGCTCTGATACCAACTGAAACGACCCTAACTCTATAATAAATAAATATATATGCGGAATTTTTTTTTTTTTTTTTTTTACTAAATAAAATATGTACATATATGCCCATACATATATGCACAGAATAAAAATATTTAAAATGAATAAACAATTAAATACTTAAATAAAAATGCATTCTTAAAAATATAATAAATATCTGAGTCAAACATTAATTAAAAATATACTGCATAAGTAAATAAAAGTTTGCATGCACTGAAAAAAATTAAATAAATATTCTAGACCCTCAATCACTGAAAATAATAAAAGTGTATCATGCTGACAAGAACAATCACATGCATAGCGACTCAGAATATATCACGGTCACGGGGCCACTGCATGCATGCTCATACGTCCTCGCCTCCGGTGGGTACAATGTCATCCTCAGCGTACTCACCTGCACCATACCAGTGTAGTGAGCCTAGAGGCCCAACATGCTAACATAACGAGGGTTTAAAATAATTTAAACCAATTTAATACTAATACATACATATACATGAATGAGCATGCTTAAAAATTACATAACATAACTTACTTAAATAAACATAATACATAACAATATTGAGCAATTTATTTTCTAACATAGCATGGTTGTATCCGTAGTGTAACCTTAAATCATACATTAAATACTGATCAGCGTGGAAACCTACGTACGTGGCCGGTGACGAATCACCTCTTAAATTGGCAGTAAACTGCCCTTCAATCATATGGGGACGAATCCCCCTTAAATTGTCACACTACTTCAACTTCCAACATAAAATATTTTTATTGCTCAACTTAAACATTAAATCATGCATAAAATATTATTTCATGAATGCATGTACTTGAATAAAATGTGTGTCCATCATATATATTTAATTTAAATTTCTTATTAACATATAAATATTAAAATAACTCAAATGCATAAAAATAATTAAATATATAATCAGGACACATGCAAATTTTCTCATGGATGGTCCTGGACTGCTGGCCCTACACTCAAGCCCATTAACTTAAAACTGGCCCATTAACATACTTAAGCCCATTAACTTAACTTTAAGCCCAAATAATTAGTCTCAGCCCAATTAAATTAAATAAGCCCATTAAAATTACACTAAGCCCAATAACACTTAAACTGGCCCAATGGCCCAAAAACCCAAAGACTGGCCCAATAACTTTTATGGGCTCAAAAGCCCACAAAATTAATGGACTAACTTAATTAAAATTTTAAAAGTCCAAATAAAATTATTTGGGAGTCCAAATAATTTTATTTCAATTTATTAGTCTCAAAAACACATAATTTTGTAAAATACTTAAAAAATAAAATACTCGAGCCCGGCCCACCAAACTCGGACCCGAACTCACTGACCCGACCCACTACCTAACCGACCCGACCCGGACCACTCAGACCCGACCCGGACACCTAAACTAGCCCAGCCCGATCCCCCTCCCCCCCTTGCCTCTCGGCCGTGAGCAGCAGGCCCTCTTGGCCTGCTGCCGGCCGGCTCCGGCCGCCCCTGGCCGGAGCGCCGCCGCCCGGACGTAGCCCACGTCCGGGCGGACCTAACCCAGTCGGGTCCCAGTCCCCATGCAGCCAGGAACCCTGAACCCGAAGCCCCTGAACCCGTAACCCTAAACTGTGACCAGCTGCACTCTTCGAGCCTAACACGGATCGGCCGAGCCCTTCTCAGCCCCAAGCCCGGCCATGGCTCGATCCTTAGGCACCCTAGGCCCCTCCTAGCCGGACCCCTAGCCCTGAACCAAACCATGCGATCCAATGACAAGAAAAAAGATGCGTGAGCCATGAATATGCATGCCAAGAACAAGCTTCAACCATTTTCTGAAAAAATATTGAAGGAAATTCGATGTCTACACATTCCATATAATATACTACTGATATCGTACGAAAAATAACAAGGAATTCATGCCTTTCACCGTAGATGACGAGAAAACACGAGCGTGGGACGGTTCCGGGACGACGGGACGAAAATACGGGACTTTTGGAGCTTCACGATCCTTGGCTATGGCTTCCTTTGTGCGTCGGCTAGGTGGAGAAGAAGGAGATGGGGGTGGGTGTCGGCTGAGTGGAAGAAGGCGTGGGAGGTAGGTATAGGTTTAGGTTTTAGTTTAATTAGGAATTAGGGTAATTAATTATATAATTAAGGATATAATATATATATAAAATATAACTTACTAAAACTCTAAAAGAAACCTTAAAAAAAATCTGAAACATAAAATAAATCCCGAAATATAATTTTAGGGGAATTTTAAAAATACTAAAAAGTTAATATTTTGACTAATTTTGGATAAAAATGACCCCTAAAATTAAATAAAATTAAATACTTAAAATTTTGGGATAATAAAACTCAAAATAATATTTTTGGGCTCTAAAAAGGCTCATAAAATAATTTGGGTGGAAAGTTGTCATCTCGTCCGTCCACGGTCCCGTCTACGCGATTAAATAATAAAAATACTAAAAATCATAAAAATCACTAATTATGGGTTAAATGCTTAAAAATAAATTAAATCATGCATAAATAATTCACAAAATTATTTAACCCATAAATCATAAATTTAAATAATTAAATATCCTAATTATGCAGGCGGATTTATGTAATTAAAAATACCGGGTGTTACACCATGTATTAAATATCGGTGGATATTAATATAGTGGGAACTATATTATATGATATACTTGTTTAAATATTTAATTGTTCTTTTTATGTTTATATTTATTCATCTATATATATATTATGGGTACCATGTATTAAATATCGGTTAATCTGATATTAATATAGTGGGAACTATATTATATGATATACTTGTTTAAATATTTCATTGTTCTTTTATGTTTATTCTTATTTTAGTTTCTTTTATTTATTTTTATTTAGCAATCTTAATTAAACCAACAATGAACCTTTGAAACCTTGACAATTTTATAATTTGTGTATTTGAAGTTTTATAACAATATTTTCATCTATAATATATTATTGCTAAAATTAAACTTACAACATCCTCTCTGTGGATCGATCTCGTACTCACGAGTATATTACTTGCAGACAACCTACACTTGGGTGAATTACAATTTAAGTTGTAGCAAGTTTTTGGCGCCGTTGCCGGGGAGGTATAAATTAAGTTTAATTTTGTTATTATGTAAATAGTATGTTGTTTTTAATTGTATGATTGTTTGGAGTCGTAAACAAAGTGGTAGACTTGTTCGAGTAACTGAAAATATTTTAAACATGGACGATAATTCTAATAATCAAGATGATAATAATAATAATCATCATCATCAAGAACATGAACAACCAAGAACACTTAGGCACCATATGAATCCAATAAGAACTAGTACACCATCTTGTTTAGTTTTTCCTCCTGATGCATCTAATTTCAATTTTAAGCCACAAGTCATTCAACTTTTACCAAATTTTCATGGCTTAGATTCTGAAAATCCATATTTGCATTTAAGAGAATTTGAGGAGGTTTGCAACACTTATAATGATCAAAATTGTAGCATGGATACTGTTCGATTAAAGCTTTTCCCTTTTTCCTTAAAAGATAAAGCTAAAACATGGTTGCAAAATTTGAGATCAAGTTCAATAAGATCATGGGAAGAAATGCAACAACAATTTCTAAAAAAGTTTTTTCCTTCCCATAGAACAAACTCTTTTAAAAGACAAATTACAACTTTTTCTCAAAAACAAGGGGAAACATTTTATCAATGTTGGGATAGATATAAAGAGTTACTTAATACATGCCCACATCATGGTTTTGAAATATGGAGAATAATTTCTCACTTTTATGAAGGTTTAATACCTAAAGATAGGCAAATGATAGAATTCATGTGTAATGGAACTTTTGAAGATAAAAACCCAAATGAAGCTATGGAATATTTGGAGTCATTAGCAGAAAATGCTCAAAATTGGGATAATATAGGCTCAATTGAACCACCAAGTAAAACCAATAATTCAACAAATGGGGGTGGTATTTATCATCTTAAAGATGATGTAGATATTCAAGCTAAACTTGCATCTTTAGCAAGAAAAATCGAGTCATTAGAAATAAAAAAGAGTGATCAATTAAAAAGTGTTCAAGAAATTGTTTGTCATATATGTGACACACATGATCATCTTACAAAAAATTGTCCTACTTTGCCTTCATTTAAAGAATGTCTCCATGAACAAGCCAATTATGTTAACAATTTTAAAAAACCAACATTAGATCCTTTTTCACAAACATACAATCCTGGTTGGAGAAATCATCCCAATTTTAGTTGGAGGAACGATAATAATGCACAACCTTCACAACAACCTTTTCAAAATAACCAAAATCATCAAGGTTATGCTTCTTATATCCCACCTCCAAGAAAAAATTTTGAAGATGAAATTCATGCATACATTCAAAAGCAAGAGTCTATCAATATTCAAAACATTCAATCTATGAATGATTTGAAAGAAACTCTTGCAAAATTTGCATCTGTACTTAATATTCATGAAAAAGGAAAATTTCCATCTCAACCACAACCTAATCCTAAAAATCAAAATCAAGAAAAATTTGATCAAGTAAAATCTGTTATTACTCTTAGAAGTGGTAAAATAGTTAATGATCCATATAGTGATGAAAACAAAGATCAATTAAACTCAAAGAGTAAGGATTCAAATCCTGATACTTTTGAGAAAGATGATGCTTTGAGTCCTAAAAATAAGAAAATTGATGATAAAATAAATAAACATGTTCCTTTTCCTCATGCATTAGTAAATAATAAAAAACAAAAAAATGATTCTGATATTTATGAAGTTTTTAAACAAGTAAAAATAAATATTCCATTATTAGATGCTATTAAACAAGTGCCTTCTTATGCAAAGTTTTTAAAAGATTTATGTACTGTAAAAAGACAATTGCATGTAAAGAAGAAAGCATTCTTAACGGAGCAAGTAAGTTCTATTATTCAAAATAATTCTACTTTGAAATATAAAGATCCCGGTTGTCCAACAATTTCATGTATTATTGGAAAAAATAAAATTAAAAAAGCTTTGTTAGATTTGGGAGCAAGTGTGAATTTAATTCCTTATTCAGTTTATGAAAAGCTTAAGTTGGGAGATTTAAAACCTACATCTGTTACTCTTTTACTAGCCGATAGGTCAATCAAAATACCTAGAGGTATCGTAGAAGATGTGTTAGTTCAAGTCGATAAATTCATATATCCTGTGGATTTTATTGTCTTGGATACACAACCAATAGAAGTACATAACGAAATTCCAGTAATATTGGGACGTCCATTTCTTGCAACTTCAAATGCTTTAATTAATTGTCGAAATGGAATAATAAAATTGTCTTTTGGAAATATGACTTTAGAACTTAATGTGTTCAATTTATGTAAACAACCAAGTATTAATGAAGATGAAGATGATAATGCAATAGAAACAATTGTGGAAGAAAATATACACCAAGAAAACTTAAATCAACAATCTGAAGTTTGTTTAGTGGAAAGTTTTGATTCAAAAAATGTTTTTAAATCAAAGTTATTTGAAGAAATTAATGAACTTGAAGAAGTAAAAGAAAATGATCATCCAAAACTTGAATTAAAACCCTTGCCAATAGAACTAAAATATGCTTTTCTTGGTGAAAATCAAACATATCCTATTGTAATATCTTCTACCCTCTTACCAAAACAAGAAGAAGATGTAATAACACTACTTAAAAAACACAAAAATGCAATTGGATGGACTTTGCAAGATATAAAAGGTATAAATCCTTTAATCTGCACACATAGAATTCATTTGGAAGAAAATGCTAAAACATATCAACAACCACAAAGAAGATTAAATCCACACATGAAAGAAGTTGTTAAAAATGAAGTTTTAAAACTATTAGATGCCGGAATTATTTATCCAATCTCGGATAGTAAATGGGTAAGTCCAACACAAGTAGTACCAAAAAAATCAGGCATCACTGTTATAAAAAATGAAAAGGGAGAATTATTACAAGCTAGGATTCCATCTAGTTGGCGTATGTGCATTGATTATAGAAAATTAAATGATGCAACTAGAAAAGATCACTTTCCGTTACCATTTTTAGATCAAATTTTAGAGAAAGTGGCAGGTAATCCTTATTATTGTTTTCTTGATGGGTATTCGGGGTATTATCAAATACCAATATCATTAGAAGATCAAGAAAAAACTACTTTCACTTGTCCGTTCGGAACTTTTGCTTTTAAAAGAATGCCATTTGGTTTATGTAATGCCCCGGCTACTTTTCAAAGATGCATGCTAAGTATTTTTAGTGACATGATTGAAGAATTTGTGGAAGTTTTTATGGATGATATAACTGTTTTTGGAAACTCATTTGAAAACTGTCTTAAAAATTTGGAAGAAGTTTTAAAAAGATGTGAAGAAAAAAATCTTGTTTTAAATTGGGAAAAATGTCACTACATGGTTAAATCCGGAATTGTGTTAGGGCATGTCATATCTGAAAAAGGAATTGAAGTTGATAAAGCTAAGGTTGATGTTATTGCTAATCTACCATCACCAAACACGATCAAAGAAATTCGATCATTTTTGGGTCATGCGGGATTTTATAGAAGATTTATAAAAAATTTTAGCATAATATCGAAACCAATTTCAAATCTTTTAACAAAAGATGCACAATTTGAATGGACTCAAGAATGTGAAACTGCTTTTAAAAAAATAATTAATCTTTTAACTACATCACCTATTTTACAACCTCCTGATTGGTCTTTACCATTTGAATTAATGTGTGATGCAAGTGATTATGCTGTAGGAGCCGTGTTAGGACAAAGAAAAGAAGGTAAACCTTATGTGATCTATTATGCAAGTAGAACCTTAAATAGTGCTCAAATCAATTATTCAACAACTGAAAAAGAATTACTTTCAGTAGTGTTTGCATTAGATAAATTTCGATCCTATTTAATTGGTTCTACTACTATTGTTTACACTGATCATTCTGCCATAAAATATTTATCAAATAAACAAGATGCTAAGCCAAGATTAATAAGATGGATTTTGTTGTTACAAGAATTTGATCTTGTAATAAAAGATAAAAAAGGAAAAGAAAATGTAGTAGCCGATCATTTATCAAGAATAATTTCTAAATCATCTCAAAATGAAATACCAATAAATGAAAATTTTCCAGATGATCAACTATTTTATGCTACTACTATGCCTTGGTTTGCTAATATTGTAAATTTTCTTGTGACAAATAAAATGCCTTCTCATTGGAGTTCACAAGATAAAAATAAATTCTTGAAAGAGGTCAAAAAATTTTATTGGGATGATCCTTATTTGTTTAAGTATTGTCCTGATCAAATTTTTCGACGATGCATACCCGACAATGAGGTAAGTAGTGTCATTAAATTTTGTCATTCTGAGGCATGTGGAGGTCATTTTTCGTCAAAGAAAACAGCTGCAAAAATCTTTCAATGTGGATTTTATTGGCCTTCTTTATTCAAAGATACACATTCATTTTGCAAATCTTGTGAAAATTGTCAGAAAATGGGTTCAATTTCAAAACGAAACATGATGCCTTTAAATCCAATCATGATTATTGAAATATTTGACAGTTGGGGAATAGATTTTATGGGTCCATTTCCATTATCTTTTGGATTCACTTATATTTTAGTAACTGTCGATTATGTTTCAAAATGGATTGAAGCAATTGCATGTAGAACTAATGATCATAAAGTTGTGATAAAATTTTTGAAAGAAAATATTTTTAGTCGATTTGGAATACCTAGAGCTATAATAAGTGATGGGGGAAGTCATTTTATAAATAAATCATTTTCTTCGTTGTTAAGAAAATATGGTATTACACATAAAGTTTCTACTCCATATCACCCTCAAACGAATGGTCAGGTTGAACTTGCAAATAAAGAAATAAAACAAATTTTGGAAAAAACAGTCAATCCAAATCGAAAAGATTGGTCTTTAAGATTAAGTGATGCATTATGGGCATATAGAACTGCATTTAAAACATCATTGGGGATGTCACCATATAGATTAGTTTTTGGAAAGCATTGTCATTTACCTGTTGAAATTGAACATAAAGCTTATTGGGCAATTAAAGCGTTTAATACTAATTTAGATGATGCATCTAAATCAAGAAAATTGCAATTAAATGAACTAGAAGAATTAAGAAATGATGCATATGAAAATGCAAAGATTTATAAAGATAAAACAAAAGCATTTCATGATAAAAATATTATGAGAAAATCTTTTGAAATCGGACAAAAAGTTTTACTTTATAATTCTCGCTTGCATTTGTTTCCAGGAAAACTTAGATCGCGATGGTCTGGACCATTTATTGTTAAATTTGTCTATCCTCATGGTGCTGTTGATGTTGAAAATCCTAAAAATAATAATGTATTTAAAGTTAATGGGCAAAGACTTAAACCGTTTATAGAAAATGAAGTTCTTAATGAAGAGTTTATGCCTTTATATGATCCAACTTAATTGTTACTTATATTTTTATTTTATTTTTGCAGAATTGAGTTCACTTCCCGGTTAAGTGGCGGATAACGGTACTCCGTGACTACTTTCAGTCGGTTTTATTTCAATTTCCCAAAATAATTGAATATATATATATATATAAATATATATTATGGATGAAGATATCAAAAAACTTGGTAAATATTTTCCATCTGTTTCTAAAAAAGTTCTGAGAATGATTTATGAAGGCAGATGTGAAAGATTGAGAATGCTTATGCAAAAAGGAATCCCTGAGGATATTCGTCTTATAATTGAAGCCAAGGTTCGATTAGGTGGTGAAGTTCCAAAATTCTTACTTGTTCGAAATATGTCTGGACTAGGAAAAAGTACCTATGCGAAGAAAAGAAGGGCTAAAAGGTTAGATGTTTGTCATAATTGTGCCAGATGGACTTGTAATAGACAATGCAGATCTTTGGGATATGTTTCCACAAATAGAGAAGATAAAATTGATTTCATTAAGAATGGGCTGAGTAAAGAGTCATTGGATGATATCTCATTGACTCTTGAGACGCATTCTAGTGGAGATGTAAAAGGTCAACTTCTCCGTTTATGGAAACTATTCCAAGCGCAGCGTCATGGTAATGGTCTTGGGAATCTGACTAAAAAAGACCCTATTTGCCAATTTATAAGAAAATTGGATGGTAAGCCAACCCTCGACTCATAAATATTGAAGGAACACTGTGAGCCACAATCACATCACTGTTTATACGCATGCATGTTATTATTATATATTATTTTTTTTTACTATTTTTATCATTTTGTTCACATCTGTATTCCTATTTCTGTCTTATTCCTTGTTTTCCTTATAAAATCACTCAACTCTCTCTATATTTTTTAAAAGAAAAGAAAAAAACATGACAGGATCTTCTTCACAAAAATTGAAAAATATTTGTGTCTTTTGTGGTTCTAATACTGGAAAGAATGAAATATTTGTTGATGCAGCAATTAATCTTGGAAAAAATTTAGCAGAGAGAAAAATTCACTTGGTTTACGGAGGAGGCAATATTGGGTTAATGGGATCTATTTCAACAGCAGCTCATCTTGGAGGTAGTCAGGTTTTGGGTATTATTCCTACAGCTTTAGCTGAAGGAAATATTACAGGTGTTACGGTTGGGGAAGAGTTGAAAGTTTCATCAATGTACGAGAGAATAACTAAAATGATAGAAAATTCTGATGTTTTTATTGCCTTACCTGGTGGTTTTGGTACTCTAGAAAAAAATTTTCATGTTGTTTCTTGGGCACAACTTAATATCCATAATAAACCTGTTGGCTTGTTGAATATCAATAACTATTATGATGGTTTGTTGACTTTTCTCGATGTAGCCGTGGAACAAAATTTTATTTCAGAAAATTCACGAAGGATGCTCATCTCTGCTTCGAATGAAGACCAATTAATTGATGATCTCCAAGCTTTTGTTCATCAACCTGATTCAGCTATAACAAAGATCAATTGGTCTCAACCAACCAGTAAGAAAAGAAAACTGGATCATTGATTCAACATGTCATGAAATGGTTTGTGTTTGTTCCTCATCTTCAATAATTCCAGGTGATATCTCTTTCATCATGTACTCTTTATTTTTCTTAAAAAAAAAAATTAAAAACAATGTCATATTCAGGTTTGGGGGAGGGTTTATCTCTAAAAAAAAAAAAAAAAAAAATTTAAAATTTAAAAAAAATATATATATATTTCTATAATAATATTTATTTTTCTTTTTCAATGGCAGAGTAAGGAGTCAAAAACTCCTGACACGCATTAGTTTTTATTTATCATTTTATCACAATAGATTAGATTTTAATATTTCGTATATATTTAAATTGCAAACTACTAAGAAAATGAAGTCTTTTTGTATAGATGTTTATTTATTATTCTTTTTATCAATTTAATAAAAAATATATAATTGATGGGATATAAGTTATAAATAATATATAATTGTGTGTTTTCAAATACATATTTTTTAAAACTTTTATGAGTATATAATTAAAGTGATATTGATTGAATAAATAATAACATGTATAATTGAGGGAATTAATTTGTAAAAGTGCAATAGTTACTCACATAAATTTTGTGAGTGAGGGGTAAGAATTGAGAAAACAACTTATAAGCTTTTATTGATTATTAAGAAATGGTTGATTACTAGATTAAACCCATTTTGAAAAAGAAAAAAAGAAAAAAAAAATGAAAATTGGCTGCAAAGTTGTTTGAAGTTTGATTGTAAAGATGTAGAGTATTAATATCTCTACTATAATTATTAATGTAATAGATTTACCTCATAAAAAATAAAAAAATAAATAAACTTTGAAAAAAAAATGTTACATTTTCAAAGTTTATTGGAGGTATTTGATTATGTAAAAACAATTTTGCAGCCAAGCAAAAAAAAAAAAAACAAAAAAACAAAAAAACAAAAAAACAAAAAAAAATGGGTTTATTCTTTGTAAATCATCCTATCTTATTTTCAATATTAGGTTATTTGATTGTCTGTTTTACTAGCCATTTTCAAAGAGTGTATAATTTTTTTCCAACTCCACGAGTGAAAAACAGCTATATATGAAATACTTTAACCCGAGAGAATATGGAGTTGAGACTTTTACATTAATATTCCTGATGATATACATGTTATGAAAATGATTTCTATTATCCTTTTAATTATATTATTCACAAAGTTTTTAGAAAATATTTATGTAAAAAAAAAAAAATATATATATATATATATATTTACTATTTTGATATTGTGTGAAATATATATGTATAGCCCATCCAATTACATATTAATATATTGGTTGATAATGAGATTTATAAATAAACATATGATCTCCTCACAAGTGTGTTTTTAAAATTTTAAAGTTTGCAAATTTGAATATATATATTAAGGAATAAAAATCTAACTTGTGATTTTATGATATTTTATGATATTTTATGATATTTTATTACTAAGGGACTAGTAATTAGCCGGTTTGGGGGTGTGATGAAACTTAAAATTTGTAATTATTTATATGTTAAAAAGTGTGTTTTAAAATTTAAGTTTAATTAAAATTATGAAGTTGTATTATTTTAATGTTATGTGTTTATATTTAAATGTTTTACTAAAATGTTGTATTTTACGGTTTGCGCAGGTTTGGTAAAAATAAAATTAGTCAAGCTACAGTGGTCATAATGGAGTAATCTCAAAACCTGTAGAATCACAAAAGAGGCATCTTCAACTTTGTAGAAGACAAGAAATTCCAAAAACTTCATTAAGATGATCAAAATAATAAAACATCAAAATGGAGATAGATTTACTTTTACTATGACCAGCTTGGAGTAAAAATATCATAAGTATTTCATATTTTATCCAAAAGGGGTGAATGAGTTGTCCAAACACATCTACACAAAATATCCTACGTGTTCTATGTTGAAAAGAAAGGCTGAATCGGTGGTCTAAGGCATCAAACATGCCAATTAAAGTTGGGTCATGGTATTGACATTCAAGGAGACAAGCACCCACCAACTTTACTATTTCACATTTAATGAGCCTTGGACTCTTCCTCTCATTTGGCCTATAAATAGATGTGTTGTATAAAAGTTTGAGTGTGCAAGAGTGTAGAGAATTCTTCATTTGTAAAATAAATATTGTGTGTGTGAGAATAAAAGTTTGAGTGTGCAAGAGTGTAGAGAATTCTTCATTTGTAAAATAAATATTGTGTGTGTGAGAATAAAAGTTTGAGTGTGCAAGTTTCTCAAGTTCAAGTATGAAATTTCTTTTATCTTTATTCTTGAGTTTCATGTTCATGGAAAGCTAAATCTTTTTATGTCAAGGTGAAAAGGTTTCATTGTTGGTCAAGTAAGATTGTCTATATTTTGTATATTCTTTTCTTTTCTATTTTTATTTTTACTAATTGATCTTTATTTGTAGGTATAATTTTGGATGATTTGTTGTTATCTATTTACATCAAATGCTTGGTACCTTGAATGTGGTTACCTTGATTTGTTGTCAAATATGATACAATAATTACTACAATAATTATATACTATAAATATATGTATTTATTTATAATAAAGTCATATATATTATTTAGACGATAGCGTGACACTGTCGGTTGTTCTAAATAATATATTGTGATTTGAACTAACATTTACTTTATCGCATCTAACTTTTACTTTATCGCAACTAACATTTACTTTTCCGCAACTAACATTTACTTTCTCGCATCTAACTTTTACTTTTCCGCAACTAACATTTACTTTATCGCATCTAACATAAAGTCATATATTTTATTTAGACGATAGCGTGGCTTTGCCGGTTGTTCTAAATAAAATATTGTGATTTGATCTAACATTTACTTTTATGTCAATTTATATTTATGCATTTATATATATATTATGGGTACCATGTATTAAATATCGGTGGATATTAATATAGTGGGAACTATATTATATGATATACTTGTT
This sequence comes from Henckelia pumila, assembly GCF_033568475.1. Classification (NCBI taxonomy): domain Eukaryota; kingdom Viridiplantae; phylum Streptophyta; class Magnoliopsida; order Lamiales; family Gesneriaceae; genus Henckelia; species Henckelia pumila. The sequence continues at coordinate 5,148,981 of NW_027331857.1, read as the reverse complement.
TAAATATTTAATTGTTCTTTTTATGTTTATATTTATTCATTTATATATATATTATGGGTACCATGTATTAAATATCGGTGGATATTAATATAGTGGGAACTATATTATATGATATACTTGTTTAAATATTTAATTGTTCTTTTTATGTTTATATTTATTCATCTATATATATATTATGGGTACCATGTATTAAATATCGGTTAATCTGATATTAATATAGTGGGAACTATATTATATGATATACTTGTTTAAATATTTCATTGTTCTTTTATGTTTATTCTTATTTTAGTTTCTTTTATTTATTTTTATTTAGCAATCTTAATTAAACCAACAATGAACCTTTGAAACCTTGACAATTTTATAATTTGTGTATTTGAAGTTTTATAACAATATTTTCATCTATAATATATTATTGCTAAAATTAAACTTACAACATCCTCTCTGTGGATCGATCTCGTACTCACGAGTATATTACTTGCAGACAACCTACACTTGGGTGAATTACAATTTAAGTTGTAGCACTTTCCTAGTTGACAAGCAGGACAAACTTTGTATTTTATAAAATCTCCTTCAGGTAGACCAGAAACCAAATCATGCTTCCTCAAGTTAGAAATGGACTTAAAATTCAGATGATTTAACCGCTTATGCCACAACCAATGTTTATCATGATGAGCAGTAAGACAAGTAGGTGAAGGAATATGTGAGCAAGACCAGTTTACCTTGTAGGTGTTTAGGTCTCTTACACCGGTCATAAGAGTCTCACCTTTGTCATTTTTGATGATGCAAGTGTGTTTGTGAAACTCGACCGAATGATCATTGTCACATAGTTGACTAATACTTATCAAATTATAGCACAGTTTGTCAACAAGCAACACATCTTTAATAATGATGTTACCATGGATAATCTTACCCTTACCCACGGTTTTACCTTTGGAGTTGTCACCAAAGCTGATCTTTGGTCCTTTGCACAGCACAACTTCTGTTAGAAGTTCTGGATTCCCTGTCATGTGCCGTGAGCATCCACTATCTAAGTACCAGGTGTGTCCTTGATAGAAGTGGTCTTCTCGCCCGTTTGGACTTTTAGTACCTGCAAAAAGTGAAGAACTTTTGGTACCCATATCTAGTAGGGTCCAGGTCGGATTAGCCCTTTCGGGACCCACACCTGGAACACCCTTACAGGTTTGCCCGTGTGTGTGTTCAGAAATCTGTGCGGTCGATAAGCAGTAAATGTGTGTGCTTGTGAGGTTGCTGTGTGCTGCTTGCCTTTTTGATCTTTATCAGTTAGCCTGTACCTCTTTTGAACTGGCCTGCAATTAAAGTACTGGTAAGGCTTCTCCTTTGACCATCTTCTCTTAGAGTAGTTAGACTCATTCCATGGCCTTTTGAAATTAGATTGGTTTCCCTTTCTTCTTTCATTAGGTTTTGGTTTAATCCAAGTTCCTCTTTGATTAGAGATCTGGGGATCCATATATCCCAGCCCTCTATGCTTAGAGCTTCGTTCGTTAGATACTTTCTGATTTTTGTCAAAGCTGCACTCATCATGTTCATATATCGTGTTGGACCTGACAAATCTTATTTTGTTAAGATTGCCTTTGTCCAGGCTTGACTGAATACAAGATTCCATAGACTGTTCATTTGTTCCAAACCCTAGACCGGTTTTGTCATGTGCCGGTCTTTGGATTTCTTGAATCTTGTCAATGGTTACAGAAGATTTATTCCAAGCCTTAATTGTTTCAAGTAGTTTTTTGTTCTCAGTCAAGGTTGCTTGGAACACTCTTTTCAAGGTGTCATTCTCAGTAGCCAGCAGACTTAGCTTGACCTTAAGACCATCAAGCTCTTTTCGCTGCATGCAGCTTGATTCGCTTGACTTATCTTTTAGGTCAGCTCTTTCTGCCTTTACCTCCTCGAATTCCTTGGATAATGCTTTGTATTCATTAGTCATTTCGTGTAAAGCAGTAACTAGATCACTGTGAGTAAATTCAGGTGAACCAAAGTCAAATACCTCCTCAGCTTCTTCTTCGATGTCAGCCATAAGGCATTCCACCTTTTCATCATTGCTGTCATCTGAAGAGCTTCCGGTATTGGGGTTGTCAGAGTCAGACTCAGCCCACTTGCTTTTGCTTTCGTCTGCTACTAGAACCCTTTGGTCTCTTCCTTTTCTAAACGTCCTCTTGTCCTCCTTGCCCCTTCTTCTTTCGAAGGATTGCTTCTGATCATTGCTCTTAGGCTTGGTGCAATCTGCAATGAAGTGGCCTGGCTTGCCACAGTTAAAACAAGTAGGACCATCGTCTGTATGGTCCGATTTATGATAATTTTTAAATTTAGAATTGTTTTTACGCATAAATCTACCAAATTTCTTGACAAAGAGTGTCATGGCTTCGTTGCTGATTTGCTCAGCTGATCTCTTTGGAGCTTCCTCGACCGGTGGACGCATCACCGTTGAGGTTAAGGCCTTGGTTGGTTGAGAGGTAGATGGTTCATCTTCTGTCCTCATGTTGAGCTCGAACTCGTAGGCTTTGAGATCTGCAAAGAGATCATGCAGTTCAACCTTGCTTAAGTCTTTTGACTCCCTCATGGCCACTGTCTTGATCTCCCATTCTTTGGGCAAAGCTCTCATAACCTTCACAGCAATTTCACGGTTAGTATAAGTTTTTCCTAAAGCAATAAGATCACAAATGATACTACTGAACCGTTCATCAAATTCAGCCATGGTTTCCCCTGGCTTCATTTTGGCATTGTCATATTTTTGAATGGCCATGGTGAGCTTGTTTTCCTTGGTCTGGTCATTTCCTTCACACAGCTGAGTGAGCTTCTCCCAAATCTCCTTTGCTGTGGGGCATGACTTGATTTTGCTGAACATGTTCTTGTCCAGTGTTTTGTATAGAATGTCCCGGGCCACATTGTCAAGATTGGCCTTCTTTTTGTCCTCAGTAGTCCACTCAGCTCTTGGTTTCTCAATCATTTGTCCTGCACCATCGGTTAAAGCTGGGTTGACCTTCATGATTTTGATAGGACCGTCTGTTATGACATATAGCATATCATCGTCCTATACTGCAAGATGTGCCTGCATGCGAATTTTCCAGTCATCATAATCTTCTTTAGAAAACATAGGAATTTTGTTGAAAGAAGTCATGATTTTAAAACTTTAGATCAGCAGTTGAGAAAGGAACCCGCTCTGATACCACTTATTGGGATCGGTTCAGAGGGTAGAGGGGGGGGGGTGAATACACTCTGAAACTTTTCTTCTTTCTTTTCAAAATGATCAAGTGAAGTTTAGTTCACTTAATCTGTTTTCTCAACTTCTAAAACGGTTTGAACAACTTAAATAGTGCGGAAATAGTTCAGAGGTTTTAGTGATGCAAAGTTTATAACACGATGTATGAGCAATATGTAAGATAAATAGTAGTAAAGACTAAGGCACGATTTATGGAAGTTCGAAGGCTTAATCCTTCTACGTCTCCCCTTCTTCCACTTAGGAAGGAATTCACTAGAAGACTTTGGTTATTACAACGTCTTGCAATACACCCACTTCAGACTTAGGACTTATCCAATGCCTAATCCGAAACTCCTAGATTTACACAGATAAGATTCTCAGTTCTTATCAGACTGATGGAAGCTTTCAGAGTAGCTTCAAGTCTCTTCAATAATGAGTACAGTCCGGTTAAGCTTCTCAAACTGCAGAGCGGTCGAGAGGCTTGGAAACTCTAGGATGATCCTTGAAGATTAGATATGTAAACTGTAGGCGAGGGTTTATTTGAGCAGCAATTGAATGATCTTGTAAGTGTGCTCAAGTATTGCTTCAGTATATCAGATGAGGACTTCTGATAGTATTCGAGTGATTTAGTTGATTGAGATTTTTCGTGTTGCTTGTCTCCTGGTCACTTCTTGAGCAATCTTCCCTTTATATAGGTCAATCATCAACGTCTTTATTTTGAACGTTCTGATGCTGCATTGAATGCACATTTAATGCTTCATAAATGCATTGATGATTCTGCATGAAGATCGTACACTTCTTTAAATGCAGACAACTTCCAGGGTCCAAAACTGGTATAAACGGTCGAATGATTTATCTGTAGCCATTCTGCGTTTTTGCCATTTTAGTGCAACCTGTTGTCTCGATGCAAGAGTCAACAGATCTTCTGATACGTCGGTTCTGCTTTTGATGAAAGATCTTGCAATGAACGTCTTGTCTCAAGTATTTGTCTTGAGATATCTTGATAAGCAGTTGGCATTCTACCGGTAGATAGATTTATCCTCTGCTGGTTTGAATAACCAGTCGATAGGCTTGTGACTGCAACCGGTCGAGAGACAAAGGCGGTTGACAAGCTTCCGGTATATAACTTGAAGGGTTTAGACGGTTGCGGTAGGAGTTGTAGTAGATTCCTGAAATACAAAAGATTGGCAGCACATTCCTATACAATGAGTTGTTGTTTGTTATCACCAAAATGTCGGATTCAACAAGAGTTAATAAATAAATTTGTACTCTAAAAGCATGTACGAACAAGGTTATGATGTTCGATATTTGAAAATCAGAATCACAAACAGATCTTCGAGACTAAAATTAATTAATTAATTGCATATAACACCTCTATGAAATTCAAAAATTGCTAAAAAATAATTATATTCTATTAATTTCCCGTGTTTTCAAGTTTTGTGCACATATATCATCATGTTTTCAAATTTTGACAGCACACCCCCCTTGTCCGTAATGTTTGCTCAAAATTAGAGGTACCAAAATGAGCTAGCGATGTGGGTCAGTCCACAATTCGTCACAACTCACCATTATATCTTTGATTTGAAAAATAATTTATTGTCATTAATTGAATCTACAATAATGTATTAAAATTAAATTATTAATTTTGTTTGCAATTTTTTTCTCAAAAAGAAGAAATAAAGGTAAAAATTATCTCGATTATATTGTTCTTTTTCTTTGACGCCATTGAAAATTAGAAGCTAAAGCAGAACAACACCGACGTTGTTCATATGTCAAATCCAATAAAAATAAATTAAATTAAATTAAATTAATCATTTTTTGTGACAATGGGGATTTCATCCATCAAATTTTACCCGTCCTTCTTTGTTTTTTTGTTATGTTCAAGGGCCCAATCCACAATTTATTATCTAAAATTAATTTAACCATTTTATGTTCATTTTTTTTTATTTTGGATAACTTCATATGTGAGTCTCTTTTGTTGTCCTAACTCCTAAATCCTAATAATTTCTTGCTTTTTTGGGTGAAAGTTGATATTTTCTCATCACCCCTAATTACCTCAATTAATTGGCTTTAGTGTTCTTGTTTTTCTTGGTTAACTCTTAAAATCTTTTTTTTGGGTCTTCGTATTTTTGTTCGCGTTCAATTGTGTTTGTTTTCCTGTATTCTGTTCTTTTGAATCATATTCCAATGTATTTGATTTTTGACAATATATATGCTTCTACTATAAAAAAATATTTAGATTTGATTATAATGGTTATATGTGGTGAATTATTTATTGTTAGTAAGTTGGTTTTTAACAATGTTATGATTCAAAATCTATCCATTGGATCAATGACATTATTAAAAGATTGCAAGAATGTCAGTTGCTATCTTCAAAATCCTGAAATCGTGCTGATAAATTTGGTCGACCTTCAATTTATTAGAGACATGATGACATATTATTTAAAAACTTTCAAATAGTTGACAATGGTCAAAAGAGAACTTATAAAATTATAATCATGAAAACTAAACTAAAACTAATTGTGATACACAAGAATAAATGATCTGAAAACACACACACACACTCTAAACTTGAAACATATTTCAATAACTTTCGTTTTAGGGACAATTGATCTGGAAGAACACGTGACACGGTGAATTACATCCACATACACTTGTGCATGTAATAAGAGATATGGTTAGAGTATTGTAAAATAGAGTGTATAATAAATCCATCATGGTAAGTATAAATAGAGTGTAAATAAATATAATATTGATTTGGTTTTATATTGTTGAAGTAATTGAACAATTAATTCAAAATTCATGAATTTCAAATAAGTCAATCTAAATGAAAACTAATAGTCAAATCAATTTATAAGAATAGAACAATAAACTATTAATAAATAATTATAATGTAAAATAATTTATGTAAAAATATTATGATAAAATAATGAAAATAATGCTAACAATCAAAATTAATTAATCTCTCTTTAACTTGAAATATATTAATTTTGATTTATTAATTTGGCTGCCAATAACTAAACATGTTATCATTGACTACACGACACATACATGATAATATTTTAGACGTTGAAATCATATTGGGAACACAAATAGATCAACGTTATGTAAAATATTTAAATTTTAACATTATTTAAATTTTAAATTTAAATTATAAAAAATTGTTAGTTATTTATTTATAATAAAGTATCACATATAATTAACCAACTAAAAAGTCGCTCATTCCTAAATGATGCAAACTATAAATGAAACACAAACAACGAAATTGACTGCTACATAAATTGTGCAAATTAATTAATTTAATTAAATTTAATAAATAAAACACAAAAATTTAAAAGCATTGACCAACCTTTAAAATAAATAATCCAAAATTACCTCTATTTTTGCTCCAATTTTTCCAGTCATTATTCACGCCAAAATCACACATGACCAAGATCCATTAAAATACTTAATCGAAAATTCAATGTTTTTTTAAATTCAATGTTTTGCCCTTATTTTTTCATACAGTAAAATTAATTTCTCTTTAACTTGGAATGTATTAATTTTGATTTATTAATTTGGCTACCAATAACTAAACATGTTCTCATTGACTACACGACACATACATGATAATATTTTAGATGTTGAAATCATATTGGGAACGCAAATAGATCAACGTTGTGTAAAATATTTAAATTTTAACATTATTTAAATTTTAAATTTAAATTATAAAAAATTGTTAGTTATTTATTTATAATAAAGTATCATATATAATTAACCAACTAAAAAATCATTCATTTCTAAATGATGCAAACTATAAATAAAACACAAACAACGAAATTGACTGCTACATAAATTGTGCAAATTAATTGATTATTAAATTTAATAAATAAAACATAAAAATTTAAAAACATTGACCAACCTTAAAAATAAATAATTCAAATTTATCTCTATTTTTGCTCCAATTTTTCCACACATTATTCACGCCAAAATCACACACCAAGAACCAATAAAGTGCTTAATCCAAAATTCATAGTACAATCTTTTAACCCTTTTATTGGCTCTTTTAATTGAATTTTTAAATCTAATCATTGAAGGATATATAATAATTCTAAACATTGTCTCCTTTATATTATTATTATTAGTTTTTATTTTTTGAATATAATTTTTATATTGGTTGATATTTTGATTGCACAATTTTTTATTATTAATATTATTATTATTATTATTATTATTATTATTATCAATATTATTATAATTAAAATTACATTTAATAGCCGCAAAAATTGACCAAGTTTGACAAAATTTTGATATTTAATGTTTTTTATATTCAATATTTTGCCCTTATTTTTTCATATATTTACCAAATATATATTGAAAAATCTAACAATTGAAGGGTATTAATGACATAACACAATTCTAAACATTGGCTCTTTTATATAGAATAATAGATATTTTTTAAATCTAATTTTTATATTGGTTGATATTTTGATTGCACAATTTATTATTATTATTATTATTATTATTATTATTATGTATTATTAATATCAATATTATTATAATTAAAATTACATTTAATAGCCGCAAAAATTGACCAAGTTTGACAAAATTTTGATATTCAATGTTTTTTATATTCAATATTTTGCCCTTATTTTTCCATATATTTACCAAATATATATTGAAAAATCTAACCATTGAAGGGTATTAATGACATAACACAATTCTAAACATTGACTCTTTTATATAGATAATAGATAATAGATAATAGATAGACTAGTATTATTTTTAAAAATATAATTTAATGATCGAATTAATTCTAGATAAATGTAATGGGTAAAATCCATATTCATCCCTAGGTTTACAGCCAATGAAAATTCGTTCCCGACCTTTCAAATGAATTCAAGACATCATTCATCTCCCTTTTTTGAATCATTTTACTTAAATACCTTTTTGTTTTATTTAATACAAATTAAATTCAATATTCACTTTTAAAAAATTAAATTTTATTCTTTCAAGTTAAATAAGTAATTTTCTTGTCAATTTTATATCAGTAAAAATCTCTATAATTATATTAAAATTATATGGATATCTAAATAAATTTTTAGAAATTGAGCAAATGCAACAATAAATGATAAATTAGCAAAATAATAAAAATTTAAAATATAGAGTAACATATCCAAAATTAGATAGTGTGAGAAAAATATTGAACAAACATAAAGTAATAGTAACATCTCTAATTGGCAAAGCAATTGGAATAATCAATCAGCTAGCTTTCGCATAAACAACACAAATAGATATACAACTCAAAGTATAGATTTTTGGTTCTCTTTTCTTTCTATTTCAATGGGTCAAAATGATTTTGTTTTTATGGATCAAAGTGATTTATTTTAATTTAATTAAGTTGTTTTTATTATCTATGAGCCAAAACTGCTAAAATGTCCTTTTGAAATATTTTCAACAAGAGAAAGAGACCAAATAAGACGTTGTTGGATGTTATAAAAATATACATAAGATAGTAAAAAGATAATATTTTGTATACGATAATAGTATATTAGTTTTTTTTTAAAATTTGAGTCAAACACAGAACAAAACAAAGATGTATAATCAATCGATATTTTATCTTACCTACCAAACCATACCTCACTTGATATAAAAATCTGGGATGAGTTTGACATTCATTTCAAATATCAGGGATGAATTTCAATTTTATCCCCAAAAAAAAAAGAAAAAATATATTTGTTTTTAAAAAAATCAAAATATATGAGAATTGTTGAATTCAGCAAAGATCATGCATCCAACGAAGCCGTGTCACGCACGCGCCTGTAACCACTTAAACCGTTTTACACCAAACTCAGTGCTTCTTCTTCTACACTGTTCAGCTTCTTCCTTTCTATAATCATCCTTCTCTGTCTCACAGGTAGCTTCGAAACCCTAATTTTCTCTGTAATTTCCCAGCAAATGCATGTACATTCTCACGCAGGCATGCCCATATATCGCCATTGTTTAAGTTAAATTGGTGCAAACAGATATCCATATCCCCCGTCTTCGTGATTCCCATTTCCCAGTTCTTGGATCCCTCTCTTTCTTCCGAATTATCATCTTCGTGTTTGTGTTTTCTTTTTGCATTTCAATCTGTGTGCCGGTTGTATCTTCAAAACTCGTGTATGTATATGCGTGTAATGAAACACACACGCACGCAGAGTACGCCTATAAAGATATATAGAGACGTATTGAAGCACTGATGAAGATTTCCGCACGTCATAATTAGTTTGGCTTGTGATTGAAGCTTGCAACAGAACAGTATCCAAATACTTTTCTTGATTTTCACATCTTCCGTTTATGCCGAGCTTTATCTGATGTTTCGAGTTTAATAACCGTTGTTAGCTTTTACTAATTGCGAGACTGAGGAGATCTATTTTCATTTGAAGGCGTTAATATCTTCTCTGATTCTTGAGAAAAAAAGAATGGCTAAACAGTGGTGGTGTCTGATTGCGATAGTATCCTTGACGAGTCTCGTGTTACAAGCCTTGGCAATCACTGATGAAGCTGACGGTATTTGGGCTTTTGTTTTCACATTTTGTATAGGATATGTTACATGTATAGGATAAGATTTAAAACTTATTATTTACGCGTTCTTCGGGCGGTATTCGATTAACTAACTTTGAAATGAACTGATGATCCGACTTGTTTGATGCAGTTCAAGCTCTTCGAGATCTGTACAGGTCCCTCAACAGCCCGGTGCAGCTGGAGAGGTGGAAACTAGAAGGCGGAGACCCTTGTGGCGAATTATGGACTGGAGTTTCGTGCTCTATGTCATCCGTAATCCACCTGTAATCTCCATTGCTCATATGAGAGGATATCAGGTTAAACTTGTGAACTTTGAAAACTAACTACTTATGCATACCAAACTTGCAGTGATCTTAAAGGACTAGGCCTCAATGGGAATCTCGGGTTTCAGCTCTCGAATCTGAGAAATCTGAAGCAGCTGTAAGTACTAGGAAGAATTCTTTGTGCTTGAATTAGCCATGTAGTCACATTGAATCGTCGTGCTCACCTACCTTTCCCTTGTTGTGAACTTCATGTTATTAGGGACCTCAGCTCGAATAACATTGATAGCGAAATACCTTATGATTTACCTCTTAATCTCACACACCTGTAAGACAATCAAATTTGATATTTATAGCAAGAATTGAGTTCAACTGTAAAAGCTATTGCATTAATAATTCTGTTCTTTGACTTGATGAATGCAGAAACTTGGCAGGAAATAGATTTAGTCAAAGCATTCCATACTCCCTGGATCTAATGAAAAATCTCAGGCATCTGTAAGTGGCTTCAATAATTTGGTTATGCAATTATACAAAACTTCTGAATTTTTAATTTTCCATGCAGAAATTTCAGCCATAATGAGCTATCTGGACCATTGGGAAATGTATTTAGTGGCCTTCAGAATCTCAGAGGAATGTATGCTATTCTTTCACTTTCTTTGTATTCAATCTTAGTATATTCCCCGTTGCATTTTGCTAAGAATGAGCTTTTAAACCAGGGATTTGTCATTCAACAACTTCACTGGAGATCTCCCTGCCTCGTTCAAATCTTTGTCTAACCTGACAGGACTGTGAGTTTTGTTTCTTCGGATTCAGAATGATAGGGACCGCCAATATCTGGTCCATAAGTTTCCAAGTAACTGAGGGATTATATTGCAGGTTCTTGCAGGGAAATCAATTTACCGGATCAGTAATTTTCTTGGCCGATCTCCCACTTCATGACTTGTATGTTCCTTTAGATAGAAACGTTTTAAGTTAGTATCTATAGTACTTGTTTCTACGCTCATATTTCTTTTTTCTAGGAATATCGAAGACAACCGTTTTAGTGGTATTATTCCAGAGAAGTTTCAATCTGTAAACAACTTATGGTAAAGCTATGTTAGCCATCCACCATCTACCTAAGCTTCTTTCTTCATTTCCCTCTCCTGCATTTGCATAACTAAATCCTCTGTTTCTCTGTTCCTTCATCTGTATGTAGGATTGGGGGTAACAAGTTTGACAAAGAAACGAACTATCCGCCCTGGAAATTTCCCGATATTATTCCCACAGAGCAGAATATCAGCAGTCCACCAGTGACAAATTTAACTGCTTTTGAGAGCCATCCTACTCATATAGCATCAGGCCACGGCAAGAAAAGACCAGGCCCATCCAGAATAGCTATGTTGGTTGGTGGAGGCACACTCATTGCGGCATTTGCAGCTCTTTTTGTTGTGATTCGCAATCACCGGTCACGTGAGAAAGCAGTTGGAGAGATGGGGAGTTGTGAAGGTTCCGCGAGAAATAGAGCTACTTCCACAGTCCAAGGTCATTCTCAGGATTTACTAGTTGCGGCTTTGTAATATGATTCTGTTGACATCAGTGATAAGTTATTGTTATTTAGTTTTCATAACGTCGCAATGACCATGTCATGTGTATATTTTTGTCTTTTCATTGTTTTAGGCATGGATTTGTGGTCTATGGCTGCAGAGGACAGCCCACACGTATCAGGATTCAGCTCCTCCCCTTTGATTACCCCCTCTCGTCTGCCTCCTATTCGAACGAAAACGATGAAAGCGTCAAAGAGAAAAAGTTTCTCTGGTAGAAAGATGCCTATAACTGCAAAAATTTACAGTCTAGGAGAGCTCCAAATAGCTACCAACAACTTCAGTCAAGAAAACATTCTAGGAGAGGGATGTCTTGGTTCCGTTTACCGAGCTGAGTTTCCAGATGGCACGGTAAAGCTCTGAACTTGATTCACGTAACTCAAGTTGTATTTATGTTGAAACTCAAGAAATGGAAGTTTTCTGACGGGCACTTCAATCTGATTAGATTTTGGCGGTTAAAATCATTAACATGGTGTCTCTATCCATCATCGAAGAAGAACAGTTCTTGGATGTGATTCGAAATACATCAAGATTGAAGCACCCTAACATCGTGACACTTCTTGGATACTGTATGGAGCATGGCCAATATCTCCTCGTGTACGAATATATTAGGAATCTGTCCCTTGAAGATACTTTACACCGCATCACATACAAACCATTATCTTGGGGTCTACGCCTTCACATCTCTCTAGGCATTGCTCAGGCATTGAAGTGAGTATTTCCAAGCCATTTCTCATAGACCATCTTGTATAACTCAAAGCTCACTTGTAATCTGTCGTGCACTAATTCTTTAATCACAATTCTGTATGTGGAATTAACAGTTACATGCATTCATCCTGCGTGCCTCCCGTTGCGCATAGCAACTTAAAGGCTGCAAATATCTTACTTGACGAAACACTTACGCCCCACGTTAGCGATTGTGGGCTGACTATCTTGAGACCCCTTACGAGCAACAGCGTGAAGCTCAAGGTAAACATCAAAATATCATCATCTGTAGTAGGTTTTTGTCGACGTCAAGGACTAAAATATAAGATAAAATTGAAACACAGGCTTCAGAAATGGCTATTTCTGATAGTGGCTACATCGCACCGGAACATGCTCAACCTGGAATTAGCGATACAAAGGCTGATGTGTATGCCTTTGGAGTGTTGCTTTTAGAGCTTTTAACAGGACGGAGACCTTTTGACAAGTACAGTGTTTATGCTTTATAGTTTATTGTACCATCAAGAATCTGATAACACAAACATGAATGTTTTGAGGTAAATGTCATTGAAATGTTATATTTGATTGAATCATGCAGTTCAAGATCAAGTTCAGAACAATCATTGGCGAAATGGGCTTCATCCAGGCTTCATGATAACGCATCTTTGGGAGAGATGATCGATCCATCCATCAAGCAAACCATGTCCTCGAAATCGCTCTCGCGTTTTGCTGACATTGTCTCCGTCTGCATTCAGGTACTCTCGTGACACCAATTGATCATTACACCATAATAATAATATCCAAGAATTCGATTCCTATAACACGATCATGATCAGCCTGAGCAGGAATTCAGGCCACCGATGTCCGAAATCGTGGAGTCTCTGATGTCTCTTGTGCAAAAGCCAGCTTGTGGCACAGATGGTAGTAGTAGTACCATTGAAGCAGATTCTTTAGAGAAATCGTTCCGCACGGCCAACACCAAATTCTTTGGATCACCAACTCTTAGCTATTTTTATGTCTGACCAGCCAATTCTAAAGGCTAACAAATTACAAGTAACATGGAAAAGTTGAATTTGGATCCAATAATTTCAAATGACTTTCATTTTATAAGAATTTGAAATCCATTGTATCAAGAGATAATTCTTGTACCGATTATTAGTCAATGAGATGAATTCTCCCACACAAATATGATTTTATATCAAACTTTTATCGCTTTAGAAGTAATTGCATATTGTTATACTTCATTTTAATATAATACAATGCAATTTTAATTTTTAAACAGTTGTTAGTAATATTTAAAGTTCTTGATGTTTAAAATAATTTCCAACTTCATGGTATCATATCATCCGGTGGGGTGGGGGGATCCACATGGCTGGCTTATTGATGAGGATTCAGAATAATTGAGTTTGGGTCCACATTTATTATTTGTAAAAAAAAAAATAATAGAAAGAGAATAATAATAGAAAAGTAAAAGAATCAAATACCCCACTATTTTACACTACACTCTCTAAAAAGACGCCATGCCTGACACTCTGTTGTCATGTGTGAAAATACATCGACTTTGCTTTACATTTCCTTTCTCTCTTCTCCTTAATTTCTTTGTTCGATGAAAGAGATTGATTTAATCTATATTTATAATTAAAAAAATAATATATTTAGCATAAAATGTAATATATATATTTTTTTCAAAAGTAAAAGATTTTTTAAATAAAATTTATCTGTAAAATTATTTCATAAGATTTTTGTGTTTTTACCCCGTTTTTTTTAAAACACAAATATATTCTCTCTTTTCTCAAAGTCTAGAATCCAACTTATTTTAAAAAAATAATAACGACGATGAAAACTAATTTGGGTTCTCTGATTAATTTTCTTATAAAATCGAAACCAAGTTTATATTATTATAAACAAATGTATGAAATTATGATGGTGTTAAATAAATATATAGAATGATATCAAAATAATAGCCCCGAGTTAAATAAAATTTTGTCATGAATGCAAGCTTCCTAATTGATCATATACCAATTTATGCATGTCATGCCTAATCTTCTTTAAAGATGTGAACTACTTAAATGGTTAATAGTTTGCTTTTTGACATTTAAAAAAATCCAAACATAAATATATATATATATATATATATATATATATATATATATTTATACATAAATCCTTTTAAATAGTTTGCTTGTGGGGAAAGTATTTTGGCACAGGTGGTGGGAAGTATGGAAAAGTTTTATCTACTTTTTATTGCTGATTTTATTCCATTTATGTAAAATGGAATTGTGTAGAAAATTATGGAGATGTGATGTGAATATACCAACTTTTGAAAAAGCGATGGAATTTCTATGGAGTGGGTATATCAGAATTCAGAGCCAGAAAACAAAACTCCATGAACGCCGTTTCTAAATTGCAGGGGCAAAAAAGCAATAAAAATGTAGTTCCTTATAATTGTAAATAGCCTCTCTCTATTGCTGAAAAAAAAAAATAGCCTCTCTTTTTTTTCCTGCTTTTTACTCTAAAAAAATAGCTTTTCTTTAAAAAAAAATAAAAATTAAATTGTAAATAGCTCCACAAAATTCTTACAACTAGTAATCCATGCACGTAAAAATTCACGTGTATAAATAGTTTATATTATATCTAAAAATAATGAACATTTTTTACTATTTTTAAATTGAAAAATAAAATTGAAATATGGTAGTTATAACTTATAATTAGTAAAGAACATTTTTGTACATCCATTAATTTGATCAAGATAGTTATTCTAAGAGGTTAATGCATTATTATATTGTATAGATTGTATAAATATTTTTTTTTTTATAAAAAGTACCGTATCTTCTCGTCTAACTTATTTATTATTATTACTCTAAAAAAATTTATTTATTATTATTATGCCGTTGGATCGTAACTCAAATATATAACGTATTCGTCGGTGCACTGGTTATATTTAAAAGTTGGGAATCAAATAAATTTCGCATTACGATACTGAATTATAGTAGCCATAGGGACCAACCACGGCCTCATTAAGATTCTGGAGCCCAACAAATTTGTTCAAGGGACATTTTCTTCCATGTCTCTGTCCTTAAGTAAACATTTTAGGAAATAAACGTATATTTGGTAATGAAAATTCAGAATTTTGAATTGTATTCGGGAAATTCAATTACGTCTTTTTCACATGTTTAATTTAGGTAGCATTTGCAATTTCTATAAATAAGTCATTATAGATTTTTTTTAAACAAATTTGTCAAGAAAAAAATCTATAATCACTTATTTTTAAATGTTGCAAACACTACCTTATTCGATATTTTTTTTAATCCCCCTTCTGGTTATTTATATTCACCTCTAAATTCTATTATACTTTATTATTGGCAAAAACTATAACATGCCAATACGTTGATGGTCAAATACATAAAAATGCAGTAAAAATGAATGCAAATCACTCATATATGTCTAGCATGCACAAAATATTCATACATATAAATACATTTACCTATAAGCACAATGAATCACTCTTTTCCTTTTTCAACTTGAGAATCCGCAGCCGCTTTTTTTTTGTGTGCATTAGGTAAAAATCAAGGTTCTAAAAAGCGTGAAGCGTGACGAAACGTCACAGTCAAGCTTAAGCGAGTTTAGAACAAGCTTAAGCGTAAAAAAACGTTTTTTATTTTTTTTAATTTTAATTATATTAAATTAATTAATAGAATAAATAATATATAAACTTAAAGATTTTAAGAATAAATAAATAAATTTTTAAGTTATAAAAAACGTAAGTTTCAAAATAACAAATTATCTAGAATAAAATGTTTGTGTTAGATCAGATTTCATCTCTTAGTCGCAAAGAAAAGAAATGTACGAAACAAATTTAAGTTTGATGTATTTAAATGTTTTTTAAAAATATATATTATTAAATATTTATCATTTAAAATAAAATTAAAATTTTAATTAAATATTATTTTAAAAAAATATATTTTTTCACGCTTTTTTCGAGCTTTTTCACGCTTTTTTTTAGATTTTTCACGCTTTTTTGTGCTTAATATGGTTAATTAAGGAGTTGACCGCTTTTTTCACGCTTTTGTCCAAAGCGAAGCTTTTTTCTCACGCTTAATCGTGCTTAAGCGGCGCTTTTTCGCGCTTTTTAGAACACTGGTAAAAATATATGGACTAACGCAATAATAAGTAAATTAAACTACGTTAATTATGTAAACCGCACTAGATAAGTTTGTGACGGGTTAGTCAAAGAAAATAGTGATAGGAGGAATCACACTTCTGATATTTAGTCAAGCGCTCGTCTACCCCACTAACTCGAACACCCTCTTAAACCCAAAAAATATTTGAATATCTTGGTCATTATTAAAACAAAATAATGTGTCAAACAACAACTTTATTAATATGTAATCAACTTGTGTTAAATAAAATCAGTAATCAACTTATCAGCACCATATTCCAAACATCGTAAGCGGATCCCAAATTAAATGAATTGATAATGAATTATCTGTCCAATTTTAATTAATTCAATTTAATTATTTAGTGGCAAATATAAAACCCAATATAAAATGTGAATTGTTAGAATTTTTCTTTTTTCTAAAATTTATAAAATACCTCGGCCCGATATACACGGGGTTGGCACGTGGGACGATCCGACCAAAGTCTTCGCATGCGTGACATGCGTCCTCTAGTCAATCACACACACACATAAATACATACAAATTAGGGCATCAATTTCATTTCACCCCTCGGCTATTCAGTTTTTTTTCCATTTAATCCATTTTTTATTACCCGAATTAAATGTTTTATGTTCAGCACATCCAAACTATAATTTGTTTTATTTATACATTTTATTGGTTGAATTGTTGGATTAATTTTATATAATAATCGATTGGTGTGAATGATAACACATTGATTGATTACTCGTTTATGTTTTATAATTCAATGTTTTGTTCAAGTTCTTTCAAGGATTAATGTCATTCACAATTATATAATCCAAATATATTGACTTATCATCTTTATATTATTCATTCATAATAAATATTCAATCCATGAACTAAGCGGTGCATTACCAATGTAATTGTTAGATTATATTAGATTATATTTTTATCATTAAGCTTTTCTATTTATTAGTTAATAAGGATAGAATAGTCTTTTTATTGTTTTTGGTATTTAACCTAACTATATAAACATCTTATTGTGTAATTTTTACATATACTTTTAATGATATAGTGAAACCCAGTTTTTCTCTCCTTCAATTTCTACGGTAATATCATTGGAATATTACTATATTTTTTTATCATAATGAATACAAAAATAAATGCGTGAAAAAAGTGATTTACAAACTCGAAAAAAAATACATTCTAAGCTTCAACAAAAATTTGTTGAGATTACAATCCATTTTAAATTAAAATCGATGAAAATTATGGAAAACACTCATAAATAAAAGGTTATTGTTATTTAATGTCGATTAAATATTAAACACACGTGATATTTAAGTGCATTAACATACTAATTATACTTGGATAACCGATTAAGTTAATCGATATTCTGGTTTATTTATTTATTTTATGAAAATAATATTTCAATATCAACCAACCAATTCAATGTATATAAAATGAATTAAAAAAACAAACAATTATTTGAAGTAGAATTATATTTCTCGAGCAAAACCAAAAGAAACAAGACTATGAACTTCTTGGTTGACACTACATCCACATATTAAACCGAACAATACATGACATGTGCGCACGATAATGAATGAACTCGACGACAACAACTCGTCGAGCATAAGATGATAGATGTTATTTCGGCGACAACAACCCGTCGGATATAAGATGATAGATGAAAAATAACATTAGCCATATAAACAAATTTAATGTTTCCTTTTTTTTTTTTAATAGAGTTGAACATCGACAATGGGGGGAGTGTAATGAAGGAGAAAAATAATTGAAGGTGTACTACGTAATTAACAAGTATTATTATAAGGGGTGCGAGATTAATAGAATTATAATTGGAGGGTTTCAACGAGATTAAACCCAACAGTATGTATACTTACATTCAAACATACAAAACACCGAACACACAGTGGGTCGGTGAGGTATTTGGCAAAGTAGATTCATCGGATCTCTCCCGCTGTCCCCCACCACTGTTTCCTTCTCTCTGTGGAAAAAGTGGCAAAATTTGGGAGAAAAGAAAAAGGAAAATTGGGGTCTTAATTTTAGCTCTCTGTTTCTTTGTTTTCTCGCCTTTTCTTTTTCCTTGATTCCTAAAGCCAACAAAACAAAAACCCTTGTTTGCTTTTCTCTCTCTCTCTTTCTTTCTTTTTTTTTTACCTCACTTGTTCCAATCTCTTTCTCGCTCTGCAGAACCTTATCGTCTCAGCTTTCTTGAACCGTAGAGTATATTCATTATATAGCTCACCCACTATGTTTAGTCTCTCTTTTCTGTTAGTGGGTGTGCTTGCATTGTAAGGTCTGGTGAGTTGCTTTGTGCTTTTGGATCTGATTTGGTGGGGAGGCTGGTGGGTGTTTTTTATTTTTAATATTTTTGATGTGTTTGCCGGATTGAAGCTAAAAAGCCGAGATTTTTATGGGTTGGTTAGGCTGTATTTTCTTAGTTGTGATTTTA
This sequence comes from Henckelia pumila, assembly GCF_033568475.1. Classification (NCBI taxonomy): domain Eukaryota; kingdom Viridiplantae; phylum Streptophyta; class Magnoliopsida; order Lamiales; family Gesneriaceae; genus Henckelia; species Henckelia pumila. The sequence goes on along the minus strand of NW_027331857.1, from coordinate 5,130,070 downwards.
ATTAGCTGTAGTTTGGTGTTTTTTTTTTACATGTATGTTGTGCTTTCTCGCCTTTCTTGGTTTCGATTATTTTTATGACGTTATTTTTATACTGGTTATATGTTTTTGCTTTTGTTCTGCAGGTTTGAGGCATTCAGATCTGAAGCTGTGAATGAAGGTTTTTTTACCTATCTATCATATTTGCTTTCAGTTTATTTTTTTTCAAAAGTATATGATGCTAGATTTGGTTCTTTTTCTTATTTTTTTGGTGTTCATTACCCCCTGTAAGCCCACTTTAGTGATTTTTCCGTGATACATTGGCAGTTCGATCGGTGATTCTTATTTAGGAAGTGCTTATAATTAATTTCTGCTGAGATCTACAAAGATATTGTGCCTGCTTCCGGATTTAGTTTTTTGCGGGTAAAAAGAAATGCAGAGGCCTCCGCCAGAAGATTTTTCTCTTAAGGAGACCAACCCCCACCTAGGTGGAGGGAAGGTCACCGGAGACAAGCTCACGAGCACCTATGACCTGGTCGAGCAAATGCAATACCTTTATGTCCGTGTTGTTAAGGCAAAAGATTTACCTGGGAAGGACGTGACTGGTGGCTGCGATCCTTATGCTGAGGTTAAGCTTGGTAACTATAAGGGAACGACCCGTCATTTTGAAAAGAAGTCGAACCCTGAATGGAATCAGGTGTTTGCTTTCTCCAAGGATCGGATTCAAGCCTCGGTGCTTGAGGTCACTGTAAAAGATAAGGATGTAGTGAAAGACGATTTTATCGGTCGGGTGCTGTTTGACTTGAATGATATTCCGAAAAGGGTTCCCCCAGATAGTCCTCTTGCCCCACAGTGGTATCGGCTGGAGGATAGGAAGAATGATAAGGCGAAAGGGGAGTTGATGTTAGCTGTTTGGATGGGTACTCAAGCGGATGAAGCTTTTCCTGAGGCCTGGCATTCTGATGCTGCAACAGTGAGTGGTGCAGATAGTATTGCGACTATCAGGTCGAAGGTCTATCTGTCTCCAAAGCTTTGGTATTTGAGGGTAAATGTAATCGAAGCTCAGGATTTGCAGCCAACTGATAAAAGTAGGTTTCCAGAAGTTTTTGTGAAGGCCATCTTGGGAAATCAGGCACTGAAGACAAGGATTTCCATGAACAAAAGTATCAATCCTATGTGGAATGAGGATTTGATGTTTGTGGCTGCAGAACCATTCGAGGAGCCATTGATTTTGAGTGTAGAAGACCGAGTTGCTCCAAACAAAGATGAAGTCCTTGGAAGATGTGGTATACCTTTGCAGTATGTAGACAGGAGATTGGATCATAAACCGATAAATACAAGGTGGTTTAATCTCGAGAAACATATTTTAGTCGAAGGTGAAAAGAAAAAAGAAGTCAAGTTTGCGAGCAGGATTCATATGAGAATTTGCTTGGAAGGTGGTTACCATGTTCTTGATGAGTCGACTCACTACAGCAGTGATCTTAGACCAACAGCAAAGCAGTTGTGGAAATCAAGCATTGGCGTTCTGGAATTAGGTATTTTGAATGCTCAGGGGCTGTCGCCCATGAAAAGCAAAGATGGGAGGGCAGCAACAGATGCTTATTGTGTTGCCAAATTCGGACAGAAGTGGGTAAGGACAAGGACAATTATTGACAGTTTTTCTCCCAAGTGGAACGAACAGTACACATGGGAAGTGTTTGACCCTTGCACTGTAATAACCATTGGTGTGTTTGATAACTGTCATTTTCAAGGTGGAGATAAAGTTGGAAGGGATACTCGAATAGGAAAGGTCCGAATTCGACTTTCTACTTTAGAAACAGACCGTGTGTACACACACTCATATCCTCTTCTTGTCTTGCATCCCAACGGTGTCAAAAAGATGGGTGAAATTCATTTGGCTGTACGTTTCACTTGCTCATCTTTGTTAAACATGATGCATATGTACTCCCAACCATTGCTTCCCAAAATGCACTACATTTATCCACTAACTGTCGGTCAGCTCGACAGCTTGAGGCACCAAGCCACTCAGATAGTCTCCATGAGGCTGAGTCGAGCCGAGCCGCCTTTGAGGAAGGAGGTGGTGGAATATATGCTCGATGTGGGCTCTCACATGTGGAGTATGAGAAGAAGCAAAGCAAACTTTTTCCGTATTATGGGGGTTTTGAGTGGGTTGATCGCCGTTGGTAAATGGTTTGATCAGATATGCAATTGGAAGAATCCCATCACCACCGTTCTGATTCACATCTTGTTCTTAATCCTGGTTATGTATCCAGAGCTTATATTACCAACTATTTTTCTCTACTTGTTCTTGATTGGAGTATGGTACTATAGATGGAGACCAAGGAATCCACCCCACATGGATACCCGCCTCTCTTGTGCAGATAATGCTCATCCAGATGAATTGGATGAGGAATTTGATACTTTTCCGACATCGCGGCCTGCTGACATTGTACGGATGAGGTATGACCGTCTTCGAAGCATTGCTGGACGGATTCAAACTGTTGTTGGGGACTTGGCAACACAAGGGGAGAGGCTTCAGTCCCTGTTAAGCTGGCGAGATCCCAGAGCTACTGCTTTGTTTGTCATTTTCTGTTTAGTTGCTGCCATAGTTCTCTATGTGACGCCTTTCCAGGTCGTGGCTCTTCTGACAGGATTTTATGTGTTAAGACATCCCAGGTTCCGATACAAGCTTCCTTCCGTGCCACTCAACTTCTTCCGAAGGTTGCCTGCTAGAACAGACTATATGTTGTAAGTGGTTCGAGTTCATTCCCATTTTCATTAAGTTGATTTTAAATACGGTTTTAGTCCGAATGGATCTCGTTTGATCCAAATGTTACACCAAGTGGTGAAGTTCGTGTTGTGGTATGATGTGTAATCTGTCTCAATACTTTGCATATTTTGCGAATTTTCAGGTTCTTTTAATTTTTTTCCCCTGGTAATCTACGTTCAAAAGTTGGTTGTGTAGGAGACAGATGCATCAATCTCTATTTTCTAGTTGCATAGGTTGTCGATTGACTTGATATGTTCTGGATGAGGTGTATCCTTCATCTATACTGGTAGATTATATGAAAGTATGAAACCGAGACCTTATCATGCACTTGCAATTTAAGTTTTTTGATGTATGGTTGTTGGTTCTCACTGTTAATTGTGATGCCCAATGGTTCGATGATCGTTTTTTTTTTTACTGTCCATATTTTAATCGAGATGCAGTATAGGTCCTAGTTTCTTGTACATTGTTAAAGACACATGATTTATATGTAATTTATAAATCATAGTGCTTAATTTGAAGCAATAGTATGATAACAACCTCAGAAGTTATGTTTTGCCGTTTGCGGCCTCAAATGTCCACCCTGGAACATGGATTTGTTTGTAATATGTTTGGACTGTTGAGAGTAGCAGTTGACCTCTTATTGTTTGTATGGCTATCTAGTTTTTGTGTGGTGACATACATAACGTTTTTGTGTAGATAGATAAAATAAATGAAGAATATAAGTCGAATCGGTTGGTGTCGAACCAGGATACAAATGAGTTGTGTCGAATTATTCATCTAAGTTTTGTTAAATATATGTCTGAAATAGTTACTCAAGTTTTAATTTAGTATCATTTAGTGTCGAAAAAATTATAATATAGTTGAAATGTTGAGAGTTGGCTTGATCGGAAATATTTTGAACGCCAATAAAATAATATTCGTATGTGTTTAATTTGTTTGCAATTTTAGTTTTCACTGATTCCCATATAAAAAGTAATTATCTTTTTGTGTACAAAACACTAATTCGAATCGAACAAGAGTACGTTAAACCCAAACCATTACTTTAAGCACAAGCCATGTTATGTCAAAAAGGGTGCATAGTTCAAATAATGAGTGCCAAAATATTTAAGTAAAACATTCAAGAGCTCCTGCAACATCCACCCTTTTTGGGATTCATGTCCTGACCAGGAACAACAATCTTAGTACCCTTCAACGATGCTGATTTCCCGTAATCCATAACATCAGCGGCAGCAAGTGATTTCTTGCTTATGATTCGATATATCTCAGTCAAGATGGTCATGAACGCGCTTTCGACGTTGGTTGCTTCAAGGGCCGACGTCTCCATGAAGTACAAGTTCTCTCTTTCAGCAAACTCTTGAGCATCCTCTGTAGGAACTGCTCGAAGAGTACCCAGATCACATTTGTTGCCAATGAGCATTATCACAATGTTTTTATCAGCATGGCCTCTCAGTTCCTCAAGCCATCGAGCCATGTGATCAAACGACTGTCGCTTTGTCATGTCGTAAACCAGCATTGCACCAACAGCGCCTCGGTAGTAGGCGCTTGTTACTGCTCGGTACCTATGAAACCAAAACAAAATAAAAGAAAGAAAAGAAACAAAAAAATAGGAGAGGAAAGGAAAGGCTAAACGAAGATCAAAGATTGTAGTATAAGTCAGGGTTCGGATTCATTTATTGTATACATCAAAATTCAGGCACAAATTTCTTGTCCCTTTCCCTCTGCATCCTCTCATCGCAATATCTTTACCTCTTCCTCTACTTTTACGATTTATCTAGGACTAATGGTTCGCGTGCCGGCAAATCTTTTTGCAATCTGCCGTTTATCTGATATTCATCTGCATTTACTGAATTAAGCATCGTAACGTTCTTCTGGGTTGCATGCAATGCAACAGAGCATCATGTCAAAAATTATAGCCAGATATCTTGAATGAGATTTTAGCAATGCTGCCATAATCATGCAGATACAACTTGTCCGAATGTGCAGATAAATTAAACTCAGATTATTATTGAATTCCAATATTGCAGAGCAACAGAGCATCATAATCCAAATCGATAACAAGTTTTTAAATAATTCAAAACACTTGCAGAGAAAACATGCATGATTTCAACAAAAGGGTATTCAAGGATGAAACCTCTCTTGACCAGCAGTGTCCCAAATCTGCGCCTTCACAGTCTTGTTGTCAATAACTAGGGTCTTGGTCTGGAATTCAACCCCAATTGTGGCCTTCGATTCCAAACTGAATTCATTTCTCGCAAACCTAGCCAGCAATTGGGATTTCCCCACCGCAGAATCCCCAATCAGAACAATCTTAAACACATAATCAATCTTCTGATTAAAATCTCCACCATATAAATTTGACATCGTCACAAACCTTCGAGCGAAATTTTAATCCTACCCTATATCCTCCTCCTTGGCAGAAATATCCTCCCCAACAGTAGCATAAATCTCCGAATACGGCAATATCAACCAAATTGCGCAATGGGTAGCTTTTTCCCCCTTTTGTCAATACGTTTTTCAATGAATGGATCAAACGGGAAATCAAAGGAGTAATTATTCTTCATGCAAATCGATCAAGAAAACTAGGGTTCCTACGAATCTGATATGAAGAAAAAGCTATTAAAGGAAAGATGATCTAGTACATACAAGAATGAGTTTTGAGGAGGGAAGCCCAGCCAAAGAATGGAGACCAACGGTATGTGCGGGACCCATTTAACCGTTTCCATGTACAAATTTATTTATTAGTTATTATCTAGTACTAGATTACCTTTTTTTAAATAAAAAAAAAATTGTTTTCGATCATTTATTTTATTTTATTTTAAAAACCTAAACATTTTTTTTTACCTTTTTTTAAAACATTTGTGACGATGAAATCTGCGGCTGATACTGATTTAAAAATTGAATAAGCCTAGAAAACGTTCGTAAGAATTATCGATCAAATACTCATCAATTCTACCAACTCATAACCATTTATTTTTGTCTTTAATGAAGTCGTTGGATACAAGGGTTTTTTTAGGGACAAATTAGTGACTTCACAATTTTTTTTTTATCATAATAATATAGAAAATAAATAAAAATAACCAAACTAAAAGAATACACAAAATGAGCTGAAACTGACTTATTAAACGTAAAATTCATCCATAAAAGGTGGTATGTAAATCAACTTCATCCACAACAAGAAACTCTCTTACATCAGACGACTATAATATTTATTGAATACACAGACTGCTCAAAGGTTCAAAAAATAAAGATATTCCCTGCATATACTATTGAACAAAATTCCAGTGCAGGGAATCAAGGAACATAACCCGATTCATAACGAAGAGGACAATATGAAGTAACAATAACACGGTAACGATTACCCATTCTATGAATCATCTTCATATTTCACCAATCGACCTGTATTTCTTAGGTTACACCGGAAACACAAAAAAAAATGGTTTCCTCTTCGGAGAAAGATCATCTTGTACAAGATTATCATCGGAATCTCAAAGTCTCGACCTTGCCCCTCTCTGACCAGGTACATGAAGCGCATCATAATGACCGAAACCATGATAGAGGACTTCAATGGGATTGTCCTTGCCATATTCTTGACCATACTCCGCAATAGATATCAGGCCACCAGAATTTCGGTCATACATGTAGACCGTTATAGGCATCCTGAAAAAGTTATAATCATTAAATGTAATGAATCGTAGTTTCTGCTGTCGATTTCTGTTGGGGCGAGGAAGGGTGTGAAATTAGCATTTATTCATACTAGAACCAAACAAAACGCAAAATGAATAACCTCCAGGCAACTTAAATCCATAGCAGCAATTTTGCATTCCTTAGCAGAATGGTGACTAGACTTATCACATAGAAATAATGATTTTATCATATTTAAAATACAGTTAGAGAAAAACAAGGAGATTGCGGTCATACTACAGATACCGCGGTCCATGGAAAAAGTTTACAGAAACAAAATTATCCACTCAAAAGAAGCACATTTCCAAGTGGACATGAAGATCAGTAAAAGATTAGATGCCCCAAGATACAAATATGTGCATACAAATGCAACTCAAAACATGCACTTACTGAAGTACATGAGAAGCCATTAATAGTTCCGGTTCACCTCCCCATTCGTGAGGCTTCCTCATGTTTGAAACATAAGTGTCGAAATCGCCTTCTATAAACCTGAAGATCGGTGAAAACTTCAGTTATTGAATTTTTAACAATGTGAAATGCGGAAGAAGATGGAAACTTTATTGATGGCATGCTAATGTGGCTAAGTCATTTACACAAACAGACTCAGTCGATAACGAAAATGGTATTCACCATGTCAAATAAGTGAAAAAATAGACTTACCATTCTGTCTCTTCCCGTCTTTTGACAAGTTCATCAACCACCTAACACACTTAGCAGACCAACAATTAGAGGACTCGTGGCACATATTACCAAGGCAAAATTACATCGAAATGTTCTAAACGACACTTTCAGCTGGTCGTTGATGTGGCATTGTATGATAAGATTCACACAAATTACCGTGGCCAATAAGATTATGTCTCCACAAGCTATTTTTTGCGACATCAATTGAGATTTGGCTTAAAAAAGATTGCAGCAACAAGGAGAGGAGTGTCATTAAACTAATCAAGCTAACCCGTTTTTCACGAGATTATTATGATTATTAAGTTTTTTAATGAATTCCTTGTTGTTATTGACAAAAGTACATAAAGGGAGACCTTAGACATACCTTACCCCTTAACCCGTCCGCTAGGTCCTTCTGAAGGATCTCGTTCGGAGGGCTCTTTCCCGATCGTACGCAAGCTCCATGGGCAACAGATCGAAACAAGCATCTCCCATCACCAGGTATACCTGTATAGCATGAAACAGTAATCTACATCATGGAAATGAATAAGAGAAGCATAGGAACATCATATATTCTACACTACAAAATATGTGTCATCATAATCAGTGAATTCAATGTACGGGAAAAAAATCATGCATTCTGGATAAAGAGTACATGGAAGATGAATGATACACTACAGACCAATCACTGAGTAGTCGGAAAAGACTTTCTTTTCCTTCTCATTTCCCTCAGGGGATTCAGCATGTGTAGGTGTGGTGGTTGAAAAACAAACCAACAATGCAATAAAGAATCCAGCAGATGCTCGTCGTCGTTGCCAAGAAACAGGTTCGATATTATACTTAATTTTGGAAGCAATTGTTTTCTCAGGAACCTGAAGCCTTGTATTCATGATTCTGTATCCAGTTGAGAGACCAAGACTCATCTTCCGATTGAATCTAGAATTAACAAGATTGATTGCCAACGAATGGCAATAAGTCTTATTTTTGGATTTGCATCCAATACTTGTTCGTCCAGATGATTTAGACCCATCAGTCAACAAACAATGGTCCGAAGAAGACACATATATAGAAGTGTAGGGTAGTTTTGGACGCATGTTCAAGCTATGGAAACAGTACGAAGTAGAAGGTACTTGGATAATATCAAAGGCATGATTGCTCATTCGTCTCCGGGCAGTCCAAATTAAGCAGGTCACATTTTTTGTGCACGTACTGATGGGAGAACAGACCATCATGTTCACAAAACCTTACAGGAAGTTCGAGAAAGAGTAGCCCTACACAAAGAGATTCTAAATCAAGAATCAAACATAATCCCATCAACTTGCAGTCGATACAAACCAATCCATCAAGCTATTGAATTTAAGTCCAAATAAGTTTCCATTCCTTACCAAGAAAATACAAGCATGCACACAAAAACACAAATAAAATATCCTCAATAAGAAAAACAAAATATTTATCCTTCTAACAACAAATTGTCACAGAATAAAGCAAAGGTAAAAAAAAAATAGAGATAGAGAATTTGAATGCATAGGCTAAGAGAATCCATTTTCAACATCCAAAAAAACCACAGTGACGTCTATCTATTATACGTGCAAACATGAAACGACCACCAAAAAATGCATTAGAAATCCCCCCAAAAATTGCTCAAATCAAAGTCTTGCTCTAAGAGGCATGCACAAAATAGAAACAATTTTATCAGTTAAATTACAATAAAAATAAGGTAGCAATTGGACTTGTGGGAGAATTTAAAGGAATGATTTAAAATGACTCCAGAGCAGTGGATTTAAAATCCAATGCAATGACTCAAATTTAGAAATTGAAATATAGTTTCAAGAGGACAAGTTATTGCTTGTGTTATTATGAATTTGAATGCAGCCTAAGATTATATAAATACATCAAGTTAGCAGAAGTGCATAACTTTATGCACAACACAATATTAAGGAGAGGAAAAAAAACCCTGCTGTTATTCAATTGAAGGAACTCAATGGGCATCAAAGATAAGGCCATAACAATGACAGTTCACGAGGGAAAGGAAAAAATATCAAAAGAAACAAAAATAAAACTAGAAAGAAAAAAAAAATTACAGTATCAAAGTAAAGAATAATAATTAGCATCCCAGAAAAGAATACTTACCACTTAAACTTTTGTAGCAGAAATTTGAATAAGATGCGAAGTTCTAACAGAGAAACATGTGATTTCAACTTCCCAGCTTTATCACTACAATGGAGAATTTTGCCAGGTGATTCTTGAATCAGCGCACTGAGAAACAAGCTTTGAAACGATGTCGTCGAGATTGCGTGGAATTTGGGCCTGTTATTGGGTTTAGCCCACGAAAATTTATTCAAAATTGGGATGGGCCGTTAGCTAAATACTATCTAGAAACTAAAATCTTGGACTTACAGGCAAATGCATAACGTGATGAATGGGATCCATATAATTTTCTTTTTATTAATTAATTTCGTGTTAATTTTCTATATATAAATTTGTTTGTTACTATTTTTATATCAATTTCAGAATAATATGATAAATTAAATATTAAAAATTTTAGATAAATTTTTGAATTAGATAAGATATATTGTAATTTAGGTAAATTATAAATAATTTAATTACTCTAAACTCTTTAACCTTCTTAATATATTGTATATATAGATGATAATACATCATAATTTTATTTAGACTTCACTAATTTAGTCGTACTTTAATATATAGCAGATACGTAATGAAACTTTCAGTTGAAATTTTACACTGATTTTGCATCCAAAAAGTTTTACACTAACATTTTTTAAAAAAAAACTCATTTTTTCAACTAAATAATAAATATTAATTATTTAAACTTCTCAGAAAAATTTTAATCTGATTAGTGAAAGTCGAATGAATGAAATTGTTTAAACTAAATTTATATGCAGATATTAATTTATTTTAATTGTCATCAATTTTTTGAAGATTTCTTTCAAGTTAAACATGTAACCTAAATATAATTTTTTTTTAAATTTTAAAAGGATTAATGGACGTACATTTATAAATGGGATCATTAAAAGTTATGAACTTCCCACCACGACTATTTAAAAATTGATATCCACTTCAGTTCATATGTTTATCATGTATTTTTTGAATTATATATATATAATATTATGTGGGCCTAGTTTGTCTCGGTCATTCTCGATGACAATATTCAGTGGGCCCAAGATATGATGTGGACTTCAAGACAGAAAGTTACCCTTATCAGTGTAATGTCATATTATTTAATATAATTGATGGGACCATTGGCCCATTATAAATTGTGGGCCCAATTTCTATACAAGCTGTCCCCTATTTACTATTATATGTTGTACAAGGCATTAGCTGGACATGTCTCGGTTGATTATTTGTGATTAAAATATCTGTCCAAAGAGTATAATAATACCGAGGTTGAATTTTAAGAGGAAAAAAACAAGCAAAATGAACCATGCTTATTTAATGTATTTAATTAAATGAATGGTCTAAAGAAATAGAGAACTATGTATAGTTTTCTATTGGATTCAAAAATCAAAATGACATTCCAAAATTTTATGTAAAATATTGTTTGTTTTTCGAGGTTACATATGTATTCAGATTTTGCTCGACTAATTATAAAAATAAATGTTTTCTCGAGTTGTTCTCCGATTAAGAGAGTGTTTGGCTAAACTTATTAAAAACAGCTTATAAGTTTTTTTAGGAGCTTATAAGTTGTCGGTATTATTTTAAAAATAAGTTGTTAAAGTGTTCGAGTGAACTTATTTTAAAAAACTTAAAGATATTGATGTGTTTGGTATTAGAATATCTTTTTATTATCAAAATTACTGAAGATGATATAATAAAATGAATGTAAATAGTAATATATATACAAAAATAGGTTAAAATATTTCATAAATATTAAACATATATGTAAAAAAATAAAACTATAATTTAGAAAAAAAAATTGATAAATTATGTACAAAAATAAAAAAAATTTCAAAGAGTATGGTGAAAATTTAATAAACACATAAGAATAATATGAAAAAATAAAATATCAAAATAAATTTTTTTTGTCAAACACCCTCAAAATTCAGATGCGGCCATAACTTATACATACTTGGAGGTTAAATAATAGGTTAGTTGACGGCAAAACGACGTTGTTTAAAATTTATATACATGAAATAATACGTGTGATACACCAAAAAATTTATAATTAAATGTATTCTTATTAATATCAAATACATAATAGAGATGAAATAGTTGATTGATAATATTAATTAAGACACGGTATGATTAATTAATGATGGAGTAATAAAGTATAATGGTTCGCTTTCGCCATTAGATTTACCTTGAGCTTTTATTATGTAATTTTATTGAGTATTTTAGACCCTTATTTATTAAGCATTTTAGTAGATGAGATTCTAGCATATGTGTTGAAACATCCTAGAACTTCTAGTGAATTTTTTTTTTAAAAATAACTCTCTAACTATAAAATAATAAATATAAATATATATATGCCAATACATATATATATTGTACTTTAAGAAAATAATTTACTTAATTTAAAATACATATACACAATAAATACAATAAAAAGTACTCGCATGCAATTAAATACTTAAAATTAATTACTAAATAATCATTCATAAGATTGCCATAATAAAATTCCTAAATAATATTTCTTTCACCAAGATTATAAATACTTAAATCTAAAATCCATACAGGTACGGAAAATCTATAATAATAAAACATATGCGGAAATAAATGTTCTAGTCTCAACATAAAATTCATCTTAGAGCAATGGTCACGGGTTCTAGCCGCTGGATACTCATACGCCCTCGCCGCCAGTCGGAAACACATTAATTTCATTAATATTCTGCTCACCTGCACCATTTAAATCTAGTGAGCCTAGAGGCTCAGCACGTTCTATCCTTATATAACAAAATGAAACCACACACAAGCACACATCATATAAAATACGTGAATATAAATATACGTGCATGATCTTAAAAAATATATGCATATAGACATGAATAAATAATTATAATGCTTCATCATCATGCTAAGCATAAACATCACATTTAATAAATCTCATAAAATGTCTTATCATAATTTCTTAGTTCTCAACAGGTCGTATCCATATCGGTGGCATCATACTGAGCGATTGATCAATCTATAAACCAACGTACGCGGCGGTGGGGTTTCCACCTCTGTGCTGCCACTTCACCAGCCCTCTCAGCTGGATCCATAAGCTCATCATACTTATACATCATTAGGAAGGTCACCGGGCCCAGGTATCCCGGCCTCCAACCACATCACTTTCCACCTTCACTTCAACTTCCATAAAAATATATTTTTCGTAACATGCATTTAATTAAACTGATCATAAAAAAATATTACATGATGCATGAACTTAAAAATTCTCATTATTTCTTTATTTCATGAAAATTTGTCCGTAAATATATATTTAATTTATTTTCTTAAAAAAAATCTTACTTATATATCTAATAAAAATGCATGCATTAATTAAATATATATTTACGGACATTTATTTTTCCAAGGACTTGTTCGAGCTGCTGACCACTAGACTTAAACTCAAAAATTCCTAGACTGGCTCAAAAACCCAAAAGCCCAACCTGACCTGGCCTTTTAAGCTTCATGGGCCCCCAGGCCCATGAAAAACTAATGGGCTCACTAAAAACATAATTTAGGCCCATCAACTTATTAACTTAAAGTTAAATTAATAAAATTATTAACTAACCATTAACTTATAAATTTGACTGATAAAATTACTAAACCCGACACAACTTGGCCCAATAATTCTCATGAATCACACGGCCCATGAAAAATTAGTGGGCTCACTTCATTAATTATTTAAGTCCAAAATTAATATTAAATTAGTGTAATTAATTAATTAAGTCAAGCCCAAACCCATTAATTATTAACTAAATCTCTTATTTAATTTAAAATAAAAATACCCGAGTTCAACTAATATAACCCAGACCCGGATCAAACTAACTCGACCCATTCTATTTTAGACCCGACCCGGACTCGAAAAGCGGAGCCCGGCCTGCCAAAACACAAGACACAACCCTAGCTTACCTCTCCCTAAGCCCAACTCGAGGCAGCCCTGAGCGGCTTCAGAAAATCTGATCGTGCCGCCTGCCCAGGCCCCCTTTGGCCGTGAAACCACCTCTCATACTTAGCCAACACCCAGACGGTTCTAACCCAACAAATTTTACCTCAAACTGTGGTCTGTGGAAGAATAACGAACCAAAACACTCTAGACCTAGTTTCTGCTCACGTGCAGAACGCGAGCAGCCACTTCCGGCCGTTCGGCCACCAATCTCCGGCAAGAAACGGCCGGAGAACCACCTGAAAAATCTTCCCCAAGGTCTTGGGGTTCTAACCTAACTGGAATCACCCTAAAATACCCTCTGTGGACCGAGAACGAGCAAATCTCCCAACCTCGCTCAACTTGCGCGACCTGCTGCGCATCAGAAGATATGGTCGGTTCCAGCCCTTTCCAGCCATGAACCAGCCCTCCAAACTGACCCTAAGGACCCTAGATCAGACCCCTAACAAAGGTGTAGCAGTCCCGATCAAGCCGTGGTCAGAAAACTCGTCAACATGAGCCTTATGCATAAAAAACGTGATTACATGCATGAATCATGAATAATATCCTTAAATTCTGAAAACACATGCATTAACAAATCATTCATAGTAAAAATCAGTGTATATGATTTTAATGGTGGCCAAGAATGGATTCGAGACGTGCCTTGATGAATATTTGCAAGAAATAACGTTTATGTCGCGTCGTACGGCTCTCCGGGACGAACAGATCTCCAACCAATATTAAATCTTAAAAGCTCGGCTACGGGGCTGTGAAAATCTTGCTGGAACGATGAAGATGATGGAGAAAGGTTGAGGGAGGCGGCTAGGGAGTTGAGGCATGAGATAGGGTAGAAAATCTTAGGATAATATTTGGGTAGTCTAGGTTAAATATTTAAATAAATACTTTGGGTAGATAATTACTAAAATTTAAACTAAAAAAATACATGATAATTTGCTAAAAACTTAAAAATCCCGAAATAATAAAATAGGTGATTTTTAAAACTTAATAAAAGTCATTAAAATTATTTATTTTGGGTAAAAACGGACATCTAAATATACATATATATAAATACCATAATTTTCTTCAAATTATACCTTAAAATAATATTTTAAGGCTCCTAAAAATCTCCGAAAATATTTTGGGTGAAAACAAACATCTCGTCCGTCCACGGCCCCGCCTACGCGATCATAAAATAAACTTTCTCAAATAAATTCATAAACCACAGAAAACAAATTTAAATGCCGAAAAAATATTTAAAACATGAAAATAAATCACATAATTTAAATAATCACTCATAAAAATAATTTAACACATTTTCACATTATTTTAAACTTATTAAATCTCTTAGTTATACATGCGGATTTACGTAGCAAATTTTCGGACGTTACATGTGTAATACCCAAATCATGCATTCAAAGGTTCGTATTTTTACACATAGGCGTAATTAATTATATATTGTTGACGTGACAAATCATGAGACATTAGATCTATCATTGGGGTATTACTAATATGTTAGGTTGAAATCTACCCTAGACGAAAACTGATGGAACCAAAAACTTCGCCCAATTACGGGTGTTTGTAATTAAAAAAAATGATAATTGACTTTTGGTTTAAAAAAATCAGTTTTCCATGTTTATTAAACCCAATGATTATGCGTAGTTTTTACTTGATTTGATTGAAATCAAATTCAAGTCACATGAAATAGTGATTTTGATTTTACAAAATTGATTTTGTTGCAAAGTTGATTCTATAATCATTTACTTATTAAATACTACCCATTTTTTATTTTCAATTTTTCACATTTTATTTTCAAACTCGAAACACTTCTGATTTCTCTATGCTCCTTCGAAATCCATAAATTTTATCTCTTCTACATAATCATCAATTTTGCAAAACACTTCCTGCCAGTACATTTTCAAACCAATAGCCCAAAAATTGAAACTTTTAGCCTTTTCTAGCTCCATTCTCTGTAAAAGTACACATTTGAAATTCTAACAAGCTATAACATACTATACCCATACATCAGAAGAAACTTTCTTTGCATGAAAATGGAAATGAGATTCCAAAAAAAAAAAATAATAATAATAATAAAAATCGTTGGGAATAATCAAGGAAAACGGGTCCTACCCGCTGTTAAATGGGCCCATCCTTACCAGATTTCACCCAGTTGGTATATTTACTCCGCGATTTAATTGAATTTTAATATAATGTTGGGTCCTTTTCCAAGCAAAAACTAGACTCGTTTGCCTTCTTGCTTCTTTGTGTGGGCTATGGCTACTAATCTATGTTCTAATCAACATTTTTTTAAAAAACTTTTGTTAGCAAGCTTTATAAGCTTTATACATATATTATATATACATGTCTAACTTAAGATATCCGTCTCATAGTTAATTTTGTCTTTTAAGACAACATAATCGATCAATAAAAAACTCGATCTGTATATTCGTTTAATCTCTGTTGTTTCTATTATTAATTTAAACATCGGAAAGATTACGTGACAGATACAATCTGATCAGAACTATTCGTGTATACATATATGCATAAATACAAATATGATCGTATCCATTGTAATTAATTTTCAAGTACTGTTTCGTCGAAATATCTGCATGTGTTTTCTTGGATACTAGCTAGGATCATATTTTTTGTGGGTGTATGTTGTTTTATAGCTTATAATATGACGATGAGTTGACTCATGCAAAATGCGAAAATCGAGAGAAAAAGCTTGTAAACTTTGAGCTAAAAGAAAGAGAAATCAGTAATCATTTCTAAAAGATGGACCCGTTCGATCCACGGGTCTCGAATCAAAATAATAATCTAATTTATATTTTATTGGAAGATCTATATATTATTTTATATATATACTTTGATGTGTAGTTTTATAAAAAAAACTATTTTTGAACTTATTTTGACAATGTTTGGATTTTACATAAGATCTGATTCCACAAAAAAAAATAAAAAAATTACGTAAAGATCTACTAGCATATTTTTGTTATATATATTAAATCCAGATTAAAAAAAATACAGGACAGAAATAAAATAATAATTCGAAGTGGGTCCTAAAAGCCCATAAAATATTGGGCCAAGCACGTGAATTTGTCGCCATTGGATTTTTCATCATCATATAAATTAAACGCAATGGATTTTGTGGTCCCAATGTTAACATACATGATCAAAGGAAAATGAAAGGAATTAGTTAACATATTATTTCTTTTTTATATAATACAATTTTTTTAAAAATAATATAATACGAAATTTTGATTGTGTTATATAGTAGGGTCGTTGCGATTTTTTATTTTTTCGCCGAAATATTTCGTACTTAAAACCCCAATAAAATGCAAATTTTATGGAAAACCCAAAAATACTTTATTTTCTGACAATTTATAAATGCATCAATTTGTGTAAAAAATGTTATTTAAGGTAACATAAAATTTTCCTAAATATGTATTATTTGTAGTAACTGACATTAATATGTGTAATAAATTACTCGATAGAATAATTAGCTGTACTGCTGTATGACTCATTATTCCTCTTACCAGTGAAGTGGACGATTATTTGACTAGATCCATAATTAAGTGCACCGTACTTATTAGAAAACCATGCATATATATATATATACATATATATATATATATACTATTAATAAAGGAAGAGGGAATAATAATAACTACTTTTTATGATGCTTTTTTTAATATTCTAAATATACCCTTAATTTGTTGTGGTTTTTGTTTTTTTAATTCAAATTTGATTTACTTTTTTAATTTATTTATTTTAATTTTTTTTAAAATTAGGGAAAGAAGCTCAACACAACAAAATTTGAGAGCATTGTGACTTTATAATTTTAAGTACCAGCTTCAATATATATATTTTAAATGGTATTGAAACAATTGCATTCGTAGCTCCAATTAGGCAATTACGGAGGAGGATTCGTACAGTCGACGTAATATAGTGAGATAAGATGTTGTATATTAATTTGTTGTTGTGTTAAAATTGTAATTTGTATACAAATATAAGATGCATATTTTGATTGATTTATATATTTTGGAAACATATAAGTACTTTATTGTTTAGAAAGAGAAGATTCAGATTATTGGACCCTCTATGGTCTATCTATACACACAATAACAAAGAGAAGGGGTCGGGCTCAAATGGATCCCAGTTGATTTGAGAAGCATTTTATATAATAAAAAGATTATTTGAATAAATCGATTTTTTTAAAATAAAAAGTGGAAAGGAAGCCAATGGACCAATTTGTTTTTACAGAAAAAAATTTATATGTGGTGTTAAAAGGCTCCTTTTTTTAAAAAAAAGTTGAATATGGATACTTTTTAAAAAGTGTGATTACAATTTAAGCATCAAATATAATCTACTTTATTATTTATTGCTAGATGATCCGAGGAGTTAAATTTGGAAAGCAAAAAAAAAAATAGATGAATAAAAACTTAGAAAAAAAAGGCTTAAACACTAGCTTAGGGGTGGCAAATTTTACAAAAATCCCGACCCGTCCCGATTCCCAACCCGTTCCCGTCCCGAATTTTTTCCGTGCCGAACTTTTCTCAACCCGAGTGTTCGGGATTTTTTCCGACCCGATCAATGTCGGGATCGGGATAGAAAACCCTTCCCGACGGGATTCCCGACCCGACCCGAATATAAAAATAATATTTTTTAATAATATTTTTTAATTAAAAAAATAATTTTTTTTAATTTTATGTTTTAATATTAATGTTTTATAATTATATACCATATAATTTTTTTATATTTATCTTTTTTAATATTAACATTGAGTTATAATTTTTTATTTTGTTTTTTTTATTATTATGAATAATTATATGTTTTTTTATTAATCAAGTAGTTGTTTTAGTTTATTTGTAATGTACTAAAAAAATGTTTTAGTTTTTTAATGGTTATATATAGAGAAATTTTAATTTATTTGTAATGTATTAAGAAATTGTTTGATTTTTTTCATAAATTTTTTTCAAAAAAATATTTTCATAGAGATTTTTTTTTAAAAAAATATTATTCGGAATTATCCTCTCCCGACCCGACGGGATCCCGAATGTTCGAGATCCCGAACATTCGGGTCCCGACACATCTCGGGTGCAGGATCGGAAGAAAAAAAATATCTCAATTCCTATCGGAACGGGAATCGGGTAAGGGGATTACGGAACGGGTCCCGACGCGATTCCACCCCTACTCTAACCTATGTATATATTTTTGAAATTTTATCGCTCTCTTCTTCTTCTTCCTTTTTTTTTTTTTTTTTTTTTTTTTTTTTCTTTCCATCTTACGGATACCTAGAACACACGCGATCGAATTCTACGTGGTATTATTTAGTTTTGCTCAAAATGTCTATTACACTGCGTGTGAGTTAAATGCAAAGAAAGTGACGGGTCATCGGATGCGGGTTGGGTCGTGCCCCGGTCCCCACCCTCGCCCACCCGATTTGTTAGGCTTCTGTCTATTTGCATGCCTACACATATTTATCTACGGATCTCTATGTATTAACAACGAATCACACGCGTTGATTTTATGTTTTGTTTGAATTGGTCAAATAAGTAAACTTTTGATAAATAGTTAGGAGCCAATTCTCCCTATCAAGTACCAAAGGCGAGCTTATGTCATAAAACTTTTCAGTATGGTTTTTATCGTATTAGCGTAGTTTGTAGGATATTTTGTTAGTATAGTGGTTTACCCAATGGTTATTAGTCTAATGGTTTATCGGGCGGAACCAGGATTTTTAAATTATTTGGGCTAAAATCTTAGCCTCTAAAATTGTTTAATCATTTGAATCGAACCACCCAAGCTACTATCAAATTAATCCAAAATTTTTCAAAATTAATATATATAAAATTTTATAATTTTTTCAGACCACCCAGGCTAAAGCCCGAGTACCACCATATGTTGTTCCGCCCTTGGTTTACCCCGTACGTCATAAAGGACAACAATTGTGATTCTCACGCCATAAAAAATAATAATAATTATTATAAAATACGTATGTTGCGTGCGTGATACAATACAAAAAAAAAATTAGTATTTTATATATATAATACTTTACGTACTATTTTTTTTTTTTACTATGACCATTTGCTTCCATTTAATCCAAGATGGGATATCAAAAAGAGAACATAGAGAGAGAATTGGGAAATAATGATAATTTTAAATATTATTAGTTTTGCTCTTCGTATATTGCTAGTTTTAAAAATAGTACGAGTAATTTTGTATAATCATTAAAACAAGAGAGACTATTATTATGTGACTATCTTCCATTATAATATTTTATATAATTTCGTACATATATAACTATCTAATTATATTAGATACTCGTATACTACGGACTTTCACTTAATTTGGTGATATTTATTTCAATTTATAATTATACTCTCATTATGTAATTTATTCGTGAAAGTTTTGTTAATGTTCCTAAAATAAGATTTATTTTAAATAAGCTCAGATTTTTAAAAATGTTTTTATTTAAAAAAATGCATAATCGAATTTAATCACGTAAAATGTGTAAATAATCACTAGGTACATATAATGGGATTTTAGCATCGGGGAAAAAACTTATCAAAATGTAGAATGAACAATATTAAACTGCACATTCAGGAGTACGGGTAATTGATTAATTCAAATTGACCGTTGCATCATGAGTTTTAGTTCGGAGCAAACAGAGTTCTAAAAAATGTGAAGCGCGTTGTAGATGTCAATCTTTAAGATTAAGTGAGCTTGGAATGAGTTTAAGCCTAAAAAATTGTTTTTAATTTTTATTATAATTTTAATTATTTTAAGACAAATATTAAATAAAACGACAGATTAATCATAAATATAAAATTTAATAAATATTTCAAGTTTTATTGTAAATATACATACTCATAAATTTTTTTTTTATTTTTTTAAATGAAATATTTCGTTCTAAAAAGTGTTTGCTTAATCGAGCTTAAACGTATTAAAGTTTAAGCGATATTAAGCGTCGATTAAGCGAGATTTTTAGAACACTGGTTCAGTGTATTCTTATTAACGGTGGATTTAGTCACTATCATTGTTTTAAAAAAAATTTAATATGGGTATAAAATTCATGTGTTTTGAATCCATGAACCATGATATCTCATTAATTTTATTAATTGTATTGGATAGATGAATAAATTAAATCCTATATGTACAGACACTGTCTAGCTCAGAAAGGTCTATGGTGGATATTTATTAATACATGTGAGGTATATAATTTTTTCTGTGGATCTCACGTATATTGATAAAATTATATCTTAGTTTTTGATTCACTACAAAGACAATGCCTATATATGTACTAATGAAAAATTTCGGATAGATGAAAAATCAAAATTGGTAGCCCAAGTTGCATTCCCGATATCGATACAATCAACGTAAATGAGTTCATAAATCTAGCCAAACGTTGTAGTTAGTAATGAACAAAAGTTTGTGGATGTTTTATAGTTCATATGATACTAAAATTTTGAATTTAAGAATATTAGATATATATCTAATCTTTTAATTATCGTATAATTAAAATATCAAATAATAAATGAAATATTAAATTAGCCAATTCAAAATCTAATTATAACAATCTTCTGTGGACCGAAAAAAAAAAAGATTATTCTAAGTACGCACAACTCATTGAAAATCTCGTTCTAATTAATACGGTGGAAAATAAATGTAGTAACAAATAATTGACCACCCATGTCGTCCAAATTATTAAATATAGGTTGTTGTTTGGTGCAGATCTACGGTCTACGTGATATTGCATTCTGTATTATGAAGCATAATTCACCTACGATCCAAGGCTTTGAATAATTCAATTTTTTAAGCTAGAATAAAATAAAATCATCTAATATTACAATTTGAAGGTAATATATATCCTATGATCTAACCCTACAAGGACCTACTCAAACAATAATTTATAATATTGAATTGCCATAGACGATTTCTCTTCCTCAGTTATTTTTTGAAATATCGTGATCAACTTTAATTATAAATTATTAATCACAAACATCCATTGAATTTTTTTAATAAATTTAAATTTAGTCAAGCATTGTTTTGAAAATGCTAAAAAAACACTTTTTAATGCACAAAAGCTTTAATATAGGAAATGGTCTCACGGGTCAATTGTACGTATGAGACAAATATTTTATTTGACTCAATCCACGAGAAGATATTTTTTATATAAAAATATTAATTTTAATTGAAAATATAAATATATATGTGAAACTGTCTAGTATGAGATTTTTTATTTAATGATTTCGTAACACTACCCTTAAGCCCCCTTCGACAAATCATATCCATGGATCGATCCCAAGCATGCAGACTCCATCCTATTTTTTAACGTGCGAGTTTGTAACTGTTATTTTTTATGCGCATTGAGTAAACCCCATATTAACGCAATATTTTACAACCCACATTATTCAATTAAAATACAGTGAACAAGCTCTGTGCGACAAACTTATATAAAGAGATGTCGGAGAAGGCCAAACGCTCAGCTATTAACATATTGATCCAATAGCTAGTGGTATTAAGACTTGAATCCGGAATTGGATCATATGCATTTGGGAGGCAGCTCCTATGCAATAATGAATAATGTACACTCCCTTGTTTAATGCTCTACTATCTATTTTATTTACTAACGATTAATATGTATATTTCGACCTCACTAAGACATAGTTTGATACACTTGATAAGTGAATGATTAATAAATTATCTTCTCTCATTTCATGTTTGATATATTTTTAAAAAGCTCATGATAAGTCAATGAACTCGTGATAAATACTTCTATTTCAAGTAGACTATGTATCCCTTTAATTTGGTAGAAAAAATTTAATACAAGCAAAAAAATACTACAAAAATCCAAACTTAATAATTACATTCATGCATGTGCAAGATCTTGAATAACAATGAAAAATAAAATTTATTATGATAAGGTTAATTTCGTCTTTACAATCCAATATATCAATTTAATCACTCTTATTAAAATCATATCAAACATTTAATATAGTATCCTATCATTTTACTTATCCTTATCTGTTTGGTACATTTATTACTAATCTCGGTATAATTTATCTTGTCCAATACCGCGTTTTTTTGTCATATTATTTATCCATATATTAATTATTTATTTTACATCAATCAAATCATTGATTATTTATTTCACATCAATCAAATCATTCAATTTAAATTACTGTATTATCCCTTATAAATAATATTATTTATATTTTATTTAATGTTAAAATGACAAAATAATAATTTATCATTTTTATATAAAATTTAATCAATCAAATCAAATAAACTATAATCTATCAATCAAATAAAATATTATATTAACTATCATTTCTTATTTATTTTTCTATTGCATAACATTATTTATCCATGTATTATTTATCTCATCACTCGAACCAAACGGTATTGTATATCATTTATTTATCCAATCATATGTACCAAACTATGCCGAAAAACTAGAGTTTGTCTCTCACTCTTTTCATGTACTTAATTTAACTCACATTCAATATTTTTTTAAAAAAATTACTAATATTATTAGCTTTTTATTAAAAAAAAAACTATTATATCTATACATATATACAATATAATAATGCCTAAACCTCTTAAGGGCCCCGTTTGATAGACATGATATATGCTGGATTGATAACTAAGTCCATGTTTGAATTGATTTTTGAATATGAACTGTGATATGGATTGATAAAAGTTGGACTAGCCCATGGACAACCCATAAACACAATCTACCATTGATTATATTTGTCCACATGGATTACAAAAATAATTTACAAAGCTATTCCTTCACTATAAATAATGAAAATCACATGGGTGGAAAGAAATTGGTCCACTTGATTAATAATTGAGAGAGAAAAGAGTATTTTGGTTAATCTAAATTATTTGTACTAATTTATCCCACTTTTAAAAATCATATCAAACATAAAAAAAACTATAAAATACATATTTATATTTTCTTATCAATCAATATTGTAGTCTAAGATTCATCTCATCTTTGTACCAAACGATTAGAATAACCACATTGGTTAAATGAATGAATGGACAAAAATGTCATTTACCACTTATAACTATCATTTTTAAATTTTAATTTTTAATTTAAAAATATAAAAATATTTATTATTTTTAGATATAGTAAACTATTTATGCACGCGAATTTTAGCGTATGCGGATTACTAGTTATTATAATTGATGTCTATTATCTATATTATTTGAATACAAGAGCAATTTAATATTAATTTTTTATAAGTCTCTATTTGTGTTAACTATTAGATTTCAATATTTAAAACCATTTTTTTCAACACAATCCAAATAACATTATATCTATCATCCATTACACACGCATTGTATATGTCGTGTAACATATTCGAGATCAAATTTAATAATAAATCGTATGCATTAATTAAAACTAAAACAAGTGAAAGAGACTTCACCAAAAATAAATACTATTAGATATAGTATAGATAAGCATGTAGAGGTGCAACTGTGCTAGTATATCCAAGCATATGGGTAATACCTAAATCATGCATCCAACGGTTCATATTTTTACACATAGGCGTAATTAATTATATATTGTTGACGTGGCAAATCATGAGAAATTAGATCTATCATTGGTGTTAGGAATCAATCCAAAATTTGGTATTCGAGAATTCACCAAGCAAACGAACACACAAAAACAACAACACAATCCCAGAACAGATAAAACCAATGCACACAGATCAAACTCACACACTCACGCGAAAACAATAAACAACGCAAGTATTTACGTGGTTCGGCAAAGATTTGCCTACGTCCACAGGAGAGCAACACACACACTTTTATTAATCACCAACAGAAACAACCAAGCTCAAGAACAGAGTTTATTACAGAGATGGACTTGGACAAGCTATCAAGCTAGATACAGACACAATTCAAGCTTAAAGCCTTGAATCTACCCGTCACAATCTACGCTTAGTTTTCTCCTCCGAAATCTCTCCTTCTTCTCTCTCAATATATTCTGAAGAATTTTGATTTTCTGTTATTCTCGTTGCGGCCAGCTTCCATCTGCTTATATAGAGAATTAGATCGACTTTCATCTTGGGCTTTAGGTCAACAGTAATTTACGACCCAAATATAAAGTCAACATGGTCCAGCCCGATAAGCTTTCATTCATCAGTCTGATTTGCCCTCGTATTTCGATCTGCATTGATCTGCCTCCAAGCGTATAGCTTTCTCGGACACTTCATCTGACTTCTTAACCAAGTCACAATACTCGAGCAATCTATCTGCATGAACTCATCCGAAAATTCATCTGACCATCACTTCGATCTGATCCCAATATTTGATCTGGTCATGAACTCATCTGATCACTGAGCTCATCTGATATGTACTATTCGATCCGATCTCTTCTCTATTCTCATTCAATATGATAGAAGCATACTTCAACAATCTCCACCTTGATTCTTTCAGGTTGAATGCTGCTCTCCATCCTAGCCTCCTTGGCTAATTTCCAATCACCGCATTAACTAAGTCCAAACATTTCTTGAACTTAGCATACGGCAGTGACTTCGTCATAGCATCTGCAGGATTTTCTTCTGATGCTATCTTCACAAGGATCACATCTCCTTTTTCAATTACATCTTTCACGAAATGCATCTTCACATCTATGTGTTTCGATCGTTCATGATAGACTTGGTGTTTCGTCAAGTGTATTGCACTTTGATTGTCACAGTGTACTACAACTTGATCTTGTTTTACACTCAACTCCGCTATCATCCCTTTTAACCACAACACTTCCTTTATGGCCTCGGTAACAGCTATGAATTCTGCCTCAGTGGTAGAAAGAGCAACCACTGAGTGTAAATTTGACTTCCAGGTGATCGATGTACCATAAAAGGTGAACACATAACCAGTCAATGACTTTATTGTGTCTAAGTTCCCAGCAAAATCCGAATCCACATATCCAACTACCGGATCAATTCCATCTTGTTTTTTTCTCAAATTTCAATCCCAACCCAGTTGTGTTTATGAGATATCGGAGAATCCAATTAAGTGCTTCCCAATGATATGTTCCCGGATTAGCCATAAATCTTGACACTACACTGATTGCATATGCCAAATCAGGCCTACTACACACCATTCCATATATGAGACTCCCCACTCCACTAGCATATGGAATACCAGTCATCTTCATCTTGTCTTCCTCACTTTCAGGTGACTGATTCGCAGATAGCTTCAAATGTTGTCCCAGAGGGGTCAAGACAGATTTTGCTTGATTCATGTTATACCTCAGAACAACCTTCTTTAAGTAGTTCTTCTGACTCAGATGAATCTTCAGTCTTTTCCCGTTTCTCACTATATCCATGCCCAGAATTCTTTTCGCTTCACCCAGATCTTTCATCTCAAACTCTGTGTTGAGCTGTTGTTTCAAGGATGATATCTCTGTCCTACTTTTACTTGCAATCAATATATCATCAACGTAAATCAGTAGGTACAAGATAACCTGTCTTTCATCCTTCTTCAGATAGACACATCTGTCATATTGGCTTCTCACTAAACCAATATCAATCATGAACTCATCAAATCTTTTGTTCCACTGCCTCGGACTCTGCTTCAGCCCATACAATGATTTTCTCAGTAAGCAGACTTTGTTCTGGGTTTTCTGATGTATGAAACCCTTTGGTTGTTCCAAGTAAATGGTTTCTTCCAGGTCACCGTGTAGAAATGCAGTTTTCACATCCATCTGCTCAAGCTCCAGGTTGAGCTGGTTCACCAGTGCTAACATAATCCGGATGGAACAATGTTTGACCACTGGAGAATAGACTCATTAAAATCTATCCCTTCTACTTGACCAAAACCCTTTGCAACCAATCTTTTTTTATACTTGATCTGATCTGTACCAGGAGTTCCTTCCTTCTGTTTATAGATTCACTTGCATCCCAATGTCTTTTGATGCTTCGATCTGTCTACTAGCTTCCAGGTTTGATTCTTCTCGAGTGAGTTCATCTCTTCATTCATAGCTTCAATCCACTTGTTTTTCTGTTTACTCGCCATAGCTTCATCATAATTATTCGGCTCTGAATGCTCCACCTCCTCAGCTACTGTAAGTGCATACCAAGCCAGATCAGCTTCACCAAACCTCTTAGGAGCTCTGATCTCCCTTCTGGTTTTGTCCCTTGCAAGATTGTAAGTGCTCAAATCCTCTGTTTGATCTCTTGCTGTCACAATCTCATCTTGCATCTCTTCTGACCCTTCATATGGCACAGAAGACTCCACCTTAATCGGTAGTTTATCATTCACACTGATCTGACTGTCCTTTCCATCTGTATTCATTTTATATCCCAGTCTGGATTCATCAAACTTCACATCCCTGGTGTTGAAGCACTTTGGACCTCTTGATTCCAGGTTCCAAACCTTATAACCCTTCACACCATCAGGATACCCAATGAATATACATCTGGCTGCCCTTGCTTCCAACTTGTCCTGTTTCAGATGAGCATGCAAGACATCCGAATACCCTCAAGTTTGAGTAGTCTGCAGGTGTTCCACTCCACTTTTCCATTGGTGTCTTGAAACCAATCGCACTGGATGGACACCTATTGACCAAATAGCATGCAGTAGATAATGCTTCTCCCCAAAAGGACTTAGGAAGAGAAGCATTGATCAACATACATCTGACTCTTTCCAGAAGAGTTCTGTTCATTCTCTCTGCCAGACCATTTTGCTGTGCCGTTCCTGCCACTGTTCTGTGTCTAGTAATGCCTTTCTCCTTACATAGCTTGACAAACTTATCTGATAAGTATTCCAGCCCGTTATCTGTTCTCAGGTGTTTAACTCTTCGATCACTCTTGTTCTCAACTGCCAGCAGCCATTCTTTAAACTTGTCATATGTTTCAGCCTTAGTCTTTAAGATTAATATTCATACTCTCCTTGAGTAATCATCTATCAAATACATGAAGTATCTGCCTCCACCATGAGTTTCTGTCCGAGAAGGACCCCATAGATCTGAATGAATGTAGGCCAATGGTTGCTCAGTTGTGTGACTTTCTTGACCAAACGATACTCTTTTTGATTTCCCAAGAGCACAACTATCACACAGCTCAAGTGAGTCGATCTTATCTCCACCTAACAGACCCTGTTTAGACAGCTCATGTAATCCCTTCTCACTTACATGTCCAAGCCTCAGATGCCATAGCTTGGTCCTGTCTTGCTGTTCCTGAATATTTTTTGTACTTCCAATAATCATTTCACCTTGTAGTACATACAGGAGGTTCCCCTTGACAGCTTTCATAACAACAAGAGATCCTTTTGACACTGAGATACTGTCTGCTCCTGATTTGAATGAATATCCCCGAGCATCAAGCGTTCCCAATGATATCAAGTTTCTCTTCAACTCAGGCACATACCTCACCTTGGTGAGTACTCTGTCAATCCCATCATACATCCTTATTCTGATATTTCCAGAGCCATTTATTCTGCATGATTGATTATTCCCCAACATCACCAGGCCCTAATCTGATTCCTCCAATTTTTCAGACCAAGATCTTATAGGACACATGTGAAAGGAGCATCCTGAATTCAGTATCCACTCGTGGTTATGATCACCTTTAGAAACCACCAATACTTCTGCTGAGTCATATCCATCTGTAGCTATGGCCAGAGTACCATCATCCTTGGGTTTTTCATGTTGCTTCCCTTTCCTTTCCGGACAATCTCTTCGCAGATGTCCAACCTTCTGACAAGCATAGCACTTCATATTACCCAAATTTCTGTTCTGGTATCTTCCTTGACTCTTCGATCTGGACTTTGGCCTGTATTTTTCACTGGATGTCCTCTTATCACTTCTGCCTCTCGCCGTAAGACCTTCTCCATGTGATTCAGTGTTTGTGTTTGAATTTTTCTGAAGTTCTTTGGATTGAATAGCAGACATAACTTCTTTCAATGTTATCGTCTGTTCTCTTCCATATAGCAAAGCATCCCTGAAATTTTCATATGCTTTAGGAAGAGCATTCAGAAGTATCAAAGCCCGATCTTCATCCTCAAGCTTTACTTCAATATTCTCCAAGTCATCCAATATCTTGGTGAATTCTTCGATCTGGTCTTCAAGGTTCTTTTCATCCTTGATCACAAAGGAATACAATATCTGTTTCATGTACAGACGATTAGCCAGAGATTTTGTCATGTAGAAATTTTCGAGTTTAAGCCACACCACCGCTGCAGATTATTCTCTAGCCACCTCCCGAAGAGGTCTATCTCCCAGACAGAGAATAATTGCACTGTGTGCTTTCTCGAGCAGTTCATCCTTGTTCTTTATCTCATCGGACATCTCCTCCTTCTTCTTAAGAGCCTCCACCAATCCTTGTTGTATCAAGATTGCACGCATCTTAATCCTCCAGAGCGAGAAATCGTTCTTGCCCGTAAACTTCTCAATATCAAATTTCATTGATCCCACCATCTTTGCTTAGTTTCCCACAGACGGCGTCACTTGTTAGGAATCAATCCAAAATTTGGTATTTGAGAATTTACCAAGCAAACGAACACACAAGAACAACAACGCAATCCCATAACAGATAAAACCAACGCACACAGATCAAGCTCACACACTCACGCGAAAGCCATAAATATCGCAAGTATTTACGTGGTTCGGCAAAGATTTGCCTACGTCCACGGGAGAGCAATACACACACTTTTATTAATCACCAACAGAAACAACCAAGCTCAAGAACAGAGCTTATTACAGAGATGGACTCAGAAAAACTATCAAGCTAGATACAGACACAATTCAAGCTTAAAACCTTGAATATACCCGTCACAATCTACGCTTAGTTTTCTCCTCCAAAATCTCTTCTTCTTCTCTCTCAATATATTCTGAAGAATTTTAATTTTCTGTTATTCTCGTTGCGGCCAGCTTCCATCTGCTTATATAGAGAATTAGACCGACTTTCATCTTGGGCTTTAGGTCAACAGTAACTTACGACCCAAATATAAAGTCAACATGGTCCAGCCCGATAAGCTTTCATTCATCAGTCTGATCTGCCCTCGTATTTCGATCTGCATCGATCTGCCTGCAAGCGTATAGCTTTCTCGGACACTTCATCTGACTTCTTAACCAAGTCACAATACTCGAGCAATCTATCTGCATGAACTCATCCGAAGACTCATCTGACCATCACTTCGATCTGATCCCAGTATTTGATCTGGCCATGAACTCATGTGATCACCGAGCTCATCTGATCTGTACTATTCGATCCGATCTCTTCTCTATTCCCATTCAATATGATAGAAGCATACTTCAACAATTGGGGTATTACTGCTATGTTGAAATCTACCCAAATAAGTTGCGACAGTCATAATTTTATACCGAAATTTGACATTTATGTTAGGTAGTGTTTGCAATCTCTAAAAATAAGTGATTATGAAGATTTTTTTTACAAATTTGTGAAAAGAATCTCCATAATCACTTATTTTTAGAGGTTGCAAATACTACCTTAGTAACCCAGATCCAAATTTGAGGATTAGATTATTTTGATTTTGTATTCTATTTGGATTGAACCCTAAGATACCGTTTGGTACATTGGATGAAAGTGAGATGATACACAAATTTTTACTTATTCCATGTTTCTTTTATTTTTTTGTTAACCCAATGTCATCTCATGGCTCGATATGATATTATATGTGGGCTTGATGAAAAATTTCTTCCAACCCATGATATTAGTGAAGGATGAGTAGAAATTGGAAAGGACAATTAAGAGATTCTATAGTAATAAACACAATAATCTTACAAAATTTAAAACATACAAAACAACATATTATTCACATCTATGTATTGCTCATCAATATTTCATTATATTTTTATTACACTTCTATTTATCTCTCATGTATCTCATCCATGAAACCAAACAGTATCCTAACAATAATATATATATTCATACTATGGTGGATTGGTTTTTGTTTCACCAATTTTTTCATTATTGAACACTTCAAGTTTTATTTAAAGGATTAAAAATGTGATTGAACGAGTTTGTCGTACATGATTTATCAATCACGGTTTTTACTTTGTCAATGTGATTTGAATGATATTGTTAGTTCGAGATTGCGCTCATTATACATCGAAGGATATCGACTATCGAGTCGAGTATGAAGTATGAAGTATTGACAATGTCAAATAAAATAGAAAGGATGGATAATAATTTTTTGAGTTATTACTTAAAATGATCAATAATTTGTTACAGTTGAGTAACTGAGTTGGGTTTGGGACCGAAGCAACGCAGCTTTCAGAGCAGAGTTGGGGGTTTCTATTCTATATTTCTATTAGATAATATGTGTATATATATAAATATCGATAAGTGAAAAAAAGAGGGCTAATGAATTTTACACTGAAAACAGCTCACCGCGCGAGCGATAGAAACCAGAAGAATGGATTTTGACCAATGCCCGCCATTGACGTTGAAGCTTTTCACGCAGAACTTTTAAAGCATCACAGAGCTCTACTTGCCTGCTTTTTCCATCCCCATTTCAAGTACACTTCCACTTTTTCCAAACCTCCAGAGTTGGCACTTTTTTTCTTGTTCGGAAATTGTATCAAACATTTGGGGTGTGTGCATGTTTTTGTTTTTGTTTTTTAAAAAAATTATTGTTTGTTGAGGAGAGAAACTTCAATTTAACGAGTTGCTGTCGTTTTGTGGGTTCGATTTTATTGATTGGAATCTGGTTTTTCAAGTTTTATTGAGGGTATTTCTAATTCTGGAATTTCAGTTCTCGATACTCGAAATTTGCTCAAGTTAAGTGGTGGAACTGAGTTAAAGATCCCTAGTACATTCGCTGTCTGCTTACTTTTTACTCAATTTAGAGTTTATTTACCATCTTTCGCGAGACCAAGCTCTGGATTTTCAAAATTTCGAGTTTCAGATGAATTGTTTGCCATAGCTGATTCAATTAGTGATTTTTTTCTCAATTATGGAACCACAAGTAGAAGAAACTCAGCTGCCATTTAGATCCGGAATACGCGGGTCAAATCCAGAAGAAATGGGCTTCGGATTTTTGCAAGCCCACGACGTAATATCAACTCAAACTCCATCGGAGACCGGTGGGAGCTCTTTCACGGCGCTTCTCGAACTTCCGCCACCACAGGCGGTGGAACTCCTGGTGAACGAAGATTTTCGGGCGAAAACTCCGCCGCCTCCCCCCATTTTTCCTTCCAATGCTGCCCTCATCGACCGAGCTTCCAAGTTTTCAGTTTTTGCTACGGCTGGCAATTCGCCGGAGGGTAACTCTGTGGTGTCAGGTTCTATGAAGCCAGATGTGGTGAAGCAAGAGCCACCGGACTCAGATTCGCACCTTAATTCATCAACGCCTGCAGCTTCAAACCAGAGTCCCAAGAGCCTGAAGCGGAAGGAGAAGGAGAAAAAGGTAATTTCGAACCCCGGACAGTGATATTCATGAATGTTCCTTTCCGGGACCTCCTAAGATGCTTCAACCATCTCATGAAAATTTCGAAATCCATATATTTTCCCCCTAAAAATACGTTTCTAAATTTCTCAGGCAAATGAAACGAATAAAAAGAGCAAAAAAGTGGCCCCGAATGATATTTCTGAAGGCAGTGGAGATAAGCTGCCGTACATTCATGTTAGAGCTCGCCGTGGCCAAGCCACAGATAGCCATAGCTTAGCTGAAAGGGTAGCACTCTTAATCTCATAATGATTATGTTCAATAATCTTTGATTAGCCGCTTAAAATGCGGTCAGGTTGCTAATCAAACAAGTTTTTTATACAGGCGAGGAGAGAGAAGATTAACGCCAGAATGAAACTATTACAGGAGCTGGTCCCAGGATGCAACAAGGTTAGCTGTCATTTTCTGGTGCCTTATTGGTTGGCGGAAAGGCAGTTGTTTCCCTATTATTAGTAATTCATTCGGATCTTAGTGCTATGTTGCAATTAAAAGATGCAACATTTGTAAAGTAGAAGGCATGCATGAGTTTGCACTGGCGAACCCATTATAAACTGTGGAGCCGAGAGATTAATATTTCCTACGGACCAAAACATATTTGAAATTTAATCTAAAAATTTCACAAACTTGTAGTGTAGTCTGGCTTCCAAATTCGTTGAGTCGTCTCCTTAAGTACAAATCCTCCTAGACCTACAGGGCTGTCCGTCAGGAGCCCGAAAACCTGAAAATTTAGTCTAGTCCAGTTGAATCTGGTCGGATTAATTCCGGTTTGGTAAAATCAGGTGGCTTTATTCCCACATCCGGGTAACCCAAGTTAACTAGATATTAAACTAAAATGTAAAATTTTATCTTTCACATATTCGGGTTACATGTTTTTCATAATTTTGTATATTCAAAAGCAAAAAAGAAGGGATTAGTCTGTCAATTGATGACCACCATTAGGGTGTCGCTGTCAACTTTTTAATGGGGGAATAGGAAGAAAAAGCTGATGGGATTTGCACCAAGAAAAGGAGCTGCCCCTGTTGAATTGTCCCTCTCATGATTCTTACATTTCGGTTTCACCCTTTGGCCCTTTGCATTGGGTCGTTACCTGTCATGCTAAGGACATTGTTGTCATTTGCTGCTTCACTCACCTCTTTTTCACTTAATGGTATTGCATCAAATTGGTTCACACTTTGGACTATTTCTTTTTCGCGATCCCACACAAAAAATAGTTACGAATATTCCACGTTTTCTTTTATGATTTGTGTTTATTACTTTAGTTAGGGAGAAGTGCTTTTAGGAGTTAGGCATTAAATACTGGAGTTATAATAGTTATTATTATTATTTGATAATACTCGAGTTATGATTATTTATTGTATTCAGTTGGTACTTTATTGGGAAAAACTTGGAAAATCTAAGGACATTTGGCTTGGTTGTTTTCTTGTTATGTCAGCTTTTTCTAGTTTTCTTCCTCAGATTTTCTCTTCATCATACTTGTTTCCTTTCTAATAAATATTTTTTTGGAGTACAACTCACTGACTTAGGGTGGGGTGGCAGTGGGGATTTCTATTTTGTTTAACGCGGGTTCTAAACCCACGCATAAGGGAGAGGTTTGTGCCAATCCTGCTATCAAGTTTTTGCCAAATCTTTTTGAGCGTTCTCGAGAGTGTACATTTATTTCAGTGGGCAAATTGTTATTATTATTATTTTTATTTTTTCTGCTGAAGAAAGTAGGCATTTCAAGGTACATTGAAATGAAAAACCAAATGCTCTCATGTCAGATTAATTTTATTTACGGTGGCGGTTTATCATTTATGTTCACTGTTGAAATCTCGTCTAAAAAGTTCGAGCTCATGAGAGGTGATACGATCATATTTTTATCCTTTGAACCACCCCCGCACTTGTAAGGCAGGGATAAAGGAATATATACTCGGAATTGGTATCCAAGATGTATACGTGAAAGTCAGTCAAATATTAGCAACAAAAGCCATCCAATTCTATCTTAAGAAATATGTTTGGAGTTTTTGTGCAGTGGTTTCAAACTTGTAACCCCATACATCTGATACCATCTTATAACTTATAACCGTGCTTATCCCTGCTTAAGCTCGTGGAGTCGCAATGAATAGTTTTATGCTTTAAGATGAATCTCCTGCAGACAACAAGGATCAGACTTGCTAGGCAGCTGCCTTAGCTAACTTCACAGTGTAATAACAACTTGTTTAGGAGAATCTTGACGCATAATTTCTTTCCACACAACAGTCCCTAATCATGGGTCTGAGGAATTTTGAACGGCCTCATACTCTTTTAAATAAAAGAATCTTCCACGAGACTGTTTTCATTTTCAACTATGATGGGGCCATTCTTTTCTTTTTTTGGGGGTCAGTCAGTACTCTGAATTTTGATCAGAATGTGTGAAATAGATCTGAAGCCTCTTTGGTTGATGCAATATCGTCAAACACTTTAGGGTGAGCTTTTTATTTTGAAGACTCATTTTGTGGCTCTACAGATTTCAGGGACTGCAATGGTACTGGATGAGATAATAAACCACGTGCAAGCACTTCAACGGCAAGTGGAGGTCTGACTCGGTGCACTCTCCCACTTATGTTTTATTTTGAATTTGACTTAGACTTATATCTGGTGGAATAATTGCATATAAAACATGCCACACCACCTATTCTTCTGTTCCCTTGAAGACTAAACAATGGTGTAAAAAACAGTCTCCGTATCTTCGATTTATCGTTTTAGATATCTGTTTTTACGTTGACCTTCATTAAGGTAGGAAGTTGTGTTTAGTGAACTGGGTATACTATCAGAAGGCTGATTAAAAGATCTTCATCGAACTGCAAGATTATTGTAATCTAACACTCTTAAATGACTCTTTAGCTATTAAAAATAAGGCTGATTAAAGATCTGCTTTGAACTGCACAATTATTGTAATCCAACACTCTTAAATGACTCTTTAGCTATTAAAAATTGTAGTTATTTGAGCAGTTTGGTCCCTTGTGTCCTTGTCACCTTTGTTACATTCAGATTTTCAGCTAACCATAAATGTTTCTTTTGACACCAGTTTTTATCTATGCGACTTGCTGCTGTTAACCCGAGAAGTGATATAAATCTCGACGCATTCTTGGCTGAAGAAGTAAGTATATATTAACTAAAACAGATACCACGGATAAAATAATATCAAAATGAGAGAACTGCGAACAAATCACAATAATTATATCATCTATTTGTATATATACAAGCCGTTTTAATTCCTCTCTGACTGACAAAATTGTTCGTGTAGAGTGAACCAGCAGTCGATAATAATTACCAAAGCATGTTTACTGCATCCGTGTGGCCCGAAGGCCAAATCAGTGGGAGCAGACAGCAATATCAACAGTTGTGGCACTTTGACGGGCTTCAGCAGCCCATCTGGGGCAGAGAAGAAGACAACTCTAACTTCATTACAACTGAAAATTCACTTTTAAGCTTTGATTCTTCATCAAATTCAGGTACTATAAGTTAATAATGGCACACTTTTCTTATTTCTAAGTGAAATTAGTTGGCCATTGAATCAAAGGTAATCTGTACAAGGGGACTCCTGGATTTTGGCGAGGATTGCCACTTAACGTAGCTTAGAGTGCAAAACTTAAGTAATAATTTGGTCTTGATTTGGGGAGTCTCTCAACAATGTTTGATTCAGGAAATGAATTATGAACTGTGATGATTAAGTTGTTTTATGGCACTGAAAAGCTGAAATGATAAGTATTGATCTCGTAGGAAAGTGTTTAATGGGTTCGAATATGTTTTGGAGAAAGAAATTGAAGACGAGATGAAAATGATTTGTTTCCATTTTCTCAAATAAATCGTACACTGTTGCGTTCGAAGAAAAATCCACATGTAAGAGAATTTAAGTTGGGCAGAGTGTCTTCGCTTACTTCCTTACGTTTGCTGTGGATCCTCGTCACAATCACCAACAATGTATTTATTTATGTCTTATGGGATTACTAGTAACTGACTCTTATGTTGTTTATGTCATCGTAGCTTCTCTGCACTCGAGCCAGCTGAAAATGGAGCTCTGAAGGAAGGCTAGAGTTTTTCGGGTAGCTCGGCCTGTATATAGCATATATCTTAGCAATTAGAGAGGTCTTCTCATTAGGGAGGCGTGATTTCCATGTATTATGTTGCTGGAAATCATCATTTGAGTCTATATATAAGAAGATTAAGTCGTTAAACATATTGATGTGTTGCTAATCTAAGCTAAACGTGTTGTTCCATCTTAATACATGGCACATTAACGAAGGTTGATTGATTCATAATGTAAAAAAAAATGTTGACTAATTTACGATGTTCCATGAAGCTAACGACATTATTAGCCTTCCTGACCTATGTTTTCGTAGCAAAAGAGTGGAAATGCCTTGAGCAGTGAGCGATATGTGCTTCGTGATATTATCAGGTCATTTGATCTTGAATTGTATGCATCAGTTTTGTTAGGTATGGCTGTGTCATGCTGCATAATTTAACAACTTTCCAGAAAACAAATGTACCCTTGGGTTTTATTTTTTTTACGACGTGAGAATCTGCCGCTGTTATTTTTCGGTTCTACTGGGTAAACCTCGGACTATTACATTAGTTTATTACATTAGTTAAAGTAGTGTTTCTAAGAGCTTATTTTAAATGTTTATCAGCGTAAGTTAAATTTCTAAGTAACTATTCTCTTTCATCTTGAGGTTTTCAATACAGGTGGCCAAGATTTGCTACTTTGAAATTACTTTGGTTGCGTATTGTCGCCATCATAGGTTGTCTCCAGAATATTTAGAAGTTGAATGACCAAATTGAGAAAGTGAAGCTAAAAAAATAAAAAGAAAAGTGATGAAAAGGTTCTTTCGACCCTATCCATGGGGTAATACCCATGGGTGGTGTGGACTGTTTTGATTGGTCCAATCATATGGGATCCACATAATTAGATTAATTAAAATTTTCTACGCCACCCATGAAATATTACCCCCGGGTAGATTTGAAATTTCCGATTTGAAATTTCCGAAAAGGAGGGAGTAATTAGAGAAATAAAATGTAACAGAAAATATTAAAAGAAAATAAAATTCGACCCCTACCTTTTTTATACATTGTGCTAGAAGATTTGACCGATAAAGCACTGTCACATTCTTTTCTTGTCATCTACTATATGTGATCCCTAATACTGGTGAAATATTAATTTAAATTCTAAATAAAATTCTCGCTTCAATAATTTTGGCTTTAAATAAGTAATCTATATGCCCTTCCACTAATTTTATTTTCATGATTCATTTTCTTTGAATATTTCCTGTAGCTCGTGTTCTTGTTTTTCACGGTTTTTCAATGTTCTAAAAAGCTCGCTTAAGCGACGCTTAATCTTTAATACGCTTAAACTCGATTAAGCGACCGCTTTTTAGAACGAAAGATTTCATTTGTTTTTTAAAATGAAAATATTTTTTTATAAATATGTATATTTATAGTTTAAAACTTGAATTATCTACTAAATCTTATATTTATGGTTAATCTAACATTTTATTTAATGTTTGTCTTAAAATAATTAAAATTATAGTAAAAATTAAAAACACGTTTTCACGCTTAAACTCGTTCTAAGCTCGCTTAAGCTTGACCCTCACGCTTCAACGCGCTTTACGCTTTTTAGAACCTTGGTTTTTCTAAATGAGCAATCCTAAACGTATGAAGAGTCTTTGTCATTTATTTTTTGGAAAATTATTTTTTAATCTTATATGTAAGTCTTGCGATTTTGGTATTATATTTATCAAATTTTCAATTTTAGTCAGCTATATATTTTTTTTGGGGATAATTTTAGTCAATTTTTCGACTTGACGCTGACATAAAATCAATGTAGTGCCGATGCGACATTCATCAACTGTCCCAACCAAAAAAAACTAAAACTACCAAAAATAAAAAAAAATACAATACTTAATCTGAAACTTGATAATACACATAATTAAAATCGTGAAGCGATAAAATTAGAATGAAAAAAATACAATTTTCCCTTTATTTTTTATTACTTTTGTAAATCATTACTTGATTGACGATATAATATCATTTCCCCCCAAAATAATTAAATATGTCTCTTTAAATGTATTAGCAAATTACTTTAATAGAAATATCATTTAATTTACATATGGACAGTTAATAGAACATCATTTTTCTGAAAAATAAATAAATATACATCACATTTGATATTTCTTTAAATTAACCAAAAATTCTACGAGTAAATTTTGTTATATGTATCACCGACCGGACACGACCATGAAAAGAAAGACTCAGAAAAATATGTATATTTACCCAATTCAGCACGTATATATATGATGGAGTATGAGTTTTTATCGATAACCCCTGTTCCAAAACACACAGTATTCGTGCATCCAAAAATCACACATCTCGCAATGAAAAGCAAAACCATCCTCAAATCCTCGCACTATCCTCCCGCAGTATCCGCAGCGTTGGCTTCCAATGGTGAGCATTCGAACACTCGTCAATGGGTGATCTCCATGGCGAGGGACATCATCCACACTCCCACCAAACCTGAATTTCGAAAATTCCCCCACAGATGGAATACAGTTCACGTGGAAATAATTGTCGCACTCGAGGCAACCGTAGAACCAGTACCTAAGATCGATACACTTTTCGCAGATCTCACAGAAGTCGTAGTAATTCTCAGGCGAGGAATTCTGCCGTCCGGACAGGTTCCGGGGTCCATCGGTGTGGAGCTGAAGTGGGTGCGTGTCGAATTTGTGTTCGACTCGTTGCGGCAGAAGAGCGCACGAGATATGCATCTTGTAATCGCAGTTGATGCATTGATAGAAGCGCCTGCTGAAGAAAAAATCGGTTCTTGAACAGCAAAGAAATTCGCCCGGCTCTGTTCTGCGGTAAGTGGATCTCATCATCAGCTGGAGAGTGTGGTTCTTGTGGGATTTGTGCTTGATGATCCGCGGTGCCGAGGCACATTCCACATCCAAGATATTATAACCGCCGCCGTCCGGCCCGTCCGAGTAGCCGAATCCATTACACGAGCGTCTACAAAAGGCACAGAGGAATACGCCGAAGAACTCGGGCCATTCGGTAAACAGGTACATACGACAATCCAGAAGTTTGCCAAATATTTCCGTCGGAAGATTGGCGCATAATTCGTGGACAAGGAAATGGCAATGACTCTGGTTGCAACTGTAATAAGGAGTGGAACCTAAAATGGGTTGAATGCAAACATTACAAAGATCATCTTCCCCCAATATTTCAGTATTTTGATCATCAAGTAATGTCAAGGGATGGTCGTGGCATTCCTCTGGTTTCATCCTTTTCTCGTCTCCGGTTGAGTTTGCGCCATTAGATTCCTCCAATTCGAGACTCGCAGCCCGGATTATCAAACTCGGGAACACCGTGTCCTCCACCGATGGTGGCAAATGGGCTATCAGTTTCTTGTACTCTGTAAAATTATGTACCATCACTATATTCTCGTTCGACAAGTTAAAACTTAAAATCATTCATGTTTATACGTACCTTCGGGTGTGAGATCCTTTAAAGATGACTTCATGCATTTTATATGAGCACCATAGTTGCAAGGTTGACAAGTGTAAACACCAAGTTTTAGAGGCAGATCTTCCTCACAGATTTTGCAAGACCCCCAGGAAATCTCCCCCTTGGGGAAAGGATGGGAGTAAAAGAGAGCGAGTGGGTGAGAATGGTCGGCATGCTTCGCGACCGGTGGAAGCGAAGCGCAGTCCTGATGAAGCCAGTAATTGCACTGTTGGCATATGAAGAAGATGCCATTCTCTTGTTCTCCACATGCATTACACACAGCTCTGATTTCCCTGTGCGTGGGGCTCAACGGATGGTCGCGGTGGCTTCTGTGTGTGGTTTCCATTTTACAGGGAGAAGCACATAAAGGATGAAGACTAGCATTTCGGTGTTCAATTTCTTTGGGACAGTAGGTGAAGTTTTTACATATTTGGTAGCATTTTAAGCACCTGTCACCCTCATTTGTTGGAGTCGATGATAGAATAAAAGGGTTATACTTTGCACTAAAATAATCTGGATCGATCAATACCTTGGGAAGGTCAGCACAATGTTTGTGCAGAAAAAAAGTGCAACTTGAAATGCTGCAACTGTAAAATCGAGTGCCGGCAATAATCAGAAGCCTACATACCTTGCAAAGTTTAGGCTTCTCGTCGTCGTCGGACTTGAAAATCAACTGATGCTCGTGGATAAAATCTTTAACAGACTGCTTATCCATGAATATATATGAATGTACTTGATAATTTATTAAATCTGAATACGTGATGTTTTCTCATTTGGAGATTTATATAGGAATAACGCCTTCTTACTGTTGAATGTAGCAGCACTCTTGACTCTTTGAATCTTTATTTATACTTTCCTTGACGTTCATATATATATATCTAGCTAGAAGGCAATCTCCCCATTATTTTTATGAATTGTGCTTGAAGATTTAACAACTAAAGCAAGTGCAATCATTCTTTTCTTATTGTATGTGATTGGCGTTATATTAACTTAAAGTGTATTATATATCTTTGTTCTATAATGATTCTTTGAGTTAGTAGCAAGGGTGCATGAGACTACAAGTTCAAATCTCATTTGCGTGGATAATAATCACGTTAGATAAGTGAGTGTGATGTCTTGTCTATCATTGGTTGAAAATAAGAGTATAAAATGGTTTATAAATTTAGTTATTCAAGCAATCATTTTATTTTCACAAAAAAAAAGCAATCATTTTGTTTATAAATTTTTATTTCCAAAGATCATTATTAATTAGTTAATTGTTAGATGGTTTGGATGGGTGGAGTTTAAATACTAGGCAAAAGGAGGATTGTGACACTTTTGCAATGGTTTCTTGAAGCATTGGCTGGTCCATAATCAATTTGCATGGGAAGGCAAAAATCAAAATGATATCTGCAATCATGGTTGTATCCCGAGCAAGTATAACTTATGGGGTACAATGTATTTCCTGTCAGAATATTATCTCAAATCCACTTATTTCAATCGCTCGTTCTATTATAACTTGGAGCTAGCAGTCCCCTTGTTGCAACTATCAGGGTCAACGTTGATGAAGCGGTTTATGATGATTCTCAGCATATCGATGTCCGCGTAGCGATTTGAGACGATTGAACGGTGTTTGAGAGAGCTTCTAGAAAACACTTTTCAAATTAAGTTGAGAAGTGTAAGCTCACCCAAAACCAGTGTTCTAAAAAACGAAATTAAACGTGATTAAACGGGATTAAACGTGAAACGCGAGAAAAACGCTACGATTCGGGTTAAAACAGAAAAAAAAAATGGTCAACTCAAAGTTGACCACACTAAACGTCATTAAACGTACATTAATTGCGATTAAACAAAAGTTTCTTTAACGTACATCTCTGTCGAAATTTCATAACCCTTCCGATAAAAAAACAAAAACTCAAAAGTTCAAAACCCTTCCCTTCAAAATTGAGGATTGTGACAATGAAGATGACGTGGGACAAATGAAAATAAATTTGCATTAGATGATACGGAAGATGAGATGAATGAAGAAGACGACATCGAATTAGAATCTGACAAAAAATTAGACAATATTTAGAAATTTTGATGTGGTCTAGCTATAGATACTACTAAAATTTATAATTTTGAGATGTTTGCCCTTTAAAAAATTTGAGATATTGTTCATTACTATTAAATTTGTTATATAAGTGTGTTATTTAGCTTACATATTAATAGGATATAATTACAATTTTAATAAAAATTTTAAAAAAATTTCACATT
The DNA here is from genome assembly GCF_033568475.1 of Henckelia pumila. NCBI lineage: Eukaryota > Viridiplantae > Streptophyta > Magnoliopsida > Lamiales > Gesneriaceae > Henckelia > Henckelia pumila. The sequence continues at coordinate 5,088,716 of NW_027331857.1, read as the reverse complement.
TAAACTCGTACTAAACCCGTTTAAACTTGTAAAACTTGAAACTTGATCTCAACGTTTCGGCAGCCTTCGCATTTTTTAGAACCTTACCCAAAACTACTCATTGTGAAGCTAGCCAGCTTTGAGGATTTTTGTCCTTTATTTATTAGAAATTTTGTAAACAATGATTTGTATTTTGTATATTATGGTTTGATGAATTTTTTTTTTTTGAGAAAATGGTTTGATGAATTTAATATATATATATATAAATGTGTGCACGCGCGCAAGAAAAAAAATCTTCCACTTGGCTTTTTCAAAGAAATAAAAATAAAAATTTTCAACTTGAATTTGTGATGGCCACATTGCATTTTCTGGAAATGCGGGGCATTAAATACTATTTTTACAAATTAAGGGACCCCACTGATTTATATCTTCGGCAACGACGTCGTAGTTCCTGGTGTCAAGTTGACGCTTGACAGGAGGCAAAGAAAAATTAGGTCATCTCCGAAAGCCTGAGTGCTTCTCCAAACCCTTCTCTGTCTCTCGTGAAATGGCGTCTTTCAAGCCATTCGCTGCTGCTGCAGCAAACACTCTTCGATCCCGCCTCAGCCCGTCCCTACGGACCCGAGGCGGCGGCGGAGGAGGGCCGAGCCGTTGGACCAGCCCAGGCCACGAGGATCAGCCCAAAGGTTACCTATTAAACCGCACGCCACCGCCACCTGGGGAATCGAGGAAGTGGGAGGACTGGGAGCTGCCGTGTTACATCACTAGTTTCCTTACGATCGTCATACTTGGGGTGGGCCTCAACGCCAAGCCCGATCTCACGATCGAGACGTGGGCGCACCAAAAAGCCCTTGAGCGGCTGGAATTGGAGTCTTCCCAGCCCGTTGAAACTGATTGAGAAACTTTCGGATCGTTTTTTAAACCTCTTTCCCCATCAAGCCTGGGCCTTTTGTTATCATGTTTTGGAGAAATAAATGTAACTGACTTGATGTTAGCGTCAGGTTTTCAAATTCCCGAGTTTGGAATTGTCTCTGATGAATTTGAAGTGGTTCTTTTTAACTAATGAGATTTCAGTTTGTTAACTTTCTGGATGTTATAAATGATTTATACATACGGTTCTTTGTGTCTTCTTAGCTATGGTAGAGTGTCACAGAATAATTTGCTGTTCTATCTTTTAGCTAGAGATTGTGGCTTTATGCCTTCTCCCCAATTTATCCTCCTAAAACTCTGATAAACTAGAGTTTAGACATGCTGTTCTTGTCTGAGACATGGCCGTTCCAGGTAAAATGTACACGTACATTCAAGCTTCTGAAAAATACAATTCATGAACAAGCGCCGTGGTTTAGCTTCAAACATATGCAAGTTTAGACACGATTAAACTTGAAAAAATTACTATTAATTATATCAAGTCAATTAATACATTGAATATAACACAAGCTTGTATTTTATTTTGGTGCTTTTAGGGTTTTTTTGTTTAAAACTTGTATATTGTCAACAATTTATTATTTAAAACTTTTATTAGAAAAAATAGTCAATTTAAAATTATATTTGAAAAGTTTGCTCTTGATGCATTCAACTCTTTTGTTCGAATTGAAACTTTTTATTTATGCTCCGTGATATCCGCCTTATTTGTTATGTTACTTGTATTAGTTTTCTTCCTTTCCTTGTAGAAATGTGATTAGAGTCCTCACTTTTTAGGAAGTGTTAGTAGTGTATTAAAATGGACACTGAAGTTAAGCTTTTCAGAGTGTTTGCAAGCTGATTATCAGAGTGCTGGTAGTTCAGACTTCAGATATGCTTGTTTCTTTGAAGGAACCATCAAGGAATCACTCAAGATTCCACTCTTTGTTGAAGGAAGGTCTTAGTAAAGGAAACAATATTGAGTCATTACTCATTAGGCATGTCAAAGTTTTAATTCCATGATTGCATCCTGTGGAATGACGTAGTATATGAAAACGGGTTTAATGGTCCCAGCTGTGTTGTGTGGCTGCTGGTATAGCACGGCAATGAAGATACAGTTCTTGTAAATCTTGGTTGTCCATATTGGGTTACCTATACCTGTAAAATAATTTTTTGGCCCTCCTTCTCAAAGTGTATGATCTGATGGAGTTGATGATTTTATCAGGAAGTCTTGATTCAAACTAAGACAGGAGGGTAGCTGTGGGATGACTCATCTTCATTGTTTTTCCTTACCATCACTCCTAGGTTTCCATTGTTCTGGCTTCGCGCTTGTTAGTGTTCCGGTAAGAATGATAAAAATTTACCACCAGTTTCCACATAACTGAACTATCCAATGGCTCAGCATCTAACAATGCAGCTTTCTCCTGTTGTATGAGATTAAATTTGAATATGAGTTTTGAACCTTGCTTGGATAGATCATTTCGTTCCCCACAATAAGCGCCCACGTGAGATTATGGCCTCTCTTGTTGAAGTTTAGCGAATCACGACGACGTGGGAAGCCGTGTGGGTGGAAGTGGAACTTCATTTAGTCCATTATCTTTTGTTTTTCGAAGTGGTGTTTTTGCTGCACTTTTATTTGCTTCGGAGCGTCAAGTTTCGGTCATGAATAGAGCATGAATCCATGCGTGTGTACTGCCATATCATGATCTGATACCCCATACTGTCATGGATTATAATTTATATTTAGCGCAGATTGTCTTGGGAACGAAGGATAAACTCTTGTAACTAAATCAATGTCTTTCGATTGCTGTGTACTGAAAATAGTAAATGGTTTATTTGTGCTTCCTAGACTCTTGGGGTGGACAAAGGTGCAACACTACAGGAAATAAAGAAAGCTTATTACAAGTTGGCTTTGCGACTGCATCCTGATAAAAATCCAGATGATGAGGTAAATTGATAATTTCTAGGTGTTGCATATGGTTCCTTTACCACATGTCTTGTGTTCTTTACCTGATTTTGGCTATTCAAGTTTCTTTATGCAGGAGGCCAAGGAAAAATTTCAGCAGTTGCAAAAGGTTATCTCAATTCTTGGGGATGAGGAGAAACGGGCAGTTTATGACCAGACTGGTTGTGTTGATGATGCTGTAAGCCATGATCCATACATGCTGTATTGCTGTTATTGCAGTTATTTGTTAATCTATTGATGTTGGTTATCTTCTTTTAAGACATTTAACATGGTCTGCACATTTGAAGCCTCTGGTAAGTTCATTCCATTTTAACATATGCATTAGTTTTCCTGTGAAACAAATAAATTATGCTACCATTCGCTAGTGAATGGAGTTACTGTTTTGGTGTTGAATTTAAGTAATGGAGCGTACATTTGAGCAATGGATTTTTTTGCCAGATTAAACGGTGTGAGAACCTGATGTCAAGCTCTTTAGCTTTAGCTAAAACTGTTCTTTACGTGGGGTCACTTTTTAAGGTTTTTGTTTGGAGTTTAGTGCAGGGACTAATATAGGAATTTGAAGCGTGAAATAGTGAAGCACGTTGTTTCCAGCATATTAAAATTTAAAACCATTAAGTTGTCATATTATATCGAGATTCTTTATCACAAATTCGGTCTAATTTGAGGACAAAAAGTTTATTCCATTGCCTCTTAATGCAATACAAGGGTGCCTTCTTTGGTCTCCCAATATTAATGCTCCATTGCTCATTGACAGGACTTGGTAGGAGATGCCATCCAGAATTTGCAGACATTTTTCCGATCCATGTATAAAAAGGTTGATGCCTAATGCGCTCTGTTGTTTTGCAGCTTTTGTCGATACAAGTTGCTTTTGTTTGTTCACATTGAACTAGGTGCACTTGTTGCTTTCAGATCTCTGAAGCTGACATTGAAGAGTTTGAGGCAAATTATAGAGGCTCTGATTCTGAGAAGAAGGATTTGCTTAAGCTATTCAAAGAATGCAAGGGCAACATGGACAGGTATGTGTCATACTTGGGAAACCGGAATGCTCCCTCTGATTGTTAATCAGCGTGATTTGTGTTTGCTGATTCATTATTTATCTGTTTCCATTATGTAGGCTTTTTTGCTGCATGCTTTGCTCTGATGCTAAGCTAGATTCTCACCGATTTAAGGATATAATAGATGAATCTATTTCTGCGGGTGAGATTTATCACGATGTCCGTTTCCACTTGCCATTATTCATACCCTTTTCATGCCTGTTCCGTTCTTTCATGGACATGCACATGTTTTTATAGGGAAAATCGAATCAACCAAAGCATATAAGAGATGGGCTAAGCAGATGTCTAAAACTGAACCACCCACAGGTCCATTGAGACAAAGAAAGAAGTGAGCCAAATTCTCCTCTCTCTCAAGAACGTTCACTGAATTAGTTAGTCTCAAATTAAAGATTTTCTCAACGCCTCTGGACTCTCTTACAGGCCGAAGGAAAGCTCCGGAGATTTGTATGCTATAATTGCTCAAAGGCAAAACGAGAGGCGAAGCAAGGTCGATACAATGTTCTCAAATCTTGCCCACAAATACGGTGGAGGTGAAGCTGTTCCAGAACCGAGTGAAGAAGAATTCGAAGCTGCTAGAAGAAAACTAGACAGCAGGAAGAAATCCAAACAAAAGTAGTGCCAGTTTCTTGCCCTCTATAATCCTGCCTTAGCCTTTGTTAAAAGTTGAGAGAATAAAAAATTCCCTCTATTTTGGTTCAAGTGCTCTGGAAACTGGTCTCCCAAAGGTGGTAAATAGTTGTTGCCTTTTGATTCCTTTGCTTTCCATCTCATAAAGTTTGCCATCCTACGCACGAGGGCTGACTCAAGATCTGAGATTAGAGATATAATACAAAATGTCAAATTATGGCCCGAAATTTAACCCGTCAAGTGGTATACCGTACCAAAAACCATGTAAGTATTCATACCGTCATAAGAACTCCAAAATATCACCAAGAACTCCAAAATATCACTCATTCTTCCATTGGGGACAGGTGCAACGCTGAAATTATGGTATAAGAAAATTTTATATCGATTTTCTATCGACATATTAATTTCGATATATGAAATTTTCAATATATATAATTAATATACCAAGTGTACCGAAATTTTATGGTATATTGATTTTGGTATGATATCGGTATATATCGTTTTATAACGAATTTTTTTTTATATTTTTTGAATTTATTGTTTAAAAATATTATATATTTTAAAATGTGTATATATTGTTTCGGTATATGTTAAAAGTTTCAAATTTCATACAGTTATCGTATTGAAAAATTGGTATCGTTGTCGTATATAATATCGAAGTTTTTGGTTTCGTAAATTCGATATTTTTTTGGTATGATAATCTTGATATACTGAAAAAAAAATTTCCATCTTTTAAGTCACATTGAGCAAAAAAAGTTGAAATATAGGGGGCACATTAATTTTTTTGCTTAAAATCTTGATGGGATAACATTTTTCCATAATGGCACTAGTCGTGTTTGACCCGTATGGAGCATATATTTTTTCTGAGGAGGAAGTTGAAAAATTGAAGCTTCTTGGAAGGCCTCAGAAATTTAATCCATGATTGACGTGGTGTTTGTGCTGGGGCCATTTGGTCGGCTACAAATTTCATACTTTCTCGAGATTGCGACATTACACCAATCAATCCGTGAAAAAGATTCATTTAGGTATGCAATAGTGATTGAACATTCCAAATTTCAAATTAGCTTTTGTACATTCAAATTATGGGATAAATTATATTTATTACTAAATTAAGGGAATCTCAAAAGATTGTGGTTAACTCTCACATATATAAAAATAAAAATTTGGAAAGAGAGGACTTAATGGTACATCATTTGAAATGTTAGATGCAAAAAAAAAAAAAAAAAATTAAATTGTTAGTATTTATTTTTTCATGAAAAAATAAATAGAAAACAGCACGAATGGTCCGGTGAGTCTACTACCTACCTACCAATTCTACCGACAGCTCTATCAATTCCGATTCCTTTATTTATAATAATTTATTTATTTATTATTTATTTATTTATCTTTTTTTTTTTTAGACAAAACTCACTTGTCAAATAAATAATAAAACGACCAGTTATCCAACAACCGTTTTGAAGACTTGCGTCCCACTAAACTCTCTCTAATCCAGTTTTATTTTTCTAGATTTATTGTGTAACACGACATAATAAAGAATCATTTGAATATCATCGGTCAAAATGGATGTAATTATGCAGAAACATATGCAATATCAAAATTCTGATTTTGTTACACTTTTGTTTCCCAATTTACTCAAATCACCCTAACATTAACGGATCATGAATAAAAACCAAACTACACGAATCAACATATATATATATATACGAAACAATCAGAATTAGACCAATCTCATTGATAAAATTAGACCAATCTCACGTAGGTGTACTCGAAAGTGAATTGAGCGAAATCAAATAAATATGTTTACAAAATAATGAATACCATTTTACTCGAATCGCAATTTGGTAGAACTACTTTTTTAGAAAATAATTTAAAGTGAAAAAACATGTCTCTGAATTGAGACGAGGGATGTCAATTCACAAGTACTAAGGTGTACGCATTTAATGAGATAAGAGGATTTGGGTAGTTAGCATGTAAACTCACCGAATTTCTGCATTTAATGATATATAATTTATATATGATGATAATTATAATAATAATATAATTACTAAATATGTGGCCATCGGAAATCTGCTACTATTATTTTGTATACTTTGTCACCAGAATTCAACATCATATGACTTCAGCCACCACATAAATTTATTAATTAAACAATGCGTGGTGTGGAATATATTATATGTGCACAGCCCCTTTTCCTCAATTAATTAATTAATCCATTGATTTTGGTATTTAGTGGTGGGGCTAGGTTGATCCACAACCCTTCGCATAGTGATTAATATTTGTTTAATCTTTAATATAATATATTATATAGCTAATTCAATATTATTATATGATTACGAGCTAGTTTGGTTACATAAGCACTTTATTTTTAAAAAAAATTAAATTGTTTTTTAAAAGTATTTTTTAAATAAAAGTTGTAATAATTTTGTGTTTGGATAAATAGATCGAAAACACTTTTTTTTAGTTAAATTATAAAAAAAACATTTGAAAAGCTACAAATATGAGTTTTTAAAAAAATACTTATTTTAACTTAAATAAGTGCTTTTAAAAACAATGCAGATCTATCCATACACATTATATGGAACAATGAAAGCATTGTTTTTTTTTTAAAAAAACATCTTTTTCTCTTCTAGCTTCTTAATTCAAACACACTATATATACTAGTTGCAAAGTTGCGTGAGAATGGTTATTGTATAATTAAAATAAAATTTTGTTCTTATAATTTTTATAGTATATGATTATTTTAATTTCAAATGAAAAATTGTTAAATGATTTTGTATAAGGAGAGATTGAAGAGGAAAATTAGAGAAAATTAAAGTGGTAGATTAGAAGTTATAGAGATAACCAACATACCAATTATTTAATATTAGAGACATAACTTTGATATATCGTTAGATTCGCATTTTCGAGACGACCATAACGTGAAAATTTTAAGGCAATCAGAGTTATTTTGGGCACGCTAGGGTGCGTGAGATCAAAGCTATATATATATATATATATACAGTTTTGTTCCTATTCACCGTGTTCATCCAATGTGCCAATCATTGATGCGACATCCATCTATTGGATGTGATGAATAGTACATCCAAATATCCAATAATTGACCGTCACTTCAATGATGGACACATAGATGGGCAGGGTAGGTGGTCATAGGGTTGGGATACCGAACAGAAATACCGAAATTTCGGCATACCGTACCGAATTTTTTTTGATATATAGACATTTTTTTCGGTATAACAAATTTTTTTTCAATATCTATACGGTTTCAATATAGATTTTTTCCATACCTAAATTTCAGAATTTCGGTATTGGTACCGGTGTGAATTTTTTTCATACCGATATTTTTGTTACGGTATACTGAAAACTCACCCCTCCATAGACATCATAGCAAAACTCTATATATATATATATATATATAATATTTACAGTCTATGCATTATGTTAAGCAAGGGGATGTTTGGGTAAGGTGGTATGACTTTTTTATTATTTTTATCATTCAATGTCTATTTAATTATGGAAACAGTACATTTGTTTTTCTAGTCATGTGATGGATATTTATTTACGAAAATATCATATTTGCGATTTTTAATTTCAACATTTATTTTTAAATTTTGTCATAAAAAAAAAACTGTAAACGTTGTGTGCATCCGAATATTAGTAAAATATAAATGAGGGGGCAAAATGGAATTGAGAATGGAATCTATTGAGAGCGAGAAGAAATTGAAATAGCATGAATGGAAAACGACTGGAATCAAGTGGATAACACAATTTGCTAATGTCTTTGATGTAAGGATGGATGGACCCCACTATGGCCATTCGTAATCTACTCGTGTCAGATCAAAATCAAGACACAAAATTATTAATGAACTATTATTACTAAATTAAGCTAATTGAATCGAATTTTACACACACACTGTAAATTTTCTCATAAATCCGGTTTCAAGAAATTAACTTGTTTCGGTTTAGAGGGTTGAACTTATTAAAAATAATTTATAAACTATAAGAATTTACAAGTTGGTTTGTGAGCTTGTAAACGTCAGAACTTAAAAATAATAAAATATTAAATGTTTGAATGACTTATTTTAAACAAATTAAAGATATTGATGTGTTTGAAGTTATAAAATATTTTTATTGTCAAAATTATCAAAAAGAGTATGATAATATTAATGTTATTTAGAAATAGTTTTAAAATTTTATTAAAAATATTAAATTAAACCTATATTAAAAAAATAAAACTATTTCATATTTTAATTTGGAAAAAAATGATATTATTTGAAAATGTAATTTTTAAAAAATATTTTATATTTAATGGGAGGAGGATATAATGAGAATTTGTGGAAATATAAAAGTTTATTTTGGATAAGTAAAACATATTATATTGACTGTTTGTGAGATGTTTGACTGAATTATTGACAAATTTAAAGATATCATAAGATCCAAAATAACTTAGAGCTCATAAGCTCGAACACCCTCTTGATCCAATCATGTAACCATTTAATTTAATGTAGATTTATTATTTTAACCCATCTTATTGCTTAAAATTTTAAAATAGCTTTCCTTGCTAAATTTTTTTAAAAACAACCTTTCATATTTTTTTAATCCCAAAATACATCTTTTTGCCTTTTTCTTCAAGTCTATTTCTACTAGATTATCTCATCATATTTCCCATCATAATTTATTTTACTGGATCCTCTCCAAAAAAATAAAATAAATTATTTTACCGGAAATAAATTTATTCAATTGTTCATTTTTGTATGCAACCTTCAAACTTTTTCTGTCACATATAAAAAGAAATTTTATTTAATTATCAAAATCATAGATATTTAAGAATTAACTTTGTTTTTGGAGTTAATTTTTTTTAGTTAATATTAATTGTAATGATAATACTACCGTTTTTTTTTCATTTCTTTTGAATGATACTATTTTTATTTGATTTGTAGTAAAAGTCAACTTATATATATATTTATAATTATATATTGAAATTAGTGATAATATTTGATGAATATAATTTATAGTACTAATTAATCTATAATTTTATTATAGTATTTAGTCAGTTTGGTAAATACTGATATGTCAATCATGTTTTACTATTTAGTCAAAATAATAGAAATAAATTAATCAAGGTAAAAATTAATAACACAAAAGACGAATTGACGAAATATTTCAAAGGATTAAAGTAAAAACAAAAAATTAAACTCTAATAAAATAGTGATCATCTTTGAAAAATCTAAACATAATCAAGTTGATTTTAAAAAATAAAAAATAAAGTCTCATAAAAGAAGTACAAAAACTTACTTGAGACAGTCCCGCGTATCTCAATTTTGTGAAACAGATCTTCAATATAAATTACTCATAAAAATTTATGATTTTTTGTCAAAATATTACTTGTTAGTTTAAATATGGATATAATTGTCTCTTTTCATGGATAAATACTCACAAAAAATCTGCTAAAGAAAGGAAATTGTTTATAGAATATATTTGTAATTTAATGTAAACAATATGCTAGTTTGATAATTTGCTAGATTTTAAGGTCAGATTTGATTAATATATTTTTCCCAAAGCCATTTAAAAAATCCCTCTTTATTTATTGAATAGAAATCTAATGATATGTAATATATAGAAAAAATATATAATTAAATTCTTGAGATGGGTAATATAACTTTCAAGGGAGTAAATTTTTAGCAATTTCTCACTGATGAAAAGTGACCAATATTCATGATGAATCTTCAAATGCAAGGAAAAACATTTGGGCATCTGATATTTTTCTAGGCCACCATTCTGAATTTCCATTGCGCAGGAGACTGTGTTCATATCTGTCATGTAATTGATTATTTGACTTTGTGTTTCCCACTTTTTGTTTAATTACAGCATATATTATTAACATTCTTTATTACCATAAATGTTGTTTGTGTAGACAAACCTACGCCCATCTGTTTTGCAAAATAATCAACTGTTTAATGACCCCTTCTTGTTGCTGGTGCCTTTTCTTGACAGCATCTTTACCCCCATTGAAAAACCTGAAACCCCTTCCCCCACATTTACACGAGCACAAGTTATAACCGGTTGCCATAAGTGCGGTCTGATACTTTCACAGCTTTAATTTTTAAGGCGTTTCAGAGTGGAATAACTGCGTTAATTAATTCAGCGACCGAACTTTGAAGTTGTCTTCCGCTTGAAGCTGCAACGGAAAATACAGGGGATTTGCTTTTTCTTGGTTTCTTGTGGAGGGTATACCGTGGAATCTACTGTTTCTTGCTCAAGTGGGCCAGGTGAGTTTTTCACCAGCTGATTTATTTGGTCTAAAGACTGAATCTTTAGCTGAAACTAGAGATACCCACTTGAGTTTTCTGGCTTTTCAGGGATTGATGGAGGTGGCAAATGGTGATACTAAGAGCAAGATGGAAGATTATGAAGGGATTGAGCAAATTGGTAGAGGTTCTTTTGGGGCTGCGTTTCTTGTGCTCCACAAAGCTGAGAAAAAGAAGTAATGAGTCCATGCATAAAATTTTAATCTTTGACTTTTTGTGTGCGGTTGTTTTCTTGGTCTATGTTGGTTTGCTCATGCTTGGACAGCATAAATCGGAGATTGCGGAGTTGAGGGGAGTTATTTTAACAGCAAAATTTATAGATTCTTCGAATATTTTCCAGAACCGTTATGAGCATTTGGTGTGAATTAGATGCTGAACTGACGAGCTTGTCAAGAAAAATAGTTTCTCCACGTGTTTGATTCTTCGAGTATCACCTGTTTTCTTAAATTTTCTTCTATGTTTCAAGAAACATGTAATGTTTGAGAAAGTGCCCTTTTTTTCCTTGGTAATTATTGCATTTTCATTGTGATGCATAAGAAAACTAAAATAGCTAAGTTAATGTGAAACTGTTCTAGGAGTTCGATTCCATTCCTTTCAAGGATTATTGGTTTAGCCTCATTGGTTCCTGGAAGATGGTTTTGCTTATATATTTTCAATTTAATGACGCTGCCCTTATCGTTGGTAGGTATGTGTTGAAGAAAATTCGTCTCTCTAAGATGACAGAGAAGTTCAAGTGTACTGCAAATCAGGAGGTTAATTTATGCTTTACAGTTAGTTTTTATGGCAAATATATGGTGTCATAATTGAAGCAATTTTTGTTTGGATTTTAAGATTCAATTGCCACTCTAGAGTAGTTCTGTTGTTAATATGTTATATATAGAGTAATTGACTGTAGCTTTGTAATTTTATAAGCCTATAATGTCTTGATACGTCTAAGTTATGGAAAGAATTTGTTGATTCGCAAGCATAATAGTGGTTTATCAGAACTATGATTTTAGTCTACATTCAAGCAACTGCCATCATTTGTTTTTCCTTGGGCATTTTAATGCGATGAATTTGGATAAGAAGAAAGTTCAACCTATTTAAAGAGTGAATTATTTAACTTGATAAAGCTCCATTACTACTTTTTTACATGAAATTTTTTTGGCATCGACATCATCTGCCAAATGACACACCTTCTCATCTCATGTTGTTCCAATTTTACGTATAGATTTCTTGGAACACAAATTGCCATGTAACGAGAGGAATTTTATTTAATCAAAAGTTTGCCCTTTTACTAAGTTTTTGAACTGTTGATTCGCTTGACCCATACAAGGAAAATGGTCACAACATTTTCATATTTTGAAATGAAAAATAATCTTTTTCATGTCTCTGATACAGATTGATGCAATGGTGAAATTGCAACATCCCTACATTTTGGAGTACAAAAATGCTTGGTTGGATAAGGTATCCTGTATCTTTTTGAATATTCATGGCCAATTGAGATCTGCCTCAAATTGCTTTTGAATTGTGTAAATTCCGCGTTTTTAACCTGAAGTTGATTCTGAAGTAATTTTTCTTTTCTTTTCTTTTTCTTTTTTTTTAATCCACAGGGGAATTGTATTTGCATTGTCACTGACTACTGTGAAGTTGGAAACATGTAAGTGATTCTTCAGGTTTATCTACAATAGTTCCTTGCTCAAGGTGTGTCAAAAATTCCGTGCTCTGTTTCATGTACAGAGAGAGAGTTGTGCTGTTACTTCTGGAAAGAAGATTTGAAACTTTCTCCACCTAATATATATGTATGAACGAAAGGAAAGAACGAATCAAGGAAATTTTATAATTTGGTGGTATTTTGCCAAATCCTATCTTGTCACGTCTTTATCGTGTTGGTCTTTGTTAGATTCTCGTGGTTTTGTATTTTACTGGTAGCTTCTTTACATTTTTCTTCCTATGTCATAATATTTCCATTGCTCAGATCTGAGAAAATTAGGAAGGCTAGAGGAGCATATTTTCCGGAGGAGGTAATCTATTTGATATTCTTGTATGAGGGAGGAGGCGTCTTTATTTAAATGGAATAACCTGTCCTTAGTAGTGATGTTCTTGTATTTTCTTTTCAGAAACTTTGCAAATGGTTGACCCAGATGTTATTAGCTATTGACCATCTTCACTCCCATCGTGTCCTTCATCGGAATCTAAAGGTTTATTCTGATGTTGCTGTGCCATTTAAGTGCCACTTTTTGACAATCTTTTCTTACATGATTTACTTTCAATACAGTTATCTAACATATTCATTACCAAGGAAAATGACATCCGTCTTGGTAAGAGGGCCGAAACAAGTCCTTCATGTAACTTGATTCTTGTACTCATTTCTAATTTTTTTTTTTGGGTTCACTTGCATATTTTTCAGGTGATTTTGGATTAGGGAAACTTCTTGATGAGGAAGGCCTTGCCTCGACGGTATGGAATATATAGTTTCCAATTTCTAGAGTTTGTACGGAAAACGTTTCTATTTTCAGCTTTCTATGTCATACTATGGTGCACAAGACACGTAGCCTACTGAAAAACTGAGAGTAAATACTGGTGGTGATTATGGTGAACAACAGAAGGTGGATATTACTCATTTAATGTATAGAACTCGAGCTCGAATTTGATCAGTTCATATTCGAGCTTGACATTGAGTAAATGTTCGAAATATGATTGAGCTTGAGTAAATGTTTGAGATTTGATTAAGAGAAGAGAAGACACAACTAAAATGGGCCTGGCGGAACTCATTGCATTTATTTAGTTTTTACATTTCTTAAGAAAATTATCTAGAAATTCTAATTACAGAACATGTTTCACCTGTGGCAAAGATTTTAGTGGACTTTTCCTAAAATAGCTATTGATGGAAGTTATAATGTTTCCCCTTCATAAAGCCTTAACAACTGTACATCTTTGTGTAATATATATGATTTCTTTTTTAAAAACTAGGTTGTCGGGAAACCCAACTACATGTGTCCGGAGCTTACAGATAATATGCCATACGGCTATAAATCAGATATATGGTCGCTTGGTAAGTTAAATTTTGAGAATTCGAAGTTCAGTGTGCCATTTTTTTCTTAATGTTTGAAAGTATCATTTTCTTATTTCTTAGGCTGCTGCATGTTCGAGATTGCTGCACACCAACAAGCATTTAAAGCCCCAGTAAGTTTGATCTTTCTGTTTCCCTAGCATTGAATCCATTTCAACAACTTTGGGAGCACAGATTGCTAAAACTAGAACTGATTAAAACAGGATATGGCTGGACTTATCAACAAGATTAACAAATGTTTGCTCTCCCCATTTCCTCATATATATTCTTCGACTCTGTAAGCAGATTTTAAATTGGTTTTTTTTTTTTTTTTTCTTTTTCCATGTTAATATAAATATGAAATGGGTTGACGTTAATGAGGACTTCAAAATTCTCAGAAAACAGATCATTAAGAGCATGCTAAGGAAGTGTCCGGAGCATAGGCCAACGGTGGGCTGATATTCTTTTCCCCTTAATTTCGCATTTGAGTGAATTTCAGTTTAATTTACTTCTTTTTCTTCCACCATAGGCTGCTGAATTGTTGAGGCATCCCCATTTGAAACCTTACCTGCTTCGATGTCGGAACCTACCTACTGTGTTTCTTCCAGTAAAATCTCCATCACCTAACAGCACAAAGGAAAAAACAAGCAAACCATCGCCTAGCAATTCTAGTGGTGGAAAAGATGACAGAGGAGCAGAGATGAAACCGAAACAGAAGGAACTTCTTCCGTTATTTGAGGAAAACATTGATGTTCAGGATCTGAATTTACTAGATGGTGATATTTTGATTGAAGACAAACTCGAAACTAAAAGGGTTGACCCCACAAGCTATTCAGGGAAGATTTCTCATGACAGTGAGGATTCAAAAAGTGGGGGCACGAGTTGCGAGACAACTGCTTGCAATGAAGACAATCAAGAAATCTTTGAATCTTCAATGTTGCACAAGGAAAGCTTCAATTTGGAGGTTACATCAGCCTTTGGAGAAAAAGAGGAAAATTCTCCCAAGGACATTAAGAATTTGGAAGATTCTGACAGAAAGAGGGACAAAGCAATCGAATCGGAACCTCTGTGCAGTCCCCAAGTCACAGCGGGAAAAGAAACTAAGGACGGAGATGCAATTCTTGAAAAATGCAATAAAATAATAATGCTAGATACTGTCTGTAGCGATGAGCTTGCGTCTGCTCTTGAAGAAGTTGTTTTGTTAACTAAAGAAACTTTGACAACCAAAGTTGATGCAGAATCTCGGAACTCTTCAAGCAAGGAAGAGAGTACGGGCACATATTCAGGAGTGTTCCCTGATGAAACTCGTCTGGATAAGGATACGGTTGACACTGAAACAGAGATATCAAGGGATTCAACTCGAACTGACAAAGGAGGCATCCATCCAATGAATCAAGTTTCAAATGATGATATCAAAACTGAGTCGGGGAATCGTAGCAACGTGAGAGCAAATGCTTTAGAGTCACTGCTCGAATTGTGTGCACGGCTGCTGAAACAGGACAAGCTCGATGAGCTTACTGGTGTGCTAAAAGCATTTGGAGACGAGGCCGTTTCTTCCAGAGAAACAGCAATCTGGCTGACAAAAAGCTTGATCAATGCGCAAAAGTTAGCCAAGGAATCCTAGTTTTCAAGATTCCATTTGGAAGAAATATATTTTTTTAAAAAAAGAGTGGTGTTTAATTGGGTGTGATGTATGATTTGATTGAGAAGAGATTAGTGCTGGATTGGATGTTGGGGATTGTGTTTATAAGCACACATGTTTGAATGTGTTCTTTTTTTCCTCCCATTTATGCGTGTGTGATTTTCTTTTTTTTCTTTTTGGTTTTGTTTTTGGGTTAGTGAAAACAATTATTGTAGTTCTCATTTACCCCAAATGATATAATACTGTAGTTTCCCAGTTTGAAATGTTTTGCGAGAAGAATTTTGCCAGTAAAAGCTTCAATGCGCTTACATGTTTGCTCTTTGTAGCTCCACCTTTTAATAAGATATGTATTTGTTAAAAGATAAGGTGTCACCGACTTTTTATAGTGAAACTATGCTCATATTAAAAATAAAAAAATAATATTTTTTATGGATAAGTCAAAGTACTTATTTCATAAAATTGACTCGTGAGATCGTGAGCTTTTATATTATTAAAATCATATTTTAGAGTGTCCTAGTCTCCTAGACATCCATTTATTTCAATGAAAGAAGACAATTTTATTGATTAAAAGAAAAGAAGAAGAAGACAATTTTAATTGAACAGTTATTATTTAGTTTTTTTTTATCAATATAAATTAAATTAAAGGGGTTATATTATTTTAATCAAGAGAAAAAATAAAAAAAATTGATGGACATTTTTTCTTTATCAAAATTTAAAATTATAACGGTGAGTGTCAAACCATGCCATACATAAAAGTGTAAATGATGTGCAGGCAAATGGCAATGAGGCAAATAACGAATAATTCTTCCCCAGGTGCTTGGGCTGGCCCAAAATGATAATGGGCTGGATTTTGGGCCAACACAATCCGGGACTGGGAATTAGTTGAAGGCCCGGCCCAGGTTAGCTCGTTTAGCGTCCATTGGATGGACTTCATTGGAAAAAGGGGTTTAGCTATCAGAATTCTGAACCAACCTTCGATTTTTCTTGCTCGTTGAGAATTGAGATTGCCACTGTTTTTGCAGAATCGAGTATAAATGCCTCTCTCTGCTCTCTATAAAACCCTTCACAATGTCAAAATCATGGGTTGAGTTCGGTTGACCAAATTCAATTTCTTAGGTAAAGAATGAATAAAACCTTTGAATCCATTTCAAAGGATTTTTTTTTTGTCTTTTCTTTTCCTTTTTTTTTTTTTTTTTTGGTCGTACCCCTTCATTCAGCTGCCCTTATTGCCATCAAAGATCCGTGCTTTACCTGTTTGTCCTTTGATGTTTGCATTTTCCTGTACGAAGTAGTTTTAGACATTTTTTTAGTGTAAGCGTTTAAAAAAAAAAGGTGGTTTCGATAACCCATTGTTTCCTTATTGATAACTGATTTCCTTTCGTTTGTGGATATGATTTTGATCTTATGGTTCTCTATCTATGTATTCCAATTCTAATTCTAATGGTGCTTGACAGTAAAGAAAGATAATTGACATGAGTCAACCATCAGTGGTTTTAGCCACAGCAAGCTATGATCACACAATTCGATTCTGGGAGGCAAAAAGCGGGCGTTGCTACCGGACTATCCAATATCCTGAATCTGTATCCCCTCAAAATCTCAGTTTTTTTAAGTTTCAAATTTTAGTTTGCTTTGTTTATTAATTATATTGTATTTTTCACTTTCCAGCATCTGAATCTGTATGCCCGAAAAATTATCAGCCTTTTGGTTTCATTTTTGGTTTTGCTGTCTTTATAACTCTATTTCCTTTGTTTCATAAGTTCCTGTCTGTTTCCATCCTGGTGCTCATGTTTAAAATGGTTAATGTGTATAATTTATTGCGCAACTTAAAAGTAATTATATTCATGTTATATGTCAAAATTTGAGACCACATGCTAGTTTAAGCTTCCAAGGGAGACTGCAAACTGGCTTGCAATGTGATCTACTGAATTTGATGCTAAATTTTTAGGCTGGGTGAATTGTTTCTTTTACACTTTGATGTTTTTGTTGTGGCCCGAAGGCGCTTTTTAAGCATGCAGTTTCCTGTGGACGAGGCTTGTTTTAGGACGATAAAAAAATGTTCTTGACTGAATATAAAAAATCCCATATATCAAAAAATCCTTTCACGTTTTAATGAACCTATATTAGGTGTTTAATGTTTCTTTCACATTTTTACTGTCATAGAATTTCTTCTCCTCTATATCAGAATGTTTGTTCTATTTCATTTGAAGTATATGACAGTGATGTAACTGTTTGGTGTAATGCATTGAGCTGTTAAGTGTTTGGCTTGAAGCATTAGTGGTTACAAAAGGTCTGGCAGAAGTGAATTTGCTTTCTGTTATTGTACCTCTTCAAAGGTTTATACAACACGGTTTTGCCAAGCATAAGTGCACTGAAGATAGCAGAAATTGATAGTCATTTTCTCTGCAGCAAGTAAACAGGCTCGAGATTACACCTGATAAGTGCGGCCTAGCAGCGGCCGGGAATCCTCATATACGATTATTCGATGTCAATTCGAACAGTCCTCAGCCAGTATGCCATCCTATTTTGCATTTTCTAATATATTCTGCATTTTCTCTGACTAGATTTTAATGCTCTATCAGCTTTGTCTTCACTTTTTCTGCCAATTCTCGTCCTTATGTCAGGTGATGAGCTATGATTCTCACACTAATAATGTGATGGCAGTTGGATTTCAGTGTGATGGAAATTGGATGTATTCAGGTTCTGAAGACGGCACTGTCAAGATTTGGGACTTGAGGTGTGGGAAGTTTTTATATAATATATGTAACTTGCCAGATTCAATATTTTGTCTTTTCCCTGCCCATCATCAAGGAGAGTCTGTTGGTCTTGAGCTTTTTAGTTAAGATTAATTCTCATGGATCTACTTTCATTCTGTGGCATAGGGCACCAGGTTGCCAGAGAGAATATGAAAGTCGTGCAGCAGTTAATACTGTTGTCTTGCACCCAAATCAGGTCTGTGATGAATTTGTCTGTCTATCAGTGAAGTCTCTTGCTGAAATTTTAACTATTCGAGGTATGTAGGAGAGAAAAGTTATGTTGTCAATGGCTAAAAAAATCATCTTCTGGGTGATGGGCCTTGATGGCTGCGAAATATTGATTCTTTTAGGGTATGTTTGGTATGGATGATAAGATAAATAATATATAGATAAGTAATGTATTGTAATAAAAAAATAAATAAGAAATGATAGTGGATAAAATATTTGATTTGATTGATAGATTATAGTTGATTTGATTTGATTGATTAAATTTTATATAAAAATTTTAAATTACTATTTTATCCTTTTAAAAAATAAATAAAATATAAATAATATTATTTATAAAGGGTAATATAGTAATTTAAATTCAATAATTTGATTGATGTATCATAAATAATTAATGATTTGATTGATATAAATTTATAATTAATTGATTGATAAATAATATGATGAGAAGAACGTAGGATTAGAAAGGATACATTTGTACATGGATTATTAATAATGCTACCAAACATAGCCTTAGCTTATTAATCTTCTGATATGTTAACTGGTCATAGAAACCACACATGGATAACTGAAATGGACCATTGCTTTGAGGTGTTTTTGACCCAATACTTCATGATGGAAGCCAGTTATTTTTTATAGAACTTGAATTCTGACCATACCAAATCTGTGATGGGGGATATCTAATGAATCCATACTATCATGTGTTATCTTTTATTCGATTTTCACAACCAAGCTTCTATGTTTTATTTTCCTGGAGAATTTAGGTGCACTATGTCCTATGATGGTCTTTTATCTTTTCCTCTCTTGGTGATTTGCAGACTGAGCTGATATCTGGGGACCAGAATGGCAATATCCGTGTATGGGATTTGAGAGCTAATTCTTGCAGCTGTGAGCTGGTATGTGGCTTACTACAATCTTTTGATTGTTTGAGTTATCCACAAATCTTAACTTCATCCCTCTTTTCCGAAAGTACAAATTTTTTCGGTTAAAGTTCAAGCTAGATTACCTCAGAGTCTCAGACATCAAATTTGTTGGCAGAAAGAATCTTCAAAGTCTTTGTGTGATGTAGATATAGTCTCAGGAGAGGTGGTTTAGGTTGTGGAAATGATTGATCTGGTAGGTTGAATCACTGATACCAGGTGCTTGTTGGAGATAATTAATGTGTTGGGATCATGAGAATATTATTGATAATTGTTATTAGCCATTGTGAAACCATGGGTGAGAATTGATCCTTTTGGTGGTTCTGAATTGGGCCATTGCGTAGGATTCCTGTGATGATAAATATTTACTGTAACATATAATTTCATTTGTGGCTAGCTTTAAGACAAGAACCCCATCCTTTAGTAAAAAAAAAAGGACCTGGGATTTGTTTTGCTGACAACGTTAGATAAACAGATAACTTGAGGGTAAGAATCTGTAGCACATTATACCGTCCATTTACCCGTGGCTTATTGGTGGGTAACTCAATTTTTTCACCTTCGCAAAACAGAGTTTTGTAGTGCAACTGTAATGGCTGAACTTGACATATTTTGTAGGTTCCAGAAGTGGATACAGCAGTACGATCCTTGACAGTAATGTGGGATGGAAGTCTGATAGTCGCAGCTAACAATCGAGGGACATGTTATGTGTGGCGATTGTTGCAAGGGACTCAGGTGAGACCCATGAACAAATATATTATTTACTTTTACGCTTTGCATTTGTTGACTTAGTAACCATGAGTTGATTAAGCTTATTGCAGACTATGACCAATTTCGAGCCACTGCATAAGTTGCTGGCTCACGATGGGTATATTCTTAAATGTCTCCTCTCTCCTGAATTGTGTGAACCAAACCGGTTAGGATCGATGGCCTTTCTCTTTGTTAAGAACTGTGTTCTATTACATTTGGGCTGGTTTGTGTGTCGAATTTTTCTCCGTTTTTCTAATCTCAGGGCTAGAATTTGTCTCTGATTTATACTGAGAATGATGACTTTTAGGTACCTGGCTACTGCATCTGCTGACCATACCGTCAAAATATGGAATGTAGATGGTTTTGCGTTGGAAAAAACTCTAACAGGTAAACATTTGGTCCTTTTAACGCAACGTTTATATATTTTTGCATGGTTTAAATCATGTTTGATTATATGTCTTGATGTTATTTGCTGTAACACCGATGTAACTCCAACTTTGTAGGACATCAGCGCTGGGTTTGGGATTGTGTTTTCTCTGTTGATGGAGCTTTTCTTATAACAGGTATATCAAAATTTCTTCCTTGATCTCTATGATAACACCTACTTTCTGCTTTCTTTTACCTGATTGACACATTTGGTTTCAGCTTCTTCTGATTCAACTGCAAGATTATGGTCCATGTCCAATGGTGAAGAAATTAAAGTCTACAAAGGTCATCAGAAAGCAACTGTATGTTGTGCTCTTCACGATGGGAATGAACCTTCAAGCTGAACTGTTAGCTGCCATCACTTGGGAACTACATTTACTTAGTTCAAAGGTTTCTTTAACAATATCGTGAAGACTGTAGCTGATGGAATTGATTCGAAAGTTTTAGTTTTAGGGTCACTTACCTTTGTACATATAACCTTGAAGAAAACAAAATGATCCTGTTTCTGTGTTTCTGTTTCTAAGTGGCTAAATGTTACAGAACTGCATTCCCAATTTAATAATAATAAAAAAAACATTTTAAATTAAGTTTTCTGTTCTCATTTAAATAGAGGATCCTAATTATCTATCTTATTTCAATGACAGATTTTAAATACAGTCGCTACTACTGGTTGAAACATTCTCAAATTTTGAAAAACGCAACTTTTCTCCGTTAAACTTTTAAATTGCCTCAGCATTGGCATAATTGCAACAAGCACTTGCTCAGTTTATAGTATCATAGTAGATTAATGCATTGTTACTCATACAGCCTGTTTTCAGTACAAAAGCTTCGAGCACAAGCACTCCCTTCACAACTGTAAATCGAGAACTCGGTTACAAAATATAGGTTGCGCTTACTGCCGTGTTTTATCTAGTTGGGGACGTCTCTCCACCATTCTTAAGCTTTGCAGGTGCGATTTTGGCGGGGGTTGATCGCTCAGACTGAGAAAATTGAATCAAGATTTGCATGAGACCCGTCACAATTGCCAAGCTGATTGCAGAAAAGGTAACCCCTTTCCAAGAAGAGAAAAGTGACGACCACTGGCAAACTTTCAAGGTCCCCATGATAAGCAAAATGCCCCAAGAACAGACAACCTGTTATTAAAAGAAGAAATTCACGGTTGTCCAGAATGGAGATGCATTAAGATACGAAGGAGACCACTGAGGATTTTACCAACAACGACTTCACAGGGCGACCAGTGTTTTGCAATTGTTCACCAAAGGAACCCTCCGCCATGTATGTGTCCAGTAATTTGTCCTGCTTATACAGAAGCTGATCAGAAAGGGTTGTAGGTAAATATTCAGTATGCTTTGGCCAAAACTTTATTGGCAAGGCCAAACCATGTAAGAAGAAAGGTATGATTCAAGGATCCATGAGCTGGTACACCTTGGCTACGAAGATGTCCCTACACCACTGAGCAACGTCATCATCTGTATCGGGTAAATCCTTCATTGGCTCTCTCTTGAGGTGGACATGCACCTAACAGATGGCAAAAAATCAAAACAATTTACAAGAAAAAGTGATGTAGAAAAGGTATCACTGTAAGTGACACAGAGCATTAATCGGTATTCTTAAATCTAGAAACAAGTGTACAGCGAGTCTCAATACTAAGAACGACTGCAATTTCATCCATGAAGAAACTTTCTGTAATTGATTCTTAGATCTTAATTCCTTGCATTTGACAGCTTATGTTGCAGATTACTGGTAAGTGTCAACCTGCCTCAGAATCACAATGCCTACAATGGTTTGCTACTTTATTATCTGACCTAGCTTGTACTAAAGGGAAATTTAGCACACCACCCGATGCAGTATGGCACCACACCAATTATTTCAAAAATGCATAAGTTGCCACAACATTACCATATGCGACACCATTTTTTGAGAATTAAGAGTTTGCAGGCTTACCACGGAAGATTGCCCTTTGAAGAGTCTTATCATGGTTGGTGCAGGAGAAGTTTTGGGAATTGCAACAGTGACGTCATAAATAGCAGGAACAAAGGATCTCATATGACTTACTGCTGTAACAAAACCCTGAAAAGAATCCAAATTACCCGAAAGCAAGTGTTTTGGACAACTTTACACATCATAAAACAATAATGTTGCAATACAACAGAAAAAAGGTTTAAATTGTTTCAATGAATAATGGTAATTCTTATTCATATAGCTGCACAAGCAAAGCTCCAGAAAGCAGGCGCAAAGGGCTAGTTTATTTTAGCAAAAGGCAACACCTGTCAAGGACTTTTTTTTTAGAAAAAACCATAACTTTACAAGAAGGATATTCTGAAAGCAGAAATCATCGTGTTCTATCTACAAGGATAAATGACATTAAAATTACTGTTTCAAGATGAAACCGATTTGCTTGCCGGACTTGCTCGTACTAAAATTTGTTAGGGATACATTCCTGAGAACGACAATCAGCCAGCTTAAATGATTTTTTCAGTAGGGATTAAACTAGTCGAATTGAAAACCACACAAATCAAATATGGGAGCTTCATTACTGATGACGGCCATGGATAATTTAACTTGGAGTGGGTTGTAACCTTAGTACGAGGAATCAAAACATTTCTCGGAACAGGCAATCCAGTTGAGGATGCATATTCTTGAGCAGCTAAAAGTTTTGCCTGCGTGAAGCGAGTACCCTCAACAAATAGTGCCAGCCAAAATGGCCTAGGGAAGTCCCTTAGCCTTTGAAGTCCTGACTACAAGAGATTTCAGCAAGATCACGTTAGGATCCAGGACTGCTAAGCCAAAAAAAACTGAAGGAAATAGAGCATACAGGTCAAAGAAACATAAAAGAATATGAGGCAAGAGCAACTCATGGTAAAAAGTATTCTCCCTTAACCATACCTTCAAGGTGCTTTCATCCTTCGCCCAGCTTCTTTCAAGAAAGAGATACTCAGAAAACCACATGGACCATCCTATCACCTGCACACAGTGAGAAATCAAGGCATCCATTCAACATGAGGGGTGTAAATGAGTCAATATTGAGTTGAGCATGTGAAGAGATCTACTCTCTATCTCGAGCTTTCTTGCGCTCAAAATCAAGAAGCTTAAGCTCAAATAAGCAAGCTCATGAGTTTTGTTTCCACATGTTTATTGGCTCAGATCATGAGATTTTGAGTGGCTATAAATTACACTCGAAATCATTAGAAACCTCGAACTCGAGCTCAAAGTTTGATTAAGTTTGTGTCAAACAGGCTCGACATGCTAATGAGCCAACTCAGCTCAACTTACATGTCTAGTTCAATCGACAATGTATCTGGTCATATTCCAGCCAAAAATAGAATTAGAAACACAAGAACGTGACAGAGAAACAAGAGTAGAAAGAGAAAACAACATTATACGTTTATGACTTCTGTTTGATGGATCTAACAGTTGAGAGGATAGGGAATGAGTTCCTAACAAGAATACTTGTGCAATATTCATTATAAAACTCCATTAAAAAATTGCACCCTATCTTTTCTCTACTCACATAAACACGCGGTCTGGCTATAACTAAGGAATAAGTCTTGGGAAACAAACAGTTCAACTATTGAGCTGATTGGTTTGTCCATGCCATATATTCACTTGCCATCAATTCGAACTGCAAATTATTTCATAAAAATAGTTTGATGATGAATTCAGTACGGTCCACAATTTATCTCAACTCGTATAACGTCATCTCATGAAAAAACACAGATGATTGTCAATTTGTCATATATGGCCAACTTATTAATTAGCATCCATCAACCTCCCCAACTTTTATCTACAGTTTAACTTGAAATCTAACATGTGACAACTAAGTCATAGAAAAATAAATTTGCAGTTAAGTAAACGAAGCTTCAATACCGTAAGAAAAAAGGTCAAAGAAAGCTACTTACTGGAAGGAGCTTTGAAGATTTCTTCATAACAGCTAATGTGCTACCCAGGCAACCTGATCGCTGTCGTACATGAGAATTGCATTGATGAATACTGAATACATTTTAATAGACTCACTGAGAACCAAAACACAGACGACAAACCTGAGCCAAAACCCATCCAACAAGCCAATCGATGTCACTTTTGTGATTACACATGACAAGTGCATGCTCTTTACCTATACAAATCACCAGAAAAGTTAAATACATACAAATTCAGCAAGGGTAAATTTTCAACGCACAGGAACACAAATCAATATCTATAAACAACTTTTTTGTAGCCTTACCCAGCAATTTAAAGGTTTCAGAATCAGTGTACAGTTCAATCTGCAGCAGAGAATCATAAAAACATGAGAGACTTGGATAATTTCAGATGAATGACAAATTCAAAACCATAGTTCGATTATAAGTCAATTTGCTTAAATGCCGATAGTTTCAAGTCATATTGTAATCCATCATCTTAAACCAGCTAATGCAAAATCAGCATAAGATGGCAAGATGTCATGTCATCTTGAATGTTGTAGTCCATAAGATGCAGGAATTCTGTCATATTAAAGTTCTAAGCAGCAAAGTAAACTTGGGTTTATCATACTTTACAGGTTTCAGAATCAGTGTACAATTCAATCTGCAGCCACAGAATTACTACATAAGAGACTCAGATGAATCAGATGAAGAATGAAAAATTCAAAAACATGGTTAAACTATCGGTTTATTTTCTTAAATGCTGCCCCGAGATTCAGCTCACATTGTACTCCATCATCTTAAACCAGATAATATAAGAATCAGCATAAAATTGAAAAGAAATCTGCTTTGGTCCTAAAGGCAGCTTAAAGTTCTCCGCAGCAAAGAAAATTTGGTTCAGTATATTTCTCCAAGCCTTGTTAAATATTGTAAATCATGGGGTTTCATTTCCCTTTATTGCATTGGTACTTGCTTGGGGAAATAAATTACCCTTGCATAAGGTTACAATAATTCTCCGCTGAATTTTTTTAGCCCTTAACCCTAAATAGCTTAAGTCACAAAGATTTGATTTACGACAACTAGACCAGAAATCGGGAACTTTATCCCAGATGCATATACAAGTATTTTAGAAATATACGAAGTCATCGAAATAATTGCAATGGCAGCATCCTGTGATGAACTCTACGAGTCCCAAGAACCAACACAAGTTTTTAGACTCGAATTTAAATCGGCATTTTAAGAAATCACCTTAACACCAGCCCACCAATCGACCAGCCACACTAATTCAAGCCACAAGAGCTCAGCCACCTCTCTGTTTATCCTCCTATACATGTTCTTTGACAGCGGCCGTATTAACACGTAACATATAGCCTGAAAATTTCTTAAAACTCAAGACATACATTTCTTAATAAAAAAAAACTATCTGAGAACCAATAGCTTAACGTTAAGAAAAAACCCTTCTTGCGTTTTGAGGTAAAATTCGATGAAACGCATAAAATTATGAAATTTAGTCAGTAAAATTATCCCTAAAATTCAAACCTGAATCAAATTGACGACAAGGCCAGAAATGAAAAAGAGAACGCCCAAAGGCACAACAACAGCAGCAGCAGCAATCGCCATAGCCCAGTATCAAGCGACAATTCTTCTATCTCGACAAATAAAAAAGAAACAAATCGAAGCAAATTATATAAGAGGAATTTTCTGGGAAAACGTGTTGCAGCAATTTCAAGATTTCGCCCACTTCCACGCCCGGAGATCAAATTATGACACCAACTACTGGTAAAAATATATTTACTGAATAATTTAGGAGCCGAACATCACTGCAATGCGAATGGATGCATTTCTTTAGAATGGAGAGAGAGAAATTCTGGTGGAGTAAAGAAGGAAGCAATGGTGAATGTTATCGCTGAGCTGAGTTGTACCGTACAAGTCACGTGAAGCAGACTAGATAACGGTCGTGGCACGCGCCTATTGGCGAAACATTTTATTATTTTTTTCAAAAATTTATCGATAATTATTATTATTTTAAGGGAAAAATAATAATAATACAAATTGGGATGTGGGAAATAAAAGTGGGTGAAGAATATAAACGGGGAAAAATTGGTCCAAAAAAAATGGAAATAAATAGATATAATTTCCCCTTTGAGAGAGTATTGATGGCAATAAATAAACAGTAAAAGTAGTTTAGGTAGCAGGAAACAGATACACCTAAACAAATCACCCAAGCTTCGGAGTATTCGAAGTGGAAAAGGATAATTTATTTGTATATAATAAGTAAATGTAAATAATTAGAATCATAAAATATGTATACAGTATAACATTGGGCATATCCAGGAGTACACTACAAAGCTGCTGTTCTTATTCTATCTAAATATAAATTAGTGTAAATATTAATATGATCATTTATTGCCGATAAAACAGTTGCATGGTAGGTAATAATATGTGTGGGCTGGCCCCGGCCGGCCCATTAACTTTTTTTAATTACAAGGGTTGACCGAAGGGTATCCCAATTCCCAACCCATCAGAGATCCATTAGCTTATGCGAGTCGAGGGACGTGATGAGCAAACATGAAAAAAATATGCAACTATTTGATATTAGCTTTAAATTATTTTTTTTACTGTATTGAAAAATATCGAATTTCGATATGATATTATAATGATATTGAATTCTTTTAAGAAATAACAATATGAAATTTGAATTTTCATATATCTAAAAATAATATCGAAATAACACATACAAATATAAATATATATAATATTTTTAAATAATAAAATTATAAATTTATATATATATATGTTTGTTTTCGGTATAAACCGATTTATATTATACCGTACCATACCAGTAGAGATTTCAAAACGGGCCGACGGGATGGGCAAACCCACAACCCACCAAAACCCGTCAGTTAGCGGGACGGGCCGACCCACCATTTAGGCGCGTTGGGAAATTATCAACCCAACCCGCCTATTTGGCGTGCAAAACGGGTCAACATGCCAATTTTTAGTTATATTTGACGGGTTGAAGCGGGTTGACCCACTATTTAAACGAGTTGAAAATTTATCAACCCAATCCGCTTGTATAACGAAATGGAATAGGCCAACTCATCAGAGCCAACCCACTTTGACAGCTCTACATACTAGCACAATCTATATGCTAATCATATTCAAAAAATTCAAAACATGCCATATATAATAAGACACGGAATGACATGACTTCCCAACAATCATGCTGCGACGATTTGATTAAATATTTGATTAATTGATTTGGAATTGAGGATTTCAAATCGACTTCATTTATTCGGCGTATTTTTAAAATCCATCAGTTAATCAGTTCGGTCGAGGCTATCATGCTATCATTCGGGTAGTGTCCGAAAGATAGGTCTAACACGAATCCTCTAAGGTACCATTTGGTACATGAAATGATAGTGAGATGAGACACAAATTTTTACTCATCTCATGTTTTTCTCATTTTTTTGTTAACACAATGATATCTCATGGCTCGGTATAACATTAGATATAGGCTTGATGACAAATACCTCTTAACACATGATATTAATGGAGGATGAGTGTCATATAAGTGAAATTGACAATCGTGATTAAGAGAATACACACAATAATCCTACTAAATAAAAAACATACAAAACAACATATTATTCATATTTATGTCTTGCTTATCCACATCTTATCATGTTTTTATTCATCTATCGCACATCCCATCCATGATACCAAACGGTGTCTAAATCTAAGATCAATAGTTTTACAGCTTGCCCGTGAATTTCGTTGGCTCTCAGTTTCCCCGTTCTTGGAAAATTCTGCATATGCTTAGGGAGAAGCAAAAAATGGGAGCCACTTGTTCTGAACACAAACTTAAGAAGTTAAACATGCAAGGAGTTGCTGGCACATTTTCCTAACATCCATGGAAGGATCTGTCGAGGACAGGTTTTGAAGCAACGCTCGCACTTCCAATAGGTCTTCGGATACACGTTCAACTACCTCTTCTTCGCTTGCCATCAAGCACACGAGCAACTTAACGCCGGCCATTTTCTCCTGTTAACGGTTAAAGACTATAAATTAAGCACACTAAGGAACGAATCTCTGAATCATATAGCAGCATGCATAAATGCTGTGAAAAAGTTATAACCGGCAAGCAAATGACGCCCACACAAGCATTTCACGCCTTTAAGCTTTCATACGTTGTCAAATTTTAATTCGTTTTTAAAATGAATCATCTGGTCATTTTAACAGATGGAACAGGAAATTCGGCACATAAAATAACAGAAAAATAGTCCATGGATGCTTGTTTGACAAATCATGACCATGGTATAGATACACAGTTCTGAAAAGTCGATGAATGTACAAAAGTGCAAGGCTGTTACTAAAAAGATTAAATTCAGAAACATTCTTGGCGCTACACACATAAATTGAACACGGTGAAAAAATAACCATGGCTGTTGCCCAAATTATAGTGAGATGTACCTTCTGTGATCCTTCTCTGAGAGATTTGAGAGCAACAGCGACCAGATCAGAGGAATACGGAAGAATTAAAGACTTCATATGATATGCAACTGAGAAGAGAACCTGGACACATGCAGCCGTAATATCTGGTTCCACCATTTCCTGAAAAAAAACAAAAAGTGCAATCACACGGTCTCTATTTAGTAAGCTATATCAGATTCCTCAAGTATAAGAAATTAACATACCCCTATGGCACGAATAATGCATGGAAGAATTTTTTTGACAAATGGCTTCTTTCCAGCTGCAGATGTCTTCTGGCAGGAACTTATAAGGACGTTAGCCATACATAGGCGAAATGAGAGGTGGGCTGTACCCTCAGATTTCCAGTCACATCCATCAGATTCGAAAGAAAACTTCTTGTCATCAGTCAATCGATTGATCACATACATTAGGACAGAGCCTCGATGAGCAGAATCACCTGCAATTTTGTGAAATGAAGGCCCTTTGGGAGTGTCATTATGAATACATACACAAATTTAAAGTTATACCAAGCAGAATGCTTTTTACCAGCAGCAAAAGATGGATTCTCCATGGTTGAAAGTTCTGAGAATTGTGGATCTTGTAGTTCAGAGCACATCATCAACGCCAAACAATCTATGCATCCATGTTGTGCTTTTGAAACTGCAGCCATATCGGTGTCATCAGATGTCAAAATTAGGGAGAGAGTCAGTAGCATAGTTGAATGATTACTTACTTTCATCATTGTCTACTGATGGCCAACATAGAATATTTTGTATTGATTTCCTCATTCTAAATAAATTAGGGTGTCCACATGCTTTGTAACCTCTCACCTGATCCAGAAAACATGTGGATTGAAACCAAGTACATACAAAGCATAAAAAGATTGTATCAGCAAACCAAACCAATGCTGATGAGACATTTACCGTAAGAGCTGTACAAAAGGAAAACAAGCAAACTTTGATACTCAACACATCCGTTGCATAAGCAGCGTATTCCAACTTTGAGGACAAGACGGGAATCAGAATCTGTGAAAGCAAAAAAAACAGGGAAACCTAATTGATTGGCACAACTTGGCAAAAGAAGACACAGACCAAATAAAACACCTGATATAACACCAAATTAAAAGTGAGGAAGACTTCTTTGCACATCTACTGGCAATGTCCTTCTCCAATAGGTAGCAATAATGAAAGTCAGTTCCCAAAAAAAGAAGAATCACTCCAATCAGTATTTGTGCAATACCATGTCAAAAAACAGAAGAGTTTATTATCTCAAAATATCATCAAAACTTCACAATCATTACATAGAAAGACATTTAAAAAAATTTTGTTCACCCAGCCAACAGCCCAAATCAACATCAGAAAAATTCTCAATACAGCATGAAAGGAAGACTCAATCCTCCAAAGAGTTAAAATGAAAACTAAATTATGAAAAGAGTGTCAGGTAAAGACAGCAGAAACAGTTTCAAACCAAATAGATCCTACCTTGGGATGAAGTCGCCCACAGAGCTCAGCAGCAAGTTTACGAACATCTTCAAATTCGGACTTACTCATTGCCCTGAGCCAGAAGAAAATTAATTTTCTTTTTCTTTCTAAAAGTAGAAATTGAAAGTGCTTTGTCTGTATGTCAAACCTGTTTATCAGCAAGGCAGCAATGCACTCCGTGCCCTCAACACTAAAATGTTTGTTCTCTGAAGACACAAGAATACAGTATATGATACTCAAGCAGAGAAAATTTTGAATCATTTAAATGTCAACAGATCAAAAAGGTCCGATTTGTGGTTCTTTTGTAACAAACGATGCAAGTTTTGACGGTTTCATTTAGATGAAGGAGCATGTAATCAAATAGTTCTTGGAATATGATATTATTAAAATACAAAACCCGACCAATGACGGTCAAGCTAATCCTTTGATATCCCTTTTTACATATAGAAACCAAAAAGTACCCCCACTAGATATAACTATTGGACCTGACACCCTGAAAATTCAACCTAGATGATGGTGAATCTCAATGCCATAAAAAGGCCAAAGATCAATTTGTAAACCAACTCCTTCGAAAGAAGATAATCAGGACATAGCGAAAGACATGGAAATACAAAACTCAAAAGTCAGCTTTTCAAGCATTGTACACTAATAACCGTTTAAGGTGAAAAACGAACAATAAATGACAAAATTAAAAGAAGAAACGTACCATGTAGATCACATGTTCTTAGAAAATCACCGTATAGTAGAGGAGAATTGAGGTCATCAAAAACTCTGAGAGGAAGCAGTCTGATTACAAGCAACGGGCAAAGATGACAAAAAAGTCGATTCTCAAGATTCATGACATCACTGTTTCCATCTTTCCTCTCTTTTCCGTTGGAAAAGTGCTCATCAATTCTGTTACAGACAAACATATAAAATAAAGGAAAGCTTTATACAAGACCGAGGAAATTAATTTCAAATATATCCTTATATAAACTAGATTAAGCCATGTTAAAGAAAAACAAGTCACACTCCAAAATAGAAAATATGATGAATGCCAAAGAGAAGCATCAAATTTTTACGCAAATAAGAAGTTAGGTGAATACAGGTCTTTCTAGTGCCTAGTTATTTCCAAATGCAGCCAATGCCATACATTACTTCAGACAGTCATAAAAGCAAATCAATTACCACTTTATGATGGCAATGCATAACGACCCTTTTTCCTAAATATATGTTCAAATGATTGGAGGTTGAAATTAAATGTCAAAACAAATATTCACCTTTCAAACTCTCGCCAAATTGGATTTAGGAGCATTCAAAAGAGGGAGCATCAAAGAATTACTTTTAATAAATTTTTTGCCTGTTTATTAGGCAAAAATGAGTAGGAATATTAGGAATTTATAATTTCGACACAAAGGCCTTGTGCCATAAAATTCAGAAACTGGAGACTAATGCCATCAGCATTCTAAAGATATATGCATACAACTATAATCATGCCTTCTTGTCATGCTTAAAAAAGCAACACATAGCAAAGGAGATAGGATCAAAGAGTGCAATATAGCTCTTGTTTCAAAACTGAAATTAATGCATATAAGCCCCACATGCACATATGTTTAAAAAGCGCGAAGTGACAAAAGGATTACGGATTACCATTTCTTCGAAATAACAAAAATACAAAGTATGATAACATAAGAGTGATCACCAGCTTATTCTTTAAGAAACAACACAATATAAGCAATAAAAATTTAAAAACCAAGAGAAACAGCAACAAAAACTTTCATGGGTTATAGACCCTCCACATTCACACCCTTTTGCATTAAAAAAATTATAATGAAAACAGATTTAAAATGCCCAAACTTTGTGTCAACATCATTGCGAAGTGATGCTAATCCAGGAAAGTTTTTTGTGGAAACTTTGAACACTCGGACACGTCACGACGCTACAAACACTATGTGACAGCCAAACTAGAAAAGAGATGTACAGAGTCGCTCAAAATTTTCAACAGGAAAAAGCAAGAGGCGCTTGCGCTCATAGCAAGTTAGCTCATAGCAAACTATGTGATATATGCAAGAGGATTAGAAGTAGTCAATCTGCAAATTATTCGGTAGCAGATAGAGGCATGGTGTAGGCATCGCAATGTTAGCTAACAAGTCCTACAGTTCCATGATTACAGGTTCATGAGCAAACGACTGTGGAATTAATCAATAATTGGCGCTTTAACCTCACATCCATGTGCATGCATATAGATACTTACAGTGAACTGCTTTTCTCAAGAAATTGTTTAAGGAGATTTGTGTACACCACGAAAAGGGAAACGTTACTCCATTTGCATTCACTTCAGAAATGAAGGCAAGATCATTGAAATGAAGGTCAGATCAGGGTGAAAATTTACTCACTCTTTTTGTTCTCTTGCATGTGATAAAAGTCTGTCAAAGATTACATCCACAGCTGCAGCCATGTATTCACTTATATGACTAAGGAATCTGACAATAACCGCATTAGATGGTTCAGCTAACATCTTGACTGTCAAGGCACCTGCGATTGCATTCCAATCTTCAACCTAAAGATTTCATCAAACTACCATAATTAATATCAGATCAAAGTTAACCATAATACAGCATCAACTTGTTTATTGAAAATCCAAATTACGTAAAAGAATCTTATTCTAGGTCTCTGAAAGTTACAGCCAATCACAAAACAATTTGGATTGATCAAGTTTTCTTATGACGAGGCTCCTAATCTGATTTTTCTCACATCATCAACAAAGGAACTGTCCAAACACTACTTCACAAAACGATGTCTCTCGTTAAATATATAACAGAAGGAATCATAAGGCATAGTCATGAAAACAAAGTGAGCTAAGCCACCAGCCTGAAATCACTGTGGTCGAGTACATTTCATTACAGGTAGCTTTTACTCTAATAAATCTTGCTAAGCTTGTTATCATTGAAAATTTATTGGAAGATTCATTCCTCTCTAAGGATAAAACAAGAAGCTGATTCAGAAAGCAGTGCTCACAAAGGTAACACTACCACAAAGGGTTGACAAAATAGGCAAAGGTGAAAAAATAAAATAAACCAAGAGGAAAACCATCATAAACCAATAAAGCCAAGGGTATCCAACTTCAAAGGAGTTTGGTTTATAGTGATATGGTCATATGGAGGCTTTCATGTAGCTCAGACAACATAAAGATACCATAGCTGATGGTACTCACATATTTTGCCCACTCGGGGAGCAACTTTAGTAGGCCACCTGCATCTAAAGCTGATCCTGTGATCAAAAGGTTGAAACTAGATTAGTTGCCCATAATATTCTGAGACTAGCGATATTGACTTTTTCTTCATTTTCTCATCTTTAAGGTGAGAGTCAGCTGTCAAAACGAACTGGCGGGGCAGGCCAACCCGCAACCCACCAAAACGAGCCAGTTGGCGGGCCGGCCCACCATTTGGGTCGGTTGGGAAATTAGCAATCCAACCCGTCTATTTGACGGTGCGGACCAGCCCGCCAATTTTTAGTTATAATTGACGGGTTGGGGCGGGTTGGCACCGCAACCCACCACTTGGCGGAGCCAAGCTTTGACTGCTCTAGAAAGGGAGGAAGATGATGCAACCGTTCATGGCAAGAACTACAGTCCATTTTGATGTTGCAAAAAAACATGAATCCTAGTATATATTTACACGTACCTCCTTTGCTACTTGAGGGAGACCCTGAAAGATCTGAGCCTTCACGGAGATTGCTGCAACAGACAATGTTGAGGTCTTTAGGTACAAATGCAAATGCATTCAAGTTTAGATGGACCAAAATTATGTTGAGAAAAAAATGGAAAAACTTTTTTTTTTTTTAACGTTCATCTCTTCGTTTTTTAAAAAGGAGATGGGTTACTATGTTTACAAATATTAATCAGTGTTTACAAAGATAACAAAGTCAACATACAATTAAGTGCTCAGTCAGTTACCTGAGACAGTCGATCAGCATGCACAAAATCTCAGGTTCTTGTTTATGATTGATCAGCAAGGCTATGAGAGTGGTGCCTGCTGATAACCGTACTTCATCATTTGTTGAATAACTCAAGTCAACTAGTGCAGGCAAAACCAATGGTGGGTCTGCAGATAATAATAGAGAAATAGTCTCAGTTAAAACAAAGTGAATCAGTTGTACAAACGCAAGGTGAGATATGGTAGTAGGAATGGGAAAATAAGTATCTCCAGCGATTGGATGAGTGTGTATGTACAAGCAAAGGGGCATATGACATGTAATCCCATTTACACTTCCAGTTCATCAGACCAACAGAAAATTTCATGCATATTGGCAATGTATAAAGTAAACAAAATTTCATGTGCACTAAATAAAGAAAATGTGTAGATCATTACTGCACTAAGATGTGAACTCACAGATTTAGCTGTCAACCTGATTTTGTACAGTAGCTTCACTAACTTTAAGGAAGAAATTAAATACTTAAACTAACCAATCTTCGGAATCAAATTAGCTGCCTGACTTTGTATAATCAAATCTTCATCTTCAAGACATTTTAGCAAGCGATTTGCGACGTGTTGCCTGCAAGTTAAAATTACTATAAGAATCTAATATCAACTGAAAAAGCTGAGGAATTATCCCAAAATGTTTGAGGCAGGGCCAAGATTAGCCTACACACCACATTGCTCTTGAAAGTGCACTATCTGAACCAGAAATGTGAACGATATCTGCTATAACATCAAAAGCATTCCTTCTCTGTGCAACATTTTTAGAATCAATTCGCTTCAGAACTTCTTGAAGGCAGTTGCTATTTGAGCATCTGTCAAATTCAATGATTCCAGTCATACATTGAAAATACGTATGAAACACGCACACATACATATTTTTTTTTGTGTGTGTGTGGACTGTGGTGTGTGCCTCTAAATGCAAATACCTTGAGCAATATTCTGCAACAAGCTTAACAATGGCTTTTGCAGCCGCATCTTGCTCATCCAAAAAATTTAATAGCAAAGGCAGAACAGCATCCATTTGTCTAGTCTCATCAAGACTGCTTTTGGACAAAATATTGTTTGTCCTGAAGATGACTGCCTTAAATATGCTAATCGCTCCATCAATTACTTCTTCATCGGCACACTGCAGCTGTAACACATTCAACATCACTAAACAAAGTTAACATTTAAAAGGCAATGCATTTTTTAATCCTGAAAAGTTCATTCTAATCTATAGCACTAGGATGTGGAGATAACATCAGCCCACAAGATCAACAACAATATAAAAAATCTGATGTGGTGATTAACTGGTTGGTCTTGCCCAAAAACACTAAGCTGATTAAGGGTTGCGATGAATCACTTCATGCACTTCCACGCCAAAGCCAACTTGGTTAAACAATCAGGAGGGCTAGAATGGAGGAATTCTTCAGAAGAATACAATTTCTCTCTAAAATGTCAAGCACAACTCAGAATCAACTTGATCTATTAACTTAGACAATTGATTATTTTCACTACGACTATCTTCACAATTTTGAATGTTTCTAAAGTTCCCGAATCTTCTAGGTTGGAGATCAAATACAGGTTTCGATTGATTTAGTATCTAAACTATCAATTCTTCCTTTTAAAAAACAGATTCGGTTTTTCTTAGGAAATTTTACTGTGGATGTGAATCCCTTTGACCGAAAAACTTGATGGATCATACAGCTGATTCCTACTTTTATTATTTCCCTTACATTTTTTTCTCCTGATTTACTGATTCGAGTAATGTGTAACATATCTCCAACCTACACTTCTCCCGTAGTCAAATGAACAAGGTAATCACAGATTTTCACTTGCTATCAGACATGAGTGGACTTGACACTTAACATATATTCAAAAAAACATGAGTAAGATATTGAAGGTTGTACAGATTTATATGTATATGGACAATACAGGTTCAACTCAGTTGTTCTTCTCCAAAACACAGCCATCCCATGGTAGCATACATCTAAACCCCTCGACCACACACACACACACAAAGAAGGAAACAATTAGGTAAACCATTCGAAAT
Source organism: Henckelia pumila (assembly GCF_033568475.1). Taxonomy (NCBI): domain Eukaryota; kingdom Viridiplantae; phylum Streptophyta; class Magnoliopsida; order Lamiales; family Gesneriaceae; genus Henckelia; species Henckelia pumila. The sequence continues at coordinate 5,052,299 of NW_027331857.1, read as the reverse complement.
GGATACTGATGTATCTGAAATTTTTAACCAAAAGATAAAATGATGATGATAATAATACCACATTTGCATTTTTTTTGATAGGAAACTATAATGTTATATAAAAAATTAGATTAAAAGATTTACAAAAAGTGGACTAGTGGTCCACAGAAGCTAACTATTATCCAATGCAAACAACCACAGTTATCAAACTAAATCAAAGCCAATTTCCAATCCCTATACAAGTCTAAAATAGCCAAAGATTGAAATTTAGAACCCTTGTGGGCCCACATGGATACTCTCGATTTGATCTTGTCCCAAATTTCCTTCACTGGTTCTTCACTATCTTCAAAAATTCTTTTGTTCCTCTCCAGCCATAACGACCAACACACACAATGAACCACTATTAACCAAAAAACTTTCCCTTTCTCTCCAAGTCGAGCTCCTAAATCAGTTGTATAAAGGTCTTTTGTTGAGTTCGGGATTACCCAAGAAAATCCCAATTCCTTGAGAACAAGGTTCCACAAGGAGCCAGAGAACGGGCAATGAATAACCATGTGATCCTGAGTCTCTCCCCCCTGTTTGCATAGCACACACCAGTTCGGGCTAAGGGAGATATTCGGGAGCCTCTTTTGAATCAAATCACAGGTAGGTAATCTTCCCAACGCAGCTGTCCATGAGAAAACCCGAACCTTTGTCAGAATAAGGACTTTCCAGATAGGGTAAAAAAGAGAGAAGCTAGGGAATCGCTCCTCTGGAAAGAAGGACTCGTAGAAAGACTTTACTGAAAATACGTCTGAGCTGTCCCATACCCATTTCCTCACATCCTCCACTCCCTCTATTAAGTTAACCCCCCTCAAAACTTCCAGCAGATTACCTAGCTGGCCCAACTCATCATCCCTCAAATCGCGTCGAAAATGCAAATTCCAGGATATAGAGTTAGAAGAAAAAGATGGATCTCGACAAAGGAAAAAAGAAATCTGTCTATTGTGCTCCCTAGAAATCTTAAAGAGGTTAGGAAAAAGATCCTTAAAACTAGAATTCCACACCCAGCAATCTTCCCAAAATCTAAATCTATCCCCCCTAAAACCACAGCCCTCACAGAGTGACTGAAAGCTAGATACGTCCTCGATATGAATTTCCACGGACTTCTAAAAGTGTTGTGTCTAGCCAATCCCGCATCCCAACCGTTATCTTGAACTCCGTATTTGCTCGCTATAATTTTCTTCCAAAAAGTGTCCCCCTGCGTCGAAAATCGCCACCACCATTTACCTAGCAAAGCCTTGTTTCGAAGGCAAAGATTACCTATTCCCAAGCCTCCTCTATCTTTTGGTTTACAAACTTTATCCCATCCTACCAGATGACAATGGGTCTCCCCATCCAATCCATCCCACAAAAAGTTCCGCATAATTTTCTCCATCTCCTCTGCAACGCCTCGTGGAATAATACCACATTTGCATTGATCACACTATACAGTTAGCCCCAACTTAATCAAAGAAACGCATGGTGTTACCTGGGACATGAGAACTTGAGTGAGACGAGATCCAAATTCTTCTAGAGCATTTCCAAATTGCTGATTATCTAGTCGACCGAGCGTAAGCAAAATGCAGTTTAGGAAGAAATTTATTGTCTCTGTTCTGCTGTCTCTGCTCACACTAGGTTCTTCAACATGGTCACCTGCATAAAACTGCATGTGCGGAAAATGAAATGAAGAAAGAGTAGTTACAGGAGGCTCACACCAAAGAATTAAACATATTAATACTCGCATATTTAGTCATTGTTTAAACTGAATTCAAACAAGAAGCAGTGCAACCCCAAACGTGACAATTTGAGATTTGAAGTTCGACTTGCCAACAGAAGTCCATTGAAGAGCATAACATGCTGATATCAACACACTGAAAGATGTTACATCTCCGTAGAGAACCTAATATCACGAATTTTGCAGTTTATATTAATCATAAATTCGTTATTTGTTCGCTTTATAAGTTAAAGTCAATGAGTTATCCCACTACTGTAACTTGACGGCTTACACAGTCACCCACAGAAGAAGAATTTTCTGTTACACTTCATGAAAGTTTGATTTTAATTACTCAATGCACTTCCAATTACATTTATAATATCAGTGATTTTTTAAATGAATTATGAAACAGAATCATTTTCACATGAAAATAGAAACAATAAAGAAATTAATCAACCGCTTAACACACAAAAATATTTCCAAGTCAAAAGAAAACTGAATGTTCGAGGATGAACTCAAGATCATAGGACATCATGAATGTATTGTGTTTGGAGCCTTGCGAAATTTTAAAGCATCATAAATATTCCAAATATAACCAGTAAAACTCATCAACAACGTCCCGCAAGACTAGACACAGAGATAGAGAAAAGGAAAAGGTGAATACAAAATGCCTGATTTATGCAAATCGAGAGCTCTACGTGGCAAGACAAGATGCCCTTGCTTAACTTGCTCAAGTCAATGCAAATGAAAAGAGAAAAACTCTTCACCTTGTTCCTCCACCATCAACAATGTAAATAATATGACTATTAAGAAATGCTACCTGAATACCAGACAAATATTGGTCCAATATTTCTTTCCATTGATGAGAGAATTTGCGATCTTCCAGCTGCAAAAGGATGCCATAGTGTTTCCAGCAAGACAAGAGAAGCAACGACCCAGCCTTGAGCATTTTTGAGTCTGATATCAACAATACAAATAAGAGCACATAATCTAGAAGTCCAGGACTGTTAACATAATTAACAGTATAAATGGTTTAAAAGATTCAATATCAACAACACCTGCCTCATTTAGACAGCAACCATATTGTTCTTGAATTCCCTGAAGCCACTTCAGTACTCTCTCCAATCCATTTGCATGCAAAGAACGGCTTTTCCTGCTCCACTGCAATGAAACCACCTTTTCAATATGCTGCTGGAACATCTTAACACATCCCCATTAGAATTCACCCACCAATTTTTTGTATTTCCTTAGTGGTGTTTGTGTCATTGAGATCCAGTATGTACTTGCATGGATATCTAATATAATTTATTAATTTACCACAATGACTTAATCTTTCACTTTATATTTTGGTAAAATTTTCACTTTTGTGAACGAAAAAAAGAAAATATTCCCAATTTTGAAAAAAAAAAAATTAAGGTTAACCCAAATTTGAATCAACAAAATTCTCCCTACAGCACCAAATAAAATGTTATCTGATTCGAGCAAAGAGTGGAAACATGTAGCATGTCTACCACTCCTGAAAAGAAGGTAACTGGGAACGTAAAAAGGATGAAACTCCGGTAAAGTTTTGCCTTTTATATATATAAGAAGCCAGGCAAAACAACGATGAACCAGAATATATTCCTCCTGATTAAACAAAGTCCATCCGGTATAGCTTCCGTCAAGATAAGATCTTGCAAGAAACAAGTGGGCAAGAAAAATGGTAATGAGACAGCAAACACAAGGTGATACTAATCTAAACGTGTAATATATTTAAGCATTTTCAAAGGGATGCAATTTAACTAAAAAAGAAAAAAATAATAAATTTTTTTAGGAAAAAAAAAAAACATTTCCTCTGCCCAGGCAATAGAATCTCAACACTGTTTGGGTCCATTTCGGTGCTTCCAAAATCACAAGCAGTTTTTCGAAAATCCTCAAAAGGCTCAAAGGATAACATGGAGCTTGCGGCATCAATAAATTAATTCTTGTTTTCAGATTTTATATTGCATAAGATCCAAAGTAAGAGAAGCCAACTTCATATTTGCAGTTTTCCTGAGGCTGTCATGGAGTATTCTTTTACTTTCAAAATATAAAAAACCAGGGCGAGAATTACTCAAAAGTGAGGGGGCAGAAGAATCCAAGATATAACCGAGACATGCAGAAAATTGGGAAAAAAACGAAAAATATTGCGAACACATCAACGAGTAAAGAGTGTTATAACATATATGCATTAAGGAAATGAAAAAATAAAAGCTAAGGGCATACAGCTGTAAGTTTCTTCACTAGGGTAATAAGGGAGTGTTATAACATATATGCATTAAGGAAATGAAAAAATAAAAGCTAAGGGCATACAGCTGTAAGTTTCTTCACTAGGGTAATAAGGGCATCAACATTATTCCAAAGCATCAATTTCGGTTCTGACTCAGTAGGCAGTTCAGATCCTTTGCTCCATTTTTTTGTTTCGCTCTCACCAGAAGAAGATGGCAAAGTAATGGGAGAAAGATTTTTAGAATAAACCATTGATGATTTCTGCTTGTTATGTTTATTTTTGGAAGCCAGGTCATTTCTGGTCAATGCTACTGTAAGAGATACAATGAAATCAGCAGCAGCTACTGCAAGGCGAGTCGGTAACTCAAATCCATCCTGCATATTCCTACATTTTCAACCAATGAAAGACTAGGTCAGAAGCACAAACAAGACCTAATATGGCTAATGTAAAAAACCAATGCTATCTCATGTTGACATCCTGACACTGTGACTATACTCAATTTCACATTAAAACATATCCAAAACAACCATGGTGATCGATTAAACCCAGTAACATCTATCTGATGTCTCCTTTGGAAACAGCAAACATCAAAGCAAATTATTTCCAGACGACACCAGGATGGAGACTCCACTGAAAGAATTGAAAGGGCATAGGATGAGAGACAAACAGATCATCTATCTGAATCGCGCCAGTAAAAATCTTCCAGTGGGCATACCATAGATTGAATAACAGTACACGATGACTAGTATCTAGGAGGTGAAAGGGGAAATATTACTTCACAATAAACACAAATGGGAAAAAAATCTGGAAATATCGCTTCTACGTTGATCAAAGGGGAAGACTGATAGCACAAAGTAAAATGGAAGATTCCACCATTCATTTGGAAGTACCAGTGCAATACCCAAGCCGAAACCCATCAAACCAGTAAAGACCGACACCCATCAAGCCAGTAAAGATTGAAACCCATCAAGCCAGTAAAGACCGACGAGGTCAGACTACATAAATTGAATGTTAATAAGTAAAAGTACACATACCTTCCCTTGCACATCATAGACAAAACCTGGTTGATACATGAACAAAACATCTTCAAAATGCCATCATACTTTTCCCTTATTCCTACAGAAGAGTCAAAAGTGTAGTTAACAACTCATAACTAACTCACCAGTAAACAATTCCATCCTACTTCAAGGCATAATCAGGAGAAAAAAAGGCCACGCATATGTGTGTGTGTATTGACCAATACCACTGGTTTCCAGGTTGTTATCTACATTCTCATATTCAATAAGGCTGCGTCCAAGTATACACCAGCCAAAAGCAACATAACGATCATCCTTCCTATAAATTATTCCGGCTAAATTTCTGATGACGACTTGGAACAATCCCTCGTCCAGAAACAGCCAGTTCAGAAGTATCATGTTCTGGTTTCCATGCTTCGACTCTTTGATTTTCAATACCTGAGTGTATATACAATAAACATCGACAGATCAATACAAATCATCACAAAACAACTAAACTTCACGTCCGAGAAAATGAAACGGATAAATTTCTCGACAAGAACAGGCTCCTTCCGCATTTTTTCAACATGAATAGGGTATACACTGCAGTTTATAAAGAATTAGAAAATTCAAAAATATAGTTTACAAGGGGGAAAAGCATAAACAAAACAAGTGTACATGTTCAATCATGGGAACAAGGACTTGGTCCATGTGCCCGTCTTTCTCCTCTGCTTCCGCTACGTAGTTGTGAAGAAACCAAAGAGACTGTTCCAAAGAAACTGAAAAAACAAACAAATATCCAGGTAGAGTCAGAGAGTAAAAAAAAACTAGAACAAAATCAGAATGGTGTAAAGAAAACAACATACATTCACAGGACCAAACAATTACCAAAAAAATTCGCATACCATCGACAGGGGCGATAACGTTGGGCTGTGAAGGGAGACAAGAAATGGCGTTCTGCAGTTTCTTGGGCTTGGCGTTGAGGAGAGAAGTCATGACGCGGCCAACGGTCGCGGATACCATCTGGCCCGGACCCGACTCAGCAATTGACGGTGGTTGCAAAGATAAAGAAGAAAACCGCACATTAAATCGCTCAGCTTCTTCTTCTTCCATCATCTCTGAATGCAATTACAAGAATCGTTTGTGTGCAACTTTTTCAAAATAAAACAAAGCAAGAAAAAGAACAAAAACAAAAACCTTCTATTTCCACTGCTGCTATTTATCAAACGTTTGCTCCTCGAAAAATTATACGAGGGTCAGAGACTGCGGATCATTCTTTTAAACTTTTCTTTTTTTAAAAAAAAAAGGCCAAATTATTTATTTGTTAATTATCTAAGATCATTACATGTTTTTGTTATTACTATTATTATTATTATTAAGAAGTATGAGACTCTTTTTTAGAAAATAATTTGTTGTACCTTAACAAAAAAATAATAATTTGTTGTTAATTTATCGATACGTTATATATTACCATAGACAAAGAATAAACTAAAAATAATAATATCGTGACACAAATAAAATAAAAGGTATTGTGCATGTGAGGGAAAAAAAAAAAGGTATTATGCTTAATTGAGACGGTATCATAATATTTTGTGATATTTTGAGACGGATCAACTATGATATATTAATATTAATAATAAAATTGATATTTTTTATGGATAACTCAAATAATATATTTGTCACGCAAAATCAATATTTGATATGATTTTATAGGAGTTTTTGTGTTTTAAATAATGTAATAGAATAAATAATCACAACAAACTCGTGTGAGACAATTTCATGGGTTAATTTTGTAAGACGTATATTTTATTTGAGTCACCAATAAAGACGATTTCATGGGTTAATTTTTTAGAAATATATTTTATTTGGATCACCAATAAATAAATATTAATTTTTATACGAAAAAATATTATTTTTACTGCAAATATGATTAAAGGCTTAAAGTCGATTCATCTCATAAAAAAAGATATGTGATACCGTCTCAAAAAAATGAAAAACCTACTCATAAATTAAAAAAAATAAGTAAACTACAATTTAAAATAAACAATTAACAAAAAAAGGAAAATATAAAAAAAATAAATAAACCACGACACCAATTTTTTGTTTTTATTATGCTTAAACTTGAGCATGGTAGATTGGTAATGTTCTTTTCAATATATATTTTGTGTATAAATATGTAGACAAAATGATTAATACGATATATATATAATTTCATATCATATTAAAGTTCATATGTGTAATTTAAATTATTTTTCCTGTTTTTTTTTTTGAGTTTTTTTTCCTGTTTTTAATACAGTACAAACCACGAGTTTTAAATTACACAAATTTGAATAAGCACTTTACTGGACTAGCTTTCGTACCATTCTGGGTCTTTAAGCAACTGAGGGAGGCTTATATGATCAATATGTGGTCAAAATGGTTGATTGCATGTAAACTCAACTAAACCCATATAAAGTTTGTTTATTGATCATCATTTTTCTTGTCTGTGGGATTTCAGGACAACCTGAAAGTTCAATTCTTTTTCCAAGTTGATTGATGGGCTTCCTCTGTATCCAGTGTTCAAGATTTTATCTTTGATCGATTATTTTCTTGTAGCCGATTCCTATATAACGATTCTTCACTGTTTTCTTTGTTTGAAACAACGGTTTGAGTGGGCATTCAGAATATGGATTGGTGATTAACTTTTCCCTGTGAAAGGACTGTTGCCATCTCAAGAATGGCGTTTCCTCTGCGGCAGAACACGGGCAACAGCATTTTATGGGGTTTACTCAAGAATCCAAGGTAAAGTTTGGTGTGGGAAAGCTTGTAGTTTCATTTGAAAAACATGATTTTACAGTGAGTCGAATAAAGTTTTTCTTGCTTTGCCTTCAAAATTTGTTTCATGGGCAGATGCAGCTGCCAATCGACAATCATATTAGGGAATATGGAGCCAAACTTAACACGCTGTTTTTGTTATTTATTATTTGGAGGGGATGTATAAGTTCAAATAACAAGAAACTTTATATAGTTGATAATTCATCATTTCACGCAGTTCTAGATTGCACCATATGGAAGTTGATCATTAGTTTGTGCAGGGCAATTTTCAAGAAAGATGATTTAGGTCTTGAGATAGCTCAAATTGCATTGCCTGCAGCATTGGCTCTAACCGCGGATCCTATTGCTTCTCTGGTCGATACTGCATTCATCGGCCATATAGGTATATTTAAGTAATACAACAGAACATATTCCAGACTTACTATTCTGTAGACGATGAATGCCACTTTCTCTGAAAAGCAAATTGCTCTCAGATATTAAGTCAGAAAATGAATATATGGGATAAATTAAAAAGTTATGCTTTGTTGTATATATTCTACATTCTAGGGACATTGATTATCACATTGCGTTATTGATCATGTTTACTCCCTTAAACTATCTTTCAGTAAATGTACTGAGTGTTAAAATCGTTTCCTTTTTCTTTTGTTGGCGTGAGATGAACTAGTGCAATATTTTCCCTTCCCTAAAATCTGGCATGACCTTGTTAAAGATTGTATTTGATTTTCCACGTTAAGGAATGCTTACTGTTCTTGAGATTTTGAACCTGGAGATTCAATTATACTAATCGATACTTAACATATGGTTTATGATAAGCGTCAGTGTTCCAACTCTATAAACTGCAGTTTCCCAGTGATTTTTCTTTCACGTCTATCCATATAGGCCCAGTCGACCTTGCTGGTGTTGGAGTTGCTATAACCGTCATCAATCAAGTAACAAAAGTTGCAATCTTCCCACTGGTTAGTGTGATTACTTCGTTTGTTGCCGAAGAAGATGCTTTAGGAAGTTCTGGAGTTGAATATCAGGAGATTGAAATCGTTGAAACGTCTGTTGATTCGGACATTGAAAAGGAAGAATTGATACCCAAAACTGGTATTCATTACCCCTTTTACTTCCTCGTAAAGCTAAAAACACCTGAATACCTGCAAACGGCTTTCAATCCATATCTCCGTTAGCTTTCACATGGTAAAATGGTTTTTGTGTCAATTTCGAAGTTGAACTTGTGGTGACTGTTTTACCCTGATCATACAGAAATGAGTGGTGGTGGGCATAAGAAAAGACATATATCATCAGCTTCATCGGCTTTAATTATTGGTGGTGCTCTTGGCCTCGCTGAAGCTGTGATCCTCATTTGTGCAGCAAAACCAATGTTGAGTTACATGGGTGTTCGATCTGTAAGTATTATTCTGTACTCCGAACTGATGCTTCTATCAATAAAACAGCAAATTCTTGGAAAGTATCGTTTACGAAACTTATTTAAGAACTACTTTTTCTTTAGCTTCAGTAATATTTATTTGTTTCAAGATTTAGCTGCATATTCATCTCAAAAATACTTGTAGGATTCTCCTATGTTCACACCAGCACTACAGTACCTAATTTTGAGATCAATCGGTGCTCCTGCGGTCTTTCTCTCGTTGGCAATGCAGGGTGTTTTCCGAGGGTTTAAAGATACAAAAACCCCTTTATATGCAACCAGTAAGCAAATTTTGTGCGTAAACTCTCTGGTTCTTCCTATTCTTCTCATCTTATATTCCATCTTCTCGGTAACTCTATCGGAGTTAAGAAAAGAGTACGGAACAATATTTGCACATTTTCTAAAACCAAAGAATATGGTAATATTGACTTGTAACATTATATCTAGTGATAGGAGATGTGGCAAATATCATTTTGGATCCAATATTTATCTTCTTATTCAAAATGGGTGTCAGCGGTGCAGCCATCGCCCATGTCATTTCCCAGTGAGTTTTCCGTGGCTTCAAGTTTTTGCGGGTATTTGCTTTGATTTCTTTGGAGCTGCTTCTAGTTTAACACTTGATTCTATAGGTACTTAATTTCCATGGTGCTTTTGCGGGGTTTAATAGAAAAAGTCCATCTCCTACCTTTAACAATCAAAGATCTGCAGCTCTCGAGGTTTCTCAAGAATGGTACATAATTTTTCACATCTAAGTATGATTTTTAATGATAATTGTCGAAACTTAGTGATTGACAATTGTGGAAAATTTTGTCCCCAACCAACTTTCTTTGAACCAGGATCTCTGCTGTTGTTTCGAGTGATAGCAGCGACTTTCTGTCCAACATTAGCGGCTTCAATTGCTGCAAAACTTGGATCAACACCAATGGCTGCGTTTCAGATCTGCTTGCAGGTTTGGTTGGCGACTTCACTCCTTGCCGATGGTTTAGCTGTGGCAGGACAAGTAAGGCTCATTTTGTTTTTTCTTTTCATGTCACACAAAAACACACACTAGCTGTTTAGACAGCTGAATAGTGGCTTCAAATCATATCCCAGGCAATTCTGGCGAATGCATTTGCAAGGAAAGATTATGACAAGGTCACGGCTACTGCTTCTCGGGTACTGCAGGTACAAGTATCATCCCTATCCACTTCACAGAAGCATTTCTAATCTCGCTTGTTTATTTTTAACCAAGCAGAAAATACATTATTTTGCAGTTGGGTTTAGTTGTGGGGCTGTTTTTGTGTATCGTAGTAGCCATTGTACTACAATTTTCATCAGTACTCTTTACAGAGGACGTAAACGTCCTTCGCCTTCTAAAGCTTAGCATCCCGGTAATGAATCTTGTGGCTAAAATAAGAATACGTTTTCATTACATCTCTTGATTCGTTGCTGCTGACAGTGTTGTGTTTACCTTGTTAGATAGTGGCGTTGACCCAACCGATCAACTCCTTCGCTTTTGTTATTGATGGACTAAATTATGGAGCATCTGATTTTGCTTATTCTGCTTACTCCATGGCAAGTCTGTTGCTCCTTCAACTTTTCTATGTCATTTGATTTCACAGGCTAGTTCTGTGAATGAGCAAACCGAGCCGATATACCTCTTATAGACAGTTTCTTGAGCGAAAGCCTGAAAATATAAGCCAGCTTGAGCTCGGTTAGAAGTTTGAAACAAGAATAATAGATTGACTGCTACCTCAAGCTTGAGTTTGTTGTTCGAATTCGAAATTGAGCTTCAATCAAACTAACATAATCCTAATACCGGGTCACATATACCCTTTCAATGTTTAGGTAGTAACTCCGAATATGCTCCAACTTTGATCATTATTTTCCCTTCATTTCCTCCACAGATTTCGGTAGCGGCAGTGAGTGTCCTTCTCGTGTTCTTGCTGTCCTCAAGCCAAGGATACGTCGGTATATGGTTTGCTTTATCTATCTTCATGATTTTGCGAGCGGTGGCTGGATTATTACGGTAAGCTCTCATCAAAATATCAAAGAAATCAAGGCTCGAGTTTGATAATTTCGATGCATTGTTGAGACCACCCATCAGACTCAAATTGCTCAGCATTTTGTGTACTTGTTGTGCAGGATTGGAACAAGAACAGGGCCATGGAGCTTTCTTTCCAGTTTCGATCAATCCTTTGATTCCTTCTAGATCTTCTGTTATGCAGTAGTATACTTTTAAAAGCTTGCCTGCATTAGCACATTATTTATTCGAAATGGGTTGTATAAAGTACCAATATTTTAGGAGAAAACCAATATCCCAATGCTATATCATCCTGTTTTCGTTTATTCATTGAACACTTCTTCTTCTTCTTTTTTTCTTTTTTCTTTTTTTTTTTGGAGTTAGTAACACTTCTAGATAAACACTACTAGTACATTGTCACGAGATTCCCCTGCATGCACATTGAAATTTTTGTGTAAAAGATTTATAGAATATATGAAAATTACGAACTATATATATCATTTTTTATATATATAAATTTATGGTGTTTTATTATAACTTTTTGATGAGGAATGAGAGATACGGTCAATTGGGTTTGTATAAAATGTGAAGGTAATCCATCTCAAATCAATTTAATTATAGAATAATGTTAAAATTATAACCAATATATAGTAAAGTGATGTTTGCAATAATTATATCGTGAGATTTTTTTATTATGTCGCGAAATTTTATATTTAATATATCATGAAATTTGATAAATAAAATTTTTGTGTTGTAACTTTTATGTTGTATGATTGAACAATACTTGTTAGACATGTTGCATCACTGTCGATAGTAATCCATAGATTAAAATTCTATGTTAGAGATCTTTTGCCGGATGGCATGTTTTTATAAATAGCTTTAAAAATTACCACTATGAATTTATTTGGCTAAAACCTTCAAGGACTTCAAATCATCAACGAGATTATTTTTTTGTTTAATAGCGTTTTACCTGCATTGCATGTATTTATTGTTGAAATAATTATCTAAACATGTTAACTTTTGTTTATTATTAAATTAATAAATTTTTAAATTTAATTTATTTAATTTACTTAAATTTCAAAAATATAGTAAAATAGGATTGAATCGTGGAATGACATTGAAAACGAGTCAACCAAAAACAATATCAATTTTTCCAATTTCTTAAGTTGGAAGATAGATTAAGATATGAAAACAGCCTCTGCATGGGAGGGACTTGAGTGAGTAGACATTATAAGAAAATTACATATCAGGGCCAGTTCGTTATCATATTTTCGCAGGGTAAAAGATAATTCATCCAACATATCAAACTAATTCAAGAAAGCTTGTAAAGCCAGAATAAAAACAGCAGAACGTTACTTAGCCATTAGTGATCAAGAATCGAGCATTAAAGAATGAAAATTTGTGATCTCGGGATGCCGATAAATGGAACAACAGTCATCTTCATGTATACATCGAAGTCTCATCAGGCATGATCTCCATTGATGCTCCTGTTCGTACAAGCATATATCATGCATACATTGTACAAGATTGGCCACCACCTAATGGTGATCCTTAGTGATGTCTCCAAAGAGACTCGGGTAGTTGTGTAGAGTTGCCTAAGTATGGTTGTTGCTGAAATAATGAGTACGGACATTAGCACCCAGAAAAAAATATACATTCGTCATCCAAGGGGACCCGGCATCTTCCAACCATCCCAGTGTTCCCCATGCATGTAAAAATCAACCTCAAGAAATGAATTAAAACAGCAAAAACTTGTGTTTCTTCAAAGATTTGGAAACTCGTCCTGCTTTCCGGCTGCTTCTAGCTCTAAACCAATAAAATCCAGAATTTTACAAGCTGGTAACCAGATGAAAATATCATGTTCACTATGACAAAAACACAGTTGCAAAGTGTTCTTGTTCACTGCGCCATTAACTGATCAAGCTGCATTTGTTCAAGCCATGCACCTAAAACAGACTGATCAACTTGCTCAGTCTTGGCAATAAAATTTGCATCCTCGCCAGAGGAGGAAGCAGAACCTGCAATGTTAGCAATTTGGGATGCAGATTTATCTTGCTTATCCTGAGGAGATTCTTTGACAAGAGAATGAACCCATGATAAATCCGGCTCCTCCCCATTGTTGAGGGTCTCAAATGATGATGATCTCTTTAACCTACCCAATTCATTGGCTGTGACAGCCCATCCTGGTACCCCATTGGGTGATCCCCAAGAGTCTTCAAAAGAAGAAACTGCAGTTGCGGCATTGGAGCCAAAATCTCGTGAACTGAGACTCCTAAACTGTTGATGTTGCTTCTCAAGCTGAGCTAGCATCGACACTCGGGAATTCATCGGAGAGATAGGATCCACATTGTGGGGTGACATTCTCCCCGGAGATGGAACCCCAAAAGGTGACTGGAGTGTAGAGTGATCGATATTTCTAGGTGAAAAATTAGTCTTAATTGGAGATAGCATGCTTTGCTGCTGCTGCTGGAATTGGTGAAAAATGGCAGACTTATGTGTAGGAGAGAAAACAGCTGAAGCCAAGGCTTGATCAGAATATCTAGGAGAAGAGCTCTCTGCAGAAAACATGTCCTCCAGATTTGATGGAGTTAGAGTATTTGGACGGGCAGAAAGATTCAACAAATTGGTATTGGGACTTGATTGTGAGTGAATGGATAACTCGTTCAGGAGCTGCCTCTGCTGTAAATCAATACCTGCAAATAAACTCAAGTCTTCAGGGGGGACATCTCTAGCATTTAACGACGAGCGCAATCGACTGGACTGGAGGTTGCTTCCTGGCAAAAGCAAGGCTGGGACATTTTGTTGGGGTGGCCAACCTGTACTTGTAATGCCATTGGTTGATGGAGACAAAGGCGGAGAGAAAGGCGAAGGAGACATCACTGGGTGTGAAGAAGGTGAACCAGGTAAAAAGTTCATCGCCGCAGCAAAATCAAATGCATTAGAAGCAGAGTTGATCGAACGAGGAGATGGTACAGCGGAACCGGTAGAAGCATACAAGGGTCGAAGTTCAACTTGGGTGTGCGCAAAGAAACAAACTCTTCTATTGCAACTTGTACCATCTTTGCAAAGCCGAGTTCTGTATTGAGCAGGGTGAAGCCAGCACTCGAAAACCCCATGAGCATATTCACACATGTCCCCTCTTCGACAAGCCCCTTTACGAAAATCTGGGCACATCACACAGCTATAGTGAAACTTCCTCGGATCCCTCCTTCGGGCATTTTCACCAGGGTGAACAAATGGGCACTCGGTCCAGTCGTGGGAGTAGGCACGAGAACAGGGTCGAACCTTGAACGAAAACATTCTAAACTCATCCGTAGAATAGATGCTGTTCTTGATGTCAGGTAAAGATGGATCAAAAGGGTATTCTTTCTTCTCTGGGACAGATGACCCAGAAACATCATTAAAGTTCAGTTCAGCTGGTATCATCTCTGGAGGAGAACACGGGGATCCATTTCCAGGAGACTGCGACAGTGGCGGAGAACTAGAGTTAGAAGTGCCTCTTGACACTCTCAAATCCCCCTCATCAAATGAAGCATCAACAGCCAGTAACATTTGAAGGGAAAATTTATTGTCCGGACACTTTGGAGAAACAACAGTAATATCAAGAGGGAATTTACCATTTGCATTTGTTAGATTGGGATCCGCACCTGCCGCCATTAGTAGTTTAACAATGTTAACTGCATTCGTAGATCCACCAGATGCAGCACAATGTAAAGCCGTATCCTTATCGACACCACAGCATCGATTAACATCTACTTCGGGTGAAGAGATAATCGCTTTCAGAACATCAATGCTGCCATAAGTGGCAGCCACCATCAAGGGAGTTCTATGATGCAGAACCATTTGATTCGAATCTTTTCGTCGTCCATACCACAGTCCAACCTCATCAATACTAGATGGTTCACACTCAACGAACCTTTCAAATCCTTCAACATCATTATTGGCAGCAAGCTCAAGCAAATTAGCAAAAGAATTGTCGGTTTTAATGGTCAAAAGATTAACACTCATGATTACAGCTATCTTGATCACTTCCAACCTCTATATTATGGTTCAATTTGCACATGCTTTCATCACGTGAGTCCGACTGGTAGCAAGAAACAAAACAAAAACAGCTGACATCATTGTAAGGAAGAAAAGCTTAAAAATAGTTGAATATGCAATAAGACAATGGCAATAATTGATCAAGACACAAAAAAGAGGACTAGTAGGTGAAAATGTTGATAAATTTCCAAAAAATAAAAGTATGTACTATAAAAAGGAAAGTCTTTTATGGTGTGCAACATAATAGACGTGTTGCATACCTATAAAGAGGAAAGTAACATTTATGATGATGTATGAGGAATAATCAGAACGATAATGACTGCTGTAAAAAACTCTCATTTTCAGTAAAATTGGTAAGAACATCAATATCTAGTTAAATTTCTCAAGTATGACATACTTTTCTCCAATAACAGTGGCCTGCAGTATGTGTTGACGTATATGTTATGAAAATCAACACAACAGAAAAGGTAAAAATGAGAATTAAAATATACCCCTCCCTACAGTTTTTTTCCCCCGAAAGATTCACGAGAGTCATCATACAAAAAAGAAATAGTAATAACATTTATACTTGAAAATTTTCTTCCAACAGCTGAAAAATTGTTGAGAATACCTCGAAGCAATCTAAAGATTATAGCTGATCCCAAATGAGCAAAAAAAAAATCAGCAGGAAAGAACCACAAAAACAAAAAATTCCGGTTCTTTCCCATAAAAGACCACCACCCCCACCCCAACACACGCAAACAACAGAAAGACAGCCATTCAGTAATATTCAATACACCTTTGTGATGATGCATGCTGACAGCCTCGTAACAAATATCCAATTCTTGCATATCTATGCAAACCCAGACCAATTAAATCAAACATCAAGCACTACAAATATCAGAATACACCTATCAATACAAACCAAGTACTAGTAAAACCTATGCACAACCATAACCAAAAAAAAAATAAAAACACTTCCAGATGCCCACAAACATACTCTAGCAAAACTCGATAAGTAAATAAAGGATTAAAAATCAGTATTTCTCACCAGTTAACAATCAAACGAGAAAAAATAAAATGAGCCACCATCACCAGCAGCAAAAAAGCTTCAATCTTGAATATTTAAATCCACTCCCATTTCAATCTATATATCTGCAGATCTACAGTGATGGAGTGAATGGGAAAAACATAAGAAAACTGTGATAACAAGAAAAAAGGCATCCCCCTTCTGCCGCTTTTTTACTCGCCATCTCCTATGTTATGTATCTTGTTGACTTCCTCTCTCTAACGCATTTCCATCTCTCTCCCCTCTTTCCATTTTCATTTTCTTTTATTTTTTCTCCGTTGAGATGAGTAGACTGGAAGCAGTAAATGTAAACTGTAGTCTGTAAATGCTAGTGGAATGGAAACCGGTAGGGCAGGTGAAAGGACTCGGAGAAAATAAACGGAAGAAAGATAGGAGCGACCGGGGAAACCGGTGACCGCTTTGAGCGCGTCAGGTTTCGGGGCTAAGCGATTAAACTGGAATGAAATGTGGTTTGGGTTCCGCCTATCAGAGCAGCGGACTTCAGGCATAAGTCAATTCTGGTTAAACGTTGGGTCAAATCCAAAAGAAAAAATTAAAAGAGTTGCGCCAATGAAATTTGGGGAAGTTGGAAATGTCACTACTTGGTTATATTCACTTTTATTAGGGGTCCCAAAAATTAATTAATAAAGTGGCTTCAAAAAATAATAATAATAATTAATAAAGTGATAATTTATTTTTATTTTTTTTGAAAAGGAAGTGATAATGTATTATTATATTTATTATTCGAAAAAAATTTAATTAAAAAAATTGGCATTACTCCATTTTTTAGTTTTGGAATAAAAATATTTCTCTTTTACATTATTAGGTTGGATTAATGTGACTGATACTAGTTGTGCATATATAACGGATTTTTTTTTTTTTGAAAGCTATATAATGGATTTTAAAATAACCTAATACACTAAAATATTGATTCTGGAAAAATGTATATTCAACGGCATAAACGAGTTACATGTATATCTATATTTGTGAAGTTAATTTCGAGTCTATATTAAAAACATTTTATTGGTAATTTGGTGCAAATAAGAATGTCCTTGCATTTTATTCCAAAAAATAAAAATAAAAATTGTCTTGCATTGAAGTAAAAAAGCTAGTGCTCATCCATTTATAATCAATTTTGATTATTAATTATACTATGCTAATGTTCATCCAATCAATTTTGAATCATTATAGTGTTTAATCAAATACATACAACATATATGGACGGTCGAGTGATTATTAATTAACTAC
Organism: Henckelia pumila; assembly: GCF_033568475.1. Classification (NCBI taxonomy): domain Eukaryota; kingdom Viridiplantae; phylum Streptophyta; class Magnoliopsida; order Lamiales; family Gesneriaceae; genus Henckelia; species Henckelia pumila. Next base: position 5,034,778 of record NW_027331857.1, on the reverse strand, counting down.
TAATATAATCGATAGTATCGATACTTGACTCATGGAATTAATTAGATCGATCATGCAAAAACTTAAATTTGATAGTATCCAGTTCAACTCTAACCACTCCATGGATCATCTCTATTGATATCATATTTCTAAATATATATTATGTATTCAAATCTAGTTTTGTACTTTTGTGATAAATCGTTTACATAAATTTATTAGTTTATAGGAGTAATAATTATATGTATGTAATTACATTTAGCAATTATGGTATGCTTGGAAACACTTGTTAAATTGAGATATTTAAATATATTTCCTATAATAACGTGCATAAATTATGAATAAGTAGTATTAGCAATTTTGAATAATAGCATCATAACAGATAATGAAATAAAAGCACATTTTAATAATAATATAATATTAAAAACAAAATATCTCTAGATCAAATTTTCTTTTCCTCTCCCGGCCTACCTAGTGGCTAGGATCGGTTCTTCCTTTATTTATTATTTTTATTACTTTCAAGTAAAACATACTTTGCAAAGTACTGTTTTTGGGTACGTAATAATAATAATAATAATAATAATAATATGAATATGAATATGAGTATGTGATAAATAAAATAAAATCAATATTTAAACCACTTAAAAGTAAAAGTAAATAGTAAATATAAATATTTGTTTAATGAGATAAAATAATTGGAAAATGAATTTGAAGTTGATGGTTCGAGGTTGGAATTTTATATTTGATAAAAAATTATCTCTTTTGGTGAAAATATTATATTATGATATATAATTAATTTAAATAATAAAATATTTTAAGTAACATAATTTATTTTTTAGAAATCACACTTTGAAATTTTGTCAAATTAACCCATTGGCCATACCAATATTTCATTAAGTTTTCCACTATTTGTGGGAGATATATGGCAGGCAGGAATTAGTTTCTTTTTACCTATATGACTCCTGCCAAATCCAGCAAAAGGATCTTAATAATTACTCATTAGCTCGAGTACATAATGGGGAGTGGTGTCAAAACGACACCACATTAGGGGATCCATTCCCGTACATAATGGGTGGATATAGTTTCCATCAAATTAGGAATCATGTGTTAATCTCTGAACAATATATGTACCAATTAATTAACAATGCAGCACAATTAGAAACCATTAATTAATATTTTTGACAAACTAATATTTTACTATGAATTAACACAAAGCAGTAAATACATATGGATCGGATACATATAAAATTAGGTGTACATGGGATTTTTTAATTTTTCCCCCCCTCTTTTTAGAAGAAAGATCGTTTGACGGGAGGTCGTCCAATGACTCTCATCAAATTGGCGATGTCAAGAATTTTAGCCACTTGTGTGCCTCTCTTGGCCTCGGCGGATGCTCTCCTCTCCTCGGCTATTCTCTTTGCTTTTGCCATATCATTTTGCATTTTCTCGAGGGATTTTGCTCTTTTTTCCTCAAGCTTTCTCTACAATAAATTATTATACAGACTTAAATTGCGTTTGGATTAAGAAGCTATAAGAGAAAAAATATTTTTAAAAAAAAGTACGTACTTTTATATATTGTCTCATATCATTTGGATAGATCAGTAGTACTTTTAAAAACATTTATTTAAGTCAAATTAAGAGCCGATGAGTGCCTCCCTCAACTCCCAGTATTCTCTTCTTCTCACCCTTATTTTCATTAATAAACATTTTTTTAAAAAAAAAATGATTTTAGCATCTTCTCCCCTTTAATTTAGTAAAAAAAAAAAAAAAAACCCCACATTCCCACCAATTTTTACTATGAGTGTTTATTTGATTTAATAATTCGATTTTCCTTTAAAAAAAATACAAGTCCTCGTTCTAAAAACATGCACGTACGTACAATTATTAAAACTATTGATATTTATTTTAATAGTATTTCAATAACAAAATTAATTAACATCCCAAAATAAAATTTTATCAGCCCTCCCCGGTTTTCTCGTAAAATTCAAGAGACCATGCCATGCATATGGATCTCTGCAGCTTTTTTCACTCAATACACATCACCAAACGAGAACAAAAATTAGGCAACCATGCAATTTATATCATTTATTAATTCTTGATAAATTGTCAATTATATATTACCTCAACTTTCTTCATCCATAAATTGGCCTTCTCAACTTGCTCACCTTCCACACCTTTGATCACCGCAATCTCCCTCTTGAAACGATTGCTAATCTTGGATATCTCGGCATTTTGCCATGCGATAATCTTACACTCCGTCTCCTCTTTCTTCACGCTTTGCGCCGACGACACTTGAACGTTATCACGAATATCGCCACGATCACGTTCAGTACCCCTTGGCACGACAGCCAAGGAGTTATAATTAGTACTTTCTTCTCCGATGCTCCTATAACTTGGGGTCAGCTCGGTTGTCGTCTCCCTCGTCGTCGAACCGACCATGACCAAAGCACTGAATTGATCACTGCTGATGCTAGCGAAACTCCGTTGGTCGTGATCATGAGCATCCCTCGATGATTCCGTTGATAGATATGATGATAATCTACGGCTGCTTGTTTCCCAAGATCCTCGACTCGGGGCCCCGGATCGTGGAGCATGGATGTCTCGAATGCTAGGTGTTTCCCGGCCAAGGTTAATGCTGTTTGTGGTTGTAATGTTTCTTTCATTATTCAACATTTTTAGAAGATTAGTTAAATCATATATAAACACAAAGTGGTCATCTTGAATCTACCCATTTCTTCTACTCGAGAGGGATTTATATATAGTTTCCAACTGCTACACCATCACATTATTATATGATATATATATATATATATCATATAATATACAAAGTGATTTAGATATAATAAGGTGAGAATAATTGCTTGACCTAGCTGGCTTGCAAACATAAAGTGTCAATGACATAAACGCGCTTATAGTTTTTTACAAATTAAATGAAATCGAGACCAGCAATGTGATTATGGAGTTGGTTAATTTGGGCAAGTGTTTTGTTTTTTTTCAGGCAAAGTCCTCTGTGAAAATTTATACGTTGTCTTTATCTTCTTTTTAATTTACCATAACACGACTTCGTAAAAGATATATCGAAATAACAAGTTAGTAGTGTGTGGTCAAAAAAGAAAAAGGTAGCCAACATTATATATATGTGAAGATTTATATTTTAGTGATCTGCATTTAGCAAAAGCTTAATGCCCTTTACATTTATATTATATATCAAAAACATAATTAAAGGTGTTTCATTGATATATAAAATCTTCGACTTTTTGCTAGGGCCGACTCACAAATGTATGTCATGATGCTGGAGATGTGTCACAATTTAGTAGATATGGGTGATTTAGTGCGTGTATCTAAAAGGGATTTGATTTATGTAAAAAAAAGAAAAAATGATATCTAATTGTGTTTTTTAAATATAAAGTTTAAATTATATTTTTGGTCCAAAAATCTAAAGATTTTTATTTCAGATTTTGTTATTGATGAATTGAAGGTATTAATTCATCAAATAGTGACTTATATTTTTTCGATTTAGTTTGTGTTTTATATATAGGAGTTTTCATGTGATATTAGACACGTCAGTCATGACTGTCATCATGTCAACAATTTTCGGTGATGTATCATCGTTTTTCTTACATCATATCAATCAACTGTCAATATTATGATGAAAATAAACTAAAATCAACAGAAAAAATGCAAATCAACATATATATTAAAATTGTAAGATGAAAAGCATGTCAGTTACGTGACATAAATTATGATTTCCCCATCTTTTCATCTAGAAACAACATGTTATTTTTTAAAAGTGATAATTGTTATATGAACTATTGTATGTGTCTGATTTCAAAGAGTTTCGGATAATGCAGATATCCAATAATTGGGATAGTATATATTGTTCTGAAGCGATTATTGTCATCACAGCAAAATCAAACATGTACTATTTGAAAACTAGAGTGGACAATTAATATTTGTAGGTGTAATTTATCTTGAAACTTAAAGGCATTGTGCTTATTTAAAATTTTCACTTTATAAAATTGCTTGAATTTGTCCGAAAAACGGTCTCTTCAATTAATTGCTTCTTGAGTCTGGCCTCGCTAAGGGAGTGTTTGCAATAGATTGTGCTTTTGTAGAAGTAATTAATTTATAGATTATAAAAAAGTTAAAAAAATCAAAAGTTGGTAGTATTTGAAAATAAATGTGAAAATCTAAAAATCAAAGTTGGGTAGTGTTTGATAAATAAGTGATTAGAGTGATTTTAACAATGATATTCTTGTTAGAATCACTTTCGGAGAATCATAATCACCACATGACTAGTTTTTGGATTTCAATTAAGTTAAGCATAAGCTAACACATAATCTAAGTTTAAAAAACACACAAAAATGATTTTTTTTAAGCCAAAAACTAACAATCACTTTTCTTTTATAATTGCAAACACTTCCTATATATGGTTGCGCATGCACGGGTGGAACGTGACATGTGCCACTCTATTTTGTGGTTTCCGATACGCGATTTTGTTTCTTATATATGTTTTTATTGGAAAAATATGGTTTGTGAAAGCGATTTGTTGTCAAAAGGGCTATTTATTTAATTGGCAATACATAATTGTTTCTGCCCATAAATTGCTCAATCTTCTTGTTACAAGTTACAACTTACAACAAACTTTATATATGTGTTTTGTGTGTGTATATATATATATTTTATATACAACACAATATTTTTGCTTTTTTCTTTACTTTTTGGGAGGAAAGATAATGCATCAATTAATTATATTCCATTTTTTTTATTTGTTGATCACTTGCATCACTTAATTACGTTTGTTCCTTAATTAATGTTGCGTGATCGCAGGACAGGCACGATGGCCTTTCCATTTACTTTTTATTTTTTAAATTTCGTTTTTTTCTGTCAGTAATTTCATTTAAAAATATGATACATTTAAATTCGTATAATAAAATAATAAACATTTGTGGAAAACTTTTTAAAGTATATATAATATTTTATTGAGAAAATTACATTTTTAGTCCTGTAACTTGCACTTTTTCTAATTTCAGTCCTGTTATAAGTCAATTTACGTTTTTGATCCTGTAATTTGCAATATTTTTCAATTTCAATTCTTTTCTCCGAAAATTGAATTCATTCACCGGATAGTAACCAAGTCCAATGCCGGAATGCTTAGCCCTAAATTAATTTAGGGAGTTTGACTTTTGGCAGCCATGTGGCTTTCAAAAACTCCATGTAGAAAAATATGATAGTATAAAACAGAAAAATTAAAGAGTCAATTGTGAATAAATCCCTAAACCCAAACCTAACTTTTTTATAAATCCCTACAATAAAAATTCTTTCTTAAAACTCCCTAGGACCACCAAACTTGGTCAAATCCAATGTTTAATTCTTGTACCCAATTTATGCATTTATGTACCCAATTTATGCATTTATGCAATGTTTGTGCTCAATTATGGTACTTGAATCATCCGCAAAATTGGTATCAGAGCTTTAGGTTAAATATTCAGACTTAATATTATTCGTTAACTCATACTTTTCTTTGTTGATGAGAAGATTTTTTACAAAAGATGACTTCAAACGAAGGTTTGAATCAAGAGGATTTTATTTATATGAAATCCTATAAACAAGTTAATCTGTTCACAATAGATTACTTACGACAGAAAGATGATTTCTAACTCTCAATTTTTAGAAATTACCCCAGATTCCTCTAAACTCTCCGGAGATCTTAGAGAAATTCAAAAGACGGTACAATATTACAGCAATCAGCTGTATAAAATACCTCGGCAGATTGAAGGAATCCTTAAGAAACAAGAAGAAATTCTTGTAACCCTAAAGGATCTTCAAACTAAAATCACAAATCTAGAACAAACTTCAGGTTCTAGAAAAGAAAATACAGGAGGAAGGTTACCACTCTCGTTTGGTACCAAACCGTTGTTACATCAGAAAGGTAAAACCAAAATGGTTCAAAAACCTTTAACTGATGATGAAAGGATGATTAATCTTATAAAAGCAGTATCAGAGAAAAACACTATCTGATGACTACTTTAGAGAGATTAAATCTCGAGGATCTACAAGATCTCGCGGATTCTTTTGTGAATCTCAAAGTAGTAGATCTAAAAATGAACTCCCCTGAAGGTGAACAACCCATAGGGAATCCCCCAAGATATGCGGTTAAAACAGAAGAACCACATAGTGAGTTTCAGATTGGAGAAAATTCACATCCAGCAGGAACCAGATCAAGAAAAAGTAAAATCCCACTCCATCAAACTCCTTACGGAAAAACTGTTTTAGATCCAATACATCCTTACGGGGTTATGTTAAACCTTGATGTTTTGGACTTCAAAAACAGAGAAGATCTTATAGATGATTGGACGTCAGCTATGAGAATTGCAGCAGGGACATTAGATCTCAATAAAAAAGGATTCATTAAACTTCTAGAAATGAGTCTAATGGGATCTGTCAAGATTGCTTGGGAGATGACTATGCCAGATACGAAGAAATCAATCTTAGCAGGAGAATCCCTCAGCGAAATTGGAGAAAGAATGGTCACCCTATTTAAAGCACAATTCATAGGGGTAGACTATTTCAACAATCAAGATACAGAGAAAAAGAGAAGATATACTCAAGCTCTGTATAGCCTCGAGTTACATGATATCTGTTTAGTTGATGAATACATTATGTTATTCACTAAATACAGATGGAATTCAGAAGTCGAGGAAAATGTAGCTATTCAGCTATTTTTCGCAAAAATGCCAAGTCCCTGGAAAGAAATGCTGATTAAAGAATACGTTCCAGGTCATCTTGACACTTTGGCAAGACGCGCGTCCTTTTTGAAAGGAAAATTGGCAGAATGGTGTCATATGGCAGCATTACAGAAGAACTACAAGAAAATAAGGGGTATAAATAAACGTACACCTTTATGTTGTAAAGATAATGATCTTCCAACGATCATTGGAAACAGATCACAGGGATTTAAAAGGAAAAAATTCAGAAGTAATCCCTACAATAAAAGAATGAGAAGTTTTTGGAAACCAAGAACATTTTGGTCCAAACAAAAGGCCAGATCTTATAGGTCAGGAAGAAGAAGTAGACCTACAAGAACATCCCCAGTAACAAGCTCATCACAAAGCAGGGAAAGAACACCATCAAGAAGAACTTTCAGAAGAACTCATACAAGAGCAAGTGAAAGTTTCAAGGATTGCAACTGCTGGACATGTGGAGAAAGAGGACATATATCTACAAATTGTCCAGAAAACGAGAAAAAAGGAGTTAAACTCTTTGAAGCAACACCAGATATGGATGATGCGGTCTTCTTTCAAGATCTAGTCCAAGTCTATCAATTTGAGGATATCCCCTCAGATGAAAGCATATACGAAGAAAAGATATTGTTTAGTCAAGAAGATTCTGAGGATGGATCAGAATCAGAATCAGAATAGAGAAGAAGTGTTTCGGCATGAAACACATGAAAGTTTGGCTGGATTCTTTAGCCAAACCATGATATCTCATAATATGGTCCAAAGGATTATGAGAGAAAATCCAACGTTACAAAAGTACCAGGGATTTTCGGCAGGACAAGTAGAAAGAGTCTTAGGCAACCTAGGGCTTAGAGAAAGAAGACATAATTTGATTTACAAAGTATCCAGAAGGAAAATGGCAATCCCCATGGAGTTAACAAGTAATCAAATAGAGATGCAGTTAATTCCTTTTGAAGAAATAAGAGAGGAATTGCAAAAGTTGAAAGGTGAGGTAGCAAGGACGATGTCTTGGATTCATATTGGAGCAATCCAAATAATGATCAAGGCAACTTTTAAAGAAGGAATAGATTCACCCATAGATATCGTAGTATGCGATAAAAGAATGGGGAATATTCAAGATGCTGTCCTGGGTACTATCTCAGGAAATCTTTGTGCAGGAAAAATTGTAGGAATTATCTATCCAAGAATAGCCTACAATTTAGCTGGCAGGGACTTTAGTCGAGCCTTGACGTTGCATCAAAAATTCAAGGAAAAGAGACTAATGAAGGAAGGTAATAGACCATATTCTATTACATATCAAATTTCATATATTCTTTCTAATACTCATCATTCTGAATTATTTATTAGAAATGAGTTCATTGAAATTCCAGAGATCTTTGGGAAAGTTGTTCATGCAATATACCCAGAAAGAATCGAGTTTCCTTTAATTCAGAAAACAGACATTCAAATTCAAGACAGACCGGTTCTATACAGAGACCTTAAAATAGAACCTTGAAGGTTATCTTTTCAAGGAAACCGAATGACAAGTAGGAGATGGGACAAATCTCCTATTCAAGAAATTCCACCAGAAGAAAAAGAGTTTTCTATAATAGGAAAACTTAGATCTCCAGAAGGATGGAAATAAGTGAAAATAGTATTCGATATTACAAGTCATCGGAACCAGTTCCCTTGTAACTCGATTTACTATTTGGAACAACATGAAAAAAGAACTTACCAAGGATTGATAAATATTGGATAATTAAAAGTTCAAATATGTGGAATTCCAGGAAAAGAAGTGGATCAGCTCATTCTTGGCCTAGAGTTTCTGGAGGACCATAAACCATGGAAACGTCTTGAAAAAGGAATAAAGTTCATGGCAAAAGAAAAGACTTGGAGGATTCAATAAGAATTCTACGAAATGGAAAACCAAGAGAATTGGATAAGGGACAATCCCTTAATTAGATTCGAGAACTCTGTTTACAAACAGAGGAAGAAACAGCTGTTGAAATTAGTAAGTCATGAACATGATTTACTAGATCGCATTGAAGAGGTAGAAAGGAGTAACCATACTCTACCTTCTGAAGCCTTAGGAAGACTAAAGGTGAATAGTCTTAATCGGATTACTGAGTTGCAACACAGTCTGTTAAAAATGGCAGGGCCATTTAGTAATCCCTTTAAAAAATGACAACAAGTCCTTTCTCCATATACATTCCGATAGGGATGTTGTATGAACAATATAAGGCTGAATACTATGCAGCTTATATTGATTCGGGAGCAGGAATTTGTACAGCAAAAAGAGGAGTCTTCCCTGAAAAATGTGAAGAAGATTTGCCAAAAATTACTGGGCGAGATTTCTCTCAAAGAATTTTAATTCTTTGCAAAGGAATAAAACAAGCAGAGATCCTTATAGGAGGAGCAGGTCAGACACCTTGGTACAAGGTAAAGACACCACCAATCTATTTTCATGATACAGGAGCTGATATCCTGTTAGAAAATAACTTCTTACAAATGTTTAAGAAGTATACACAAGACAATGAGTCAAGAAGACTTATGTTCACTACAATTTGTGATCATAAAATTATCATTCAAAGACTCAAAGTTGCTTTTTATCGACAATTGCCGATAATATTTCGCAGCCATCGTGGTGATAAGGGACAACTTTTTCACCCAAAAATGAAAGATCCAAGAAGGTTTGGAGAAACCATGTTGAAAATAACAACAGAACAAGAACTCTAAACAGAGGATATGGAGCTTCTCAAGGTAACTCTAAATCATAGAGATATAGAGTTAGAAAATAAGGTATCCCTTGAAGATGTCAAAAAGAGGCTCAAAGAAAGTTATAATGAGCATCCTTTGGCATGGTGGGATAGAAATCAACTCAAAGCCAGTCTTACTCTAAAGGAAGGCAAAGAGTATGAATTCGTCAGATATAAGCCTATCCCGATGAACATAACAGATAAAGGGATATGAGAATGATTATCAAGGAACATTTGGACCTTGGTCTAATCAAAGAAGGAGTTTCACCATATAGTAGCCTAGGTTTTCTGGTCAAAAATCATGGTGAAATAAAAAGAGGGAAACCCAGGTTAGTTATTAACTACCAAGGTATTAATAAAATCCTGGAGTTTGACGGGTACTTCATACCTAGTAGAGAACATCTAATTAGCTGTGTACGAAATGCTAGAGTGTTCTCAAAATTTGATTGTAAGTCTGGATTCTACCAGATAAGAATGGAAGAAGGCAGTAAGAAATTCACAGCCTTCTCTACTCCACAAGGACACTATATTTGGGAAGTTATGCCTATGGGATTGGCCAATGCACCGCAAATATTTCAAAGAAAGATGGATAATCTTTTTAAAGATTACTTCAACTTTATGTTTGTTTATATTGATGGTATTCTTATAGCATCAAAAAACATAGACGAACATGTTAAACACTTAGAGATTTTCTCTAAGATTTGTAAACAAGAAGGACTGGTTTTATCTGAAAAGAAAGCAGTCATAGCAACAAGGAAAATTGAATTCCTTGGTATTGAGATTGATGAAACTGGAATAATTCTACAACCCCATATTGTGGAAAAAGTAAAGAATTTTCCAGATAAACTCAAAGATGTAAAGCAACTCCAGAGTTTTCTAGGAGTAGTTAATTTTTCAGGGATGTTCATAAACAACCTAGCAATGTACAGAAAGGTGTTCAGTCCTTTGTTAAAAAAGGATGCCAGATTTATATGGACCGATGACCACACTAAAGGGGTAAACCAATTAAAGGAGATATGTAAGAATCTCCCAAAAATGGCTATACCTGTAGATGAAGATGATCTGGTATTATTCACGGATGCCAGTGACGAATGGTGGGCTGCAGTCCTTACCAAGATCACCCCGGATGGAGAAATACCATGCAGATACTGTAGCGGTCTTTTTTTAGAATCTGAGGCCATCAGATGTCATATCAACGAGAAGGAATTCTATGCAGTTAAAAGGGCTTTTGAAAAATGGCCATTATTTTTACTTGCTAAAAAATTCACGCTGAAGGTTGATAACACCCAGGTAAAAGCTTTCTTAAGAAATAAGATTGAATCCAAACCTGAGAAAGCTAGGTTATTAAGATGGCAAGCATTATGTCAAAATTATATTTTTGATATTGTTATTATTAAATCTCATGAAAATATTCTTGCAGATTTCTTAACAAGAGATGGAAGGCAGTGACGTGGATTCCATCATGAAAATGCAGAGGCATCTCAGGGAACACCTTGGGTTGCTTCAAACCGAGTTTAACCAGTTAGTCATTAATGCTGAAATGGCTGGCAGGTTACAACAAGCCGATCGGATCAAAGTATCTAATCGTATTACTGGATGTATGCAAGCTCAAACTCAACTATGGGCTGCTATTCAAGGGTCAATTGTTAAGACCATAGAGAAACCATTGGTTTTCATAAACATGATATGTTAAAACCATTGGTTTTACAAGAAGAAAAATTACAGCCACTAGTTGTAGAACAAAAGGTTGAGGATTCCAAAACCCAAGAAACAAGTGCTAATCTATCATCAGCTTTTGATGAATTGGATGAAGCAACAATTGATGAGAAAAACTCATCAAGTCAACCCTCCGCCTCTGGGGTAAAAGAGGAAGAGATCAATCTTAGGCCCAACACTGACAAGGGTAAATCTAAGATTGATACTAATCCAGCTATTATTTCTCCATTCCAGGTTTATCAACAAAGGTGGGAGAAATTAAAGACAAGGAGTGAAATCAATCCGAACACTTGCAGGGTTGATGTTGCAGGAATATATCCAAGGATTTGGCTAAAAAACAATGTCAATCCTAAGGATGTAAAGCTCTAGTATGAATTTGGGGCTTTGGCCTCAGTTTATACAACGTCGCCAAGCTTCCCGGAGATATCACAGTTACCAAAATGGATCCAAAAAGCAGTTCAAGAAACATGGGCAAATAATGATCATTTGTCTAGAGGAGATGTGCTAGAATTATATTTCTTCAGTGCAGCTCCAGAACCAACAGGGAAAGGATCACACGAACCCTTTTATTTCATCAAGCTAAGGAGACCTAATTTGACGAGCCATAAATTTATCAAGGATCCTAAAGCTGAAGAAATACCCTTGGTGTCCACTTTTGGAGAAAATGAAATCTCAACCAGAAGGGCATGGGGTATTTGGGTCTGTCTCATCGAGATGGACAAAGTCAAATTTTCGTTCAAATTCTACCAAAATTCTGTGAATGGATCGTTCCTGTTAAACACAATGATAGGAAAAACTACGGCTTTCGCAGAAGAACTCTTCGAAAAGAAGAGAAACTTTTTGTGGAACAACAAGCTGCCGGGGAGTAAAGAAACTCGTCGAAAATTTTGTAACATGGCTCACATAGGAAGATGGTCAGAGGTTATCTGCCCAGAATGTCCTAATCAGAAGGAGCCAGAGTTCGGAAAAACATTCAGACCCCGAACGGATCGAAAAGATTTTTCCAAGACAAGCAAAGGTGGACAGGGACCACCAAAGATGCGTTTTTTCAGGGGACCACTGCAAAAGCAGAAGATGCCCTGACAAGAATAAAGAAGACATGTGAGGAGTATAGAGCCAAAATAAAAAGGACGACATGTGACTCCTCCACCAACAAACGATGCCATCAATAATGGCATAACAGGACAAGGTGGATAACGGGTGATTCATCCACTAGCTAAAGATGCCATTAATAATGGCATAGAAGGACAAGACAAACAACTGTAAGATTCCCTGAAGTTTCTCGGTGAAACGAGTGGAACCTCAGCTATAAATACAAGCTTTCAAGGAAGCTGAAGACATCGATCATTCCCTTCAGTTTTCTTACAAATAAATTGTTGTAAAATTTCTCTTTCTATTGTATAAATTTTTCTTTTATGTATTTGAAGAACAAGGCTACTATGAGTAGCTAAACAAGTTGTCTTCTCCTCTTCAAAGGAGTTGATTTATGCAATAATATTATGTCTGAATAATTTTTCTAAAGTCTCTTGTTCTTTCATGCTCATATTTTATACTTAAATTTATATATCATACGCCTTAAGGTAGAAAACGAATTAAGGTTGTGCTGGGTGTCGTTGAAGGAGCTTGTGCAGAAACCATCTGTTGCGACTGCGTGGTTGGAGTGTGAGGAGCACTTTGTAAAACTCGGCAGGTATGACCCGACGACACTATGGTCAAAGAGGTTTTTGAATTTAATTCATCTTACGGAAGCATGTTGGACCCTAATCCAGAGTATATCGGCTGGAAACCTTGCGTAACCGATAGTTCGGCTTAGCCTGAACTGGTTCGATAGGTAAAACAATGCCATGTACAAAGGATTAAATGCTAAACACTTTATTAAGATAAATTTGGGGACCACTAGAGAGTTGAAACAAATAAATTGGAGTGTAGGGAGTTAAGAGAAAGAAATGTTTGGGTTTGGGGATTTTAAAATAATTTGCCCAAAATTAAACCCATGTCATTAATATAAAAACCATATTTACGACAAACATATTCCAAACAAATTTAAAAGCCATCAGATACAACAACAATTTTCCCCAACATCAAATATCGAACCCTACCCAAAATCATTTCCCCAAATCGCGATTCATTATTTCTGAACCATCAAATCCTCCTCCCAAAAATTTGAATCTGGTTTCTCACATAAAATTGGAAGATCTAGTCGGGTCCCAAATTAAAAGAAGGATTGAAAGATGTCTTCAACCTCTGAAACTGATTTCATGTTCTGTAAGTGTGCGAAATGGGAAGTATTGCGAATTTCTTGGACAAATGATCATTGGTAGGAGATTTCATGGCTGCATAGGTTGGAAGGTGGTTTTTTTCCCTCTTTTTCTTATGTATTCTTAAATTTTGGCAGAAATGTAAATAAATCTTCATTTACTTTTCGGTATCTTGTTCTTCTACAGAAGGGTGGCTGTGATTTTTTTTGCTTGGGAAGATCCAAAAATGTGCTATAGAGCAATGAATATAATTCCAGGATTAAAACGAAAGATAAATGTGCTAGACGAAGAAAATCGGAAAATGGCGAGGGAGAACACGACTTTGAAGTTGATTTTTGAGCTGTCGTGGTTGATTTGGCTTGTTTTGTGGATAATTTAATGGGTGATTTTGGTTACTGAGAAGATGAAGATTTTGTTTGTTCGAAGATGTGAAGCTTCTATAATATTTAGGGACTATGCGTGTTGTCTACTGTCATTTGCTAACTTTGAAGATTTTGTTTGTTCGAAGATGGGAGCTTCTACAATATTTAGGGACTATGTGTGTCGCCTACTGTCACTTGCTTACTTTCATGCGACAATATCAAGCTTTTTTAGATTTTTGGAGAGTGAATAAATTTGTTTTGTTGTTGTCAAGGTGAACATGTGATTAATGTGTTGAAGTATTAATCAATGTATTATCGTTAATGTATTTCAGATTTTGTTATTTCTTGCTCGAATTTTTCGTTCTTGGTGTTATAGTTAACATATTTAGTTCATTCAACCTTTTGTGTTCTGTTTTTTCAAGTTGGAAATGTGGATATGAATGCGGTGTTTTTTGGATCTTTTAACTACTGTATTATCACTATGCGCTAAAAACTCATGCTTGTTGAGATAATGTGATTTGAGATTGTTTCTGCAGTGCTTCTTTACAGCTTCAAAAGAGTTTAAGAAAAAATATTTCATTCACTTAATTGGCTTTGCTTTGTTTATAAAAGAATAATTGTGATTGTTTGACTCATTCTTGAAGAGATCATCTCCTGTGATTTGAGATTGTTCACTTATATTTTGAGTTTTGACAGCTTCAAGAAATATTTTTAGACAATATTTTTAGAAAAGAAACTAGATGAAAAATTTGTGTTTTTATTATATACAATATTTATATATCATATCTTTTTGATATTAAAAAATTAAAAAAAATTCAAATAAGAGTTCTCACCGTTACCAAGAACAAAGGAGTGATTATGCAAATAATGAAAGATTATGGAAGTATGCTCATAGGCACTTCATTATTCACCTTGCCAAGCAGAGACCTGTCGATTTCCTCTTGATAAGCACGACTCTGGAGTCCTAAATAATGTCAGGACATCGGTTCTAAAAATTAAACAACAAACATATTCTTGACAGATTAAACATTAATTAAACTAGTTAAAAGCACTTGTTTTGGACAATAATATATGACATAAATAAAAGATAAGCATATTATATGAGTACTTTCTGTATCTATAACTAAACAACAAATTAAAAGATAAGAATTTTCGGTCATTCCAATACAAAGTACAGATTAAGAGCCCGTTTGGATTTTGTAGAGATTTTTTAAAATAAGTGCTTTTAAAAGCTACAATTTTTGGCTTTTAAATAAGCTCTAATTTTGCCTTAAAAAGTGCTTATTTAAGCACTTTTTAGTCAACCAAACACCTTATTAACTGAAAATCACTTTAAAAAGTGTTTTTTTGGCCTGACATTTGAAACCAAACGGGGCCTAAATCATATATTTTCAAATAACTAAAAAACATAGTAAAAAAAAGATAGTAAAATCCAACGGTATATAAAATCCAAAGGCATGAAAATTGAAAAATCTAACGATGTATACAAATGAATCATAACGGAACTTTCATATGACGTAAACGTAACTGAAACTTCATTCAATGCCAATGTTTCATTTCATAATCCATGAATAAACAAAATATTTTCCAAAAAATAACAACTTCTTCACTATCAAAAAACAGCCCCCGAATGAGTTCAAATTTCCAAAAAAACCATACAGTATTCTTCATGGGGCTATAACAAGTCACCCAAAAGCTTGCACTTCATTCACTTCACTTATGATGAGTTTTTTCTTTCTTCTTTTTTGCTGCAAATCCACATTCATTTTTAGATACCAATGTATTTAGACTAGACATTGTTCTGAATTTCTGCCCTCCTTCATGCACGGTTGACATTGAAAGCGCGTGCGAACGATTGATGCATGGTTCGACACTTTGTATGTAGGTTCCTCCAACAAATGGTGCAGGTGCCCTTATATTAGTCATATTTGAAGGAATTTGACATTGTTTAAACTGCTCATACATGGATGGAGGAGACACAGAGCTCGAAGAGGGAATTTTTGTAGTTTGTTGAGCCAATAGTTGAGATCTCTGTGACAAATGGATTTTAGATAAAATAAAAAAAAATCTGATATAGAATATTTGAACTACTAAACATGAAATAAAACGCTAGCTTACACTACTATTGCCATGATAGATATTTGATTTTTTTGCCACATAACCTCCGATGGTATTGAAATTAAAATTCACATTCCTCCTCACCTGAAAAAACATTATTGAGAAACATTGCGATTAAAAAATAATAATTGAAACATATACCTGTAACTTGGATGGTGGTTGACTTATGGGTTCTTCGAGCAGCTGACTTATAGGATATTCTTGTGACTGTTCGATCTGTTCGGATTCCAAAGGTTGTACTGGTTCAGTTCGAGCACAAGCTTTCTTATTGTGACCTTTAGTACCACATATGCTACAAGTTACTATTCGCTGATGCCTCCTCATTTCATGAACATTTCTTACTGTCTTTACTTTACTTTTCCTTTTTTTTTTTCATTGTTTCAACAACTTCATCTCTTTCCATTCTTCTTGCTCGTTTGGGCCTTCCCACGAGTCTCCCAAATTTTGGTGGAAGTGCAGGGATAACTCCTGTTTGTTGCCATTCACTTCTACCATTTAGTGGCATCACTGTATGAGCATAAACAGTTTTGTATGTGGCTAAACTATAGCATTTATGCACGTAATCAAAATAATCCCATCGTTGGGCTAAAATGGCAGATAAAGCATGGTTACATGGAATTTCACTCAGATCCCATTTCCTACAACCACATGTCCATTCTTTTAGATCTACACTATACTTACTCCCATCAAAGCATGAAACTTGGTAATGAAAGTTATCTGCTTTAATTGGTATGCAATCCCCAGTCTTTGTCAAATTCTTCTCTATTAGTTTTTTTATACGAGGGCAAAACAATCCATCCCACTTTTCTTCAACCCTATCTCTATTAACTTGCATTTTTGTCATAAAGTACTCAACAAGCCATTCAAGCATCTCGACAATATGACCTTCTCCCTCGCATCCAAGATACTACTGTTAAAAGATTCACAACAATTATTCAATAAAAAGTCACATATAGAGTTTTCTGTGAAGTGTGATCTACTCCAATGCATTGGTGGCTTGTCATTGAACCAATCAGCAGCGCTTGAATCAATATCTCTCATTTCTGCCATCTTTTTGCTGAATTCATTCACTGTTGTAGCTGTGGCACATTTCCATAATGCATTTTTAAATGCTTCACCTCTAAAACCTGCATTTTTAAAATTCTCATGCAAGTGCCTAAGACAAAACCTATGGTTAGTCCTTGGAAATACTTCATTGAATGCTTGGATCAACCCTTTTTGTTTGTCAGACATGAATGTCCATTCATAATCTCTTTCAATATTCAAATCTAATTTCAACAAACTCAAAAACCAGCCTCATGTCTCACATGACTCGCTATTTACAATGGCAATCGCAATTGGAAAGTTACTATTATTTGGATCAATTCATACAGTTGATAGTAGTACCCCACCATACGGTCCCTTCAAATGACACCCATCGCCCCCAATAAAACGCCTGCATCCTGACAAAAATTCTATTTTCAATGCATACAAACACATATAAAGCCTATCAAACCTATTTCCATCGGTCGCATCATTAGTTCCAATCACAATAGTGCTCCCAGGGTTCGATCTCTTAACCTCATTTGCAAAATCCTATATTAGTGCATACTCCTCATAAGCTTGTCCGTCAACTAGCTGAGTTGCTTTTGCTTTTGCCCTATAAATTTTAGACTTTGAAACTATGCATCCAATGTCTTCTATAATATCAGTTCTAAAGCCTTTCACATTTCTTTTTGGGTCTGATCTGATTTTGCTCATATACTTTGTAGACAACCAAGTTGATTTCAGATTTTTCACAAACAAATTCATCACACATGTGTGTTCAGGCATGTACTTCTTGATTTGAAAACTGCATTCCCCACTAAGCTTCAATGCATGAAGCTTCCACTCACACTCCTCAGCTGCACACTTAGCATATACTCTGATCTTGTCATTTTTGGTAATGTTGATGCTTCTTCTATTTTTTATAGCATGTGAGTGTATTGCCTCTCTCAATTCCATCTTGTTGCTAAACATCATTCCCAACTCAAAATGTGGATCATATTGATGTAGGCAATTAAAAGAAGGAAACCTCTTTACATCATTTTCTATATCTGATATATCTTCGAGACTTTTCTTAAATTCATCCTCACTATCAATTAAATTCTCCTCGGTTGAATATTCGGCCATACATATTTTCAAGGCACCTTCTAAGCCATTATTTTCTCTGCACCACTAACTATCAAAATCCACATTAGCAGTAAGCAAATTATTGTCACATTCCTCATCGACCTCAATGAAAGATTCATTGTACTAATCATTGTCATCATCTGTGCTCTCATCACTTCCATCTTCTTTCCCTAAACTGATGTTATCCTCTATTGCATAGTCACTTTCTTCACTCGAGTTTTCATGCCTTCGAGCTTCATTAGGTGCATATGAACATAAAGTTAGTATACGGCACCATTTGAAATTAATAATACCTTAAACAATTAAAGAAATAACTTTCACTGTAAACATGAAGAACATATATACACATAAATCAACAAATTTGCTTCATTGTCTAAGGTCAAACGTTATTTTTAAAATGGACAGGCCCACAAAGATTCCAATTACTAAAAGATTATATACAATACACATGGACTACAAAAAAATGCATATTGAAAACGAAACAAGAAAACAAAACTCAAACCAAAATAAATACATTTTCATAGCAACCGGCTACGAACTCACATATATCATTTTCCGATGGAGGAAGCTTCATTTTAAAGCAACGACTTTTCGATTCGAAAATTTCGGCTACTGAAATATTCTGTAGTTTATCCAAGTGGGAGGACTTCCCAGTTGCATCGATTATGTGAGAAACCAGATTCAAAGTTTTGGGAGGATTTGATAGTTCAGAAATAATGCATCGCGATTTAAGGAAAAGATTTTGGGTAGGGTTTGATATTTGATGTTGGGGAAATTAGTAGCTTTTTCTTATGGTTTTTAAATTTGTTTGGAATATGTTTGTCGTAAAAATGGTTTCTATATTAATGATGTGAGTTTAATTTTTTTTTATATTATGATATTTTTCTACGTGGAGTTTTTTAAAGCAACATGGGCTGCCAAAAGTCAAACTCCCTAATTTAGTTTACAGCTAAGCATTCCAGCACTGGACTTGGTTACTTTACGGTGAGAGAATTCAATTTTGGGAAAAAAGGACTGAAATTGGAAAATATTGCAAATTACATGATCAAAAACGTAAATTGACTTATAATAAGACATAAATTGGAAAAGATGCAAGTTACAGGACTGAAAACGTAATTTTCTCTATTTTATTTGTGGCAGCACTTGTAGCCTGTTATCATTCTGTTATAAAAAATAACATAATTTAAAACTAAAAGGGTGTTTTAGAAAATCTATAGTTTGTGATTGAGGTGGTAAATTAAAATCATTC
The DNA here is from genome assembly GCF_033568475.1 of Henckelia pumila. NCBI lineage: Eukaryota > Viridiplantae > Streptophyta > Magnoliopsida > Lamiales > Gesneriaceae > Henckelia > Henckelia pumila. The sequence goes on along the minus strand of NW_027331857.1, from coordinate 5,015,473 downwards.
ATCCCTAAGTAATGTTTTTAATATCGAAAAAAATGATTATATTATACATTTTTTAAAATAAAATTGTTAATAACATTTTTTAATAATTTTTTTTTAGAGGTTGCAAATATTAGTTTAAAAAATTTGATTAATATGATATATATTATTTTTGTGAAGTTTGATTTTCAAACTTGTTCATGTCAAGTAAAGGTTACTTGTTATTTAGCATCATTAAATGATATATTATTGTATAAAATTCTACTTTTGCCTATTATTCTCATAGAGAACTTTTTCACATTCTTAGTCTTGTTATAGCCTATAGGTGAATTCCATTCCTATTTTTCTAGTTCTGTAAATTTTTTTTTCATGGATGAATTTTTTTTAGTCATGTGCTTTAATATATATATTTTGTATTTAATTTATATGTTTTTTTCCCATTTTAATCATATTTTGTCCGACAATACGTGATGACTCCAATTATTTTTTTTTTAAAAACTAAAAATAAAAAAAGGTTACGAGACTACGCGCAAAAACTCAACATAAGTCTATAATAAGGTAAAAGGAAAAAATTGCCAGTTAGAAAGCTAAAAATACAAATTTAGTTTTCACCTGACTAAAAGTGAAAAAAACGTAAACTGCAAGATCAAAAATATAATTTTTTCTTTCTCATATATTCATCGATGCTATCGAAAATTGCTCGGACTATTAGCAAAATAACTATGATCAAACTTGTTTTTTTAATAAAAAAAACTAACCTTCTAAATATATTTGAAAACAATAAAATATACTCAGGAAGGGCTATTTTTCAAAAACTTATTTTGACCAACGTTAATATTCTCATTTTTACTCTCTCTATGTTAGTTGGTGCTCCAATTACTTATCTTTGTGACTTTGCCCCCTTTCAACTTTCAAGGGAAAAAAAGAGAATGAAAATGACTACACTGTTCGAAAAATAAAAATTTCCAAACACGGTTTTATGAATCAAATAACGTAGTGCTTTGGAAAGTTTTTAAATTTTGTTAAGAAAAATCCGAAAAATACTTCTTAGAAGCTTTCCTAAACACTACCTTAATTGAGAGAATGAAAATTTTATTATAACTGAGTAACGAACAAAATTACAAAACTTTGTTACGAGATAGGGGTAATTTTAATCCACGAACTGAATCAACTATGTTCGGACCCATGAATCTCACCAGACCTAATTTGGGCATGAACACATATGCATCACACAATCTACACTAATCTTTTCTCTAAAGTGTTGTGACTTGTACTTACCAAGAAAAAAAATAAAAAGAGTTAATAAAACATGTCATTTGTACAACTCCTTCAAAATATGTGAGTGAAGTCGTCTTAAAAGAAGCTCTAAAATAACTTTGTGACGCACATGCCAACATTTTGTAAGAAAAATTGGATAATTTTTTATTTGTTCTAGTAAATTTATAAACTATTTGAAGTAGTTTATAAAATATTTAGAAATTTATCGAGACTCATAATTATTTATTATTTATAAATTTAAAAGATACCACCAGTACTCGATAACTTCCTAAAGGATTATTGGAGCCCAACCCTATCCATCATTAAGCTCTCAATGCAAGGCCCAAATTCGATTTTTTTTTTAAATCTCAGCCCATCTCAGAGAAGCTGGATCATATATACTTGGCTTTCATTATTGTATTTTTTTAATAAAAAAGTAATAATAGTCGATTGCTAATTTTTTAGAAGACGCAAGTAACACAATGAGTTTATTATTTATAGATTATAATTTTCCGAACGTGTTGTGTTTTATACACAAAAACCAAACAAAATTGCATATCTTCATCCTACACTCGCATAAAAGGAATAATATTCCCAATCTCAATTTCGACGCATCATTATATTTTCTACAAAAAAAGATAACAATAATGTTATAAATATAATATAATAAATGAAAAAAAATAATTGTCACACATAAAATCCAAATAAACACCGGCATCTATTCGTGAGAATTATTATGAACCAAAAATATATAATAAAAAATTGGAAAAAAAGTTCCAAAGCGTCACTCAAACTCAACTCTATTTCACAGCCTCTCACTTGTACCTCAACAAACACATATAGCCCAATCCTCCATTGCGTCTTTGCATTTTCCACCGCTCTTTCTTCCAAATCCGAAGCAAAGAGCAATGGAGATGGCTATTGGATCTCACGCCAATTCTAAGCTCACCCCTACCACGGTGTTACCGTCGAGAAATCTAGGACCCAACAAAAGAAACTCCATCGTTTCTTCTTCTGTGCTGAAAAGACAACTTCTTGGTGACAGCTTATCTTTGAAGGCATATTCCAAGAGCTATAATCTTAAAAGCTCAAGAATCCCTTTTCGTAATTCTGTAAAATGCTCGGTTTCTCAAGTCGCAGAGACCAACACTGGTGATGTAGATGATACGCGTGATATGTTGTGGCACTCTCTTTATCCTTATACATATGAATTTTATTTATGCTTACTCGCGTCGTTTGTGTATTCTTTGCTTGTGTTGTTGTTGTCGCACTCTATGATTTTGATGGCTTCATTATACGCGTCTTTATTTCCTTTTTTGGTGGTTTAAGTCGCGTGTTGTATTGAAAGACTAACTGAAGAATCATGAAGGGACATTTCCATTTGTGATGAATGTGCTTCATCGATCATTTTGTCCGCCAGCATCAATTCGTGTCAGTTTCTGCGTGAATATGTATGTTTTTTTTTATGAAAGGGTAATAAGATATTAGTCTTATCTAGTGTATCAAGTTGCTATCTTAAGTTGAATATATGACCGTTGGGGGTCCATTATTTATGTTATTAGTAACATTAGTAGAGTCTTTAGAATCTAATAAAGTTGGAGTTCTAGTGAAATCATGCTTTTGAAATGTTCTTTGGGGATTAAATGAACTTACTGAATTACCATTTACATGTTTGTGTCTTCTGAATATGCAACTAGTTGCTAGTTTTGCACAGCATCTATGGTTTGTATGATGCTTGTTAACTCAGCCATACCTGAACCCTGTAATTATAGTGAACTCTTGCAATTTTGCTTGATGACAAACCATTTGTGTGTAAAACATGGAACTGATTCAGTTGGTCCTGATGGTTGTTTCATTTAATTGTTTCAGAGACGAAGAGCCAACTGATTAGGAGAAATGACATACGGAATATAGCAATTGTTGCTCATGTAGACCACGGGAAAACTACTCTTGTCGATGCCATGTTAAAACAATCAAAAGTATGTATATTTGGAATCTTTATGCAAGAGTTTTATATCTTTTGTAAAATATAACATGTTACAGATGCTTTGAGATGGGTTGATGTTAGATTTGTATTTTACCGTTTCTCTGTCTCTGAATATTTTCCTTGATACTTGTCATAGTGCAGGTCTTGTTTCATCGTTCTGTCTATCCCACATGGTGTTCAGTTGAAGTGACAGTTATTGTCTTTACTGTGATTGGTTCTGCAGGTTTTTCGTGATAACCAATTTGTGCAGGAGAGGATAATGGATTCAAATGATCTAGAGCGAGAAAGGGGAATTACAATTCTAAGCAAAAACACATCTATTACTTATAATGACACAAAAATTAACATAATCGATACTCCCGGACATTCTGATTTTGGAGGTGAAGTGGAACGCATTCTCAACATGGTGGAAGGAGTTCTTTTAGTGGTACTTCCTCTGTACCTGTTACTTGATTATTTTAATGCATTGTAGCTTTTAGCTGTTTTTAGTAAATCAATATTTATCACTTCTGACGAGAATACACTATTTATTACCAAACGATGATGTGAAGCCAAGTGTTAAAAATAAAACTATTGTTGTCTACCTCCCATTAATTAATGCTTTTTGTGATATATGTTTTTTTTTATAGTAAGTAGTAACGAAGCTAGAAGGTCCCAAGTTCACAACTCGTGGTGATATTTGATTATATTGGTATTTGATGGTTATTTATGGGTTGCCTCATTGTCATCCAATTTTGTATTTGTACGATTTGGATGTTAATTCCCAGGCATATCAGCTTAAATGAAGGAATACGTTAAAATATATGACTATTCTTGGTTTATCTCCCATGAGCGGTTTCTAATGCTGTTTACTTCGCACAAGAGATTGAATATTCAGAGAAAAGAACTAGTATGCTTATTGATTATTTATTGTTGGTTTAGATTGCAGTTTTACTTGACTTTATCATCTATAATCTTCATTTTCCTTGGTACATTGGTCTCAACTATAAGTACACCTCACTAGTTTTTAGCTTTCAAAAAATGCTCCAAGATAATGATTCACACCGTCAATCATGTTACTTTTTTTGTGAAAGCTAAATGTACTATTGTAGAATTTTTTTACCATACTGAAATTTTGGGCATTTACATTTTTTGTTCCTAAAATATGTCCCACCGCTGATGTCAAACAAGATTCTCAATCATGAACTGATGGAAAAATGTATTAATTTAATGATTACCTTCTGCATCGGTTTATTTTCTATGCATTACCATGTCTCAAATTGACTGTTCTTTTTCGAGCTGTTTTTTATCTATATGTCTGTCTTCTGGAGTTGCCATCTTTGTCATGATATGTTAAAAAATTAAAATTTTCTTCTACTGTTCCTTTGGTCTTCTGTTTACTTTTGACAGGATTTTATTTCTGATGAATAGTCATGGCTATCTTTGTAGGTTGATTCTGTAGAAGGTCCCATGCCACAGACAAGATTTGTATTGAAGAAGGCTCTTGAATTTGGTCATGCTGTTGTTGTTGTTGTCAATAAAATTGATAGGCCTTCCGCTCGTCCAGACTATGTGATTAATTCGACTTTCGAACTGTTCATTGAACTGAATGCATCAGATGAACAGGTACTTATGTTTATCTCATTAAATTTAACATCATGAGTGCAATGATGTGCTTACTCTCTTTATATATTCGATCGGGCATATAATAGGTTAAGTGTCTGTCCTGAAATATATCTGTTTGTTGCAGTGTGATTTTCAAGTTATATATGCAAGCGGCCTCAGAGGAAAGTCAGGACTTTCACCTGAAAATTTGGCTGAGGATCTTGGACCACTTTTTGAGTCCATAGTTAGATGCATACCTGGACCACAAATTGCCAAAGATGGAGCCCTTCAAATGCTTGTTAGTAGTATTCTTCATGTCTACATTTACATTTTCTTCTATCTGTACGTTGTTTAATCCTTGTCCTGGTGATTTTGGGTTCTGGAGTTTCTTTCCAAGACAGATTATCATGATGACAACTTTATGAAAATTAGTAATATATGTATTTTGTTAATTTTCAATTAGTTATATTTCATTTGTATGTTTTATGTTTGGTATATTATCATTCAATCGTGTGCAGGCCACAAATATTGAGTATGAAGAGCATAAAGGGCGCATAGCTATTGGACGTTTGCATGCTGGGGCATTGCGCAGAGGAATGGAAGTGCGGGTAGACTTCTTCGAACTTAGAAACTTCAAGTTTCTAATCAAGCTTTAAATAAAACATCTATGTTTTGGAGCCTCGGGTTCTTAAGTTGATTCATAATCGGAACGAACTTGTGTGAATGAGAGAGATGACTAGCAAAATAAAAATAAATTTTCTACCCAGAAACTGAGGGATCTTTAATTCTCAATAATATAGATGATTATATTTATTTGTGTTAATAATGTCAGTTTTAGTTATGTAGGCACCCTACTCATTTGGATGCACCTATTGGTGCAAATAAACCAAATTAAGACAAACACTGCTAAATTTTATATTTGAGTTTGACCTCAAAATATTTAGCTTGCTCGAAGAGAAATGAATTATTTTGGGTGTTCAAATTCTAGCTCGATTCATTTGGCTCTAACTTAATTGCTGACTTCTATTAAATTAAAGCTTGATCTCCCATGCTTGTTTAATTTAAACGTATTTATTGCGTTTAGATAAACATATTAAAGTTTGCAAGAGGTTCGAAAATATTGAACAAGATATTTTGCGCTTGAGTATACCTCAAAAATAAATTTGATCATTTCAGGCTCGAATTTGATAATTTCGAATAAAAATAAAATCATATTTGAGTTACCTTGATTCTTTTGCACCTCTAGCTTGACCCTTGCTTCACATTAAGGAATCCTGCTAAAAAAATGATAATTCTTACGTTTGGATCAATTGTATCCTTGTTGTGTAGATGATGATTTTTTTTTTGCATGTCTTTTTCATGTCTTTAGGTTTGTTCCTCAAATGATGTGTGCAGATTTGCTAGAGTAAGTGAACTATTTGTGTATGATAAATTCAGTAGAGTTCCTGCCGAAACCGTAGAGGCTGGCGATATTTGTGCCGTTTGTGGAATCGATGATATTCAGGTAGGGTCACATTAGTATAAGGGGAATTTATTTGTCTCTCATCTCATGTATTTTCATATTCTGCTACCGTGAAATCATGATAATAAATTTCTTTCATCGATCCAGATTGGGGAGACAATTGCAGACAAAACTTCGGGGAAGCCGTTACCCTCTATAAAGGTGGAAGAACCGACAGTTAGAATGGCTTTCTCTATCAACACTTCACCTTTCGTCGGCCGTGAGGTATGGTTATAAGTTTTCATCCCTTGTTGGAGGATTACACGTAGCTGTATGAAAGGAAAGATGATTGATAATGTTATCATCAAATTCATTCTTTAAATTCCGCTGGATAATTTTTACATGGTTGCAATGACTTTTTATTCAGTAATTTCTGTTTACGGTTTTCAGGGGAAGTATGTCACTAGTAGAAATCTGCGAGATCGGTTGTATCGAGAACTTGAACGAAATTTAGCAATGAGAGTTGAAGATGGAGAAACTTCAGATACGTTTATTGTCAGTGGACGTGGGACTCTGCATATCACTATATTGATAGAAAATATGTAAGAATTTATCAGCTTATGTTTTGATCAATGATTATCTTCTTTTTGTTTTTGAAGATAATGATTATTATCTTCACTCGGTGAAATGTTCCTAAATTTTTCCAGGCGAAGGGAAGGATATGAGTTCATGGTGGGACCGCCTAGAGTTATCAATAAGAAAGTGAATGATAAGCTACTTGAGCCTTATGAGGTGATTCTTTACTGATTTAGTTCATTTACAAACCCCTTTTTTACTAAAAATAATTTGAAGTAATTTAGTTTTACCAACAAGTATATTTTACCTGTCATTTGAAGGGGACTTGGGTGCCTCTTTTGTGTTATGTATCTATCTGTGGCATGTGGGAGCTATTTATAGTGGGAGACATTTGTCTTTCCCATGTGTACAATAAAGTGATAAACAGTTTTTGTGGCATTTTTAATGCGAAGATACACAACAAATCAGCTTTTGTCTTTTTTTTTTGCACCTTTCAAGAAAATACTGCATTAGTTCACACAGCTAGAATATTAGTACATTTTCACCTTTTGATTAATTTTGTAGCCATGTTGTCTCTACTCTAGATGTGAAACTTTCTGTCTGGGTGCCCTTGCAGATAGCTATTGTAGAAGTTCCGGAAGAATACATGGGACCTGTTGTAGAACTTCTTGGCAGAAGACGTGGCCAGATGATCGATATGCAAGGAACTGGGTATTAAAAATGTTTCACCTTCATTTTTTTTGTGTGTGTCTAATTGTTTTTCGAGAACCATATCTTTGTTCTTAATCACAAACAATTTTCTTTTAACTGCTTCATTTTTCTCTCATGCTGTGGAGTCTCTCCTGATCTGTTCCTTTCATGTCTTGCTTTTTCTCACATCTGCCACTGAAACCTCGTATCTCCTAGATCGGAAGGCACGACGTTGCTGAAATATAAAATACCAACCCGGGGACTTCTTGGTTTAAGGAATGTGATTCTCACAGTTTCTCGAGGCACAGCAGTTCTGAATACAATATTTGATGAATATGGACCTTGGGCTGGTGATTTAAGTACCCGTGATCTTGGTTCACTGGTAATTTCTTACCTGGATTGAAATTAACCTCTTTTACCTTCGAATAAAATTTTCGAATGGTTTCATGAATGCTTTTACGCATCTTTAAATTTCTGGTTTTAAAATGTTAAAGAACACTTGGGAAACAGGAGTTCACTCCTGAAATTTTCTTGACATTCAATCGGTTAGCAAGCAATAACTGCCCTATTGTCTTGTGTGATTATTTATATGTTACATCAATTTAAGTTGCCATTTTGGCTGATGTATTGTTTGAAAGGTTTAAACTATTCTTTACTGTCAAGTAAAACTTTTGATATGGCAGCAGACACTTGGTTTTACATATTAATATTAGAACATCCAATACAAAAGTTTCACTTCCCATGAGTTGTAAGCCGAAATAATATAAAATATTTGAGCTATATCCTTACACGTAGCTTTTGAACAACAAATGTCACTTGTTCTCATTAAATATCAAACTAGATGGGTCCTTTCGTTTTTTCATTATCCTTTTCCCAGCTTATAGATGGATTGGATTATTTCATCTGCATTCTAGGATAGCCAACTTTCATATGATATAAAGCTCATAACACAATTTACTCGTCTTTTAAGGTGGCTTTTGAGGATGGGACGACTACATCTTATGCACTCTCAAGCTCGCAAGATAGAGGCCAGATGTTTATTGGCCCTGGAGTTGATGTTTATAAAGGTCAAATCATAGGGATTCATCAACGCCCTGGCGACTTGTCCCTCAATGCATGTAAGAAAAAAGCTGCCACAAATGTCCGTTCTAACAAAGAGCAAACAGGTAAGTAGTGCACTCCACTCGCACGATATAATAGTAGCTGCTTATTAGCGGAGCTTTTGATATGCTTCAAATGAATGAACCATTTTCTTGGTACATGCAGTGGTTCTTGATACCCCACTTGATTACAGTCTGGATGACTGTATCGAGTACATTCAAGAAGATGAGCTAGTCGAGGTTACCCCCTTGAGTATCCGGATGTGCAAAAATTCGAAGACTCTTAAGAAATCTCGCTGAAGTTATTCTTAACAGGCCAACTTTTGATTCACTCCCAGACCTACAGATGGAAGATTTTTAATTATTAGACAGCAAAACATTCGTATAAACGCAAAACTATAAGGTATACAGATAAAATATAGGATGATTTTTGAACCATTATCTGCAGATCTTTGTAGATATAGAACCGAATCTTGGTAATGTAGAATTAGTGTATGCAGCAGGTTTTGCCAAACATTTTTCTCTGTTCAAGATTGTCGGAGCATGGCTTAAGAGCTCGTCTTGAAATGTATTTGTTTTTCTTTTCTTGGTATTAATTGCTACTTGATATGTACTACATGATTTTTTTTCTTTCAAACACCCTTTGAGATAAGAAATAAAGGTGGGCATGTCCAATTCATATTGGGTATATTATTTTTCAATGGACGTCACATTAATTAGTAAATATCCACCCATCATCAAAGTACTTTTTAGGTAGCTTGAAATTTTCGTAGGCTTCACAGGAGCTAAATATCCTGTAAACTCGAGTTTTTGGCAAATTGCACTCTTCAGTGGACATTTGTCGTCTTCTTTTCTTTTCGTTTCTTTTTAACTATTGATTGAATTATTATTTGTTTCAAGTTCCACCTTTAAAAATTTAAATCTTTTCCACATTGCAACCTCTCAAATAATTTTGCATCTAAAACTGAAGTTTAACCCCTTCAAGGGCAATTTTGTAACTACGGAGATTAACATACCATTTTAAAAAAAAATATTTGATCAATGTTATTTTGTTAATAGCCCTATTATTAATTGATGAGGCTTTTCTGGATTACACTAAAATGTAATTTTTAACAAACCCGAAATTAAAATATATAAGTAGTTTTGAGATAATATAACTTACGATACATGAAAATAATAGGATTTTTTCTTATTGCAACTTGGGGGAGTGCGGTCGTATTTTTTCCGGGCTTGAACCTTAGTGTTTCCCACAACAGAGAGAGATGATTATGTTACATTTTAAGAGAATTTGGTTTTAACTTTTAAGATATTCATTATGTTTTTAATTATAAAAATGATGAAGTGTTTTTAAGAAATAATTTGTAGGGCTTTTATGGGTAGCATAGATATTTTTTTAAAAAAATTTAAAATATTACAAGGTTTTGTCATTTATTTAAAATCATTGTTGTAAAACATTTTTAACTGATGCGTGGCAAAAAAATTTTTAATAAAAAAACTCTGTTTATCAAATGTAAATGGACAAAAACCGCCATCAATATTATGTTATTTCCGTTGGAGTTTTACTTATTGGCACATCACAATGCAATCTCTGTTTTATTATTCGGTCAATTGGATCCTAACTTTTTAAAAATTATTGTATCATAAAAAAGAAAGAGTGCAAGCTTCAGCCGAATGGACTTAAAAATAGCCGTCCACAACCAATTCTTCAAAATTGCAGCTCTGAAGCATAGCGCAGTACCAGACTTGGTGTTGTACTCATAGATGTCCAAAATTGTCTGATCATCTGCGACCAAAAGGCATGTAATACTTCACTGGCCCAGGATCTTACTCATGCCGGCTCCCGACCCCGCGCGGCCTTCCCTTGCTTGGGTTGTGAAAAATCAACCAGTTCAAAGTTTGGCCTTGGGATTTGGGATAGCAACTGCATGAGAAGTTGATATAAAATCCCCACAAATGGTTTATTTGGTCTGGTGTGCTACCCATCATCAATAAAGTTTACCAGAAATCCCTGCAAGAACAGGCTCCATCAACAAACTTGTGGAACCGAATGCGGTCCCTAACTACAATCTCTCTATCATACAATCTGCTTATAGTCTTTGTCACTTCATGACAGTCCACACAGACCCTGAGGTTTTTCACTATTCTGATCACTACAGGTGCTTTAGTCTTCAACAAACCATAAGCAATAGCCAGTCTTTCACTGTGCTCCCAAAGAGCTTCTTGCTTTTCTGCATCCCCTACATTCTGCAATATGGCTGCAATCCAGGGTTGGTGTCCAAATTCACGAACCCTTTCGGAGACCTCTAACAGAACTTTTCTTATGTCCTTTGCCTCTGGATGGGACCATTTTCCCATCACAAATTCATGCACGTGACCCTCAATTTCGATAGAGGAACAACCAGGCACAGCCTTGATGCTCCTATCCTTCATTTGTCTCCTCACACGGCTCATTTTCGCCCAATTCGAGCATGATGCATACAATCTTGAAAGTAATATGTAATTCTCTGCATTTAGTGGCTCTAATTCAAGAAGCCGCTCTGCTGCAATCTCAACGTAATCCATCGTCTTATTGTTCTTGCAACAAACAAGTACCGTGCGCCATATTGCTGGATTTGGGGCGATTGGCATACTTTCAACAAATTCATAAGCCTTTGCAACCTGGTTTGTCCGACACAACAAATCAACCATGCTGCCATAATGCTCCATGGATGGTTCAATCCCAGACTCAAGCATGACAGACCAATACTTTTTACCCTCAGAAATCAGCCCACCATGGGCACAAGCTGATAATACACCAATAAGTGTCACATTGTTCGGCTCAATCTGAAAGAAACATTAAAAAAAGAGTTCAGTATGAACCTAATCACAAAACTTTAAAACAAATAGCATGAGATATGCACAAATAAGGGCTCCTATATTCATGTGATATGGAAAACTAGCTGGGATCAAACAGATGTATCCATCAGCAAAGATCTGAACTTAGCATTCCAACACATCTGTTACTACACATAGGTCCCAAGATTCATTTGTTCATAAAGAAAAAGGTGTTAATTTCTTCACCCCAGCTTCTGCCATTCTAGCAAAAATTGTCAACGCTTCTTCTGAAAGGCCATTTATAGCCAGCCCCATGATCATGGTGCTCCAAGCCTTGGTATCCTTAATAGGAATGGTCTCAAAAACTTCCCTCGCCTTCTCGATACAGCCACATTTGGCATACATATTAACAAGAGCTGTTCGTACTCTCAGATCATTCTTTATCGCTTTCTTATCAATAAAAGCATGCACCCATCTCCCCAAATCCAAAGCCCCGCTCGCAGCACAAGCCGAGACGACACTGACAATCGTCATCTCATCGGGCCTCACACCAGTCCTTTGCATCTCCCTGAACAACTCCAATGCCTCATTCACCATCCCAACTCTAGAGTATCCGCCAATCATGGCGCTCCACGCCACAACATTTCTCTCAGTAATTTCATCAAACACCTTCCTCCCTAACTCCATTTCCTCACATTTCGTGTAAAAATTCAGCAACGACGTCTGAACAAACAAATTACCACCCATCCCAGACGCAATCACATGCTTATGAACCTGCCTCCCTTCTTTAAACGCCACTAAAATCGAACAGCACTTCAACACAAAAGCCAAGGTGAATGTATTTGGTTTCGGGAATTTATCTCGAACCAATTGTCTGAACAAGAACACGGGTTCTTGAGATGGGTTTTGCGCAAGAAACCCTCTCATCACCGTATTATATGCGAATACACTTGGATACGGTATTTGCGAAAGCAGCTTTCTCGCGTAGTCTATGTTCCGGTAGGCAGCAAAGCACAGAACTTTGGAGAGCACAAACGAGAGAGAATTGGATGAAATTGGATGAAAATGAATGAGAGCTTGTGCGTGGATTTGTTGGACGACTCTCATGTCGGAGCATTTTCGTATCAGCGATGCAACTCTTTCTTCTGCTTCTTCTTCCTCTTCTACCATCTTCTTGCAGCTATACGATTCTAATCTTTTCACGATGAATTGGCCGATTATCGGACCAAACATGAAATTTAAAACATAATCTATACATTATTCATTGCTTGAAATTTGAAATGCATGGGATTTTAATTCAACGTGAGTCCACGTGAGTCCGAATGCAGGAGAAATTCCTCATTGCTCCCATACCTTCACATACCTCGATTTTAACTTCGGACGAGCCAATAGAACTTAATCCAATTTTTATTTTTTTTTTGACGTCAGAATTTGCAACCGCTACTTTAACAGTGTGTTTGGATGTCTAAAAAATAGAATTTGAAATTGAATTTGGATTTAAAATTCATGGAATTGAAATTCCATTTTGTGTTTGGCAAAAAGTTAAAATATATTTTGGAATTTGATAATATAAATTTTGGATAAATGATATTTTATAAAAAATTATAAAAAAAAACTTAAAATTTATAAGTAAACTTATTATTAAAAATAATTTTATTGCTTTATAAACTCAAATCCCGTGAAATCCGACCAATTTTGTTAAGATTTCACTTAACTAATTGAAATCCTATGAAATCCAGCCAAATACCAATCAAAATCCCAAGTTGTCAAACACTGAAACGGTATTTCCAATTCCAAATACCACCAAATCCCGTCCAATTCCCGTGATCCAAACACAGTGTAAGTGCACTCTGGGTAAACCTCCGGACTAACGCAATAGCCTGCAAACTACGCTACATAATAGCCTGCAAACTACGCTAGTCAAGTAAACCACACTGAGCAAACCCTATATGCTAGTCCAAGAGTTCAACTCCTCCACCAACTTGGACACCCCTTGAAAGCTCGGGTCAACTTTTTTTTTTTTTTTAATAAAGATAATGAGTGTATTCATTATCAACTTTTAAATACTTTAAATAACTTTTTAAAAGTGATGGACTTTTGTTATACGCTTGTCGACTTTTTTGGAAGATTTTTTGTAGTCTTATGTATACTTTTTTCATATATTTTTCTTGATTTTTTATGCCTAACATTTTTTATATAAAATTTTTATTGTAAATTTTTAAGTTTATAATTTTTTTTAATAATTTCCAAAAATAATTAATCAACCACTGATTTAAATTCATAATTTTTGTCATGTCAATTCCAAATATATAGTGAGTAATATTTGTTCATTAATATATAATAACACTTTTATCAATAATCAATACTAGATAAATAATTTTTTAAAAAAATTGTAGATAAATGATCAATCAAAATATCGAAAAATTATGATATTTAAATTTTAGTAGTCGTTTATTGAAAAAACTCTAATCAACGAATACAAATCCGTGAGACATGACAACACACGTCATCTCCACAATGATTAATAATTATTAAAAATAATCAATTCAACTACAAATTACATCAATGCGAATAATTGCATGCGTCAATGGCTAGTATTCAATGCATCAACGAGAGTAATACACTACGTACAACCTTCAAAAAAAATAAAGACACTATGTACATGAATTTAATTTCACAAATGTCTTATTACTATAGGTTTTCGAGGCTTTTGTTTAGTAAAAGGTTTCAGAGGTAGTTCTGAAGCTTCGATGCTACCCATGGTAGCGTGGAGGATTTTGATTGGCCCAAATCAGTGAGCCTCACATAAAAGCGTGTGGGGCCCATTGATTTGGGTCAATCATGGAGGGTCATGTTGCCCGTGGGGTACTACCCCATAAGCAGCATATACAAAACCAAGGAAAATTTCATCCTACCCCATGAGTTTTATCCCATGTGATAGGTGGAAGCACATAATTGATCAAATTATGCAGGCCCCACATGATTAATATGGGCCCCTCATGATTAGAACTCATGGGGTAGGATCGAAACATCCCAAAACCAGGTAGTTCTCTAGTTGCATTGTGTAAATACTCAACCCACAACATATTTCATAGCCTACATTTAGTAAGATTTTGAATATTTGGGTGATTTGGTTACATATATATGCAAAAATTGATTGGATTTCAATTATTCCACAACTGGATACGATTACATTCGACAATTGGCAGTACAAATACAAGCAACATAAGGCTCACAATTTGGCGAATCTTTTGAGATTTTCAGCAGCAACTGTGGCGGATTCCGGCACCGGTAAGTTACAAAGAAGAGTAACTCTTGATGATGCTATCAATGTTTTAACTTCAGTCTTGGAAGGATCACATTTCCACAAGTTAACCTCCCATACCTGCTCAAAAATACCTCCATAGCTTAGTTACATACATTTATTTACATAACAAATTGTTCTAAGACGCCCACGTATGTACATGTACTCTACCGCGTGACTCTTTGATCAGTGAGATCAAAGGCACAAGATCTCAACAATACTGCTTGGTACCCGAAAGCAAATCTTGACTTAGGTGAAACACAATACCAACAAGAAAGGGGAGTCTACCTGAATGGTTTTACCAACATTCACTGGAGCAGCCTCAGCAATGACAAAGTCGCCTAAGTTTGCGCTTTTTAAATGATTGATGCTAAGATGAAGACCTGCTACTCTTTGAAGTCCCGAGGCGACGTGAGCTCCCATGCTAGCCAGTGACTCTGCTATCAAAGCAGACACCCCTCCATGAAGCACCTTGAATGGCTGCATACCCACATCCCAAATTCTCAATCACAATTCTCAGTTCACCAATCATGTACTTAATGTCATATAAATCAGGGACTACGCCATCTATTACTACATATTACAAAAAAAAAAAAGCATCTTAGATCAGCCATCTCTAGCTTCTTGGCGTGCCATTTTCTGAATTTACAAGAAGACATTTAACTAATGAAGAACAGTCCATTCGAACTTATACTGTCCGCACACTGCTGACTTAAAAAAGACCAAAGCGTAGGATTATCACCTGACAACATTTCGAGTTGATCCGAAGATGGCCTGAGACTTTTTTAGCTGAAATTTCGTCAAGCTCGAAGCCGATTGTATGTAGTGCCATATCCAGAACCTCTGTCTTTGACGACCCCGGTGGCTTAGGCGACTCCATTATATAATTCCTAGACTCTTGATGAATTCTCTTCTTGGCAGGGAGGAATGACTTCTCTCGCTCTTTACCAAGTTAGATCAATCGGTATTCAGTTTCCCACATATATATAATATTATTGAGGTGTGAATTTCTCTGAGATTAAGTGACACGAAAACTTTGTCAAAGTAGGCAACTCGATGAAAATAAAAAAAAAAAAGAATCGAGGTTTGAATTCAATATCATATACAACAGCCAATTTCAATACAACTAAATTTTGCATAGCAACCAGTAAAATTAGGCGGCCAGGTAGTTGGAGAGAAATATATTAAAGATTCCCATTTCCCATTTTGTCAAAACTCTGAAATATACCCATTTGGGAAGAAATCCTTCATCTGATACTTAAAGGCTTCGTTCTATGTCGAGTCTACTGTATCCTATATATATCGGGAACAGATGGATCAGATCCAGACCCAACAACAATGATTTTAGTAATAAAACTTCAATTGGCGAATCAAGAAAGGAAATTTGAACAATCCAGTTGACTAGAAATCCCAAAGCGTCAGAAATTCATCACCCAAATCCAAATCCCAGATCAAATTGTATTGGAAGAGTTGCGATTCAGATACAGTAGGAGTAAGAGTCAAATCAAAGCTCGCCAATGAAGAACTAAAAATGAACAGAAAAGTGAAACCACCTGGCTAGATAAGGCAAACGAAGCTGCGAGAAATCAATCAGAGGCTCCGGGCGGGCATGGCTAGAAGAAAAACTTCAGAGGGGACGGAATCTACTGGTCTCCATTGCACAAAAATTGATCTTTGAGAAGAAGAAAGGATGTTGCAGGCCATTGAATGGAATAGTGGTTGTAGAATTTGTACTTTACAGCTTTGAAAAGTTTGTGTGAATGGCCCACAATTTTTGTTGAAAAATGAATACAATTTGCCATGTTTATCATGTGTATCGCAGCATCAACTCATAATATTATGTTAGCATGTTCAACAATAACAATTAGAAAGTTGTTAGAATTAGAACGTTGTTAGCGTGAAGTTGATAATTCGATCGTATTGATAATTTCATTGTATGTTATAGTGGTGCGGTGATTTTTTTAGTAATAATATTGAAATATTATTTTTTAAAATTTTATTTAACTAATTTTTTAAAAACATAATAATAACAAATTTAAAATACACACAATTAAAATTTATAATTACACATAATTTTAAAAACATAACAAAATTATACAAAAAAACACAAATAAAAAAAGACACATAAAAATCATTTTATGTTTTATAAAAAAAATATACATAAATAAAAAAGATACATAAAATCACACATAATTTTATATTATTTATTATTAATTTTTATTTTACAATTTTTTTTAATTTTTTAAATAAAAATATCAATTTTAAAAATTAAAATAATGGTTGAGATCATCTGACAATTGATTTTAAGGGTTAGATCATCTCAACCCTTTTTTATTTTATTTTTTTAAAAAATAAAAATATAAGTGGATTTCACGGTGCGAAGGATCTCCGCGCGAAGCCCGTCACTTCCTTGCACGTGCGAGATCCTCGCCCTTTGGAGGGGTGGGTGAGGAATTGGGCTGAGGATGTCGGGCTTCCTCGCTCAACATCCTCGACCCCTGTACATGCTTTTAATATTATGGTAAGTTTTCTATTACAAGATTTATCGCTAATGGGAAAAAAAATTCTCATCCTTTCAAACAAATTAAATATTGAGATAGAAAAGAAATAATCAAATAACAAAACAAGTAATCGAACGTGTAATCGCATTCGACATTTGTCGAAGATATTCCACTTTGAGAATTTAGTTATTCTAGCACAGGCTAATAAGATTTTTTAAAAAAAAAATATATATATATATATAGCTTTCTTTTGTTAAAGATTATTCAATATACGATTTCTTTATCATTTTTTCTCATCTCAATAAATTATTATAACTTAGTAGTTAGTAACACTAATTAATTTTTCAAAATAATTAAAATAAACTCATTTCGTTATGCATTATTTATTTTCTTAATAAATATTTGATAATAATAATATGTGTTAGGTAACGTGCATAGTAAGAGTGGTACTGGGATGAATGACCTCATAGGAAGCTTTTGTGCGTCAAACTGCTGACGTTGTGTTGTTTGATCTAGTTGGTTAGTTGAGCTGTAAAAAAGAGACACAAAATCTTAACAGATAATAGTACTGTACCTTTCGGGGACAGGGATATGAGACAACACCAGCAGTAAGACACGCTTCTCCCTGGACTCGTCAGCTTAACAACTCAACTCATCAGCGCTGCACAAATGTAAGAAAATAAAGTTGTGCATTGACTAACAAATATAGTTTTTGGTCTAGTGACAAACACCTGATCCTAACAACTGGAATCATAGCAAAATCGTGTGTTTGAATCTTTCAAGAAGCATATTTTATATGCTTCTTGGGTTATATATGTTGGGTTAAGCATGCAGATCGAAGTGAGAGTTTAGTGTTTGGTTGACTAGGCGTGATGTAAGACGGACAAAAGACGGACACCAGTTATTAACGTGTAATAAATATTGTTAACAACTATAGCTTTTGACCTAATGAAAAACGCGGATCCTAATTATAACATAATATTAATACAAATAATAATGAAAAAATTAATACCATTATTGATAATGAGAATGTCAAAATAGTTGTATTATGCTGAAAACTGAAATAGATAATAATTATATATTTCGTAAAATAAAAAATTAAGAGAACTAAATTTTTAATTAAAAAAATAATTAAAAAATTATATTAAAGAATCTATCGAATAATATGAAATTATAATTAATAAGCTAGTTTTTTTGACAAGAATTAATGAGCATGTTATATAAATATATATATATATATATATACGTATTTACCAATATTGTTAGTAATTTGAAATGAGGGTGTTTAACGTATTTATATCGCAGTCAAATTAGTTAAATATTTTTTTGCTATCATTGTCGGCAACTATCATTAATATTAATTTGTAAAACTTACATGAAAAAAAACCAAAATGATTTCAACAATTTTATTTGTCAAAATACAATAATTACACATGTAGAGAATGCCATTTACTTATTTTTTTTTAAAAAAATAAAAATCTTACACACTAATTCAAATTTAAAATTGATAATTTTTTTTTAAATTTTTAATATTAATATAAATTAAATAAAGAGCAAATAAATATGCATGTAAAATATAATAGAAGGATTTTTTTAAAAAACGGCCTACAATATATAATAAGTATTCAACATAATTAAAGGCTAAATTTTAAAATTAACCCAACTAAATACCAAATTTCACTATAGGCATTTATAAAAGCCATTTTAAAAAATTCTCCCTATAAATGATGGCAGCAACCAAGTGAGTTCATGATTTTTGCCGCAATCACTCCGATATAGCTAAAGTCCTTTTTTGGGCTAGTGATGACTACAGCTTGCACTGCTACAGAGAATTGGTGGCGACTTCTTGTATCTCAATGATAAATGTTTCATCAATTTTTTTCGAATGATAATATATATTTTCGTGTATTTATTCATGTTATTTTTTATTTTTTAATGTTATTATTATTCTTATTATTATTATTCTTATTATTATTATTATTATTATTATTCTTATTATTATTATTACGGATTAAAGTTTTTTTTTATAATAGGCATGAAAAAAAATAATTACGGATTAATGACTAGAATATCTAATTTTTAATGCGTTGACGAAATTTTTTGTATAATCCAAAATTTCCCTCTAATAAACCAAATCCATATATCCTATACTTTTCTTTCATAATTTTTCCTGTCATTTCATTTTCAAAAATATTGTTAGGTTTTGGAACACAAGCAATCCTGATTTTGATAATAAAAAAACTTGTTATTGTGTTTTTAACATATTTACTCTAAGTGTGAAGTTGATAACTCCAGATGGAAGCCAAAACTCAAAGTTAGCAAAACTGAATCTCTGGCGAGCTCTACTATTTTGATGATATCTCATAGATCAGAGATGCAAATGATTATCCGCCAAAACAAATACAAATAAAACTCAATTTGAAACATATTTTATTTCATGTCATTTGAGCAAAAACGGATGTTATCTTGGTCAAACTGATGTAGCAATACCAAACTGAATTGCACCATTTTAGCAGAAAATACACCATCAATTTACCTCGAGCAGTTCTGATATATTAGCCATATCTTGCAGCTCAATTATTCGAATGGAACAATTCACCATGCGTTGGAAATATAAGACAATGATCTACAAGTCATATTCACAAGTCAAAGACTGAATCGGATCCTAAGAAGATGCTAAACTGCGTTGAAGTTACTGGTTTAGAAAATAAATTCTGCAGAGCAGAATTTTTGGCACAGTCTGGTGTATTAAGCATAACGTTCGCATATGAACTCCGAATTGAGTGATTTATGATTCCATGGAAATATAAGAGAAAGGGCTTTACAACTTTCATGTTTATCACGTTGCTAAAAAATCAATGAATCAAGAGATATAACACTAAACTGATCATATGCACTCAACTGATTCTGTGTTAAACTGATTTTGAGCAGCTATGATATTTCGAGCATAACCTTTGCATATGAACTCTGAATTGATTGATTCTGGTGGCGTTGGAAAGCTGAGATCAAGGGATACAATTGTTGTATTCATCATTTACCCAAATATCAATGTATGATGCAGAGATATTTGATCAGTTGATCTTCAAGCTATTTGATCATTCTCGCTCCTATATTGAAGTTTTTCAAGAGTAGTTTACTTAACCAAATTGAAGCTTTCCAAGATCAGTCTATCTACTAAACTGAAGGCGCGCTCAACTGATACCAAACTAATTAAGGTTTGCTCAACTGATACCAAACCAAAGTTTACTCAACTGCTATAGTGCCGAAACTACTACTACAGTACTCCAAGTTCAGTTTAGTTCCTGGAATAGTACAAAATATTCTAACGACTCTATTTATGTGTCTAACGGCTATATTATTCTTGGAGCCTATAAATACAACATCTTGGAGTTAATTCAAACACAAGTCTTGCAAAGAGATTCAAAGCATGAGCAGCCTACTTGAAGAAATCAGCTAGTTGAGAGCAAAGCTAGGGATGACAATTTTCCCCGCGGGTTTGGGTACTCGCGGGAAAAACCCGAAGCGGGACGGGTTTGAGTATTTTCGGGTTTGAGTTCGGGTTCGAGGATTTTTAAAAATCCCCGAAATATATTGGGGCGGGTATGGGGATGTTATCCCCATCCCCGAACCCGCCCCGATAATAATAATAATAGTAATAATAATAATAATAATAATAATAATAATAAATAATATTTTAATTATCAAATTTTATTAAATCTAAAATATTATTAAAAAATTAAAATTAAAAGTATTATTATTTCGTTTATATATGTATTTTTATACATTATATATAATACATCCGTTTATGATAGCGTAGTTTTTTTATAATATAAAAATATTATTTGAATTTTATTCATGTTACATACACATATAAAATATTTATATTAGTCTACATATATATATTATTTATTTTGATAAATTTAGAAACAATATATAATCTTAATAAATTTTTGATACATAGTATTTTATTTAAAATAATAATTTTGATTTATAGAAATATATATATATATATTATAATAAAATTCATTTATAATATATATATATATATATATATATATATATATATATATATATATATTCGGGGATGGGTATGGGGATGAGGAGTTGGTCCTGCGGGGATGGGTATGGGGAATCCCCGATAAGAATTAATGGGAATCGGGGCGGGTATGGGGATCGGTTTTAAATTCGGGGATGGGGATGGGGGAGGCATCCCCGTCCCCGAACCGTCCCGCCCCATTGTCATCCCTAAGCAAAGCCCAAAGGTGTGAAGAACACATCAGAATTCTTGAGCGTAAAAAGTCAAGTTCTTCACACCCAACTCACTCACATATAAAAGAGAGATGTATTTTATTGATTAGTTGAGTGAGAATCTTTACACAAAGACGTTAAAGATTGTGTTTGTAGTCTTGGCATAAAGACGTACGTAAAACTATATGCGAATTGTGAGGTTGCGGCCTACAATCGAGTAGTGGCTGGGAGTTCTAAGATAGGCAGTGGGTAAGTCCTAGTCTTGGAGTGAGTTTGTACAAATGAGTTGTATAAATCAAAGTCTTCTAGTTTTATCCTTCCGGAAAGGAAGATGGGGTGACGTAGGAGTATTTGAAATCTCCGAACATCCATAAACAAATCATTGTCTCTTTATTTCTTGAATTTGTTTATTGCTATTGTTTTAGATTGCATTGTTGAAGCATTTTATGCGTTAAATGTTGAATTCAAAGTGTTTGATAAAATACTTCAATCAAATCGTTTTCATTATTTCAACTTGCATCCTTTTAAAATGATTTATAAAATGTTAAAATAGTTTCTACGAAGGATTATTTCGGGTGTATTCCGCTTGGTTTGAAAACCAAATTCGATTTAATTCATCGGTGCTCAATATTTTAAGAACCGAGCTATTGTAGCTCAAATTGTTTTAAAAGTGTGTATTCACCCCATCTACACACCGTTTTTGATCCTATCAAATACTTTCTTTTTTAAAAAAAAATTCATTCATTTTAAAAGTATTTTTTGAAAAACAACATTGCTATATATTATTGTTTGAATGACCTAAAGTGACATCGGCAAAATACAGATTATTTTTATTTATGTTTTTTTAGAAAAATAAAATTTTTATACGAACTAACTGTTTATTATTAACAAAAAAACTAGATCTTAATTTGTTGGGTTCTCACCACCAGATGATCATTAAACTATTTTGTTACGTACATTCTTGGTTCATGCAGATGGATGAAAATTATTAATATATGATATTTTGATTCTTATAAATCATGTGACTCATGAGTACTTAAAATATTTAAATTAATATGTAGCAAATCAATTCGCATGAAACTCAATTTGTAATCGATCCTCAAGCTTTGGTCATCTGTTGGTATGCTTATAATATTGTTTATTAGAGCAAGTCACACACGTAGGCATCACTACGTATACGTACGTATTATCTTTCTTTTTTTTTTTTTTTATAATTTAAATTTAATATAAATATAGTATAATATTTATCTGGTCTCGATGGCCAATATATATAATATATATTATTACAGGAACCAGTAGTAATACTCAGAGAGTATAATATGGTTCCTCATATAAACAAATAGACAAGACAGAATGACTCCCTTCCTGTGGACTACATAGTGTGTTCCATCCCCATTCTTTTGCGCATCCCACAATATATGACTCTACAAACCTCAACTGGTCTTGTGCTCGATACACACCGTACAACCAGTGTTTCATGGCGTCTTCATTGGGGTAATCCCTTCCCCCCTCACCACAAACTAAATATTGATTCATCCACACATATAAGCCCTTAACAGTGTTAGGTCCATCAAATGGTCTTTGGGACGACGCCGAAATTTCTTTGGCAGCGCTGAGTGCTCTGCTAGCTAGGTCACGATCCCACCTCAACGGGGGAAGATAAAATTTTGCTCGCATTTTGTTGTGTATTTGTAGCCAATCTTGTTTATTCTTTTGGTTCGGAGTTAATTCACGGGAGAATAAGGTGTGGCATGATGCCAAAAATATTAGGGTTATTACTAGTACTACTACTGTTCTTGTCATTTCTAATATTAATTGTGTTACTATATATCCAATGTGTGAATGCATGTCTTATATATATACACATTTTAGATGTACGGTTTCGTCTTCTAAGTTCATAAATAATGCGATCGAATTCATTAATATATTGCTTTAATGAAACAAGCTTAGAGTCGTCACAATAAATGCATTGTGAATTTAATCGATCAGGAGCATGCGATATACATTGCACGTGATTGGAGCATGACACTTTTCAGTGTCATATTTATCAGCACAATGGTACCCGACTTGCGTATTTGTATAGTTGATTAATTATTTATCTAAAATTGAATATTTTTATTATTTTCAAAATTAATGAGTTTCTTATATTTTTTTAATTAAGAGTGATGAAATATCTAACAAAATATAAATATAAAATTTAATTTTAAAATATAAATAAAGATAAAATTGATTAATATTTTTTTTAAAAAAAATTCTATTTTAGGAGAATCAAAAATTTAATCAATAAAGTTTTATAATATGTTATAATTATAATTTCAAATATGACTTCACAAGAGTTGGTTATCACATAGAGTCATAGAGTACTGTCAAGTTTAATTAAATATTAGTAAACATATGCACACGATGCGTACACATAAATTAAATTTTTATTTAAACTATAGTTTTATATTTATGCATAACAAACTTTTATAGAAAATATAATAAACTTTGAGTAATTTATATTTCATGTTATGTTTTTTTTATTAATTTATTTTTATTTAAAAATAATTATTGTAGTTATGGGGTAAGATAATTTTGGAGATAAAACTTTTTATGACATTATTATTATTAATTATTATTAATTAATTAACTATCTAAAGTGTGAATAAAAAGGATAAAGTTTTACAATTGTGAATCTACAACTTTGTCATTTTACTCTACACAAATTTATATGAAAAAAAAATACATATAAAGATATAAATGTAAAATTTAAATATTGGCTAAGACATAAAAGTAATATATTATATTACTTATCTATATCTATACCAATTATAAAATTGTGAATCAATATCAAAGTTTTTCATTTTTGTATTTTCAACTTTGTCCTTAGTAAGTACACACTTGATAAATTCTATGAGAATATTTTTGTAAAAATCAATTATTATGATAAAGTGAAAATTGACAATGTGTGCATATTAGATAAGGTTTCAGTTTTCAAAAAGATTAATGAAATATCAAAATACTTTAGTATATATTTGTTTGTAGATGACATGACATATTTTTTCAACAAAAAATCTTATGTATTTTAATTTGCGTAAGGACCTATTGAACTAAATAATTATATCACGAGTTCATAAATATAGCAAAATATCAAATTTTTAAACATTATATATATATATAGAGTTTCTTTCAGCTGCCCACCTACCATGCCCACCAATGATGTGACACTATTCTATTGGATATGATAAAGATGTGATAAATTGTAGGTCCAATAGAATAATGTCACATAATTGGTGGGCATGGTAGGTAGGCAGCTGAAAGAAACTATATATATATATATATATATATATTAAATTACACATCGATGTTTAAATAAATCAATTCGTGTGGAAGCAAGTTTTAATCGAAAATAATAAATAAAAAACAAACCAACACACAAATATCATATATGTAAAAGTTGAAATTTAAAAAATTGACTACTTTTTCTCCTCAAAAAATCTGAAAACTATAAATAATTATTTTATGAAATGATATTACAATTAACGAAATAATATTTTTACAAGAGTTGGAGATAAATATCTTCAATTGTTTTTACAAAAACTATAAGATTGATATTATTTAAATATTATTGAAGTCTGTAAATATATTGTGGGGACCTCGGGTGCTAAACTCAATTCTTATTGGGCAATCAATCTTAATTACATCCGGACAATGAATTAATCAAGTTACATTTTTTTTTTTCTAAAAGGCCTCTCTCGAGCGCATTATTGTGCCGCTCGAGCGAGATGTGCTCAGGTTCGAGCCATCAATGGCCTCGTTCGAGCGCATAAAGGGCCGCTCGAGCGAGCCCTTTGCTGCTCGAAGATTTGCAGTATGCTCTTGTGATATTGTTTTTTTTTTTTTTAGTACAACGCTTGTGATATTGTTGTAGATAAGTTTGAGAGGAAAATGAAGATTTGAGGGTATTTCTCTAAATTAATTAAAGGTTCACTAATTCTTTTTGGAAATTAGTTACTAAATTAAAATCGAAATACATATAAATAAAATATTTATCTAATAATGATACATTTTTGTCATTTTCAATTTAATTATTATTTTTCATATATATATATATATATATATATATATTACTAAGAGTGATACATTGTCTAATACTAGTATAATTGCACACACGCGTTGCGTGTGTGTAAAATCATATAATATATTTAATATTGTATGTTATGTATAAATATTATTTTTTCGATAATATTAAAATTTATTTTTTTCATTTATAAAATAAAATAAAATAAAATTTAAAATTTATTTATCAATTTATCTTATCTATAATGTTTAGTTGAGAAAAATATGAAAATTTGAAATATCAAAATTTCAAAAAATAAATAAAAATAAAAGTGTAATATTTATATCACATAAGAGGCAAATGAAAAGATGATGTCTAAGGGGGAGATTATTTATATATAGGGTGAAATAAAAATTAAAACATAGATATATATATGATTAAAATTTTAAAATGTAGATAAAGTTAATAATATTTTTTTATTAGGATCGATGTATATATCGATTAAAATGCTCTTTTTTCATATTGTTTTTAGTTTCTTATCAAAATCTCATTATTTTTACACCCTTTATTTTCAAGCATGTGTTGGGATACAATAATTGTCACTATTAGTAGAACGATCAAACTATGACGTTTGAACTGTTGTGTAATTTAAAAGATTTGAGTTGCATCAATACCACAAATTATAACTTTTGATAAAACGACAAACACGTGGTCCTACAATTGGTATCGAGTCACGAGTTGGATTCTCATTGATTGCAAGCAGTGCAATTGCTGGGAGTATAGATTGTTGAGGTGCAATAATTTTTCTTGCTGATAGATCGATTGAATCATAACGTTTGGGCTGATTTTAAAATATTTGAGTTGGACCACTATCACCAGCTATATATAACTTTTGATAAATCGACAAGCGTTTGGTCCTACAATTAATATCAAAACCAATGTCGCGAGTTTGATTCTCATTGATTGCAAATAGTACAATTATTAAGAGAAAGATTGTTATAGTTCAACAATTGTTTTTGCCAAGGTCACGGTTGGACTGGCAGCTGTGCAACTCCTCGAAAGTAAATTCATAAAATTATACAAAAATCTTTTACAACTCTGCGGATTTTATTAAAGTCAATAAGAATTTATCAAATCCACAAAATAAGTCTATTATTTTGGAAAAGCCAATAAATTTCTGTAATGAATACACATATGTTAATTAATTATTTCTCGATACTTGTTTTGTGTTATATCTATTCTATTTTATTAAATTTGGGGGCTGGGGTTTATATGTTAATTTGTACGCAAGGCCAAATCCTATTTATTTTACCCTTTAATATATATTTAATTATCAAAATACTATATTTTTATTTTGTCCATTAATAATTACTCATTTACGAAAATGTCACGTTTATAAAATTAATTTATGTATTTACAAAAACACTTTGTTCACTAATTTTTTGGTTTTTATTTTTATTTTTTAAAATATATTGCATAAGTACTCCCAAGTACCTGTTTTGTCTATGCTGCCCCAAGTGCCTGAATGGGGATCCAACGACCAATTATTATTATTTTATTTCAGATGTTCATGTGAAATTTTAAATGCAAAAAAATGGGTCATTGAATCTAGTACATGAGCAGTGATGTTCAGCTCACGTGCCAGAATAGACAATATTCCCCCAGTACCTATATATATTGTTCTTTCTCCAATTTTTATCTTTTGAAATGTAAAAAATTATAATCCGCCTATTTCGACGTATATATTATAATTAATAAATTAGGTGCAGGTGTCGGGTATGAAAAATCGGGTAAATTGATTGATGGTTTGTTAATTTGTATAGCGTTTTTATAATTTTATTTA
The DNA here is from genome assembly GCF_033568475.1 of Henckelia pumila. NCBI lineage: Eukaryota > Viridiplantae > Streptophyta > Magnoliopsida > Lamiales > Gesneriaceae > Henckelia > Henckelia pumila. The sequence goes on along the minus strand of NW_027331857.1, from coordinate 4,988,113 downwards.
TTAGTCTGATAATTTTTTTGAATGTGCAGATATCTATAGACATTACCATTAGGATGTACGGAAAAATCAATCAAAATGTTAAATTTAGAAACTCATATTTATGGGTATTTTTTTTTCAAATAATAGAAATAAATTAATAATGTTGTTATCAACATTTTTTGGAGTTTAATATTATAATATATATGTATATCTTATTATGATATATTGGACATATTTTTCTTAAATCCAAATAATATATAACCATATTATGATATATTGGGTATATATTTTGTTAACCCAAAAAATATATGAAATCATTGGAATAGGTATACATAATCATATTATGATATAGTGAATATATATTTTTTAATCCAAAAAAATATGATGATTATTTTCCAATTTAAACCGTCAAATTCTACTATATAAACCTGTACTGCCTGTACCAGCACACACTATTGTGAATAGAGAATATAAAAATGGCTAACTTTAAGATTTTGCAATTACTTCTCATCGTCTTTGTCGCCATGTTTTCAGTAGGTACATTTTTTCCCCCCGATTTTATAAAATTCACACATCATTCTGAATATTTTCATGCAAACTATTTTTCTTAAATTATTCTTTTTTTAAAAAAATTTTACTCAGATGCCTTATAAACACAACAAATTCAATGAACATACAAAACATAATCACAACAATTAATCTTCGATGAGAAAATTTTTGTCCACACAAATTTATATGTATTATTGGGGCACAATTAAATATTGTCCCAGACCAGTCGGGTAGGACAATTGAAACAACATAGTACTTAAATTTTTGTGCATATCAAAACGTTCTATGTATACCTTTAATTTTCATAAAAAAAAAAATCCGTCCTTCTAGGCTCTAGCTAGTCGATCTTCCAAAGTTTTCACAAATGTTTTTTCCCCTATTATATTTATGAGATTTATATGACATTAGCCAAAAATATTGAATAAGATTAGATTTAACTTTAATATTATTTTTATTTGAATTCTTTGTTTGCAGGTGTTGATCATCACATTTACGTAGAAGGGAAGGTTACTCTCTGCAACTTTGGGACTTATTACCTTGGCAGCCCTTGCCATGGAGATGCTTGTTATAATTTATGTCGTCGGATCGATTGTGCAACTGGACATTGCCTTGCCCCCCCGAGTGATCTTTGTGCATGCTCGAATTAATTTGTGATTTAATCATATATAGTTTGAGCTAGGAATTTAATGTTTATAGTACTATAATAATTATGGGGTGCTAGGAGAATATATAACTGAATTTGTATGAAATAATCTCTTTTGAGAAGGCGTGAATGAAAACATTTGACATGCTTGACTAATTTCTATGATTGTGTAATTTAGTCATTATTTCATTATAAATTCGGTAGTTGTAATACCCCAAGATAGATCCAATAGTCAAAAAGGGGTTATCTTATTTTTTTCACGATGCATATATAGTTCACGTGAGAATATAGAAGTGAATAGTGATCACCTCTTTTGAGCCATTGAATCAATACTCGGTCATCGAATAAATCCAGAAATTCAAAGAGATCGTGTACTCATGCGAATATGCGGGGAAAAAAAGTTATTTTCCTCTTATTTTTCATCTAATCCATACATCAAGTACTTAAGGTGAACATTATATAATTAGAAAAATGTTAATTATGTGTAGAGAGTTAAATGTAGGGATACTGAAGAAATACCAAATGAAATAATATCGCATCCAAATATATATATATGACAAAAACTGATCTTATGAGACGATCTCATTGGTTAATTTTGTGAAATAGATCTCCTCTTTGATCCGACACTTGAAACAATATTCTTCTACAACTTGTCGGAACACCATATTTGAAAATTGAAATACTGTCTTCAGGCTTTGGTCATATGCTGAGATGCTTATAATATTTTAATTTTAATAGTTTAGAATATCATATTTCAGCTACCATGAAGATTAATCTTGTGAAAATATTTAGAAATTCTTTCTCAATGGACAATCTAATTTTTTTTTAAAAAAATTCTAGAAATCACAACAATATAACACTATTTGCAAAAGTATCGATCGATCTGATCTCGATGTTAAGATTATCGATTTGGACTAATTAAGTTGACTCAACCCAAAAAATTAGCTCAGAACGAGGAAGATTATATCCAAGTTTCATACATACAAATCCCAATGACTTAATCCAACCGACGACATGTCAAATGAGATATCTAACAGTACTCATAGGGCGGGTTGAACGTGGGTCTGGAATATAATAATATACATTATGCATTAATTATTTTATGACGATATTCCAAATCACAAAAATAATTTGTTTATTTCATACAATCCATGTATGTTTAATTATTAAAACTATATATGTATGATTGCATAGCTATATATACCTTATTATAATTAGATTAAGAATTCCAGAGATAGAGACAAACAGAGACCACAGAATGACTCCCTCTAAATTCACTACACAGTGTGTTCCATCCCCATGCCTTTGCGCATCCCAGGCTAACTGAATACAAGTAAAACAATGGTGTTGTTGTTGATCGCGTGTTTCCGGATAACCAGGCTTTCATGGCATCTTCGTTGGGGTAATCCCTTCCCCCCTCACCACAAACATAATAATGATTAATAAACTTTCTGCTCCCCGGCGGATAACCACCCACGTATGGTGTTTCGCCGGACGCCGAAATTTCTTTCGCGATACTGAGTGCCGAGCTAGCCAGATCACGATCCCAGATCATCGGGGGGACTTTATGTTCTATTCGCACTTTGTTGTGTATTCGTAGCCATTCTCGTTTGCTCTTTTGGTTGGGACCTAATTCGTCGACGTTGGAGAATAAGGTGTGGCATGAGGCCAGTAATATTAATAGGGTTACTAGTGTAGTACTACTTCTTGTCATTTCTATTTCTCTATTTTTTGTGTTTTGATGATTTGCATTTCCAATGTGCATGTGTACGTGTGTGTGTGTATTTTATACTACACTTTTTTAGATGTACGTAGTTTGGTTTCGTCTTCTCGATTCATTATAAACAATTAATTAATGGGAATTAAATATTCATTAATGTTAATTGCGCCTTTAATGAAATTAATTGATCAGTGATATATAATAAATGGTGAACTTTATTAATGGCATGCATGTGATAATATTTATTAATGCATGATGCACGTGTGAGGTGACTGGATTTCATTATCCACAGCCTAGCTCGTATAGATATCTTATTTTCGATTCGAATAAATGTCATATATCACAAGATAATGTGCATTAAATAGTATTTTGTAATTCATATCACAAGATTAAATAAATAAATAATTAATTAATAACACACCTGAAATATTAAAATTATGCTCATTTCAATGCATAGTATCCTATGTTGTTTCTCTCTCCACAGCAGATGATCTTTTTCCCTAATTATATTAGTACCACTATTTTTTTAAAAAAATTTTTTATAATGACTATGATTCTATTAACATGCTTAAACTCTTGGAAGATGTATGTCTGCATGTAATGATATAGTGATATTTACTATATATATATATTTCATAAATAAAAATTTTGGATAACTTGTATGATATATCATATTAAAAGAATGTTAGGCCAAATCATTTAGTGTATATATATCAAAACATAGAAACCAGGGTTAAAGATAATAAATATATCTTTTTTCCTAAAATGACTCATACTATAATTTAACTTTAAACTACTCATCTATTACTATATATTATGTAAAAAACCCTTAGTGCGGTCTCTTGGTATAATGCCCATTAAAATAATACATAAATTAAAAAAAAGACACACACATAACCGCTTTCCTCCACTATCTCAAATTTTTCTCTCAATTATGATTTTTTTTCTTCTTTTTTCCATTTAACAATTTTTTTTTTATTTCTCCACAATTTTTTTTATTTAATATATGATACAATAATTTTATTTCACGGTTTTAATTGAATTAATTTTATTATTAAAACAGACTATTTAGCACACAATGCATGCAACAAGATGCTATTATATTTTATGCATGAAATATAGTCAAAGTTGTTATGTAAGCTTGTCAATTTTGTATTTTGGTCTTGTAAGTATTCACTTTTGAATTTTGTATAAGCTCTGTCATGTTTTCATTTTTAATCCTTTTTTCATGGAGTATTGACGTGGTATTTAAAAATCAAAATACTGATGATGCAACTGAAAATGCTTTCGTGACATTGAAAATTTTTGATGTTTCTAGCACCCAGGGGTGCCTCCAAAAGATTGGAGAATCTAAAAAAATATTCAAGGGAAGGGGCCAATATACTTATTTTAATTTAATATCGATACGATCAATTCATATAATAATCAAATTTTAAATTTTTATAACTAAAAATAATGACATAGATTGAATCGAAAGAGAAACTGAAAATAAAACTAAAACTAAAAAAAACTCGATAGATTCCCAAATCTCACGAATCATAGATCAATTAGTGCATAATATAAATATAAAAAGAATCATCAAATCATAAATAATATATTTTTTTCACAACAAATCTGATAAAAATATAAATTATAATTTAAATAGTGAAATATTCAAGGAATGATTATAATTTAATTAATTAAGAAAAATAATTATCATAATCGAATAAGAAAATTATAAGATTATAGAATCTCGTGACTAAAATCAAATTAATTAAAAAAACATCAATCACAATACACAAATAGACAAAAAAAAAAATCAAATTCAATAAATAAACGAAAATAGTTGATCCAATTTGAATAATCTAACTCACATGAGTGGATCAATTTAATGAAAAAAGAGAGTTTTGTTTAAACAAAAAGAGATTTTTTTTACGCAAAGAAATGATGGAAAAAAAAAACAAAAACATTGACCATAATTTCAAATTTTAAACAAAATAATTAAGAGACTCGTGTAATATTTTAAATAGAAAAACAAAAAAAATACTTAAAAACATTGAGGCCCCTGTCAAGGAAAGAGCTTAGGCCTAGGCCGCCTCCCCTTGGAGCCAGCCAGGTTGGCACCACGTCCACTCAAATGAAAATAGACTAAAAACCAAAGTGTTGAAGTGTGCTTCTGTCATATTGAATGAGAATGGATAAGAGATCAGATCGAAGTGCAGTTATCAGATGAACTCAGTGATCAGATGAGTTCATGGTCAGATCAAGTACTGGAATCAGATCGAAGTAATATGGGCAGATGAGTGCAGGCAGATCGATTGCTCGAATACTGGAACTTGGTTAGAAGTAAGATGGATTGTCCGTAAAGGAGTGAAGCTTGAAGGCAGATCAATGTATAAGAGCAGATCAGACTGATGTTGGAGGGCTTATCTGGTTTGGGCCATATTGACTTAATGAATGGGTCGGAACAACTAGTTGACCTAAAGCCCAAGAAGTAAAGTCGATTATTTTTCTATATAATTAAGCCGATGGAAGTTGGCCGTAACAGTATAACCAACATAACAGATTAATTCTTCAATCTCCAGAAATATATTTCGAGAAAGAAGATAAGAGAGAATTTGGAGAGAGGGAACTGTTGTGCTGATTATGACGGGAAAATTCAAAGTGTTTAATTTTGAATTGTGTTTATATCTAGCGTTGAAGTTTTATGGTCTGGTTCTATAATAAGCTTTGGTTTGAGCTTATATTTTTTCTCTTGTTCGTGATTAATAAAAGTGTTGTGTTGCTTTCTCGTGGACGTGGGCAAATTCCTTGTCCAACCACGTAAATACTTGTGTTGTTAAATTGTTTTCGCGTGAGTTAGTGTTTGATCTGTGTTGTGTGATTTTATTCAAAATCTGGGATTGTGTTCTTGAGTTTGCTGTGTGCATGGTGAATTTTCGGAATATCAAATTTTTTTTGTTTGATTTTCGAACACAAAACATAACCTAATTTAAAGGACCAAAACCCAAAAATATATACTCACATGACCAAAACATAAAATGAGCAAACTTACAGAACTATTGTGGCTATTGTCACTATATTATTATTATTATTATTATTTTGATATTACCTCTATACATATATATATATATATATGTGTGTGTGTGTGTGTGTGTGTGTGTGTGGTCTCATAAAAAAACATATATATTTGAGTTGGTGAAAAAGGTTTTTACAATTTGGTTCGGAGTTAATTCGCGGCAGAATAAGGTGTGGCATATATGACACCAAAAATTTTATTAGGGTTGCAAATATCTTCTTGTCATTGTATTCTCAATATTATTAATTTGTGTTACTAATGTCCAATGTGACGTACTGTATCTATATATATATATATATATATATATATATACTTTTTAGATGTACGTACGGTTTCGTCTTCTCAGTTCATTAGTAATCCTTGCGAGTTCATTTACATCGCTTTAATGAAAGAAGATGAATTAATGGTGAATTACATAATTGATTAGGATCATTTGATCCATGTATATTGCGTGCACGTGCTTGGATTTAATTGTTCAATTTCTCTATCAAGAAATTTAGTTTTGTTGATGACAACCAATAGCAATAGACACTACACTAAACAAGCAAATCAATAGTAATAAAGAACACGTAAAACAAAATCAACAGGCTAAAGTACACAAATTGGAGAATATCAGAAACAGTATGCTATGTCCTAAATCTAAGCTTTATCGCATAATCGATAGCCTTAGTCAAAGATAGTTTCATAAGGCTAAATCGAGTAAAAATAAGTTGACTATTCTTTAGTAGCCACCTCATTTATTAGTCGTTCTGCCTTCATAGTACAATTCATTTAATGTCACGAACTAGCATTAATAACACATTTATTGCACATCCTTTTTTAAAAAGCTCATCAGCTCATTCGTGTAGAGAAAACTGAGAAATTCGCGATCAAGCCAAATACATCATTCTCAAATATTCTACACTCATGCACACTCAACATCGATATGTCAGATCCGTTAGATCTTTTGTGCATTTGATTCATTGTATTATTATCAGAGTATATGCGTTGCAAACTTTTGAAAGAAGTTCTTTCAAAAGTGTGTGAGTTGTAAACATGTCGTGAGTATTAGCCTACTAGGAATTTCAGTAAGCAGTAGATAAGCCCGCTCAAGTGGGTTGATCAAAGTTTGTGTACTAATCAAATCTTCTAGTGATAACTTTTGAAAACAGAAGAAGGAAAAACGTATAAGAATTTATCCTTCGAACTTCCAGAAACAAATTAACCTGTTGTTACTACTTTACTTACTTTGAGCTTTAGAAACATCAGTAGCCTGTTTCCACACATTATCAGTAGACTACTGATTTGCCATCGAGAACGAGATTCGCCTGCAAAGTTGCTAAAACCAGTTTTAGGTCTTGAAAAAAAAATTGAAGTGTTTATCCTAACAGCCTCATTATTATGTTATATTTTCCGTTTTTGAAAAACTAGTAATATTTCATTCTATGTTTTTCATAATTTATTTCATATGTTATGTAGTTTGTTATTGTAACTTTAAAAATCTAATATCATATGAAAAAAGACATGACTACGTACCGATATAATATTTTTTTAAAAAAAACAAAATAAAAACTTTCAAATTTTAAGTTAATATATTTGTATAATAAACATTCTTATGAGAAAAAAGTAAATTATCGATAACACTTTGATGGGTTTAGTATATATATATGATCAATTTATATATATGAAATGAATACAGTTCAACATTTTCTTTATGTCTATGCAATTATTCTCTTAATAATTACTAAAGTATATATGTGTATGCTTGGCAAAAAAAATTTTAAATAATAAAATATATTTTTATTTTAATATTTTTTTAATACACGTAAATTTAAATCTTACCCCAAACATTAACATAATGTTGTAAATCAAAATTTTGTCACCCATAAGTTTAATTATGTATGCGTATTTTATAAAATAAATAATGCTAAAAAGATATGCAACATATATATATATATTAAGGATGTAAACGATCCAAACTGTTCGCGAGCTATTCGGAGCTCGACTCGTAAAAAAACTCGTTTGGGCTCGTTCGTTAAGCTTATCGAGCCGAGCCCGAGCTTAATTTTGAGCTCGGCAATATTCACGAGCCGAGCTTGAGCTTAAGGATATTCGGCTCGTTAGCTCGCGAACATGTTTGTTAATAATCTAGGAAGCTCGAGCTCGGCTCGTTTAGGTGCATGACTCGTTTAGTGTGTTAGCTTTGGATTTATGATTTAATAGTAGGTTCACTCTACATATAGTTTATTAATCGAGTTGAATGAGTTTGATTCATGCAAAATTTTAGTGTGCACTACAAAAAAAACTTGTTATGCTTTGTCTTGTCTTTCATTTGACGTTGGAATAACTTAATTTGATTAACATATATATTATATATTATTTTTCTGCTAAAACATGTCAAAACTATATCCTATATAATTAAGTTCGCGAAGATGTTTATTGTTTTTCGAAATTATGGGCGAGTTAAGATAGGAACTTGAAAATGTGATTAGCATTAATGACAATGTGTTTATTTGAATTTTGGGATAAATCGATTTGGTGTTCAAATATTAGTTATAGAACTTTTTTCTTTAACACCAAAAAGTCACTTTTTGGAGTCTTTTTTTTTTTTTTAAAAAATAAATTATGTTTTTCATTTTTAATTTATTTAAGAAAAATTTAATTTTAGTTTGTAATTAATTTATAGAGATGTATTGTATTGTGTTTAGGCTTCACGAGTTCTAAAACGAGCTCGAGCCCATTTGACGAGTCAGAATACGAACCTGCTAAACGTTTAACGAGCCTGAAAACCAGCTCGTTTAACGAGCCAAACTCGAGCCAGACTCGTTTAATACGATAAATGAGCCGAGTCCGAGCCGACATATGTAGTAAACGAGCTGAGCCGAGTTTTATGATAAAAGCTCGGTTCGAGCTCGGGTACCAAACGAGCCGAGCCTGAGCCCATTACTGTTCGGCTCGGCTCGTTTACATCCTTATCCGAGCCGAGCCCGAGCCTAAGCCTCGACATATACTTAACGAGCCGAGCCCGAGCCTATTACTGTTCGGCTCGGCTCGTTTACATCCCATATATATATATCGTACATCGATATTCATAACAATTATATCGTGAGATTTTATTATAATTATATCATGAAATTTTATACTTAATTCATAACAATTATATCGTGAGATTTTATTATAATTATATCATGAGATTTTATACTTAATTTACCATGATATTAAAAGAAATTTTTGAAATCCATTTTTTTCGTAATGTTGTTCATACGTTGTGCTTGTAGCATTCTCTTATAAAATACATTTTATATAATATGAAAGATATTAACTTATCATTATGATTTAATATTAATTTTTTTTTTTGAATCTATGATTTACTATTACTTAATTGAATATAAAATACCTGGTTTCATCCATATTTAATACTATATCATTACATTAACGTCTATATATATGCAGTATGCTAATGGAGGAAAGTTGGTCGGAATCGATCCCGGCCAAATCATGCCTACTTAAATTTCTGCTAAAAATGTAAAATTACGGGATTATGAAATTTGGATTTGGATTTGGATTTGGATTTGTATTTGGATTTGGATTTGGATTTGGAATGTTATTTGTATTAAATTTTTTGTTTTTATTTTTTTAAAAAAATAATTATTTTTATCAATAAAATTGATATAAATACTCATATATTTTTAACAACAAAAATGGCCATATTGATTTTCCATACCAACATCTTTGGGCGAGCTCGTCTGTTGTGCAAGACTTGTTCAATGCGATTATCTAGCTAACATAGTTTTTAGACTATATTATTAACCATATAATTTACTTAATACACACCGAAAAGCGACGATTGGAATTTTCACATTATCAATGGTGTAATAATTATATATTATATCTCTTCTAAAAACAAAGTTATATACTATGTATGGTCTTCTCAATATGATCTAATTAATATATCATGATAATATTCTGTAATACAATGCCATGTATAAAGTAAAGCTCGGTTAGAACCGTAATCAAATCCCGTGACCGTCTACCTAAATTTTCGCAAAAAAATTAAGGTAAAGTCAAAATATGAAATATTTTAGAAATTGTAAAAATCAGATCACAGTGTAATATATAAAATATAAATTTAGATAGTTTTCATTTTATTGTTTGCCCTAATTCGAAATCACGCTTCCCAAGCCACACCATGAAATGCATCTATTTAGTCGTCCACTAGTCAGTAAATAGCCAAGGCAACATATACACCAAATCAAATTTTCTACACACACAAAAGAAATACAGATACTTCTAACCAAAACATGGCAAACTCGGGGGTTTTCCAGTTGCTTCTCGTCTTTGCTCTCATGTTTTCGATAGGTCATGTGCATTTTTCTTTTTTCGACCTTTCACTTTGTTTCTCGATTCATGTGTATCATCCCGATATAATATTTTTCTTCACGACACATTTAGTTGTCTCACATCTGCTGTATAGAATTTCTGAAAGTTCGATATATGGATTTAGATAATCTCCCTCTTGAACTAACTTTTGTGGTTGAGCTAAGTTCAAATCTAGCTACCATTTCAACATGTCAAAATTTAAGTTTCACCGTTATGTGTTGTACGATCTGTGAATTAATGAGTTCATGAAAGTTCTATATATTGACTTGAACAACCTTCCCTTGATCAACAACGCTCCCAATTCGACGATTACATTTGATTTCCGAATTAATATTGTTGTTATTGTGTTACGATTATATAAATTATAAATATCAAAATCGCATATAATTATTGTGTGCAGATGTGGAAGGGTGGTCCCCTAAATGCGATAAGGACATATACGTAGGTTGTGAGTATAGAATTGCAGCGGACGTGGAAAGATGCAACCGAAAATGTATGAAGGCCACTTGCAGACGTGGAGGATATTGCGTCACCTACTTACGCAAGCCCCCAAATACTGCTTGCCATTGCGATTTCATGTAGAAATTTAATCATGATGTTGGCTAATTTAATGATATTTTTGTGAAATTAAATAAGGTTTTGATCTTCGAAAAAAGTGTGTTTGGATTTACATAAAAGAGTATGTCAATCGTGAGACGATCTTCTCATCTATTTTTTCAGTAAAATCAATATTCATTCATAGGTAATTTAAATAAGATATATCTCTCACCAAATTGACTAGTAAAATTATCTTGGATTAGAGGGTTTGAAAAAAATTAAGGCATAATTTGAAATTTGATTTGAGAATTAAATGTATTAATAATGTCATTAATTATTTTTTTTTTCCTTCAAACCTTGATTTACTTTTTTCGTTTTTTACTAAATATTTTTATTTTAAAATTTAATTACAAACTTTATGAAATAAAAATAAATTAAAACCAAAATCATTGTTGTCAGTTTATGCACTCTAAAGACAAACGTTACAAGTTTTTTATAATCAAGCCTCAAAATTGACGAGTAAATTATATAAATTTAATAATAATAATAACTTTATGGTTTTTGGGACTCAAATCCATGAAATGGTGAAAATTCTATGAAATCACACTTTGTATTCCAAACATTAACCACAAAAAATACTGAAACGGCGCAATTTATGGATTTGTTTGTCGCTAGTATGACGATCAACTATTAGCCGATGATTTTTTTTTGGGGTGTTAAATCGTTATTTGTAGTTTGCATTGTTTTCAAAAGATCATGGCTTTGTTGACGATTGTTGAAGAGAAATTAATATTTTAACTCACTCAACTTTCAAAGAGGGAAATTGTTGTTTGTTGTTGCTAACCATGCCATTGGGAATTAATGCGCATTTTATGATAATTGAATGAAATTTTGGTCTTGTTGAGTTATTCTGTTCTGTTTGTGTTTAATCTAACATTGTTTTCCTGTATGTATGGGTGGATGATGGCTCGAGTTATTTAGTTTGTTTTCGGGTAGAATCTAATTAAGGGCCCTTATTATTATTATTTTTTTTCTTGTACTTGTACTTGTACTCGAGTTATTTGAAGTTGAACAGTAGAAATGCTTTTCGTTGATCTGTTTCACTATGCCTCGAGTATGTTTGTCAACTGATTTGTAGTATCCTTGTTTATTCTTGAAGTTTAGCATTTGTATTCGTATAATTCACATTGGCATACAGCTAGCTAACATTGGGTAATCATATATTGAGATTTCTGTTGCTTGTGTTGTTACACACACGACTGACATCTGAAAGGAATTAATGATTTCTTGATATCTTTTCATTTTTGAAAGATTATAATATTGTGTTTTGCTTTTTTAGGATTGATAGTTAATATTGTGTTTCTTATCTATATGCTTGATATATTTTAAACTAGGAATAGTTTTGATTTGAATTGAGATAATATAATATTCCTAGATTTAAAATATGGTTGATTGGATTATAGAATGATATTTCCTATATTTGAAAGAGTTTAAATATTTATATATTTACTTGATTATTTTGTAGGAGATATTATTCACTTATCATAATATATCTGTATCTCCTAACTTATTTTTATTTTCTTATCTTTGTAGATTGGTTCGAGTTTGAAAGGAAAGAAGATCAAGGTTTATTGGAGATAAGATTATTCAAGCTTAATTGAGTGTCCTTCACGTTGAATAAATAGGAGAGCAGATCGAGCAGAACTGAGTGCAGAATAGAGAGCGCGAGAGCAGAAAAACACGTATACTGCACAAAAAAGAGTTTCACATATAAAATTGAGAGACATTCAGAGACACATTAATGAGAAATCAAGAGCTCTGAATTAAAGAAGAAGATCGAAGATTGCACAACTGTGGTTGCTGTTTTTTTGTATTGCCGTGAAGCTTTTCGAGAACACTTGAAGTTTACACTTGCAAGAGTGTTGGTCGAAAGACGTTTTGTTATTCTCAGATTTCGGCAATCAAGATCGACTCCCTTTGATTTTATTATTCTGCCTTGAGTTGATTTTTAGGGAGTTGTTTTTATTTATTCTTTATTTTCTCACATGCTTTGAGAAAATTGATTTTTACAATAATTCACTAGTTTTAGGGTGGTTTGTAAAACTCTTTGATTATTTTCTAGTGAAAGTTTTGCCCTGAGGCGCCTCTTGCTTAAATATTTGAGTATGATTTGTTTGGTTGCTTATCTATTTTATTCATTGATTTCAAAAATTCTGATGCATGATAATCAAGGTGTTATTGAAGATGTTGTCAACACCTAGTGACAACATCTGAATCTGTTTTATGTGCAACCTTTTATTACTTTAGTACTTGTGCATATTTACTCTTGATTATTTTTATTGTTGTTTTACTGTTAGTTTGCTATTACTATTTACGTTTTAATATTTTCGCTGCATGTTGAGTAGGATGTTGTCAACATCTAGTGACAACATCTGATTCTGATAAATTTTATATACCATGATATCCCTTACAGCATCCTATTCATTTTGTTCCCTCGTGCACAGAGTGTCCTACTCCTATGGATAATTAGTCCAACCCTTTATGAATTTGATACCATCTTGTCTTTAAAAGGGAATTAGATTGCCACTAGTCTTGCTTCATCCTTATTCCACCTTGGATTTTCATTGGTATTTGAGTTTCATTTACTTCTGGAAATTGTCCATTAGGCTCACTATGATGTAGAGCGCATGGCTTTTACCAATGAATGGGCTTTGAGTAATATTTTGTAGAACGTTTTTCTCATGATTCTGCCCCCACACAAACAGGCATAGACTTGTTGAAGCATAACAGGTGAAAATAATCGCGGTATGTTCAGCATACTTCTTATGATCTGATTTTGGTTGCGCCTGCAGGCCGATAACGGTTGCATTTTTTTTTTCCTTTTAATTGGAGGTAGGCTTTTGAAGGGATTCTTTGGTTTTTATTCTACTTTTCACATGATGATGAAAACATATGCTATGCTACACCGATTATTTCATTCTATTCAATGTCTCAAACTACATGAAGTACTGTAGCTTAGAATCTCCTGTTGGCTCCAGATGTTCCACGATGTTATTGGATTTACCATGAGGATAATATCTCTAAAGTAGGTTAAACTAAATCGGTGTATCACATCATTTTGTGCCAAGTTTGTGTCGATTCTGGAGCCGCAATGCCTGAGCCTTATGTCCCTCTGAAATACAAATTTTGATATAATTTTTACAAATCGATAATTTTTCTAACTGAATAATACGATCGAATATTTTTTTATGTAATGAAATCTATAAAAATGTTAATCGATTTTTTGCAGGGAAAAATTTATGAATGATCAGCCCAAGTCTTATGCAGTACTGTTTTTTATACACTGATATTGCCGGAACAAACCTATATAAGACAGCTCAAAATTAATCTTTTATGATCTAATAAGTAATAAACAACATCAATCCGTCGTTCTGTTTCGTGTGAAGTTATCGATTTATGTTCGTGAGATGAATTGATATATATATTCGGCATATATATTTACAATCAAATACAATATTTTTCATGGTTTAGATAATAAAAAAAATTATCTCGTAAAATTGACACGCGAGATTGTCTCAAATGAGTTTTTATATAATATTAGTATAGTCAAAGTTTGCCGATAAATTTGCTTATTAACAACACAAAATGGTTAAAACCAGTTTCTTTTTTCTGTTTCTCTTTATTTTATGAAATTAAATTTAATTTTTATTGTAGGTGCTTCACCTTTCATGCATGTGAAATAACTCCCATATTTTAAAATTACTTCTTGTGATGTATATAAATATATGGTGGTTGGTCTCGTGGCTTTGATTGATTGACACAATTCAATGTGTGTACACGTTTCTGGTTATGAACTGGGGGGCCTTTATTGTTGCCTTTGTCTCCCTCGTGTGAGATATTCAAGAAAAAAAAAAACTAATTTTTTTTTTATAAAAATAATGAAGCGAATAAAGTTATATTTTTAATATATATATATATATATATATTAGATTTTTTTTGAAACTATATTATATTGTAGATTGCAATTCAAAATTTTGTACAAATTTTCATATTCTTCATTAATTGAAGGGAGTGGCTCGGTTTTCTTATTTTGGATCAGCCACCCGATTCCACACAAAAAGGAGTAGGTACTCGGGTTCATCGATACATGTTCGATCTCGATAATGTCTCCCAAAACACATGCTCCTCTCCTAATATATAAATAGTAAAAAAATCTTATAACTATTGAAAATCAATAATCAAATTAACAATTATCGTGGTTATAATACAGTTATCTATTAATAAATTAAAACTTATGAAAGATAGGAAGATTGTAACTTAAATAAATGATATTTTTATATCAATATACAACAAAAATAATCACATATACGTGTCATCGCTATTTATAACGAGATGAAGTCGATTTCAAGGGAATAAATTGCGAACACCCAAAATAACTTCCTTGCATCTTATCTTTCATTTTAGGTCGATTAATTAATTGATTGATTTATTTGTTTTGCACTCATATAAAAGTGGTTTTTATGATTTAATTTAAATGTCACATATGTTGTTAATTATTTCAAAATGACGTGTGACTGATATATATTGTGGGAAATTAAAAAAAAAAACGATTCGCTGGAAAATAAACGAGGAATAATTGAATGTTGATTTGAGAAAGACACGTGCGTTGAATCTCTTACAATTTATTAAAGCTAAGCACTATATAAAAATTGTTTGACGTCATTGTCTGTTTTTTTTTATTTACCAGAAATACCTTTCTACCACTTCTTCTCACGTTTTTATCTCTGCAAACACATTAGTTTCTCAATAAGAATGTTTCTTCTTCTTCTTCCACCTTCAAAATAAACAAACATAATAAATATTAATTTTTTGTTACATACACAACACGTAAAAGAGATATAGAAAATGGTGAAATTGTTATCTGTATTCTCATCTCAATAATGTAATTATATACACAAGATTACAAACAAACTCCTAAACTAATTCCTCTGTACAAAGAAGACGTTAGACTAAGTCACAGAATTGGTCAAGGAGTTTTGAAATTTAAAAACTAAAGCTGACTCCTTTTATTAGGCCCCCTCAAGATGGATCTCGATGACAAAGTCCAATCTTGTCCCGTAGAGATAAAAATCGAGCCGGAGGTAGTGGCTTTATTAAGATATCAGCTAGTTGATCAACTGAGGAGACATGCGCAACCCGTAAAGTTCCATTTTGCACCTGATCCCGAATGAAATGAAAGTCGATAGCCACATGTTTCATCCGTGAGTGAAATACAGGGTTTTGAGCATAACTGATTTGTTCCAATGTTGTCACAATATATCACTGGGCATGTAGAGAGTTGAAGACCAAGATCATTTACCAAAGAGCAAATCCAATTTATTTTTGCAGTAGTATTAGCAATAGATCGATATTCGACTTCCGTAGACGAGCGAGCAACAGTTCGTTGCTTTTTAGAACTCCAAGATATAGCATTTCGACCCAAGTAAACAATATAAGCGCTGGTGGAAGAAAAGTCATCGATGTTCCCTGCCCAATCCGCGTCAGAGAATGCATGCAATGAGATCGGAGAGTCACGATATAGCTGGAGACCATGGTGAAGTGTGCCGCAAAGATATCTTAGTAATCGTTTCGCAAGAGTCAAATGTTCAATAGTTGGCTTGTGCATGCATTGAGATAATTTAATCACAACAAATGCAATATCTAGACGCGTAAGCAGCAAATATTGTAGACTTCCAACTACTGCTCAAAATTCCGTGGGATCAGATAAATTGGCTCCAGAGTGTAGAGATAATGATGAATTTGTTGGCATTGGTGTTTGTACTGGTTTTGCCTCCAACATTTTCACACGAGCCAGAAGATTTAAAAGGTAGCGCCTTTGAGACAGGAAAAGACCATGCTTATTTGGAAGCACTTCCACTCCAAGAAAATAAGACAACATTTCCAAATCCTTAAGAGAGAATCGACTTGATAATGATTGAACAAACTGATTCACCATTATATCATTGCCCCCCAGTAACGATTAGATCATCAACATAAACAAGTAAATATAGTGTGTGACCATCAGACTTGAGAACAAATAGAGATGTATCAGAATAAGAATTCTTAAATCCAGATTGAAGAAGGAAGGAGCATAATTCTTGGTACCATGCTCGAGGAGCTTGCTTCAGCCCATATATAGCTTTTCGGAGCTTACAAACATATGAGGAAAAATCACGATCAATGAAGCCTGGAGGTTGACTCATGTAAACATTTTCAGTGAGATGGCCTTGTAAAAATGCATTGTTGATGTCTAGCTGTCGAAGAGACCAGCCATGGCTTACTGCAAGACTGAGAACAACACGGATGGTAGTGGGCTTGATTACTGGACTAAAGGTATCATGATAATCTACTCCTGGACGTTGATGAAATCCCTTTGCAACCAATCGAGCTTTATACCTGCCAATGGAACCATCAGAGTTATGTTTAATTCGAAAAATCCACTTACAACCAACAACATTTTGATTAGGATCAGATGGAACTAATTCCCACGTCCCATTCTGAACAAGAGCATCATATTCTTCAGACATCGCCTTACGCCATTTGGGTTCTTTCAAGGCTTGGGTTGGGGAGTTCGGTTCAAGTTCAGGTGATTTGGATAATTGGGTAAGAAGGTTTAATTTTTGAATACGTTTCTGAATGTTATCTTTGGCACAAGTTCTCATTGGGTGAGTTGGTTATGGATTGGTTTGTGTATGTTGTATTGGGTTTGGGGAGGTGTTGGTGGTGGAATTTGCTGGAAGGGATTGGTTTTGGGTATTTTGGTTAGTTAGGGTCGTAGATTCTAGTGGATCTTCACACTGGGGCTGTTGAATGACAACTTCAGATGGTGATATGGTTGGAGGTGGAATATTGACCTTTATTGGTGGTGGTATCCAAGTGGAAAGAGTAGTTGATTTTGGGCGTGCATTTTGCAGACATAATGAAGTAAAAGGAAATACTGACTCAGTAAACCGGACATGCCTAGAAACATAGATTTTGTTTGTGGATGGGTCATAGCAAGAATATGCACTTTGAGTAAGAGAATATCCAAGAAAGACGCATGGTTTTGAATGTGATTCAAGTTTGTGAGAGGAATATGGTCGAAGTCAAAGATAACACAAACAACCAAAAATTTTTAACTTTGAATAATTGGGTGCTATACCAAATTTTTTTTCATAAGGAGACTGATATTTTAAGGTAGGAGTTGACATGCGATTGATCAAATAAACAGCAGTAGAAAGGGCATGAGGCCAAAATGTTAATGGTATGGAGGCATGAGATAGTAAGGTAAAACCTGTTTCGACAATGTGAAGATGACGCCGTTCGGAGAAACCGTTGTGCTCGGGTGTGTGAGGCGGAGTAGTGAGATGAGATATACCATTGAGAGCTAGAAAACTAGTGAGTGCAATATATTCACCACCATTGTCTGAATAGAAGGTATTGATGTTGTGGTTAAAAAACTTTTCCACGATTGCTTTAAATCTTATGAAAACATCTTTGACTTTTTATTTTTGTTTGAGAGGATAAAAACCAGATATACTTCGTAAAATGATCGACAAAGATGACATAATATTTAAAGCTATCGTGAGAAATTATTGGTGAGGTCCAAACATCAGAGAAGATTATTTGAAGAGGTCGATTGGAAACTAAGGTAGAGTTCGAGAAAGAAAGTTTGTGACTCTTATTGCAACGACATGCATTACATGAAAAGTTTGAATTGACAGAGGATGATAAATCTAACTTGAACCTAGAAACAATATGCTGCAGGATGGGCAGAGCAGGATGTCCTAATCTGCTATGCCATGTGGATGAGGTGGTCTTGACACTCGAGAATGCAGAAGGCTGAGAGGATGGAAAGGTTGTTGGCCACTCATATACACCATCTTTAGTTTGACCTTTCAATATTGTTACCCCTGTGCGAAGATCCTTCATAATAAAAGAATGAGGTAAGAATTCAATGGAAACATTGTTAGAGATGCAAAATTTGGAAATGGAAATCAGATTCTTTTTCATGTCTGGAACATAAAGGACATTATCTAAGGTAAATTGAGCATTGTGGGGTTTTTAGAGATGTTGAACCAGTATGAGTGATTGAAAGATTAGTGTCATCTTCAATCATAATATCATCAGAGCCCGTGTACGATGAATGAAGAGATAGATTGCTCAGGTCAGAAGTGACATGGTGTGAAGCACCACTGTCCAATAGCCATGTTGGAGTTGCAATTTTGCTGGCAAAATGAACCTTTGGTTGCCATGGAGTGGGGGATGTTTGAGTGTTGTAGTTGTTGGTTGGCTCAATTGGTACTAGTCGGAATGACGAGCAATATTTCGCAGTGTGTCCTTGATATCGGCAAATTTGGCAGTAGCCGAGATAAGGGCGTGAAGAAGGACGTTCTGACCGTGGTGTGGTAGGACCAGTTGAGGCATCGGGGCGAGTAAATGAACTAGGCGATGTTCGAGAGCCCATACTGTTAGTTCCAGGTTTTGAAGATAATTGCCAGTTGTTGCTAAAGTTTTTCGAGTTAGCTCCAGAATATGAGTAGTTGCGGCTTGTTGGATTGGCCGAAGAGGGAAAATATGAAGGCTCGTTTTTGGTACTGTGGAGAGAGGCTTCAAAATTCAAAAAAAATTCATGTAATTCTTCAAAAGAAATTGGGTTATCTCTCGCTTGGACAGCACGAACAAGTTCTTTGTATTCTTCGCCAAGATTGTCCAGAATTTTGTCGATGAGGTCTTCATCGTCAATCGATGCACCAAGAATAGCAAGTTCGATGAGGTCTTCATCGTCATTATGAGTTAGTTGTTGGATTATAACATTTCACTGCTAATATAATCATATTTAGGACGTTATTAAAAAAAATTGTTTTAACAAATATATATCACCATCAACAATTAACTTGGCCTTAAAAGAACAAGACTTATTTTCTATAACGTGTAAATATAACGTGACCTTTATATCTATATCTATGTATATAGGTAGAAATTATTATATTAGTCATATATATATATGAATTTTTTTTTTTGCAAATATATATATATGAATTTATCATCTATATATCATATATCATTATGTGCTTCGAATCAAATAGAACTACCTCTAGCTCTAATTGAATGACGTCTCTATAAAGTTTGTCAATACACATATATTAATATTAACCTTGAGAAAGTGCCAATGATTAAGCATTAGGGGTTTTTAAATATATATATATTTTTAAACGAAATGTTCCATTTGGTTCAACACACAAGACCATAAATGATATATAATATATGAATGATAAATACATATATAAGGATAATATAATAATTAATAACTCCATAAACTTGTAAAATGGAGACAAATATTAGATAAAACGAAAATACATAATAAATATCAATGAATACTTACCATTTTCATCAATTTTTTCCAAAAAATAAATATCAAATCAAGAAACTCGTGACAAGTAAAAAGCAAACACGAAGTAGAAATAAAATAAATTTTATTTTATTAAAAAAAACTCGAAAATCATACAAATAAAATTAAATGAAAACAGAAATTATGACAGATATATTGTGAGACAGTACAATGGAGCAATTATTGATTTCCCTTTTTCTCTTGTAATAATTTTTTGCCTTTGCCCAACTTTTTTGTATTAGCCAGCTCTGCAGACTGTTCGCTCCTCCCTTTAAACCTTTTTCCCTTTTTCCTTGAAATCTCTCTTTTCAAGGAAACCAATCTTCTTCTCTGCTTTTCATAAATTTTTCAAGAAAGAAAGGATTTTGGAGATCTTGCAAAGGTTTGTCAATTGATATTTCTTACGCGGTTGCCTTATCGATCTTCTTCATTCGTTTATTTGATATATTTATTTTATGTTGTGGTGTGATCATTTGATTTATTTCTCGTGATCTGAACTGTTATGTTTGGTTGTTTGGAAGATTGCTTTGCTCTAGCATTCGTTAAACTATTCTTGATTAATCTGATTTGATAAATATGTACATTTCTATGATCCTTAGTATGATGCTGAAAAACTCAAGAAAGGGATGATCTTTGCTTTGTCCAATGCTTTCGTGTTCTCTTAATGTCGAAAAGAGAGCGATTGAAAAATGGACTCCAATGATGTATTCAAGTTTCCATTTTTAGCGTTTGAAGTATGGAAATTTTGATTTTTGAGTAATTTGGTCATCTAGCTGCGAAGGTTTATGAATCATCACACGTGTGTTCCAAGAGCTGGTTTTGATGATCAGATTTGTTTTGATTCTCATGTTGTGGCTCTTTAATGGACTGAAAGTTGGAATTTGCGACATTTAAGATTCATCGTTTGGAGGCACCCACAGTCGCAAAAGCTGAAATGCATATGAGTAGGATAGGAGATATGAAGCCTTTTTGAGATTAGAATTTGAGGGGGAGAGAGAGGAGCTCAGTGTTAGGAAGGTTGCACCCTAGGAGAGTTAAAATACAGAGAGAGGCATATTGATCTGCCGATTCTTATCGCCCATAAATCCCCAAGAAGGTAGCATAAGGATTTCAGGTTTCTTATTATTTTTGTAATATTCTTGCCCATCAATGAATCTTATGATATTAAGCAGTTCCTATGGGGTCTTGAACTTTCTGGTAAGTGATGCTTCTTTTTTCTTCACGATCAGAGGTGTTATTTGATAACTTGAAAATGAGTGAAATTGGTCTCCAAGACTGCAATAGTAGAAAATCGAAGAATATCTGGTCATCAGTTATTTTGGGAACCTTGGTCTGTTCCAGATGATGTGTTTCAAGGGCTTCTATTACATATACATAAGAGATTATATTCAAGTTAATTTGGGTAAAAGAATATGTTCAAACTATGGTTGAAATTTTGCCACGCTATTTCACCCCATGTAGCATAGAAAAATCCTCAAAATGGTTCAAAACAGATATTTGTGGTTCTGCATCGGAATCTTGCCTCATATTCATACCTATAATTTCTTCTGAAGAGAGAGAATAAAACCTTGTGGAAATGACTAGCCAAAAGGATTACATGAAAGAAACAAGTATTTCATGCATGCAATGATGGGTGGTTGAGGATTACTCCAGTCGGAACACTTTTGTCTCAGAATACAAAAGATACCTGCTACTGTTGATTTTTTCTTCACAAAGGATTAATTCAGATTTTATGGGTTGTGATTTGAACAGTCCTTTCTTGTTTGATTTCCTATTCTTGTGGATGGTAGCATTTTGTCATAATATTCTCCTCCATGGAGCTGTTATAATATTGATGCAACAATCACTGTGGAGTACGCATTTTTGAAACCATTCTTGCTAATAAGTTATAACTTTCTTGTTATTGTTTTATTCCAGCAATTTATTTTGGGGAAGTGAAATACATATCTGGAAAAATCTTTTCTCTGCATCACAATCTTTAGCAGTGGGCAGGATAAACCAAAATGTCTAGCTCAGCAAAAGCTCTGGAACCTGCATTTCAGGGAGCGGGTCAGAGAATGTATCCACTAACCGATTATATTGTTGCACCTTATGATTTCTGTAGAAATACATATTTCATCACATTTATTTATTTGCACGTGTTTTTTCAGCTTGAAGTTTTCTACTATTTTTGTTAGACTTAATTTGTTTCAGAGGGACTGAGATCTGGAGGATTGAGAACTTCCAACCTGTTCCTTGGCCTAAATCTAATTTTGGTAAATTCTACTCGGGCGATTCTTATATTGTTCTACAGGTGCTCGGTTGTTTCTCTGCTCTGTAGTTATGAGTTGAATTTTCCAAATTTCCATTTGGCTGTACTTGATTTAGAAGTAGAGAAACTTAGGCTCCATGTGTCAGATTTATGTTAAATTAATTGTTTTCCTCTGTCTTACATATAGACAAGCGCTGGTAAAGGAGGTGCTTTTCTTTATGACATACATTTCTGGCTTGGAAAGGATACTAGCCAGGTTCAAACTCATTCTTCTTGGTAGTAGGAGCACTTTAATGGAGTCAATCATGTAACTCGAAGTTCCATGTTTATTTTTAGGATGAAGCTGGAACTGCAGCTATCAAAACTGTTGAACTTGATGCTGTTCTGGGTGGTCGGGCTGTGCAATACAGAGAAATACAAGGGCATGAGTCTGATAAATTCTTGTCATATTTCAAGCCATGCATCATACCGTTGGAGGGTGGTGTTGCATCTGGATTTAAAAAACCAGAAGAAGAAGAGTTTGAAACGCGGTTGTATATTTGTAGAGGAAAAAGAGTTGTGAGATTGAAGCAGGTGGAGTAACATCCAATGTACCATAGAATTGATAATATCAACAGGAAGTAAAATAATGTTGTTCCTATAACATGTAGGTTCCCTTCTCCCGGTCCTCCCTGAATCATGACGATGTCTTTATTCTTGACACGGAAAGCAAGATATATCAATTCAATGGTGCAAACTCCAATATTCAGGAGAGAGCCAAAGCGTTGGAAGTGATTCAGTTTTTGAAGGACAAATATCATGAAGGGAAGTGTGATGTTGCCATCATCGGTACAAACACTCCTTTCACGGTTTTTATTTGGTGTTTTATGTTACTTTGTTGTGTTTTGACGTGGTGTTGCATTAAATCGTCTCTAAATGTGATTCTCCACTCCAGATGATGGAAAATTACAAGCTGAATCAGATTCTGGTGAATTCTGGGTTCTCTTTGGCGGGTTTGCTCCAATTGCTAAAAAGGTTGCTACTGAAGACGATATTATTCCTGAGAAAACTTCTGCCAAGCTTTTTAGGTTGTTATTTTTCTACATCTGATCATTTTCTCTCTGAATTAGGCAATTAGCCATCGGTCATTATAGGTTTCTATGGTGATTGCTAAATCTGTTAGCAATGGATAGCATAAAAAGTCAAGTTTTTGATGACGTGAAATTGAGCATTTTTTTTACAATTTTGATGGATCAATCGGATTTATAAAGTAAGAGGCAACAACATTTATGTGACCGTAATTAACTCGTGCTTTCGTTGCCTTTCTTAACAGCATTATTTCTGGTCAACTCAAGACAGTTGATGGTGAACTTTCAAAGTCAGTTCTAGAAAACAATAATTGCTATTTGTTGGATTGTGGTTCTGAAGTATTTATTTGGGTTGGCCGGTTGACTCAAGTTGATGAGAGGAAAGCTGCTATTCAAGCTGCAGAGGTAAAGATGATGAATTTTTATCTGTACACTACATAATATATGGATTTTCAAAGCCAAATGATGTTCCAGGATTTTTTGGCTAGCCAAAATAGACCGAAAGCAACTCATATATATCGGCTTATCCAAGGCCATGAGACACTTGCATTCAAATCCAACTTTGATTCATGGCCTCTGGGATCAGCACCTTCTGTGGCTGAGGAGGGAAGAGGAAAAGTAGCAGGTGTGTCTTTTTCCCTTTTTTTTTTTTGCAGATATATTTGCTCTACATGTCTTTTAAGTAATGAAATATTTTACCATTTTTTCAGCTTTGTTGAAGCAACAAGGTGCCTCCACAAAGGGAACAAGCAAAAGTACTCCAGTCAATGAGGAAGTCCCTCCACTGCTTGAAGGAGGTGGAAAGATAGAGGTCCATTCCCTTCTTTTCTTTTATAGTTCATCTGGAATTGACTAAGATATAGATGCTATTATATAGGTTTACTTGGAGTTTTAACTTTTGTTTATTTTTAGGTTTGGCACATAAATGGAGGGGTCAAAAATCTTTTGCCCAACGAAGACATTGGTAAATTTTACAGTGGGGATTGCTATATTGTGCTCTATACGTACCATTCTTCTGAAAGAAAGGAAGATTACTACTTGTGTTCTTGGATTGGAAAAGACAGCACTGAGGTACCATAAAGTGTTGTGTGTTAAATAGTTTAGACAATCTATCCCTAATTGTAAGAAAGTTATTTGCTTATGTTTGATGGGTTTGGTTCTGTCTCTATGAAATCAAATAGTGCACATCAGGTTTTATGTTATATGTGCTCTCCGCTTTTGGCTATGAGATTTTTATCTTTATCTTTATCCCTTTCCCGATGATTGGATATTCATCACCATTGACCTTTACACTTCATATACACCTGTGACCTGTTTATTATTATTAGTTTGTGTGGGGCGGGTTGTTGTATCTTGCGATTTCACTGAGCCTGTATGAGCTTAAAACATGCCTGCTGCTTGTACTTTTCTGACATCTGGAGGCTAAGAACTTTGAATTTTGTATAGTTTCCATTTGCAATCATTTTGTCATTTAGTCACTATTAAAAACTGGTCCCCTATATACAGGGGGATCAAAAGCTCGTTGATAGATTGTCCAGCACAATGTATAACTCCCTGAAAGGAAGACCGGTGCAGGGTCAGATATTTCAAGGGAAAGAGCCGCCTCAGTTTGTTGCCATTTTCCAGCCTATGGTGGTCCTCAAGGTATGCCTTTGGATATTGAGAATAAAAGGGAGAAAAAGAAGTAACTTGTAATCACATGATAGTGAATCAATGAATTTTTCTCTAATAATCGCAACTTGTTTTATTAGGGTGGGATAAGCTCAGGTTACAAGAACTATATTGCTGACAAAGGTTTGAACGATGAAACATACACTGCTGATGGTGTTGCGCTCATGCGTATATCAAGAACTTCTTTGCATAATAACCAAGTCATTCAAGTTGAAGCTGTATGTCCATTGACATGTTTATACTTGATGCTTTGTACTTTTGAGGCTTTTCTGTTTCAAAGAGTTTGCTCATAGGATTTAGGTTTTGGGACATCCAAGTTGAGAAGCTTATTATCCTAGTTATTTTATTTTAGGTGTATGAAATCGGAACTGTTGTATATTTGGGTTATATCTATGATGCTATAAATCTCATTTGGTTATTTTCTCAGGTGGCAACATCATTGAACTCAAATGAATGTTTTCTGCTGCAATCTGGATCTTCTTTTTTTAGTTGGCATGGCAATCAAAGCACTTTTGAACAGCAAAACCTAGCAGCCAAAGTCGCAGAATTTCTGAAGGTATGAAGTTTGTGAAGAAAACTTCATCCTATCTCATGTATCTTGTTAAAAATGATCTATATATACATTGAATTATCATCAAGCTTGTTGGTGTTGACACCAACTGAAATAAGAAGAGTGACTTCCATGCACGTGATCCAGGAAAATTGAGAAGAGAATGGGGAATGTAGGATAAAGTAAGAGTGTTAGGAAGAAGAATGAGGAGGATATGAGGAGAGATGAGAGAAAAGGGAAAGCAAAAAAGACGGTGGGTGGGGTGGGGCGGGGTGTCGCACAGAAGAGGAGGAAGAGAGAAAAGCGGGTCGCAGAGAAGAGGAGGAAGATAAATTCTCAGCAATACTATTAATCAAAATCTGTCATATATTTGTTTCAAAGGCCAATGTATAGGAGTTTTCGTCAATTAACAACCACCAAAACAAATATAAGATTATGATTATCACATTTATTAAATTTCAAATCTCTCTGTATTTATGTTCTGCATCAGAAATCCTGGCTTGTTTCCATTTATTCTTTTATGTACAATCTCTCTCCAGAATGCATTTATGCTAAACATGTATTTCAATAGTTGAGGCAACTAGATGATAAGTATCCTGGAACAGACTCAGTTCCATCGAGTACTATGTGTTGGATGGTTGGTAAAAAACAAGTTGTATTACAATGTCTTTGAATGAAGTGCAGGCATAAAGATCTCGATTTGTTGATTAATTTGAGCAAAAAGTTCTTGATTCCATGGATGATTTCAATTGTGGATGTCGCAACTTCTTGTCATATGTATAATGTCGTGCTGTGGGCAACGAAATTATCCGTGAAGTGCAAACATCAAATATGTGATAATAGGACTACAATATCCGATTTTTCACAGCTATTATTTGAACCAGTTTCTTAATTCTCCATATTTGTGAGATGAACTCAATTTGCAAGAAGATGTCATTACTAAGGGTCCTTTTTTAGACATGTAAAAGTATCTATGGAATCTTACATTGCAATTGACAACTGCATTACCTTGATTAACTCAGCCTGGTTCAGTCACCAAACACGCTAAAGAAGGAACTGAAAACTCATCCTTTTGGTTTGCTCTTGGAGGAAAACAAAGTTACACTAGCAAGAAGCTATCCTCGGAGGTTGTCAGAGATCCCCATTTATTTGGGTTCTCCATCAATAAAGGTAGCAATTTTCTTTGATGTGATGATTTTTCTCTCCTTGCTTGATCTGTTTCTTTATGTCAATATCTAGAATGTAGAAATAACAACTCTTGGCTTGTTGTGACATTTTTTTCTCATGCACATGCTGCTGTGTGGACACACAGGAAAGTTTGAGGTATATACCGTTAACAAAAATTGGCTAAGAAGTTCCATTAAGCTATAAATACTTGGCTTTCTAAATTATTATTGTTATCTAGGTTGAAGAAATATACAACTTCTCTCAAGATGACCTCTTAACCGAGGATATATTAATACTCGACACACATGCCGAAGTCTTTGTATGGATTGGTCAGTCCGTGGACCCAAAAGAGAGGCAAAATGCTTTTGAAATCGGACAGGTACTGGACGCCATGATTTTAAACTAGTAAAGTTGCATCTCCTATCTGTGCTTTATTGACTACTTGAAGCATGCCGCAGAAATATCTTGACATGGCTTCTACCTTGGAGGGGTTGTCTCCAAATGTTCCATTGTACAAAGTAACAGAAGGAAACGAGCCATGCTTCTTTACCTCGTATTTTTCTTGGGATCCTGCAAAAGCTAGCGTATGTCATAGATGGCTATTTTCAGTTGGATGTTTTCGTGATGTTATTCTGGTTTTGATTAATTTCTTGTTAAGCTTCCACAGACGTGGGGATGTGTCTCAAATCCTAACCCAAAATTTTACCTTTTGATATCTTCTCTGAAATTTGTTAATTGGCTTGCTTCATCTCAATCATTTCCGTTGGTATAAACCCTTCTCCTAATGTTATATGTCTGTATTGACAAACGATACATGTGCATTTGCCTACAGGTGCATGGAAACTCATTCCAAAAGAAGGTCATGTTACTCTTTGGTGCTGGCCATGCTGTGGAGGTAAAACTTTGATCCGAGGAATTTTTTTGACATATATTTGTTTCCTATTGTCATTTGCTTTTTTTTGTTTTTTCCATGCATATCAGGAGAAGGCCAATGGTTCAAATCAGGGGGGACCAACTCAAAGAGCTTCAGCATTAGCTGCTTTGAACTCGGCATTTAAATCCACTCCATCTCCGAAAGCTGGTTTGGTCTCAAAGCCCAGGGGAGCAAGTGGGGGTTCACAGAGAGCAGCTGCAGTGGCTGCTTTATCATCTGTTTTGACTGCTGAAAAGAAAGAAGACGTTTCTCCTTCCCGCTCGAATAGAAGTCCAGCTGCAGAGACTAGTCCTCATGGTTTTATATCCGGCCCTTCTAATGCGTAAATAGACTTTATCATTAGCCAACTTTAGTTCTTTGACCAAAATAGCATCATTCTTGCAGCTGCAGCAACGCTTGAAGATTCTCCTCAGATTGAAGATTCCAAAGAAGTTGTGGAAGTCAAGGAATCTGAAACATTTGAACCTATCACGGAGACAAATGGGGAGGATTCAGGATCAAAGCCTGAGATTGACCAGGAAAAAACCAACACTGAAACCAGTCAGAGCACATTTAGTTACGAACAGCTCAAAGCTAAATCCGACAACCCTGTGACTGGAATTGATTATAAGAGGAGAGAGGTTTGTAGCTTGCTATCATGTTATCTATCCCACGTCAGAATAATTCACTCTGATTGTAATGATTCATTTCAGGCTTATCTCTCTGACAAAGAATTCCAATTCATACTGGAAATGACGAAAGACGCATTCTATAAGTTACCTAAATGGAAGCAGGACATGTACAAAAGAAAAGTCGATCTCTTCTAGAACTTCATTGCTCCCCAAGTACTTTCTCTCTACCATTTGCAGATCTTGTTTCCTTTCTTTCCATACTTCCAGCGCAACCTGATTTTATGAGGTCACATTACGCCTGGATTCCGATTCTTATATTTTGGTATCTGCCTTTGAAACATTTGTAATGGTTTGTCATCTGTTGATTTCTTCGAGTCGCCTTCAACTTCGTGGGTACTTGCAGCATATTTTGAAGATTGTAGTTCAAGGGCAAGAGACAGATTAAATTCTTTGATTTGGTTGTCATGCCAGATGAGTTTGTGATTATTGAAGTTTATTATGGTTTGGTGTTAAATTATTATCTGTGTAAATGCTTGCATTGGCAAGAAATATAGATGAAGTTGCTAAAAAAAACCAGGTGGATCGATTAAATTGTGGATGTTTTTGGGTTTGGTGAGCTTCTTGAGACAAATTTGAGTGAGTGTACTGGTTTGATCCTGAAATATAAAATTGATTGTTATACTGAGTTCGACTTGCATATTGATTTTCTTGATCTTAAATACTCGCAATACATACTACTTGTCACTTTTGCAAAACGTTAAGCTGATTAATCAAAATAATTATAACACCTCACATTTTCTGCAACCAACTTCACATGGTCATGTATTTAAATAACTAGCTGGCCTTATTTTATTTTATTTTTTTGAAAAAAAAAATAAACTAAACAAAAAGAGAAGAAATTGGAAATTGTTTGAATAGAAAAGTACCATAGATTTTGATTATTAATTAATATCAGAAAATATATTTTTGTTGGCATATCATGAATTCGTTATAATATTTAAACAAATATCATGCACCTGTTACATATAAATGTATAAATTAAACAGTAAAGAGACAAGAAAATTTGAATTTTTGAAAAATTTAAGAGAGCTAAATACATAGTTATTTGAACTGTGTGATCTGAAAATCATACAAACGCCTGAATTCTAAAATATGTAGAATCTTGATTTTTATTTTAAATGATTCAAACTTAAGTTTTAGTTAATTCTAAAATCTTATTTGAATTTACAATAACTCACACTTAATTAGTCAAATTAGATTACTGTTGATTATTACATTTTTATATAATGTACTTAAAATTTGACTGAGATTATCAAAATTGATAATCACTTCGCCTAGCTAGACCATGTTAAAGAGCTTTAGAGTAAATCGTAGTTCGCATGGCGTTGATTATTGGTGAGAAAACAACATGAGTGGCAAGAACAATATAATATATTTATATACTTCAAAAAAATAAATTATATAATTTTTAATATTTTCAGTGAGTGAAGCACTGGATGTACCCAAGTGCATGGTCAAGCTTAATGATGTGTCCAATTAAATAGCCACAGATTTTTAATTTTTTTTTTCGTTATCACTCCTTTGAAATCGAGCAATTAGCTTGCCGTAAAAATAGATGTTGCGTAAATGTTGCGAAAATGTATTTAATTTCTTAATATTTGATTAATTAATGTATATTTCTTTCATTGCTATTATTTACAAGATATTTCAGTTTGATTTTAAAAAAAGAATAAAAAATTTGGCTCCATCAACATACATGTAAATCGAACATATATAACTGAATACATAGGTCGAACATAGATCTCTATGATCTTTATCCATTGACAAAAGTCACAAAACAACCTAGAAAATCCAAATCAACCCATATATTATTATTATTATTTATTTTATTACTTACATAAATTTTTTTTATTTTACAATATTTACGATCAAATTCTGAGCAAAAATATGCTAAGTTCAGGTCCTCCGTTTCCATCGGGATTCAGCATGTAGAAAGCTTCGGAGTCGCGCGTCCCTACCACTCGCTCGAAACGAGCCCTCATGTACAGCAACTCCCCTTCCGACGCTCCGCCGCTCTTCAGCCCATCCTCCACCACCGGAATCACCCCAGCTCCCACCGACACACTCCTCACTTTGCTCAGCACGTGCCAGTCCGACTGCCCGCACACCCTCGACGCCGCGTACCCGCAGTTCCTCCCATTACAATACATCGTCCACACCGGCTCCGCCACCAGCGTCCGCCTCTTCTGCGGCGGCAGCCCGTGGGTTTTCTCGCACTCGAGCGCAATCCGCACGACCCCAGAAGACATTTTCTTCACCAGGGCCGAAGTCGAAACCCCGAGCTCGAGCAGGAGAAAGGGTTCGGACGTGAGATCTGCCTGGACGGCGAAGCTGACGTTGCCGCGGCGGTTCCCGAAGAGGGTCCCCGTGACTTTCCGGCCGAGTGCGGGGGTGACGGAATGGTATTGAATCGGGAGACTGAGCCATCGGCATGAAGGAAGAATGGAGCTGGGGAACGATATGATGGAGAAAAGTGATTTGAAGAAGGTGGTGATGGAGGCGGAGGAACGGCGGAAGTGGCGGTGGTAATCATCGTCGGAAGCTGATTCTAAGAGGTGGGTGGGTGGGATAATCTTTACGGTACTCTTGGTTGTTGGAAGAGTGAGGAATCTTTGCTCATACTGTGTAATGGTTGACATTTTTGTGTTGTGTTGTTTTGTTCATTGATTTATCATTAATTTCATCAGACCCTTCTCTATTTATATGCAAACCAGTTAGAATGCACCTTATAGGTCACCAATCAAAATATTTTATTGTCACACACATGTATATTATAAGTTTGTATCGAATTTCACACCATAGAGTATATATATAAAGTGATTATTATGCAGTGTTGTTCCATATTAATAATATAATAGATGCAAAATATATGAAATATATAATGTTGAATATGTTTGATTTGATTGATATTTGTTAAGAAATTAGATTTTGACATAATTCATTCCAAGCTAACTCAAAAAGAGAGGTTTGTCCAAGTCTATATATTAGACTATCAGAATATCTATTCAATCGATTTGGGACACAACTAATACACCAACATACCCCGAAGGCTTGAACCTAACTCACCAAAAAGCTAGTTCAAGGGGAGAGGTTACCCAAGCCTATATATTGGACTCTCAGGATATTTACTCAACTGATGTGAGAGTAAGACACAACTAATACACCAACAATATGTTTGAAATAAGATATTAAATTGTTGTTTTGTTATTTTCAATAATTTATGAATATAAGTAAAAGATATATATATATATATATCATGATAATGTTGTAATGTTAATTTAATGATTTGATTGATGTGCGAAAAATAATAAATATACAAATTAAAATATATAAGATATTTGATTTGATTTGATCCCTAATATTTCTATCAAGTCAGCCAAACACAAGCTGAAGATATGAAAAATTAATGCATAATATAAAAATGAGAAACGAAACAATCACAACAAGGAATGACCAATCATGCATGTAATATGGAGATAAGAGTGTGTGAATTGTGATTAGATTTAATTAATTAAGATATTTTTTATGTTTTATTTTTATCACTTAGCGGTGAGCTCAAAATCAAACCGCCTCCTTATATCTTAAGAATTTTTTAGGAAGAAAATGGTCGTAGTTTTGTAGATTAGACAACATATAATATTTGTATATATAATTAATTATATTTAAAGCCACTTGTCAATATAATAGATTTGAATAGTGTATGGTTCACGAATAATGAATTCAGAAATATCTTACAAATTTACACGACCCTTATGCTGTCTTCCGATCGATAAATATAATACTAAATATAAAATGTGGCCGAAATAAAATACGAGATTCCGGTAGCCAACTTGCCATAGTAATTATTTTTATGGCATGGTTTAAAATGATATGTGTTGTAATTATTGTTATTTTTTTTTATTATATCATGATTTGATCACAAGATAATATGTGTATGTATGCATAATTAAGATTGTGACTCACTCAGGTGTCGCACAAGCCTACATATATACGTAAAAATAATTTAATGTAAATGGGTCAATGAAATCATATTGATTTCACTTCTATTATAATTTATAGTAATGAATGATTGAATGATTGACATTACATATATATATACTTACTTAAAAAAAAACCTGCATGCATGGGAACATTTGTCAACGAGAAATAGTGGTACGTACATTATATATAAATCATTAAAATGTGGGGTAAGTTAGATTTTACATATACAAATATTGTCTTGACTAGGGGTGGTTTTTCGGTATACCTTATTACAAATATTGGTATGAAAATTTTTTTCGAAACATTGGTACAAAAAAAATCCATATTGATACCGTATAGATACCGAAAAAAATTCGGTATACCGAAAAAATTTCTATATATTAAAAAAAATTCGGTACGGTATGCCAAAATTCCGGTATTTCGGTACGGTATGCCAGCCAGAGTCTTGACATAGATCTAACGGTGTACATTTACCAATAAATATGAGGTTAATTATCTTTTAGTGGACCCCATATGTATTGATAAATGAGGACCCTTAGATCTATCATTTGGGTAATGCCTGTAAAGATATGTTGAAATAAACCAAAATGTGGACTGTGGTCACTGATGACGTGTCCCCGTTCATTTGGAATTGAACGTCACACACATACATAATATTATTTTATTTTATATATAAATATATAAGTATAGTCCTTTTAAAAAAAAATTCGTTGGATTTTAATGAATTTTATCACAATTAATTTGATTTATATTATATGCTATAAAACAGTGATATAGTTGGGAAATAATGATGATTTTTTTTGGGTAAAATAATGATATTTTTTTTCTTAAATCTTTATTTGTTTTTTATCAGTAAAATAAGGTTATTAGAAATGAGTAGAAATTTGATTAAAAAAAGAAAAGAAATTATTATAAATAAATTTATAATTGCGATTAAATTTTTTGTTATACCAACATAAGCATACAGTTATTATCATGATAATATATCTTAATAATAATAGTGTTGCGGTATACGCGTTTCATGTTTATATAGTCTATTTTGTAATTAATTTGGTTTATTGGAAATATTATAATTATAAAAACTTAATGAGGGACCTTGTCTCAAATTATGAACTTAGTCATAACAATTTTACTAAATTTTTGTTCCTATTAGGTAAATCTTTTATAAATAACAATTTAAGGACACGGATATTTTCGAAAAAATTAATTGGCGTCAGGCGTCAGCAAGTCGGATTACTAAGTAGTAAGGTCTCATCAGTTAACACATGACATTTAGATATAGAGCGCACACACATATATATAATATCTTAAAAATCAATCTACTTTAGATCAGGTTGATGTAGTAAAAAATTACTTGTATCCAACACGTTGTTTCCGTAAAATCTGGAGTATCAACATTTATTTGTATGCTCTCTGTCGAGATTTTCAATGGGTTGTTCTTACGTCACAAAAAAAGTCAGAGGTGCCGGGAGGGTTTTCTGCGAAGGTACTTCGACGCTCAAATGAGTGATTAATCAAGAAATAATAATCGAGAGTAGAGCATTATAGTGCTAGAAAAAATGTGTATCTTAATTAGGAGTGATTTTTTGGTATACCTTACTACAAATATTGGTATGAAAAAAATCATACAGATATCGATAGTAAAATTCCGAAACTTTGGTACGAAAAAAAATCCATATTGATACTGTATAGATACAGAAAAAAATTCGATATACCGAAAAAATGTCTGTATATCAAAAAAATTTCGGTACGGTATACCAAAATTCCGGTATTTCTCTACGGTATGTCAGCCCTAATCTTAATAATGAGGTGACTTGAGTTATTTATAGATATTCGGAGAGTTTCACGAGCTTGAGCTTATGTGTTTTTATAGAATTTAGTGTTTATTTGAATTAAATATAAATAATACTTAAATAAGTTTGGGCTTAAAAAATATTTGGAGTTGACATTTATTATTATTATTTTTTTTTGTGACGTGGGAACCCGCAGCTGCTACCTTTCGGTGCGCTTTGAGTAAACCCCCGAACTAACGCAATAGCCTGCAAACTACGCCAGTCAGGTAAACCACACTAGGCAAGCCCTGTGTGACAGGCTAATTCAAGAAGGTGTTGTCAAGAGTTCACCTACTTCACCAACTTGAACACCCCATTGGGGGCAGTTGACATTTATTATTGGATCTATACCTAGTGGAATTTTAGATGTAATCCATCATAGTATTGGAATATATTCCAATACATAGGCCCCCACTCTCGGACGTGTCGTGTATGTCGAGAAAACCGAGAGTAGGAAATTTTGTTAGAATATGTTCAAAAATTTAGTTATCTGACAACGATTATACGGAGATTGTTCTCAAAACGTGGGCTGGATGGTGTCATACCGTTTGCCCCACTCAAGGTTATTTTGTTTAAAACGGCCCAGTCAAGGTTTAAGTAGGAGAACTTTTTTGTTTTTTCCCTTTTGAATATTGGAAGAAAAAAAAAACCACACACACATCCGATCTTCAATCCTAACATATAGAGTGTGGGTGGGATATGGAAATCATGTAAAGTAGGACCCAATGGGATTTTTTTCATCACGAAATGACCCCAAAAATACAGGCTTTTGAAATAATGTCTCACGAATTATAAGACAAGTTAATCATGTTCATATTTATAATAAAAAAATAATAATTTTTATTGATGATTTAAATAAAAACTCCACCTCACAAAATTAATCCATGAGACGATTTCACAGAAGTTTTGTGATATGAGAATAGTGTAAAAAAAACTGATTGATTTAAAAGTAGATAGAAATTAAAATATAAGTTTGATTTCTCAGAAACTTATGACTAAAAAATATATGTTTTCTAATAACCACAGTTTAATAGTAAATTTTTTTTAACAAAAAGTTTAATAATTAAATTAAAAGTTGATATTGATATATTAATTCACTTTTTCAGAAAGGGAAAAAAATAAAATAAAATGAAAATGACCGAAATGGTCACGAGAACTATGGACCATGCTTTGCTAGGCAATTATTAATTTAAAAAAAGTCAAAACTTCTGCTAGCGACTATTTTAAAAAATAATCGTCCTCTTTATTTATGGACCTTTTATGTGCAAAAATCATTATATATATTTTGGTTGGATTATGTTTCTTGTGAAACAATTTTATAGATTTATATGAAAAAAAAATTGATATAAAAAATAATACTTATTCATTAATTGAAATCGACGATCTTTTTTTATAAAATTAATTTATAAGACGATTTCGACGATCTCATAACAAGCGATTAAAATTTTAATTTAATTTATTAAACTTTTTGCTTCGTCGATTTATGAGATTCCTCGTGGCATTGGAGAAATCGATACGCTTCAACTCATTCGGTTACACGGCTGCAGAGAATCAGTAGTGAATTCAGCAGAGCGAATAAAGGAGCAACAACATGAAAATGGGAACAACGCTTTCAAAGTTAGTGTCTTTGTTTCTGATGCAAAGAGAAAAGTCAACCGTTTGATGTAATAGGAAGAAATTGTTAACTTAATGGCAATTTTTTTTTTAAATTATTGATTGATATTTAACATAATTCCAAATTCGTGACATTTAACATTTAATTTATTCTGAGTGTAATTACCAACATAAGATTTTAATCTTTAACGTAGAAGCAAATGTATCTTAATCTTAAGATACGATCTATTAATTTAATTTAATGAATGGGACAGCTTTGTGGTATTTCGCAATTTAAAACACCGAATTCCCGTCTATGCATATCGCTTCTATATAAATGAAATGCTAAAAGATACATTTAAGTGACTCATTACATTTCATAATGGAGACATTCAAAGATCCAAATATAATCACATTAACTTTTTTTTTAATGACATGAGAACCGCAATCGCTATTTTTTTATGCGCATTGAGTAAACCTCTTGACTAACGCAATAACTTGCAAACCATACTAATCATGTAAATTACATTGGAGATGTGGCGTGCCTCCGCACACACGTGACATTAATTAATGATAATATACAAGAATTTTAAATAGATGGAAATCATATATGGACCAATATTGATTTTGCAAGGATATAAGGTTCCCCCAAGCCATCCCCTCTAACCCACACAAAATATTTCGTGAATCCACTCATGAAAATGGCGGAAAGCTTCCTCCATGAAAACGACGAAGCAGGTCAAGTTGCAGTGGTAATGGTGCCATTTCCAGCTCAAGGGCATCTCAATCAGCTCGTGCAACTCTCTTGTTTGGTTTCCAATTATGGCCTTCAAGTACACTACATCGGATCTTCCGTCCACAATCGCCAGGCCAGAGTTCGTGTCAATGGATTAAATCTTCACCATGTATCCAAGATCCATTTTCATGACATCCCCATTCAAGCTTTTGAATCTCCTTCTCCAAATCCCGATTCTTCCAGCAAGTTCCCTGTGCAGCTCCAGCCGGCCTGGGATGCCTCGTTGAGCCAAAGACAACCTATTTTCGAATTCCTGCGGGAAATCGCCGAGAAATCTAAGAGGGTTGTGGTTATACATGACCATCTAATGGCTGCTGTAGTGCAGGATGTTGTCTCCATACCCAATGCAGAATCCTACGTTTTCAACTGTTTATCCGCCTTTACTCAGGTAGCTTTTATGTGGGAAGGGATAGGGAAAAAGTTCCCGTTCGAGCTTTCGAAAGAATTACCATCTATAGAAGGATGTATAACAGAGGAGGTCGGAAAATTTGCAGCTCTGCATTCGGAGCCATTGAAATATAGAGCTGGAGATTTATTCAACACCTGCAGATTGATAGAAGAGCCTTACTTGGAACTGTTAACAGGTGAAGAGATTATCGGTGATAGAAAAAGTTGGGCCATTGGACCGATAATTCCACCCGTGTTGCCTTCACGTGACAGCCCACCGAAATGTTTACAGTGGCTCGATCGACAGGAGACAAATTCTGTCATCTTTGTATCCTTCGGGACCACAACTTCGCTTTCCGACGAAGAGATAAAGGAATTGGCATCGGGATTGGAACAAAGCGGGCAGAAGTTTATCTGGGTTCTAAGAGATGCGGACAAAGGAGACATATTTGCTGGAGAAGCGAGGCGAGCAGAGTTGCCAAAAGGGTTCGAAGAGAGGGTGGAAGGGGTTGGGATCGTGGTGCGAGATTGGGCACCGCAGCCGGAGATCCTCGCGCATCCGGCGACCGGCGGATTCATGAGCCATTGCGGCTGGAATTCGTGCATTGAAAGTGTTACAATGGGTGTGCCAATAGCCGCATGGCCCATGCATTCGGACCAACCAAGAAATGGTTTCCTTGTAAGTGAGATATTGAAAGTGGGGATTGTTGTTAGGGAATGGGATCAACGAGGAGAAGTGGTGAAGGCTTCAACTATTGAGAATGTTGTGAAGAGATTGATGGCATCGGAAGATGGTGAGGGGATTAGGAAGAGGGCTGAGGAACTGGGTGTCGCCATGCGACGCGCGACGGAGGACGGTGGTGTTTCTCGGGTCGAGCTTGGTTCGTTTGTTGCTCATATCACCAGATAGAGTACTAATTATAAGCCAATAAATAAGTGTTGTTCATGTTTGAGAATGATGTTGCAGTGAATGGATTATATGTTACATCGGATGAACATTTTCACATCATGTTACGTACATAGGGTGAAATTCACCCAATGTTGTTTATATCATTTGCCATCAATATTGTAAATGTAGTGGTAGAAAGTAAAAAATAAACTGTACATAAAACTCAACCGGTCTCTAGTGTTGGGTTGGCAGAACATAGATCAAAGCGACGATATATAAGTATTCAACATGATATATATTTTTTGGGTTAAAGTTCATTAACATGTCAAATATTGGTCATCATAGATAGTGCTAGATGATAAAAAATACTAGTATATTTTATATGTTGAGACAATCTCCATTAATTTATTTGAATTTTTTATTTTCACTCGTAACTATGACATCGGTATTTTAAAATTAAAACCTAAAAAGAATTAAATGTATACGATAAATTAACTTGATGATTAATATAAAATTAAATAATTAATCTGATTGAGTTAAAATTCTATGCAGTTGAATTATGTCGTAATCGGTAATTATAAAAGACAAAAATTGAAATTGATGAGATAATTTATCGAACTGAAAAATCAAACTTATGTGTTTGAATTTTGTTATTGAGCTCGTGCCTTATATATAATATACCGTGAAAAGGCTTAATTATGTCCCCTCTAATATTTCTTTTCTTTTTCTTTGTAGAGAGGTCCCCGCCGACCCTTTCAATTTTCCGTTATCGGAAACCAGTTACTTTCAAATCTTCTTACAATTTGTGCAAAAAAGTGTGGTGAGCATCATGGGCCTTCTCCACTGTATAAGCATCATCTTCACTGTATATTCGGCAACCAGTTCCAAAGTTTTTCTTCTCCAAAATTTTCAAACTCTTGTAATGGCTTCCCTTAAAATCTTAGTGTTCATTATTTTTCTTTTTTTTTTTTCCAACTATCGCGTCCAACCGAATTGAAATATGGTGCAACGTCGAGGAATCTCTTTCTGAGTCGGTCATGCAATCTCTCCTCGATGAAGAATGTTACTCCACAGTCGATTGTTTCTCGATCCGACCAGGTGGTAAGTGTTTTATTCCAAACACTTTGAGAAGCAACGTATAATTTGTACTTTCGTCTCTTCTTCATCAAAGTGGCTCGTTGGAAGCCTGTACCTCGAAAGGTATAGGTGTAATAATCACGATCGACCCATGTTTAGGCGACCATATATTTCCCTCAAGTCTTTCAGTGGAAGCGGACTATTTGAATCTCTTGTTCGGCGATATGGGACGTGAAAACAAATCTTTGGATCCATTCGCCTTCTATGATTGGGCAGGAAATAACAGTATTAACACGGCCACTTCCACATCTCATGCAGAAACCAAAAGGGATTGATCCACTTCAACTATACACTGATATCACTCGCCACAACGTACGTGAGTGCGAATTTTAATTATTTGGAGAGTTTTTTTTTTCTTTTTCGTTTTCTATCATTT
This sequence comes from Henckelia pumila, assembly GCF_033568475.1. Classification (NCBI taxonomy): domain Eukaryota; kingdom Viridiplantae; phylum Streptophyta; class Magnoliopsida; order Lamiales; family Gesneriaceae; genus Henckelia; species Henckelia pumila. The sequence goes on along the minus strand of NW_027331857.1, from coordinate 4,948,557 downwards.
TTTCTTTTTCGTTTTACTTTAATGAAATAATTTAAAAAGAAAAAAAAAATCAAGCTACTGCTAGCTGGTCTCCGAGAAATTAAAATTATTATTCACATGCAATATGGTAAAACAAATCTTTGGTAAAATCAAAAAAGATTCCTCGACGTTGCACCATATTTCAATTCGGTTGCACGCGATAGTTGAAAAAAAAAAAGAAAAATAATGAAAACTAAGATTTTAAGGGAAGCCATTACAGAAGTTTGAAAAATTTGGAGAAGAAAAACTTTGGAAACTGGTTGCCGAATATACAGTGGAGATGATGCTTATATAGTGAAGGAGAGAAAAAAAAAACTTTGGAAACTGGTTGTCGAATATACAGTGCATATGATGCTTATACAGTGGATAAGACCCATGACGCTCACCACACTTTTTTGCAAAAATGGAAAGAAGATTTGAAAGTAATTGGTTTCCGAGAGTTTTTTTATTTTTAATTTTAAAAAAATTTAATTTCAAAAATAACATGAAATTGGAAAAATTTCAAAATTATGATAAAACACTATTCAAAACAGTGGAAGCTCGATTATTTTAATTGAGCGAGCGTCCGCTCTTACTAGGAGCGGACATGGTAGCGTCCGCTCTTATAAAATATATAAATATACGATATATACATACATATTTTATAAAATTTAAATATATATATTTATTAATATATATATTTTATAAAATTTAAATATATATATCGTTTTTTCATAAAATATATAAATATACGATATATACATATATATATTTTATGAAATTTAAATATATATTTATATATATATATATATATATCGTATATATATATATATCGGTTTTTTTATAAAATATATAAATATACGATATATAAATACATATATTTTATAAAATTTAAATATATATTTATAGATATATATATATCGTAAATATATATCTAAATTTTATAAAATATATATTTATATATCGTATATTTATATATTTACGGTAAATATATATCTCCTGCCGACCTTTTCAATTTTCCGTTATCGAAAACCAATTACTTTTAAACTTCTTACCATTTGTGCAAAAAAGTGTGGTGAACGTCATGGGTCTTCTCCACTGTATAAGAATCATCACCAGTACTGTATATTCGGCAACCAGTTTCCAAAGTTTTTTTTATCTCTTCTCCACTGTATAAGCATCATCTCCACTGTATATTCGTCAACCAATTTCCAAAGTTTTTCTTCTCAATTTTCAAACTTCTGTAATAGCTTCCCTTAAAATCTTAGTTTTCAATAATTTTTTTTTTCCAACTATCGCGTGCAACCGAATTGAAATATCGTGCAACGTTGAGGAATCCCTTTCTGAGTCGGCCATGCAATCTCTCCTCGATGAAGCATGTTACTCCACAGTCAATTGTTTCTCGATCCGACCAGGTGGTACGTGTTTTATTCCAAACACTTTGAGAAGCCACGTATCATTTGTACTTTCGTCTCTTCTTCATCAAAAAAGCTCGTTGGAAGCCTGCAGCTTGAAAGGTGTAGATGTAATAACCACGATCGACCCAAATTTTGGCGATTGTATATTTCCCTCAAGTCTTTGAGTGGAGGCGGAACCTTTGAATCTCTTGTTCGGCGATATGGGACGTGAAAACATATCTTTGGATCCATTCGCCTTCTATGATTGGGCAGGAAATAGCAGTATTAACACGACCACATCCACATCTCATGCAGAAACCAAAAGGGATTGATCCACTTCAACTATATGCCGATATCACCAGCCACAACGTACGTGAGTGCGAATTTTAATTATTTGGAGAGCTGTTTTTTCGTTGTTGTTTTCTATCCTTTTTTTTTCTTTTTTCTTTTTTTACTTTAATGAAATAATTTAAAAAGAAAAAAAATCAAGCCAGTGATAGCTGGTCTTCGAGAAATTAAAATTATTATTCACATGCAATATGGTAAACAAAGAAAAAACAAGAGGAAGAAAAGGTGAAGTATGGGAAAATAAAGTGACGATGGGACAGAAAGCCGAGGAACAGAAGATTAGAACAATTGAATAAAAGTACATTCACCAAACATGACAGGAGACTTCAAGTCTTTGAGTTGGAAATATACGGTCGCCGAAACTTGGGTTGACCGTGATTATTACACCTACACTTTTCGAGGTGCAGGCTTCCAACGAGCCACTTTGAAGAAGAAGAGACGAAAGTACAAAAGATACGTGACTTCTCAAAGTGTTTGGAATAAAACACTTACCACCTGGTCGGATCGAGAAACAATCGACTGTGGAGTAACATGCTTCATCGAGGAGAGATTGCATGGCCGACTCAGAAAGGGATTCCTCGACGTTGCATCATTTTTCAATTCGGTTGGACGCATAGTTGGAAAAAAAATCAAAATAAAGAACACTAAGATTTTAAGGGAAGTCATTACAGAAGTTTGAAAAATTTGGAGAAGAAAAACTTTGGAAAGTGGTTGCCGAATATACAGTGAAAATGATGCATATACAGTGGAGAAGAGAAGAAAAACTTTGAAAACTGGTTGCCGAATATATAGTGGAGATGATGCTTATACAGTGGAGAAGACCCATGACGCTCACCACACGTTTTTGCTCAAATGATAAGAAGATTTGAAAGTAATTGGTTTTCGATAACGGAAAATTAAAAGGGTCGGCGGGGGACCTCTCTACAAAGTAAAAAAAAATAAAAATACTAGATGAGACATAATTATGCCTTTTCACGATATATTATATATTAGGCACGAGCTCAATAACAAAATTCAAACACATAAGTTTGATTTTTCAATTCGATAAATTATCTCATCAATTTCAATCTTCTCCTTTTATAACTACCGATTACGACATAATTCGACTGCATAGAATTTTAACCCGATCAGATTAATTATTTAATTTTATATTAATCATCAAGTTAATTTATCGTATAAATTTAATTTTTTTTAGATTTTAATTTTAAAATACCGATGCCATAGTTACGAGTGGAAATATAAAATTCAAATAAATTCATGGAGATTGTTTAAACACATAAAATATACTAGCATTAATGTGTGTAAGGGAAAGTAGGTTACACTTAACTTATTGCTATTTTCATCACATTGTTGACATAATGTTGAAAATATAAGTATATTATTATGTTATATCGGTAATTTCTTATTATGTTATCGGCATTTTCTAATGTCAAATAATCATTAATTTATAATGAAATATGACTTAAAAAAAAAAAATAAAAATAATTACACTAAAACTAAAATTTGAATATTCATATGACCAAAATTTTAAAAAAAAAATGTGGGATAAAAAAATGGACCAAAATCAAAAAAGAGACAAATGTTTAGGATAGAAGGAGTTAGCTTAAGTTGTGGTTGTCGATCGAGTGACTACTTATCTTGTTTATTAAATAATCATTTAATTAGCTTCGAGTTAACATGGTTTTCGAATTTTGGATTAATTAATATTTAATTTAATAGCTATATATTCAATTTTAAATGTGAAATGTGAAATTATATTGAATATCAATTCAAATTTTCAAACATAAATAAATAAACCGGGTCATTAATTAATCCTGAACCACAAAGATCACATGCGCGATCAGAGCCACCCATGAATAGGGATGAAAATGGGGAGGGTTGGCATCCCCGTCCCCGAATTCAAGCCCGATCCCCATATGCTCCCAGCCCCAATCCCCATTAATTCTTATCGGGGATTCCCCATACCCATCCCCGCGGGGATCAAGTCCCAATCTCCATACTCATAACCGAATATATATATATATATATATATATATATATATATATATTTATCTATATTATAAATAAATTTTATTATAATATATATGAATCAATAAATTTTTTTATATAAGAATATAAAAATTATTATTCAATTTTATAATAAAATACCTAAAATATTTTGGGTCAATTTTTATTATAATATTAACTTTTAAAAATAATAAAAATATTTTAAATACAAAATATTTCTATAAATCAAAATTAATATTTTAACGAAAATAATATATATAAAAAATTTATTAAGATTATATATTGTTTTCAAATTTATCAAAATAATATATATATATATATATATATTTATATATATAGAGTTTTGCTATACTGCCCACCTTCATGCCCACTTATGAGGTGGCACTCATCCATTGGATGAACCATTTGTATATGATTTATATCATCCATTGGATGATTGTCATCTCATAGGTAGGCATGGAGGTGGGCAGCATAGCAAAACTCTATATATATATATATATATATATTTAGACTAATATAAATACTTTATAATTGTACGTAACATAAATGTAATTCAAATAATATATTTATGTTATAAAAAACTACGCTATCATAAACGAATGCATTATATATAATTTATAAAAATATATATAAACGAAATAATAATAATAATAATACTTTTAATTTTAATTTTTTAATAATATTTTAGATTTAATAAAATTTAATAAAAAAATATTATTATTATTATTATTATTATTATTATTATTATTATTATTATTATTATTATTATTATTATTATTATTATTATTATTATTATTATTATTATTATTATTATTATTATTATTATTATTATTATTATCGGGGCGGGTTCGGGAATGGGAATAACATCCCCATACCCGTCCCAATATGTTTTGAGTATTTTTAAAATCCCCGAACCCGAACCCATACCCGAAAATACTCCCCAAAATCCGTGCCGTTTCGGGTTTTTAAAACTTTTATCAAACTAAGCTAATCCGGGACAATCAGATCTCTGCTGAATCTGGGATAATTTATCGAATTGAAAAATCAAACTTATGTGTTTGAATTTTGTTATTGAGCTCGTGCCTAATATATAATATACCGTGAAAAGGCTTAATTATGTCCCCTCTACTATTTCTTTTCTTTTACTTCGTAGAGAGGTCCCACGCTGGGATGAGTCGATGCTGGCATCAGGGTAATACCCCTGATGCCAGATCAATGGCCCGGATGTTGTTTGCAGGTCAAATCATTTGACCTGCAACAACATCTGGGCCGTTGCTACCCTTCCCGGGCACTACCCGGGTTGGGTAGCATCGACTCTTCCCCCGCGCCGACCCTTTCAATTTTTTGTTATCGGAAACCAATTACTTTCAAATCTTCTTACCATTTGTGCAAAAAAGTGTGGTGAGCGTCATAGATTTTCTCAACTGTATAAGCATCATCTCCACTGTATATTCGGCAAACAGTTTCCAAATCTTTTCTTCTCTTCTCAACTGTATAAGCATCATCTCCACTGTATATTCGGAAACCAGTTTCCAAAGTTTTTCTCCTCCAAATTTTTCAAACTTCTGTAATGGCTTCCCTTAAAATCTTAGTGTTCATTATTTTTCTTTTTTTTTTCCAACCATCGCGTCCAACCGAATTGAAATATTGTGCAACGTCGAGGAATTTTTTCTGAGTCGGCCATACAATCTCTCCTCGATGAAGCATGTTACTCCACAGTAGATTGTTTCTCGATCCGACCAGGTTGTAAGTGTTCTATTCCAAACACTTTGAGAAGTCACGTATCATTTGTACTTTCGTCTCTTCTTCATCAAAGTGGATCGTTGGAAGCCTGCAACTTGAAAGGTGTAGGTGTAATAACCACGGTCGACCCAAGTTTCGGAGATTGTATATTTCCCTCAAGTCTTTTAGTGGAAGCGGACTATTTGAATCTCTTGTTCGGCGATATGGGACGTGAAAACAAATCTTTGGATTCATTCGCCTTCTATGATAGGGCACGAAATAACAGTATTAACACGGCCACTTCCACATCTTATGCAGAAACCAAAAGGGATTGATCCACTTCAACTATACACTGATATCACCCGCCACAACGTACGTGAGTGCGAATTTTAATTATTTGGAGAGCTGTTTTTTCGTTGTCGTTTTCTATCCTTTTTTCTTTTTCTTTTTACTTTAATGAAATAATTTAAAAAGAAAAAAAAATCAAGCCACTGCTAGCTGGTCTCCGAGAAATTAAAATTATTATTCACATGCAATATGGTAAAACAAATCTTTGGTAAAATCAGAAAAGATTCCTCGACGTTGCACCATATTTCAATTCGGTTGCACGCGATAGTAGGAAAAAAAAAAGAAAAATAACGAACACTAAGATTTTAAGGGAAGCCATTAAAAAAGTTTGAAAAATTTTGAGAAGAAAAACTTTGAAAACTGGTTGCCGAATATACAGTGGAGATGATGCTTATACAGTGGAGAAGAGAAAAAAAAAACTTTGGAAACTGGTTGCCGAATATACAGTGGAGATGATGCTTATACAGTGGAGAAGACCCATGACACTCACCACACTTTTTTTCAAAAATGGTAAGAAGATTTGAAAGTAATTGGTTTCCGAGAGTTTTTTTTTATTTTTAATTTTAAAAAAAAATTAATTTCAAAAATAACGTGAAAATTGAAAAAATTTCAAAATTATGATAAAACGTTGTTCAAAACAGTGGAAGCTCAATTATTTTAATTGAGCGAGCGTCCGCTCTTACTAGGAGCGGACATGGTAGCGTCTGCTCTTATAAAATATATTAATATACGATATATAAATATATATTTTATAAAATTTAAATATATATCGTAAATATATAAATATATATATTTTATAAAATTTAAAAATATATATATCGGTTTTTTCATAAAATATATAAATATACGATATATACAAATATATATTTTATGAAATTTAAATATATATTTATATATATATATATCGTATATATATATTCGTTTTTTTATAAAATATATAAATATATATATATATATCTATAAATATATATTTAAATTTTATAAAATATATATATTTATATATCGTATATTTATATATTTACGGTATATATATATATATATATATATATATATATATATATATATATATATATATCTCCCGCCGACCCTTTCAATTTTCCGTTATCGAAAACCAATTACTTTCAAATCTTCTTACCATTTGTGCAAAAAAGTGTGGTGAACGTCATGTGTCTTCTCCACTGTATAAGAATCATCTCCAGTATTATATATTGGGCAACCAGTTTCCAAAGTTTTTTTTTATCTCTTCTCTACTGTATAAGCATCATCTCCACTGTATATTCGTCGACCCGTTTCCAAAGTTTTTCTTCTCCAAATTTTTCAAACTTCTGTAATGGCTTCCATTAAAATCTTAGTGTTCATTATTTTTCTTTTTTTTTTCCAACTATCGCGTCCAACCGAACTGAAATATGGTGCAACGTCGAGGAATCCCTTTCTGAGTCGGCCAAGCAATTTCTCCTCGATGAAGCATGTTACTCCACAGTCGATTGTTTCTCGATCCGACCAGATTGTAAGTGTTTTATTCCAAACACTTTGAGAAGTCACGTATCATTTGTACTTTCGTCTCTTCTTCATCCAAGTGGCTCGTTGGAAGCCTGCAACTCGAAAGGTCTAGGTGTAATAACCACGGTCGAACCATGTTTCGGCGACCGTATATTTCCCTCAAGTCTTTCAGTGGAAGCGGACTATTTGAATCTCTTGTTCGGCGATATGGGACGTGAAAACATATCTTTGGATCCATTCACCTTCTATGATTGGGCAGGAAATAGCAGTATTAACACGACCACATCCACATCTCATGCAGAAACCAAAAGGGATTGATCCACTTCAACTATACACTGATATCACCCGCCACAACGTACGTGAGTGCAAATTTTAATTATTTGGAGAGCTGTTTTTTTGTTGTCGTTTTTTATCCTTTTTTTTCTTTTTACTTTAATGAAATAATTTAAAAAGAAAAAAAAATCAAGCCACTGCTAGGTGGTCTCCGATAAATTAAAATTATTATTCACTTGCAATATGGTAAAACAAATTTTTGGTAAAATCAGAAAAGATTCCTCGACATTGCACCATATTTAAATTCGGTTGCACGCTATAGTTGGCAAAAAAAAAAATAAAATAATGAACACTAAGATTTTAAGGGAAGCCATTACAGAAGTTTGAAAAATTTGGAGAAGAAAAACTTTGAAAACTGGTTGCCGAATATACAGTGGAGATGATACTTATACAGAGGAGAAGAGAAAAAAAAACTTTGGAAACTGGTTGCCGAATATACTGAAGAGATGATGCTTATACAGTGGAGAAGACTCATAACGCTCACCACACTTTTTTGCAAAAATGGTAAGAAGATTTGAAAGTAATTGGCTTCCGAGGGTTTTTTTTTATTTTAAATTTAAAAAAAAAATTAATTTCAAAAATAACTTAAAATTGAAAAAAATTCAAAATTATGATAAAACGCTGTTCAAAACAGTGGAAGCTCGATTATTTTAATTGAGCGAGCGTCCGCTCTTACTAGGAACGGACATGGTTGCGTCCGCTCTTATAAAACATATAAATATACGATATATAAATTTATATTTTATAAATTTTAAATATATATATTTATTAATATATATCGTAAATATATAAATATATATTTTATAAAATTTAAATATATATATATATCGGTTTTTTCATAAAATATATAAATATACGATATATACATATATATATTTTATGAAATTTAAATATATATTTATAGATATATATATATATATCGTTTATATATATCGGTTTTTTATAAAATATATAAATATACGATATATATAAATATATATATAAATATATATTTTATAAAAAAACCTATATATGTATTTAAATTTTATAAAATATATATTTATAATTATTTATCGCAAATATATAAATATATAGTTTATAAAATATAAATATAAATATATATATATATATCGGTTTTTTATAAAATATATAAATATACGATATATAAATATATATTTTATAAAATTTAAATATATATTTATAGATATATATATCGTAAATATATAAATTTACAATATATGAATATATATTTTATAAATTTTAAATATATATAGATATATGTATATATTTTATAAAAAAAATCGATAGCTCTAATTTAGATGAAATATTATCTAATGTGCTACACCAAATATTATCTAGTGTGCAGGAGACGACGACCCCATAATTGAGAGGTTTTTTATTTTTAATTTCAAAAATAACGTGAAATGGGGAAAATTGCACAATTACGATAAAACGCTGTTTGAAACATAGAATGCTCAATTATGGGGCCGTCGTCTTTTCCACACTAGTTAATATTTGGTGTAGCACATTAGATAATATTTCCTCTAAATTAGAGCTATCGATTTTTTTTTATAAAATATATATATGTATAGTGTTTTTATATATTTAAATTTTATAAAATATAAATATAGTGTGCAAGATACTACGACCCCATAATTGAGCATCCGATATTTCAAATAGCGTTTTATCGTAATTGTGCGATTTTTCCCATTTCACGTTATTTTTTAAATTAAATTTTTTTAAAATAAAAAAACCCCTCAATTATGAGGTCGTCGTCTCCTGCACACTAGATAATATTTGGTGTAGCACATTAGATAGGGAGAAATACAATTTTGGTCCTGTAACTTGTCTTTTTTCACTTTTAGTTTTGTTATATCAAAATTTTCAATAGGCATACACTAATTTGCAATATTTTTTCGATTTCGGTCTTTTTTTTTATTAATCCTAGTAGACCTCCGAAAAATGCTTAGGTGTCCACGGGATATGTTGACATGAAATTTAAAATTGAGGATGTTGTTGATTTGGAATCAGTGTGAAATTCCAACTAGATTTAAAATATTAAAATTCTATATCATTAAACCCACAAAAATAATAAAATTCATATAACTAATTTCTCTCACCAAACCCATCAAACCCATCGAAAAAATTTAATCATTTCTCCTTCTGAACGTGAGATCTGAAGCCAACTCAAGAAATATTCAAATTTGGTCTTTTGGATCTAGAGCTTCTTTAAAGAAGAAAGGGTATTCGTAGCATCCTGATCGATGTCATGCTTCTTTAGAAGATTTGCGGCAAAGGGATTGGTCCAAATGTGTGAAAAAAAAATTGATTAAGCCCTTGTAATGAAAAGGTCTCTGCTTTTTTCTTCCTTGGTGGCTGCTCTTTCCTATTTTATTTCTTTCTTGTGAATTTTTTTTTGTTAATTATTTTTCTTCTTTTTCTTCACGTAGGGATAGCTGTGATTTTTTCTTTTTGAATGATCCAAAAATGTGCTATAGAGCTATAGTTATGTCCATTATTCCAAAGGAAGACTGATGGGCTAGAAGAAAAAATTGGACGACAAGGGAGGACAAAATTTAATTTTGTTTGCTAGTGTCTTGTCGCATATGTTCATATTCTGGATTCTCTAAGCATGCTGATGAAGGCTTCGAGCCTATTTTGTACTCGTTCGTGTTCCATTGGTGTTGCTGCTTTATTTTGTCCACGACAAGCTTTCTTATTGTGACCCTCGACACCACATATGCTACATTTAACTGTTCTTTTCTGCCTTCCCATTTCATATTTGTTTCTGATCACTTTCACTTTGCTTCTTCGTTTTTTCATCATTGTTTCAGCAGCTTTATCTCTTTCAATTCTCCTCGCTTTTTTGGGCCTTCCAACTAACCTTCCAAAGTTTGGTGGCAATGGAGGAATAACTCCTAACGAACACCATTCACTTCTACCATTCATTGGCATCACTGCAGGAGCATAAACTTGTTTATATGCGCTTAACCTATAACACTTATGCACATATCGAAAATCTTCCAATCCTTAGGTTGTAATGGCCGCCAATGCATGCTTGCATGGGATTCCACTGAGATCCCATTTCCTACAACCACATGTCCACTCTCTCAAATTTACACAGTATTGACTTCCTTCATAACAGGAAACTTGGTAATGCAAATTATCAGATTTAATTGGAATGCAATCTCCAATCTTGGCGGAGTTCTTCTCAATTAGTTTCTGTATTTTCGGGCAAAATATCCCTTCCCATTTTTTTTCAGCTCGATCCCGGTTTCTTTGCATCCTTATCATGAAATACTCGACTAACCATTCTAGCATAGAGAGTATGGCCTTCTCCCTCGCTTCTAGAATATTACTGTTAAATGATTCACACATATTATTGAGCAACATGTCACATTTACTTGTGGCTGTGAAGTGTGATCTACTCCATTGGGAAGGTGGCTTGTCAATAAACCACATTGCTGCACTTGCATCAATATCATTCATTTTTGACATTTCTATACTGAATTTGTTCAAAGTTGTAGCTGTAGCACAATTTCATAATGCATTTTTAAATGCTTCACCTCTAAACCCTGCTGTTTTAAAGTTCCCATGTAAATGTCTTGCACAATACTTATGCTCTGCCCTCGGAAAAACTTCATTGAATGCTTGGATCAACCCTTTCTGTTTGTCGGACATGAATGTCCACTCATTCTCTTTTTCAATATTCAAATCTAATTTTAGTAAACTAAGAAACCATCCCCATGTCTCCCCTGACTCGTTATTGACTATGGCGATAACAATTGGAAAGTTATTATTATTTGGATCAACTCCCACGGCAGACAGTAGCATCCCGCCATGCGGTACCTTCAAATGACATCCATCCACCCCAATAAAAGGCCTACATCCTGATAAAAAACCAACTTTCATTGCATACAAACACATATACAACCTATCAAATCTATTATCACCAGTTGAATCATCAGTGCCAATCACAATAGTACTCCCAGGATTCGATCTCTTCACTTCATTTGCAAAATCCCAAATTAATGCATATTGTTCAGCAGCTTGCCCTTCAACTAATTCATTTGCTCTTGCTTTTGCCCTGTAAGCTTGAGATTTCGAAACTTTGCATTTAATGTCACGCATAACATCAATTCTAAAGCCTTTGACATTTCTCTTTGGGTCTGATCTGAATTTGCTCAAATACTTCTTAGACAACCAAGTTGATTTTAGATTTTTTCACATTAAAAGTCATCGTACAAGTGTGCTCGGGAACATACTTCCTAATCTGATAAGTATATTCCCCTTCAAGCTTCAATGAGTGCAGCTTCCACTCACACTTCTCACCTGCGCATTTAGCATAGACGCGAATCTTGTCGTTTTTTGTGATGTTAATGCTCCTTTTATTTTTTATAGCATACGAGTGTATTGCTTCTCTCAACTCTTTCTTGTTGCTAAACACCATCCCCAATTCAAAGGTTAGATCAAATTTTTCCACATAGTTAAAAGCAAGAAACCTTGGTGCATTATTCTCTAAATCTATATCTGACCCATCTATGCTTTTTCTGAATTCATCTTCACTGTCGAGCAAGCTTTCCTCAGCAGAATCTTCGACCATAAATTTATTTTCCACATCTTTTGATTGATAAGTTTCCATATGTTATAAATGATCAACCAAAGTCCCATATTGGAAATTTAAGAGAAAGATCATGGATTAATATATGGAATGATATCTCCATTGATATGAGGCCTTTTGGGTGGGTTCCCAAAAACAAAACCATGAGGGTTTATACCCAAAGTGGACAATATCATACCATTGTGGAGATATCCGGATTCCATTGATCTAACAACTGGTATCAGAGCCATGGTCTGATGGAACCAATGTGGGTGGAATCCTCGGAGACTCAAGGAGAAGAAGTTTGAGGCCTCGATTAAAGATCCGTGAAAAAGCTCTCGATGGACGCTCCCGAAAATTCATGTAAGGCATGTGCTGCAATGCATTGAAGGTGAGTAGGCTCGATTGGAGGGACGGATTGAGGGGAGGCCTGGTGGGACTTCATTTGAGGGGAGGATTGTTAGGGATGATCAACCAAAGTCCCACATTGGAAATTTAAGAGAAAGATAATGGATTAATATATGGAATGATATCTCCATTGGTATGAGGCCTTTTGGATGGGTTCCCAAAAACAAAACCATGAGGGTTTATACCCAAAGTAGACAATATCATACCATTGTGAAGATATCCGGATTCCATTGATCTAACACCATAGACCAATCGTTTTCATTAGGTGCATGCTCTATGCCCTTAACACCATCTTTATTAGACCCGTGTTCCATCACAGCCTCATTCATCACCTCTTCACCCGAGTCCTCATGCCTTTGAGCTGCATTAGGTACATATGGAAAAAATTTGCTTTCTACCTCAATGTATATATTGAAATCTCTTAGATTTTTTCATTTTTTCAGCACACATAAGCAATAAATCATTATCATCTCGTATTAATTTAAAAACCAAGAGGAATGAGTCGAGTTATTGGTGAATACTCTCATTGGTTCCTTCACGCCACCCATTTCAACCATATTTTTCAAAAGCTCAATGCGTTACATGTCGACCTCAAAGTAATCAAACTTCGTTATGCAACCACCATTGTAAACATGCGTATCACCATCCGCAGTATGAAACTTACCCCATATTATTGAAAAAAAACATGAGATTTTAGCACGTATGACATGATTTGAATATAATATTATAATTAAATAGAATTATTCACACAGAAAACATAAGAAATTGAGGAATGTCACTGCATCGAAATCAATAATTTTATCATATTTAATTCTCGCGTAAGTCATGACCACAACAAACACTGGTGGACCACTATCCTATTTTATTTTTAAAAATTGCATCCAAAATTCAAACAACAAACACTCTTGGACCACTATCTCTTTTTTTTTTTTTTTTTTTTAAAAAGAAACCCAAAATACAGAACAACACACGTGACCACCTTTTTTTTTTAAAAAAAATAAAATGTACCGAAAAAACACAACAACAAACTACAAATACCACCTCATAACTTTCAAAGCCTTTCTTTTCTAGGCTAACAGAGCATTTTTTTCAAAAAGAAAAAAGTATCCCATATAAATTAAGAAAATGCGTACCATATTCCGGTTGAGGTAGCTTAATTGCATCCAACTCTCGAACCTTCATTGTAATAAAATGAACTGAAATCACTCAAAGGTGACAACGTGAAAAAGTGATATAGTGGATTTTGGAGATTTGCTTCAATAGAATTGACTAGGGTTTGTGGGCCTTGAGATGAAATGGAGATTGTAACCTTTCAGCGGGAGTGGTGAGAGAAACATGTGGTGTAAGTTTAATTATATTATTTTTTGTAGGTGTAATTATGTGGAATTTTTAAGGTTTGTTTTAGATTTTTCTTTTGTCTATTTGGAAGACACGTGGATTCCATAAAATAAAAATCATATTTTAAATTTCATGTCAACAAATTTGGAGAACAGCTAAGCAATTCCGGTAGCCGAGTAGAATTTTGACCAAAAAAAGACTAAAATCGAAAACTATTGCAAGTTAATGTATGTATTTTGAAAATTTTGACTTAACAAGACTAAAAATGGAAAAAGTGTAACTTACATGACCAAAATTGTTTTTTTTTTTATATTAGATAATATTTCATCTAAATTAGAGCTATGGATTTTTTTAATAAAATATATACATATATCTATATATATTTAAATTTATAAAATATATATTCGTATATTGTATATTTATATATTTACGAGATATATATATATATCTATAAATATATATTTAAATTTTATAAAATATATATATTTATATATTTTATAAAAAAACCGATATATGTATATATATTTAAATTTTTTAGATATATATATTTATATATTTACGATATATATGTCTATAAAGATATATATTTAAATTTTATAAAATATATATTTATATATCGTATATTCATATAATTTATAAAAAAGGTGCAGCATCCACTGCTTATGGAAGCGGATGCTCGATTAAAATAATCGAGCTTCCGCTGTTTCAACCAGCGTTTTACTCTAATTTTGAAATTTCTACAATTTCACGTTATTTTTGAAATTAATTTTTTTCTAAAATTAAAAATAAAAAAAACCCTGGTTTCCGATAACGGAAAATTGAAAGGGTCGGCGGGGGACCTCTCTACAAAGGAAAAGAAAAGAAATACTAGAGGGGACATAATTAAGCCTTTTCACGGTATATTATATATTAGGCATGAGCTCAATAACAAAATTCTAACACATAAGTTTGATTTTTCAATTCGATAAATAATCTTATCAATTTCAATCTTTTCCATTTATAACTACCAATTACGCATAGAATTTTAACTCGATCAGATTAATTATTTAATTTTATATTAATCATCAAGTTAATTTATCGTATACATTTAATTCTTTTAAGATTTTAATTTTAAAATACCGATGCCATAGTTACGAGTGGAAATAGAAAATTCAAATAAATTCATGGAGATTGTCTCAACACATAAAATATACTAGCGTTAATGGGTGTAAGGAAAAGTAGGTTACACTTAACTTATAGCTATTTTCATCACATTGTTGACATAATGTTGAAAATATAAGTATATTATGATGTTATATCGGTAATTTCTTATCATTTTATCAGCATTTTTTAATGTCAAATAATCATTAATTTATAATGAAATATGACTTAAAAAAACAAAAATAAAAATAATTACGCTAAAACTAAAATTTGAATATTCAGATGACCACAATTTAAAAAAAATGTGGGATAAAATAATGGACCAAAATCCGAAAGGAGACAAAAGTTTTGGATAGAGGAGTTAGCTTAAGTTGTGGAGGTCGATCGAGTGATTACTTATCTTGTTTATTAAATAACCATTTAATTAGCTTCGACTTAACATGGTTTTCGAATTCTGGATTAATTAATATTTAATTTAATAGCTATATATTCAATTGTAAATGTGAAATTATATTGAATATCAATTCAATTATTTTCAAACATAAATAAATAAATTGAGTCATTAGTTAATCCTGAACCACAGAGGTCACATGCGCGATGGATCCTGCTGTGCTAAGAGAACAAAAATCCAAACTTTAGTTGCTTCGCAGTAGAAGATGATCAGAGCCACACATGCATGGATTTGTTGCTTCCACATAAACATAAACAAACAAAAATATTGCAATGCAAAATTCCATTTTCTCTTCTAGAAACTGAAGACCATCTCAAATTATATTAAATTAATATGGACTAAAAAGCACAACATATGTCATTATTTTAATTGCTTCATTCAAAAATGTCTGCAAAATAAATTATTAAAGTATACAGAGCCTAGAAACAATCACAATTAGAGTTTGAATCGACCACGACTACTAATAAATATAAATAACTAATGCACGTTTATGACTTTTCTATCGTGAGAGAGTATTTCTATTTGTGACACTAACCTAGTGTTCTAGGTTGGGAAAGTTTCGTTAATAAAAATTTAAAATTTTGTGAAATTTTATAATAAAAAACTGAGAAACGCTTTTAAGAATTTCTTCCGAACATTATCTAATTAATTTCTATCAGATTTAAAATATAAATCAATGTGTTTTTTTTTATGTGACCCAAATAATTAAGATTTAAGAGATATATATAATCATAAGATCGTCTCCAAGAGTTTTTGTGTATAATTTTAATAATAAACAATAATAAAGAAAAGGAAAGAATTGAAAATAGAGAATTTTGAATTTCTCAATGATATAAACTCCCAATCAACACTTGTGAGTGGCAGAAAATATTTCGTTTGACAAGAAAACTAGTCTCTTCGTCTTTGTTCCAATATTGCAGATGGGAATCTTGCTGCTCAATCAAAACGATGACGAAGCAGCTCGTGAAGTTGCAGTGGTAATGGTGCCATTTCCAGCTCAAGGGCATCTCAATCAGCTCATGCAACTCTCTTGCTTGGTATCCAATTATGGCCTTCAAGTACACTACATCGGATCTTCCGTCCACATTCGCCAGGCCCGAGTTCGTGCCAATGGATTAAATCCCCAGGATTTATCGAAGATTCTTTTTCATGACATCCCAACTCCAAGTTTTGAATCCCCTTCTCCAAATCCCGATTCTTCCAACAAATTCCCAGGGCAGCTGCAGCCGGCGTGGGACGCCTCTTTGAGCCAACGCCAACCAGTTTCCGAATTCCTTCGGGAAATCGCCAAGAAATCCAAGAGGGTTGTAGTTATACACGACCCTTTGATGGCTTTTGTAGTCCAGGATGTTGTCTCCATACCCAACGCAGAATCCTACGTTTACAACTGTGTATCTGCCTTATATAAGGCATCTTTTATCTATGACAGAATGGGGAAACGGTTCCCGCTTGAGGTACCTCCTTTTGAAACGTGTGTATCAGAGGAGATCATTTCTTTTGCAGCTCTGCAGCAGGAGCCTTCCAAGTACAGAGCTGGAGATTTATACAACACCTCCAGATTGATAGAAGGCCCATTTTTGGACCTTTTGGCGGATAAAGACATAGTGGGTGATAGGAAAAGTTGGGCCATTGGACCAATAATCCCTCCCGATATACCTTCACGTGAAAACCCACCAAAATGTTTGCAGTGGCTGGATCAACAGGAGCCCAATTCTGTCATCTATGTATCATTTGGGACTACAACTTCTCTTTCGGACGAAGAGATAAAGGAGCTGGCGTTGGGGTTAGAACAAAGCCGACAGAAGTTTATCTGGGTTTTAAGAGATGCGGATAAAGCAGACATTTTTACTGGAGAAGAGAGGCGAGCGGTGCTGCCGCAAGGGTTCGAAGAGAGGGTGGAAGGGGTGGGAATCGTTGTGCGAGATTGGGCGCCGCAGCCGGAAATTCTTTGTCATCCAGCGACAGGTGGATTCATGAGCCACTGCGGATGGAATTCGTGCATGGAAAGTTTGATGATGGGAGTGGCGATAGCAGCTTGGCCAATGCATTCAGACCAACCAAGAAATGCTTTGCTGATAAGCGAGATACTCAAAGTGGGGATTGTTGTGAGGGAATGGGGTTCGGCCAGTGGAGAAATGGTGAAGGCTTCGAGTATTGAGAATGCTGTGAAGAGATTGATGGAATCAGAGGAAGGGGAAGAGATAAGGAAGAGGGCGGAGAAATTGGGTGCTGCCATTCGTCTCACTACTGAAGAAGGTGGGGACTCTCGACTCGCGCTGGATTCGTTTATTGCTCATATCTCTAGATAGATTAATTAATTGCATGGGAAACTTGCCGACTTGTAATATCTAATACTTTTTTCTGAAAAAAAACATATCTACCATTTGTTTTAAATCTCAATATGTATCTACAAACTCAAGTACATAATTTTTTTTATTTATTTTTTTTTTTGCAAACAGTTTCACACAAATATCAAACCATTTCTATAGGATTTGGATCCTCTACACGCACATGCAGTGTCGTGTATAGTAGAACTATTGGATCATCGAGTTTTGAATATAGATCATATGGGTCTTCGAGCCTCACTTTTGACCACTAAGTCAAGAGATCACCAACCACACATATTTTTGTTAATATGTAGGAGGAAAAAGAGCAATAGTCTACTAATCCGAATATGATCTTAATTTAAAATTTATTTTATATTATTTTAATATGATAACAAAATTTTATATACGATTATGCTTCAGGTTTAGCAAGTATATTGTCCAACGTTTTAAAAAGAATAAATAGGTTAATGGAACAAAAAAAAATCATTTTCCCTAGTAGTAACAAAGGCTCATATTTTTGTATTTGTTATTATTATTAAAATTTGTAATTCATTATCAGTTTCGTTTGAGGATGTTATTAATTAAAATGGGTGAAAAATATTTTTCAAGAAGTTGAGGGGGATTCCCCCACCCCTCCTTCAAAACCCTTCATAGAATTTTATTTTTCTCTTAGCGTTGCAAACCACCCGGGGGCCACATATATATATTTTTATATGTGGTGTAATTATATTAATTATTGAAAATGATAATCAATTTATTTAGTTATTTAAGATGGCGAAAGTCGGTCGTCAAGGGTGATGAATAAATTGAACTTATTTTTTGGATGTACAAAAAAGCTCGAGGAGAAATGCTTATTTTGTTTGTTAAATAATTTAATTAGGTTTGGCCCAATTTTTTTTTAGCATAAAAAATAAAAAATAAGGCCAAACCTAATTAAATGATTAGGCCTAATTACATGCATTGTTTTGGAATTTTAGTTTCAAGTAAAATCTAATTTGTTAACATGCATTGTTTTTGGAATTCTAGAATTAAACTAAAACCTAATTTGTTAAGAAAGAATTTAATTAGCTAGGTTTTTCCTAATTATTAGATGCATTGCTTTTGGAATTCTGGAATTCAATTAAAATCTAATTTGTTAAGAAATCGTTTAATTAGGTTTAACATGCATTGCTTTTGGAATTCTGGAATTCAATTAAAATCTAATTTGTTAAGAAATCGTTTAATTAGGTTTAACATGCGCTGTTTTTGGAATCTAGAATTCAATTAATTTGTTAACAAATCATTTAATTAGGTTTGGCCTTATAACATGCATTGTTTTGGAATTCTAGAAGTTAATTAAAATCTAATAACTATATATAGTCATATGCTCATCAGCTCATGCTTCGCTAGGAAAAGAGAATTCCTTGCCTTTTGCGCTGAACAAGATCGAAGTGTCTACTAATTTGAAATTTCAATGGAAGGTGATCGAGCCACATATATAATTAATGCATAATACCAGGTACGGAACTATATGGAGGGCTAGGCTGGGCCAGCACATATAGTTAGTGCATATATATATATATATATATTTATTTATTTATTGAGTTAATTATATATATTAATTATTATTTGCAATTGATTGGATTTTTTAATTTATTGATATATATGAGTTTTATTTAAGTTATTTAGGCTTCTATATTTTGTGTTTATATAGACCATTTCATGGAACATTCAATATATTGAACATTATATGCTATTGAGTACAAAATAACATCATAAATTCAAAGTAAATCTATAATTATGTACATTATCACATTTAAAAAATTATACTTTATAAAATATAAAATAATTATTCATTTTATTTTAAAGAGAAATTTTTTTGATTCATTAACCCATCAAATTTTCAAATTTTTTTATAAAATATAATTTAATTATTGAAATACATTCACTGTTGAATATAGAAAATATTTATAAGGATATTGATATATTAAAATTTTGTATCATTACTAGCATGATTGATATTCAAATTTTTTTTAAATTCATAAACAAGTTGAAAGATATATGAATAATAAAATATTAACATAAATCTAATATGTATATTGACCCTATGAGTTTTATTCATATTTTTTTCTTGTAAAATTAGCCCCCTACCGCAAAATCCTGGTTACGTCCCTGCATAATACCATATCAGTGCATGAAAGGTTATAAGATATATCAAGTTCATTTAATTTATTCAAAAATGGGCAATCAAGCCAATTTATTCATCATAATTTGCCCCTAGCCCGTTTAAAGCGAGATCTTCGTTGGCAGACATCAACTCAGTTCTCATTACGTACGTGCATGAAAAAACTTAAGATCAGCTCAACAAATTGTTCACGACAAGTATTAATGCATAATAAAAAGGATAATACTACATGCAGAGACGGAACCAAAGGGGGGCAGTGGGGGCATGCAGTGGGGGCATGCCCCGCCCCCCCCCCCCCCCCTCCTCTCTCTCAATTTTTAAGGTGAACAAGGAATAGGGTCGTAGGGGTAGAGGGAGTCGGTGGAGTATGGTGGCGTGGGGGAAATTGCCCAAATTTTTTGATTTATTTTTCCATTTAAAATTAAAATATATTTATTAAATAAAGATTAAAAAGTTAAAAGAAATAAAAATAAAATTGTACATTGAAGTTTTTTATTTTTATCTAAATTATTTATTTTTTGTTTGACGATTTTTATTGTGTTGAAGTAATATTTTGCTCAATAATTATCTTTTTCTCGAAATATATGTGTTTGTTCATCTTGCTCATGGTTCGAAAAAACGGTCACGGAACGGGGGGAACTGTCCTTCCGGAACGGGAACGATAGTTGTCGCGACAAAGTTTCGGGTGAAAACGATTGATTAATATAACACTGTTTTTATTTAAAATATCATCGCGAACGTCGCGAAACGAAACGAAGATTTCACGGATTTCGCGGCCGTCGCAGAACGTTTTAGGTAAATTTTTTAATTAAAATTTTAGCAAATTATATAATTATTTCTATTTTTATTATAAAAAGATCTCGTGATGATAACCGCGACCGTTCCGTGAAATTCCAATGAAATTGGAACGACAGTTTCCGCTACACTCTCCGCGACCGCAACTGCGAACCATGATCTCGCCCCCCTCTATCTAATTTTCCAGGCTCCGTCCCTGACTACATGTACACGGAGGATTACATATTGGGTTACATGTTACACTTGAAATTACATAAATATCGGTCCTGCGAACCTTAGTGTATTCACTCATGTCACCAAAAGAACATTATAAATGTCAACTTAATTTAAAGGAATTTATTTTAAAATATTATTACCCATCCATATATATAAAAGGCAACCTATAATAATAATAATAATAATAATAATAATAATAAAGTAACCTATCTTGTTGTCACGAACGTCAGCGCAACATCGAAAAAAAGACTAAAATTCTAAAAAAAAACAAATTAAAGATAGTGAACTAAAACTGAAATCTGAAAATATAGAAGACCAAAATCGCAAAGTTATACAAATTATATACGAGACCAAAAAATTAAATTTCTATGATGATGATGATGATGATGATGATGATGATGATGATGATAATAATGTATACAGGGACGGACCCAAAAAATTTGGTCGGGGGCACATTTACAGACGGAGCTATGTGTTGTTTCGTCCGGGTGGTCGCTTGGACGACCTAATTTTTTTTTTCTATTTTTTATACATTAAATTTAGTTAACTTTGTCAATATCCCGTGAAAAATTTTAAAAATAAAAATATAAAAGCTCAAAACATTAAAAAATAGAGAGCTTAGAAATTTTAGTTTGTATAGAGATAAAATATGGCTCCGTTATTGAATACAATTTATAAAACAATCATGAATGTGCATTTTATATCAACTAAAAGACGGCTAAAAAAAGTTAAAACATTATAATCAATTCATAATAATTCATTATACAATCATTTGATGAGTTATTAAACATATTTTTTTGGAATATAATACATCAATATTATTTAAAATTAACATGTACCATATTTTATTTTATTAAAAAATTAATATAAATATACACTAATAATTTTTAAAAAAATTTGAGGGGGGCATGGGGTCCCTACTTGGGTCCGCCCCTGAATGTATATGTAAGAAATCTACATATAAATCATCCAAATATATAATTAATATGCCTCAAAAAAAAATTATGTGCGTACGTATAATTAATATCGATTTGTATTATTAAAAAATTAGAAGCAAATCTTTTATGGATCCGGTTAGATATTTTTTAATGATATAACTATATAAACTCCCAATGATCAACACCTATATATTATAACCCGCAGAAAATATTTAGTTTCTGGATGCGAAAAGTCGCTTGGTCCTCGATCAATTGAAAATGGCGGAAAGCTTGCTCCATCAAAACGATGATGAAGCAGCCCATGAAGTTGCAGTGGTAATTGTAAGGGAATGAGGGTTGTACATAAACAGATTTAGGTGTTGACACAACACCTCCAAAAATATTTTGAATAATATGCAGCGAAAAATAATTAAAGCGTGAATAAAATAAACTAGCAACCAAATAAATAAACTCAGATATTTAAATAAAATTATAAAATACTCTTGCATTCCCTCAGGGCAAAACTTTCACTAAAAAACGATCAAAGAGTTTTTCAAACCCTAAAACTAGTGTTTATTTCAAAAAAAAATTTATCAACAACAAGTGAAAAAATAAACCATAAAAACAACTCATAAATATTTTTAAACGATAATATAAAATTTAAAAAATATAAGGCTTTTTTTTGCGGTATAAAACAAAATATATCGATGCCATATTAAAATCTTGATATATCGTAAAACTTCGATATAAGCTATATGTTATTATATAAACACAAAATTTCCATATACAAAACCCATCATAGAATTTCTATCGGTTTGCCGCCCAGCCTCCCATGTTCCAAGGCTTGTTGCTGGTAGGGGTGTCAATTCGGGTGGGTCGAGTAGGTTCGTGTTGGGTTGACGAAAAAAATATTTAAAAAATTCTCAACTTGAACCCGATCCAAACCTAAACTAACCCGAAAATAGTTAACCTGAATCCGAACCCAACTAACCTGACTAACCCGAATCAATCAGATTTTTTTTATTTTTTATTTTCAAACAAAATAATTAAAATTAAAAAATATTTTAAAAAATAAAACACAACCGCTTTCTTCCACTGCTCGAAGTAAATTAAAAAAGGTTTCCTTTTTGTTAAGAGAGAAAAAAAATGACTGTACGAATCATGCCAAGACCATAGTGGTCACAATTCACATGCACGATGGGTCATGCATCGCTAGGTTTTTTTTAAAAAATAATTAAAAAATAAAAAATTAATAAAAATAAAATTTATTACAATCTGGGACAGAATGTAATGTAATTAATTAATGAAAATGATATTTAAAGCTATTAAATTAATTTTTTTTAGATGGCCAAACTCGTCGAGTGTAATGATGAATAAATTAAACTTATTTTTTTAGAGAAAAAAATGCAATTTTAGTCTTATATATTCGTTATTTTACGATTTCGATCTTCTATTCGTCATTTTTAATTTTGTCAGCTTCACATCAACAATGCATTTTTGTCACGTTAGCGTCACATCGAAAAAAGTACTAAAATTGCAAAAAAAAAAAACGAAAAATTCGATGCTGGGTGTAAAGACACTGTCCTTGCAACACTAAAAATATAACATACTAAAACTGAAATTTAAAAATACAAAAGACGAAAATCGTAAATCTATTCCTATATATTATGTAAGAGTCTTTTAGTGGTCTCTTGGTGTGCTCATTAAAATAATACATAAATTTAAAAATAAAACACAACCGCTTTCTTTCACTATCTCATTTTTTCCCTCAATTATGATTTCTTTTTTTTTCTTCTTTTTTTCATCTAACTATTTTTTAATTTTCTCACCAATTTTATATATAATATATAATACAATAATTTTATTTGATACTTTTAATTAAAATATAATTTTATTATAAAAATAGACTATTTAGCACGCAATGCGTGCAACAAAGTGGCTAATTAAGATATATGCAAGAACAAAAAAGCAAAGCAATTTTCTCTTTTTGGGATATCCAAATAACAAAAAGGCTCGAGGTGAAAGGGACGTATTTCGTTTTATTTGCAAATCATTCAGTTAGATTTGGCCTCACATGCATTGTTTTCAGAATTCTAAAATTCAATTAAATCTAATAACAAATTAAATATATAAATTTGAAAATTCTAATAAATATGTATCAGTATTTATTCAGAAGGTGAAAACTTAAAATACAGATATATATATAAAAAAAAGTTTTTTTAAGACAAAAAAAAAAAAAAAATTATTGTACGAGACATGCCAAAACCAGTCATGCCAAATTCACGTGCTAGGAAATGATGATTCCTTGCCCTTTGTCCTAATTTCAATGGAAGCTGAGCCACATACATATGTAGTCATAAGTCATGTACCTCCTTGCAACCCCGAATTGAAAATATTGTTCTCCGGACACGAAAAGTAACTTCATCTTTCCATTAATGCAAATGGGAAGCTTGCTCCATCAAGACGATGACGAAGCAGCTCGTGAAGTTGCAGTGGTAATGGTACCATTTCCAGCTCAAGGGCATCTCAATCAGCTCATGCAACTCTCTTGCTTGCTGTCCAAATATGGCCTTCAAGTACACTACATCGGATCTTCCATCCACATTCGCCAGGCCCGAGTTCGTGCCAATGGATTAAGGTCCCGTTTGGTTTCAAAAACTAAGCCAAAAAAGCACTTTTTTAAATGCTTTTCATTTAATAAAGTGTTTGGTTGACCAAAAAAGTGCTTAAATAAGCACTTTTTTAAGTCAAAACTAGAGCTTTTTCAAAAGCCAAAAATTATAGCTTAAAAAACTTTTTTTAAAAAATGTCTACCAAATCCAAACGGGTCTAAATTCCCAGGATTTATCTAAGATTCTTTCTCATGACATCCCAATTCCAAGTTTTGAATCTCCTTCTCCAAATCCTGATTTTTCCACCAAGTTTCCCGTGCAGCTCCAACCGGCCTGGGACGCCTCGTTGAGCCAACGATAACCTATTTGCGAATTCCTGCGGGAAATCACCAAGAAATTTAAAAGAGTGGTAGTGATACACGACCCTATGATGGATTCAGTAGTCCAGGATGTTGTCTCGGTGCCTAATGCAGAATCCTACATTTTCAACTGTATATATGCCTTTACTCATGCAACTTATACCTTGGAAAACAAGGGGAAAGGGTTCCCGTTCGAGCTTCCAAAATAAATCCCACCTTTTGAAAGGTGTGCATCTGATGATCTCCTGAATTTTGTTGCTCTGCAATCTGAGTTTTTGCAGAATAGAGCTGGAGATTTATACAACACCTCCAGAGTGATAGAAGGACCTTACTTGGACATTATGACGAATAGACAGATTGCAGGTGATAGAAAAATTTGGGCCATTGGACCAATAATCCCAACCACCAACTTTCCTTCCCGTGACAGCCCACCGAAATGTTTCCTGTGGCTCGATCAACAGGAGCCAAGTTCTGTCATTTATGTATCATTTGGGACAACAACTTCTCTCTCCGATGAAGAGATAAAAGAGCTGGCAATGGGATTAGAACAAAGCGGACAGAAGTTTATCTGGGTTCTAAGAGATGCAGATAAAGGCGACATTTTTAGTACTGGCGAAACGAGGCGAGCAGAGTTGCCAAAAGGGTTCGAAGAGAGGGTGGAAGGGGTTGGAATTGTGGTACGAGATTGGGCGCCGCAGCCGGAAATTCTCGCGCATCCGACGACAGGTGGGTTCATGAGCCATTGCGGATGGAATTCGTGCATTGAAAGTGGGCATTGTTGTGAGGGAATGGGATCCAAGTGGAGAAGTAGTGAAGGCTTCGACCATTGCCAACGTTGTGAAGACATTGATGGCATCAGAAGATGGAGAAACGATAAGGAAGAGGGCTGAGAAGTTGGGTGCTGCCTTGCGACAGTCGACCGAGGAAGGCGGTGCTTCTCGACTCGAGCTCGACTCGTTTGTGGCTCGTATCACCATGTAAAGCATTAATTTGTAGCCTAACCAGCGAATGATCAATGTCGGGTGTTGCGATTAGGAATTTGGTTTTGTTAGGTATTCTCACACCTCATTCCATCCACCATCTTCAGTCTTGGACCTGTTCAAAGTCACCAAAGAAGGAGCACCGAGCAGCCTTCGTTCTTTCAGCTCTTCACGCACTCTGCCGATCGAGATGGAGGCGCCCAGAAAAAAGAGACGAGGCACACCCCCTCTGATAGGGCACTTAGTGGGTTTAATAAAAGGGGCTTTAAGATGGGCTGGCTAAGAAAAAAGGGTAAGTTGGGCCAAAGCCCAACAAATCTCCACCTTTTTGGCCCAACGTCGGTTCACTGGCAATGGAGAGTCACCTAAAGCATCATCATCGTCCCACAACACAACACAAAGTTAGTACTCACATCAAAAAACATGTAGCAAACACAAATTAAGCTACAACATCACACATATACATAGCCAATCAATCACGTGTATCAAAGTTTAAAATTTTCAAACACGATCTAAAATTTTCAACAGATAAGCACTTAGTTCCCATATCAGCAGGATTAAATTCAGAAGGAATCTTTTCAAGATAAACTATACATTTTGCAACCACATCACGAATGTAGTGGAACCTAACATCAATATGTTTAGTTCTATCATGAAAAACAGGATTCTTACACAGTTGGATGCCAGATTGACTATCAGAAAATACAACAACTTCACCTTCAAGAAAACCAATTTCAGAAATGAGTCCTTTCAACCAAATAGCTTCTTTTAACACTTCAGTGACAGCTACATACTCAGATTCGGTGGTTGAAAGGGCAACAATGTGTTGTAATTGAGATTTCCAGCTAATACAAGCACCACACAATGTAAACACATAAGAAGTTGTAGATTTTCTATTGTCCCTATCATTGGCATAGTTAGAATCCACATATCCAACCAATTTAACACCATTTTCAGATCTGGAAAATTTTAAACCATGTTTCACAGAACCATTCAAATATCTCAACAGAAATTTGAGAGCTTCCCAATGAGAAACTCCAGGATCAGACATGTACCGACTCAAGCAACTAACGGAATATGCAATGTCAGGCCTTGTGCTAACCATTAAATACATGACAGAACCAATAGCATTAGAATAAGGCACATTCTTCATGCATTTAATATCATGTTCAGTTTTAGGAGATTGCTCTTTACTTAGAACAAAATGACCAGCTAGAGGCACATTGACAGGTTTGGCATTTGACATGGAAAATTTACTCAAAACTTTCTTAACATAAGTATCTTGATTCAATAAAATGATAGACCGCTTTCTATCCCTATAAATATTCATGCCAAGAATCCGTTTAGCATCTCCTAGGAATTTCATATCAAATTTAGCACTCAAGCAATTTTTGACATGCTCAACAGTTTTCACACAAGAACTAATCAATAGCATATCATCCACATAGATAAGCAAGAAAACTGAAACTTTAGCATTTAGTTTGAAATACAAACAATGATCATAATTACTTCTAGTAAAACCCAAAGAGATCATGCATTCATCAAACTTTTTATTCCATTGACTAGGAGATTGCTTCAAGCCATACAAAGATTTCTTGAGCAAACAAACATGATCAGGATACTTAGAGTTCACAAAGCCTTCAAGTTGCCTCATAAAAATTTTCTCATTTAGTTCACCATGTAAAAAAGCAGTTTTAACATCTAACTGTTTTAACTCCCAATCAAACTGAGCAACAAGAGCAAGCATAATTCTAACAGTAGTAAATTTCACAACAGGAGCAAATATTTTGGTATAGTCTATCCCTTCTTTTTGAGTAAAACCCTTAGCTACTAACCTAGCTTTAAATCTGACAGATTCACACTCATTCTTGACCTTGAACAACCACTTACAGTCCACAACAGAACAATTTTCAGGTTTAGGCACAAGAATCCAAGTATTGTTAACATGCAAAGAATTAACTTCTTCTTTCATCGCATTTAACCATTTTTCAGAATTTTCAGATTTTAAAGCTTCGTCATACGACTTAGGTTCAACATTATCAATAGATTCAAATACAGTGAATGCATAAGAAGTCATGAGAAAGTTATCAAAGTGTTGTGGAGGCCTAATATTCCTTCTAGATCTATCTTTAGCTAATTGATAATCATTCAAGTCATTTTCATGCACATTTTCACTAATTTCCTCATGCATATCAGAATCATCATTAGCATTATCAGACAGATTATCAGACACTTCATCCACAACAGGCACATTCTGCACATTTTCAGGAACAAGACTTGGACCAGGTAAATGCTCCACCTTGTTTGGAGCAGTGGCAGCTTGGGGAATGGGTAAGGGAGCAGATAAACATGGAAAATCAGATTCATTAAAAACAACATCCCTACTGATTAACACTTTAAAACCAGCTTGATCCCTTACCCACAATCTATAACCCTTAACCCCATCAGGATAGCCAAGAAAAACACATTTTACTGATCTAGGTTCAAGTTTATCTTGTTTCTGATGCACAAAAGCAGAACATCCAAAAACTTTCAAGTTTGAGAAATCAGTTTGCGTACCAGACCATACAAATTCTGGACACTTACCATTCAAAGGCACAGAAGGGGATCTATTTATCAAATAAGCTGCTGTACAAACAGCTTCACCCCAGAACTTTTTTGAAAGTCCAGAACATGCAAGCATACACCTCACCCTTTCAAGTAAAGTTCTATTCATACGTTCAGCAACACCATTTTGCTGAGGCGTATAAGGGACAGTCTTGTGTCTTTGAATACCAGATTCAGCACACAAGTTGTCAAACAATTTGTTACAAAATTCAAGACCATTATCGGTTCTTAGAATTTTAATTTTCTTACCAGTTTGATTTTCAATCAAGTTTTTCCAGTTTTTAAACTTTTCAAACACATCAGATTTGTTTTTTTAATAAAAACACCCAAACTTTCCTTGAAAAATCATCAATCACAGATAAGAAATATTGATTTCCACCATGCGTGGGCACACTAGCAGGACCCCAAACATCAGCATGCAAATATTCAAGAATTTCAGAAGTGACGTGTTGTTTGGGACTTGGGGAATAAGGAAACTTGACTCTAGATTGTTTGCCTAGAATACATGCATCACAAAATGGCACACAAGACAATTTTTCAGTACCAAAGTAACCATCTTTATGCAAAATTTCTAAACCTTTAGAACTCATGTGACCTAGTCTTTTGTGCCACAAATCAGTTTTATCACTCAAGAAAATGTTCACAAAGTTTTGCATACAAGATTCAGGTTCAGCATGGCAAACATACAAGTTTCTCAATTTTTCAGCTTTGAAAATCACCAAAGAACCTTTCAAGATTTTCATTACCCCATTACCCCATCTACCCTGTAGACCGTCATCTTCCAAAGCGGCACAGGAAATCAAATTTTGACATAAATCAGGGACATGTCTAACATTTTTCAAAGTCAACACATAACCTGAATCAAATTTTAAGCATACATCACCAAGACCAGCAACTTGGCACATTTTTTTATTAGCCATAGAAACAGACCCATGCTTCACTTCTTTATAAGTAGAAAACAGGTTTTTGAATGGAGACATGTGAAAAGT
Organism: Henckelia pumila; assembly: GCF_033568475.1. Taxonomy (NCBI): domain Eukaryota; kingdom Viridiplantae; phylum Streptophyta; class Magnoliopsida; order Lamiales; family Gesneriaceae; genus Henckelia; species Henckelia pumila. The sequence goes on along the minus strand of NW_027331857.1, from coordinate 4,919,023 downwards.
GCACGCAGAATCTACAAGCCATTCATTTCCACAAAAAGCACTTGAATGCACAGAATTCACAGTAGGCACATCACATACTTCAGTCACCATAAAAACATCACCCATGTTTTCACTAGAAGAAGCCATATTAGCAATATCATCATTCTGATTTTCGTAATTCTGGTTTTGTTTTTGTTTAGGCCTTGAACAATCTTTAATGTAATGACCTGTTTCACCACAATTAAAACACTTTCTGTTTTTAGGCCTTGACTGAGATCTTTGCTTACTCTTACCTCTATTTTTCACAGAAGATTGATTAAGGTTGTTTGAGTGTCTTTGAAAACGATTTTTAGACCTTCCCCTAACAAACATAGCCTCACCAGAATTATAACCACCCCTATTGGTTTTCAAATCAATCTCTTTGCTTTTCAGACCATTCACAACAGTTTCTAACGTTATATTGTCTCTACCATACTTAATAGCAGATTTAACATCACTGTAAGAATCAGGAATAGCATTCAAGAGAACAATAGGTGTGTAATCATCAATGTGTTTATCTCCTGTTTGCTTAATATCTTGAATTAGTTTGGTAAACACATCAATATTTTCATCAATGTCCTTGTTCAAATCGAGTTTGAAACGGAAAAATTTTTCAAGTAAAAACAATTTACTCGGCAGTGAAGTCTCCGTATAGAGCTCTTCTAATTTTTTCCAAAGTTCTTTGGCCGATTTCAGTTTACCCACTTTTCTTAGCACAGAATCAGATAAATTCAAGATAATAGAGGAGTAAGCAAATTCATCCATTTCAGCTTTTTTTCTCAGCCGTTTCAGCAGCAGGATACGACAAATCTATTGCTTTGAAAACTTTTTGTTGTATTAAAATTCCCTTCATTTTCTGCTGCCAAATCGAGAAATCCGTTTTCTCATTAAAAGGTTCAAGATTGAAACCAGTGAATGCCATTTTTCACACAGAAAAAAAGGACAAGCAAATTTTCACACGGCAGTAAACCACAGATTTCAGCAAGCACAGCGAAAGCAACTAGTAAGCACGAAAAATCCTAGGTTTCTACCAGCACGTAATCGCAATACCTAAACCGCGGCCAGCGGCTACTACTAAAGCGATAAAAGAGGATCAAGACAATTTACCAGAGCGAAACTCTAAGTAAGAGTTTCGATCCCACGAACCAGTACGACACGCAACGACGACGAAGGGAAGCGGGCTGTCCAACGAACACAGCTACTGTCCAGCGACGTCGGAAGTCCAGGCAGCTCGGCTGAAGAACAGCAGCAACGGCAGTTGCTATCCAAGCTATTCCAGACGGCGGCGGCGACTCGGAAATGGACCAGAGGCTCTGATACCACTATTAGGTATTCTCACACCTCATTCCATCCACCATCTTCAGTCTTGGACTTGTTCAAAGTCACCAAAGAAGGAGCACCGAGCAGCCTTCGTTCTTCCAGCTCTTCACGCACTCTGCCGATCGAGATGGAGGCGCCCAGAAAAAAAAAAAAGACGAGGCACACCCCCTCTGATAGGGCACTTGGTGGGTTTAATAAAAGGGGCTTTAAGATTGGCTGGCTAAGAAAAAAGGGTAAGTTGGGCCAAAGCCCAACAGGTTTGAATAATATTTTGTGTCTCTACTGTTGGGTGGTCTTGTAAGGAATATTTGCGAGTTGTGTAATTGAATAGTTTTAGTCTCCGGAAAATGAATGAAGATGGTTTTTTTTGTTTTCTCAACAACATATGAATCACGAAACCCAATAATGGTTTTCTATATATTTTGGTAAAATTTTGCAACTGACACCGGGTTTACCTCAACTTTTCTAAATGGTATTACCTCATGGTACATCTAATATTCTATTATTTGATTAAAAAACATTTTTATGTGTAGTCAAATGCCATGACCTTAAATGTTTAAACCAATGATGGTCATTGGATATGGGGTAAGACTATGCTCCACCAGGTGTGCTACACCAGATGGAGCTAAGCCCTTGGATCAAGGGAGGGCCCACATGATAACATGTGGGTCTCACATATTTTCATGTGGGCCCTATTGATCCAAGGGCTATGCTGCACCTGGAGAAGAACTCCAGGTGCAGCATAGTCTCACCCTTGGATATGTAGTGAGGGTACGTATTTCCCGCACGGTAAAATCTTATTAACCCTGATTGTCGATGGGGACGCAATTCTAAGGCATGGCCAGCCAACCTAGCCAACCTTCAAAAGGGTTAATTTCATGCTAGCATAAGGATAGTATCCTAATATAAGATCCAATGACCCAAAATTGATTAAGAAATGTAGGGTCCATGAAAATATGTGGACCTCACATGTTGAAATTAAAATTGAATCATTGGATGTAGTGTAAGGGTACTACCCTTACGCTAGCCTTCAAAAGAATATTCCAATTTCAGATATATATTTTCTAAAAATTCAAACTTAATTGTTATAGCATTAGGGTTTAGCTGAAAAAGACATTATTATAGATTACTATCTTTTATGACATTTAATATGAAAATCAATCCGATTAGAAGTTAATTAATCATATAATTTTATTTTATTAAAAAAAATACACCAGGAGAGGGGAAAAATTGAATATATATGCGATTTTCTTCATGATTTTTTAATGTCCAATTTTTCTTTTAATCGTTTGGCCGTTGAATTTATTTATTTTGGGAGTAAAACATGTAATTGTTTTTTTTTCGTATTGACATATTTAATTGGTTGGTGCACTATTATATTGTATAGAAGTATAAATTATAACAAGAAAAATTGACCCCCAAATAAATAGAACATAGTTTTTGTAAAAAAGAAAAGAAAATAAAGAGTTAAAATGTGTTAAAAAAAAGGTCAAAAGAGGGAAATAAAAAAATGAAAAATAAAAAGAAAGAATTAAAAATGTAAATTGTGATGTAAGCCCTTTTACTCCCACCACATCCCGTGTGAGGATGCCCACGGTAGCTAGGGCCTCCAGGGGATCGATTCCACAAAAACTAATTAAAATTAGTTGTATATGTATGCTTTTCAAGTAGTTTTATGTAAATGCGATAAAGATTGAAAGTGGAATTATATGTGTGGCATGCAAAATAGCTAGTGGCGCCTTGGTCGTCGATGCTCCCATTTAGGATCGTATATATCAATTCTCCATTAAAGGGTAATAATGATTAATGGGGTCATAAAAAAGACAAATGTGATCCTTTATCAAATTCAAAATATCCAAGTTTGAATTTTATTCTAGGCTAGAAGAGTCCCATTAATAGGCATGATGTGCCACATGACCCGAAAGTTCGAAATTAATGAGACAATCTTATGAATTAATTTGGGCACGATAACTAAGGCTCAAGGGGGTTCTTGCCGGCCATATACACTAATATATATTTGTATGCTTATACTTTACGTTGTTTAAATATATTTTGCTATTCTACTGATAATCCGTTAAAAGATGTTTTAGTTACAATAGTGGAAATGTGGTATATCACTTGGGTTTTTATATTTTTTACGTTGCAACAAGTAAAACGTATACAAGCAATGGGAGGTTCATAAAATGCTAGTATAAGGTAATATTAATACTCTGATAATAGGCTCATAATATATCAAAAGACAAAAGGTCTAATTTTATTTTTGTTACGTGAGATTCATACTCATAAATTGCTTAATATTAATTAAGACACTTTTCGCTCAACCACTTAGAATTCGAGATTCAACGCTATGCTTTCATGTTCAATTACAATATATCGTAATGGATAACTACTAGTTGTTGTATTGGATGCAAGCTACACCATAAACAAAGTTTTTTTTTTTTTTTAAAAAAACAATTAATTTGTTTTCCCAAATAGAATTTATCTCCTTTCGTTTTTCTGTCTACATCTAACCTATAAATATCTATTCTATGTTAAATAAAGAGAAAAGTTGAAACTGGACAAAAGACCAAAAATGAAAGCAAATACAAATTACAGAATTATAAAATGAAAATAATATACAAGTTACGGAGCTACAAATGAAAATTCACCGTAATAAAAATTAAAATGAATGACTCAAAAAAATTAATAAAAATTAAAAAAACATGCAAGTAATAGGACCGAAAATATAAATTTATTATTAACATAACCAAAAATAAAAAAGTGCAAATAACATGAAAAATGTAGTTCTCCTACATTATTATATGAGAAAATTGCTTTTTTGGTCTTGTATTTTGTCACTTTGCGATTTCAGTCATTTATATTTTTAGATTTCAGTTTTAGTCCGCTATCTTTATTTTTTGGCAATTTTAGTCCTTTTTCCAACGTGGCGCTGACGTGCACCGATTCAGTGCTGATGTGAAGATGACGTGTACAGTGCCACGTAAGCATTTTCGAATAAAAAGGATCAAAATTGCCAAAAATTGAAATATGCAGAACTAAAACTGAAATATGAAAACATAGATGACCAAAATCGCAAAGGGACAAATATACAGGACCAAATTTACAGTTTTTCCCTCAAATTATTATATTGAAGCTCCGTAGAAGACTTAATCAAGTTAATTAAAGACTCACTTTTTAATCTCTCAAAATTCAACAAATTAAAAACCAAAAAGTTTATTGATATTGTTCAAATTGTTCAAACCGAGTTTGAAAAGATAATCGAATTTGATCAATTATTAACAGAAATTATTCAAATTGGTCTTTTTTGTCACGCCCAAAAAACGGGGTTGGTTGACATCGGCGTTGTTTTCAAATAACATTTAAAAACAACAAGCCTCATAGTATAGACTTTAACCAAAAACCAGTATATTATTTCATGACAAATTTGTTCTTACATCCAATAAAGAAAATCATAAACCAAATACATCAGCGGAAACTAAAACTTATCATCACAGGGATAAAAACTCAAATAATAGCAGCACTTCTAAATTTATTCTTTTTCATCAGTCCAATATTAGCTAAGCTCTTCCTCTTCAAATTCTTCATCATTGTTATCTGGGAAAGGAAGTAAGGGGTGTGAGTGTTTTGGGAAACACTCAGCTTGTGGAGGCCAATCGTACACCATAATATCAAAATAAAAATATAACAAGAGTTCAAAGGTGACATGTCTCAAAGAATGTCGCAACATGGGTCACGACAATGAACAAACAGAATCCGAAACAAGGCATAAAAACATATCATAAATTGAGCATAAACGTATACAAAGTACTGTTATTCATATCTTATCATAATGACCATGGGTTTTTACTGGTTTTGGGCTCCCTCTGGGGCCTTTTACTGTAAACGGGCTCCCTCTGGGGCCTTTTCCCACGCATGGGCTCCCTCTGGGGCCTTTTCCCGTAGACAGGCTCCTTCTGGGGCCTTTTCCCTCACAGGATTTTCCCAATGCGTCATTATTCAAATCAGAATAATCACAAACGAACATATCACATGGGTATCCATTGGAACGAAAAGGACAGAATTAATCTGAATAAAGGCTTAGCAAATGAATGCATAACGAATCATAAGGTACTTCAAAATGAAGCATAACAAGGGATTCATGTGGAACGAAACATATACGGAATCAAAGGACATGAAACAAACAGTGTACGATCAAAACTTGAAACGGATACTTGGTGATTTCAAACAAGAATAAGTTCAAACAAAGATTTCGATGGTTTCTTAGAATAATGCTTAGAGAATCAAAATAAACAAAAAAAGTCCAATAGAAACAAGACTCAATGATTTTCATCGAATTGAAACAAAGACGGCTTAAAAAAACAAAAACACACTTACCGATTTGTTGCATGCGAAAATTAATGTCACGAATAATCGAAGCTTGGACCAAAAATGTTAGAAGCAAATCTCGAAAATTCACCCTCTTGTTTTTCCAAAATTGGCAGATCAATAAACTTTTCTTTAAGCACCTTTCTTCCCAAATTCCTAGGCTTGATTCTCGAGCCAATTCCTTAGCCAATTATCTTCCCTAACTGCAACCTTAATTTCAAAAATATATGTAAAAAAATGGACGAAAGTTTTGGTGATTTTATAGGGCAAACAATATTAAATAATATTAAAAACGTAAGGTAGTGGGTAGAGGAAAAGTTAGGAAAATTTAATGACTATTTAGGATATAATTAAATTATGACTTGAAGACTAACTAATAATTCTAATAAATGTGAATTTAACTATATATATAAATAGGCTAATAATATATATATATATATATATTTATATATATATATATATATATATGTATATATTCCCACAAGTTAATTTATTTTCTTGTAAATAAAAATAAATAAATCTATAGAATAGAAGCATGAGGTTTATACTTTATTTTGTGCAAGAATTTATACCCAAGACAAACATAAAATCTTTCAATTAAAAATAAGAAATTAATATCATAATGAACATAAATTTACAAAATCGGTTACAAATTTTAAACACTAATAACTCCACATTAATATGATGATTAAGATGAATCATTATTTTTAAAATAATACTACTCAAAAAAATAATAAGTTTCTTTAAATGTAAAATTTATTTGAAAAGCCTTAATATAAGTATAATATCAGAACCGAGATTTAGCAAAACATTGGAATTAAAAATATTTATTTTTTATTTTTTTAATAGGTACAAGAAATTTATAAATATATTTTTCTTATTATATCGTGAATTTGGTCACGAGTATCACATTTTTCATTTAACATTCGGCTATATATATATTTTCCTCAATATGCCAACAACACAACATAATATAATAATAATAATAATAATAATAATAATAATAATAATAATAATAATAATAATAAAATTTGGACCCTCCAGGACGGGACCTTGAGCCGGTGACCTCCTTGGCCTGACATAAAGTACGGTTCTGTTCAAAACCTCTAAAATGCCATAATTAAGTTATTTATGTTGTGCAATTAATTATTGAAAAGGATAGTCAATCTTTTGAGTTCTTTAGATGGCAAAATCAAGTCGTCGAGGTGATGAATAAATTAAACTCATTTATGGGATGGACAAAACGGCTCGAGGAGAAATATGGCTTATTTTGAAATCATTTAACTAGGTTTGGCCTAACATGCATTGTTTTTGGAATTCTAGAATTCAATTAAATCTAATAACTATATATTGGCTAAATTTATTTTAAATCTCTACACCTAAACTCAAAATTGTGTTCAGTTCACGTAAGAGAAAATATGTATTTACACTCCCTGCTCTAAAAGAAATATTTTTGCACTCCATAGACCCACATGTCATTTCACGAGTGAAAATCACTACAAAACAATGAAAATATGATATTAATATATAATATTCGAACACTAACTGATTTAGATCTGATACAACATATAAAATTTTGAGTATAAAATCTGAACATTCTTACAACATATGTTTGAGTAATCAAAAATCATATATTTTTATCAAATCTAAAACATTTAGGGTTCGTTTGGAGTAGGGGTGGAATAGGGTCGGACCCGTCCCGTAAACCCCCTACCCAACTCCCGTCCCGAAAAAAATCGGAAAACTTTTTTTTTCTCCTGATCCCGTACCTGAAACATTTCAGGACCCGACTATTCGGGATCCCGAATGTTCGGGATCCCGTCGGATAGGGAGAGAAAATCACGAATATTTTTTCATGTTCAAGATTTCGTTCAAAAAATAAAAAAAAAATTGTGATAATTTTATTAAATATACTATTTAGAAACTTATATTTATAAATAAAAATAAATATTCAACTTAAAACATATAATATTAAAATATTCCAGATAATGTTTCAAAGTTTTGTTAAGAGAAAAAATGTATCCGATAATTATTAATAAAATGTTCGGATACAATTACTAAATAAATTTTTTAAATAGATTGTCAAATTAATCTCTTGAGTCTTGTTCTACATATTTTTTCTAATTAGATTATTATAAATATTAATTAATTAAATTATTAATTTAATTTTTAAAAAAAATACACAAAAAGTAAAATGATATTTCGTGATTTTACATTTTGATCGTCTTAACAATAAAAATTATGTGAATTAAGTCCAAAATTAAGTGTTATATGAGTTGAAAACTAATAATATTTAGCTTATTATATTAATAAAGTTATTAATAAAATATATTATTATATTATTTTGGGACGTGTCGGGAATCCCGTCGGGATAAGGTTTTATTCCCGATCCCGCTCTCGATATTAATCGGGATGGGAAAAATCTCGAATGTTCGGGTCGGAAAAATTTCGGGTTGAGATTTTTTCGGGACGAGAATGAGATGGGATTCGGGAAGGGTCGGGATTTCAGGGATTTTGCCACCCCTAGTTTGGAGTGAGTGATAAGATAAATAATATATAGATAAGTAATATATTGTAATAAAAAATAAATAAGAAATGATAGTTAATATAAGATTTGATTTGATTGATAGATTATAGTTTGTTTGATTAGATTAATTATATTTTATATAAAAATAGTAAATTACCATGTTATCCTCTTAATAATTAATAAAATATGAATAATATTATTTATAAAGGGTAATATAATAATTTAAATTCAATGATTTGATTGATTTAAGATAAGTAATTAATGATTTGATTGATGTGAGATAAATAATTGAAAGATGGATAAATCATATTGCAAAAAAAAAAAACATGAGACTGAATAAAATAATTTATACCTAGATTAGTAATATGCCAAATCAAACAAACACTTAGTCAAATAAAAATCATATATTTGTATCAAATCTAAAAGATTTAATACTCAAATATCGTATATTAGTATCATATTTTTAATATTTTTTACCGATGTTCGTCCAAAAAAGACAAAACGTCTCATTAATATCAATACATGTATAAGTGTTTAAGTATTCAAAAATCATATATTAGTACTAGATTTGAATCAATTGCTGCTCAAATATCATATGTATATGTGTATCATATTTTTAATGTTTTGTACGTACCGACTTTCATCCGAAAAAAAAATATATGAGTTGAGGGAATGCATAAACATTTTTTGTGAATCAGAGGGTGTAAACACATATTTTTTCTGACAGAAACTGAAGGTAAAATTAAGTTTGGGTTTAGAAATTTAATGTAAATTTATAACTATTTTATTGAGAAAATGGAAAATTAATAAATAATTAAATATATACATTTAAAAAAAATGTTCGTTTTATTATAGAGTGATCAGAAAAACCGAGTACCGTACGAGTCATTCCTAAACCATAAATGGTGGCATGCACGCTGGGTCATGCTTCGCTAGGACCACAGAAACAAACAATAATGCATATATAATGCCCCGCACCTTTTGCATGCAACATAATGTACAAGTCACCCATTTTCACACATTTTCCATCTTAATTAATAATTTGAAGATATTTTCCAAGATTTTAAGACAACTTTGTAGTATTTGTCAGTTTATTTGAAACGCTGAGTTCTAGTCAACTGTGCTGTGGTATCCATCCCCTGCAACTCAGAAGATATAATTTTTTCTCCGGATAACATACAAATGGGAAGCTTGCTCGATCAAAATGACGAAGCAGCTCATGAAGTTGCAGTGATAATGGTGCCATTTCCATCTCAAGGGCATCTCAATCAGCTCATGCAACTCTCTTGTTTGATATCCAATTATGGGCTTCAAGTACACTACATCGGATCTTCCATCCACATTCGCCAGGCCCGAGTTCGTGTCAATGGATTAAATCCCCAGGATTTATCTAAGATCCATTTTCATGACATCCCAATTCCATATTTTGAATCTCCTCCTCCAAATCCTGATTCTTCCAGCAAGTTCCCGGTGCAGCTCCAACCGGCCTGTGATGCTACGTTGAGCCAGAGACAGCCGGTTTTCGAATTCCTGCGAGGAATTGCCAAGAAATCTAAGAGGGTGGTAGTGATACATGACCCTCTAATGGCTGCTGTAGTCCAGGATGTTGTCTCCATACCCAATGCAAAATCCTACGTTTTCAACTGTTTATCAGCCTTTGCTCTTGCAGCTTATACATTGGGAAAAATGGGGAAACGGTTCCCGTTCGAGGTTCCAAAAGAATTTCCACCTTTTGAAAGATGTTCATCAGATGATATCATGAATTTTGCAGCACTGCAATCTGAGTCTTTGCAGTATAGAGCTGGAGATATATACAACTCCTCCAGATTGATTGAAAGCCCTTACTTGGACATTATGGCGAATAGAGAGATTGCAGGTGATAGAAAAATTTGGGCCATCGGACCCATAATACCAACCAATTTTCCTTCTCGTGACAATGACATCCCACCGAAATGTTTACAGTGGCTCGATCAACAGGGGCCAAGTTCTGTCATTTATGTATCATTTGGAACAACAACTTCTCTCTCCGATGAAGAGATAAAAGAGCTGGCAATGGGATTAGAACAAAGCGGACAGAAGTTTATCTGGGTTCTAAGAGATGCGGATAAAGGCGACATTTTTAGTACTGGCGAAACGAGGCGAGCAGAGTTGCCAAAAGGGTTCGAAGAGAGGGTGGAAGGGGTTGGAATTGTGGTGCGAGATTGGGCGCCGCAGCCGGAAATTCTCGCGCATCCGGCGACAGGTGGGTTCATGAGCCATTGCGGATGGAATTCGTGCATTGAAAGTGTTACAATGGGTGTGCCAATAGCAGCATGGCCAATGCACTCAGACCAACCAAGAAATGGTTTCCTTATAGCTGAGATCATGAAAGTGGGGATTGTTGTGAGGGAATGGGATCCAAGTGGAGAAGTGGTGAAGGCTTCGACCATCGCCAACGTTGTGAAGAAATTGATGGCATCTGAAGATGGAGAAACCATAAGGAAGAGGGCCGAGAAGTTGGGTGCTGCCTTGCGACGGTCGACCGAGGAAGGCGGTGCTTCTCGGCTCGAGCTCGACTCGTTTGTGGCTCATATCACCATGTAAAGCATTAATTTGTAGCCTAACCAGCGAATGATCAGTGTCGGGTGTTGCGATTAGGAATTTGGTTTGAGTAATATTTTGTGTCTCTACTGTTGGGTGGTCATGTAAGGAATATTTGCGAGTTGTGTAATTGAATAGTTTTAGTCTCCGGAAAATGAATGAAGATGGTGTTTTTTGTTTTCTCAACAACATATGAATCACGAAACCCAATAATGGTTTTCTATATATTTTGGTAAAATTTTGCAACTGACAGCGGGTTTCCTCAACTTTATCTAAATGATATTACCTCATGGTACATCTAATATTCTATTATTTGATTAAAAAACATTTTTATGTGTAGTAAAATGCCATGACCTTAAATGTTTAAACCAATGATGGTCATTGGATATGGTGTGAGACTATGCTCCACTACACCTGGTGGAGTTAAGCCCTTGGATCAAGAGAGGGCCCACATGATAACATGTGGGTCCCACATATTTTCATGCGGGCCCTATTGATCCAAGGGCTATGCTGCACCTGGAGAAGATCTCCAAGTGCAGCATAGTCTCACCCTTGGATATGTAGTGAGGGTACGTATTTCCCGCATGATAAAGTCTTATTAACCCTGATTGCCGATGGGGACGCAATTCTAAGGCATGGCCAGCCAACCTAGCCAACCTTCAAAAGGGTTAATTTCATGCTAGCATAAGGATAGTATCCTAATATAAGATCCAATGACCCAAAATTGATTAAGAAATGTAGGGTCCATAAAAATATGTGGACCTCACATGTTGAAATTAAAATTGAACCATTGGATGTAGTGTAAGGGTACTACCCTTACGCTAGCCTTCAAAAGAATATTCCAATTTTAGATATATATTTTCTAAAAATTCGAACTTAATTGTTATAGCATTAGGGTTTAGCTGAAAAAGACATTATTATAGATTACTATCTTTTATGACATTTAATATGCAAATCAATCCGATTAGATGTTAATTAATCATATAATTTTATTTTATTTAAAAAAAAATACACCAGGAGAGGGGAAAAATTGAATATATATGCGATGTTCTTCATGATTTTTTAATGTCCAATTTTTCTTTTAATCGTTTGGCCGTTGAATTTATTTATTTTGGGAGTAAAACATGTAATTGTTTTTTTTCGTATTGACATATTTAATTGGTTGGTGCACTATTATATTGTATAGAACTATAAATTATAACAAGAAAAATTGACCCCCAAATAAATAGAACATAGTTTTTGTAAAAAAGAAAAGAAAATAACGAGTTAAAATGTGTTAAAAAAAAGGTCAAAAGAGGGAAATAAAAAAATAAAAAAATGAAAAATAAAAAGAAAGAATTAAAAATGTAAATTGTGATGTAAGCCCTTTTACTCCCACCGCATCCCGTGTGAGGATGCCCACGGTAGCTAAGGCCTCCAGGGGATCGATTCCACAAAAACTAATTAAAATTAGTTGTATATGTATGGTTTTCAAGTAGTTTTATGGTAAATGCGATAAAGATTGAAAGTGGAATTATATGTGTGGCATGCAAAATAGCTAGTGGCGCCTTGGTCGTCGATGCTCCCATTTAGGATCGTATATATCAATTCTCCATTAAAGGGTAATAATGATTAATGGGGTAATAAAAAAGACAAATGTGATCCTTTATCAAATTCAAAATATCCAAGTTTGAATTTTATTCTAGGCTAGAAGAGTCCCATTAATAGGCATGATGTGCCACATGACCCGAAAGTCCGAAATTAATGACACAATCTTATGAATTAATTTGGGCACGATAACTAAGGTTCAAGGGGGTTCTTGCCGGACATATACACTAATATATATTTGTATGCTTATACTTTATGTTGTTTAAATATATTTTGATATTCTACTGATAATCCGTTAAAAGATGTTTTAGTTACAATAGTGGAAATGTGGAATATCACTTGGGTTTTTATATTTTTTACGTTGCAACAAGTAAAACGTATACAAGCAATGGGAGGTTCATGAAATGCTAGCATAAGGTAATATTAATACTCTGATAATAGGCTCATAATATATCAAAAGCCAAAAGGTCTAATTTTATTTTTGTTACGTGAGATTCATACTCATAAATTGCTTAATATTAATTAAGACACTTTTCGCTCAACCACTTAGAATTCGAGATTCAACGCTATGCTTTCATGTTCAATTACAATATATCGTAATGGATAACTACTAGTTGTTGTATTGGATGCAAGCTACACCATAAACAAAGTTTTTTTTAAAAAAAAAAAAAAACAATTAATTTGTTTTCCCAAATAGAATTTATCTCCTTTCGTTTTTCTGTCTACATCTAACCTATAAATATCTATTCTATGTTAAATAAAGAGAAAAGTTGAAACTGGACAAAAGACCAAAAATGAAAGCAAATACAAATTACAGAATTATAAAATGAAAATAATATACAAGTTACGGAGCTACAAATGAAAATTCACCGAAATAAAAATTAAAATGAATGACTCAAAAAAATTAATAAAAATTAAAAAAACATGCAAGTAATAGGACCGAAAATATAAATTTATTATTAACATAACCAAAAATAAAAAAGTGCAAATAACATGAAAAATGTAGTTCTCCTACATTATTATATGAGAAAAAAATTGCTTTTTTGGTCTTTTATGTTTGTCACTTTGCGATTTCAGTTATTTATATTTTTAGATTTCAGTTTTAGTCCGCTATCTTTATTTTTTTGGCAATTTTAGTCCTTTTTTCCAACGTGGCGCTGACGTGCACCGATTCAGTGCTGATGTGGAGATGACGTGTACAGTGCCACGTAAGCATTTTCGAATAAAAAGGATCAAAATTGCCAAAAATTGAAATATGCAGAACTAAAACTGAAATATGAAAACATAGATGACCAAAATCGCAAAGTGACAAATATACAGGACCAAATTTACAGTTTTTCCCTCAAATTATTATATTGAAGCTCCGTAGAAGACTTAATCAAGTTAATTAAAGACTCACTTTTTAATCTCTCAAAATTCAACAAATTAAAAACCAAAAAGTTTATTGATATTGTTCAAATTGTTCAAACCGAGTTTGAAAAGATAATCGAATTTGATCAATTATTAACAGAAATTATTCAAATTGGTCTTTTTTGTCACGCCCCGAAAACGAGGTTGGTTGACATCGGCGTTGTTTTCAAATAACATTTAAAAACAACAAGCCTCATAGTATACTTTAACCAAAAACCAGTATATTATTTCATGAAAAATTTGTTCTTACATCCAATAAATAAAATCATAAACCAAATACATCAGCGAAAACTAAAACTTATCATCACAGGGATAAAAACTCAAATAATAGCAGCACTTCTAAATTTATTCTTTTTCATCAGTCCAATATTAGCTAAGCTCTTCCTCTTCAAATTCTTCATCATTGTTATCTGGGAAAGGAAGTAAGGAGCGTGAGTGTTTTGGGAAACACTCAGCTTGTGGGGGCCAATCGTACACCATAATATCAAAATAAAAATATAACAAGAGTTCAAAGGTGACATGTCTCAAAGAATGTCGCAACATGGGTCACGACAATGAACAAACAGAATCCGAAACAAGGCATAAAAACATATCATAAATTGAGCATAAACGTATACAAAATACTGTTATTCATATCTTATCATAATGACCATAGGCTTTTACTGGTTTTGGGCTTCCTCTGGGGCCTTTTACTGTAAACGGGCTCCCTCTGGGGCCTTTTCCCACGCATGGGCTCCCTCTGGGGCCTTTTCCCGTAGACAGGCTTCCTCTGGGGCCTTTTCCCACGCATGGGCTCCCTCTGGGGCCTTTTCCCGTAGACAGGCTTCCTCTGGGCCTTTTCCCTCACAAGATTTTCTCAATGCGTCATTATTCAAATCAAAATCATCACAAACGAACATATCACATGGGTATCAATTGGAACGAAAAGGACAGAATGAATCTGAACAAAGGCTTAGCAAATGAATGCATAACGAATCATAAGGTACTTCAAAATGAAGCATAACAAGGGATTCATGTGGAACGAAACATATACGGAATCAAAGGAAATGAAACAAACAGTGTACGATCAAAACTTGAAACGGATACTTGGTGATTTCAAACAAGAATAAGACCAAACAAAGATTTCGATGGTTTCTTAGAATAATGTTTAGAGAATCAAAATGAACAAAAAGAGTCCAATAGAAACAAGACTCAATGATTTTCATCGAATTGAAACAAAGATGGCTTAAAGAAACAAAAATCCACTTACCGATTTGTTGCATGCGAAAATTAATATCACGAATAATCGAAGCTTGTACCAAAAATGTTAGAAGCAAATCTCGAAAATTCACCCTCTTGTTTTCCCAAAATTGGCAGATCAATGAACTTTTCTTTAAGCACCTTTCTTCCCAAATTCCTAGGCTTGATTCTCGAGCCAATTCCTTAGCCAATTATCTTCCCTAACTGCAACCTTAATTTCGAAAATATATGTAGAAAAATGGACGAAAGTTTTGGTGATTTTATAGGGCAAACAATATTAAATAATATTAAAAACGTAAGGTAGTGGGTAGAGGAAAAGTTAGGAAAATTTAATGACTATTTAGGATATAATTAAATTATGACTTGAAGACTAACTAATAATTCTAATAAATGTGAATTTAACTATATATATAAATAGGCTAATAATATATATATATATATATATATATATATATATGTGTGTGTGTGTGTGTGTCTATATATATATATATATATATATATATATGTATATATTCCCACAAGTTAATTTATTTTCTTGTAAATAAAAATAAATAAATCTATAGAATAGAAGCATGAGGTTTATACTTTATTTTGTGCAAGAATTTATACCCAAGACAAACATAAAATCTTTCAATTAAAAATAAGAAATTAATATCATAATGAACATAAATTTACAAAATCGGTTACAAATTTTAAACACTAATAACTCCACATTAATATGATGATTAAGATGAATCATTATTTTTAAAATAATACTACTCAAAAAAATAATAAGTTTCTTTAAATGTAAAATTTATTTGAAAAGCCTTAATATAAGTATAATATCAGAACCGAGATTTAGCAAAACATTGGAATTAAAAATATTTATTTTTTATTTTTTTAATAGGTACAAGAAATTTATAAATATATTTTTCTTATTATATCGTGAATTTGGTCACGAGTATCACATTTTTCATTTAACATTCGGCTATATATATATTTTCCTCAATATGCCAACAACACAACATAATATAATAATAATAATAATAATAATAATAATAATAATAATAATAATAATAATAATAATAATAAAATTTGGACCCTCCAGGACGGGACCTTGAGCCGGTGACCTCCTTGGCCTGACATAAAGTACGGTTCTGTTCAAAACCTCTAAAATGCCATAATTAAGTTATTTATGTTGTGCAATTAATTATTGAAAAGGATAGTCAATCTTTTGAGTTCTTTAGATGGCAAAATCAAGTCGTCGAGGTGATGAATAAATTAAACTCATTTATGGGATGGACAAAACGGCTCGAGGAGAAATATGGCTTATTTTGAAATCATTTAACTAGGTTTGGCCTAACATGCATTGTTTTTGGAATTCTAGAATTCAATTAAATCTAATAACTATATATTGGCTAAATTTATTTTAAATCTCTACACCTAAACTCAAAATTGTGTTCAGTTCACGTAAGAGAAAATATGTATTTACACTCCCTGCTCTAAAAGAAATATTTTTGCACTCCATAGACCCACATGTCATTTCACGAGTGAAAATCACTACAAAACAATGAAAATATGATATTAATATGTAATATTCGAACACTAACTGATTTAGATCTGATACAACATATAAGATTTTGAGTATAAAATCTGAACATTCTTACAACATATGTTTGAGTAATCAAAAATCATATATTTTTATCAAATCTAAAACATTTAGGGTTCGTTTGGAGTAGGGGTGGAATAGGGTCGGACCCGTCCCGTAAACCCCCTACCCAACTCCCGTCCCGAAAAAAATCGGAAAACTTTTTTTTTCTCCTGATCCAGTACCCGAAACATTTCGGGACCTGACTATTCGGGATCCCGAATGTTCGGGATCCCGTCGGATAGGGAGAGAAAATCACGAATATTTTTTCATGTTCAAGATTTCGTTCAAAAAATAAAAAAAAATTGTGATAATTTTATTAAATATACTATTTAGAAACTTATATTTATAAATAAAAATAAATATTCAACTTAAAACATATAATATTAAAATATTCCAGATAATGTTTCAAAGTTTTGTTAAGAGAAAAAATGTATCCGATAAATATTAATAAAATGTTCGGATACAATTACTAAATAAATTTTGTTAAATAGATTGTCAAATTAATCTCTTGAGTCTTGTTCTACATATTTGTTCTAATTAGATAATTATAAATATTAATTAATTAAATTATTAATTTAATTTTTAAAAAAAATACACAAAAAGTAAAATGATATTACGTGATTTTACATTTTGATCGTCTTAACAATAAAAATTATGTGAATTAAGTCCAAAATTAAGTGTTATATGGGTTGAAAACTAATAATATTTAGCTTATTATATTAATAAAGTTATTAATAAAATATATTATTATATTATTTTGGGACGTGTCGGGAATCCCGTCGGGATAAGGTTTTATTCCCGATCTCGCTCTCGATATTAATCGGGATGGGAAAAATCCCGAAAGTTCGGGTCGGGAAAATTTTGGGTTGAGATTTTTTCGGGACGAGAATGAGATGGGATTCGGGAAGGGTCGGGATTTCAGGGATTTTTGCCACCCCTAGTTTGGAGTGAGTGATAAGATAAATAATATATAGATAAGTAATATATTGTAATAAAAAATAAATAAGAAATGATAGTTAATATAAGATTTGATTTGATTGATAGATTATAGTTTGTTTGATTAGATTAATTATATTTTATATAAAAATAGTAAATTACCATGTTATCCTCTTAATAATTAATAAAATATGAATAATATTATTTATAAAGGGTAATATAATAATTTAAATTCAATGATTTGATTGATTTAAGATAAGTAATTAATGATTTGATTGATGTGAGATAAATAATTGAAAGATGGATAAATCATATTGCAAAAAAAAAAAACATGAGACTGAATAAAATAATTTATACCTAGATTAGTAATATGCCAAATCAAACAAACACTTAGTCAAATAAAAATCATATATTTGTATCAAATCTAAAATATTTAATACTCAAATATCGTATATTAGTATCATATTTTTAATATTTTTTACCGATGTTCGTCCAAAAAAGACAAAACGTCTCATTAATATCAATACATGTATAAATGTTTAAGTATTCAAAAATCATATATTAGTACTAGATTTGAATCAATTGCTGCTCAAATATCATATGTATACGTGTATCATATTTTTAATGTTTTGTACGTACCGACTTTCATCCGAAAAAAAAAATATATGAGTTGAGGGAATGCATAAACATTTTTTGTGAATCAGAGGGTGTAAACACATATTTTTTCTGACAGAAACTGAAGGTAAAATTAAGTTTGGGTTTAGAAATTTAATGTAAATTTATAACTATTTTATTGAGAAAATGGAAAATTAATAAATAATTAAATATATACATTTAAAAAAAATGTTCGTTTTATTATAGAGTGATCAGAAAAACGGAGTACCGTACGAGTCATTCCTAAACCATAAATGGTGGCATGCACCTGGTGGAGTTAAGCCCTTGGATCAAGAGAGGGCCCACATGATAACATGTGGGTCCCACATATTTTAATGTGGGCCCTATTGATCCAAGGGCTATGCTGCACCTGGAGAAGATCTCCAAGTGCAGCATAGTCTCACCCTTGGATATGTAGTGAGGGTACGTATTTCTCGCATGGTAAAATCTTATTAACCCTGATTGCCGATGGAGACGCAATTCTAAGGCATGGCCAGCCAACCTAGCCAACCTTCAAAAGGGTTAATTTCATGCTAGCATAAGGATAATATCCTAATATAAGATCCAATGACCCAAAATTGATTAAGAAATGTAGGGTCCATAAAAATATGTGGATCTCACATGTTGAAATTAAAATTGAACCATTGGATGTAGTGTAAGGGTACTACCCTTACGCTAGCCTTCAAAAGAATATTCCAATTTCAGATATATATTTTCTAAAAATTCGAACTTAATTGTTATAGCATTACGGTTTAGCTGAAAAAGACATTATTATAGATTACTATCTTTTATGACATTTAATATGCAAATCAATCCGATTAGATGTTAATTAATCATATAATTTCATTTTATTTAAAAAAAAAATACACCAGGAGAGGGGAAAAATTGAATATATATGCGATGTTCTTCATGATTTTGTAATGTCCAATTTTTCTTTTAATCGTTTGGCCGTTGAATTTATTTATTTTGGGAGTAAAACATGTAATTGTTTTTTTTTCGTATTGACATATTTAATTGGTTGGTGCACTATTATATTGTATAGAAGTATAAATTATAACAAGAAAAATTGACCCCCAAATAAATAGAACATAGTTTTTGTAAAAAAGAAAAGAAAATAACGAGTTAAAATGTGTTAAAAAAAAGGTCAAAAGAGGGAAATAAAAAAATAAAAAAATGAAAAATAAAAAGAAAGAATTAAAAATGTAAATTGTGATGAAAGCCCTTTTACTCCCACCGCATCCCGTGTGAGGATGCCCATGGTAGCTAAGGCCTCCAGGGGATCGATTCCACAAAAACTAATTAAAATTAGTTGTATATGTATGGTTTTCAAGTAGTTTTATGGTAAATGCGATAAAGATTGAAAGTGGAATTATATGTGTGTCATGCAAAATAGCTAGTGGCGCCTTGGTCGTCGATGCTCCCATTTAGGATCGTATATATCAATTCTCCATTAAAGGGTAATAATGATTAATTGGGTCATAAAAAAGACAAATGTGATCCTTTATCAAATTCAAAATATCCAAGTTTGAATTTTATTCTAGGCTAGAAGAGTCCCATTAATAGGCATGATGTGCCACATGACCCGAAAGTCCGAAATTAATGACACAATCTTATGAATTAATTTGGGCACGATAACTAAGGCTCAAGGGGGTTCTTGCCGGACATATACACTAATATATATTTGTATGCTTATACTTTACGCTGTTTAAATATATTTTGATATTCTACTGATAATCCGTTAAAAGATGTTTTAGTTACAATAGTGGAAATGTGGAATATCACTTGGGTTTTTATATTTTTTACGTTGCAACAAGTAAAACGTATACAAGCAATGGGAGGTTCATGAAATGCTAGCATAAGGTAATATTAATACTCTGATAATAGGCTCATAATATATCAAAAGTCAAAAGGTCTAATTTTATTTTTGTTACGTGAGATTCATACTCATTAATTGCTTAATATTAATTAAGACACTTTTCGCTCAACCACTTAGAATTCGAGATTCAACGCTATGCTTTCATGTTCAATTACAATATATCGTAATGGATAACTACTAGTTGTTGTATTGGATGCAAGCTACACCATAAACAAAGTTTTTTTTTAAAAAAAAAAACAATTAATTTGTTTTCCCAAATAGAATTTATCTCCTTTCGTTTTTCTGTCTACATCTAACCTATAAATATCTATTCTATGTTAAATAAAGAGAAAAGTTGAAACTGGACAAAAGACAAAAAATGAAAGCAAATACAAATTACAGAATTATAAAATGAAAATAATATACAAGTTACGGAGCTACAAATGAAAATTCACTGAAATAAAAATTAAAATGAATGACTCAAAAAAATTAATAAAAATTAAAAAAACATGCAAGTAATAGGACCGAAAATATAAATTTATTATTAACATAACCAAAAATAAAAAAGTGCAAATAACATGAAAAATGTAGTTCTCCTACATTATTATATGAGAAAATTACTCTTTTGGTCTTGTATGTTTGTCACTTTGCGATTTCAGTTATTTATATTTTTAGATTTCAGTTTTAGTCCGCTATCTTTATTTTTTTGGCAATTTTAGTCCTTTTTTCCAACGTGGCGCTGACGTGCACCGATTCAGTACTGATGTGGAGATGACGTGTACAGTGCCACGTAAGCATTTTCGAATAAAAAGGATCAAAATTGCCAAAAATTGAAATATGCAGAACTAAAACTGAAATATGAAAACATAGATGACCAAAATCGCAAAGTGACAAATATACAGGACCAAATTTACAGTTTTTCCCTCAAATTATTACATTGAAGCTCCGTAGAAGACTTAATCAAGTTAGTTAAAGACTCACTTTTTAATCTCTCAAAATTCAACAAATTAAAAACCAAAAAGTTTATTGATATTGTTCAAATTGTTCAAACCGAGTTTGAAAAGATAATCGAATTTGATCAATTATTAACAAAAATTATTCAAATTGGTCTTTTTTGTCACGCCCCGAAAACGGGGTTGGTTGACATCGGCGTTGTTTTCAAATAACATTTAAAAACAACAAGCCTCATAGTATAGACTTTAACCAAAAACCAGTATATTATTTCATGACAAATTTGTTCTTACATCCAATAAAGAAAATCATAAACCAAATACATCAGCGGAAACTAAAACTTATCATCACAGGGATAAAAACTCAAATAATAGCAGCACTTCTAAATTTATTCTTTTTCATCAGTCCAATATTAGCTAAGCTCTTCCTCTTCAAATTCTTCATCATTGTTATCTGGGAAAGGAAGTAAGGGGTGTGAGTGTTTTGGGAAACACTCAGCTTGTGGGGGCCAATCGTACACCATAATATCAAAATAAAAATATAACAAGAGTTCAAAGGTGACATGTCTCAAAGAATGTCGCAACATGGGTCACGACAATGAACAAACAGAATCCGAAACAAGGCATAAAAACATATCATAAATTGAGCATAAACGTATACAATGTACTGTTATTCATATCTTATCATAATGACCATGGGCTTTTACTGGTTTTGGGCTTCCTCTGGGGCCTTTTACTGTAAACGGGCTCCCTCTGGGGCCTTTTCCCACGCATGGGCTCCCTCTGGGGCCTTTTCCCGTAGACAGGCTTCCTCTGGGGCCTTTTCCCTCACAGGATTTTCTCAATGCGTCATTATTCAAATCAGAATCATCACAAACGAACATATCACATGGGTATCAATTGGAACGAAAAGGACAGAATGAATCTGAACAAAGGCTTAGCAAATGAATGCATAACGAATCATAAGGTACTTCAAAATGAAGCATAACAAGGGATTCATGTGGAACGAAACATATACGGAATCAAAGGAAATGAAACAAACAGTGTACGATCAAAACTTGAAACGGATACTTGGTGATTTCAAACAAGAATAAGACCAAACAAAAATTTCGATGGTTTCTTAGAATAATGTTTAGAGAATCAAAATGAACAAAAAGAGTCCAATAGAAACAAGACTCAATGATTTTCATCGAATTGAAACAAAGATGGCTTAAAGAAACAAAAATCCACTTACCGATTTGTTGCATGCGAAAATTAATATCACGAATAATCGAAGCTTGTACCAAAAATGTTAGAAGCAAATCTCGAAAATTCACCCTCTTGTTTTCCCAAAATTGGCAGATCAATGAACTTTTCTTTAAGCACCTTTCTTCCCAAATTCCTAGGCTTGATTCTCGAGCCAATTCCTTAGCCAATTATCTTCCCTAACTGCAACCTTAATTTCGAAAATATATGTAGAAAAATGGACGAAAGTTTTGGTGATTTTATAGGGCAAACAATATTAAATAATATTAAAAACGTAAGGTAGTGGGTAGAGGAAAAGTTAGGAAAATTTAATGACTATTTAGGATATAATTAAATTATGACTTGAAGACTAACTAATAATTCTAATAAATGTGAATTTAACTATATATATAAATAGGCTAATAATATATATATATATATATATGTGTGTGTGTGTGTGTGTGTCTATATATATATATATATATATATATATATGTATATATTCCCACAAGTTAATTTATTTTCTTGTAAATAAAAATAAATAAATCTATAGAATAGAAGCATGAGGTTTAGACTTTATTTTGTGCAAGAATTTATACCCAAGACAAACATAAAATCTTTCAATTAAAAATAAGAAATTAATATCATAATGAACATAAATTTACAAAATCGGTTACAAATTTTAAACACTAATAACTCCACATTAATATGATGATTAAGATGAATCATTATTTTTAAAATAATACTACTCAAAAAAATAATAAGTTTCTTTAAATGTAAAATTTATTTGAAAAGCCTTAATATAAGTATAATATCAGAACCGAGATTTAGCAAAACATTGGAATTAAAAATATTTATTTTTTATTTTTTTAATAGGTACAAGAAATTTATAAATATATTTTTCTTATTATATCGTGAATTTGGTCACGAGTATCACATTTTTCATTTAACATTCGGCTATATATATATTTTCCTCAATATGCCAACAACACAACATAATATAATAATAATAATAATAATAATAATAATAATAATAATAATAATAAAATTTGGACCCTCCAGGACGGGACCTTGAGCCGGTGACCTCCTTGGCCTGACATAAAGTACGGTTCTGTTCAAAACCTCTAAAATGCCATAATTAAGTTATTTATGTTGTGCAATTAATTATTGAAAAGGATAGTCAATCTTTTGAGTTCTTTAGATGGCAAAATCAAGTCGTCGAGGTGATGAATAAATTAAACTCATTTATGGGATGGACAAAACGGCTCGAGGAGAAATATGGCTTATTTTGAAATCATTTAACTAGGTTTGGCCTAACATGCATTGTTTTTGGAATTCTAGAATTCAATTAAATCTAATAACTATATATTGGCTAAATTTATTTTAAATCTCTACACCTAAACTCAAAATTGTGTTCAGTTCACGTAAGAGAAAATATGTATTTACACTCCCTGCTCTAAAAGAAATATTTTTGCACTCCATAGACCCACATGTCATTTCACGAGTGAAAATCACTACAAAACAATGAAAATATGATATTAATATATAATATTCGAACACTAACTGATTTAGATCTGATACAACATATAAAATTTTGAGTATAAAATCTGAACATTCTTACAACATATGTTTGAGTAATCAAAAATCATATATTTTTATCAAATCTAAAACATTTAGGGTTCGTTTGGAGTAGGGGTGGAATAGGGTCGGACCCGTCCCGTAAACCCCCTACCCAACTCCCGTCCCGAAAAAAATCGGAAAACTTTTTTTTTCTCCTGATCCCGTACCCGAAACATTTCAGGACCCGACTATTCGGGATCCCGAATGTTCGGGATCCCGTCGGATAGGGAGAGAAAATCACGAATATTTTTTCATGTTCAAGATTTCGTTCAAAAAATAAAAAAAAAATTGTGATAATTTTATTAAATATACTATTTAGAAACTTATATTTATAAATAAAAATAAATATTCAACTTAAAACATATAATATTAAAATATTCCAGATAATGTTTCAAAGTTTTGTTAAGAGAAAAAATGTATCCGATAATTATTAATAAAATGTTCGGATACAATTACTAAATAAATTTTGTTAAATAGATTGTCAAATTAATCTCTTGAGTCTTGTTCTACATATTTGTTCTAATTAGATAATTATAAATATTAATTAATTAAATTATTAATTTAATTTTAAAAAAAAATACACAAAAAGTAAAATGATATTTCGTGATTTTACATTTTGATCGTCTTAACAATAAAAATTATGTGAATTAAGTCCAAAATTAAGTGTTATATGAGTTGAAAACTAATAATATTTAGCTTATTATATTAATAAAGTTATTAATAAAATATATTATTATATTATTTTGGGACGTGTCGGGAATCCCGTCGGGATAAGGTTTTATTCCCGATCCCGCTCTCGATATTAATCGGGATGGGAAAAATCCCGAAAGTTCGGGTCGGGAAAATTTCGGGTTGAGATTTTTTCGGGACGAGAATGAGATGGGATTCGGGAAGGGTCGGGATTTCAGGGATTTTTGCCACCCCTAGTTTGGAGTGAGTGATAAGATAAATAATATATAGATAAGTAATATATTGTAATAAAAAATAAATAAGAAATGATAGTTAATATAAGATTTGATTTGATTGATAGATTATAGTTTGTTTGATTAGATTAATTATATTTTATATAAAAATAGTAAATTACCATGTTATCCTCTTAATAATTAATAAAATATGAATAATATTATTTATAAAGGGTAATATAATAATTTAAATTCAATGATTTGATTGATTTAAGATAAGTAATTAATGATTTGATTGATGTGAGATAAATAATTGAAAGATGGATAAATCATATTGCAAAAAAAAAAAACATGAGACTGAATAAAATAATTTATACCTAGATTAGTAATATGCCAAATCAAACAAACACTTAGTCAAATAAAAATCATATATTTGTATCAAATCTAAAAGATTTAATACTCAAATATCGTATATTAGTATCATATTTTTAATATTTTTTACCGATGTTCGTCCAAAAAAGACAAAACGTCTCATTAATATCAATACATGTATAATGTTTAAGTATTCAAAAATCATATATTAGTACTAGATTTGAATCAATTGCTGCTCAAATATCATATGTATATGTGTATCATATTTTTAATGTTTTGTACGTACCGACTTTCATCCGAAAAAAAAATATATGAGTTGAGGGAATGCATAAACATTTTTTGTGAATCAGAGGGTGTAAACACATATTTTTTCTGACAGAAACTGAAGGTAAAATTAAGTTTGGGTTTAGAAATTTAATGTAAATTTATAACTATTTTATTGAGAAAATGGAAAATTAATAAATAATTAAATATATACATTTAAAAAAAATGTTCGTTTTATTATAGAGTGATCAGAAAAACCGAGTACCGTACGAGTCATTCCTAAACCATAAATGGTGGCATGCACGCTGGGTCATGCTTCGCTAGGACCACAGAAACAAACAATAATGCATATATAATGCCCCGCACCTTTTGCATGCAACATAATGTACAAGTCACCCATTTTCACACATTTTCCATCTTAATTAATAATTTGAAGATATTTTCCAAGATTTTAAGACAACTTTGTAGTATTTGTCAGTTTATTTGAAACGCTGAGTTCTAGTCAACTGTGCTGTGGTATCCATCCCCTGCAACTCAGAAGATATAATTTTTTCTCCGGATAACATACAAATGGGAAGCTTGCTCGATCAAAATGACGAAGCAGCTCATGAAGTTGCAGTGATAATGGTGCCATTTCCATCTCAAGGGCATCTCAATCAGCTCATGCAACTCTCTTGTTTGATATCCAATTATGGGCTTCAAGTACACTACATCGGATCTTCCATCCACATTCGCCAGGCCCGAGTTCGTGTCAATGGATTAAATCCCCAGGATTTATCTAAGATCCATTTTCATGACATCCCAATTCCATATTTTGAATCTCCTCCTCCAAATCCTGATTCTTCCAGCAAGTTCCCGGTGCAGCTCCAACCGGCCTGTGATGCTACGTTGAGCCAGAGACAGCCGGTTTTCGAATTCCTGCGAGGAATTGCCAAGAAATCTAAGAGGGTGGTAGTGATACATGACCCTCTAATGGCTGCTGTAGTCCAGGATGTTGTCTCCATACCCAATGCAAAATCCTACGTTTTCAACTGTTTATCAGCCTTTGCTCTTGCAGCTTATACATTGGGAAAAATGGGGAAACGGTTCCCGTTCGAGGTTCCAAAAGAATTTCCACCTTTTGAAAGATGTTCATCAGATGATATCATGAATTTTGCAGCACTGCAATCTGAGTCTTTGCAGTATAGAGCTGGAGATATATACAACTCCTCCAGATTGATTGAAAGCCCTTACTTGGACATTATGGCGAATAGAGAGATTGCAGGTGATAGAAAAATTTGGGCCATCGGACCCATAATACCAACCAATTTTCCTTCTCGTGACAATGACATCCCACCGAAATGTTTACAGTGGCTCGATCAACAGGGGCCAAGTTCTGTCATTTATGTATCATTTGGAACAACAACTTCTCTCTCCGATGAAGAGATAAAAGAGCTGGCAATGGGATTAGAACAAAGCGGACAGAAGTTTATCTGGGTTCTAAGAGATGCGGATAAAGGCGACATTTTTAGTACTGGCGAAACGAGGCGAGCAGAGTTGCCAAAAGGGTTCGAAGAGAGGGTGGAAGGGGTTGGAATTGTGGTGCGAGATTGGGCGCCGCAGCCGGAAATTCTCGCGCATCCGGCGACAGGTGGGTTCATGAGCCATTGCGGATGGAATTCGTGCATTGAAAGTGTTACAATGGGTGTGCCAATAGCAGCATGGCCAATGCACTCAGACCAACCAAGAAATGGTTTCCTTATAGCTGAGATCATGAAAGTGGGGATTGTTGTGAGGGAATGGGATCCAAGTGGAGAAGTGGTGAAGGCTTCGACCATCGCCAACGTTGTGAAGAAATTGATGGCATCTGAAGATGGAGAAACCATAAGGAAGAGGGCCGAGAAGTTGGGTGCTGCCTTGCGACGGTCGACCGAGGAAGGCGGTGCTTCTCGGCTCGAGCTCGACTCGTTTGTGGCTCATATCACCATGTAAAGCATTAATTTGTAGCCTAGCCAGCGATCGAGTAATTAGGTGTCGGGTGTTACGCTTATGAATCTGGTTCGAGTTATAATATTATGCATGGTGTCGGATGGTCATGTAAGGAATACTTGCGAGTAATTGAATAATTGTGGTCTCCGGAAAATGAATGAATGAATGTGGTGTTTTTTATGTTTACTTTGGACCATATGAATCACTAAACCAAATAATGGGTTTTCTATATATTTTGGTGAAATTTTGTAGTTTGTACCTCACAGCCGATTGGCGTTCCTATTGTGTCTGCTTTGTATTGTTCAGTGATTGGGATTTTTTTTAGTTGCATATTAACAATTATGATTTCTTCACAATGAATATATGAATTAAATACATCTTGTAACGGCCGAAGGCAATGACGAATACCACAAAAACTAATTTAATTAAGAAGTAGTTGTCAATCTATGGTTTATAAGTTTACTAAAAAAAAAAAAAAAAAGAGAATTATATTTTGGTCCTTTAATTTACACATTTTCTATTTTTGGTCATGTTAAAAGTAAATTTGCAATTTTAGTCATGTAATTTTCATTTTTTTTTTTATTTTTATTCCTATTAACATTGAATTCGCATTTTTAATCCTTTAACTTACATGAGTATTTTCATTTTAAGTCTTGTTAACACTGAATTTACATTTGTAGTCCTGTAAATTGCACTCTTTTTCACTTTTAGTCCAGTTAACACTGATTTTTCATTTTTTTGTCATGTAAATTTCATATATTTTTATTTTTAGTCATATTATCGAGAATTTACATTTTTAATTCCATAAATTGCATACTTTTTTATATTTTTAATCATAATATATTATGATTTACATATTTTAAAACTTTTAAAATTTAAATGAATTAAATTAAAAAAACAATCAACTAAAAATTATTCAAAATATTTTTACACTAAATATCATCTTATAAAATACATAATATAAATAAAACTATAAATAATACTATTAAAAATGAAATTCACCTTTAATATGACTAAAAATAAAATTAAAAAATATACGGAAGTTGCAGGACAAAAAAATAAAAATTCAGTGTTAACGAGACTAAATATATAAAAAAAAATACAAGTTACAATACTAAAAATGTAAATTCAGTGTTAACAGGACTTAACATAAAAAAATCATGTAAGTTACAAGACTAAAAATGCGAATTCAATGTTAATATGACAAAAAAATAAAAAAAAAAGAATGCAAGTTACAGAACTAAAATTGTAAATTTACTTTTAACAGAACAAAAAATGTACTTCTCCAAAAATATATATATACGTGTCGAAGGTCGCAAAAATTCAATTTGAAATAAAATAAGTTAATTCAATAAATGAAAATGACAATTGTTTATTTCACAGGAAAATTGCAATTTGAGTCTTGCAAATTGACATGTTTCGAGTTTTAGTCATGTAATAGTTTTGTTACTTTTTTGACCAAAAGCTACTCGAATGACCGATTATTATTTATTTGACAGTATGTTCTCTTGTCAATATTTGTTTTAGTTCCTCGTGCAACAATAATGTTTGGATAGATTTTTTTTTTCTCGAGAAAAAGTTAATATAGATTAATTTTTATATATCTTGAAAAAAAAATAATTAATTGTATTAATAATTTCAATTTCCAAGGAATTTAAGCTAGGTAGCGCGCGCATACAAAATGACTGAAATAATTCGAGTATTGGAAAATATAATCATGTCATGTCCATATAAATTAAACCCAAAAATTAACAGTATGGGAACATTTGTAAACTCATAAATCAACTCACTCTTTTATGTACAGAAGATGCATAGATTATAAAAAGGGGGAAAAATATGGATAGTAAACTAGATATGATTGAGAATGGTAATATCAATATTTTCAAAACTAAACTGGACCGGTTGATTCGACCGAGAACTGGTCACATATCCGATATGAAACATGCAAAAAAATTATTTTAACGATCACATCGGTTAGAATCGATCAAAACCTATCAAGAACCTGAACCGGCTAAATTTTTTAATTTTTTGGAAAAATAATTTTTTATTTTTAAAATTTAAAATTTAAAATTTTATTATATATATGATTATTTGGAATTTGCATTTTGTTAAAATTTTATTTAATAATCTTATATTTTTTAATTAATTAATTTTATTTTTAAAAATATATATAATTAATTGATATTTTTAATATATTTATATATTTATTTAGTGTCCAAACTATGATAAATATATTTTTATACATTTTTTAGGTTTTAAAAAATTTAAAATATATTATTCATCATATTAAATTATATAAATTGTTTTTCTGTCCGACCTTCCGGTTAAAACGATACGACCAATTGGATAATTATTTTAAGATAGACCGGTTTAATTACCGATACAATCAAAA
This sequence comes from Henckelia pumila, assembly GCF_033568475.1. Classification (NCBI taxonomy): domain Eukaryota; kingdom Viridiplantae; phylum Streptophyta; class Magnoliopsida; order Lamiales; family Gesneriaceae; genus Henckelia; species Henckelia pumila. The sequence goes on along the minus strand of NW_027331857.1, from coordinate 4,889,210 downwards.
CATTAGGTAATATATATGGAATTGTGGGTTGGTCGATGCTCCCAAATTTTATTTTATTTTTTTGACAAAAAGGCTCCCATATTGAATAGTATATTGAGTCTTCTCCCAAGAATTGTAATTGAGTCATGATTATTTCGTCATATATGATCCTATATTAATTGTGTTACATAAAAAAAAATTATCAAATTCAAAATTTCTGAGTTTCAAGTCTAGACTAGGCTAGAGTCCCCTTACGTGCCACATGACCCCAAAGTCCGAAATTAATAAGTCCATATTTATTTACAAAGGACACTCTTACTTAGCTTGGGCTCGACAACTAAGGTTAGCACGTGGAAAAATGGGGTTCTTGCTGGCCATATATAGATACCAATATTTGTCTGCTTATGCTTATACTTTACGTAATTTCTTTAACATGTTTTGCTATTCTAATCATCCGTGAAAAGATGTTTTAGTTACAGTAGTGGAATATCACTTGCTTTTCATCTTTTAATTAAGTCGCAAAATGTCAAATTTATGCATGTAATTGGAGGTTGGTGAGATACTGGCACAACAGTAATACGTTTGCATTATCTTCAAGGGTTCAATTTTATTTTGGTCCCGTGGGGCTTATACTAAATTACTAATGAATATTGCTCATTAAATTAAACACTTTTCGCTCAACCACTTTTCGAATTCGAGATTCCACTATATTTTCATGTTCAATTACAGTATATATATATATCAACAAGAAATACTGATAATAGTCTGAAACCATGCATTGTGGTCACGTGATCATAATCAGCTTCGCCAGGAATTTAAAGAAAAATCCAAGGTGTGCAGTAACTTGTCATTGATTATTTCAATGGAAGGTGCACGAGACACATGTATGCGTATGTGTATCAAAGAAACAAACAATTAATTGCATATATGGTACCAAAGTATAGCAAAATTCCATTTTTTTCCTTCTATATATTTAGTTTAATGTGAAGTTTATGACATTGGATTAATATCACGTACAAATATTTCAAAAATGCTGCCAAATTTTTTTTTTTTTTTTTGTATAAAATAAGTTAGATAGAAACATTAATTATGGACCCGCAATATGAGTTCTATATAATATGAGTTCCCAGCCAATATCCCACACAACTCACAGAAAACATTTCATTTCCAGGCAAGAAACTAACTTCATCGAATCAATCGAAAATGGGAAGCTTGCTCGATCAAAACGATGCAGCAGCTCATGAAGTTGCAGTGGTAATGGTGCCATTTCCAGCTCAAGGGCATCTCAATCAACTCATGCAACTCTCTTGCTTGCTGTCCAGAAATGGGCTTCAAGTACACTACATCGGATCATCCGTACACAATCGCCAGGCCAGAGTTCGTGCCAATGGATTAAGTCCCCAAGATTTATCCAAGATCCATTTCCATGACATCCCAATTCCAAGTTTTGAATCTCCTTCTCCGAATCCTGATTCTTCCCGCAAGTTCCCCGGGCAGCTCCAACCGGCCTGGGACGCGTCGCTGAGCCAACGACAGCCGGTTTTCGAGTTCCTGCAAGAACTCGCCAAGAAATATAAGAAGATTGTTATCATACACGACCCTATGATGGCTTCAGTAGTCCAGGATGTTGCCTCCATACCAAATGCAGAGTCCTTTGTTTTTAACTGTTTCTCTGTCTTTACTAAGGCAACTCATACCTTTGAAAGAATAGGGAAACGGTTCCCGTTGGAGCTTCCGAAAGAGATGCCACCTTTTGAAGGGTGTGCATCGAATGAGGTCGTTGAATTTTTAGCTCTACAATCTGAGTATTTGAAGTATAGAGCTGGAGATATATACAACTCCTCAAGATTGATGGAAGGGCCGTATTTGGATCTTTTGGCGAATAAAGAGATTGTTGGTGATCGAAAAAGCTGGGCCATTGGACCAATAATCCCACCCAAATTAGCTTCAAGTGACAGCCCACCAAAATGTTTGCAGTGGCTGGATCAACAGGAGCCGAATTCTGTCATCTATGTATCATTCGGGACTACAACTTCTCTTACGGATGAAGAGATAAAAGAGCTAGCTTTGGGATTAGAACAAAGCAGACAGAAGTTTATCTGGGTTCTAAGAGATGCGGATAAAGCAGACATATTTGCTGGAGAAGCGAGGCGAGCAGAGTTGCCAAAAGGGTTCGAAGAGAGGGTGGAAGGGGTTGGAATTGTGGTGCGAGATTGGGCGCCACAGCCGGAAATTCTTGCTCATCAGGCAACAGGTGGATTCATGAGCCATTGCGGCTGGAATTCGTGCATTGAAAGTGTTACAATGGGTGTGCCGATAGCAGCATGGCCTATGCACTCAGACCAACCAAGAAATGCCTTCCTCGTAACTGAGATACTGAAACTGGGGATTGTTGTGAAGGAATGGGATCCAAGTGGAGAAGTGGTGAGGGCTCAGGCTATTGCGAATGTCGTGAAGACGTTGATGGCATCAGAAGACGGGGATGAGATAAGGAAGAGAGCTGAGAAGTTGGGTGCTGCCATGCGACAGTCGACCGAGGAAGGCGGTGTTTCTCGACTCGAGCTCGAATCATTCATCATTCATATCAACAACGGAAAGTAATTATTGCGAATAGGAAAGAAGTATTATTGTCATCTGTAATAAAAAGAATCAAACTATCTGTAGACGCAAGTAATCTTTATCATCTTATATGCAAAAGAAAAGAAAAAAAAAATTATGACCACTTACTGCTACTAGTCTCTACTGTTGGATTGATAAATGATATGTTAGGAGGCTAGAAATTACATTTGGTATAATTAGATTATAATACGTATTTAGTTGCACGACGACTAGTTTTTTGAAGATGAAGTACATCGCAAAGTATTCATCACAAGATAAATGATCATTTTCGGAGTTGACTTGTGGAGACCAAGGAAGATAATATTTCCGTATACTCATAATTCAATTACCGGTCGCTAAGTCTACCATGTCGAGGCGAAAGAAAATTTAACCTTGTAGATTTCATGTCATGCTCAAATTTGAGCAGAATGCTCCATTCGATTCATCCCATGAAATTTTTTTTTTACACGTCAAATATGAGTTGGTAAATAGTAACTATTTTCCTTCTATACACTAGAACTATATTTCTACATTATCTCCAGATATCTGCTTGTAACATCCTAACAAAATAACACAATTAATACATTCAATTTCCCTCAATTACCTTCATTCCTACCACCAAAAATGCAAGGGGGAAGCTCAACTTCGACTCTTGTCTACTGTACATTGGTCCGGTAACCTTCTTCAGCAGCCAGTGTTCAATATACAAAACTAGGAAGTTTAGATCGGAGTATCTGCTGTACAGGTTCAGGGAACTGGTGCGATTTGATTCTGGTCTTGAAATACAGGAGGGATAGCTGTAAATGCAGGCTCAATGGTTTCATTTAAGCTCTTAGTCGGTCTTTTCAACCTCTTTGGTCTTTCCTGCTGCAGGCTGTCGCTGTTTTGCATCAGAACATCGTGTTCATAGTCCATTATCATTGAGTTCGGAGACGATGAGGTCACAATCTTAGAACTCTTTTGTGGCCTTGATTTTTGCTCCACCTGCTTGCCCGTTGCAGCTTTTCTCTGCATATACAACTAGGAATTAAGCAAATATACAGAACACAAGCTGAAATTAATCAAATCTGACCCATTCTTGCATATCTTAAGAGATCAAGAAAACCAGTAACGAAACTTACCCACATAAACGGTAACTTAGAAAACTGGAAATTTACAAATTGCAATCAAAGATTCAAAATGATGTCGAATGTCACCTTTTTGTTGGTAGGTTTTGGTTTATCGGGTTCAGGAAGCTCAGATTCACTACCATATCCAGGGTTTGTAAAATCCTCAATAGATGCACCACCTCCTTCGGCATCAACTCGTATCCCCTTTGTTCCACCTTTCTTTTTTTGCCTATCTTTAGCCTGGTAACAGAATAAAGCATTAGTAATTCAATATCATCGCAAGTGCTTCTGAATTTAAGCTTGAGCTATTTCAAGGAGTTATTTCCCACCTGTTGCGAAACTTCTTTTAATTTTTGTTCGAGTTGAGCATCATCTATTAACAATGATACAACATCTTCAGGAGCCAAAAGATCACCCTGAACATGGCCACCCGTCATGACAAGCTGCTGCACGGTGCTTTTCTGACTAGCTCTCTGCAAAATTTTTTCCTCAACTGTTTCTTTACATATTAAGCGATAAACAGAGACCTACATGATGAAAACAAATGATGAAAATTTAGAAACATTGATAGAAAAATCAAAAGGCCAATTTTGAGAACAGTGATACATGAAGAGAGGTGAAAAGAGTAATACATAATTGTGAAGATTTTGAGAAATTAAAACTCATCTCATACTTCTAAACATTTGTCAGGAAAATATACATGATTTCATCAAATGCGAATAAATCATGCTTCCTTGGAGATGGATGCCAGCTGCCATAATATTAATGTGTGCTTATATTCAATGCTTAGGAAAACACAACCATAAAATAAACTAAAACCATAATACTTTAAAATGAAGATATCCGATTGCTTTAATGAAAGATCATTCCAAGAAAACAAATGATGCAAGAAAGATAAAAAGCTGACCAAAAATAAGATTAGAATTCTATGGTTTTTTTTAGAATGATTGATTCTAATTATTTCAAACGGTAAGTAAAATAAAAAATGAACTGACATCCTTAGTTTGACCCAGACGGTGAGCTCTGTCCATTGCTTGTAAATCCAACGTTGGATTCCAATCACTTTCATAAAATATGACAGTATCAGCAGCGGTCAAATTGATTCCAAGCCCACCAGCCCTTGTGCTCAGCAAGAACACAAATATGTCGTTCCTGCAGCGTACAGATCGTGTATTGTGGTAATTTCAGAAAAAAAAAATATTTACGGATGAAATAAAACCAGGACAACTGAGAAAATACCGATGCTGGAAGTCGTTGACCATGTCTCGACGATCCATTATTGTGGAAGATCCATCAAGTCTAAGGTACCTATATTTTCTATAGTTCATGTAATCCTGCAAAGCAGGCACCATGTGTAAGTAAGAGAATTCTACAGATAAATTAAAATTAATTTGAAAATCAACTGCCAAAAGAATATTCACAATGGCCAGTAAGTCATCTTGATCATTCAAAAGTTTTTCCAACAAGTGGTGAGTGGTCCTTTTCTAAAACTGATTGGTTATTCAAAGGCTAATACTAACTGAAATCAGACAGTCAGACGCAATCATGGTTCAAATTTTTATACTAAAATGCAAGCCCACGTTCTGGAAGACAAGATTTTATGGTAACTTTACTCGTATTTTTTAAAGAAAATGACAATATTAGTTCCTCCCAAAAGACGTAAATTAAAGCATAAATTTCAATAGATAAAAACTAAATGTTTGGAAAATATTTGTAGGTATTTTGCTAATTATATATGCAGATAATTATTCCAACCACATTCTCTTGATTCTGTGAATTCAAACTTTTTCCCATTTACTTATAAACCCAAAAGATATTCCATCCCAAAAAGCTTGCCTAATGAGTAGTATAACCTCATGGACATATGGGCTACTCTTTATTAGTTTTAATATTTGACGTGGGGCATTTGTAACATACACACTTCCTACGAATTTTCTAATTTCCATACACTTAATTTAGATATAATAATAGCTTTTAGAACAGTTTTTTAAATCAATAATGATAACAGCGATAACATGCTGAATGCCTACCTCATTCAAGGGTAATTATGGTTATTCATAAAGTTCTGGGCTAAGTTTGTAACTTTGTACATTCACAGATCTAATCAACCGGGGTATTGTTTAATTGTGTAAAAAAGGTTGACTAATGAGGGGACAATCTTACCAGGCCAATAAGACAGGAAAGAGTATTCCTACGACACATTTATAGAGAACAAAAAACCACAATTTAGTGATGTACCTTTGTCATATGGAAACATCATAAAAAATAAAAATAAAAAACCGACAATTTTTATAACAAGTGAAATCATCCTCAGTGAGAATTAGTTCCACTTACCTCAAGTATGTTCAACATTTTCGTCATTTGAGCAAAGAGGAGCACACGATGGTTTTCAGCACGCAAGCGTTTCAGCAGCACATCAAGTGTTTGAAGCTTCCCAGAGTCCTGAAGACATGGCAATGAAACTTTAAAGACAATCAAAGGTTATAGAACCATGAATAAGGACACGAGTGCATTGAGGAGCACAAACTGTAAGCATCTTTGCGGGGTCAAACGGTTGCATGGGCGGACAAGACCCAAATATCTTGTAAGTAAGCTGAAGAGCAGGTTGTGAAACAGGTAATTCAGCATCAATCTCTTGTATTAATTGGTGAGAACTTCCTGGCTTTCTTGGACCATTAAAGTCGGATGTTCGAGCAAACCCAGTCAACAATCTTTTAAGCCACGGATGATGCCACTCTTCAGCCATCATATATGCAAAGTTTCGATCGGAACAGTGGGCATTTATCTGATAGTAAACGTTAAATTTCAAGTTAAACTTCAACACTCACAGATTCATCATTAGTTAAGAACGATACAAATGGGTCAAATGCGCATTAGTTCTTACTGGAGGTGCTCTAGTCCTGGGAATGAAAGAGTATACTGAATGCAAAAGTTTAATATCATATAGAAGCCTGTCCTCATGAGATGTTATTAGAGCCTCGAAAGGAGTATCCCCAGCACCGGTTGAAAATTTCCTTCTTAGAGAATTCGTCTCTGATTTAGATGGAACCAGCAACATCCGTGTGACAGCTCTCACCTTTTCCTTGCCAATGTGAGTATAGTCACTATAATCTTCATCTTCCATCAACATGTCCAATAATCCATTCAAACATTCACGATCCGATCTCATGACAGAAAACAGTAATCTCTCCATAAATGACCCCATTGCCAAGAATGAAACTTCCGCTGGCGACAAATCAATGAGATGGGAAAATCCAAAAGTTCCACTTTGTAAAGAGGTATCGTCCGAACTGTAATCCGGCTGCAGTGTTGATCGACATATATTTTCTGGAGAAAATATGTTAAAAAGTTTATCAACTAGCACTCTGCTCAACCCTTTGGAATCACGGACAACTTCTTGGTACACGAGCTTCGGCATCTAAAATAAAATATGTTTATAATATGATCAAGTAATTGATGTTTGAAATCCGAAGTCGATAAATGAGAGAGCGTACGAGTTATATCACGTAGGGCCTAGGGGCTGCTTCATTAAAATTAGCCCTATTGGCTAAACCTGATCATGGATCTATATGTGTGCTTTTCCAATCATAAAAAAACATGCTCATAGAAAATGGGAGAAAACTTGGAAAATGGGTACAGCACAATGGTGTTCCTTACAATGAAAATTAGTAACATACAACAAACTTCTAAAATTACCTCATATACAATGGGATTTCTACCACCGGAATAACAAATGTCTTCCAATTCTCCAAAGGGAGGAGGAAGAAGAAAATTTGGTATCTCTCCAAAATGGAAATATATGCTTCCCTCGTTTCTCTCAAACAACTCCGGATGATTGCATACCTGGACAGTACCATTATCAAAAGCAACACTCTGAACTCAAATAGGTAATATTAATAAATATCCAAAAGGACTCAAATGTTATTCCCCTCATCCATGTTTAAATTCTCTGATTCCATTTTCAGGAAGTACACAAGTGACATCCCCATTTCTAGAAAAGGTAATTGACTTTCAATTTTTTCATCAATATAAATATAATGAATAAATATAGAAGGTGCGTGAGTATTTATTTGAGGGTACAAACAAGGCAAGCTAACTTTAGTTCAAATGAGTACCATGTATTTAATAAGAGTGTGCCTCAAGTCCTCAAAAGTAACATTATACAACAGGATAAACAAAAGTTTACCTTCCTCAGCTGGATAACAATATTCATCAAATTCATAAGCTTTTTCTCATTGAGATGTCCACGATTTCCATCAAACAACTCAGCCAGGGATATCTTATTCTTTATAGCCTGATAAAAAGCTTGCTGACGAGAACTTAATTTACAGTGCACTGTGATTTCCGTTTTCCCAGACAACTCAGAGATCACATCTTTCTTAACCCTCCGCAGCATGAAAGGCTTCAGAATTGCATGCTGTTTTCAAAAAATTTTGGGTGAGGCGAAGGGGAGGCCAACAAAATTCAGAATGCAAGAACACATGAGTCCAAAACACCTCAACTTTTTCCAATTTAGATCACCTCAAGTAACAAAACAACCCTCTTTTACAAACCAGAGCTTTACATGGAAATAAGTGAGATAATAAGCTGAGGAGAAAGTTGAGCTTGATGTCAAGTAAAGCTTAGTAGCATCAAGTATAGTTGCATTAATCAAGTAAAGCTTAGTAGCATCAAGTATAGTTGCATTAAGTGGTAATTACATTATCCACCCGAAGTTGAGCATGGTCAACAATTTGTAGTTGATGCAACATAAATACACTAAAGTAAAAAGTTAAAAATCCAGCAATTGCTCAAAGATTACATTTGATGAGCTACAACAAGAGATTTGAAGTACTCACCAAACGATTGAGCTGGTGCTCATTTAATGTACCTCCATGCTCTGCATGACTCTCAATTCTGTTTGTAATGAAAATAGTGTTTAAATAATATTTAATGTTCAAAGATATTGGCACCTAAACAGAGAAACATACCCTTTTGAGAACCACTCATTGAATTGTTCATGGCTATCAAATAGGGTTGGCATAATAAAATGTAGCAGAGCCCACAGTTCAGCCATATTGTTTTGTATTGGAGTGCCAGTTAGAAGCAGTCGATTACGACAATTGAAACTCAGCAATGTCTTCCATCTTATGCTGTTATAAAATATAAGAGACAATATAATCAATTAAATATATCTATGCAAACAATTGATGATGCTTTCACAAACAAGATTCATAAAACCAATCATCATTAATCAGGTTAAGGAAGGAACAAAAGTAGCTCAAGAAGCCATCAAATTAGCGTTTTAAAGAGCGGATCATGGTTACCGCAACAATAGGGTAGACAAGTTAAAAAAGAAATAACACCACTGCATTGTAAAGTTATTCCCTGATTTTCCATATCCCCAAACTGGAGATACCCTGGTCAAGTCTGCCATTTTTGGATAGCCAGGACCTGGTGTTGATTCGAATTTCAATCAACAAAAGTTCCGGTTAGCAAATGATTTTTGAGGATTCGAAGCTTGCATATAAGCTTTCTAATGAACATATCTAACAAGTTTTAGGGCAGGGCTGAGTACTCTGCATTGCGGATAAGGTTCTGGGCCTTGAGCGACGAGCAATAATGAAGGCAAAAATGAAATGCAAGTTTTATTTTGAAACAATTCAAAAAAAACAAAACCAATTCAATATAATTTAACCATTTGAACCCCATTACTACACTCCAATCATTCTATTTTTGCATACACATTATGGTTATAGTAAACCCGATGTCATTTCAAGCACATCAATTCTGCTTTCAAAACCAAGCATCATTTCAACAAAAAATTAATTGAAAATTTAACCACACCCCACATAAAAATGAAGAATTTTGTTTCACATCAGAATACATTCTTCTACAAGCCAGCACAAAAAAAGTAGAAATCCACTGGGCAAAAAATCAATAACATTTGATATTTATGTACTTCAAGTTATATTTATCTGTGCCCAAAGAAATTCATAAATGTAAATGGTCAAACCTGTTTGAACTTTTTATTGCCTGGGCTTCATCCAACACCATATATTGCCACTTGACACGCCGAAAGTATTTCTCATCAGAAACTAGCAGTTGGTAACTGGTAATTAGAATGTGAAATCCAGCATTCCTAAGAAGTTAATGAAAATTTCATTAAAAAAAGTTCATGTACTGCATTCTGCATACTACAACATTACAGAAATTCGAGGAATTGCCTCATACAGACGAAGGGCGAGAGTTCAAAAATGTATAAAGATCAAAGCAATTGTGAAGACCGAAAAAACATGAAACTACAGAACTCCTCCTTTTCCGCATCAGATGCTACACTAAATTAGCTTAATTTTGACAACTTATTTGAGATGATAATAATTTTATTCTTAAAACAAAATTAATTCCATGTATTTGAAATATCTGAAGAGTGGATGTGCAACATTCTACAATTACTAGATCAACGTGAAGACATTTGCATTTAATGGGGCAATATATGCAGTAAACAGTGCACTGTCGAAATATGTAAAAGAAAGCATCATTGGAAGGCACCCGTCCCTAGAGAAGCTACATCATAGTACATATGAATATCTGGCATATCACCATTCCAGTCTTTTAGCCCTTTCCAGAGTTAATTACTTCTACCTAGTTTCGCAGACACTGCATGTCTTTGATTAATTTGCTGTGCAATTCGACAAATTATCCCCCACTCCAGAGTTCATGAGAATATACAGGTTGAGCACTATCTACTGTACCATGCACTTAGTGAAGATGCTAGTACCCCAGAAATCATCTTCATTTATATCTGGGCAGTCATAATTCATTGCGTTTGCTGGATTGTTTGGTTGGAAAGAAACAGAAGGATATTTGAAGACGAGGAAGTTTCAACTGGGGAAATTTGGGATAAGCTAAAGCTGAGAGTTGCAGCTTGGTTACACATCTTAACAGATTTCCAATCCTTCTCAATCTTAGATTTGTATAGGGATTGGAGATTGATTTTGAGTTAGCTTAATACTAGAGAGTCCTGAGAGTTTTTGTGGACCACTGGTCCACCTATATTTGTAACTCCTTTATTATTTTAATAATATTTGTGTTTCTTATTAAAAAAAAATGTGGTCGCATGTGGATCTAGGCATTATAATTAGACATTCATGGAAAATTTTAAGTCCAGTAATTACCATTAAATCAACTGATCTCTCCCACTTCAAAAATTATTTTGGAATTCCATCACTTAACACACATTTCAAGTCGGTATACCAAATACCCATCTCAATCATGGTCACATATAAAGTATACGGGATACAAAATAAATTTGATCAAAACATGTTAAATCAACGTCACAGATACTGTGAATAGCTAAAGTATCATCTGATACATAGTGAACGAGAATAGCAACTGGATAAAATAGAAAGGCTTAGAATGAAAAATCACCTTCGGTAAAGACGTTTTGGGTTAATGTTCTTCCTAAGTACTGTACGGTCTTGAAGGCCACCCCAATATGGAAGAGTCTTCAGATCAGGGCAGAAGCGGCTGATTTCATCAGCCCAGTTATTCAGAACTGAAGCAGGAGCAACAACCAGAAAAGGCCCCCATATATTTTTTTCCTGCTCCAAAAACTGATAAATTCGAAACCAGGACCAACAGCCAGAACCAAAAGGAAAAAGGAAAAAAAAGAACATTGATTAATTACCTCAGCTAAATGAGCCAAGAATGCCATGGCTTGAATTGTCTTCCCCAGGCCCATTTCATCAGCAAGAATACCATTTAAGCCCTGGAAAAATGGTCACCTTAGTCGACCTTGGAGCAAAAATTGGGCAGACTTCTTAAAAGGGGGCAAAATTAGGAGTCTCTAGTTACCTGCTCATAGCAATTTACAAGCCACTGAAGGCCTTTCAGCTGATACTCTTTAAGAGAACCCTTGAATAACTCAGGTGTCTGCACTGTCGATGCCACAGGCATGGTTGATCTGAAAGCATCACAAATGAGTAGATTTGTAATCAAAAGACCATCAGTACATAGTCTTCAATATCGACACATGTTAAAGGTGGGAGAGCAGGTCCAGAGAATTTGTAGAGAGGAAAAAAGCGACTCACGGGTTCAATAAATCAATGTTGCTCGATTCAGCAACTGACGCATCTTGCATAGAGGCGTCTATTTCTATGGCCTGCCGTAGCTTCAAGCATTCGGTATCAAATGCATTTGTCATCTGTTTCTGCTTTGAAACTGCATCATGAGCTGCTTTCAGAGCTTCATTTCTCAGTTTAGCATCTTCAAGATCATCTTCATCCCCAGGCAGAGCTCCAGAAGAACCCAACAGCATTTCTTGATCATTAGAATTTTCATCACCTGCTGTAAATGCTTCAGAGGTTTGAGAAGTCTTATTCTGCATGAAATGGCTGTAAAGTTCAGTTTGTGACAGTAGAAAATTGAGCCTCTGTTGTTGCCTCTTTGCTTCTCGAAGTTCCTGTTCTCGCTTCAATGCTTCTGCAGCTTCTCTTTCCTCTCGTTTCCTCACTTCCACCTCAATAAAGAATATCACAAAGATAAGCATTTTTCTGATTAAGTAGGTATCACGAGACTAACAAACCACAGATAAGAAATTTTTGAAAAGTTACTGCCATTGATAGAACTTAACAGGTGGTAGATCTATCATCTGCGAGAGTCATATGTGTAAGGAAACCTGTGGACCATGATTCCAAAAGGTGAACAAAACCACTAAGATACTTACCATCTCCTTGTCAACTCTCTTCCAGAACAATAGCATGTCTCTTGCCAGTTTTCGAGTTCTGAGTGCGGCACCCCTCATCAATTTCAAGGATCTGCTGACCTTCATTTTAACCTGAAAAGAAAAAATACTGAAGCTGTGGAGCAAAACTGGAGCACTAAAAAGTGGCATAAACATTTGCCACAGCAAAATGACAAGGAATATAAATAATAATGAAAAAATACACGCAGAAAGCTATCTAGCAGCATGTACCTCTCTCTGACAGGATTCTGAGAATCGTTTTGCATCCGTCAGTTGCTTTCGGTGGAAGCTAGTGAAATTCCTATGATGTTTGGGAATGTCTTTCCTCACCATGCTAACCCAATATTTTACAGTCTTCTCAATCTCCTCCCTCTCTATAACAGAAGGGTCTTTCTTCATCTTAGGCCTTCTGGGTAAACTACGTTCAATGATCTGGAGATCATCACACCAATATTGTTAACATCATTCACATACATTCACTGTGCCATAAGGCTAGAAATAGAAAATTTTCTGACCTCGTATGTATCTCCTCTTTCCAAAACCTTCACATAAAAAACCTGCAACACACCACCATCAGACAAAATTGACCTTCGGATTCCTCCAGCAGCCCCCTCTGGGATACCATTTGACTGCAATGCTGCTTCACTTATTGTTAGACAAAAATTTTCAGCTGAGTTATGACCTAACTGGGCTTTCAATTTTGCCTGAAGAGATTCATACTGGGGCTTGCAGTCGCCCATCCCTGCCCTACTTCTTTGCCGAAACCTGTTATCCGAAGCCATCATTGCAGCCAATGATCCCAAATCAAGAGTCCCCTTCAGGTAAAACTCCTCAACTTGGATGTCTGACATGCTTGGCAAGTTCAATGATGACGAAAGCTTTTCATATGGTAGAGGGATTCTGTAAGTGATTCCATCCCCGATATCCAAGAAAGAAGGTTCAAGATTTGTTCTGTAATTTATACCAACGAATAAGATTCTACCCAAGTTCAGGTTCAATAAAAATTACTCAAAAAATCTCATAACACATGCTGTCGACTCTTTAATCAATGGTTAGTGGTTACAACATTTCAAATATACTACTTGACTTCTACCTTGCAGGTACTGAAAAATATTACATCAAGATAAATCATTTATTTTAAACTTCTTTTGTTCAAATAGAACTTCTCGTTATTGCAATCTATCAACACTCAGATAAATGATTATACCTATCATGCATTTCCACCTCCTGATATGAATTATGTTTTCATCTTCTTCATGCAAATACCGGTTTCCAAAAAAGGTAAAAGAACAAAGTTAACTTATTTTTACAATTCTTTATGTGATTAAGAAGCCTAGTAGCCTACACATATCTTCTAACATCTTATAATGCTATCATGGAGTGATTTGAAGCTTCTCTGCTCTTTGTTTTTTCCAGTATTGCTGGAAACATATCCTATAACACTGTGGGGCAGATTGATCATTGATGCCTGTTTGAAATCGAATACGATATAATGAAATGAACTCTTCCACCAACCTTTTCCAAGTCGGAGGGAATATGAAACAGTTACCAATAGAAACCATTATGCAAATTTCAGTTACAGGTGTAAAAAAAGATCAGCACTTGGGCGCCAATACTGTGAAAGTTTTAGGAGTTATTCAGAACAGAGCACTATAAGAGGGGGAGCCACCTAGACACCTCAGGAGTAATAGCATGACCATTCTTGTACTAAATCTCTCCTACAAAGATTTTCCGGTCCATGTGAGATTTTCTAAAGTTTGTAGAAAGTACTATGGACTCCTCTCGATTTTGGATAGCCATAAGGATTGAACAGGATGTAGGAGAAATTATTAATGGTGGTCATTGTGTAGAATTTTGCTAGCATATGCCTTTGATTTAATGGGCCTGGGAGTGAGATATGCAGTACATTTATAGTGTAATTCTGACCCACATGACACAGCCTCACTATGCACTTAAATAGTATAATGCTACTTTGTCAACATGGTCAAAGATTGACTTAACAGCCCAATCAAAGTCAAAAGGTCTAAACATCTCACTGAATGACCAACCAATCATCTCAGTACATTGTACCTGGAACTTATACAAATAGATATAGCACATATTTAAATCATATCAGACTATCAGTTCACACTAACATTGTCAACGGAGACAATAAAATTCAAATGTTAGTGTATCTTCATAAACAAAAACAATTCAATCAAATATAAAACGCATTGATAGAAGATAATCAAATGAGAATAATTAAATAAAAGGACACAAGCAAACCTGGCAGCACCATATTGCAGCCCAATATCAGATTCTAAATAATTTCCCAACTTTTGGGAACCGATATTGAGAAAATCCGAAGCTGGTTCAAGCTTGTGTGGCCCTACTCTGTTATCACCAGTTGTTTTCTGCTCTTTTAGCCCAATACCACTTTTCATCACTGGTGTCCCAGTTTTAGCAGACGCTGGACTTTGAGAAGAGTTGTTCACTCTCCTTCTGTACTTTTGAATATGATCTCCTAGCATTGTTCGATACCGTTCCTCTGAGATATAGGGACTATAATTACCAGCCTCTTCCTCTTCACTACCATACACACTCAGCCTCTTTTTCTTCCTCGATCTCCTATCTGACATTATACCATTAGAATGCCCCCCTATTGCTTCGCCTGTGGATATAGAGAAAGAAAATGACAATCACTGAATGCCACTTATTTGCCCAATCCATGAATTCAAATTCCCATGTTCTTCAAAATAACCGAAGAACCATCATTCTTCATGCAAGTTCACATGCGTCACTAAATCGTGGAAGAGATACGTAAAAGCTCTCTTTCAACTCACAAAGGGTAACAGAGTTGGAGATAACAAAATAATATATAAACCAACAAAAGAATATCTCTAAGTACAGGAAAGTTGTTACCTTGGTTACCTTGGCTCTCATCCTGACTACTGCTTTCAAAACAATCAGAATCCTCGTCTTGCTTTGGCAGTTGAAAGTTCATCAAAGGCTACCAAACACAAAATTCGCACAATACTCAAATTTCGAACAATAATATACAACACATTAAGATACAATAGTCCATATGAAAACGAACAGCATCAAAGTAAAAAACACAAAAGTAACAAAATTCAGATAAATTAATCTGAAGCCCATCTGCATTCACCCGGCAGGACTCACAATTGAGGGAAAATAATAATCTTTTCACATGAAAATATACCTCAAGATTAAAGAGATTCGCATATGTATACTTGGTCTTTGAGTCCATGTGCTCTGGTCCTCGCAAGACGTCGCGAAAACCCCAGGCCGGTGATAAGCATTGGGGGAGAAAAATTAAACCAAGACAAATTTTTGATGCGGAGAGAATACTTATACGGCGGATTATGGAGAGAATACGAAGACAACCCTAACCCTATTGGGAAAATAGAGATAGAGCGAGACTTGAGAGAAAAGGAGAAGTGGAGGGGAGCGTGGACACAGGTACAGTTGTTCATGGGCGCGTGCTAAAATGAGCCAGTGGGGTGCCTGTATTTTAACGTGCGCCAACTGCTACAGTCTGCTTCTACTCTGATTTTTCTTTTTCTTTTTTTAAATTCATTTTTCTTTTCTTGTTTCAGGTGTGTCGTATGGTGACAGGTTTTGGGAGGGTACAATACAAATGGAAATTAAATTCAGTTAATTAATTATAATTATTATTATTATTATTATATTTTAAAAAAATAACCAAGGAAATTTTTTTGGGTGAATGGTTCTTCAATTCTCAAACCCAAAAAAATATATTCTCACTCACTTATTCACAAAAAAATTTATGTACTTCGTAAGCTTATATATCTTTTAACGAGTAAAAATCGGTACAAAACATTATAAATATGATATTTAAGTACTAATTGTTTCAAATTTGATACCAAAAATAAGGTTTTGTGAATAGAATTGAAACGAATTTATTGATACTTATTATACATGTTTGGGTATACAATATTTATATTAAAGCGTTTGTTCATAAATTATTAGCATTAACCGACTCATTTAGGTGTAACAACTTAATTAATTTGAGTGAATAGGTTAGTATTTTGGGCGCCCAAACAATTAGCAATTTTGGTGCAAATTTAAGAAAATTTAGGTGCAAAAATATCAAAGTAAAGGGGCAAGATGAAATGTAAAACACAGAGATCAAGGATTTTTATACATCGAATACATGTCTTTTATCCGTCGATGATTCCAAAATAATTTTTCAATTATACCCTCACATCACTTATTGGAAATTTAACATTTCATTCATTTTTTAGCGAGAAAAACCTCCATTCCAATTATTAAATGTACATGTAGCATTAATATAATTATAAAATATTCACATGTTATATTAAAATTTACGTATTAAAATTTACACATACAACGCGCTTACAACATATATTTAATTATTTGTACCTATTTTTCACCAAAAGACATGTAGACCCACGAATACATGTGCAGAAATTTTATGTTTTCCCTTTTGAGAGAGACGGACCTCAAAACAAGTTTGATTTTGGGATTTAAGGGCAATTTACCCAAATTTATTCACTACATACCGCTTGATTGCATATGATTAAAGTGAAGCTATTTTGCAAGACAAACGGAAAAAAAAAAAAAAAAAAAAACTTGATTGACTTTTGTTTTAAAAAAAATTTAAAAATCTATTAGAAAAATATGATCTTTTTAGATTTTTATCTCAATCTTCTATTGACTTTTTTTTTTTGAGAAAGTTCTATTGACTTTTTTTAAAATATATATATATTGTAATATTCTATCCAAATATAAGATAATATAATATTATAATTACTTTAAAAAAAACCAATATTATAATTAATTACTTAAAAACCCAAATTTAAAACATTAATTTTCTAAATAAAAAACAAGAAGAGTGCGTCGGTAGATTTGTAAAACATTAATTTTCTAAATAATATTGCAACTTTTCCCCATGCACTGATGCAGTGTCATGAACAACTAAAACAAGGTTTCGAAAGAAGTAAGAACAAGAGACGACCTCTCCCAAGGTGTTCGTCTGAATGTGCTCTATTATTCTATATCTGCCATCTTAAGATTTTATTTACTGTCCCCAAACAAAAACAAAAAAACTGGTTGCTATATATATATATATATATATCTGAAACTTTTAAGTTCAAACATCTTCAACTATGTGCATTCAAGAGCTAGGCTTTATCCTTGTACATTAGAGTTCTATATGCTAAGCGACGTTTCGACTTGAATACGTGTGTCTTCCGTGAGAACTTGCCCTTTGGAAGATATTCTGTCCAGGGGCTAGAATCGCCAGGGGATCATAGGTTCGTTTCCTCCTGCAGAAGACTTCCCAGTGAGTCCCAAAGTGAGTCTTCCAATCTTCTTGAGTGCTATAATGGGGCAAGTAATGTTTGATCCCAAGGCGACGCCTTTCACAAAATTGTAGTATTCTGTTATTCTGTGCTAAAATGTGTTCGAGGCCATCCTTTCCTTTGGATGATGGCGTAGCTGAAAATAGGAAGGAGACTACGTAGAAAACGTCCTCTGCGGGCGTGATCAGGGACGTTATGTTCTTCCATCTGGGACAAAAGAAAGAGATTGAATCAGATTGTTGTAGGAAATTAAACTGAGTCGTGCTTCCGGAGATTCGGTACCTCGACTTGTTCACCGGATAGATCAGGACAGGACCATTGCTGGTATCTCTAACAATGTTCCCAAAGACTTCCTCTGAGAACTCATGAATCCTGCTTCTTGGAATAAAAAGATTCAGCCAGGGGTGAGGCACCTCCCACAGCCCTTTTTCTCTAAGCTTCATTTCAGATTGATGCACTCGGTCCAAAAAATCCGGATAAGCGACTTCTGAAATGAACACGGTGGACTCAATGTAACTCAATTTCGACAAGAGGGTATCGATGTCCTGCATGACCAGAAACCAAAGTGAAATTGTTTGTAAGCGCAGCAGTTGAGGACATAACATAGATTTCGAAGTCTCACTTCATCAATGTGTTTGGATGATTCTGCTGGATCGAAGTATTTTGCGACCTCCAGACAAAACAGAATCCTTCCTTCAGAGATGAAGTGGTTTGCTCCAACAGGGTCTTTCGGTTTAAAAGATGATCTCCAAGAATTTAGTAAACCTGTTCTATTGATAATGACGAATCCTTCTATGTAATCAAAAGAATCTCTTGAAGATATTAGATTCTCCTGATCTTTGGTGAATGCATAAATGTCTGAATAAAGTGCTCTGATCCATTTAACCTGTAAAAACCAGTAGCCGTTACGACACACAAACTGATGTCTGGTTTTGCGACATTAGCTTTAGTAACATGTTAAAAATGTAATGACCTTTTTGGGGGCTGGCTCCAGGGCGATTCTAGCCTCGGTAATGATCCCGAACTGCCCTAATCCTCCAAGAACTGCATGGAAGATATCAGCGTTGTGCTCTTCTGAGCAAGTGACAATTTCTCCTCTACCTGCATAGAAAGACATAGATTAAGGCCATCTTTTGTTTGATTGTTTTGAGGCATTTAATTTTTCCAAATAATCTCTGGCAAATATAACCTCTTTGTTTTATTATGTAAAGGCCAATTATTCTTTTCTTTTTAACTCATGATGTCCCTAGGCATGTATTGTTACATGATTTCCATTAGATTGCGGGATAAAGGGAGAATAGTCTGAAGTCAATTAGCTCAAGGATCAAAATGCTTTGCGAGTCTAGCTCCTGCAGTAAGGTTCTACTCAAGCTCAAATCAGCTCGATAGTGTCGGAACCTTTGACATTAACCAACCTGTGATCACTTTGAGTCGGTGGACGTTGTTTATCTGCGGTCCATGTCGAAATGCTTGGCCACTGATTCCAGCATTTGACAACGTTCCCCCAACTGTGAGATGGAGATAATCAGTCCAGGATTTCGGTGCTAGCCCATGTTTCAGACTCTCATGCAGCATATTTATCCAAAGTTCACCAGCTGACACATCAATGTATGGCAATGTTCCAGTCTGAATATTCATTTCCGGCACACTTAGTGATTCCATATCGATAACAACACCCTTATATGCCTGTGCTTGACCTTTTAGGGAGTGACCATGGCCTCGCGCAGCAACCGTGAGTTCTGAAGTCGAGCCCATGTCAAAAATGTACTTTACAGTGGACGAAATATCGAAAACTGATTTTGGGTGTAGTACTGCACAAGGCATGAGGTGGTATATATTGCCAAAATCCTTTGCTACATGTCGAATGTTGTCAAAGCTTAGGTTCCCATCAAATGTCATCTTTGCTAAGGATGAATGTATGATTGAATGAACTGAGTGAGGAGACGCCGTAGGGAGGTTCGCAAGACAAAGTACAAGGGCTAAAAGAAACCTCACTGGTGGCAAGAATCTTTGAGGTTGTGCAGTGATCATATCTCTAATGCCCCCCCCGAAGATTAAGATGGATTTTGTTAGTGCATGCAACGAGTTCGAGCGACAAAACAATTTATAGGGAAGGAAGTGGATAGAGTTTGAGAAGATTTTCTTGGCCAACCATTTACATAAATTTATGAGTGGATCGAGATATGTACAGAGAAATGAGAATATTTACTCTGATCTTTGTCGCTGCCCCGTTGATTTCACTACTTGTAGCTATTTTGGACAAGTAACTTTGTGCCCTTTGGACCATTAACCAACACATTACTTGGCTTCCATCTTTCGAGAGCCAAACTACAAGAGGAAGCCATTTAACCATGTTAATCTAGCTTAGGAGTGCAAACGAATCGAACATGTTCGTGAGCTTTACGAGTCCGCTCGATAAATATTTGATTCGTATTCGAGCTTATCGATCTCGAGTCGAATTCGAACATGTTCGAACTTTTTTTCGAGCCGAGCTCGAGCCGAAATTACTCTGTTCGATAGTTCGCGAATAGTTCGCGAGCCTTAATATTTAATTAATATAATATAATTATATAATAAATATATATATTTCGAACTTTTTCGAACATTTCGAGTTTTTCGAACCATAATATCCGAATAGTTTACGAATAGGTTCGAATATTTCGAACTCGAACTTCATTTCGAGCCGAGCTCGAGCCAAAATATTTGAAATTATCAAACTTCGAATCGAGCTCGAACTCGAATATACTCTTATCGAGCCGAATTCGAGCCTTAAAATTTTATCATTATTCGGCTCGATTTGATTCGATTGCACCCCTAAGATTCTAGCTGATGATTTTCTATTGTCATTCTATGCTGACCAAAATATTGGTGTAGAATCTCTGTGTTTTTTTTTTTTCGAGCTGAAATATCTTTGCTGAAATTATTATGCTATAAAAATCTATATCCATATATGTTGACCATTTTGATCATATGTGTGATGCATGTGCTTAACATTAGGCTTCAATCGATCGATATGGGATTTTCAAATTGAACGAAAAAACAAATCCTTCAAATCACGTACGTATCGATCTCCGATCGCTCCAAAGTGGAGTAATTAATACGGCAATGTGATTGGACGATAATATGTGCATTGTCATGTCAGCATTCGCACGTAAGAAAAGATACAATAATTAATATTTTATATCTCACGAACTAACTCGAATAATCTACGAGAATTATTAAGCACGATGGTGACGGGTTGAGGGATGCTGGACCTCAGAAGATTATGTCTGGTGATGAGGATAATATTAGCATGGGCCAACTACTTTTTTGACTGATAGAATCCATGCAATGCAAGTTTAAGCACAATATGACACCAATCCAAGTACCGAAGGAAGGGGTTAGTCTATGCTATACCGGAAGAGTTTTTCCCTTATTTAATACCATTAGATCACGTGGTATCCATATATTTTTATGGAAATTGACATATGTCTTGATGATCAAATGGTTGATATTTGATCACATCATAGAAGGAGAAGTACTCCAAGTGTAGCATAGAATAATCCTGAAAGAAAAGTTATCTTGTCAGGTGATGACACACTATCTATGTTTTCACAAGTACCTACAATTAACGTGTACCTTTTTTTGTTAGATAGTGCTTCGACTTATGTCTGATAAGGATGTTACTTGTTAGAATACACATATATACGTGTGTTGTATGGCCCTAGCTGGACATATTTGTGGGTCTTTTTGGATAAATGGTGGGATTCTATTATCGGTGCAATGTATTGTGTTGAGAAAATAGAAAAGCAAGGGGAAGTCCTACATTTATTTTCGGTGTAGGGGGCCTGGGGAGAACTTGATTCATGTGTACAAAATGGAATGGGAGACTCCTTTAATTTGTTATGTCACTGCCACTGGTTTGTGGAAGTTTTTTCCTAATATATTATCTATGATTGTACTCAGCAACATACTTTATATTATTGTTGTTATCATTCTCTGATTTTCCTTTTTTACCTTCTGATTCGTTTATTTATTTGTTTTTCTCATCTCCTAATTCCAGTAATGAGAAGGCAATGTTTGAGCCCGTTTGGATTTTGTAAATATTTTTTAAAGTAAGTGCTTTTAAAAGCTATAATTTTTTGCTTTTAAAAAAGCTCTAATTTTGACTTTAAAAAGTTCTTATTTAAACACTTTTTTGTTCGACCAAATACCTTGTTAACTGAAAAGCACTTAAAAAAATGCTTTTTTTGTCTGACTTTTGAAACCAAACGGGGCTGTTAATATTGAAATCAACAGCAAGATGATAGTAATTGTTACTCTTGCCCTGTTTCACAAACTTTTTGTAAGTATTATTGAAACCCGCAAAAATCAATCTTTTTTATAAACCCATTTTTGGAAATTAAAGGGTCGTTTGATTTCTTTGGTGGAAATTGGATCTATGGCATTAATCAGCTACATTAGTTTCATTGTTTTCTTACATGTATTGAAAAAATAATAATAATAATAATTACCCCAAAATATGCTGTTCCGTTATTTCTCTTTTTCTCGTTTATGGGCATTTGATGTGATTCCAATGTAAGTTATTAGGCATGACAAATAAAGCATTAAAAATGTTAGTGCGGCTGTGATTTTCTAACATATTCAAACTGTACCTTTACCAACAGTGAGTTTTTTCCTTTCTTACAAGAAGAAAAAAAAAACAAAGAAAGAAAGAAAAAGGAAGGGTTTAGACATAGCTATTCAATCATGTGCACAAATGATGCCTGAAATGACAATCAATTATTCGTTTTACTTCTAGAACATTAATTTTCAAAATACTTGGACGAATGGGCAACATCTCATGCATTCACATACCTATAAATAAATCGCACAGTTATCATTCTTCACACTTTCCTTCTGCAGCCATACCAAATGTATTGTATCCAAGCTTTGCGCAACAACACAATGGTATTGTATTCGGGTTTTGACTCTATTTTAGCTTCGGGTAACAACCCTAACTCCACCCTTTTTCTTGCAAATCAAGTACTCCGCCTTGAAGTTTTCTTCTTAGATAGACATCAGCCTACTATGACTTCAGTCCTGGAATTTTTCGAAAATATCACTATTTCAGGTAGACTGCTGGACTCCACTATGGGCAAGCAATGCCCATCGACAAGAAAGGGCTGAAGAAGTGGCAACCAGTTTCTGTGCGACTTTTCACAGCCAAGCACTTGGAATTCAGATTCAGTGCATGCAAGGTCACCAGGACCAAGCATTCTGCCTTTGCTGCCTTCTGGCTCTAGAAGTTGAAAATTAATTGAGAAAACATTACCGACCACTTGCTGGGGATAGCAGCTGAGCCTGAGAATTATTTGGGGATACATAACCTCGGACCATCACTTGAATACACCTCAACGATGTTTGAGGCCTGAATCTTAAGTTGGAGGAAGTGACCCTGCTCAAACGAGCCTTTGTGCACACCGCTCAGACAATCACCCATTCTCAACGCTCTCCAAAAGGAATCGGACCTGGGGCCCACAAATAGAATAAAAACACATAAAATAAGAATAATATTGACAAATGCAAAAGCTTCAAGGTTAATTTAGATGGAAGGATTTGATTTGGGGAAGAGTTTGAATGAATTTCAAATGCCATTTATCACAATTACTATTTTAAGTACTTAAATTTATATAGATGGATTCGAAATTCACTTGAAATCCATCAATCCAAAAGCAATCCAACAGAATATACATTGCAAAAGCATAAGATCTTGGTTCAAGTTTTCCATAAAGGCATGGTGAAGTAGCATAAACCAAAGCTTACATTACTTCCATTCATTATGTTCTTAGATTCTCCTTCTATTATCAACACGCATCTTTTTGGATGAACTAGGTTCTCCATGCCCAACACTTGACTGTTGTATCTAAAGAAAGAAGACAAGAAACGTGGATTTACACACTGAAATGCTAAAACATCACAAAAAGATAGTATATTACAGTTTTGCATATACCTTATTTAGTTTCTCCCTCACCAAATGAACTGTTCGATTCATAGATTCCGATGGGAAATATTCCTATCATTCAAGCAGAAGGAATCTATCAACTGACAAGATTGAATCATATTTCCATCAAGATCTTGATATTGAGAGGGTAACAGTGTAAGTGATATCTTTACGAACTGATTAAAGAAGGCAACAAAATGTTCTCAGATCAAAAAACACAACTAATCATGGATGAATTCAAACATATTTAAATACCAACCTTATCAAAGGGAACCGACATGGTAGATGTTTGTCGCTTGTTAAGAACACTTTGTGAGTCCCTTATTTCCCTAGAAAAAGGATACATGTATCATATAGTAAAACCATATAGACTTTCCAAAGATATTCACCGGTGATGGCTACAACTACCTCTGAGCTGAGGAGGATGTTCGTAATGAATCCTTCGGCACTGAATTAGAAACTGACGATGGCTTACTCATAAAATCTGAAGAGCCTTTAAATTTTCCAGCTGATTCAGAGGAGTATCTCACCAATCAAATAACAATGAAAAAGTCCACCACAATAAGAAATCTTAAAATCTATACAAACAGACTTACGGTTTAGCCGTGCTAGCACTTCATTTCTCCTTCCTTCTAACTTCTCTCGCGTGTCAAGGAGGCTCTCATATTGATGTGCATATGATACTTGCAGTCTATTACCGAGAAAAACATACTCATCCAACTTCCTTTTGGCAAACCTATTTCAAAATCACGTATATCAACGACTATACAAAAAAGATGTGCTACTTCGTATAACACCAGGACACGTGCATGAAATGCATATGGGCATTTATGGATGCATCTATGCAGAGAAAAAGCTTAATAGGAAAATTCATCTGCTTATAAATCCACAAACTTTATTCATAATGATGCCATATGCTATATTTTCTCCCAAGGATTGACAGGAATATAAATAAGTATTCGAGAATGGAATAGAAGTATTTAGTAACTAAAATCACCTGGCATTGTTGACCTGATGAAACTTAATCCAGTAAACATCAGTAAATGGCTCGCACTCTTCATCATCCATTGGCTTACATCTGAACAAAACACACCAAAACAATCAAAATATTAATCAATTACTGATACTAAAATTCTGCTTCCACAGAATAAACCTATGTTTTTTAGGCGATAACTGACACCAATAAATCCCCAAGCACAACAAGATGAATTCTGTGGGGAAATAAAGAATAAAAAGAAAACCTGATTCAGAAACTGCCCAATTTCCAGTTATTAATAGTGAAACATGCATCAACGTCGAATATAGGATGATTAACAAGCACTCACTCTTCAACTTTGCCATAGGTAGAGAATAAATTTAATAACTCATCACCGCAGCCAAGCTCCGGAACGTTCCTCACAATCAAATATCTGCAGTAAAGTATTTTGATACCCAATCATTCCTTGAGTAAATCCAAAACTAAAACAGAATGGAATTTGAGGGGAATAAAAAGTTAGTCACAAACTTGGATTCATCACAAACTGTATACACTCGAACTGCAGGAACCTCATCTTTGTATTTAGGCATTTTCTCACCAAATCACGCCTAAAAAAATCCCCAATCAATCGCCTTTCGTCAAATTTTTTTCTGAAAAAACACAACAAATTTGTGAGTTGTGAGAAGTAACATTTACCTACATCACCCGTTCTTGCATGTAGAATAGTGTGGTCTTCAAAACTAATCAAATTAATTGATACGAATAACTTAAAGGTGCTCCAATAAAATTTATCGTATTGAAAAGAAACAATAGCCCACTGTTTCAACAACAAAGATTTAGGTTTAAACATTCAAATCATGTTCAGATCCTTGCTAGAACTAACCTCAATTATGATGGCAGCAGACGCTAAACCCGCAAGCTAGAACAACGACGAAGATGGCTAGGGTGAAAGTGGTGAACGTTTTGTTCATCTATGATCCATCTTTTCCTAAATAATAAAATTAATATTTTATTTTTATGCCAATTTTTTATTTTTTTATTTTTTTTCAGAATTAACTTTAAGAAATATTTTTTTACTATATTGGAAAATTTAATGAGAGCAGTTTGTTGAAACTCCATTATTTTTTGACAAAAACTTTTATTCATAAAAAAATATTATTTTTATGCTAGCAGTATTATTTTTTATTGTAAATATAGGTATGATTAATCCGTATGACAGATAATGATCGGTAAGACCGTCCATAATAGACCTACTCATTGTTTTAATCAATGATTATTTTTTTTAATTTCTTCTTCGGATTAATGCATAAATTATTTTTACTCTTCATCAAAATAATAATAATTTTTAAATAGGTTTTATTTCTAGATTTTAATGCAGTGTTTGGCCCTTTGGAAGAAATTTCAAAATTTAATTAATGAAAAGTTGAGAATTATTTTCTAAAAGTTCTCCCAAACACTACTTAAATATAGCTCAATATGCATTCATTTCACGCCTCACGGGGATGGAACCGAGGTTTTGATTGCATCCGAGATATTTTTTGTTAACTTTTAGTCCAAGACAGTGCTGTGCATCTCAATTTACGCCTCATTCAATTCTATCTTGTATCTTCATAAATAATTGGATCATGCTACATTTATAAATTAGATTACACCTTGGGTTATAAAATATATTTAAATTACAAATTTATCCTAAATGTAATTTTGAAAAAAAAATTCTATATAAAATATATGGATAATTTTGTAATTTCAAATGCATTTGTAACCTAATTTGTAAACCACATTGTACATATAATATTTTCCTAAATAATTTTCTTTACTGATATGAAGAGCCCTGGAATGGAGAAGAATTGGAGCCTTTTTCATCCCAATAAACAGCCTAAATACAACATCACATTTCATTAACTAGACAAGATTGATTAAAAAAATTCTGATCTTTCTTTGTATAATTTTGGGTCGGACTGCTGCACTACTGCATGGTCCGTCAATGCATCAGAAAGTTGAGTGAAATAAATAAAAGTACATCAACTTGCTAAATTGATACATTAACGATTAAAATTAAAAAACGCACGCGATCTTTTTTATTGAGATCCAATAACTTTATTTTAAATTTTGAGTTTCATCGTTATCGACTGTATATAGAACAAGAACACGGTTGTTTCATGGTCAGTCCTCCTCTTCGTATGTTCAACTCGTTGAGGTTCGTTGTATTAACGGCACAAAATGAGAGAATAAAGAAGTCTAAGGGCACAAGATCACTTCACTGTGCATGTGCCCATCTTCCATTCTAATCCATGATTTTAGAGAGAATGGCTGGTGATTGATCTCAAGAATCCGAGCTCCCCTTGGCCAGTTTCCATATCCACCATAACCGGTATGTCGAGCGAAGCACAGCCAGAGATTCTTGTGAGGGCAGCACCAGTCCAATCCATGGTTGTGCCCTACAAACACAGCCTGCTTTTCCCCAACAAAACATTTCAGAAACATTAATATATATAATTAAGCACTACACAGCCACAACTGGTACCTAATACACCCTTTAGCACTAACCTTGACAGAAGGTCTTTCTTCAAGAACTTTCATGATACCCATTTCAGCTTCTTGTGCAGCAACATCCTCCAAGAAAATCGAGCCAACGCAACGCTCACGTACCAAAAAACTAGGAGCCACTTTCTTGTATGCTTTGGTTGGAATGTGCCAAAAAATTATTTCAGGCACCCTAGGCAGAACAAAAACAAAACTAGTTCTTCATTCAATTGCTGTCTTCGATCTTAAAGAAAAAAATTACAAAAAAAAATAAAAAAATCACGAAGTTCTAATTACCTCGAGTCTGGATTTATCTCTTCGGACTTCTGCTTAAACCACTTCACTTGAGCATCAGATATAACTTGGGGGTATGATCCTCCACCCGAGTCGAAGAAGTACATGAAAGCTAAGGCTTCTTCGGAATCACTTGATGAAGCAAGTTTAAGGACATAGTTGGAAACACTAGGCCATAGACCCTTGGGACCTTTCTTAGAATACGACCATATGTTTTGCTTGATCTCATTCCTCATCAACTGCAACCGCGACGTCCCTTTGAAGCTGCATTCTTCAGTACCATATGATGCAAAAGGTCCTGGAAAAGTATTATGGAATGAAATTAAGTTGCTGCTTTTTTATTTTTCTAAATCACGCCTCCATAAGTCTTGAAAATGAAATTGAACTAGACTAAACCATCAACATGATCACCATGCTGAATCTTGACTTTGGAGACTCTGAAAATTACAGAAAATTAGTAATGAGTGACAGTTGCTGAATTCAAGTTCAAGATTAGAATTGGACACATATATATAAGATGTGTCAAGCGAGAGATACGCATTATAATGGACTCAAAACAAAGGGAAGAAATGCCATCTACTTCGAAGTCATAGCAGCTCATAATAGTGAAAACTCTGATTTTTTCAGCCTTATAGAAACTCAAATATTGTGTTGAATTGATGGCCACACATGATAAGTAGTGTACGATAGTCCTTCCTCCCAAGGTCATGAGAATCAAACACGTGACCTTAATATATAACTATCCAATAGTTATACACTACTAAGATCATTATAATCACAGGAGTCACCTGCATCAGGACAACGAATCTTCGGAATCCCGGTTGTTGTAAACCAGTCCATCGGCCATTCAAATGGAGCATCATCGTGGTTCCCGAAAACACTGGCCCACGGTATTCCCCGTGCTCTTGTTGGTGACACTGCCTCATCCCAATACAAGCTTGCATTTTCAATCATTATGTTGTTGGCCGTGATGATATCCCCCAGATAAACCACAAAATCTGCAACAAAATTTCCAATATATTATACTGATCAACCATCATGCAATTAATTAAAATGTTGTCATATTTAATTTGCAACTATTTTTTCTTACAGTAAAACATTACAAATATTTTCTTCTTATAAATTGATCGAAATGCAACCTAAAAACACTTTGTACGTTAATTCGAGTCGAGTACAAACAAAATTGTTTTGGATAACAAATATTAATCATGACCAGATAGACACACCCGGCTCCTCTTGGTCCAGCACGGTGGACATGACTCTGGTCGAATCAACATCTTGGCGCGGGCCCCACTCGGTCCACGCGTCCTCGCCGAAGTGAAGGTCGGCGAAAAGAGCAATCTTGAACGGCGAACCCTCTCGCACCCCCAGGGGGAGGATCAGCCGCGGATCATCTGCACGTACGGCTGAGATTATCAATATTGGTAAACAGATGATTGCTGTCCATTGGATTGGATATTGGTTTCTGGTTGAAGAAGTAGGCATGAATGAATAATAAGTATGAAGTCGAAGCAAAGTAACAATGTTGATGTACTATAAAGTCCGCTCATTAATGGCCTAGCTTCGCAACTGATCACGAGCATGAAAGCTGATTTTTACGTGAATAAATGAGATATTTAATTTATGTTATTTTACCGTAGAATCACTAGTCATCTATTGATGGGGTTACAAAAACTATTGGTATAAACATGCATGATACAGCATCACTAGAAAATCAAGAAGGCCAAAATTTTCGTTGGAAATTGGGCAAAAGGTGTATGATGGCATATTGCCGAATACGAATTTTCCCATGTGGACCATGTAAATGTTTAGATAGATCCAACTTGCAAGTAAGAATAATGTAATATTCCTTATAGTGTTCGATCGTCGATGGCATTCACCAAAAAATAATAATAATATTTTCAAAATATATATTGTTTCCATTATTTATAGTTTTTTTTTTAAGTTTACAATTGATATTAAAGTACTCAATATAACATATCCGTGAAAATATAATTAAAAAAATTATTGAAATGGAAAATTTGCAATTTTAGTATGTAGTTTTTTTTGTTTTAGTCTTATAATTTTTCAAAGTTTGGTCTTAGTCCAGTAACTTGGATTTGGTTTTAAATCTTGGTCCTTTTTAATCGAATGACACTAAATCAATTGAATATTACTTATTTGGCGTCGTTCTTCTATAAAACTCGTATAATTAGAATTAAGCTTGTATTACACATATATATTATAATATACCTAATAAAAATAAAACAAAACGACAAGTTTTTTTCTTCGGATTTGTGAATATTGAGTGTCGTTTTTTCTTTATTGTTTTCATTAAGTTTTGCGTAATGAATTTTAATTTGTGTAACATATGGTTCATTCTTTTCAAATATGCATATAAGAGAGTATCGGTGTCAAATAAGTAATATTTGATTGATTTAGTAATTTTCGATAACTAAAACCTCAAAAAAATCTAAGTTATTGAAGTAAGACCAAACTTTGAAAAATTATAAAACTAAAACAAAAAATAGGTTAATTTACAGGATTAAACTGCAATTTTCCCTGTTAAGAGAGATGTTATTCATTTCGTCACTTGTTCCGCAGTTTATGTGTATTTAGAACGGAAGTTGGCCTAATCATTTGAAATTCTTTATTTGACTTTTTAACTAATCAACCCTTCCAACAAATCAACAAAAGAAGAAAAAGCTGCTTAGTGTATCAATACCACAAGCAAGGGTGATAATGCAAAACCACAACCCAAGGTAATGTGGCTCGACATAATATTTTAAAATTTTGTGCAATTATTTAAATATTGATTGCGCCAATATTAGATTTTATGATGATTCTGAACATCTTTTGAGAAGATTTTGCCATTAATGATTTTTTGGACAAATTGTTTCAATTATATCTGCCTCGAATCTCTGATTATCTTCTCAGTTTCATGGCTTGCACAATTATATATAATTTGCTCGAAATTTCACTAGTAATCAATTTGTCACATTCTTTACCATTCCACTAAAGATTCTTTCAATTATATCTGCCTAGAATCTTTGATTACCTTCCCAGTTTCATGGTTCACACAATTATAATTTGCTCGATAATTTCAATAGTAATCAATTTGTCACATTATTTCATGTATCTTTTAGCATGTCTTTAGTGGAATGGTGGTAACAGATTTATTCAATCTATATTTATAGTAAAAAAATAATACTTTAATATAAAACATGATATTTTTTATGAATAAAGTCTGATATACATAGATTTGACTTATGAGACGATATAGTAAGAATCATTATGTATATTTTAGTGATTATTATGCATAATAGTAACACCCAAAATAATAATAATCAATATCAAATATCATATCAAAATCGTTATAAAAACATGGGCGGAGCTAGTATGACCCAATGTGGACCTTCAAAAAACCAAAAAAATATTATATATTATAATTTTTAGAATCAAAATTTTAAATTTTTATTTGTCATTATTTCGGCCTAGTTGCCCATATTGAACCCAAACAAAAGCTTTTTTTCATTATATTTTTTAGACCTTCAGATAGACGGTATATAATTAATTATCTTGTGTATAGTGTTTTTTCCGTGATTAATTGATGACATATGATTTGATCAACAACCACTTCAATTCATATTACTTATCTTCTCATTTTTTAATATTTTTTAAATTCAAAATTTTACCAAATTTTAGCTTCGTTTTTTCCTTCAATATTCGTCAATCATTCAACCATTTTAAAATTTTATGCCCATTTTGCAATCGATAATCAATTCATGCTTCTTCTTCTTTTTTACTGTAGATTTATATTTTTTAGCGAATTTTTTTTTATTGCAGATTATATACGTATTGTTCTCCGTCATTTTCCTAGCTTTTTTCAATCCATTAACAAGTGTTTATGATCGTATCTAATCATGTGATATTGGAAACCTCTGTAGTGGTCTATTAAGTGTTTAGTCATTAGTACATTCCACCCAGACCTCTCGATATAACTGCACTACTTTTCTCTGGATGTTTAACCATGAGGGATGTAGCTAACTACTCAAGTCTGGATGTTAGACGAGTGTGTTCGAACCTTAAAAAAAATTATTTATGGATATCGATTATCCGATATCTTTTTCTTACTTCATTATTATACAATATTGTTACTTACACTAAACCAAGAGTTTTACTCTTTACATGTGTTAAAAAAGAATCAACAAATCCATTTTCCTAAAAAAGCCTAAAGTTTATGGCCAAAAGTAACTCGAGGCTGAAACTAACAGAATGAAATTTTTCCCAAAAAGAGAAAAATGGAATTTAACAGTAAAGTTTTAACATTTTTTTATTTATGATTTCAAGTTTGAACGGTTGAAAGAAGACTCTTTGGAGATCCCCACCCCTTCCGCTCCTAATAAATTTGCCACACACCGTCACATCCTCTGACAACTATTTTGCTGCCCTTTTCTTTGATCTTTTCCCTGCTTGGAAACTCTCTATTCGCCTTCTGTCTCTGTACTGTGTCTTCTACAACAAGTAGTGAAAAACCTCCGTGCGGCTCTTTTTAGGGATTTTACGCGAAATCTCAGGTGCCCATTTTTCTGCTTCTCTCGGTTTCGGCACCGAATTTTCCTTGTTTGATTCTTGGGGTTTTGGGTTCATTTTTTTTCAAGAAAAAAGTTTATTTTTTTTTTTAATTTTTAATTTTCTTTTTTCGGTTGACTTGCTTGAACTTTTTTGATTTCTGTATGTCTGGTTTTGTAGTATTTTTAGGTGTTGTCATCATGGAGAATCGAAGGAGGCAAAAGTGGGATAACTGTAGACAGGAAGTGCCGAGGAGAAGATCGCAGGGTAAAAGGCCACCTCGCGGTACGTTTTTGATTTCTGATTTATTTGTTGATTTCTCGTTTTTTTTCCTTGCTGGTACTTTAATTGAAGTGGGTGTCTTGATGTAAATTTTCTATCTTGAAATGATGTGAATTTTTTTCTGAGTTGAGTGTGAAAGTACTGATCTTTAATTGTTTTATGCTCTTGATGGTTCAATTATTAAATGAAAGGCCCTTCAACTTTGAATGCGATTTATGTATAGCTCTTGTTAGGAGAAGAACATTAATTTTCACTTTTTCACTTTAAAAAAAATTGTAGACGTTTTCTTTTAACTGATATCTGATTTGGTAGGTGGCCTATATTCGAAATGTCTCAGCTACGTACATTTTCTTCCTTACATTCAAATGTTTAGAGTGAAGATTATGAGGTTAAACAGATCAGATACCTGGTAAATTTGTCTTTATTCGAATACGTGTTGTTGTAAGCATTGGTGCATAGGGCATGAAGGTGGAAATGCATACTTGGATTCTATCATTTTTGCAATTAATGCTTAAAACTCAAAACGACGGGTTCGTTTCAGTTAAAATTGTCGTTTCGAAGAATTACAATGATCATTTGTTGTTGATCTATTTGGCAAGTTGATTGTATTTGTTATGTTCCTGTTTCAACGTCTGTAATTTGATATTGTATTTTGTTGTCACTGTCTCTCCAACTCTTTGTTCCTGTCTTTAATTGGTCTTTTATTTTTTTGGTCCATGAATCCAATCATTACTAGGACATGCATTGAAGAAAATATTCCATCGTTGAAGGATCATCTACTCACACATAAACAATTCTTTCAATTCTAGGTGTCATGTTTGCGATTTTTTTTAATTTAATTTGCACAGATGCATTTGGTTATTTTCTACAGGCAGTTGGCAGCCGACTGTGCCTTCATGGGAGAAAGAATTTTGCAAAGTCGTCGGTTCCCTGGATTGGGAAACATTACTGCAAATGAAGAAATTTACGCACCTGTATGATAATGTGGCCAAGTGGAACGACTCAGCAGGGGAAGAGGCGTTTTGTAATGCTAAAAAACGATTCTGGGCTCAAATAAATGGCTTTCCCTGTGAAGTTGAATTACCCAATCCTGACCTTTATATTGACGACATAAAATGGGATATGGAAGCTGATCCCGAGCTGCCATTAGACCTTGATACCAAACCTACAATTCCATATGCTGAGGAAAACATTGATACTGTTGTATTTTTTGGTGATTCTCTCGTTTCCACCCAAGAATTCTCGCCCCCTGGCTGGGGAGACGAGGAAGAGAATGTTAAAGTACCGGATAACTTATATTCCGGTGATAATGGTCACTCTTGGGAGCATAACTGGGACAATTCATTCAATAACAACGCTGCGGTTGCATGGTCGGGTTTCTGGGAGAATGAGTGGCATTTCAGTAATGGAATCGGGCAAACAGGATACATTCCATGGGCAAGTGGTTGGGATAACTCATGGGGATGGAATTATGACAATAATCTTGGCAATTATGAAGTGGGGCATGAAATCTTGCCAGACAATAAAGCTTATAAAGAACAGCACGACCACTATTTTCCCAGTGTAAATCCTGGTCGAAACTCATCGAGCTACAAGACGTGTGTGGCTACAAAGAACGACCTATGCATGAATGATTTCCCAAAAGACGGGAAAGGTTGGCATAAAGCTGCCCAATGGGGAGAGCAATCTGCAATGGTGAGAAGATCCAATACAAGAAAGCTGAATTCGCATAATTCGTGTGTGCCGGTTACCCATCATGCTGGAATCGGTTTGGAGCGAACATGGAACAAGGGAAAACATGTCTCCTGAACTCAGAATGGAAAGGTGCAATTTATTTCATTCTATTTCATTTGTTCTTTACATAGAACTTGGGAATGAGTATCATATTTGTGGAGTTTCCGCATTATAGTATCTAGTTTCCCCCAAAATTTTACGACAAGTTCTGATATTGGGGTGGTTGTGTTATATATAAGCTAGCTTAGCATCGGTTTTGTTTGTCCTTTCGAATTTTGTCGGAGGTTCTATGTATGTGTAGGTATTGTTTTCCAGTGTGGCATGTCTCTTGTATTTATATCAGTAAATTTTTTGTGGTATAGAATTATCTTTGTGCTGAAACTCATACATGCCATTTAATGATTCTTGGCTCTTCTCTCGTTCACGGTCAGAGTTCCATTCGTCTCCAAGCTTTCCAGGGGAAAATCGTGTAAAATATCGGGGAAAACAATAAAATTCTTCATTTTAAACTAAAAGTATGCTGTAATTCAATATTTTGAAAATCTAACACATTTGCTTCATTTGTCGGATGTTAATTTATAAATTTCAAAAGGAAGTTGATATATTATACTCCATTTTGTGTTATTTACACTACACTTCATGTGTAAAATATGTGTTTAATTTACTCAGAAGTGGGGTGCAAATAACAAAAATGGAGTGTAAATATCAACTCCCATTTCAAAATATAGTAGTGTTTTAAAAGATCATTAGTTTCTTATCATATATTTTTTGGGTTGTTGAATAAATGGTTAATGAGATCCTAGTATATCCGTAATATCCAAATTATACATTCAACGGTTCGTATTTTTACACATAAGCGTAATTAATTATATATTGTTAACGTGACAAATCATGTGACATTAGATCTATCATTTAGAATATTATCAATATGCTATTTTGAAATCTACGGAATATATGTTATTTGCTGTTTGAGTGCGAAAATTTAGTAGCTTAAACTATTCGAGATTTCATGTTGTGGAAAAATTTCATGTTATCTTTAATCGAGATATTGTGTGTTATTTAATAAGTATATATATGACAAATGATTTTATTTGAATAATATGTTTATAATGGAAAATCAATGGAATACAATGTAATTCAGAATACAACGGCAAATGAAACGTGGATCCAACACGAATCAAGAAATATGCTAATATAGTGTCTCACGTTTGTGACTTGTTTGGTTGAGATGATGACAAGTATCAACAAACAAGTGATATAACGTATATTTTTTAGTTTGATCCACCGCCTCATGCACATACAAATCGTATACGTCATCTCTTTGTATAATCTATGATAATATAATAATAATCTGACGCAATTTATATATCATATACGCATACACGCGTCATATATATATAAATATAATATAACATACTTTTTTACTTTTTCATAGATTATACTTATAAATCACACTTTATGTACCCTCAATTTCTATTTTATTATCTCTATCATTAATTAATCATATTATATGTTGATTAATAATGATAATTAAATATTACCTTCTCTACTATGTAGAAGATATTAATAAATATATATATATATATATATGATAATCTCCATTAAAAAATTTGATATTCTTATAATTATGACACAACTTTTATAATTAATTTTGGAAATTTTAAACTTTATAACATGGTTTATCATTAAAATGTTGTTTGGTATATAATACTACGTTTCGACGAGTATTTGATTTGAGAAGATTTTTGAAGAATTAATCTAAAATGATATTGAGTGTATTCCATATCTATCAATCATTATTATGATTGTTTCATCAAATATGAATTAGCAATGGATGAATTTGAAAGTTCACCCAACATAAATTTATTCAAATCAAATATAATTGAAATTAATGATTTTAAAACGTATAGTGCTATTCATTTCGTCCAAACGCAAAACATGAAAAAGAGGTTGAAAATTATAACAAATTGAGACAGAAGAGTTGAATTCTACGGGATTGCTTGGCATTTCGTTAGGTCGAATTGCATAATTATTTTTTAGGTTATTTTTCAGTTCATTATATTATTACCATGAAAATAGAAAACAGATCGAGCTCATGAATATCTTCCTTTTTTTTTTTTTTTTTTAGAATAACATGAATTTATACAATAGACATAAAACCAGGACCTAATTCATCTCATAAATATTTTATGATTATACCAATTGATACGTGATTTCCATCCATCCCAATAATACTTTATAATCATTTCACGTTTTAGCAAAATAGATTATACTAAATAATACAATAATATACGTTAAAAGATCTCTTTTTTTTTCTCAGAAAATATAATCAAGCAAAAACATTACATTCTCCAATAAAAGTTTTCAAATAAAAAGCTATAAAACATGATACATTCTTAAATAATTCTATATCTACAATAAAATATCTTATTCAAAAATAAATAAATATAATCAATTAAGTTACATCGTCCTTAATAATTTTCTTTTAACAATATATATTTTCAGAAAAACACACAACAAAACGCATACGTACATTTGTCCTGAGAATTTGTTATCCACATTTCATAAAGCCAAACACGGACTATACATATATCATATATTTACAATTTGTTTCTCAAATGTTTCGAATGAATAATTAATTACCAAGAAAATGAAGATGGGAGAAATCTTTACACAATTGGGATCTTTAATTGCAACTCTAATGTTTGCAAGAGCAATTCTTGAACGATATGTCCCTTCCCAACTCAGAGCTTTTCTTGAAAAACACTTCGCAAAAGCCTTCAATTTCCTTTCTCCGTACATCCAAGTAACCTTCAACGAGTTCACCGGCGAACGCCTGATGCGCAGCGACGCTTACTCCGCCATCGAGACCTACCTGAGCTCCATCTCCTCCGCCCAGGCCCGGCGGATGAAGGCGGATGTCTTGAAAAACAGCAGCCACCCACTGGTGCTCACCATGGACGATAATGAAGAAGTGGCTGATGCCTACAGGGGAGTCAAGATTTGGTGGGCTTCGGGTAAAAACATTTCCAAGGTCCAGACTTTGTCTTTCCAACACATTAACGATGAAAAGAGGTATTACAAGTTGAAGTTTCACAAAAAAGATAGGGACTTTATCGTAAATTTTTACTTGGATCATGTGATGAAAGAGGGCAAGGCTATAAGGGTGAAAAACAGGCAGAGAAAGCTTTACACCAACAATGGAGCTTCTTGGAGCCATGTTTTATTCGAGCATCCTGCGACTTTTCAAACATTAGCAATGGATTCGGATAAGAAAAGGGACATCATAGATGATTTATTGGCATTCAGTAATGGTGAAAGTTTCTATTCAAGGATCGGAAGGGCCTGGAAAAGGGGCTATCTTCTTTATGGTCCCCCGGGGACTGGAAAATCCACCATGATTGCTGCAATGGCTAATCTTTTAAAGTACGATGTGTATGATCTTGAGTTAACTTCAGTGAAAGATAACACAGAGCTTAAGAAGCTATTGATTTCTACTTCTAATAAGTCGATTATCGTGATCGAAGACATCGATTGTTCCGTAGATTTAACAGGGCAGAGAGGCAAGAAAAGGGACAAGAAATTAGAACATGAGCAAGAGGAACCTCATGATAACGTAAAGAACGTTAGCAATGTTACTCTTTCGGGGCTTTTGAATTTCATAGATGGGATATGGTCAGCTTGTGGAGGTGAAAGACTTATAGTATTCACGACAAATCATGTGGATAAATTGGATCCAGCTTTGATTAGAAGAGGGCGAATGGACAAACACATCGAGCTATCATATTGTAGCTTTGAAGGGTTCAAGATTTTGGCCAAGAATTATCTTCGCTTGGAGGATCATGATTTGTTTGGGAGGATTGAGGCTCTGTTAGCAGAAATCGAGATTACTCCT
Source organism: Henckelia pumila (assembly GCF_033568475.1). Lineage (NCBI taxonomy): Eukaryota > Viridiplantae > Streptophyta > Magnoliopsida > Lamiales > Gesneriaceae > Henckelia > Henckelia pumila. The sequence continues at coordinate 4,851,237 of NW_027331857.1, read as the reverse complement.
GCTGATATTGCTGAGAATCTGATGCCGAAAGGCGTTGGCGGAAATGTGGAAACTTGCTTGAAGAGTTTGATTTCTGTTCTTGAGCAAGAAAGGAAGGAACTTTGCCCGGATTAAGTAAACCTTGAGCTGTCTCAAGAAAGATACATCGATTTGTATAATTCATGAACTTGCTATTTGCATTATATATACATTTTTGCCACCGGAGATTATGTCATCCCTACATATTTTCTAGCAGAAGCAATATCTTCTGATCTTTTTATACGCTTTAATTTAATTCAATCTCGCTTCTTTATTGGACTAATATATAAGATCGTTATGACTTTTAGTACAAGAACTATTTATTAATTAACATTTACTTGGGTTTCTTGCACATAAGCCAAGTTACATGTTAGATGGCAAAAGAAAATGTTGCAAGTACCTAAGAACCTCATCAACACTCACATATCTCCAACTCACTATACTCAAGACCCCCAAACTCATCTTCTCCACCGCCACCTTCCCGCCGCAGTCCCGGAGCCCCACCCTCAAATCCACCACCAACCCGCTGGCGCCGCCGCCGGAGCAACACCCTGCTGACGGAAGCTCCTTGGAAAACCACCCTTCCAAACCCATCACGAAGCTGCTACCCTTTCCCTCGCAATCCATCATCGTAAACACGCTTCTAAACCCCTCCAACACCACATTCCACGTGATTTTCAAGCCATTCAATGCCTCGAATCCCACCGATGTACTTGTCTCCACGTCGATGTCGAACCGGAAAATGCTGCCGTTTCTGTCCAGCTTGACCTCTCCGCCGGGCTTCACCACGGTGAGGATGGATTCTTTGGGGTTCCGGATGTCGATGGAGAATATGAGATGCCGGAGAGAGAGGCCGGGTTTGGGGGGTGGCTGGTGGCGGCGCTTCTCGGAGGCGTGGCCAAGGGAGTATAGTTTGTGGTATGATACGGCGGAGGAAATGGCGGCGTTGGTGAGGTTGGCGAGCGAGGGGTAGCGGCTGGAGAAGAAAGGTTGCCAGAGATGGTCGGAGGACATGGAAATGGCCCATGATTTGCATACACAGACGGCGGTTGCCAGGCTTTTGGGGTCGAGAAAGTGAGCTACCAAATCAAGAATTTGCCATGGAAGTGAAGATTTCATTTCCAAGGATCTACATTTGGGCTCCATAGTCATCTGCTTCGTTGGATTGAAATTATATATAATTTGTGGGCTTTTTGTACTGATCATTGTTCTTGTACTTGGACACCACGTAGAAGCTCTGCAGAAGTGTGAAATCCAGCATACGACACGTGTAAGACAAAAACAATTAGATTTTGTAATAAACCTAGGTTCTTAAGATTTATTATTATAAACTCTCGATCAAAAAAAAAAATTTTTTATTATAAACTTTTTTTTATTTTTTTTAAATATCACTATTTTTTAATTTTTATTATTTATTAAATAAAAAATTGATGATAAAATAATACTAAATCATATTAAATATATTGATAAAAATTATAGTTATAAATTTTTTTTTGACATTACAACTTGTAAATTTATTTTAGACAATAAAAATCGATTATTTTTTACTTTGTATCCAAATTAATCGAAAAAGTTGAAGTTTAGGTTTACAGTAAAACCTCTCCGCATTAATAATTTATTTAAAATAATATTTTTTTTCCAGTTCCAACTCGCGTAAGTTTATTAAATCGATTAAATATTGATAATAGAAGAAATTTCCTAAAGATCTTTGTTTTACAAATATAAGGTCTCATCAATATCGTATATAACTAAAACTATTTATTTGTTTTTTTAAATCAAATCTGATTGAAATATAATTCTATCTCTATATTTTTCAAGGTTCTAAAAAACGTGAAGCGTGACGAAACGTCATGATCAAGCTTCATGCTTTAAAAGCTTAAGCGAATTTAGAACAAGTTTAAGCGTGAAAAAACGTTTTTCATTTTTTTATAACTTTAATTATATTAAATTAATTAATAGAATAAATAACATATAAATTTAAAGATTTTAAGAATAAATACACAAATTTTGAAGTTATAAAAAAACGTAAGTCTCAAAATATTATCTAGAGTAAAATGTCTATGTCAGATCATATTTCATCTTTTAGTCGCAAAGAAATTGGAAATATACGATACAAATTTAATTTTGATGTATTTAAATGTTTTTTTAAAAATATATATATTATTAAATATTTATCATTTAAAATAAAATTCAAATTTAAAAATATTAAATTAAAATTAAAAGTTTAATTAAATATTATTTTTTAAAAATTATAGCTTTTAACGCTTTTTTCGAGTTTTTTCACGTTTTTTTCGAGCTTTTTCACGTTTTTTTTCGCTTAATATGGTCAACCAAGAGGTTGACTGCTTTTTTCACGCTATTGTCCAAAGCGAAGCTTTTTGCTCACGCTTCACGTTTAATCGCACTTAATCGACGTTTTTTCGCGCTTTTTAGAACACTGATATTTTCTCATTGCATCCAAAATTTACATTCTGGAACTATGACAACAAATTATGAATGATTGTTTTCTCTAATATTTCCTTTTACTTAACTAATTCTAAAAAAAATGTATCATCTTTAACTTGATCATCACTAATATTTTCAGTTGCATTAACTATAATTTCTTCTAAACTTTGCTATTGTGAACATATTTATTTTCACATGGATAACATGGAAAATATTTTGTTACTAAACAATACGAAAAATTCTAGTCATACATCAATTTAATTACTATATATTAGTTAAATATAAAAATATAGTATTTAAAAAATTATATTATTAATTTAAATTAATCAATACCTCTATAATAATAAAATTTCATGAACCCAACATTATTAATTTATAAAAGTTTTTTTTGTACATAGATTTATAATTTTTTTCATTTTACAAAATATCCAAAAACCCAACCAAGTAAATTGGTTTAATCAATCCGACAAAAATAAATTTTTTCAATTTCCTCAATTTTATTAATTCTTTTAATATATTTTTATATTTATTATATTAATATCAATCAGGTAATTCATTATCTTTTCGCGACAGAAGGGAAGGGAAGGGAAGGGAAGCACACTCTTCGGTCTTCTCTCCAGTCTTCTCCTCTTCTTCACAACGTATACGTTCTCCAATCTATATATTTATATATATATATGTGTGTGTGTGTATCCTCTTCTCCGATAGAACCTTTTCTTCAGATTCGGGTCACCTGCTGTCAGTTGCACCTTCAAGACCACTTTTTTTCTTTGAGTTTGTATGCTTCAAACATTTGATAATCCACCCATTTCTGCACCATTCATCGACCAAGCTCTCAACTTTCAGTGAACCAGGGTTGTGCGACAGGGGCTTTGATGGAATAGAGTTCCATTCAATGGAGTAACAAGCTAATCTCCCTTTCAATTTTTGCTGTTCTTTAAAAGGTTAGTCCTTTGAGTGGCGTGAATTCAGGAGGTTTCTTGTTTGCATCGTTGAATTAATGGGTTTCCTACACTTTTAATTCAATGAAGAAGTGTGACAAGTTTAAATGGGAGGATGGAATTATTATTGGTATGATGCCGCGCATGACACTTGTGTATGCATAGTATATGTTTATGTATATGCCTTAATAGAAAGTGAACTTTTAACTATTCTTATCTCAATTGTAAAATGGGTGGATTATTTGAACATCATCAAGTAAATTGGTATAATATATTTATGTAAACATTTTTTGTTTTTCCTTCCTTATCGTTGAGTCGAGTACCGCATACTTCATGAAATTCTTTACTTCTGCCAATTACAATGCCGTTTACCTTTGTGTGAACAATGATACAGTCGTAGACTCGTAACTGGATAGCTTTTATGGAATATAATAACATTGTTTGTTGAATTATTTATGCGCTTGACTCCGTTTGAAGTCTGAACTTTCTACGTAGATACTTTTAGCTTCCCACACGACGTGAAGAAAATGATTCAAAATTTTTAACTGCTCCACCAAACTAGATTTCTCCAATACTTCGGGTTTTACCCATTTCATTAATATATTTGTTTGATTGTTCCTTCAGAACTCTGTTTATCCGTGTCTTCTCGTTGATCCCTGTTATGCCAAATAGAACATGATTTAAGGAGAAACAAAGGGATAAAGCAACAAAAATGGCATGTTTGCTATCGATGAATTCTTTATCTTCAAGTATCACCAATCTCAACATCAACCAACCTTTGATCAACAAGTTTGAATCAAGATGTCTGTCAAGATTTAAGGCTTTATATGGTAAATCTACTTTCCCTGGAATCTATTTTGTTTATTGCATTTTGCTAAGTTGATAGAATCCATCATCCAAAATCATTTTCTTTCAGACCTGCACATAGTAACAAAGAAAGACAGATATAAGAAGAAAGATTTGCTTGTTGTTTTAGCAGTAAAAGACAGTAAAGCAATTGTTGAGAAAACAGAGAAAAAGAATGTGAGGACTTTTAGGAAAGGCGATAAAGGCTTAATTTTGAGTGAAGGGAGAGATGAAGATGAGAATTATGGGCCTTTATGCCCTGGTTGTGGAGTGTTCATGCAAGATAAAGACCAAAATCTTCCTGGATATTATCAGAAAAGAGTAGAAGTTTCAGAGCTAGCTGATGACGAGGAGGAGATTGAGAATTTTGACGAGTTTGAAGAAGATGATGAGGATTTTGAGGATGATATTGTGGGGGAATTGGATGATAGTGAAGAGGAAGAAGTTGATTGGGAATCAGGAGAATTTGGATCGGAGTTGGAAGATGTGGAAGATGATTATTTGAAAGAACTAGATGGTTTTACTCCACCTGGTGTTGGTTATGGTAACATTACTGAGGAGACAATAGAAAAGGGAAAAAGGAAAAGGGTTTCGAAGGCCGAGAGGAAAAGAATGGCTAGGGATGCTCAAAAAGAGAAGGAGGAAGTGACGGTTTGTGCAAGGTGCCATTCGCTTAGAAACTATGGGCAGGTGAAGAATCAAGTGGCAGAAAATTTGATACCTGATTTTGACTTTGATCAGTTGATTAGTAAGAGGTTGATGAAACCTACAGGGACCGCAGATGCTACCGTATTGGTTATGGTTGTTGATTGTGTTGATTTTGATGGGTCATTTCCTAAACGTGCGGCTAGGTCCTTGTTCAAAGCATTTGAAGGTGGGAAAGATGGTTTTAAGCTAAGGAAAAATTTGCCTAAGCTTGTTCTTGTGGCAACGAAGGTTGATCTTCTCCCATCTCAAATTTCGCCTACACGGTTGGATAGATGGGTTCGACACCGTGCTAAGGCTAATGGAGCACCTAAACTTAGTGGAGTTTATCTGGTTAGTTCACGAAAGGATTTGGGCGTGCGAAATTTGCTGGCTTTTGTGAAGGACTTAGCTGGGCCTAGAGGTAATGTTTGGGTGATTGGGGCTCAGAATGCTGGAAAGTCAACATTGATAAATTCTTTTGCGAAGAAAGAAGGGGTGAAGATTACAAAACTTACAGAAGCTGCTGTTCCAGGAACAACCCTCGGGATTCTGAGGATTGGAGGAATACTATCAGCTAAAGCAAAGATGTACGATACTCCTGGTCTTTTACATCCATATTTAATGTCCGTGAGGTTGAACAGGGATGAGCAGAAAATGGCTGAGATACGTAAAGAACTTCAACCTCGAACATTTAGGATAAAGGCAAGTTATTAACGACCTTGTTTTATTTCTTCTAGCATTTCAATCATATCGTCTTCACTCTTTTAAAGCATTTTTAATATTATCCGCCCTTCTCAAAAATGGATGGGTAAACCCAACGATTAGATATAATAAATCATTGTAACATATGCAGGCAGGTCAAGCAATACATGTTGGAGGCTTAGTTAGACTCGATCTTGATAAAGCTTCTGTGGATACAATCTACGTGACAGTATTTTTGTCGCCAAGTATTTCTCTTCATCTGGGAAAGACAGAAAATGCTGAAGAGACCAAGAGCAACCATGCTGGAATTAGGCTGCAGGTAATGACTCTGACCCACATAAATAGAAGCTTTTACTGCATCAGCTCCATGAAACTTACACCGAAACAAGAAACTGCCCAACAGAAATATGCAAAACCTTAATGCTTGAACAAAGATTGGACAAATTATTCTTTCTTTCTGTATAAAAATTATTCATCCTCAATATTCAAATGTATCCAAATTCATTAACATAATTCTCTATCAAATTCTACAGCTCAGCTTCCCGTGGTCCTAATGATTTGTATTTTCAGTCAATTGGTTTGCCTAGCGTGCTCTTCAAGACCAAAAGGACCTGTGAAATCCCTTGGCAATCTGAACTGATTCTCCTTTAACGCTACGCCTTCCTTATTAATCATCAGTCGTACTTAAAATTTATTTATCCAGCTGCTTGCTGTCTTTGTCCTTGCTCCTTTTCATCAAATTGAATGATAATAAAAAGTTCTTAGTTTAAAATTTAAATGTGTTATTCACTTTGACCTTTAATATGAATGGTACTTCCACTCGATACATCGAACTGTGCCTACCAAATAATTTGACCTTTTCGGGTTTGTTTTTTGTTTCAGCCACCCATTGGTACAGACCGAGTTTCTGAATTGGGAGCTTGGGAACGTAGAGACATCAATGCATCTGGAACCAGCTGGGATGTGAACAGCATTGATATAGCAGTAGCAGGCTTAGGTTGGTTCTCTTTGGGATTGAAAGGCGAAGCAAACCTGAGTTTGTGGACATACGATGGCATCCAGATCACTTTGCGTGAACCTTTGGTACTTGATCGAGCTCCATTTCTTGAACGCCCTGGATTTTGGCTTCCAAAGGCGATATCTGATGCAATAGCCAATCAGAGTAAACTTGAAGCTAAATCAAGGAAAATTGAAGAAGAGGAGAGAGCAGAGTTGCATTTAGATATTCCAAGTTGAAAAGAAAACCGGTCAAGTTTGATCCGTTATTTTGAGAAGGCTTTACCAGTCCAGAAGTCTTGCTTTATATTGAACCAGAGTTAACACCAGTCGAGAACATTTAGCGTAATAATTTTCAAATCACGATATCACACTTGGTTTTCTTTTGTTCTTATAGTAAACTTAAAATCTATTCGTTGAAGTAGCTATTTTGTGTCTGGTTTCGCCTCTCAATCCGTCTATGAACATGGACCATGACATACCATTTTATCAATCTTATATACCAAGATTGCTTTCGTAAATGAGGACTTTAAATGCAGACATCGACAACCAATCAAATTGTTCGAGTAATTTGAAATAATAATAAGAAAAACACTCGAAATACAGAATGACTTGTAATCGTTTTAAGTTATTCCTTTTCATATCTACAATATCTTCTCCACGTAGAGAATTCCTTCTTTTTAAAGCTAAACAAACGGAAGTCAAACTGTGAACAACACTACGTAAAGGACATCAAACTGTGAACAAGACCAAGTACAAGGGTTTGGAACCTTGTTCTATACATAAGATTACAAGAAACAGAGACCGCTGCTGAGCCAAATATGGACTGAAACCCACACAAACACACCGTTCAGTTCAGCGTGGCTGCTGAATGAAACGGGGGCTGAACTTGGGGCTAACGACATGTTTGGCTGGCTTATCCCATTGCTTCACAGGCTCCCTCAGGCTTCTCTGTATTGTCATGCTCGTGTTTTTGATGAGTGCTCCAGCATTCTTGCTAAAACCTGGTAAATAATATCATTCATAAAATATACATTACATGATCCATGTGCCAAAATTTAACTACAGGAAGGAAAATGAAAATTCCAACTCATGTACAACCAGAAAATTTTGACAGTTTTGTTTGTGTATCCTGCAAGAAGATGATGCAATATTTATCGGTTCATATAATGCATTTATAAGATCAAATTAATGAATGGGTGGATCTTTTCGAAGAACAAAAATGGGATTTTGAGGGCGTATTATACCATTTTCAGGCATTTCCTTGCTCTCAATCTGAGTCTTAGATGACTGGAGAAATTCCTCAAACTGGGCTTCCATGGTCAAGATATCTTCATCGACACCGACATCAATGTTCTCCGGCAAGAATTCAACGACCTCGTTTCCATCGAATCCATCCATCACTTCACCAAGAACATCATCCCCCTGTTGCTGGCTGAGCCAATAATCTCGGAACCAAGCGGAGGAGTTCACCAGGTTCCACCACTCCGGAGAGAAGTCCTCCACCTCCCGCATCGCCGCCGGTACGAACAGTGGCGCATTCGGATTGAGCACGGAACCTCTTCCAGACACTAGAGCCATGTTGTTCAGCAGTTCGAATTAAAACCACCTGAATCAAGCAAACACAATTTAAAAACACTAAAAAAAATCAAGCCGCTTGGCAAACAGGTTAAATCAAGCAGAATACAATTATAAAAAGAAAACATTAATTTGGGTTGAGTTGAGGTAATGAAAATTGAAGTGCAATCTTTAGCTCGAAGACCTTGGATCGCACTTCAAAATCCAGATTCTGAATCTAAAAAGAAAAAAAAAAAAGAAGAAGTAAATTTACAAACTCGGATCGCAATGAACATACTGAAAAACGAAAATTAGAGGGACACAGATCTGAAATTGAACAGGAAATTGAGTGGATTCGAGACCAAAAACATCACCTTGCAGACACTATACCGTTCAATGGGATCGAATTCTCAGTTTATAGCAATGGAGCGTTGGATCTTATTCAGAGCAGAAGCAGCAGTAGACGGTAGTTGAGTAGGCGTCCGAGCCGAAGGACATGATTGATCCGAACCTTAGGCTTGGGAATTGACCGAACCTAGCCACGGATTAATAATTAATTGACCTCAAGAAAGACTTGTTTTATCATGGTCCCCGGCAATATGACTTGTTAATTTAATAATTACCGTGCTCGGCTCCATTATATATATATAGATAATAAAAAAAATCTTTGGTTTTCAAAAATTTAATAAACACTAGTAAAATCTTGGAAAAATCGGGTATATAAGCTCCACTCTTCAAGTCATTTAATATTAAGCAGAACGTAAATATTTACAATCATTCTGTGCTATTGTGTGTGCATCTTTTAAGTTTTTGTTGAATATTTTTAAATAAATCACATATAGACTGATATTGATTGATTTTCGGCTGTTTTTTTTTAATTCACGTATTTCGACGAATTTTCAGTTGACGAACTAAGTATGCATGTAGACTGATCGATTGATTTTAAGATTTTATATATATTTATTATTAATATATTTAAAAACCGGCGCTTGAACCTTACGTATATATTCTAATATTCGGTTCATTTATTTATTTTTTTGTATAGTACACTTAAATCATGATTTAAATTTGTTGGCCAATTTATCGACTACATCAAAACCATAAAATTAAATCTGTTGTCCTAGCTGAACACTAATATTTGAAAAAAGTTATTTTAGTTTTTTGAATTAATTGAGTTGGCGCATCAATTAAACAAACAAGTGAAATAATAAGCATACACATTGCGTGATTAAAAATAATTATCGTAATTTATATAAGTAAAATGATATTATTAAATTTTTTTATTTCATGAAACATATGTTATTTCATCTAATTATAACTATATGTGAAAATTAATTAAAACTAACATTTTCACGTATACTTTAACAAAAATTGATAACGGATAAAATCCAAAAGGAAATTCAAAAATTAAAAGAGGAAATAGGATAGAATGTTTTTGAAACTAATACTGATATAAATAAATATGGAATCTTGCTATAATGATATGTATAGATATTAGATATAACTGCTTGTAATCTAAATATGGAAATTTTCGGGGAAATCTTGATATGCAAGCATGTAAAATACAATATATATCCACATATATACATTAACTCTTATAATCAATAAATAAATCATACGTAAATAAACCTACAAATTTCAGGAGAGAAAACAAAACAGCATGAAGATGATGAAAGAACGCAAAATCAAGAGGTTCGTCTGCAAACACGATCCCGTGATGTCGATGGTGGCCGGATCTTTCTGCTTACCCAAAGAAGACGATTCAAAACCCCTCGGCGAAGATTCCCATTTCATCTTGGAGTCGGCCAACGCCATCGGAGTGGCGGACGGCGTCGGCGGATGGTCCAGGAGAGGAATCGACGCCGGAGATTACTCCAGAGAGCTCATGCGCAACGTGGTGGCAGCCATCAAGAACCGCCGCCGCAAGGGACCCGTCGAAGACCTCAAGTCCGTTCTCACGGAAGCTTTCTCGAACACGGAGGCGAAGGGTTCCTCCACCGCCTGCATCCTCACACTCTCAGGCAGAACCCTCCGCGCGGTGAACGTTGGAGACAGTGGATTCGTCGTCATAAGAGGAGGAAAGATAGTCTACCGCTCGGCCACGCAGCAGCGCAAATTCAACCATCCGTATCAGTTGGGGAAGGCTTCTCGGTGCGACACGCCGGACGTGGCGGAGGAGATGGCGGTGGAAGTGGAGAGCGACGACCTCATAGTCGCCGGGACCGACGGGCTTTTCGACAACATGTTTCCGGGGGAAATAGAGGAAGTGGTGCGGGTGTGCGTGGAGGCGGAGGAACAGAACGAGCCGGAGTCTGTGGCTTGGAGTTTGGCTAAGATTGCCCGACAGATCTCTTTTGATGGAAACAAATGCACGCCGTTTACGGTCGCCGCCCACGAGGCCGGATTGAAGCACTTCGGGGGCAAATACGATGATGTTACGGTGGTTGTGGCCTACGTTATCCCCGGCCGGCCGCCACTAGAATATTAATGTTGATATATATATGTAGTACTTTAATTAATTAATTCTGATGATCGATCATGTAATTAATTTCAAGAATCTTTAGTAATTTGTTGCATTGATTCAGTGCGTACGTATATTTGTGTACATGTTTAATTTTGTTGGAATTAATCTGAAACGTACAATATTACGAATTGCATGAATTTAATTGTTCTTACTTGGGTTGCTAGCTAGCTAGTATATCAGATGACATATTATGACGATGAAGTTAACATCTTGAGATTCATCCATATATATTTGTCAGCAGATTTCTGTCTATAATAATAATTCTTAAATCTCAGATTCAAGATTTGATCGATGCATGTGAAAGTTGTTCATATATATGTAATTTGATCATTATCGCATCCACTGATATATGAAAACCTGATTTTTTTTTTTATAAAAAATAAAAAAAAATTGGGGTGTTTTTATATGTCCTTGTTTGATGCTTGTTTTATTAATATGCATGTTCATTGCCGGAAATGTTCTAGTAATTAATATACTGTTGAAGTATATAATTAATATGTTTTTCTTAGAGTACCAGCTGATACAAATTAATTAGCATGTCATTTAATTTCTTGTACGATAATATATATTTTGGCAATCTACACAAGTTATGTAAATCGCACTATATATATAAACTCCGGTGTAACAGGGTATATAGCTCGAGAAAATGTTGGCAGAAGTAACCAATTGAAGGAATTTCTTAATGAATAGAGCAAGAAGTCAAGAACATAGAGGTAAGCAAATAAACAATATGGATATATCGACCATCGCCTCCAGCTTGGGTCAGGAGCAAGAAGTCAAGAACATAGAGGTAAGCAAATACGATGATGTTACGGTGGTTGTGGCCTACGTTATCCCCGGCCGCCACTAGAATATTAATGTTGATATATATATGTAGTACTTTAATTAATTCTGATGATCGATCATGTAATTAATTTCAAGAATCTTTAGTAATTTGTTGCATTGATTCAGTGCGTACATATATTTGTGTACATGTTTAATTTTGTTGGAATTAATCTGAAACGTACAATATTACGAATTGCATGAATTTAATTGTTCTTACGATCGATGTTCTTTTTTGGGTTGCTAGCTAGCTAGTATATCAGATGACATATTATGACGATGAAGTTAACATCTTGAGATTCATCCATATATATGGTGTTCTTGATTCAAGATTTCTGTCTATAATAATAATTCTTAAATCTCAGATTCAAGATTTGATCGATGCATGTGAAAGTTGTTCATATATATGTAATTTGATCATTATCGCATCCACTGATATATGGAAACCTGATTTTTTTTTTAATAAAAAATAAAAAAAATTGGGGTTCAAGCAGGGTTTTTAGATGTTTTTGGAGAATTTCATGATATATAAATTTTATATTGATTTGATTCAAAATTGAGAACAAATTACAAGAGCATCGTTCATTTTATTATCAAGAAACTGATCATGGACCAAATATCCAATTAATGACAAAGACAATTGTACGTGCATGAAAATGGATTGTACATATATATAAAATTGGAAAATTGCAAATTTAGTCCTTTATGTATGTTTGACATTTTGTGATTTTGGTCCTCTATGTTTTCACATTTCAGTTTTATCCTGCATGTTCTTATTTTTGGCAATTCCGGTCCTTTTTATTCGAAAATGCTTACGTGACACTGTACACGTCAGCTCCACATTGGTGCCACGTCAGCGCCACGTCGGAAAAATGACTAAAATTTCCAAAAAAATAAAGACTAAAACTGAAATCTAAAAATATAAAGAATTGAAATCGCAAAGTGACAAACAAACATGACCAAAAACGCAATTTTTCCCTATATAAAATTAATGTAAACTGTGCACCTTAAAATAAAGCGATGGTTTATCACCTAAAAATAGAATGATTAAAATTAATTGTACGATATTTACAGCAATTATATCGTGAGATTTGCTATTTTATCGTGAGATTTTGTATTCAATTTATCGTGAGATTTTAATATATATAATTTTTACATTGTGTTGTAAGATTTGTTGTACAAAATTTGTTGTACATGTAGCATTGCTCGTTTTATTAATATGCATGTTCATTGTCGCAAATGTTCTAGTAATTAATATACTGTTGAAGTATATAATTAATATGTTTCTCTTACCGTTTGGTTTGAGTGATAGGATAAGTAATCCATAGATAAGTAATATAATGTAAATTAAAAATAAATAAGAAAAAATAGTTAATACATTATTTGATTTGATGAATAAATTATAATTCATTTGATTTAATTGATGTAAAAATATTAATTAATAAATAGATAAATAATATGACGAAAATAAGGCCAAATTAATTGGGATAAGTTATACATATATTAATAATACATCAAACCAAACAATGCCTTTAAGAGTACCAGCTGATACAAATTAATTAGCATGTCATTTCTTGTACGATAATATATATTTTGGCAATCTACACAAGTCATGTAAATCGCACTTTATATATAAACTTCGGTGTAACAGGGTATATAGTCCGAAAAAATGTTGGCAGAAGTAACCAATTGAAGGAATTTCTTAATGATCAATAGAGCAAGAAGTCAAGAACATAGAATATCGATATATATATCCTCATTTCAAGTTACATCAAATTAAACGTCTTAATTAAGACTCTCATCAAATCTCAAATCTCAGACTTTATGATATCCTATTTAACAAACATATATAAATTAATATGTTCCTTAATGCATATATAGAGATTCAAAATCTCCATTCAGTAAGAACTTCACAAAGCACTCCATACCAGCAAGATTCAAACAAGCATGCTATGTATTTGCTACAAAAATATTTCATCAACATGCATGTTCGCCGTGGGACGATCGAGACCTCATCCTTCCAATATGATCTGCAATTATTTACCTGGGATATATTGTGTCAAATCATAGCTTAAATTAAATTTCTTTCCAAATGTAAAGCAAGTCTCAAATTAATGACTAACTACATAATCACATGCAATAACTTAACTTTCATGAACAGAATCTAATGATTTTGACTGATTTATTTATCTAACTTTGAACCTTGATAGTTGATAATATTCAAATTTCTGGAAATTATGTAACCACTACTTCGAAGAGGCTTCCACTAGCATGGACACCGTTTGAGTTTCCTGACAATGTGTTGAACATATGCAACATATTCCAGCGTCAATCGTCCTGCCTGAAGCTCTTAATTCTCATCCATTATTCCACGCCTTAAGTCAACTCGCTTGAGGTCCAGCATTTTGACAGTGTTTGAGAAAATTTCTAAAAAACACTTCTCAGTTTTTTCTTAATAAAATTTTAAAATTTGTTAACGAAAAATAGAGAAATTCTCCTTAGAAGCTCTCTCAATTACACTACCTATATCACCACCAGAGTGATTCTTCGGTTGATCATATGATACAAAGAGATCTAGAAACACTCTCATGTATATTTATACGACATGTTCATGTGAACATGTCATTTGAAAACAAAAAAATAGTGATGAGTTCACCGTTTACATGTTTGTTTTCATGAAGTAAAATATTAGAGTGAACATCTCGTACAAAAATTACATCCGAATTTTTTCTCCTGATTTAACATAAAATCACCCACTAGAACGAACGATTACTATATATCTACCCTCGAAAAATTGGAAATATCGGATTTAAATTATTATTTAAAAGTATAATTAATAATATAAGTTTAAATTGTTTCCAGTCCTCAAATTTCCATCTCGCTTTGGGCGAAGGTATATAGAGTCTCCTTGTTCTAAATAATTATCGATAAGTGGTAGAGTATTTAATATTTTCTCAGCTCAACCCAGCTTCTAGAATCTCCTTTAAAAAAAATAAATAATTGAATTTTTTAAAAATGCTGAATATACAATATATGTTTCTTGTAAGACGATCATATGAATCTATATATCTACGATGGGTCGACGGATCTATATATATAGTGAGAAGTAATATTTTTAGCATAAAAATAAATATTTTTTTATTAATCGGATTGAGTAGAAAGTTCGTCTCACATAATTAACCATGTGAGATGGGTCTAACAAAAATTTTTGTGACGCATATTTATCATTATTTTGTTTAATCCAAAGGAGTAATATTTATAATTTTATTATTATATTTTAAAATTAATTGTACATTTAATTAATTCAATAATTTATTTAATTGCGTAATATTGGTTTAACGCATTATAAAGCATTAAATAGAATAGAGAAATTGTTAAATCAATAACATAATTTCCTTTTCACACACTACCAACTAAAACAACTAAGTAATTAATAACAGAATTTTTTTTTTAAAAAAAAAACTTCAATTCAATAACATCATGAAAAAAAAACTTCAATTCAATAACATCATGATGTATGTGTCATTTTAATTATTTGAATTACTATTTTTATTCTACGTACAAATGATCATCAATGAAATATATATATATATCATATAAGAACTGTTACTATAAATATAGCGATTAATTAAAACAATTCAGATTCATCATTAACATTATTTTAAAATGATTGAAATTAATTTTTTTTAAAAAAATTTACACGGAGGAGAGAAGGAAGCCGATTTCGAAGAAGGCCTTGGACAAGTCAATATTGACAGCTTAAGGAACTCAAGACATTCAACAGACAACAAAGATAACTACATATCCTATCCTAATAAGTAAATAAATAAATAAATTTCTTGTCAAATTAACGCAAAAGGAATCCTTTCTAATTAATTAATAGTATATTTAATTTTGAGACCATGAAATTCCAAAATTGATTATGATAAAACATATACAACTCTTTGTTTATTACGAAGCCTCTATAAAACGTAACTTTCAGACTTCCAAAAAAAAAAAACAAAAAATGAGAATTCAATCGATCTGTGTCTATGAGATTATGACGTTGTGGCCATATAACATCAATCGGTTCGAGTTGATTTATTGAGCATCGATCTATGTAATATATATATATATACAAGATTCAAGTAATTAATAATATATCTAACTATGTAACTCAGTATGTTTGATTTTCCTTGTGAATGACGGGAGACCGCAGGCTTCTTGTTGTTGTTGGCGATGATGGGATTGGTTTCACAATCTTGCCGTTGGTCACGGCTATGGAATTCGACTGCTTCGACCCTTCTGTCACGACTCGTGTTGATCTGGGAGGCAAAACGGGCTGGGCCGAGACATCTCCTCCGCCGGTGGCCGCCGCGGATTGTTGGAGAGGGAACAAGAAGTCGGTGGGAAAGAATTTGTACTGCATCCCTGCCATTGGAATTCAACTTTGAAAGATACTTTGGTGTGATTATAAGTGCACTAGCTTCTCATATTTATAGAGGAAATGGTAGTATGTTAGGTTATAATTTGGCGAGGTGTGAACCAACCAAACAAAAATCAATTGGTCAAATTTTAATTTTTCCTTCCTCCTCTTTTTATTTTATTTGTTTTTTTCTTAATTTGTCGCTGCTATTTTTATGTGCAAGAGAATATTCGGTTTTTGTGGCCTGTATGCAACTTGTTAGGCGGCGATAAATAAAATGGTCATTGGACTGTATTTAAAATTTAGTATATACAACAGCGTGATTCCTAAGCAAAAATTAGTCAGCTTATTTATTGAATTTCTGGGAGCATGAATCATGACGTCTTTTCATGGCTCATTTAACACATGACTTCTAATATATATATATTTTTTTTCAAAGAGACTTCTAATTCTGAGATCAATCCATATAGATCTTAATTCTCAAACTAAATCAAATGATGCACTAATGAATCACAAGTCACGCGAAAAACTGAATACTCGTTGTTATTACTTAAAAATAAACGAGTTAGTGTTTTTTTTAAAAAAAAATAAAACATGTTAAAATTGAACCTAGAATCGTACGGGTGTAGCCATGATGTTAAATATCTATTCGAACTAAATTTTTTTAATGAAAGACGAATAATATATAACAATTAAAATTATGTGTAAGATATATATTCATTGTAGTTTCAAAATGTAAGACCATTTTCAACCCATATTTTCTATTTTTCATTATCTATTGTCGAAACTTAAGCATGAACTTGAGACAAGCTTATTTCGAGCAAAAAAATTACAAAAAAATTTTTGAATCTACCTAAATAATAATAAATTAAGAAAACTTCCCACAATAAGAGAGAATCCAACCTAAAACTAGCTGATCTTAAGGCCTCAACTTTAATCATTGGACTAAGACATCATTTTTAAAATTAGATCACATAACTATTTACAAATCAGGCTAAAGTTAATATAAAAAATAACAAATCATATTTTAAAAAATTAATTGACCACCCAAGATATACTCAAATCTTTTAATTCAAATACAACCAAGTTGTAGTGCGGAAATATACTTTATATAGTTATAATTTGGATCAAAATTGTATTTATACTTATTTTTTATACAATTATTATTTATCCAAACGTAAAATAGGATATACGTTCATATAATTTATTTTTTTAATGATTTTGTTAGTTCGTGTGAAAAACTAAAGATGTCTCATAATGAAGACATTTTTTATATTATATTTTTTTTAATCCTTCGGTTCCTGAAAGGCTGAAACTATATTTCTCCGAATTAGTCCACGTTCGAGCCGGGTTTGACCCTTTATAGGAGAAATTCTCTCGAATATTAATTATTAATGTTTCACGAACTTTTATATTATTATATTCAAATATCTAATCGATTTACCGAATACATTAAGTTATCGTACACTTTCAAGGTTCTTGCTATGCATTTGTTGATTTAATTAACACCCTTTGGTCGCGTTTGAATTAAAGGATTTGAGTGTATTTGATTTCAAATCCACGACTCAAATCTGTTATATCCAGTTGATTCAAAATAAGAACGAAATATCTTATGTTAACTAAGTACATACATTTTTATATTTCAATTTCAAATTCATTCTCAACCTAATATTTCCAAATCCAATGATTTCAAATATTGCGTTGATTTGAAATTCTCTCGCAAAAACTAAATCCATCCCTGCAAACACCTTTGATTAAAAAAACATAAGAGATTCAAAGGTCCAAAAAAAAAAAAAAAAACTCAATTCACCCGAATAATTTTCAAGAAAACGTACAAAAATAGATTTGATATTTCTTAACGTAGCAAAATCTAGATATCAACAAACGTGTAAATGGATACCATATATATATTCCAAATATCTTTACGTACATCGTAATTTGATTTTAAAAAAAAAACATATATATAGTTTTGCTCACGATCTTAAGAGAAACGAATGAAAAAAAGTGTATTACAATTTACTAATTAAAGAAATTAAAAGAGCTAGCTAGCATTATTGGAAAATGGAATAATATTGTGGCCATATTGTTCATGTGGCCGCATTTGTCTTGAAAGTTTGGCGTTCATCCTCAGCAACGTGCGATCATGACTCCTCCAACGCAGTCCCGATATCTGTCTGTTATCCTCAGGAGCAAAGCTAACCCCGAACGACGTCGCCTTACCGACCCTCGAGTTTTTAACCCCTGCATCCTTCATCTCATGATTACCGTGTTCGTTTTCGATATTGGCCTCGGCAGTGTTTGAATTCTTGGCCGGAAGATTCACCTGCCGTCGATCGTCATTGGTCTGCGTCTTGTTCGACGGCCTAGGGTAATAGAAATCTGTCGGGAAGAAGTAATACTGAAGAAGGTTGGCCATGTCCGGAGAGATTTTGTTAAGGGATTTAATTAATTATTTGAAGAAGTTCAAGAGGAGAAGATTAATAATTTGTCAATGTTTTCTTGTGAATATATATTTTTTATTTATGCATGAATATATATATATATATATAGGAGATAGTATGTATTTTTGGGTTCACAGAGGAATCCGCGCCTTGTTGTGCAAGAATTCAAATGCAAGTATGTACGCAGGCACGTATAATTGGACTAGGACTTTGTTAATTGGTGACTTGTTTTTAGTTCTGGAAGGAAACAAACAGAATCGAAATCCCAAATATATATATATACACATTTTTAACACTATGAATTTTGACAATATACTAATTGTGATAATTGAATGAAATAAAAATAAAGCAAAGCATCTATAAATTAATATTCGATAAATTAATAACTTCTATAAAATAATGATTTTTCTCAATCTAGACTTGAACCAATGTGCTAATTTAATAATTTCGATAAATTAATAAGATTATAATTTTTTAGAGACTCTTATATTAATTTATTGTCCACTCCATACATAAATTAATAATTATCTAAAATTAAAAAAATAATTATAATATATTATTAATTAATAAAATATGATCATATTGTTGTTGGTTTTTTGTTAAAAAAAATTAAATTTCTTTTCTGTCTTTTCTTATATATTGAAAATTATACAATAAAATTAATTCAATTGATCAATAATTTTTATTCGAATAGTCAATAAGACAAAAAAAATTTAAGTATTAAAAAAATTACATCATTTACTTGTTTTTATAATATATATGTACGATGAATCAGATTCTATTATATTAATTAAAGAAATATGATATAGACATTAATTAAAGAAACACATTATTATTTTTCTTATGTAATCAAATCTATTTTCGTTGGATCAAATTTAATAATAATTTATCAATTTATCGATTAATTAATATCTCTTTAAATTAATAAAATATCACGATCACAACACATTAATTAATAATGTTATTGTATTTCTATATTTTCTTCTTTGATGTCTCTTTTATTAATGCATATTCATCGTCAGGAATATTATAAGAATATACTGTTGAATTATATAAGATGGTTCTCGTTGAGTTTTCAACTGATACTTATCAATTACCATGTTATTTTCTCGTACAACGGTATGTTTTGGCAATCTACATTAGTCATAAACTGCACTATGTAAACCTCGTGTGACAAAACAGTATGAGAGTGTTGGCAGAGAAAATCTAATAAATGAGAATTCTTGTGTGTGTAATGTGTATAACCCAAAATTAATGTACATATAAGTTATAAGCAAATATACTAATTGTTTTTTTTAGTTTAAAAATGATCTCAAAAGGGAAGGAGAATTAGGTTATCAAATAAAGCTATGTAAATAAATAGATGTGTAGACTTCACAACGTAAAACTAATTTTTTTTTTTGTCCCAAAAGGAACAATATTAAGTACTCTGTTCAGTAAAATAATGAGCAAGAAGTAAAACAAATAAACAATATGGATATACCCTTGTCACAATTACATCAAACCTATAATGATATATATTTCACATACATATACAAACGTGTTCATTGCATAGAGATTCAAAATCTTCCTTCAATAAGAACAACACAAAGAACTCCATATATACCAGAAAGATTCAAACAAACATGCTATATATTTGCTACAAAAATATTTAATCGCATGAAAGGATGACCTGCATCAACATGCGTGTTAACCGTGGGGCGAGACCTCATCCTTCGAATACCATCTGCAATTATTTATCTGGGATTGTCAAATAATAGCTTAAAGTTCTCTTTCCAAATGTAAGCAAGTTTTAAATGACTAACTAACTTCATAATCAGATCACAAGAACTTTACCTTCATTAACAGAAACTAATGATTTGGAAGGACTTCTGTGCCTTTGGATCTTCATAGTATTCAAATTTCTGGAAATGGAACCACTGCTTCGAAGGCTTCGACTAGCATGTACACCCTTCTTTTCCTAGCTGGATTGAGCTTGGTGACAATGTGTTGAACAGCATAATCCAGCATCCATTGTTTAGCCTTTTGCTTCTCATCCATTATTTGACGCTTTAAGTCAACTCGCTCTGGCTCCAGAGTGAGGAGTTCTGGAGTTTGTGTGAGTTTTCTAGCTTTCTCCAATGCCTTGATTGATTTCCTGAGGAGTAATAGCTTTTTCAGCTTCTTCCAATTCTTAGGTTTTGATTTTTCTTCTTCTCCATCTTCCCTGGTATTTTCCTCAGAGATATCTTGCTCTGTAGAAACAGATAGAGAATCCAAGGTATTGCCTTGAGTATCAGGAAGAAGAATCTCATCGACCGCCTCTTTTACAAGTTTGAGAGCATCTGATTTAGTGAACCCACTTCCTGGATCGTCAGATACGTGATTTTCTTTGCTTGTGCCCGGTGATTTATCACCTTCATCATCTGATCCATCAAGAATTCGGCTTCCCATTTTTTCGGCAATACCAGACACCACATGCTGATATATCATATGCCACATTTTTATATGATCTATCCTGTCTACTTGGTCATCTACTGCACAATTTGTGTCTTCGTGTTCTGGTGTTTTCTCTTCTTGAGGAATTTTGACATCTGGCTCAGCCTCGGTTACGATTGATTTTCCCCTATCATTGATAATCAAGCTTTTAGCGACGACAGATTGATCGTGATCATCACATTCTGATTTGCTGTCATTTTGATTTGAAGTTAAAGGATTACTATAAGTCTTGATCAGTGGATGGCTTCTTTCTTGTCTCGCAGAAACTAGGCCTGAAATACCAAGTAGCGTTCCTTTTCTTTCAAATGGCACTCCACTTTTGCCTCGTCGGAGGGGAGATTGATTGTCTTCCTGGGGTGGAACAACATTTTCAAATGCTTTTACAAGCAATGCGACTTTTCTTTTTTGGGTTGGGGCTAGCTCATTCACTGCCTGACGAAGTGCATAATCGAGCATCCATTCTTCTCCTCTTTTCTTCTCATCTAATGCTAGAGGCCTCAGGTTGACCTTTTCTGCTTCCGGATCAGGACTCAATGGCAGCTGCTGAAGCTTCCTGGGGTTAAATTTTTTCACTTTCTCCAATTCTCTGATGAATCTTTGAAGTAGAATCCACTTCTTGAGATTACTCCAGTGCTTGGGTGCTTTCTTATCAGATTTTTTTATAGCCGATTCTCCAGTTTTCACCATCTTCACACTAAATGAATCTTCAATGGTAGGGCCCGTCTTTTCTGGGGTCGGGGGCACGCAGTCTTTCCCCTTGTCAGCATCTTGATCTCCATAACTTTCTTCAGAGCAATCTGTAGAAAACAAGATATGGTATAAAATATACACATAAATACACATTAACACATGTACAGACGCGCACACACAAACACGCTCATATACTTACCTTCATTTTGCTTCTTTTCAGCGTGTTCTTTTGGAGAGATGTTTTCACTTGTAACCGACAGGTCATCTTGAACCTCTGGAAGAAGAATCTTCTCAATTGCCTCTCGAACTAGCTTGATAGCAAAAAGTTTTCGGATTTCAATATCCTGAGTTTCTGAGTCATTTTCCGCACCTATATTCTGATCAGAAAAATCCCTGCTTGCAACCAAACTTTCCTTAGCAAGAAACGAACTTTTATTATCAGCAAAATCTTGATCTTCAGCAGATGGAAGTGGCATGTTTACAGCATCTGTAGCCAACTCTGAGGCCATATGCTGGTGTATCAAGTGCCACATGCTCATGTGCCTCGGCTTGCTGAATTGAAGTTTGCTGCCTTCACTTGCAGATGCATCAATCCCTGATTCTGGAATTTGCACTACTTCACTGGTAACAGAATCTTCGGTGACAGAAGATATAGTTGTAAGCTCTCCTTCGACCTCTGAATTGTTATCACTCAAATTTTGGCTATCTGAAAGTGATGAGGACACACTTCTGTCTTTGGTTACTTCATCAAATACAACTGGAGTTTCTGGGCAATCATTGCTGGATGTTCCATTTTCGCATTCATCTGTACTGAAACTTGCATGATCCTCAATGTGAATTTTGAGTACTCCAGAATTCTCGAAGTGGCCTGAGTGTGTATCCAAAACATTAGCGTCTCCGTTCAGAGGGGTCTCATAAGCATTGTCCTTGTCAAGACTTGAATTTGTAGCATGATCAGAACTTCTGGAAATTGATGAACTTTGTTCGGTATTGTTACCAGAGCACTTCAAACAATACCCGATTTGTTGGTACTGAGGAGAATATTTCCTCATTATGATCAGATTCTCCTCATAACTTCTCTCGGGAAATGAGGTTTCACCAAAAGCAATTTCAAGAAAATCGAAATCTTGAATCCCAACATATCCCTCTACATATGCCTCAGAATTCTGTTCATCATTGAATGGCAGATAAATATCCATCCCCTTACCAATTTCCCCCTCTTGAACTGATGATTTCGCGATAGAAACCATTTGGGGTTTCTGGTGATTCTTCATTTTGTCAGTATAATCTTTCGTTTCACAGCTACACTGATCAGATTTCACTATCTCGTTCTTTGGCTTTATAGATGGCTGCCTCTTTTTGTGTATGAATCGTTTTGGAGGCGAGACAGAGTCATGATCCTCCCGACAGTGGCCATGGAGAGAACAGTGATGGTACCGGCAACCTTTCATCCCCGATTTCTTTCCAGATTGTGTTTCTCCAAAAGAAATCTCAACTGGCTGGGGAAACTTCAAGTCCTTAACAGTTGAAGAATACGTCGCTCTATCAACCGCAGCATCCTCAGAAAGAGAGTGGTCGAGCAAAGGCCTCCTCGGTTTAAAGCTAGTTTTCTTTATCAAAATCCTCACATTTTTCATGCTTGATGCTCTCGACATAGTTTTAAACGATCTACGACGAGAAGAAGGCAACTTTGTTCCCGAAAAAGTCGAACCGCTTCCATCACTACTTGATTGATTGTTCATTTTGTTCCCTTGGGAACAGCTTGTTGATTTCAAATAATGAGCTGAATCTCCAGATACATCAACTAAAGATTCGTGGCAATAGTCAGGCATTTCAATAGGCTGAAGAATTCTTGATTTCGCCCTTCTCCGGAATGACTTCACATTGCCTAAATTTTTCAGTGTCTTCTTATTGTTAGTTCTGAACGGGATTCCAGATTTACTTCGTGCAGCATATTGTCCATTAATAGCTGATCCAACAGTAGAAGAACTAAATGAAATGGTATCCTCAAATTCACTTTCTCCCTGCAATAAATAGGACAGGAAGTTCCAAACCTTTGAGCTTCTCCTTAAAAGTTAAAACTACCCATATAATTTCTCAGGATTTGCAATTCACTGGAGCAATATGAGAAGAACAGAAAAACAAACAATACCTATATCACACAACATCAGCTTCCCTAAATATGAATCTAATAAGTTACTTTCATTCAGTCCGTACCAGTCAATAAATCCAGGAAAAAAAAAAGATGGGGAAAATATAGTTTAATAAATAAATTATAATGTCGAAAAATGACATTCATGATTCAATAGTCGGAAACTCACCGGAGAGTTTTCTTTCTTCGCGTGAGAACTGCTTGTGGCCTTCATATAATGCGGCGATGAATCAGAAGACTCCATTGAATCTACCTTCGGCCACTTCTGATTAATATCACTGAAACGGATCGAACAAACCCAAAAAAACAAAAAAAAAATCGAACTGGGATTTCAAAATCAAGTATGATTGATCACTGATTTCAGAATTAACTGCTCCTCGTTCAAGCCCACCTCCTCTGTTTTCTGCCAAAATCTCGGGGAAAACAAAAATCAACAAAAGAATCCGAGGAGTCAACTGCAATCAAATCCTCCCCAGATTACTTATATTTCTGCAGATCACAATCCAATAGCCTAGTAGATAATATCCAAAGCAAACTACTGGACGGACAATTTTTTTTTTTTTTTTTTGCAGATTCAAGAAACAGGGGATGTGTGAATCGGGTGGAATTTGCCAAGTCTGAAGTGGCAAAAGATTTGTTAGTATTTGGAGTAAAAGTTTAGAGTTGTCTTTTTGGACAAAACTATTGGAATTTAACAAAGGAAATGGCAATAATTACTGCAAAATTCCAGATAGATTCCAAAATTTTGGTCTCTGTGTTCAGTTACGAATACCAGCAGCTTACTTTCTAGAGGTTTGACTTGGGCAAAATCGGTGCCTTGACTTGGCCTTGTTTTCTTCCCTTGACTTTGGCTAACAAATAATAACAAATTTATGGTCATTTTGATTTTATATTTTGTTTATATATATTCTGTATATCATGTTAATTGATAAATGATAATTATGTATGTTAATGCATAGATATAAATAAATAATTATTATATATTTGGGATATTTTTTATGTAGGAATCGTGTTGTAAAATATCAAATGGTTTATTTTTTGTAAAGAAGAAAGTAGAATCACTAGACATACATATATCACGCAAATAACAAACAAATTTTTACTAAAATTAATACTGAGAATGTGGTTTTGGATGATAATGAATACCATCCATTTATTGTGTTTCCAGCCACCTCGATTTGGGAAATTAGCATTAAATTCTTTTAGGTATGAACAAACCTATGTTTTCAATGTTTTTTTTTTTTTTTGGTTTTAAGTCGGATTTATGGCACAACATCAACTTTCTTTGAAGCAAATACAACTGTGAACAGTCGTAAATATGTGAATAAAATATTATAGTATTTGCAAAAACTTATTTTAGATATATTTTTAAAAACTTCAAAATCAACGAAATATTTGAAAATTAGAAGAAATTATTTTGGCATCAACAGCTAACAATGAAGTACGTCTCACATGGGCATGCATTTCATTTTCATGGTCAGAAAAACGTGTGGACCAGTGCTCTCTTTACAGTAAGTCCGGTGCTGCCATTTTCTTTCCTTTGGAACGCAACCAAATTGTTCTACAAAAATTAATAATAGATGTTAAAAATTATATGATGTTAATGAATTATTGAAAAAGTTTACCCAATTTAATGAATACTTATATGATGTTAAAAATTATTGAAAGTAACTAATATTTTTAATATCAAGTCTAACTAAATAAGAGCGCATCAGTAAAGAAATAGAAAAATATTACTAATTATAATACAATTTTATATATTTGGGACAAATAAAAATGAAAATGTGATTACTATATATGAAATGGAAGGAGTATAATTTTAGAGGATAAATTTCAAAGATCTTAGTAAATACATAAATAATTTAAATATTTGAAGTCATCTTTTTCAATTAATTGATTATCATATTCTGTTTTATTGTTATTATAATGTCATTTTGTTTTATATAATTTAAGACAATAAATTTTAAAATTTTGAGTAAATAAATAAATAATTTATCATTAATAAAAATTATAATAATTTAGATATCTGGTAGTATTAGGAAAAAAGGAGCAGGAAAAAATTTAAGAAGAAGAAAAATATTGATGGGAGAAAGAAGTTGCGGGAATCGAACCTAGACCTCATAGCATGTTCAATTAAGGGTGTGAGGATTACGTTGGTGAGATGAAGTTGGTAAATTCACAGCATACTGAAATCAGCGATGATAACTTTATCTCATGGTTGTTAGATAATATTGAAGAGATGATGGTGAAATATTAATTTTTTATATTAAAATATTAATTTTTATTTAATAAAATAAATGAATATTTAAAAATAAAATTGCATATGATTGAAAAAAAGTAAAATTAGTCATAATTAAAATTTAAAACATATTATAAAAAATAACACACATAAAAATTACAAAACACACAAACTAATTGTTCATCTTCATAATTCACCACCATTATTTTTTATATTATTTTTTAAATATTAAAACGGCCAGATTTAATCTGGCCATTAAAAAAAATTTAAAAAAATGTAAAAAAATAAAAAAAGAATAACTCATCGCGCAGAGTCTTTCCGCACAAGCCCCACCTACTTTATCGCACGAAGAAGACTCCTCGTACGATTTTCTCGCGAAGAAGCCCACTTCCATGGTTTTGTTCATGCCGCCCGCAGGATACGTGTAACTCCATGATTGATTAAAATTAATGAGTTCCATTGAAACATGCCCTCACAAGTCCCAACTCCCATCTAATGTGTCAGTGCTCCTCCTACCACCAAGTTAAAATATATCATTGTTTCATTAAATTTAACAGGGGCCATTTTTCTTATATATATACCATATATAACATAGGGTTAATTGTCAATCACTCCCTAAAACACTTTATAACTTATTTATAAATCCCTACATAAATAAAACTTACTTTCAACTCCCTGGAGAGAGAAACTTTTGTTTCTAAATATCAATTTTACCCTTATCTCTTAAAAAAAATGAGAGAATGGATAATAAAAACAAAACTAATCCAAATAGTATATATATAAAAATTCAAATTAAAATCAAAGAACATAAACCATATCATATACATGCTTATGTTGATACAGGAGCAAGTATGTGTTTAGAAAGCAAGCATATACTTCCAAATCATTATTGGAAGAAATATGATAAAGGATTAAAAGTTCGAATAGGAGATGGATCAATAATCATGCTTAATACAGTAGCAAAAAAATTAAAAATAGAAATAGAAGAAACAAAATTTGTAACACCCATTATATATCAAATAGAATCAGGAATGGACATTATAATAGGAAATAACTTTTTAAGAGAATATCTTTCCTTTACACAATTTGAAGATCACAAAACTTTAAACAAAGGATCATCAATGATTTACATTCCCAAAATACAAACAGCATTTCGCATAGGAAATGAAGGATTTACAAAGAATTTTCATAAACGAAATACAAATCCAATAGAACTAAAAATAGAAAATATTTTAACGATTAATCCTGAAAAAGAAATCATGAGGAAATTTCATGATATATGTTCTGAAAATCCTCAGGACAAAATTAAGAAAAGAAAACAATTCATTGCTTCAATAAAACTCAAAGACTCTAATATCACAATCCGTGAAGCACCAAGAAGATGTAACATGGATGATGCAAAAATATTTGAAAAAAAAAGTTCAAGAATTATTAAAACTTAAGATAATCATCCCTAGTAAAAGTTCACACTCTTCACCAGCCTTTTTTGTCAGTAAGAAAGATACTGATAAAAAAAGAATGGTAATTGATTATCAAAAGATGAATAAAACAACAATTATGGATGGATATTATATCCCAAATAAGAATGATTTACTATCTTATATAGGAGAAATGAAATATTTTTTCAGTTTAGATTGTAAATCAGGATTCTGGCAAATTCAACTAGAACCACAAACACAATTACTTACAGCATTCAGTTGTCCAAAATGACAGTATCAATGGACTGTATTACCTTTCGGACTTAAACAAGCACCAGGTATCTTTCAAAGATATATGGATGAATCTTTTAAATCATATATATATTTTTGTTGTGTTTATATAGATGACATATTAATTTATTCAAAAACACTAAATCAACATTATAAAGATCTCATGACAGTTTTAGATATTTGTCATAAAGATGGAATTATACTTTCTGAAAAGAAAGCACAATTATTCAAAACAAAAATAAATTATTTAGGATTACAAATAGAAGATGAAAAACATTATTTACAACCGCATATACTTAAGAAAATTCATGATTTTCCTAGTGAAATCAAGGATAAAGATCAATTAAGAAGATTTTTAGGATTATTAACTTATTCTGGAAATTACATTAAGAAACTTGCAGAAATCAGAAAACCTCTTCAGGTAAAACTTAAACAGGACTATAAGTGGAAATGGTCGAAAGAAGATACTAATTACATAGACACTATTAAAAAGAAAATAATTAGTAATCTTCCTGAATTATATTTTCCTTCAAATAAAGATATAATAATAATTGAAACAGACGCTTCAGATGAATACTGGGGAGCATGTTTAAAAGCTTATACTGGAGAAAGAAATTTAGAAGAATTTACTAAAACAGCTACTAGAAATAATGAAGAATTATGCAACTATACATCAGGAACTTTTCAAGGTGCACAATTAAATTATCATTCGAATGAAAAAGAATTATTAGCTTTAATATTCACAATTAGAACTTATGAAATTTATCTTATTTCTAAACCGTTTTTAGTAAGAACAGATAATATGAATTTAACATATTTCAAAACAAGGAAAATATCAAGAAATGCAGAGAGAAATGCAACAAGTCTAATTAGATGGCAATTGAAATTGAACTATTATCAGTTCGAGATCCAACATGTCAAAGGAACGGATAATTCATTACCCGACGCATTAACCAGAGAACTTCACCCAAACTATACTATCCGTAGTAACGGAATAATAAAGGAGATCCTAAGTGATCCAGAAAATGACTGTGAGTCATCCGAACATGCCTAAGAAAGCATGAGGAATATAAATTGATGAAATGAGATTTATATTCAGAAACATAAATTACTCTTTGAGTAAAATAATCAATTTAAGATTGATTCAATTCTTGCAAAAAAATTTATAAATGCAATGATACGCATAATAAAACTATCCGAATTACTCACGAAAAGAGTTATTTTACTAACCATTATATATATAAATATGTTTTCTTGTGCAGAGTATAATCAAGATGGAGCAACTAAGTCAATTAAAAGAACAATTGATTGAATTACAGGAAGAAATTCAAATTCTTCAACTAAAAGAAAGGAATTTGAGTAGAAAAATTCAAAGGACAAAAGAAAAGATGATAACTTCATCATCATCATCCTCACCAAGAACACCAATCAAAATGGCAACTCCATTTGACAAAATAATGGAGATAAAAGAGAAACAGTCAGTGGTCACAGCCAACACTGACAAAGAAAAAGAAAAGAAAAAAGAACCGGTGGACACAGTCAGCACCGAAAAAAATAAAAAAGAAGAAAGGACGTTTAAAAGTGCCCTTGAAAAGAAAGAAAGAAAGAAAGATGGTCAATCTACGACCACAAAAACCAATTTTTGAGAAAACAAATTTTTCAGAAAAACTCAAGACTGAATTCTTTGAAACACTAAACTATTTGAGAATAGCCAAACCATCTACAGAATCTTGGCTACAAACTTGTGACACACAGAGCATATCAAGAGCAAGAACACTGCAAGGTGCTCCAGCGCATGAAGTCGCAAGATTCTTTTCAAATGGATTATTAAGTGGATTGGAAGTCAGTCCCAACAATCAAGAAATAGAACTATTTCCATATCAGTTGAGAAATAGTATCATCCAGTTCAAGAAAGCAATATTTAAGGACGATCCAGTATTAACATTGAGTATTCACTCAACCCTTCTAGATTGGGATGATAACAAATTCTATCAACCAATGGTATATATTCAATGTCGAAAACAAAAAGACAAGTTCTTATTCGAAGGATCAAATGAAGAGAAAGCAGTAATGAATATCTCAACACTTCCTGATATAAGAATAAAGACATTGATTGATATGATCTCAAAGACAGGAAAGATTGATGGAAACTCAAAGGTTAAAATAAATTTTGCAACCAGTAAAATTTTATTAACCACTGGACACAATGAGACAATCCAAAAGAAAGAACAAGCCATGTTAGCTCAATTCGAAGCTCCAATCTATGAAGCAAGAGTTGACATGACCCGAGAAACCCAACAAATGTTATGTCAAAGACTAAGAACAATGATATCCACTCACAAATGTGGACATTGCCAACCCATTCAGACAGAAGAAGCAGATGTCAAAGAGGACAAACCAGCTGTCAAAGAAGACAAACCAATAAAAAAATGGTCCGAATGCACTAGTGATTCAGAGAGTGACACAATGTAAAAACAAATGAAATCGTGGACCACACCACATGTTAAAGGCATCCACTCAGATGTAAAATGAGCTGTTTCCATTATGTAGTGTCGGGTGGTCCCCCTCTTTTTTTTTTTTTAATTATGTATGCGTTTCTCCACGCCTATAAAAGGATATGTTTTGTGCTGTAAAAAAAAGTAAGTGAAGTTTGAGTATCTCTCTCTTCTTAAAGTTTCTTACAATCTGGTTCATACAAGACGTATGAAAACTATCAGAAACTAAAAAACATAAAATCAGAAACAAATAAGCCTTGTGGCTAATAACTAAACAAGCAGGGCGTAAGGAGGATAAGGTTGGAAACCAATCATTGAATATTCATGGTTAAGAGTAAACCTGGAGATCCATAGAGCAAGTACCAGTTGATCAAGTGATCGTTAAGGGAAAGCAAGGATTTGGCCTCTGCTCAAAATCAAGATTCATTCAAACAAGGTAACCTTCCTAAACCTCCTGCAGCCCTTAATTCAAAGAAATAGTCAAAATACATTAATCATGTCATCATCCTTTATAAGAAATGGAAGATTAATAATAAAAAACTGGTTCGAAATAGAAGATGATCATGAATATGATACATTTCGTGAATATCGTTTAAATACTTCTGATTTAACCATATTTGAATCAATTTATCAACTAAAATTTGTATTAATAATCCATGAATGGAACAAAACTAATATGAAAACATTTATCTGTTATAAATGAATCAGATCTGAAAATCCATGAATCAGGTCTGTAAATTCATGAATAAGAAAATTCATAAGAATTTGAAGAATTCCGCAACCTGATATCAGAGCTTAAATAAAGCAAATTATTAATGCCTGGATTAACTTTAGATATTGAGATTAAAAATTTATTTGATAAAATAATATTACTAAAAGATTTACGTCAAATAGATCAATTATGGAATAAAATAAAAGATCTCCAAACCTTTTATTTCAAAAATCATAAAAAAAAACATTTTTCAAGCAACTGGAAATTGATAATTCAAATTTCTGAAAACGATGAAATTGAAGACATAACAATATGTTATGAATAAGAACAAACTTTGTTATCGAAATCCGATCAACAAAAACAAAATAATAAAAGTAACAATTTTTACTAAATGGAAAATGTATGAAAATACAAAAATGAATATCTTTAATTTATATTCTCAAAATATAAATTTTGATATAGAAAATTGTAAAAACAATTTGAAACATCTTAAAAATTGTCAATCTTCAATTGATAGTTTCGAAGATTTTCAGAATTTATTAGAACAGATAGATTCGACAAAAAAGATTTTAATAGCCTTAAGAAAATTAAGAAGTTCTATCATCTGTTAAAATGACAGAAGTAACAATTCCAAATCAAAACAACCTGGTCGATGAATCTGAAGAATCTGAAGAAAATCAAGAGTATAATTTGAATATTATATTCAATCAAAGCAAGTTTGCTGAAATACAGAAAACAAAGTTTTCTAATTCAAAAACAAATCTAATAGACCAACCAGGAATACTAAGTAAGATTTCAAATTTTATTAATCCCAGGAAAAATTTAATTTATTATTCGATTCGTACAAAAAAATGATATTGTAAAATAAATAACGAATCAAGGTCTAATACTCTGAAGTTATTAACAACTCAAGATATTAATACCATCATGGCAAAAGCCAGTGAAAATGAACGATCTGAACTGAAATATGTTCATATCGAAGGAATTGAAATAATAATATCAGCTCACTACCGAGAAGGAATAGATACACCAATTGAAATAACAGTTCGTGACAAAAGAATACGTAATTTCGAGGATTCTATCCTTGGAAAAATTGAAGGAAATTTATGTTACAAAAAGATAAAATTTTATATTTATCCACAATACAATATATCTCTTTTTGATAAAAACATAAATGACGTTTTAACATTAGATTATTACTTTTATAGAAATAATCTTATGTTAACAGAAAACCATTCGATCAATATAAACTATGTTGTCGATTTAGCAATAAGTAATAATTCTCAAACATGAATAATTTCAACAAAACCAACTATTTCTGTTGAAATAATGTTTGAAAATATTACAAGAATTGAACATCCTTGAAAAGCATTTATTGAAGAAATAAATCCCTATAAAAGATGGAGTTCAGATGACCTCCAAATCACAAAACAGTCTGTACCAAGAAGATCATTATCATTTGCTAGAAATGATGAAGATATTCTTGATAAGATTGGAACCATGAATCAAAATATTCTTAAAATTAAACAAGCTATTGTTAATGAGTCAACCTCATCGCAATGACGTCCTTAATAAAATTAGAAAAAGATCAATAAATTGAACAAAACTAGATTTTTACAAGAATTAGAGAAGAATTTCAAAGAATATATTGATTTAGCAACGACTAGATTAATAATTGAACAAGAAAGACATAGTAATGAAATATTAAACTATCTTAAGGAAGTTCTTTCAATAGATAAAGAAAAAAGAAAAATGGAAGAAGAACCACCATTCAAAATTGAATCATGGTATAGAAATCCCCTTAGTTATGACAAACATAAGTATGGAGATGTTTAGTGAAACCGACTCATCTGATTTTGAACAAATAGGAGTAAATACAGAAGAATTATATCATTCACATCATGACTCAAAACAATACAGAGATATGGATATTTCAAAATCATAATCTGAAGATGATTCTAGATCACGATTAAATCTACGAACGAATGTAGAAGGTAGTGGTGGAAGAGATGATGAAGAATTTAAATATAACATAGACCAATACTCTGGATCTTATAAAGATGTTAGAGATATTCTTAGAAAATCAAAAACATCAGGATTTGTGAAACAAAATATCTTAGATTTAGGATGTTCAACAGCCAAAGAAAGAAAATCAAAGATAGATCATTGGGCAAATGAACTATCAGTACAAATTCAATTAACACCATTATTAGACAAAAGTGAGAATATTCAAGTTTTAACTCATGGGATGATAAAAATGACACTGGTAGGAGCAGTAAGAACTTGGGCTGAAAACCTAGTAATTACTAATCTACCACAAGGAATGACAGGACATCGATATTTCGAACTATTTGTTGATGCCTTGTACCAAGAATTTTTAGGAGTTTCTAATAATGATGCTAATTTGGTAGCTAAGAATATAGAACAAAAGAGAGCAATCTTTATATTAGATAATATTAAATTATGCAATTTATGTTACTTAGAAGAATTTATTTGTGATTATGAAACAAACTATTATCAATTAATAGATGCTGATAAAAAGGAACATTATAAACTAAATATCTTTAATAAGATACCTAATATATCTATACACAGTCAAGATGAATTTTTAACTAGTCCTTATGCTAAAACTTTAGGAGGAGCTATTAAATTCATCAAAGACATAATAACAAAGAAATGTCATGAAGTAACACTAAATAAAAGAATCTCTAAATCCTACAAACAAAACAATAAACTTTGTTGTGACAAAATGGAATTCACAGTAAAAGAATACGGTTGCAAAACAAACATGTCACACAAATATTTAAAACGACAGAAACAGAATAAATTTAATAAACCTTATAAATCTTTTAATAAGAAATTTATTCCCTATAAGAAAAAAAAAATTTAAAAAGAATTTCTTCAGAAAACCTTATAAAATAAAATTTTATAAAAATTTTGATAACAAAAAATCACCTTGCCCAAAGGGTAAAGAAAAGAATTGCACATGTTGGTTGTGCAACGAAGAAGGACATTATGCGAATGAATGTCCAAAACGAAACGAAAAGAAAAATAAAATTAAACTTCTTGAAGAAATATATACTATTGGATTCTATCCCGTAGAAACAATTGAATTTTCATCCGATGATGAAAATATTTATTATCTTGATGAATCAAGTGAATCAGATTTTGAATCCGATTTCACATTTGATAATTCAAGAAATAATAATGATTAAAATAACGACAAGGACATTTTTGGAAAGACAAATATAGGGAGTAAATTGAAAGTTATGTTTGATTTAAGGAGTTATCTACAAGTTGTCCTATAACATATTCAAATTATATATAGTAAAAAAAATTAATTTTTTGGTTGGGCCGTGGCCATGCTAGATCCGACCCTGCAATTACCACAATCTCATCCCTAAACTCAAAAACACATATCAGTAATGTATTTATTTAAAACAAATAAACTACAATTTGATGAATGCATTAAAAAAATTCTGAAAATGAAATTATAAAAAATTCAAAACCTTTTTTTTTAAAAAAAGAAAAAAGAAAAAACACTTGTGATAAAATATGATTGAATTCCAATAGAAACTCTTAAAAAACTTATATATATAAGAACTGGCAAAAACTCCTATGAGACGGTCTCAAAGGTCATTTTTATGAGACGAATCTCTTGTATGGGTTATCCATTAAAAAGTATTACAATTTATGTCAAAAATATTATTTATTATTATAAATATGAGTAGAGTTGACCCGTCTCACGGATAAGACCGTCTCACATGAGTGTTACTGATAAGAACTCATATTATAACAAATTTTTTTTTTTTTAATGAATATTATAATAATATTCCAAAATTAAAATCTGCTCTAAAAAGAGTCCACGTGTCTACCAAAACTATTTTAAAGTAATAATTTATAGCAATTTATAGATGCATTGTTTCGCCATTCATCCTAATTATTTATTTGTATTTGTATTAGTATTAGTATTTATATTTATTGTCGATCACAAGAAACAAAAATGGCGATTACAGAGGTAAACCAATGGCGAAACGATAATCGAATTCAATGCAAGAAGGAAGTCGCGTGCTCGTTGTTTGTTGATGGTATTATATGTTTAATCTCGATTCTACCATTATCAACCAGGCGTCACCTTGTCACCGCGAAACGGTGTCGTGATCTGATCTTATCCGGACTCTCGGATTTTGCGAATCCCCATGCTTGCGTGAATCATCATTTATGCTTCCACCTTCCACGTTGGCTTTGCCCGTACTCATTTATTTCGACTTTGTTTTCATCCGGGATTTAGCGGTTGCGGGTTTTCCTCCGAATGAAGTCCTCGTTAATCGGATTGGGACGTTGTCTTTTTTTATGATATTGTGTACGGAGATAGATTTTTTTACCTGAATTTTTCGTCCAAGATTTGAAATTTGGAGGTTCTGATATTACTTTCTTCAGCTTCTTTACAATTGTTAAGCTGTTGATTGATTATTTTATTTCTTGTTTTCATGTTGCACATCGAGATTTCTCTGTATAGAATGATTTATGAGTTGTAGTTTTCTTAATCATTTTTTTTTCTGAGAGAGGAGCAAGTGGCTTCGTGCAGAGTACTGCTATTAGCTAGGAAATTGTTTGTTAATCCAATCTTGAAGTTCCCGATATATTGTTTACGCTAAAATTTGACACTTTAGGACATGGAGATAAGTAATGATGCAAATGTTGATCCATTCTCGATCGGACCTTCGACCCTCTTTGGTCGAACGATTGCTTTCAGAATCCTTTTTTGCAAGTCCGTGTCACATTTTAGGCACCATATCTGCCGAGTGTTGTTAATGCGCTTTTACAAAGCTAAGAATATTTTGAGGGATTTTTTAGCACCGGTAGTCTCATGGTTTCATCCTCGAAATCCACAAGGGATCTTAGTTATGGTGACGGTCATTGCTTTTTCCTTGAAGCGATACACTAATCTGAAAATGAGGGCGGAAATGGCCTATAGGAGGAAGTTTTGGAGGAATATGATGAGATCTGCTGGGACCTATGACGAGTGGGCTCATGCTGCTAAGATGCTTGATAAGGAGATGTTTAGAATGAACGAATCGGATCTCTATGATGAGGAGCTTGTAAGAAATAAACTTCAAGAGCTCCGCCACCGCCGCCAAGATGGTTCGCTTCGAGATATTATGTTTTGTATGAGAGCTGACCTTGTGAGAAATCTTGGTAATATGTGCAACCCTGAGCTTCACAAGGAGAGGCTACAGGTACCGAGACTCATAAAGGAGTATATAGATGAGGTCACTACCCAATTAAGAATGGTCTGTGACTTTGATTCGGAAGAGCTACTATTGGAGGAGAAGCTTGCTTTTATGCATGAGACTAGACATGCCTTTGGTAGAACCGCTTTGCTATTAAGCGGTGGCGCTTCTTTGGGAGCTTTTCACGTGGGGGTTGTCAAAACTTTGGTGGAGCACAAACTTCTGCCTCGGATAATCGCCGGCTCTAGTGTGGGATCGGTGATGTGTTCTGTTGTTGCTACCAGGTCTTGGCCGGAGCTTCAAAGCTTCTTTGAGGATTCTTGGCATTCTATTCAATTTTTTGACCAGTTGGGTGGGATTTTTACGGTTTCCAAAAGGATTGTGACGCAGGGTGCTGTTCACGAGATTAGGCAATTGCAGATGATGCTGAGGCATCTTACAAACAATCTAACTTTTCAAGAAGCTTATGACATGACAGGGCGGATCTTGGGCATTACAGTTTGCTCCCCTAGAAAGCATGAACCACCGCGATGCCTCAATTACTTGACTTCACCTCATGTTGTTATATGGAGTGCAGTGACAGCTTCTTGTGCCTTTCCTGGTCTATTTGAAGCTCAAGAGCTAATGGCCAAGGATAGGTCTGGTGAAATTGTGCCTTACCACCCACCCTTTCATTTGGAACCTGATGTGGCTTCTGGTGCAGCGTCGCGTCGCTGGCGGGATGGTAGCTTGGAGATTGATTTGCCGATGATGCAATTGAAAGAACTCTTCAACGTCAATCATTTTATTGTGAGCCAGGCGAATCCTCATATTGCACCTTTATTGAGGGTGAAAGAGATTGTTAGGGCTTACGGAGGCAACTTT
Organism: Henckelia pumila; assembly: GCF_033568475.1. Taxonomy (NCBI): domain Eukaryota; kingdom Viridiplantae; phylum Streptophyta; class Magnoliopsida; order Lamiales; family Gesneriaceae; genus Henckelia; species Henckelia pumila. The sequence goes on along the minus strand of NW_027331857.1, from coordinate 4,814,280 downwards.
GCTGCAAAGGTATGTATTATAGGTTTCCGATACACGTATCTAATATTAAATGCTTGAACCTGCATACATGGAAGCTGTTGTAATATGCTTGATTTGTTTTTGTCTATGATGCTGTTGATAGGAACAATGAGCTTGGTTGTATTAGCATTATCTGTACGCCACTATTGGATAACTTTTGGTTAGTTTGGGCATGATTCTTGATATTTACTTGAATACTGCCACTCTCATTTTTGAAATAACCGAAGATGGAAACTAGATAGATGGTTATTTGATGGCAATAGTTCTATTCACCTAGAATTTCCTTCATGTTGAATTTTCTTTTATGTGCATGGTTCAACTGACACAGAGATTTATTTACCCTTGTAGTTTGCCCAACTGGTTGAGATGGAGGTGAAACACAGATGCAATCAAATATTGGAGCTTGGTTTTCCATTAGGGGGAATTGCCAAGCTTTTTGCTCAGGATTGGGAGGGTGATGTAACTGTTGTAATGCCTGCAACTCTTTCTCAGGTATATGCAATATTAAACTCTGTCATCTCATTTTTAGTCAAATTAAATCTGAAAGAAGGAGAATTTGTGACCAGAGCAAGTTCAGGATAATAGCTCAATGTTATATCTGAACTTATTTGTGCTGTTGAAGATATAATAATCTCTTTTCTTTTTTCCTTTTTTGATAGGAGACTAGAGTAATGTGATACTTGAATCACATATAGGTAGTGAATTTTGTTAAGGAAAAGCTGAAAACAAATTTTTTAAGCAATTTCTAACACTACAGGAGTAGGGGATGCTCCTTTGACGCGATTGTGTAGTTTGTTTAGTCGTCATGTTTCTCAAATTTTTCGCTCGTAATTGCAGTTAGCGAAAATTATACAGAACCCATCGTACGTTGAACTTCAAAAGGCTGCAAACCAAGGCAGAAGATGCATCTGGGAGAAGGTGTCAACGATAAAAGCCAACTGTGGAATTGAGCTTGCTCTGGATGAGTGTGTTGCCATACTTAACCATATGCGAAGGTTGAAGAGAAGCGCTGAAAGAGCAGCTGCCGCTTCTCATGGTCTAGCCAGCACAGTCCGATTCAATGCATCCAAAAGAATCCCTTCTTGGAACGTCATTGCTCGAGAAAATTCAACGGGCTCCCTGGAAGATGACCTTCTAGTAGATGTCGAGTCATCTCTTCACCAAGTAGTTGGTACGGGCAGAAACTTTGCGACAAACCGTAGCCCTCATGATGGAAGTGACAGTGAATCTGATAGCGTTGATCTCCACAATTGGACACGATCTGGCGGTCCCTTGATGAGAACGACTTCGGCAGACAAGTTTGTCGACTTTGTACAGAATCTTGAGAGCCATACAAGGATGAACAGAAACAACCTTCGCGTCCAGATTTCGGGAAGAGATCAAACCCATCACTTCTCGCGTGTTACAACGCCAGATAGAACATCTGATACCGATTTTGATCAGATAGATTCGAATAACCGAGCTCTTCCTAGCACCAGTTCTAGCATTATGGTGGGCGAAGGAGATTTTTTGCAGCCGGAAAGAATTCACAACGGTATATTGTTCAATGTAGTGAGAAAGGAATCCTTGACACCATCAAATAGGAGCAGTCATGATTCGGACCATAATAGCTCGCCACACGATTCAGTCCCAGAGTGTGTGCAACTCGACTCTCTGGAAAAGGAGATGGATGTTAGCTCGGTTTCTGAAAATGAGGACGCTGGAAGAGAAGACAACGTTAATGTAGATGATGTCGATTCAACCGGAATCCCGAATGATCGTAATTCTAGTGACGGTGCCTGTGATAGTAAGCATCCTATGGATGGTTGAGCACTTGAGGTTGTATTGTATAATTGTAAAAATCAGGAATATGGTCCAACACGGCTACGACTCCCTGATTAGAAAGGAGTTTTGTATGGCCAAAAGAGACTATAATAGGCACAAACATTTTCTTGAATGAATCTGTTGTTTGTAAGCCTACTGGAACGGAGGGCAATCATCTTCCTTTCTTCTTTTTTAAGTTAGTGTTGGGGAGAGTTCTTAGAAAGCATTTCTCAAAAAATTTTGTTGAGAAAAAACGGAGAAATGCTTTCTAGAAACTTTCTCAAACACCGCCTAACTCGTCTCAAGAAAATATTGTGGCAACTTTTGGATCATATTAGAATTTTTGTTGTTGGGGTATGAATCTAAACAAAAAATATTTCAATTTCTACAATCTTCATTATACATCCTATGTATCAGAAAACAAACTAGAATAACCTGCAATTTGGATCGAATAATTTGGAGTTAAACGACGAGTTTATGTTGTGATGAATCTAAAATTCACCACAATAACTCGAAAAATAAGTGCTTGGAATTTGAAATTACGGATGTTTATCCGTTGGTTGATTTGATTCAATTTAATTTCGATTTTTTTTAATTATATAATGTGACATCTGAACTATCTTATTTCGACTATTTTTTTTTTACTAAAATGTTTCAATTTATTCGGTTTGGTCTTTTATTAAATTACTGAAATGTTTTGATTTATTCGATTTGAACTATTATTTAAATTAGTGATAAAAATATATTTTACTACATATTATCTTTTAAGTTAATTTTTTATTTTCTACTAAACTATTTCGGTTTATTCGATTTGGACTATTATTTAAATTAATGATAAAAATATTACAATATATTTTCTTTTTAAGTTAATATTTTAAGTAACATCACATCCTCATTGTGTAATTAGCATGCCAAATTACAATCCTATTCTCAAACGGATTTTTCTCGTCTTATAACTTCATTGATAATTTTTTTTTAAAAAAATAAACTTGTAAATTTATTAAGAACGTTGACAATCGTTCGTTACGAGTTTATCCATCTCTTACTATCTTTTATTATTTTATCTCTTACTATTTTATTAAAGACGAGAGTCACATACTAATTTTTTGATGTGTTGGTATGACTTTTTCTATTTTCCAATAATACTATCTTCCAATATTCTCACAACGTTGGCTAAAAAGAATAACCGTCTTCAGCTCTCTCACAACGTGGGTAAAAAAACCGTTCCTGATGTTCTCTTCTCCAAAAGCCATCGATCAAGTTTTTCTCCCTCACAAATCTCGCAACTTCCACAAACCGTCCCTAAATTCCTCCCTCATGAATACAAAGAAAGCCTCCTCCTTCTCTGTGTTGACTTTCTCACACTCAAATTCTAAAATTTGTGCACAGATTTTATTGACTTGCAGGTTATATATAATAGGAGACTGACCAGAGTAGAGGGTTTGAATTTCTTACATTGTACTGTGAAAGAAACTGAGAAGACTGCGGAATTGTTCCATCATTACGTAAGATTTTTGAGTTTCCCTTTATTTTGCGATGGTAAACTATAATAGGTGGTTTAATTTTTTAATGAATGAAGGTAATGATATTTTTTAAGTACTGTGTTCAATTCGTGTCTCTTATTTTTCATCTGGAAGATAATGTTGTTACAGTTTATTTTATACACATTTGTTGTCAGTAAGAACTCGATCATTAACTGTTTGACGAAATGTTTTAAAAAGAAGAACAATCTTCATCGCTAGAATTATGACTAGGCTAGCAAATTATGAATCAATTATTTTGTGTTAGAATTTTTAGGTACGTTTGACGAACTTGAAAGAAGATGATTGTCTCTAACTATTTTATAAGGGATTAGAGTACAATAGAAATTGTCTCCAATTTCTGAAGTTTTTTGAATGAAAACCATTGGAGTCCATAAAAGAATCATCAAATTGGGTCTTGCATAAGGTAACAAACGCATTCATTTTATTATTTTAAGTTACATGAGTCCTACAGTATTCAGGTTGTACTGATTTGCCAATATAAATTCTCTTCTGCTTCTCTGCTACTTTGAAAGAAATCAACTTCAAACTGTTCGATAAAAGTGTGCAAATGAAAATTTATTTATTTTACTAAACATGACCAAGGCGTAAGAAGACATACTCAAGTCCATTTACTTTAGCATCTATAAATGTATTGGTCTTGCAAAAGTTAAGAACTTCACAACTTCAGTTGCTAAGTGCAGATTTTGGACCCATATAGAAGTTGTGCGATGTGTCCGCGTTCATGAGTTTTTCATTATTTACCTTTTTGATATGGCAGCGTTGCAGTAGGAATTATACGTTGAGCAAAAAAAATTTCAAGTAGCTGATAAGTTTAAGAAATTCAACCAAGATTTTTATCATGGATGAAAATCATAAAAGAATTATAACTTAACAATACATAATTTAGGTAGTGTTTGGGAGAGTTTCTTAAAAGCACTTCTCAGCTTCTTCGTTAACAAAAATTTAAAATTTTGTGAAATTTTGTTACCGAAAAGTTGAGAAGTACTTCCTAGAAACTCTCCCAAACACTACCTTAATAACACGTGTGAGCAGAAACATAAAACTAGAAAGAACTTGGGAAAGATAAGGAAGGAATTTGAGATATAAGTCATTAAATTATTTCTAATCATATGAAGTAAAATGGTAGAAATAATTTGAAACACAATAAACTTAAACTTACCATTATAGCCTCTTAATACAAATCCAATACCATAATTTATTTTCTATTATTACATACCCACCCAAATCCATATTCTTATTTACCAGTCTTGGTATGCTGACTGAAGATGGAGGAACGCCTCCATGCTTGACACAATTTCATAGTCTCGGAATATTTTCAATTGAATTAGAAATCTAAGCGTGATAAAGAGAGACAAAAAAACTTGACAGCTTCTTAAACTTTATTATTCATGTTTGAAGATTTCATTCAGTTGGCTTAATTTCAGTAAGAATTGTGTTTACAATACCTGCCGGACAGCTTCTTAAACGTATCTACTCCTTTAACTTTTCTTTTGCATAATAGAAAATTATGTTTACATAGATTAGATAAATTAACATACTTTTGTTTCAATATTTTTTTTACCAAAATATGAATCAAATTTCAAATGAAAGTATGAAACCACTCTTCATGCATGTATTCTAACACTTTGTTCTTGGATGATTACAAATTCAAAACATAAAGAACCAAAATGAGGAACCAAAGGTTATAAGGTACATAAACTCATACCACATTCAAACTTTCTAATACTGCAGGGACAAACCTTCACAAGGTATGCAAACCTCCAACTATTTTATTTTAATTTCATGCTATGATCTTGCAATTGAAATACCATAACGAATACTTATGTAAAAGGAAATGCAAGATAGATACTTATAAAAGAATAGCATAGATAGATTCATCATGTTATATGAGTTATCTTTTCAGCATAAATATCTTTTTCTCATTGTGACAATTACGAAAACATATGTTTTAAACCATAGAAATGGAACAAAAGAATAAATAGAATGGAAGGGCTCTTTAATTTTGCAAAAATTACTGACTCTGGACTTCCATATTCACATCATTCTCTTTGAAGGCCTAATTCTGTCAATGCTTGAAATAGAGACTCTAATATATCTTCCAAAACACGATGACAATGAAATTTGATGTTTGATTACGTAAAGTTGAAGCTGACTTATAAATATAAATTTTATTCATATGTTTTCAGAATTGGTAAATACTATAAATATTATTTAGTTCAAATATAAAATTGTTATTGCTTTGTAGTTTTGCCATGATTTTACTTAATTTACACATTTTAATGTTTTTTGTGTGCTTTCTTTTTGTAGGTGTTTTAATTCCAAGTTTTGAATATTGTTGATGACTACGTGATTTAATGTTATTTTCTTCTTGGGAGCTTTAAATTTTATGTTATGAAGTTTCTTTTCAAATTAGTGATTTTTCTTGCAATTTTACTATTGGTGCATGAGTATGTTAATAGTTTTCATATATTATTTTGCTAGAAATCATAATATCATGGCATTGGATCTTATGCAGCAACGACGACTATTCGGTTCTTACAAGTATTATACGTCTACAAATTAAAAATCCAAGTGGCAATGAAGGAAGTTTTAGTTCAAATATTGAAATGCATAAATATCTTTTAAATTTAACTAATGAAATTGCTTATTTCGTGGAACATGTATATATTAGGATTATTGTATTTTCAATTTTTTTTTTTTGTTCAATACCTTTCCAAAAGGTACATGCTGTTGATATATGTGTGTTAAATATTTTAGACATCTTATTTAAATGCATTAAATTTATTTTGAAAACATGTATTAAGTTACACATGAACATATTTATCATATTTTTTCGTTACATACGCAACGTGTGTGCCACCATTGCTATATAGTCCAAATAAGAAAATCTCTAATTGGTTTGCTGTTTTTTGATAAAATTATTTTATTTTTCCTAAAAAATAGTTAATTTTTTTTACAAAAAAAAATTACAATAATATCTTTATCGGTATTTCCAAATTCAATCTACATTTTTTAATATTTAGATTAGATGATTACATCACTCTTCTCTAATAAAAACATGAATAATTGTTTCAAATTGTTATATTATTTCAATTATATAGAAGAACACGATGAATGAACGAAAAAGAAAAAGAGTAACACTCTTTTGAGACGGTTTTACAAATGAGATGGGTCAATTCTATCCATATTTATAATAATAAGTAATACTTTTGATATAAAATATAATATTTTTTAATGGATAACCCATATAAAAGACCCGTCTAAAAAAAATGACCCTTGAAACTGTTTCATAAGAGTTTTTGCTAAAGAAAAAATAATAAGCAAAAAGACATGCCTTGAGATGACTTGTCCCCGATGAAAAGCCACGGAAATTTCCATGAAAAGTAGTTGACAATACCGAAACATCAATAATGGACGCAACCACAATTTAATTTTAATAATACGAATAAAATTCCAATAGGGAAAATGACAATGGAAGTCGGTCTTTTAATTTAAAAACGTAACCAAATCATATTTCATAAGTGGCGTAGCCAACTAGCGCTACACGACACTTTGTGGTTTCATTTATTTCTTTATTAAAAAAAATCTATTATGAGTTTATTTAAAAGTAATAACCAGTAAGAATTGAAAAACAGAATCACGGGGCTCAAGCTAACATACATTCGTCGTCTTCACGTTTTATCTTACTATTGACTTATTTTATTTAAATTACATCCTTTAAATCTTGTCATGAGACCGCTGTGTTAAATACATTAGTAATAATATTTTTATTAATTTAAAGTATCATTCATAAACTTTTATACATGTTATTTTCACTTATTTCACGACTAACAATTCATTTGACTGCATGTTAAGAAACATTATTTTTAATTTATTTTTTAAATGAAAAAGAAAAACAATTAATTTTGCTGTTAACGATAGGTATGGTGATTTTTGATTTATGGACAGATATGATATTTATACCTATTTATTGATTTTTTAATTTAAATAAATGGAAAAAAAAAAACACCGATATTTTTTTCAATGATTCAAAGCATGAGAAAGAATGGGTCATGTGATCATGTCAAATGTCGAAAATATGGTGGAAATTAGATGATAGTGATAATTGAGAGCATGCACGATGTATGGTGTAAGAAATTTCGTGAATTTATATTTGTAAAAAAAAATCAACTCGATTTATATTTATAATAAATGATAATATTTTTTTAATAATTTTCGAACATCCGTTATAAAAATCATCTAAGAACGATATCATAAAAGTTTTTATGTATAATTTTATTGCAACATATGGGAAATCTTTATGAATATCACTCGAACACGCAAACAAAATAGTAAAAAATATATATATTCATATGCTTTAATTCATGATTTTATTTTTTGAACGATATAAAATAAATCGAAGAAAACTTATTCATAAAAAAACACATATATTGGAAAGAAATACATAAAATTATACATGATGGTTACTTTAAATAATTTAAAACAAAGCACTATTTTTTTACTCTTGTATTATTATTATTGTTATTATTATTATTATTATTATTATTATTATTATTATTGTTATTATTATTATTATTTATTTTTTTTAAAAAAATTACTCCTTTAAAATAGGTTTTGACTTTTGAATGGGATTATTTCAGGTAAAACCAAAGAACACTTCACCAAACACACAAAATACAATTATCAAACTAGCTACTCTACGCAAGTGCTACACATTTGTATAGTTGTGTGTTTTTTTTTTCCAAAAATAATTATGGTTGGAATTAAGTTATTATTCAGATTACATACAATTTGTAATTATGTTCTTATAATTTGTAAAGTTATTGTGTAGATGATATGCTATTTTTAATTTGTTCGTGTAATGAAGATAATATTATCATTTTTTTTAACTCAACTAGATAATATTATCGTTTCTTAATTAAAAGTAAGATGTCAGGGAAACTTTTAATCCACCTTCGAATGCACAATTCTGCTATGCGTTAGTGCGTTACACACATGCTATAAATAATGCAAGTTGGTCCAATTAAATTAGACAAGTTTTGAATTTTGAACAATCACAAGTTTAAATGGTATTTTATTGGAACAAATTTTAATTAATTACTCATTGAAACGTAAGGGGAAAAAGAAAAATACTCCATCCGTATCGATTATATAGTTTTACTTTTTTTTTCACACAAATTAATAAAAATTATTGAAAAAACAAATTTTATATAAAATTCCTATTTTATCCTTGTTTAATGTATTAAAAAATGATTACACAATTTTCAAAGTGTAGTTAATAAGGGTATATTAGTAAAGAGTATAAAAAAATATTACTAAATATGATATATGACTATATATTTGAGACAAAAAAAACGTGAATTATATAATTGAGACGGAGGAAATAAATGTTATAAATATTATAAAACACGAAACAACATATTTTCTCAAAAATATGTGAAAAATATGTTTTTTTTAGAAAAAAATTGTAATCTTATTAATTAAAATAGTTCATTACAAGTCTAAACAACCAAGATTGAAACCCACCATTCCTCCAAACAAATGAAGAATGGGAGGAAGCAGAAAAACTAGCTAAATTATGTGCTACAGGATTAGACGACCGATGAACGTGAATAAGGTATGAGATGACTCAGTCGGGCTGGCATACCGTACCAAAATACCGAATTATCGGCATAATTATGTGCTACAGGATTAGACGACCGATGAACGTGAATAAGGTCTGAGATCTCAGTCGGGCTGGCACACCGTACCAAAATACCGAATTATCGGCATACCGTATCAATTTTTTTTCGATATATACAGATATTTTTTTGGTATATTAAATTTTTTTCGATATTTATAATGTATCAATATGAATTTTTTCCATACCAAAATTTCGGAATTTCGGTATCGATATCCTAAACATATGTAGTATAATAAATTTAACCCTTCTAGAATTGCCGAAGCTCACCATGCAAAGATAATAACCTAATAAAATTGTCATAATTTATTTTAAGTTTACGGAATTTACAAAAAATGTACTAAAAGTCTATAAAGATTCAAACCGACTTAAAAACTATATCCTATTTTCTAGGAAAACTGATTCTAATCTAATCTCATCTCCCCGCCTTTTATATCTCTCTCTCTAGGAAACTTCCCGGAAGCTCACTCCCATGGCTTCCCATCATATAAGCACAACATTCATTCCTCCTCCCTTCAGCAAATCACAACCTTCTCTCTTGTTGTGCTCTTGCTTTTGTGGGTTCTTGTTTCTGTTTCTGTTTCAGTTTCAGTTTCCACCATGAAACTCGCCAAGATCATCCCCACCAAGATTTTTAAGATACACAAGAAATCTCGCTCCGTTTCCAGATCCGAAACGGACCCATCGTCCTTCGGATCCCACACGACGACGTCGTCTTCATACTCCGATGACGGATCGTTCAAGAAGCCACGTGGGTTATCCACGCCGACCAGCGTTCTCCCATCATCTTCATCGGAGATCCGATCCAGCGAGTGGTTCGAGGGCTCGCCTGATGTTTACCTCGAGCTGAAACAAGCGTTCGAGATGATCGACAGAGGGCGGGAAGGGAAGGTGAAGAAGGAGCAGCTGGTGGCGTTGCTCAGTCGTCTGGGAGCCGAGCCGCCGAGCGACGAGGAGCTGAACATGATGCTGAGTGAGGTGGATACAGATGGGGACGGGTGCATCTCTCTGGAGGAGTTCTACGCGATCGGCTCGGCTTTTGCGAAGCCGGCTTGCGACTGGGAGCTGAGGGAGGTGTTCGCCTTTTTCGACTCCGATGGGGATGGGAAGATATCCGCGGAGGAGCTTTATAAAGTCTTCGAAATCATCGGCGACGCCCGGTGCACGGTGGAGGACTGCCGGCGGATGATCGGAGATGTGGACCGGAACAGGGACGGATTTGTGTGCTTCGAGGATTTCAGCCGTATGATGGAGCAGCAAAGATGAATCTTCCATTTTTCTTTGTTTTTTGTCAAAAAATTTAGCGAAATGAGAAGAAGAAGTGTGCTATCGTTTGCTTGTTTCAATGGGGTCATGAAATTGGAAGTACTTCATATTTTTTATTGGAAATTTTTGGTTTCTTGAAATTAAATCGAGGTTCGTTTTAGTTTGGAAATCATATGTAAATATAAAGTCTTGCTATTTTAATAAAGCTTTTTCATCCCCATAATATATTTACATAAGTTGTAATTCATCACCGCAACTGCAAGATAACATTGCAATATTGTAAAAGGCTTCATTAAGCAGATTAAATATAACGCACGAAAAAATCACGATTAGAAAATAAAATGTTAAAACTGTTGTTTTTAGCTTAGTTTCAGATCCAAAATTTCATTCCAGATTTCAAACTCTCATGCACGGATCGAACCATTTGTTTCGAGGTAGGTTTTTGTGAGTTTGACGACATGATCCTAGAATAATTTTCACATAAAAAACTATACTTTCTCGTGAATTAAATCAAAAATTAAATTCATCTTACAAAATTAACTCGGACTAAATATTTTGTATTGTTTGCGTTAGGCTGCCCAACTGGTGCCCGAAGGGTCTTGGTCTTCGCATGGGTGGTGGCATGACATTAAATTTTACATTAATGGACAATGGTTCACGTTTTATTTTTGTTTTGACTTGTACCAAAGTTATGGGACGGCCGTGAGCGTTTTGGACTTGCGACAATATTATATCATATAGCATAATTTCCTCGAAGTTTCGAAGGATTTCAGCTTCTAAGAACAAAGGACAAAACTACATATTCTTTTAATGTGAAAAAGTTGTCAAAAAAGAATGTTGCACTTAGGTTTGCGGAACTCTCTTTACAAAAATCGTTTCCTCTGGCGTCTAAGATTCTAACGTAGAAACGTGCTTGAAACATAGGAGGACTTGAAAAAAGATGAACGAATTAAGGTATATAAGTTAGGACATGATGTCCATCACGTAGTTAGGCATGTCGAATTTCGAATTTAAAATTTTAAATCATACAATATCTCAAGCATCATTTGTCCAATATTCTTCTCCACAGCAGTAACAATTATTACTTATCAATTATCATCCATCATCTTGCAACTCATGAAAAACTATTACATAACACAAAAACTGGAGTGAAATGATTTCACGAGGTCAATTTTGTGAGACAGATTTTTTATTTGAAATAACCATGAAAAAATATTATTTTTTGTTAAAAATATTACTCTGTATTGTAAATATGAGCAGAATTGATCTCACGAGAGACCTACTCATCACACAACGACGACTCCGATTACCAGTCATAAAGTAGTGTTTGTGAGAGCTTCTAGGAAGCACTTTTCAGTTTTCTCCTTAACGAAATTTCACGTGAAATTTCAATGCTTCCTGGAAGCTCTCCCAAAGATACGACAAATTAAAAAGTTTCAAATAATAAGCAATATCCATCTCACATTAGATTCCAAACACCCATATAATGATAATATCAACATTGGTGCCACTTTCCTCACAAGTAAATCCAGCATCTCCATACATTCAATTTCGAAGCATAAGGGTGTGATGGATTTATACCTCATAACTCCTTTCGGTCCTATGCAAATGTCTCTCCAACCGTAGGTTGTCGTCTCCTCCCATGAAGCGCGTGAGAAAAAGATTTATTTTGATAAAGTGGCAGCAATATGTTCTGCAATGGCCATACTTGAAGTGAGCCCAGGTGATTCTATGCCAAGAAGGTTAATGAGGCCTGGTATACCATGAATCTCCTCTCCCTGTAGACAAGACAGATGAAAGCTTATGTAGTTATGTGGAAAGTGGGAACTATAACTAAAAAACCATCTCAAGTTATATTATTTAGTGTAATGAAACAACAAAATGACAATTTTAATGGGCCATTAAGTCATCTATCTGTGCTACCCTCATTTTTATCATGGAAGTATTTGTCGGATGTTCGACCGAACCTTTTCAAAGGTTAATTGCATGTGGAACCTGTGTTATGTATAAGAGGCAAAAACCCAAGATAATTGATTTTGTGATATATGTGTCTTTTATGGGTCCGTGTACAAAATTACCCGAATTCAGAAGTCTTGACAATTTAGATATGGTAAAAACATAATAATGAACTTCAAAATGCTTGCAAGAAAAAATAGTAATATATATGTAATTAAAGTTGCTAACACAAGAATTTGGAGAGGGGAAATCCAAATTTGAAGAAGAAAATTGCATTAAATTCAGGTTAAATGTAATGTACAGGCAACAAAAACAGAAATTGGCACATATTGTTATTACCTGTATCACAAAATCAGTGGGACTCTGCCCCGGCCCGCAAAGTTTTGGTCGAATGCCAGCATAGCCTGGTTCCAATGATCCATCCTTCAAACTCGGGTAGTACCTTCTTATCTCAGAATAAAAACGGTTTGCACGATCTCTGGATACTGAATAATCAAACCTTTGTAGAAAGCAACACAAGACGAGCTTTATTTTCTTGAACTAAAACCTGTAAAAGAGACGTTAAGCACTTGGACATATAACACATTAACTAGAGATATCTTACAAGTTAAGGAAGCTCGAGACATCATCTGCACCGTCGAACCATTCAACATCAGGACCAAATTTGACCTGCCCGTTCAAATCCAATGTAACATGGACTCCAAGACCACCATCTTCTGGAATGGGATAGATCAGATGTTGAAACGGGGGAGTTTTAACATTTGATAATGTGAAATAGCAACCACGAGCGAAGTAGGGTCTGGGAATGGTTTCTTCCTTTATGCCTTGCATTCTCTTACAAAGAGCCAAGGTACCAAGGCCAGCACAGTTCACAACAAGCCTAGGCATGAGAATGAGATCCGGCTGTAGCCTGGATTTTTGGTCCCAGCTTTGAAGGGACTTGCTCTCAGAAATGTGAAGATTAATACCATCATCTCCACAGTGACCGCCAATTACAGTGGTACCGTAAGAGAAAATTGTGCCATGGGTTTCAGCTTCCCCCTAAATAGACATGATAAATTCTTGATTTTTATGAGATCCAGTTGAATGGATATTACAAAATAAGATATATACCAATAGTGATAGCATAAACGAATGGCTATCGACTATTCCAGAAACAGGTGATAGTAACGCTTTCATGCATTGTAGTTCTGGTTCCATTCTAGTAGCTTCGTGACCTTCCATCATCCTTAGCCTTTCGACTCCATTTTCAACTCCTCGAGTCATCAGCAAGTTCAACTTCGGAATTTCTGACAAGCCGGTAGCAACAATAAGCTTTCCAATTTGCAGATGGGGAATTTCATGCTCTTTACAGTATTCATACATCAGTTGTCTTCCTCTGACACAGAAAAGTGCCTGCAAATACCATTCCGATGAACGATTGATATATTTACGATACTTAGGACTGTATTTTTTTCCACACATCACGCTGCAAAAATTATGAGTCCTCAAAACTTTAGTTGTCATATTTGATCTTCCAGAAATGTTTTGGGAAACTGAAATCTGAAATTAAATGACCTCTAACTTTAAATGAAACAACATCTAAAGCATGCTTTTGAGCCAATGCAAATATCATTTTCTTACAGGGCACATTCAGTTTCAGCCGTGAAGAAGCATCACAAAGAATTGATTCTCCTAGGATAAAAGGCTTTAACTTGCAAAAATGGACTAAAACATTGTCTGCCAGTGAGTTGGTTGCACCAACAAAAAGTTTTGTAAATGCATAAAATTCATTCAATTCTAGACATAAGCTTTAGACTGCTGGTTAACCAGTACAACCTAATCTTCTTTAATTTCATCAAAAGTCGTAACCAACCTCAATCTTGACTATTTCAAGAAAATCCAACACCAGTGTTTCAGCCATTACAACATAATCATCAAAATACCAACTGTTCAGAGCTATTAAACTCGAAGCAAACTCACAGGGGAACAAAAAAGGAAAGATCAACAAAGAATGCAATGGTATTCAATAAAGCAAGAACCTTGAGTGAATTCCGAGGATAGTAAATCCCAGCGTGAATAACTTCACTGTTTCGAGAGCTTGTACCTGTCCCAAAAGTGGGAGCAGACTCTATCACCACAACATCTCTGCCGTGTCTCATGGCAAGCTCACGCGCCACCGCTATTCCCACCACTCCGGCGCCGATAACCACCGCATCCGCCTTTTCCTTGGGGATCGAATCGTACTGTCCGGTGGAAAATGATCTGGGATTTCTGCATGATGACGTAAGGGTCCGTAAAATCTTAGCTGAGACACTGTATTTCATCATCTTTTTCAAGAAAACAAAATCATCTTTTTCAAGAAAACAAAATGGAGGGGCAGACTTCTGCAAAAAATAAAAATCTGAAAATGCCAAGAATTAGCTGACACTGTATTTTTAAACTTTTTTCTTTAATATAAAAAAAAATCACTTTATTTTAGTTCTCATTTTTTTTTTTTGAAACGAAAAAAGAGATATTATTAAAGATGGAAAATTACAACTTCTTGTAATCAAAAAAGAAATTCATAATATATCCACAAAAAGGATTGAGAAGCACGAGAAGCAAATTTGGATACAGTAGATAGTAGTGGAAATATCCCTCTGATATAAATCAAGAATAATCCTGAAAATAATTTTTTTGAAAAAATAATCCTGAAAATTAAAATTGAGTGTGTTTTGCAGGACAGTGTATTAAACCGAAAATTTTATTTATTATCCACCGAAAGATAAAGCAGATTACAATATTAAACGAAAATTTTATCCAACATACATAGAAAAAATATCTTCGGATTGAAGTTTTCATGCCAAAATTAGATTCAAGGAGTTATATCTCAGCGGCATTTCAGATGGGAATTAGTTTTTGGATCAACAGTAGATGATTTTCTGATCTATAGACAGTAGATAATTTTGGAAATTATATAAATTTGAATAAAATATTTTATGAAAAAGCCAAAAGGCGAAAGGAATATGTGATATAACAATTTATAAAATTTGGAAAAATTACAGGGAAACCCGACCGTTGAATTGGCTAGTAAGTTGCCTATAAATAGTATTTCAATGATTATATCATCAATTTATACAATATTGTTTAACGTGCTTATTTTTATTACTAATACATGGATATGAACAGATTCAAACATTTTAATAAAAAATTTCTCACCCATTTGGGGAAAAATTATTTTGATTAATTTAAGTTAAGTGTCAAACAGTAACCTTTAAAACATTTTTACAATTTATAAATTCATTTGTTATTATGAATAATATTAAAATATTTGGGCAAAAAATTAAAGGATTTTATTTATTTGTAGAGATATAGAAAAAAAAAAAAAAGAATTCCAGTTTTTCCTGTCTCTTCTGTTGGGCACCAGCACCACTCTGGTTGATTCCAGTGGATCCAACGACGCCATAGCTTTCTCTCTCACGCACCGGCACACATTTCACGCGCCTCATCTCTCGATCTGCCTCCGCTTAACTGTGTCATTCGGAATTCAGCTCTCTTTCAACTGATTAATCTCTCTTCATTTTGATGCCGGAGTGATTTCCTAGGTAGAAAAAATGGTGGGATTTTTCAACGCGGGAGCCTTTGATTGGAAGACGGGCCAACGCATAATGCTCATCCTTCTAACAATGGTCGCTTCTTTCTACATCGGCACACTCTTCGGAAACAGCTCCACGTCTCCCTATGTTCCATTTGAACAGCCGGCCGTGCAACAGAACGAAGCATCTGTATCCATCTCCAATGATTCAGCTAACTCAGGTTAGTGCATTAGTATTTGATATTAACGAATTCGCTAACTAGTGCTATTTGATTTAATTGACGCGACAGCAGAGTTGCCATTTGTGTAGAAAATGGATTCTTGGATTTTTAACTGCCGTGAGAGTAAGCTCAGTATGTGGTATCTTAAATTTGAGTTTGTAGGGCTTGGTGACTTACTCCATTAGTTGTAGCGCTTTGGACTGGCATTATTAACGGGGGACATGTTCAAAATTGTGTGAAATGTACGGTCTTTCTGATGTACCGGTCTTCAACAAACAGAACCCAGTGGAATTTTTGGGTTCGAGCTTTGATCTACCAGTCATTCATGCTAAATCAACCCAAAATTGAGAAAAAAAAAATTTAAATTTAACGTGTGTGTATTTCTGAGTGCTGCTGCATTTTGATACTTGCAGGTGTGTTTACAAATAAAGTTAGTCTTACATACCGGACAGTACCGCTCGGGGTTCCAGTCACGGGAATGAATATTTGTCCTTTGACATATAATGAGTATATTCCTTGCCACAACATTTCTTACATCAGAGAGTTACTACCAAAGTTAGATCTCTCCAGAAAAGAGGAGCTAGAGAGGCATTGTCCTCCACTCAGTAGGCGCTTATTTTGTTTGGTGCCGCCACCAGCTGACTATAAGATACCAATAAGGTGGCCTACTAGCAGGGACTATGTCTGGCGAAGCAATGTGAATCATACACATCTTGCTGAGGTGAAAGGAGGGCAGAATTGGGTGCATGAGAAGGGTCAATTGTGGTGGTTTCCTGGTGGAGGTACTCATTTCAAGCACGGAGCTTCTGAATACATTGATAGGTACTTTTGATTTCAATTTGTTTTGACTGATCGAGAACTGAAGTGTTAATTTTGTGCATGTGCTGTTTCTTTATTACAGAGATGTTCGTCTAAGATGGCTTAATGAAATTTTCTGTTGCATATGTTGGTGTTTGCCTTGTGGAGCCATTATAAAATGAGGATATAACTATGTCTCATGTCTTTTTCCTGTTTATCTAATTAAACATTATGTGCCAAGTCTCAAATCTTGACCCTCAAGAAAGTTCTTACTGTTATAGTGAATCAAATCAGGTACATACATTGTGAAATTTTAAAAGATCATGGAATTTAAAAATAACGCTATTTATTGTCGTGAGCAGGTTAATCAATTTAGGGAGGAACATCATGATTGCCAAGGACTGATTTTTCAAGATTCAAATCAGAAAAATTTTAATCATGGACCTATTTTAATCATTTAAATTTTTACTTGGAAATATGACACGAAAGAAAGTTACTTAATTGAAATGTGAATATCCAATATGCACAAATCAATATTGCAGCTAAATTTCCTGAAGGTATTAAGTTCTTTCTCAGTCAAAGGGTTTGGCAACAAACTACGAGGACTTGTTTGAGGGCGGTACTAATTGTGAACTAATGCTGGAGAGCCATTGATGATCAGACAATACACACACACACACACACACACACATATATGCACATTCAGTAATATACGCACACTTATATTATGTGTATGTGTGTGTATACATGTGTGTATATAGATTGGTATTTATGTGTCTACATAAGTGCATACATTTGTCTGAAGGTGGCATTCTTTATTCTTAAATGGAACTAAGCTCCAAGTGTACTTTTTCAGCCTTTTCGAATTTGCTGCTACATCTGTGAAATATTGTAAGATTTTTAATAGTTAAAAGATAGGTTTATCCGCCATTCTTTAAGTCCTAAGAAGTCACTAAAGACAGTGATATTTACCCCTGTGCTATTCAGGTATTGATTAATCAATATTTCTTTTAATTCTGCAGATTGGGAAATATGACTACTAATGACACTGGAAACCTCCTTTCTGCTGGTGTATTTCAAATCTTAGATGTTGGTTGTGGAGTAGCTAGCTTCTCAGCATACCTTCTTCCCTTAAATATTCAAGCTATGTCTTTTGCTCCCAAAGATGGTCATGAAAATCAAATTCAATTTGCTCTAGAGCGTGGAATTGGTGCTATGATTTCTGCTTTGTCTACCAAAATGTTACCATATCCCAGCAACACCTTTGAGATGGTCCATTGTTCCAGATGTCGTGTTGACTGGCATGAGAATGGTAAGCCTTTTCATATGTATCGTTTGAATTTATTTGAGGTGTCTCTGTTGGAAAGTATTGATTTGAAACAGTTCCTACCATATTGTCTATATTCTGAGTTTGTAGACCTCACCTATTAAGGTTATATCTATACTATTATATAAAAGATGAGGCTATTAGAGTAACCATCTTGAGGACACCAAAATGATCATAATTCCATGATTACCCTTTTCTATTAATTACCCACAATTCCATTCATTTTATTCTTTGTTTTTTTAAAAAAATACATATAAAAAATCTTTATTTTACACACGCAAAGCGTGTGCATTTTTTCCTTGTATGTTATTATACTAGGCCTTACTGGGTATACTTTCATCGGAGGACAATGCTCCAACTATATTCAAGTAGAATAATACACGATTCTTTTTACGATTGCAGATGGCATTCTGATTAAAGAAGTGGATCGTCTATTGAGATCAAATGGATATTTTGTCTACTCAGCTCCTCCTGCTTACAAAACTGACAAAGAATATCCATTGATTTGGGATAAGTTGATGAATCTAACATCTGCAATGTGTTGGAAACTCATTGCACGAAAAGTGCAGACAGCAATCTGGATTAAGCCAGAGGACAACTCGTGCATACAGAAAAAGGCAAGGGAAAAAATTATCAGTGTATGCAATCCCGTTGATGATGAAAAGCCCTCATGGAAAGCACCATTGAGGAACTGTATAGCTGAACGTGTTTCCCAGAAACTCCCACCTATGCCTCAACGTCTCTCAGAGTTTTCTGGAACTCTCATCAAGCTAGGTACATTAACCTTTGTAAAAACATCAGTTTGAGATTATGGCCATGTATTTTCTCTGTCCTTCAATCAATCTGCTGTCATTTGACGCACAGGTTGGTTGCATTGACTACGGTATCATTTTTGTAAATATAATGCTAAATGGACCATTGGAACTAGATGGACTGGTTATCACCCAAATGAAATATGCATGAATAAAATATGATGTGATGATATAATAATAATGTTAATTATTAATTCTCAAACATTATATCAATCACACCATGACCTATGATAAGAAAAATGATGAAATTTTCTTTATCAACACCCCTGGATGTAGTCTTCCAAGTTTCCTCGCATAATTATGATTTGCTAACACGGATCCACTTTGAGTTTAATAAGGATAAATCTTTAGCCTAGCTTGGTCGATGAATTCGGTGCAGGTATCGATCGAGAAAAGTTTCTGTTGGATACAATCTACTGGCAGGACCAAATTCGACATTACTGGAGATTGATGGATGCTGAAGAGAAAGATGTACGCAACGTCATGGACATGAATGCTTTCCTTGGTGGATTTGCAGTTGCCTTAAAAACATGGCCTGTTTGGATTATGAATGTAGTTCCTATGAGCACGAATAATACCTTATCTGCCATTTATGATAGGGGTTTAATCGGTGTTTTCCACGACTGGTATGTTTGAAGAGTTTAACTTGTAAGTCGTTCATGCCAATTAATGTAATATGATATCAAGTTTTCCTTTGTTACCAACAGGTGTGAACCATTCTCAACATACCCTCGTTCATATGATCTGATACATGCCAACAATGTTTTCTCTCACTACAAGAACCGTGAAGAAGGTTGCTTACTCGAGGACATAATGCTGGAGATGGACCGTATGCTACGGCCTCAGGTGTGTCAGTGTTGTTCATATTATCACTTTTATGCGTGTTTTCTTGAGAAGGTTTGCTGGAATAATCTTGAGTTATATTTAATGTTCTGCACTTTTCAATGATATATATAATATAATTAAGCCTTAATGTTGAGAAACGTAGTCAAATTTATGAATGTTTCCGTTCAGGGTCATGCTATTATTAGAGGTGAAGACGAAAGTATTATGGCAAAGATCGCAGATCTTGCTCCAAAGTTTCTTTGGGATACTCAAGTACATACTCTGGAAAACGACGAGAAGAAAATGGAACAAGTCTTATTTTGCCGAAAGAAGTTCTGGGCAATCCTTTGATGCATGAGGATGGAAAGCCATATCACTGCAAGTGATACTAGATGCAAACTAATCCGTTAGTACTTCTTGTATCACGAGGTAAATGGGAATTTCTCCCATCACACTCTATCAGACAACCCAATGGAGCTGTTAAAAGACAACAATTGTGAGTGCTTCTAAATTTTTTGGTTACTCAATACTTGACGGTGATTTGTATATGCTTAACTGAGTACCTATAGGTTTATGAACATATCATTGTAATCTTGAAAGAACATATATATGGTTTTCTGTGGCAGTCGAGCTGAGATGTAGGATAAAAAAATTTCCTCAGACCTCACCAGGTTATGGGCAAATGAGAAATAGCAGGCTGGGAAGTGTTATTGCTTTGGAACTCTTTTCTGTATCTGAAGTTTGGAGTAGTTATTTGATAGAGTGGGTTTAAAGTTATCGTGCTAACCGTGTTATTGATTTTTCATCGGTTTGATAGAGTTGCTGTCTTGATGCTGGAAAATTTTACATTTATGGCTTGATGAAATTTAATATATTTTTGATGTAATTACGATATCCCTAGCAAATCTCTCATGTAATATATTGTAAAAACTAATATAATAGTAAAACCTCCCTTGCGTGATATTAAGTTAATGGTTTATATTTTGTCAAATTAAATTCAGAAATAATTTAACATAACTTTCTCCACACACGCATATGTAATATAGAATATCATTTGAAGGTTACAATTCATGGAAAACTCGTACACTCCTAGTTCTTTTAAGTTTTAATAACGCGTTTTGCTTGAATGTATGCATCCACAGCAAATAATTAAATAATATATTCTTTGAACTAAAGAAAATTCCACCAAAAGTACTTTCGTGTATTCTATTGACTTTGGCGTTGTGATCGAGTACCTTTATTCTTCCATCTTCACCAAGGAACGAATCCAACAATTGAAAAAAAAAAAAGAACAAAAAAAGATATAAAGTTTAAATCTTGAGACGCAAATTGTTGCCATTTGAATCAAACATGATTAAACAATTCTTCACTTTCCATCAAATAAAGTGGGAACGCAAGCTAATCTGCTCAAATGCTTTCAAAAATACATCCTAAGATCGACGTGTTATATATAGAGAGGTCGTGATGTGCCTAAAAACATCACTAAAATCCTAAACAAATCCTGCGCGCATACATCGAAGCTTCACCTATTCCCTTTCCAAAATGCAGAACCAAACAACACAAGCTCCTCCTCCAGGTCTCTCTCGCTCTCACACACATACAAAAGCACATAACTTCTGTACATTAACTAATTAACCTTTCTGAAACTTTTGCATGAAGGTTATCCGATGGAAAGTCGCCCGAAGATGAAGTGCTGGTCACAAACAAAAGCCAAAGGAGACAAGGGATTCATTGAGGGGTGGTAAAGACCTTAACTCATACTCATATCAAACTACTACTCAGAAAGAATCCCTGCAATTATATGTTGAAATTTTGACGAGATACCAAATCGCAAACTTCTGTCGTTTCTATTTTCAATCCAACAAATCTTGCCAAAAAGCAGCATGTTTGAAGCCACCTGCTAACTTTAGTGACCGTCCTTGTTTAATTTGTGCAGCCTCTTCGCGTTATGTTGCTGCTGGATGTGTGAAGTATGCTTCTGATTGAACATTGAGTTACAAGGACACAAGTATCTATTAAATTGGTTGGCGTTGTTTCACTCACTTTGCAACTGGCTGCTGCTGTCTTTCAGATGAATGCTTTTATACATTTGTAGTACTTTGTTTGGTGATTTTGTTTTCATAGACATATGCAACTATCTATGCAGATATATATCTTGGGCTCTCCCTAGCTTTGGGTGTCATCACATATATATATAGAGTTCTTTTCTTGACATAATTCCTCACTCAGCTGTAACTCATCAAGAACTAGAAACATTTCTTTAAAAAAAACATATCAGCTTTGGTTTTTTGTAACCTGAAAAAACATATCTTTGAAGATAAATTTTTAAAATTTATAAATAAATCTTTACAAAAATTATTCATTCACTATTTCTTTTTCTGACCGATAGTTAAAAATGTCAAAATTATTTTGTTTTTATTTTCTCGTAGATGAAGAGAACAAATGTTTTTCTACAAACATCTTAATTTGAATGTGATTTGTTTTATTTGGTGTTTAAATAATATAATTCTTTTTTATTAATTATTATATCACTTAAACTTGAACTATTTTTGATAAATATATATAATATATAAATCATTTCAATTACTTGGAAGATTGAATTACCAAAATTCATTGGTTTTATTTGTTTAATTGTAAATAAAGTGAAAAACCTTGATGCTAAATATCCTTCAATTTGAGACATCAAATAAATAATAATATAATTTTTTTTCTCAAAATGGACAAGATAGTTGAAATAAAAAAATGAAATGTTAACATTTGTAATTGAAGACATTCAAATTCAAAGCTCAAACTTTAGCAACAAAAACATTGCATGCAAAAAAAATATAAGTAGATTTTGAACAACAAGAAAATGATAAAAAAAAAAAGTGGATATCCAGCAAATGTATCATCGTTAACGATATTGATATATAAGTTATAGAAAATGATAATAACAAAAGAATATAGAAATGTCGTACAACAAAAGAATCAAAGAATAAAAATGATATGAAAATACAAATGATTGATCATGATGACAACACCACAAGAATTGATTGAATTTTATGAGAATATTAATACTTCTTTCAGGAAGAAAAAGCGATAACAAAGGAAAAAATCTTAGAAATGAGAGAAGTTCAAAATATAAAGGTCAAAGCCTCAAAGAAAGACTACATTTGACACAGTAATTTAAATAAAGTTTAGAGTGCATTACCTAGATTAATTTATTTTTCATAAATTAATAGTGGTAACATAAATGATCAATACCATGGATTATACTTAGTTTTCTTTTCTCAAATTTTATTTTAATAACTTTATTACGATATCAATTATATATTATATTTTTTTCAATATCTAATTCATACAAAATTATAAGATTGATTACTAATATTTTTTTAACAATTACAAATTCACTTAGTTTTGTAACACAAAATTTTTTGAATAAAGATCTTTTGCATGCAAATATACGTTGTACAAATTATATTGAATTGAATTTACTATTGACTGAAATAACATGAAAATAATTAATTTGTTGTAAATTAATCTCTTCTCAACTAATTTTTTTTAACGATTCTTATCAACAATCAAAATATGTTTCGTACGTGTCTTTTCTTAGTTGCATAAGAAAAATTCACATACAACAAGCCGCGTGCACTTCTCCTCTAAAGATTGAATAATATTTAAAACAATCTACATGACAACCTCCTTGCATATATATATATATACATACATATATATACATACATATATATATATATATATATTATAATAACAGTTTTATTTTCTCTTAATCAGCGCATAAAAGGAACCAACAAATATTCTGCATAGCAAAGCTGCCAAAAGAAAAAAAAAACAAAACAAAACAAAACATAAGGGAATTTTAGTTAGTTTAGAAGTTAAATGAGCAAAATAAAATTGAAATTGACGATATATATAATGTGCACATGCCTTCCATACGAACATGTAAAAATTATCCATGTCATTAACTCGAAGGGTTCGATACATGAGAATTGATGCAAGTGAAAAATGTCCCAAGACCTACAACCAAATTAAGGTAAATTAAATAATTTATTTAATCAAATTTTAATTTGAAGTCTCTCTCTATATATATGATTAGGGCTAGTTATAAATAAGTACTCACAGACACAATCTTGTTCAAAAGAGAGGGGGAAGAAGCTCCAATGGCCATGGCACCACCATAAGCTGCCATAAGTATGCTCACACACATCCAAAATATCTTCAAATTAAAATTATTTGACAATGAAAAGCAAACAAATTAAATCAAAAAAGATTTACTTTGTATGTACATGATAACATACAGGCCGGGACCTGTAATGTGAAAAATGAGGTAAGTGCCTCAGGCCCAAAAAGTTTGGGGCACCAAAATCTTTAAAATATATATATATATATATATATGTTAATTCATGAGCCCATTTTAAATTTAAATAAACCCATAAATAATAGTTGATAAGCCCTTTATTTCTTTCCAAATAAAAAAACCCTATCTTAGTTATATATTAAGAAAAAAATGAGGCAATTCGACATCAGAGTGAGGGAGAAGAGATCTTCAGATTGAAACAAATTTCACATACAAATACTCGAGTGGTCATGTGAAGAACGTCTTGAATATTCAATTCGTGTATAGTCAATACTTCGAATGGTATATATTAATATATTATTTTAGATTTAGCTATTTTTTTTCTTGTAATTTTTGTTAATTCGTTAATGGTGATACAGGTTGGTGAAGAATTTCAAATTTATAGAGCAAATTTCTTCCTCTTATAACATATTATTTTTTCTAAATTTTATTTATAGAATTCATGTTACAAACTATTATTTCTATATGAATATTAAGGTTTGGGCTCGTCTTAAGCCTCAAAATCTCAGGTCCGGCACTGAATTAAAATATAATTGATGCTGTAATTATTAATTATATGGTCAATAAAATTAGCTTACACGTTCTGGTCCAAGCGTGATGCTGAATGATTTAATACCATGCATTTTGTCTCCTTCTACATCGCTTATGTCCTGTCATAATTCATATATATTAATTGAATGTGGAAGAACATAAACAACTATATATTTTACAAAGAGTTATATGTATATATATATATATATATATATATATATATAAACCATATTGTAAATACAAATTAATCAATTACCTTGGATAAGGACATGACAATGTGGAACAGGAACAAGAAAAAGGATGTAAAGATTAGTCCACTTGGCAATACGATTGGTTTACCAAGGACGTATTTCTGCACGTATAATAAAAAAAATATGAACAAAATTTATTGACAATTATAAGTAACAGTTCAGTGTTGACTAAAAATAAATATATACCTGCATATGAATAAAGCTAAATATTGGAGTAGCTAGAGCCCCTGTCATCACCATGCATATTGTAACAAGGAATGGATTTCGTTTCCATCTCATATAAGGCAACTACAAGATACAAATTCAAATCAAAATCTTTTCGATACAAATTCAATCAACCATTCAAGCTCTCATGTGATCAATACTGATTATCGGTATATGAGGAAATTAAAATGATCGCATTCGTTATCTAAGTTTGCTTATTTTGGATTTTGCTCCTTTAAGTATTTATTATTAAAATTGAATCTTGAGTTTTTGGCTTCATAAGTTTCCGCGTTTAATTTTATTTTACTTACTGACGCGAAATCAGAAATTATTGTGATGACACTGTAAATTGTTGGTGTATGCGGCTCTATGTTCGCAATTCCGATGAAATAGGACCAGAATCTAAAATAACCCCACTTGAACGTAGTGTCATTTTGACAATATTTTTATTTGTGATCATGACACAATACATGATATATATGGTGTCGAACACACCGTCAGTGTGTCACGATCGCTTGTATAATATTAAGTGTGTGTGGAGAGATGTTTGTCCCACCTCAATGGAGTATAAACTTCCCAATATACCGGCGCAAAGGTGAATAACCATCAAGGCGGGTGATCCATACCTCATCCCCCACGTAAGACTCTGCAAAATATATTTGGCAACAGATTATTTTCATTTCAAGAACCCTAATTAAGTTAAATGTCTAAGTAGAGCAAAATTAGGAATTAATTCGGTTGATATTCAGTCAAAGGTATGACTTAATTAATATATATATAATTTCGAATTACTGCAATAGAAAGATAAAATTTATTTATGAAAACAAAAAAATTTTATGGTCATAATCCACTAATTAATGTGCACATTTTTAATTTTAATAATTTATCATCAGAGTGTTCACATAATTTACAAAGCCAGAAAATTGATTACATGACACTAAAAATGGTGTTGTGAGTTGTGACACAAAAACTTCTGATATAACTTCAGACATTGTTAACGTTTTCGATATCATGCCGGTATTTTGATGAAAAATAAATAAAAATTTAAAAAATGCAAATTAACGAAATAAGATTGTGAATGACGACCGACAAACATAACATAAAATAGAAAATTAATTGTAAGTTATAATTAAGACCAACAATATAATTTTTATTTATTTATATATCTAACAAATCTTACATATTACACATATTTATGTTAAACTTATTAATTATACGTATACAACTAATTATTAGTTACCGTTATAAGACAGGTAGCTGTGATTACAATTCCCAACTTCATGGATATTCCTCCCGAAGCTAAAGGAAGATATGGTTTGTTGACCTGGAAACATGTGAAGTTCGATGATACAACTTCGATGGTTGTAAATAAGTCAAATAACTGAGTGAAAATGATAATTAACCGTAACGAGATTTTAAGAAAAAGTCATGGAATTAAGAAATAAGATTTTATCAATATCTGTAAAATACTACCAAGCAAATTATAAAATTATCAGAACGTCGTGCTTGGGTCATCGTAGTACACTTAATCTACATGGGTCTAAAATGCACTGTGATAAGTTTTAATGGACTTTTATAGCAATTTAAGTTGATCATTTTAGTAAAACGTGTATTGTGTTTATTGTGAAGTTGTGTGTGCATTTCATGCATCAATCATTCAATTGCAAGTGTACGTACATCAAACATGTGGAGACTTGGGGATTAATTAGAATCATATTTTAAAATTTGGGGATTTAGAATCATATTTTTAAAATTAGAATTTGGTACATTTTAAAATTCATTATGATAAGAGATAAATTTTGAGAAACGAAGAATTTGCAAACATCAAATCACATGCATGTGTATAATTATAAAAATAGGGATCGAGAATGAATTTTTTTTTTGTGTCTATTAACTTATTGTTTTGATCCATCAATTTGTGAAACTTTGTTTTTGATACATTAAATTCTTGGTTATTTTTTTGGTCAAATTACTAATGTGACATCCGACAAGTCAACCACATAAGCATTTTTTATGTTACGTACGTCATTATTTTTCGATATTTATTCATCAAAATTATCGAAATTAAAAGTTAATGTACAATAACCGAACTTTGAAATTTAGTGTACGAAAACTCAAAATTGAACAAGTTGATGGCAAAATAATAATAATAATAATAATAATAATAATAATAATAATATCCCTAAAAATAATCGTGAAATTATTTAATTTGCATTATTCAATTCAAGCACATGACCCTAATTAGATTGCTTTAGAGATCCATCATAACAAATAGAGAAATTGCGAAGATTGAGTATTACCTTGTCTATTTCAACATCATATAATTGATTAATTCCGGAAACATAAATGGACATCAATACGACTGGAACCACTGCCTGCACATATATAGATCAAACACCAAATTACTTCAACCCTTCCATTTACTATATATATTCTTTGATTTTGTTATAATGAAATGATGTTGCAATTTATATATCTTAATTTTCTATATATTTCTAAATGCATAATAAGAGTATAATAAATATAAAAAAATGGGAGTGTTTTAAAATTTGTTAATTATCTGGCGCTCCCAGTGTATTTTTTTTTTAAAAAATTGACCGGACATGCTACAATACAAAATCTCCCTAATTAAATAATTATTCATAAATCTATTTCAAAGAAATTATATTATTTACACACAAGAATGAGAGTTATATATTTTGTTAAATTAAATGGGGTCGGTCAAATTCTGACCTTGAAGACTTCCCAAAGGAAAGCAGGAGACACCTGAGTCCAAGAACTTAAAGCTAGAGTGGAAACCGATGTCACGCATAAAATCTGTCATTTGTATTTCAAATTGTTAGTACTCCGATCCGATAACCAAATTTGATTTATATTTCTCTAGAAATATATACATATTTCATCGTATCTCTTAAAAAAAATATAGCGGGTGGCATCATATATATATATAGGCGAAATTTTTTAATCTAACACGATAGATAGATATATATATATATATAAAGATATTAATTAAAGAAAATGTTACGTACTCACCAATCCCATTGGGACGTAAGGACGTGTAAACAGATAGAGATCGTGCAAGAAGCTATGTTTATAATTACTTGAGCTGATCTTTTCATGTACAACATCGTTCACAACATCTGTTTCCGAATACTTTCCGACTACTTCATGTCGTGATCTAATTCTGGTCTTAATATTTCTGATCCTCTGCTGATGATATTGCGGCTGAGGCTCCCCATAGTTACGGCCAAATCCGCCGGTGATGTTTTTACGGCCTTGTGCCAATGTGTTTGCTC
The DNA here is from genome assembly GCF_033568475.1 of Henckelia pumila. Classification (NCBI taxonomy): domain Eukaryota; kingdom Viridiplantae; phylum Streptophyta; class Magnoliopsida; order Lamiales; family Gesneriaceae; genus Henckelia; species Henckelia pumila. The sequence goes on along the minus strand of NW_027331857.1, from coordinate 4,785,838 downwards.
GCACTGTGTGGAGCAAAGGAGAGGTTTGGGTTGTGGATATTGGAATATTAATGTAGAAACATGAGCTTAGTGAAAGTAAACTCATGGCTTCATTAATTGGTGGCCTTTCATGTCTTTCAATACTCATCTCAAATATATATATAGATTCATGTAAAACTCCTATCCGATATTCCTAGCTACCAAACACTTTCGTTTATTAATTTGTAATTTAATTTAAAATTTGGGTGAAGTGGTTTATTATGTTTCGGAAGATAGTTTTGGTTTTCGTAATTGTGTTTTAGGAAAACTGCAATTTGATCATTAATTTATGTTTGTCATTTTGCGATTTTGGTTATGTTTTCATATTTCAGTTTTATTCATGCATGTTTCGATTTTTGGCAATTTCAGTTTTTTTTTTATTCGAAAATGCTTACGTGACACTATACACGTCAGCTTCACATCAGCACTACATTGGTGCCACATCAGAAAAATGACTAAAATTACCAAAAAAAATAAAGATAACGGACTAAAACTGAATTTTGAAAATATAGAGGACCAAAATTGCAAACAAACAAACATACAGGACTAAAAAAATAATTTTTCCTTGTGTTTTAAGTATAGATCTTTTTAAGAAGTTGTGATATATATGTAAGGAATTCAAATAGTTATGCTAGTATATATGAAGTGAACAAAAATAAGTATAGTTAATTAGGATAAAATTGAGAAAACATAAAATCTTTCTACCATGGATATATACGTATTTTCTTATCTTTATGCAAATACATGCGCATTTTTACGACAACTAAAGTCCGTAAAAAAATTGTAACGAAATGTTTGTAAAAGATTAAGTTTAAAAGATAGGATTGAATATAGGAAAAATAAGTTTTTTGGTTCATTAAATTGTCCATGTTTTGGTTTTGGTCCATTAAATTTTCTGATTTGAGTTTTGGTACATTAACTTTGCACTTTCAGTGTTTTTTGGTCCAACTACATATGTGTCAATTTTTTATTTGTCGAAAATGATGACGTTGACTAATCAAAAGCTGACATGTATACAGTTGAACTAAAAAACACTGAAAATGCAAAGTTAGTATACCAAAACTCACATCGAAAAAGTTAATGGACCAAAACCCAAAGGGAGTAAAGTTACTAGACCAAAAAACTTATTTTTCCTTGAATATATAGATGGTAAAGAAATAAGAGAAAAGATAGTAGTATCCGACTATCACGATGCCTTCAAATGATTTGAGTTATGCTGGATTGTGTGCGCAAAAAAATAATTCATTAGCTTCAAGTTTTGATCAAGATGTATTTTTTTTTATGCTAGGAGATCGGTCAATGAAGTGGCCTACTCCTTAGCTAAATTTGCTATTTTTTCTTCTGCACTTTTTTGTTGGGTCACTAGGAATGACAATGAGTCGGGTATGGGTAGGATATCACGTATCCATCCCCATACACATTTATTAAATCCATCCCCATATCCATACCCATATCCGTCGGGTATTCAATTTCATCCCCATCTCCATACCCATCGAAGTATCGGATATCTATACCCTACCCATCCCCCATTTATCTATCTACCTCATACAAATACATTTGTTCAAATTTGAATTATTTTGATAAAAATATGCTTATTTATCATATTTTATATCAAATTTATAAGAGAAAAAAAATAAAAGATAAAAGAAATCAATAACCTAATAACCTAAGAATTATAAGAAATAACAAAATATTGTAAATAATTTATCTCAACATTATTATCCTACAAAACAACATTAGATTTATATTAATAATTTTCATTGTTAAATCCAACTAACATAATTCAACAAAAAAAATTAAATCAGAATTTCTTTAATATAAATTAATATGTAAATAAATATAAATTTATATTTATATTATATTTAATCGGATATCGGGTCGGGTATGGGTAGGATATCACTACATCCGCCTCCATACCCATATACGAGATCCCCATACCCATTTATTTAATCGGGTCCAAAAAACACCTCCATACCCTCCTCCATTCGGATCGGGTATCGGATTCTCCATCGGGTTCGGAGAAAATTGTCATCCCTAGGTGTCTGGGAATATCCCACTTTGGGTACATCGACTTGTAATTCGAGACATTTCTATTCAGTAATAAATATTACAAGTTTTTGTCAAAAAAGCTATTAGCCCACAAAGATAATCTATAGTTAGGATGTTTGGCAAATCCTAACCCCAAGTATAAAATATGTAATTAGGATTTGGTGACAACAATTAATATATAATTATTTCATTTACCATAAAGTATTACAACCAATTACCAAACTACCTAACTCAATTTTTGTGCTATGCGGTCCCCAATAATTATATATACTAGACCGCTGCACGCGTTCCATGCTCGTATATTTCGTTTTTTAAAAAAGACAATAAATAATAAATTGTAAAATTAAAAAAGTAATAAAACAATAAATAATAAATTGTAAAATTAAAAAATAATAAAAATATAACGTTTTCCTAAACAAATATTCACAAAAAATATATATTTTTTATAAAGTAAGTGTCATATTTGTAAATAAAACAATATCAAATGGCACAAATTGAGCTTTTAATGCTAAAGAAGATGAATCTAGCGTATATGATAGCTTAAACGTTAATATGTTTAGCATGACAAGGGTAGTATGTTCATTTAATAAATCGTCATAGTAAAATATAAAAAACTAAAATTATGGACAGATTTATGATACATTACATAGTATAGAAAGTATAGATATACATATGTATCACGTATAAACCCGCATACTCTGAGTTCTTTCAATAACGTGTTTTGCTTGAATATATGCATCAATAAGAAATGAAGAATATGCTCTTTGAACTAAAGAAGATTCCACCAACAGTACTTTCGTGTATTCGATTGACTTTGGCGTTGTGATCGAATACCTTTTTTGCCTTTTATTCTTCAATCTTCACCAAGCAAGGAATCCAACAACTGAAAAAATCGCAGATCAGATATAAAATTTAAATCTTGAGACGCCAATTTGTTGCCATTTGATTCAAACATGATTAAATTATTCTTCACTTTTCCATCAAATAAGTGGGAAAACATCATGCTAATGCACAAATGCTTCCAAAAATACATCCGAGATCGACCGTGTTATTTATATATAACGAGAGGCTCTGATGTGCCTAAAGCATCACTAAAATCCTCAACAAATCCCTCATACATTGCATATTCATTTTCCAAAATGCAGAACCAAACAACACAAGCTCCTCCTCCAGGTCTCTCTCTCTCTCTCTCTCTCTCTCTCTCTCTCACACACACACACACACAAAAGCACATAATTTCTGTACATTAACTAACCTTTCTGAAACTTTTGCATGAAGGTTATCCGATGGAAAATTGCCCAGCATATAAGAAGAAGATGAAGTGCTGGTCACAAACAAAAGCCAAAGGAGACAAGGGATTCATTGAGGGATGGTAAAGACCTTGACTCATATTCATGTCAAACTACTTCTAAGAAAGGTTACCAGCAATTATATGTTGAAATTCTGAGAAGACCCCAAATTGCAAAGTTCCATCATTTCTATTTTCAGTCCAACAAAACTCGCCAAAAAGAAACATGTTTGGAGCCACCTGCTAACTTTAGTGACCCTCCTTGTTTTGTGCAGCCTCTTCGCGTTGTGTTGCTGCTGGATGTGTGAAGTATGCTTCTAATTGAACGTTGAGATACACGGGCCACAAGGATCTATTGAATTGATCGGCATTGTTTTACTCACTTTGGACATGGCTGCTGCTGTGTTTCAGATGTATGCTTTTATTAGTATAACTTTCTTTGGTGATTTTGTTTTCATAGATATACAACTGTGTGCAGATATCTTGGGTTCTCCCAAGCTATAGGTTCCATCACACAGAGGTCTTTTCTTGAACTAATTCCTTTCTCAGCTGCAACTCATCAAGAACTAGCGTAAGTGTTTTTAACATTAATATCCCAATTATATATCATTTTAGCTCCCATATAATGAACAAAAATATCTAGTTCATTACCGCTCATATGAACCCCCTTCAAAAACATGCAAACGATGGACCAAGTGTTCCAAAAGATATTGTTGCTACAACTCAAATTTTCTAAACGTTACAACAAAGTAAACACTACTCATTATTACGCCACAGAAACAATCACATAAGATGAATGATGCAATTGCAGCTTGCAGACAAAACAACCTCCTATAAATATAATCGATCCTGTTACTTGTGTGAATTGAACACAAAATTGTTACTCAGGTATCAAGGTATCAACTTTTTGTTCCGGATGTCTATGGATGTGTAATCAGTTGTTGTTGTCAATAATGATGGAACTCAATATTCTATATCGAGAAATAAACAGCTCGGCATTCGACATGTTATAATCGGTGTGCCACAAACGGAGTGGCTTAACAGTACCTGCATTTACAGTTCATGCAAACCCAACTTAAACAGTTTAACACAACTGCTAATCACCTGTCACCGTTTCCAAAGGAAAATTTTTTCTGGAGGCCCGGTCAAAATTAAAACATCAAAAAAATTTAGTTTCTTCTAATTCTGTATAACCCATTCTGTATAACCCTGAAACATATTTTCCTGCAAAATGCTATCTTCCCAACATGATTTTTTTTATTATATTAAGATTATATTATCAGTTATGCAGAATTTACTTAGAATACAGGCAATATCAAAGGAGAAACATGATTGAGACCTGATTCAACCAGCTAATTCCATCGGAAATTCATTTTTCCATGAAAACACCACATAAGATATGGGAAGCAATAGATGAGACAATCTATGCTTCAAATACCATTGCAGCCCTCTAGAAGAAGTATCATTATGTATAGCACACCACACCACACCATTGTACCATATTACCATGTACAGTGAACCATGACCAAACTAGGACATGTGTTCTCGAGATGACCATCCTGATTCATATCTCCCAAATGAATAGGCTGTTGTAGGCACCTCGGTCAAATGAAAGGGATCAGGTTCAATCCCATAATCTGTAAGGGGCCTGTGCTCCAAGATCTTGTCATGCTCTTGAACAAATTCTGGAATCTCTATATCTCCCTTTTTTATATCTTGCCACAGATATTGAAGCCGACTGATGTACTTGATTTTCCAATATAAACTATACAAAAAAGAGAAGGGGGTGGAAAGTCAGAATAAACTATAGATACTCTAATATTTTGATTCCATTGACTGGTTACATAGAAATTAAAATAGACATTCAAAAGACATGATGATTGAGGAAACTCAAAGTTGAAGAACAGAATGGAAGATGTAAAAGAAACAGTTGGAGAATTTGGACTTAAGCGGACGCTTCATGGAAGTCATGCGCTTTGACACGCAGGCATTGCACTTCGCTGTGCTTTGCACTTGCAGCGACCGCTTCTGCGTTTATTTGGTCGTTTTTTTAGGGGTAGAAAATATGACACAAGAGGAAGCAATCATCTGAACAGCCAGCAATTGCTTGCAAACAAGTAGCCAAAATCTTTTTCTGTGAAGCCATTGCTAGGTTGAACAAATGACCACAATGAGTGGATGCTCACCATTCAGAGGCATGCAGATTGTAGTAGCACAAAACTGATTTATCTTTTCAATTATAGAGGGGTACTAGTACACAATGTTGATATTTCTTGTGTAAAAAACATGAGAAGAAAAACAACTAACCCTTTGCTTAAAAGGAATCTCCCAAGTGTAGCAAAGACAAGCCTTGACCGAAGTCCGGGATGAATAAAGTACATGACCTGAAGTCTGTCTTTATAATCATCGGGTAGTTCTTCATAGATCCACCTCAGAATTGTAATGCCAGGGGAATTGTCATCTTTCTGCACAGTACTATGGATGTATGCAATGCAAAATGGCCCATCTGGCATCTCAGTTAAAATTTTGTGAAACACATACTTCTTCAGCCTCTCTCCAGCGATCACGGGAGCTGAAAGGATATAAAGACAATTAATGTACATTTCACATGCAAACAGTGAACCATAAGCTCACTACATTTTTTCATGTAAAAAACTGAATGTTAGTCCCAAGGCTATTAATACATTACAATGAGAAGACTAAAACTCAAAACAGAGCTATTATTTATCAACTAGAAATTTTCACCTCTTATTTAGTGGTAGATGCATTTCATAAAAGATTCTGGACAAACGGGCCAACACCAAGTTACTAACTAAAATATAAGATGGGAAGAGATTTAATAAAGAGAAATGCTTATTATTACTATTATTTTTTATGAATGATCTTTTCATCCCAATCGTACTTCAACAAAGTCTTGTTTTACACCTAAGTCAATTTAACTCTACATTACCATTTTACTAAAACATAAAACCCACTTCCAAGACAAATTTGAAAATCACGATGAAAGCCACAAAGAATTCTATTTCAGACATCCGGCAGTGATCACTTGGTCAGCCTCACTATTATCAAAATCAAAAGCAGATGAATTGGAGTCTCTGGTATCAGTTTAATCTCTACAATCCTTATATATGTGACAGCCAAACTTTCCCATAAAAGTATAAAAACACTCCCTCCTACTGCAAATATTCTGAAAACCACTAAATTAAATTAAAAATTCAAGAACCCTCTCTACTGTAATCTCCACTTCACTTGCACCATCTTTAACATCAGTAAATCGTAATTCAGTTCATAGTTTCCCAGAAACGCATAAAAATACTTCCTTTGTCCAAGTGCCCGGTATACTGAGGCAAATTTAAGAAAATAATGAACCTGATCATCATGGTAACAAACACAAAAAGACACAACAAGTATTTCTCTTACTCTTACATCGTGATTTCTCAAGTGCGAAGAAAAAACTTACCCGGAAAGTACTTTCCGACAATTCGAAAAATAGGGTAGCCCGATTTATCGCAGCCGCTTTCCAGGCGAAAGAATTGGAGGACGTCGAGATCGGAGAAATCATCGGCGGAGGGTAGAAGAGAAGGGCAATCGTGCCAGTTCTCCTCCTCGGCCACCGCCGGAGATAGAAAGGGCCGGGCATCTACGCCGAGATCCGAAGCTAAAACGACAACTGAGAAGTCCTCCGATGCTGATGAATTCGCCATTTGGTAGAGCGTTCGGTGGATGATGGAAATTGTAATTGTATCAGAAATTCCGATGCCAACCCAAAAAACAAAGGGAAAATTCCAAAAAGTCCTCCAAAAAGTTTTAATTGTATTCTTCCCCCTAGAAAAACTAAAATTAAACTTTGTCGACTTCATATTTATATTTACTGATTTTTATTTTTGTCCCCCAAAACTTGGGAAAGCACATTTTCACGGTAAAAAAAAGATTAATATGTTGCTTATGATTGATATATATAATCTATGGAACTCCAAAAAAAAAAATGAAACCAAATAAAAAAAATGAAACCAAATTAGTGTGTGTATCCTACAAAGCTATATTATAATAGTGTTTGTAACATTTAAAAATAAATGATTATAAAAATTCTCTTTATATAGACTAATTAATACCTACCAATTAACAAACTTCCTACGAAGCTATACTAAATGCGTGCTATATCGTTATCTATCTCTCAATACATATAATTTGGACTATTTTTCATAATAATTAATCAAACTAGTAAGCAGTACTTGTGTAATAGCCGTGATTAAATCTCAATAGAATTAACAAAACATATTTAGGAATATTTTTATTAGCCAAAAACAAATATATAATTTTAATTTCTTTGATTGTTTTTAAATAACTTTATCCTCCTGACTTTTAATGTAAATGCCAAATAATCAATTTTCATTTTTATATTGATAGGGTCTTACAATATTAATCCTTGTTTAGTTAGCTTAACAACCATAAAATTATTTTCAATTTATTGGACCGTTTGTTATTTGTACATTATATATCTTTCTTCTTCTTTTTCTTCTTCTTGTTTTTTTCGATTTGGAAACTCGCAACTATTAACTTTCGATGCGCACAATATAAACCTCATGACTAACACAATGTCTTTCAAATCATGCTATTACACAATAGGTTAGTCAAAAAAATATTGGCAAATTAACATTTCATGTCTTGTGTGCACAAATTCTTCTTGAGCAAAGGAACAACGGTTAATTGTTAAAAAATTTCTCCATCACATGTTTTATTATAATTCAGTCCCTGTCAAGTTTTTTCTTTTTCTGCACTATCTAATCCATTAAAAGTTTGTTTCTACTCTGGGCCCACAAATAATTTTCAAAGTAAAAAATAAGTATAAACAATTGAAAATATGGTACAAACATATAAAATTTGAGTACTAATTATTTCAAATCTGATACAAAAACTTGTTTTCTTGGTATAAAACCTTTTGTGTTATATTTCATCTCTATAAAACTAAAAATATAAATCATGATTTTGTACTCAATTTGAGAGAATTAATGTCAACAATATATAAATCAATATGTAAATTAAATATTTTTGTATTCAAATTTCTTAAATTAATACAAAAAAAATTTGTTAATTTTTGTGATTTTCAAAATACTAATATATGTCAAGAAAATTATGAATAAATATTTTAATATAAATATTTTGTACATAAACATGTATGTACAATAAGTTTTGGTAGTAATAAAGTAATTCAAATGTTATACTCAAAATTTTGATTTTTGTACTAGATCTGAAATTATGAGTACTCAAATATTATATATTAGTACCGTATATTTAACTTTGTGTACCGATTTTTATCCATAAAAAAAAGTGAGATCAGGGAGTTCAAACAAAAATTTTTGATACATAAACTGATACTTAATTTATATTTGATCTCAGGAACTGATTCCCAATTAGCCCAAGGAACAATTGACATTGCAATTGTTGTCTTCATTCGATGCGTAGCTGCCAATTGTGTATATTCGTATATATACGTGCATATTTTTAAAACAAAAATAATAATAATTTGTGAAATAACTTATATCAAAACAAGCAATATTATTCACATTTTAATTTTCGTCTTCATTTGGGCTCGGGCCTCGGGCGTGCTTGGGTATAGGTCATATATATATATACGTGCATGTTTTTCAAACGAAAAAAAAGTATTTTGTAATAACTTATTTCAAAACAAGCAAATATTATTTGTAGCTCATTTTGTGTCAGCCTGTCAGGGGCATTTCCCTTTAGTACTTTTGATGTGCTATCATTGGAAATTAGAGAGCTTCTTGATAATCCAGTTTTCATTTCATTGCTTCATATATGAAGATCATCAATTGTCGTGGCTCATTATTTGGCTCGACATGCACTCTCTTCATCTTCGAGCTTTGAATGGTTGAATGGTATTTTACCTTGTTAGTTGTCAAATGTTGTTGTATCTAATTTGAACCCTTCTTAATGAGTTGGTTGTTTTCCCTAAAAAAAAAAAGAAAAAATAAATAGAATCAAAAGTGTTTTTTATTGACAATTTTTCTAGTCCACTAATTTGTTTTATGTTGATTTTGTCTATTAAGTATTAGTAGTTTGGTTTGATGCATTAATTTAAAATTTTGTTTTTGATTTTTGTCTTTAGTCCTATTTTCGTGTAGTGCTTAAGCAAGAATAAAAAAAAAAACTATCTGATCAAGTGCAAATTAAATGCCAAAGTGTATAGCTAAAATTAAGGGAGAATTGCATTTTGACCCCCCATAAAACACATAAAAATCAAAAAACACCCCGTGTAAATTAAATAGGCGAAAATCACCCTTATTTAGAATGCAGCTCACGTGCCCCATCCAATTTCTTCGTGTTTTTAATTATTTTTAAATTAAGTAAAGACTATTTTACCCTCGTACATTAAATAAGCAAAATACACCCAATTTTTTATACCATATTTTCTCAAAGTTGTCGAGGAGAATTGGATAAAACACACACAAAAAAACCCATTTCTGAATCGCTATGGTCGGAGCACCAATTTCAAATTTCATACTCCGGCTACCATGCCGCCTCCGGGGGTGGTGCCACTCTCCACAGCAGATGTATGCCACACCAAACACGCTCATTTCCACACTCTTGCCATACAACGGATTGAGGTAAAATTCATTTTCATCCCTCACATTTTAAACCAATTTCAAAATCATCCCTCACATTTCAAATTACTTCATATCATCCTTCATCTCTATTTTTAGACCAATTATTTATCTTTTACAATTTTTTTTGACTTAAATGCCCTTTTGTCTTATTTGAATAATGTTGATTCAAAAAAAATATACAATAATATTGATAAAAATAACTAATGATATAAAATAAATTAATGTTTTCTAATAATATAATAAAATTTTGAATTAATTAATACAAAAATTTTAATTTAAATAATTTTAATAATGTTGATTCAAAAATATATATAATAATATTGATAAAAATAACTAATTATATAAAATAAATTAATGTTTTCTAATGATATAACATATTTTTAATTTTAAATAATGCAAAAAAATATTATATTTATTAAAAGACAAAATATAAAATATAAAACGTAATATAGGATAATTATGACAAAAATAATTTTATTTTGTAATATTTATAAAAACATATTATTTGTAGTATTATAACTATTATTATTAATTAATGGTATATAAATATTTATTTTTTATCAATATTATTATATTTTTATTTGAAAATATATAAATATGCTATTTTTATATATATGTTTCAAATTTTTGTCCACTATTTTAATCTTTGCACCCAATAATTCACCTCTCAATAACTGTATTTCTTGAGATTAATGTGAATCGAAATCCTGACATTAGCTCTGATATCACTTATATACCTAACGTTTATGGTTTTTATCAAAAATTATAGTTGGTTTTAATAGTGTAACTCAAATAAAATCATACAGTAGCACATGTGTCACGGTTCAATCGCTCTCATAGCAGGAGCAATTATTGCATCCAACATATTATTATAAATTATTATTTTATTTTATATAATTAGTTATTTTTACCAAAACTTTTATATTTTTATTTCATTCATATTGAATAATAAATTTTTTACATTATTTAAATAAAATAAAATAAAATAAAAACAAAACGGCATTTAAGTCCAACAACTTATAAAAAAGCAAATAATTTGTCTTATTTTTAACAAAAAGAAATATGAGAAATGACATTGAAGTCATTTGAAAGGTCAATAATGATTTTGAAACTGAATTCAAATGTGAGGGATGATTATGAAATTTACCCCAACGGATTGCAGCCGCCGACACCTTCCCTCCATCATCAACTCTGATCAATACTACCTATCTCTATCCTCCAAACATGCCATCTTTTTCCCAAAATCTGTCGTTGGCCACCCCGCCACCACCCCTGCACCGACGAATTTGTATCCTCCATCGTATCCCAACTACCCACCAAGCCCAGCACAGAGCCTTTCGCCGCTGACTCTGACAGGCTACCCTCCGAATTAGTCCCTAATCGGTTACCCTTTTTAAGGATATATTACAAACTATCATCTCTGCTAATGCTTTATCATGTTTTAAGCCTTGGATTGTAAAATCTCCATCACTTATTTATTAAAAAATCTTTCCGATCATTCATATTTCTATTCTCCAATCTCACATATTTTTTCTTGTTTTAAATAGATGATTTGATAATTACTGGTTTAATTGTGCATGATTTTACATTGATTAAGAAAAGTATAGGAAAAAATAAAATTATGAAAGGATTTACTATTTTATTTTTATTTAATTTAATAAAATTTTTGATGAGATAAAAAAAATTTGTTGGTGGTGTTTAATAAAAAAAAATAGGGTTAAAGGGCATTTACGGTATTTTGGGTTTAAAATTTTTCAAAAATCTAAGAATACTCACGTATGAAGCGCGTGAATATCACTTTTCGGATTTAGGGGCACGTGAGCTTCATTCCGAATAAAAAGGGTGTTTTTTGCCTATTTAATTTACACGGGGTGTTTCTTGATTTTTATGTGTTTCGTAGAGGGTAAAAATGAAATTATCCCCCTAAAAATTATGATATATATAATGAGTTATTTGCACCAAACTAACCTGTGAAATATTGAAAATGCACACTTCTCCTCTGTGAAATTTTAATAGGCATCTTCAACTCTGACCTTTTAAAAAATTAGCACACTCGCCCCTTCAGATGACTGATTGTTGCGCACGCAACCCTGTGCTAATTTTTTAAAAAGTTAGGGTTGAAGATGTCTATTATAATTTCATAGGGAAAAATGTGCATTTTCAATGTTTTACAGGGGTGTTTGGTGCAAATAACTCTATATATAATAGTTCGTGATCTTCCGCCTCAAAATTACATGACTATAAAATTATGTTTAAGGGACGTACAAATTATTAGAATTAGACAAGTTCTGCATTAAAGATTGAATAATATTTAAACAATCTACTGGGCAATATCGTTGCATATGAGAACATTTTTATTTAGTACTACCGTTTGGTACATGAGATGAAAGTGGAATGAGGCACAAATTTTTACTCATCTCATGTTTCTCAAATTTTTTTGTTAACTCAATGATATCGCATGGCCCGGTATAAAAAACATACAAAACCACATATTATTTATATCTATGTCTTGCTTATCCACATCTCATCAGGTTTTTATTCATCTATCGTACATCCCATCCATGATACCAAACGGTATCTCATGGTATTAATGGATGATGAGTGTCATATAAGTGAAATTGTGTGACATTGACAATGGTAATTAAAAGAATAAACACAATAATCCTACAAAATCAAAAACATACAAAACAAAATATTATTCATAACTATGTCTTGCTTATCCATATATCATCATATTTTTATTCATCTATCGTACATCTCATCCATGATACCAAACGATATTTTATCGTACATCTCATCCATGATACCAAACGGTATCCTAGCGCATAAAAGGTATCAACAAATACTCTGTATAGAAAAGCTGTCACGACATTAACAAAGTTTAGTTAGTTTATAAGTAGTTGAAAGACCATATAACAATATATTTAAAGTTTCATGAATAATTAGGGCATAAAATAAAATAACTTAGCACGAGATTCATTAATTCTTCGTTATGTTTCCAAATTATTCAGATGATGACGATTAATAATGACGTCTAAGCATGCATTTGTTTTTCTAAGAGGTTTAGAATCTATGAAATTGACACGAGAAAGACGTTATCATCGGGTCAGGTTCGATAATCGGATAATTAAATGTATCGAAGTAAAGTATCGATAAATATTCTTGTGTGATATATCATATATGCGTCGTATCGAAGATATTAAATTCACAAAATAAAGTTTGATTTGAGAGTATATGTGCACTTGCCTTCCATACGAACATGTAAAAATTATCCAGGTGATTGACTTGAAGTGCTCGATACATGAGAATTGTTGCAAGTGAAAAATGGCCCAAAACCTACAATCAAAGGATATAATTTTTTTTTCAAAAGAGCATGGGAAAAATCAAACAGGCAGTGGACCTGAAAGAATTTCAAGAATATCTTCCAAACCAAAACTTTCCATTTTTCACCTTTTAAAAAAATCTCTCAAAAAAAGCTATAATTATTTTAAAATAAATTGGTGATGTTTATCCTTACATGCACCCGCTGTTGCCTGTTGAATTCTCATAAACACAAAAACTCACGTGAAACGATCTCACCGATAAATTTAATGAGACAAATTTTTTAATTGGGTCACTTATTATACTTTCTATGAAAAATAATTTTTTTGGTCCAGTAACTTTACTTTTTTTGGGTTTTGGTCCATTAATTTTTTCGATGTGGATTTTGGTACATTAACTTTGCATTTTTCGTGTTTTTTGGTCCAACTGCATACGTGTCGGCTTTTGATTGGTCCACGTCATCATTTTGGACCAATCAAAAATTGATACGTATGTCGTTGGACCAAAAAACACTGAAATTGTAAAGTTAAAATACCAAAACTCATATCAGAAAAGATAATGGACCAAAACCAAAACATGAATAACTTAATGAATCAAAAAACTTATTTTTCCTACTTTTTATGCCAAAATCTTCTAATTGAATCATTTATGATAATTTTTATGTCAAAATTGTTATTTTTTAAAAAATATATATATAGACATAGTTAACCCGTCTCACATAAAGTATTATGTAGTGTAGAAGTAAATAAGGTATTTCACTCACAGACACGATCTTGTTCAATAGAGAGGAGGAAGAAACTCCTATGGCCATGGCACCACCATAAGCTGCCATAAGTATGCTCACACACATCCAAAATACCTTCAAAATTAATTGACAATTAAAAAAAATGGTTTAATATGTATGTACAAAATAACATGTACTATATACGAATGATCTGCAAAATTATACGGATACTACATTCACTATAACTAAATTAAATACCCTTTTATAGAAAATTATACGATCAACATAAAATATAAATAGTAGTGGGCCCATCATTAGAAGTATTTTGAAAATTAAATTAAGCAATCAATCGAGTCAATTAAAGAAACCAATTCACTTACACGTTCTTGTCCAAGAGAGACGCTGAATGATGTAAAACCATGCATTTTGTCTCCTTCCACGTCGGGTATGTCCTGCGATTTTCCCATATTTATATTCTATTTATTAATTTTTGTTACTTAATTTATATGATTTGTATGTTAAATATATATCACCGAGATATATTATATTAATTGAGTACATTAATTAAGAACAAACAAACCATATTATAAATAAAAAGTAATTACCTTGGCCATGGAAACGACGATAGAGAACAGGAACATGAAGCAGCATGTAAATATTATTGCTCTCGACAATACTATTGGTTTACCTAAGACATATTTCTGCACGTATACAAAAACTCAAAAAATTACCAAGAAGAAATCATTACTATACATATAATACATGTAACTTGATATATATATATATATCATTTTATAACAAAACTTAAGATTAATATAATGAGGGAGCTTCTAGGGATTTTAATTTTGTATCTGGTCAAACAATTATTCAAATTAGCGAAAGCTGCACGCACAACTATAAATTTAATATAACGCGTAGATATTTTATAAGTATTACCTAGCTACTATATGTGCATTTAATAATTGGAGGTGTGGTTTCCTCATTTGAATGTAACAGTTCTGCATTCATTCTTTATAAATAGTATAGATTATCATTTGATCGATTTTGAGATGTTTTAAAGAAATTTCATCTACGTACGAGAAGTAACAAATCAGTCGTGACTAAAAATACCTGCATGTGAACAAAGTAACCCAATGGAATCGATAGAGCTCGCATTACTATGATGGTTACCGCAGTAAGAAATGGACTTCGTTTCCATCTCATAAAAGGCAACTACGTACAAGAAATAATATATTAATCATGGAGATGAAAATCTTTTCAAAAAATAATCAAAATCTTTTCAATACAATTAAGTAATTAAACCATCCAAGCTCATGTATCGGTACTAATTATCCGCTCATAAACTAGATTAGGCAGGTGAGTGTGTGATTTTTGATATAAGGGATTAGGTAGGTTTGTGTGTGATTTTTTATTTAATCCATTGTTTGGTCGAATTTTTATTAAAACAAGCTAATCTAACCTATAAAAAATAAAGTTGTTTTATAGTAGATTAACTAAACTCTCCCCTCCCCTAGTATTAATTATCCTTGTTTTTATCTTACACATAAATTCCATAATTACATTTTTCCTCCAACCTAAAAATCAATCATCCAATAAAATATAAATGGTATTTTTGGCAAAATATTTTAAACCATTATTTAATCTTATTCTAAAAAATCAAACCAAACACAATACTATTTTCAACACAAATCATCAATCCTTATTTATCATATCTTTATCATTCATTCAATAATCATTCAATAATTATATTAATTGAATCAAACACTGCGTAATAGAGATATTTTTCTCACCTCGATAGAGTATAAACTTCCAATTAAACACAAGCAAAGGAGAGCAACCATCGCGGCTGGCGATCCATACCTCATCCCCAATGTAAAACTCTGAAAATTATATTAGGCAATAGAATTTTTTTATTATTATTTCAAGAAGACCAAAAATGGAAAATACGTAAGTTACTGCAATGAAAATATAACTTCTCGATTTATTTATCTAAAAAATCTTACATAATTTGTTTAAATTATTTCTCTTCTCCAACTCAATATTATTAATTTATCTAAGAGGTTGTTTGCAATAGATTGTGATTTTGTAAAAGTGATTAATTTATAGATTATAAAAAAGTTAATAAAAATTAAAAGTTTGTAGTGTTTGAAAACAAATGTGAAAAATCTAAAAATCAAAGTTGGGTAGTGTTTGATAAATAAGTTATTAAAGTGATTTTAACAATGACCTTCTTATTAAAATCACTTTTGGAAAATCATAATCACCACATGACTAGCTTTTGGATTTCAATTAAGTTAGAGGGTGTTTGGCTAAGCTTATTAAAAAAAGCTTATAAGCTCCTAGAGCTTAATAACTGTTTTACGAGCTTATAAGCTGTTAGAACTTATTTTAAAAATAAGCTGTTAAAATGTTTGAATAAACTTATTTTAAATAACTTAAAGATGTTGATGTGTTTGGTATTATAAGATCTTTTTATCGTCGAAATTACCAAAAAGGGTATAATTATATGAAAATAATGTTTCGAGGTATACATATATGAAAATAGTTTTAGAATAAACATATATTAAAAAATAAAATTGTTATAATATTTTATTTTAGAAAAATTTATGTGATTTGAATTTTTTTTTAAAAATAATATTTAATATTTAATTGGTGGAGGATAGATGGAGATTTATTAAAATATTTAAGGATATTTTAACGAGATAGAATGTTAAAATAAGATCTTTTTGAAAAAAGTACCTCCCTCCTTACTTTTTTAAAAAGAGCTTATAAGCTGTCAAACAGCTGCTTATAAACTGTTTCTAAAAAAATTTACCAAACAGATCCGAAGAGCTTTTAAGCTCTAAAACAGCTTAAAAGCTATTTTTAAGAGCTTAAAAGCTCTCTCAAACACCCTCTTAAGCATAAGATAACACATAATCTAGGTTTAAGAAACACACAAAAATGATTTTTTAAGCCAAAAGCTAACAATCACTTTTTTTAGTGATTGCAAATACTCCCTTATTTATTTTAAATTTATCATATGACTAATTATTGAATATGTGTTTTAAAATGTGATAATCATATTTCATTAATTTATTACTTGTAATCTTGAACTTGTATTTAAAAAAAAAATTTGTGATAATCATAAAAGATTGGAATATTAATAGATTGGTTACCGTTATAAGAGAGGTGGCTACGATTCCAGTTCCCAACTTCATAGACATTACTCCCGAAGCCAAAGGAAGATAAGGTTTGTTGACCTTAAAACATGCATGTGAGATATATTTAATTTTAAATATATATACGATTCGGAATGATAAAATAGTAACTGATGGCCAAACAAATATTTAAAAAAAAAAAAACAAACAATCTCATAAAAAAAAAATCTGATCCTAGTATGCACATGTCCATCATCTTCTTTTTTTTTAATTTTTTACACTTAAACTGGGTTTTTTATTTGGGGGCACAGTTCTTATTTTTTATTTGGGGGCACGTGTCCTTATTTTTGTAAAATATTTTGTTAATTATATAATTTATAAAAAAAATATTATATTATACATTATTTTTGTTATCAAAATTTTATGTATTTTTTCTAAAAAAAATTCATTTTTTATTTTTATTTTTGACTAGATAATCATCAAAAAAATATTTTAGGAAGACAAAAAAAATTATAATATAATGTTTTGGAAAAATATATAATTACAATCGAACAAAAATAAAATTGTTGCTATTCCTTGAGTATATCAAATGCATTCATTAATAATTATAGTACGATAAATATATCTTGTTGAATTAATTTGGAAGAAAAAAATATAAATTTGGATTTTAGAACACATATTTTATTTTAATTAAGTGTTTTTAAAAATTTTATAAGATCCATCCAAACATACTAAAAACCGTAAAATACTTTTTTAAAAAAAATAAGAAGATTTTTTTTATACTTTATATCCTTAATCCAAACCCATACATTTATTTGTTTTCAATTGTATTAAAAAAATTAGTTAATCAAAATAAAAATTTTTTTTATCAAACTCCTTTTCAAATATATAAAATTTATATTTAATTTCTACTACATTTTTTTTTATTCAAATTTGATATTTAATTTGAAATTTTCCTTTGTGTGATTAACAACACTTAATTAAATTAAACTACGTGTTCATCCACATTTATAGTTTTACAAATCTTTTTCAAATAACTCAAATTAAAAAAAATATTTTAATCATATGTATATAAATATGAAATTATTACAATTTTACTAAAAACAAAACTTTCAAAATAAAATATTTTTGTTTCCAAACTAATTCGACAAAATTATAGTCCAAATATTTATAAAAAGGTAAAATTATTACAATTTTACTAAAAAAATTCAAAATAAAATATTTTTGCTTCAAAATTAATTCAACAAGATATATTTATTGTAATATAATTATTAATGAATGCATTTGATATATTCAAGGAATAGCAACAATTTTATTTTTGTTCGATTGCAATTATATAATTTTATAAAAAATTATATTATAATTTTTTTGTCTTCTTAAAATATTTTTTTGATGATTATCGAGTCAAAAATCAAAACAAAAGTTTTTTAAAAAAATATAAAATTTTGATAACAAAAATAATATATAATATAATATTTTTTTATAAATTATATAATTAAAAAAATAAAACATGGGGAACCGTGCCCCCAAATAAAAAACTCAGTTTAAGTTGGGCAAAGATGCGTGCATGGGGAACCTTGCCTCTTGAATATTATATTCAATCACGCCCTTAGATTAGTTTAGAGATTCAGCGTAACGAATAAAAATTGTGAAGCTAAAAGTATTACCTTGTCTATTTCAACATCATATACTTGATTAATTCCGGAAATATAAATGTTCATGAATATGACTGGAACAACTGCCTGCAAATTGATCAAACAACAAACTTCAACCCTTCCATTTATTATAATACTAACTAACGTATTTGAACACCCGTGGTATATGACGAAAAATTTGATTTTATTAAAATTAATTTTGGGAAAAAATCTAATAAATTTATGGAAACAAAAAATGAATGTTTTTTGGGTTAAATATTAGTCATAAGTTTATGAGGAGTAGTTAATCATGAATTATATATTTATTTATATTAGTTATTTCTCATCATTTTTTTCAAATAATTTGAAATTCAAATTAAGGTTATACCAAGAAACCAAGCTGGTTTCTCTAAGACCCTTTTACTTAATAATTAGATATATAATTTAAAATCTGATGCCTAATTTTAGTGGTTGGAGACGAATGGGAGAAATATTACTCTCCATATAGATAGTGAGAAAAAGAGAGAGAGAGGCACACATACGAGAATGAAATGAAACAGACTTGGAAATATTTCTGACCTTGAAGACTTCCCAAAGGATAACAGGAGACACTTGAGTCCAAGAACTCAAAGCCAGAGTGGAAATAGAAGCTATGCTCAAAATCTGCCATTTAATTAAATAAAAAAAGTAATCACAAAACCATTAAATTTGATATATTATTTCACTGGAAACATAGATTTCATCACTTAAAAATGTAATTAACATGGTGTCATTGAACACACCAGCATCAATCAGTACAAGAAAATGTTACTCACCGTTCCGATTATGGTGTAAGGACGTGTAAACTGAAAGAGACCATACAGCAAGTTATTTTCACTCGAGTTCTTGGCATGATATTGTTCAACATCGTTCAAGTCCACATCTTTTTCGGAATACATTCCAAGCACTTGTTGCCTTGTGGTGAAAGGGGGCTTATATATGATCCTCTGCTGATATTGCTGCTTAGGCAGCTCCCCATAGTAACGGCCGAATCTGCCGATGTTTCCACCTTCCGCCGATGTTTTTGCTCGCATTATATGAGAGGTTCTCGTTATCGATGTTGGATTGCAGAAACAGCTTAACGAAAGTAAACTCATGGCTTCACACTTCATTCGTTTCCTTGGTCTGATTATAATATATATGGCTGCGTCCAGTGGCGGAGCCACCCTAGGCCTAGTGTGGGCTTTTGCCCACACTGGGCCCAAAAATAATGTACATATATATGTATATACATATGTATGTGTTGTTTTTGCAATCGAGAATGTTTTTTTTGCATATTTTCGAATATGGAGTTTATATTTTCTATCAACAATTTTTTATTGAAAATTCTGTACGCTCTGTTCTTCGTTATATTTTTGGTGTTTTAACATCAATTAACAGGTGCTACTGGTTATGTACGTAGACATGTGTTCAAATCTTAAAAATTTTATTTTCGACTATCGATTAATCGATGCTCTTTTTTATTTATTAATTATAGTATATTGATGCTTACACTCAATAAAAATCCTAGCTCCACCCCTAGCGTTTGGCAGCTTGGAATACATTAGGATAAGCCTATGTACTATCTAATGTTTGATTGCATTTTTGGTGGAATTAATTTGCTTATACCAAGGGCCCGGCCGTATAAGCTACTATTCAAAATGGGAAACATGTGCACGGTACTCTTGTCTTGGCTTTGGAGGTGGTATTATTAAGCCCAAATGTATACAGTGTCTCAGATTAGGGATTTTTGAACTTTTCTACTTTTTGGCTTAGCGTTTCTTCACACAACAACCGCTTATTATTCTCTTCCAATTTTTCTCGCCTCGAAGGTAACTTCATTTCTTCGTCCAACCAGTATTCTTCTTTTTTTTACGATCTTCATCTCTCGAGATTACATCTATATGGATCGGGATCTCATGGAAGTGAAAATATTTTAAACATCGTGGGAAGATTATTTTCCGGATTGCATCAAATTTGATAATAAAATCTATACCATCCAACCAATATAGAGAAATGTCATTTACCGTATGAAATACATTGGGAAAATCGTATTTTTTGTTCTGGGATGAACGAGAATGACTAAAAAGATGAGAAACAATGTTTGTGAACCAATTGGTTGTTCCGAGATGATCCCACAAAGATTTGTGGTTGAAGGTTGTAAACGTTACTGGAGGGCATTTTTGGTAAGTGATCATTGAATAATATCTATCCAACAGCTTATCAAGAGTAACAAACTATTATACATAGTATTTGTTTATCTTTATCATTCACTCCAAACAAAACACTTTTAAATTTATTATGACTGCGTTTACTTAATGAGATGAGATTACATGTGATAAATCATATTGGGACTATTAAAATGATTTCAAATGATGTAGAATAATGATGGATAAACAATAACATGTTTACTTTGAGTTATTAATTTTGGGATTAAAAAATTATTGATGTACGAATTACAGATTTATCCTCCACCTATGTTAAATAATCTTATGTTTAATTTTGTGTTCATATAAAATTTGGATTTGATTATTTTTTTAATTTAGTAAATTATTATGGGAAAATTGTTTTTTTGGTCCTGTAGGTTTGTCACTTTGCGATTTTGGTCCTCTATATTTTCAGATTTCACTTTTAGTCCGCTATCTTTATTTTTTTGGCAATTTTAGTCCTTTTTTCGATGTGGCAATGATGTGACACCAATGCAACGCTGATGTGGATGTGACGTGTATAATGTCACGTAAGAATTTTCGAAGAAAAAGGACTTAAATTACCAAAAATCGGAACATGTAGGACTAAAACTGAAATATGAAAACATAGAAGACCGAAATCGCAAAGTGACAAACATATAGGACCAAATTTGCAGTTTTCCCAATTAATTATTGATTCACAATTGAGTCATTTTCACGTATCAAAATTATTTGGTATAAAAATATGTATTGTTTTAAAATATTTAAAATTGATAAATTGAGTTATAAAAGAGAGAGAAATTGGGAAGGAAACAAAGAAATTAAAGGAGGGTAGATTAGGAATATTTTTGTAGATTTTTTTCCACAAAATTTATTAATGATATGTTATACCATATATAATTAAGGATGAGATATATCATAAAATAAGGTTGAATGACGGGCCTTGAGATTTGAGAAAAATTGATTTTTTTTTTAAAATAAACAATGAATAAGATTGAATTAACAAGCTTATCCTATGATTATCAAGTCAAGTAAACAAACTCTATTTAAATTATTCATTCATTATCCACCAAATTATCAATCCATCAATTGTTCCATCACACGAACCAAATGCAGCCATATATAGAGATATAAACTTCCAAGTCAGTCCCTACCTAAGCCAAACACTACCCTTTTATTTTAATTTAAATATTGGGAAAATTTTATTTTTTTTGGTCCTCTGATTTGTTAAAATTGTGTTTTAGTCCTGTGACTTTATATCTCGTTGGTTTTTAGTCGTATTTCATTGGAGCAATGTTGTCACATTGAAAAATTATAATGTAGGAAAAATTGCATATATCACCCTTGTGAAATCCCGTGTTAGCTAATAACCTCCTGTGAAATTTTTTTAAGCTAATAACCCCCTGTGATTTTAGATTTGTAGCATACACACTCTTTTCAGCTAAAAAATGACGAAAATACCCCTACATAAAATAAATGATAAATTAAATAGTTCATAAAATTCAAGGGCATTTTCGTCATTTTTAGCCAGAAGGGGTGTGTATGCTACAAATCTAGAATCACAGGAGGTTATTAGCTTAAAAATTTTTCACAAGGGGTTATTAGCTAACACGGAATTTCACAAGGGTGATATATGCAATTTACCCAATAATGTAACACTAATTGTGTATTCAACATCACGTCAACACTTTGATACGTGAGATGGACAAAAGAATTAATGATAACTAGTTTAGAGTACTAAATTGACTATTTTTCCTTGAATTTTTGGTGATGTATGGTTTATTATATTTCCTACGATAGTTTTGGTTTTTGTAGTTGTGTTTTGCCCATAGATTTGTACTTTTGTGATATGCGAGGGGAAAATCATAGTTAAGATGAAACAGAAATGAATTAAACCCCATCATTTCTTCTTCTTCTTCTCTCTTTTTTTTTTTTTTTTTAAAAAAAAACTGTTAAATGCAGCAGCCATCATTTATTTTATCTATAATCATAAATTTCAAATTTCACTAGTCTTCATTTATTGAAAAGGTATCAATATAATCATGCCTAGGCCTCGCAAAATATATAAATCATGGTTGAGTTCAAGTTAATTACTCAAAGGAAATTATCCATAAATAAATTTAATGATCCATATTTTACCACATTATCACTATATATCAACATTAGTATTATTGTATCAATCATGTATATATATATATATATATGAACGCTTCAATACACAATGGAAATGTCTGATTAGCTTTTTGTACTTTAAAATAGACATTTTTTTATTACACTGAACAAATCCCATATAACACAGAATGACAGATCACAATTAAACGATAATACACCAAAGCCTACCCACTGTCTTTTGGCTGCGCAACCGTCATAGATTCCCAGTTGGTAGCTCTTAAGGATTATTTATATAATAAAAACAATATATAATTAAATTATTTCAGTCCCGGAATCATGCACCACAACTACCACCAAGTATTGTTTGTTCTTTCAAAATCAAACGATGGAAGAACTCACGAGTAGGAATAAGATATAAAGGTGAGATTATATTTGAGAAGATGACGAGCGTTTTATTAATGATTAAGCGTCAATTTGATTTTTTTTATCAATATTTTTTTGAGAGAGTATATTTTTATTAGTATGATTTATCTGGAATAACGTGTTTCACCTAATATTACTTTGGTTTGGGAGTTTACTTCGTATACATTATAGCATATAGCTGTTGCGAGTTCTTAATATTAGAAGGGGGAAAAAAGATATAAACGGGAGGTATCTTAACATATTCATTAATTCATTTGAGCGAAACGGACAAATTCTTTAATTAATTCAATTCATATTTTTTATGGATTAATATCAAACAAAAAGTGGAAAATAAAACGAAAGAATTTCATGAGATTCAAGTCAAAGTGATGAGATATATGTAAGAATTCGAGCGATGAATTATCTCAAATTATACAATCTTGCACCTATTTTGAAAATCGAAGCACCGCTGTTCATATATAGTTTCACCTTAAATTAAAAGACAGGCTGGCTTTTGTTCTCCACCTACCAATGGCCCGTGGTAGTTAGCAGTGACGGTAAATAAAAAATGAACTGGTGTTTTGTGATATGATTTTACAAATTTTTTATTGTAAGAATGATGCAGTGTTTAGTAGAGATTTTACAAAGTGCTTCTTAGTTTCTAGTTGAATAGAATTGATTTTGAATGTTTGTGAATGTTAAATTCTACAACTTTTACCAAAAAGCAATAAGCTAAAATTTCATGTTTTTTTGCTTTTGTTTTTTTGTTTAAGGTATAAAATTACAAGTTGACATTTATACCCTTAATAAACTTATCATATGACATATTACATATGCTTTTATTATTTTTTTAAAATATTTTTTTAATTTTACATTATTATTACAAGTTTTTTTTAAAAAAATATTTTTTTTAAATTTTACATTATTATTACAAGAATTTTTTTAAAAAAATGTTTTATAAAATTTTACATTATTATTACAAACATTTATTTAAATATATATATATATATATTACATTTTCATAAATTTTTGTACATATCTTGTATATTTATACAAATTTTTTCATTTTTTATATTTTTATTTTTATTAATCTTACATATTTTTTAAAGTATTCATGTTATAAAAAATAAAATATTTTTGATACAAAATTCATAATGTAATAATAATATATAAACTCATCTTTTTATAGTTTGAATATCAAAATTAAATAATCAAATAAGGTATGATTGTCATTTAGTTAAAAAAATAAGCTTGGAAGCAATTATTCTCCAAACACTAAACTTTACTTGTATTAGCTCTCAAATTCTATTTTCAAGCACTCCCTCTTTTAACTTCTTACCAACTTCAAAATAATCTCTACTAGAATCACTTTTAAATAAGTAGAAGCTCTCCAAAACACTCCCTAAATCTATCAATATTTAAAATAAAAATAATATTTTTATCATAAAAATAAAGTAGGTCTATTGTGAGAAGGTCTCTCGGATATTTATCCGTGAAACGAGTTAACTCTACTTATATTTACAATAAAAAATAATATTTTTGACATACAAAATAATATTTATGAATGAGTGACCCAAAGGATATTTGTCTCACAAAATTTATTTATAAGACCGTGTCACATGAGTTTTGTGTGTGTAAAAAGTAATATTTTTCACGAGTAATCCAATTAGAAAATCAGTTTCACACATGAGAATGACTCACAAAAATTTTTGTACTTATAATTTTATTTTATTTTTTTGGTTTTGCGCGTATAAAAGTTTGTGTGCAATAACTTATTTTGGAAAAAAATTTGAATGATCATTAGATTTATAGTCGGCACAATACCCCAATATATCATCTCATTAACCAATAATTTGGTTCTTTATAGGGTGCCTGCAACGCTAGCTTTTTGAAAAAAAAAAAAAAGTTGAACCTGCAGGTTGTTTGCGTTGCAGCCCGCAGATTCAATTTACAAAGCTGAAGTTGGCGTCCCAATTTGAACGCCACCTTCGGCCCTTATTTTATATTTAAAAAAAAATTTAAAATTTTATTGTGGAACGCACCCCTTTAATCATAAAGCCTGTGGACGGCCCCATGTAATTGTTTATATATATATATATATATAACTTTTTATTAAATAAAATATTTAAAAAATTGATTTAGAATTTCAAAGTAAAAATCTGTAAACGACAAAATTTTAGATAAGATTTATATTTAAAAAATTATTTTAATTTTTTTAATAATATAAATTATGAAAATAAAATTTTCTATAAAAGGCATGAATCTGATTTCATGTATTCATTCAAATTTCGCATTGCAAATTTCCAGTGCATTTTACTACAAAAATCCAATGGCAGATCAATTTTCTGGATCATTGAACAATGATTTGGATTCTCCGAATTCGGAACGAAATTCCAACTTTTAAAATTCTCAATCTCGTTCTCGTCTTAACCCTCGTTCGTCTGAATTTCCTTACTCATCTCATTTTCCACAAAATATTTCCATTGGTTCGAACTCATTTTCCACAAAATATTCCCATTGGTTCGAATTTTGGTCCTAATTTTCCACAAAATATACTCACTGGTTCGAATGTTGTTCCCAACCCTCAATTTTATCACCCAATGATCCCAGCCGAATATTATAATCCAAGGGGTGGCACTCATATGATGCCACATCATTCTCATGCATTCCATCATCCACAACAATGGATGAGTGAATCTCAAAGCTACGGTTTCGGAGGATCTGGATCCGACAGAGAGCCAACAACACCAATTTCAAGGTTCGGTTCTCAAATTCCACCGCATTCGACGCAGCCTGGGATAGAAAATATTAACCTCGATGATGATGATTCGGGTGCAAAACAAAAAAAATGTTCATCGTAATAAAGGTAAGGTGATGTGGTCAACTGAGGAAGAGAAATTTCTTGCGAGAGCTTGGGGTACTACTGCCAACGATCCAAAAGTTGGCAACACACAAAAAAGTAAGCATTTATGGCAAAGTACCGCCACATACTATAATGATAATCGACCGGCGGGAACACCAATGAGAGAATGGAGTTCGATAAAATCGCATTATTATTGTGTTATGTCAGATGTTGATAAGTTTTCGGGATGGTACAACAATTTTGCTCAACAATCGGGCTAGTGGTCAAAGTGACGCTGATGTTTTAGCTGCTGCACATGATATGTGGAAAATGTCAAACAAGAACAAGACATTCAAATATGAATATGTGTGGAAAATTGTGATGGAATGAGAGAAATGGGCTCCCCAGTCACTTGGGCATCACTCTAACAAGAAGTCGAGAACATCCGAGACAGGGGCACATTCATCTTCGACCAATCCCGATACTGATGACGTATTTGAAGTTCGAGCACGTCCAATAGGGCAACAAAAGGCTAAAAAAAAGCAAAAGGATAAGGTCACGAATGACAGAGACTTCTCACTTAAGTGGGAACAAATCCACGACTATCAAAGAGAAAAATTGGCGATGAAGGAAGCCGAATTAAGAAATAAGGAAGCAGAGATAAAGAACAAGGAAGCTGAGATTAAGCAGAAAGACGGTGAGCTGCAACAGAAAGCATTGGAATTGGAACAAAAATATTATAAAATAGTTACGAAGGATACAAGTGGTATGACGAAAACCCAACTTCATTGGCATACGAAAGTAGTTGAAGCAATTACAAAGAGACGTGGATGACAGTAGATGTATCAGTTGTGTGTGTTTATTTTCATATGTTATTTATGTTTGTGTCTGTTGTGTTGTGTACGTTTATGTTTTCTAAATTTTATGTCGGTTTTTGTCAATTGTGTACGAATGCGATTAATTATGTTGTTCTTTATTATCAGCTCGTAATATATCAGGTTGCGTTTTATTTTGTTACATAATTGTACTGATTTAATTCAAAATTTTATAAATTAATTACAAATACAAATAAAATAACCATACAAATTTGTTCAGATTAAAAAAATCAGTACATTGCAATGGATAAATTTATATTGCATTTACGTAAAAAATAGAACAAATTTGAATTGCGTGCAACGGATAATATTGCATTGAATTGTGTGTACAGATAACATTGCATTGAATTGCATGCAACAGATAACATTGCATTGAATTGCCTGCAACGAATATTATGCATTGAATTATGTGCCACATATTTTTTGAAATTAAAACTTTCACTCTATAAATACACCAATGACACTTTAATTTCTTTCATTGAATATTTTCATACTTTCAAAACTTATAAAAAACATGTCTGAAGATCCACGTCGTGCTACCGAACGTCTCATTCGTGAGTTTTGGCGAAATGAGATGTGGGAAGATGCAGAGGATGATGTAGATAGAATGATGATTACGTTGCTTGAAGAGGAAGAGCGTGACTCCAAACCGCCCAAAGTAATCCACGATCTGGAAACTCAAGGAGATATGTAAATTGGGATCGTGAAGACGGGCATTCTCGCCTTGTCAGAGATTATTTCTCTGAGAATCCTACATTCCACGCTGAAGTATTCCGGAGGCAGTTTCGCATGCGCAGAGAGTTATTTGTTAGCATAGTCGATGCTCTAACAAATAACTCGGACTACTTTCGATGGAGTAGAGACGCTGTAGGAATACAGAGTTTGTCGCCTGATAAGTGCATTTTGTGTGCATTATTTCATATTATTTTTATGTCTATTTTGTGTGCATTCATATTATTTTATGTGTGTGTTTATGTGTTTTAGTTTATGTGTGTGTATTTCACTTCTCGGGTTAATTTTGTAGGAAAATGAATTGTTGAAGAGTGAATTACAGAGCAGCTTTGGTCAAAAAATCAAATTTAATTTTATTAGATCTAAATCCAATCTCCACCATTCCGAATAAATTTCAGGATGTTTTGAAGCTGCTGTCCAAATTTCAGCTCGATCCGACGGCTAGATCTTAAGATATGAATTTTTCAAAATCGTCGCTCGGAGCAGGTTGAAAGTTGCGCTGTTGGTGAGTGTTGTAGCGCGATTGCAACTTGAGTTTGGCGCTAGGAAGAGTGCTAACGCGCTTAGAATAAGGTGAAGGGCGCATGTTAGTGCTTGAGAAGGGCGCAAGGGCTGTGTGTGAGTTGTTTTTCGGGCAGAAACATGCTCGCTCGAGTGATAGCTTGTGCTCGCTCGAGCGAGCGATACGGGAATTCAAATCTACGGAACAGAGAGTTTCTCTCTCGAGCGAGACTTGTGCTCGCTCGAGCGAGCCGCGCGATCAGAGTTTTATTTTTGGAAAATTCCTTGGCCGAGCAAGATACAATCTTTTTAATATTTGGACATTGAAATACCATTTTAACCATCAGATTTAGGGTTCCGAACGCAGACAACACAAGGAAGGCGGCTTCAAAGCTTGGGAGAAGATTTCTACACTTTTTCTTCTTCTGTTCTTCGTTATTTTTATTTATTGAATTATAATTTCAATTATTGAGTAGTTTGTTTTCAACCAAGACGGCGTGATTGGGCCGAACAAATTCATGTAGAAAACTTTGATGTTTGTTTGGGATTTTTTAGAGTTGATTTTATTTTATTGATTGTCAGATTTATATTTGTCTTGTGAATAGTCTGATCAACTGTTTGCTTGAATGTTAATCAATTCCCAGTCGACAGAAGAGGTTTTGATTTCGATCACTCTGATAATCAACATATTGTAAAATCGACTAGAAATAGAATTCGGTTTCAGTGTGCGGTTTGGGTGCAAACTGAATTTTCACAAATATTTAATGCATTCAAATTTGATTAGAATTACGAAATATTAGTTCATCAATATTTGAATAGGTTTGATTGTTCTAAAAATAGTCCTTTGAGCAAATTAGGAAAATTCCCGTGAATTAATATTAAATCTAAGTCCTGAATCGACTACATGTTACATGATTTGTTCGGTACCTACGTGTGTCTTGGTTGTCTTTGTTTTAATTATTTTTATCTTCAGTTATTTTTATTCGTATTTCTTAAGCAGTTTTTATTTTATTTTCTTATTTTACATTAAATCAAATTGCTTTCTATTATTTTGTCTAGATTAAGTAAAATAATTAATTCTTGAGAATTGACAACAGTCCCTGTGGGATCGATACTTGGACTCTCAGTCCACTTTACTATTACTTGACCTGGTACATTTTCCACTAGATTTATATCACACTGATTTAGCCGGTCAGGTTTTTGGCGCCGTTGCCGGGGACTGTTCAGTTAATATTAGGATAGATTATTTTCTTGAGACTAGACATTTTTTTTCTTGCATTATTTTTTTATTTTTAATTATTAATTATTTTTTTCTCTTTTTCTTGTGAGGTGCTTGGAGATGGATAATCGACAGGTGTTCACAAGGTTTGACCAATAATATTCGGAGCCTTTCTATGCTTCTTGGGGGAGATTCAATGATTTGGCTAACAGGTTTAGATGTCATGATTTTTCGAACTACACTCTAGTTTAAATTTTTTATGGTGGTTTGGATGAGCTAACAAGACGTTGGATAAATTATGGAGCTTTGTCCATTGACAGTCACTTGTTCAGCAGAGATTAAAACAGTGCGATGCACTTGTTAAATGATATGGCATATTTCGACTACCATTGGCATTGTGATCCTTCACTGCAGGGTTGGAGTCACCAATATCCTCCAGATATCGACTCTAAAATTTTTTTGAACCAACCACCGGAGCGTCAAGAAGAGTGTGTATGATATTTTGAGGATTATGTGGCTCAGTTGGAGAATCTTTTGCGGCAACAGACATAGACAAATCAATTCTTAGAAAGTCGTATCAAGTCTTGAAGTCTTTTGGATGAACAGATTGCGCTTCTTAGAGAACCAAAATTTGAGATCTGCCAAGAGAGTGAAGTAACTGAGCCAACGCATGAAGAAATAATTTTTGAAGAATTTTCTTGTGAAGAAGAGCCAATAGTGGAGATAGTGGAGGAGGATACATCCAAGAAGACAGATTTGACCTCATCAATGGTCGTTCCATGTCCACCGTTAAAAGATCCTTTCTTGCCATTGACGCCAACTCCACAGTATTCCATCCTCTATGAGTTTCAGCCAAGATTTGGAGTCTTCTTCCAAAAGAAAAATGTAAAGCCCAAAAATATTAAGTTCTTAATGACGCGATTTAAGATTTAAATTTTGAATAAGAGTGAAAAGATGAATTAAAGAATTTATGGAGGATTGAAATTGAATTAAATCGCTTGTCCGAGGACTAATTTGCAAATATGCCAAAGTTCAGGGACTAAAATGCAAATAAGTCTATATATATCTACTTTTACACGTGGGAATCAGATTGTTTCAGCCCTCAATTCAGAAAGTGGCCGAGAGTTCTGAAAAAATTCCAAAGCCATTTTCGATTCTTTCAACTCCGATAAAAATTGATCTGCCCGATAGAATTTCCGATTGATCGTATATTTGCGATAACAGCTCCGAGTGCTACGTTTTGACGTAAGTTTTATGAAGTTTTACCATGTTTGAATTTTAAGTTGTTGTTATAATTAAGATTTGATTGTATAAATGTGTTCTAGCATATACGACGATAGCATATCTAAGACGGATTGAGAAAAGATCGTCGTTTGGACATGTTTTCGAATTTTGAAAGAATTGTGAGAAATCTGAATTTTCTTGATTGATATGTACGTGTATGTGCTGCATATTTGAGGAGGTTATAGTGTTAAGGTAGTGATGATATTGTTGTTAATGTGTTTGGAATTTCGGTTTCGAACCGTTACGCCGTCGATTTTGATTTTGATTGAACAATCAAGTCTTGTAGTTGTTTCAGATGTGATGAGATTGAAATGGGAATGGAAGCTGATGCTAAGCTATGTTAAATTCATTTCAGAATTGAAGTTAAAGATTATCGAAGTCGAATCGACGAGTTCGAGCTGTTTGAACAAGCAAAGTTGAATCAAGAATTTGATCAACTATCAACGTCGATGAGCAAGCATGAAATGAATAGAAGTTAGATACATTATCAGATTTGATACTAGCAAGTGTGAATATGTCAAAGCTACGGGCGAAAGGTATGATTCGACATTATCCTTGCCAGGTAGAACAACTCGAGAACGTGGTGGTTTTTGAGTTTTCCTAAAATCACATACTTATCTGATTAAGTGCTCTTATGTGATTTATTTGCTATTGTTGCTATGAATGATTATTGAATTGTGTGTTCAAGATTTTTATCACTATTTGTATGATTTAATGCATCAAGATTATGTTGCATTCATCTTGAACCCTACCTTTAAAAGCACAGAGGGCTGATTGGCCTAGAGTGCATATGACGTTTGGAGGGCTGTAGTTGAGTGGCACGGAATGTAGATTTACTTTCAGAGCTAGAAGACTCACTATAGTTGCACCAAAGTCAGGGAAATTGAGATATTTAACGCCACCTCGATTGGGTAAGTTGGTGGTCGGTTAAAGATTTTATTTCTTCGAGATCTCAAGAACTAAGATTTATTGGTATCAGATTTGATAGCCTATTCTTTGAAACATGCATTGCATTTATGCATTAACCTAGAGATTTTTATGGTTTAGAATATGCAGTTATAAATGCTAGAATGTTGTGATATGTCATTCTAGATATGAATGTATTGATATGCTTGAAATGATATTACTTTAGATGAATAGCTATGCTTTAAGGATTTAAGAATGGAGTATATTTCTATGATTACATGTTGTTACATGTTTTGATGATTTAGAATTCTTATAGCATATAGATTCAATATGCTTATATGGTGTATATGCATGTCTTTCATACTGAGATTTATTCTCACCGGAGTTATCCGGATGTTGCTTTGTTTGTATGTGTGCATTGCATCAGGTTTGGGGCATAAGCGAGTCAGATGAGGCTTGGATAGCTCGAGATTGAGAAAGATTAGCATGTGGTGACTTCGGGCTAAGAATAGATTGCTGTCAAATGCATGTTAGAAGGTGTTGGTTTAGTTTGAGCTTTGAAAACTTAGAATTGAGTTTATTGCATTGCACCTTAGAAACATGTATGTGAATATATGATTATTGTTATGTCTATATATGCATGTTTTTATGCTTGGGACATGTAGAGATTAGGTATGCAATTTTTCAGATTTGAAATAGCCCTAGCAACTTTGATCTTTGTTGTAGCCTTTGGTAATTTTTGTAAATTTCTGCACCGACCCTTCTTGGTAGAATGAGTATAACTTTTTATTGAAAATTCCGATTAGGGTTCGGTTGGTGGAATTGGAAAGCTAAGACAAAGATCTACAACTGTTATGTTTATCATTTTTCCAGATTCTGTAAGAAACCCATGCGCGGGCGCACCTGAAGAGAGGCGCGGGCGCGCATGGGGTTCTGAAAAAAAAAACAATTTAGTTCTTTTTGCGACGTGATTTTGCGTCGCCAAATGTATAGTTTTGCGTCGCCAAATGTTCTGGTTAATTTTATTCAAATTGAATTATTATTGTCTAATTAATGATGCTTATTCATTAATTGCCCCTTAAAATGAGATTAGCACCCGAGGTCCCCACAAAAAATTTCAGACCAAGTGTTGTTGGACCGACGAGCTTACAAAGTATATATCACGCCAAGCTTGAGGGCGAAGGAAATCAAGACCCATACATAGAGTCGTATGATTCTTACTATGGGCGGCAGCCGCTCTTTGATGGTTGCTTCTACATAGTCAGGCATTAGATTATAAATTTAGCGCTGACTGGGAGGCAACCCAGTGTTCTTTCCCCTGTTTTTTATTTTATTTTTGGTTTTGGTTTTTTTTATTTAATTTTTACTTCTTTCCCATTCTAGTTTGCCGAGCCTGCCGATATACACAGTCTGCTGCTGCTGTCCCAGCTGATACTGTCAAGAAGGAAGATGATGAATCGAAAACCAGGGGAGTGTTATTTTTGTTCTCATTGTGTTTTTGTTCAACTTTGCATTTGTGTATTTGTTATGCATTCTGTTCAATGTTCTGAAGCATTGAGGGCAATGCTTTGGATAAGTATGGGGGGTAGACTAGTATATTGCATTGTTTGTTATGTTTGTGTTGCATCTGTCATGTTTTGTGTTTGTTTGCATTTAGTTTGTTTTTGTTGTTGTTTGCATTGTTATGAGTAGGATGAGTCATAAAAGCCAATGATGATGAAGTTTATTTGAAAAAATGGATTTTTTAAAAAAATTTGCTCTTGACTTGACATGAGAAACTGTAGGTTGAACCGTGAATATTTTTAAGCACTAATGTTAGACCAGTGAATTGTAGCGAAAGATTTGATGAAATTTCTGTCTGTTTGACCATTGTACGGCAATAGGTGGTTTGTGGATCTTGATTGTGTTCTATGAATTTTGATGAGGCTCTAGTTTACACTTATAATCTTAGGCGCACCTAGAAAAATAAATTTTCAATTCCATCCGGACCTTGAAAGGATTAAAATCCTATAAAAGACTAAATTTAAGGCTAAGTATGCGGATTAAATGGGATTGATGCTCCATCCGGGCTATAGACGAGGGGATTATAAAGAAAAAATAGAATGATTTTTCGTATCCTATCCAGTTATAGCTAAGTCAGCGGGTAATTATTGGAGCTAAAGCAATACCGGGTGCAAAATTCGAAGGTGTGTAATTCATTATCTCAAGGGAGGTGGGTTTAGTCTAGAGGTCGTTGGAAGGAATGGGCAATAGATTGTGATACTTGCACTGATTTTTCATAGGTCGCTAAACAGATTTGAGACGAATTCGATCTAAGTTGCATGAAACCGGAATGACATTTCACACACACACGTTCACGTTAAACCGAAAGTGTATTATGAAAAGTTGAGAGCATGTTTGTGTTTTTGGTTTTGTGATTGAACTTCTCGGAGGCCGTGCACATTTATGAATCGTCCTTACTTATGTTTTTGTTGGCATATTATTTTTGCATGTCTTGCTCGAGGGCGAGCAAGGTTTAAGTATGGGGGTATTGATAAGTGCATTTTGTGTGCATTATTTCATGTTATTTTTATGTCTATTTTGTGTGCATTCATATTTTTTTATGTGTGTGTTTATGTGTTTTAGTTTATGTGTAAGTATTTCACTTTTCGGGTTAATTTTGTAGGAAAATGAATTGTTGAAGAGTGAATTACGGAGCAGCTTTGGTCAAAAAATCAAATTTAATTTTAGGAAGACTAAATCCGATCTACACCGTTCAAAATAAATTTCAGGATGTTTTGAAGCTGCTGTCCAAATTTCAGCTCGATCCGACGGCTAGATCTTAAGATATGAATTTTTCAAAATCGTCGCTCGGAGCAGGTTAAAAGTTGTGTTGTTGGTGAGTGTTGTAGCGCGATTGCACTTGAGTTTGGCACTAGGAAGAGTGCAAACGCGCTTAGAAGAAGGTGAAGGGTGCATGAGAAGGCGCTAACGCGCTTGAGAAGGGCGCAAGGATTGTGTGTGAGTTGTTTTTCGGGCAAAAACATGCTCGCTCGAGCGAGCGAGCGATACGGGAATTCAAATCTACGGAACAGAGAGTTTCTCGCTCGAGCGAGACTTGTACTTGCTCGAGCGAGCCGCGCGATCAGAGTTTTATTTTTGAAAAATTCCTTGGCCGAGCAGGATACAATCTTTTTAATATTTGGACATTTAAATACCCTT
Source organism: Henckelia pumila (assembly GCF_033568475.1). Lineage (NCBI taxonomy): Eukaryota > Viridiplantae > Streptophyta > Magnoliopsida > Lamiales > Gesneriaceae > Henckelia > Henckelia pumila. Next base: position 4,750,760 of record NW_027331857.1, on the reverse strand, counting down.
TTAACCATCAGATTGAGGGTTCCAAACGCAAACAACACACGGGAGGCGGCTTCTAAGCTTGGGAGAAGATTTTTACACTTTTTCTTCTTCTGTTCTTCTTTATTTTTATTTATTTAATTATAATTTCAATTATTGAGTAGTTTGTTTTCAACCAAGACGGCGTGATTGGGCCGAAAAAATTCATGTAAAAAACTTGGATGTTTTTTTGGGATTTTTTAGAGTTTATTTTATTTTATTGATTGTCAGAATTATATTTGTCTTGTGAATAGTCTGATCAACTGTTTGCTTGCATGTTAATCGATTCCAAGTCGACAGAGGAGGTTTTGATTTCGATCACTCTAATAATCAACATATTGTAAAACCGACTAGAAATAGAATTCGGTTTCAGTGTGTGGTTTGGGTGCAAACTGAATTTTCACAAATATTTAATGCATTCAAATTTGATTAAAATTACGAAAGATTAGTTCATCAATATTTGAATAGGTTTGATTGTTCTAGAAATAGTCCTTTGAGCAAATTAGGAGAATTCCCGTGAATTAAGATTAAATCTGAGTCCTGAATCGACTACATGTTACATGATTTGTTCGGTACCTACGTGTGTCTTGGCTGTCTTTGTTTTAATTATTTTTATCTTCAGTTATTTTTATTCTTATTTCTTAAGCAGTTTTTATTTTATTTTCTTATTTTAGATTAAATCAAATTGCTTTCTATTATTTTGTCCAGATTAAGTAAAATAATTAATTCTTGAGAATTGACGACTGTCCATGTTGGATCGATACTTGGACTCTCAGTCCACTTTACTATTACTTGACCTGGTACGCTTGCCAGTAGATTTATATCACACCGATTTAGCTGGTCATCGCCACTTCAAAAATGCACAGCGGTTGTTCGTCAGTTGGCATATGCAGCTCCGGCCGATTCTCTCGATGAGTACGTACGGATGGGTGAAAGAACTGCATTGGACTGCTTGGTCAACTTCTGTCGATGCGTGATTGACGTGTTTGGGGCGCGATATTTGAGAAGACCCAATGACGCAGACACTCAACGATTACTTCAAATGCATGAAGATAAGCACGGCTTCCGTGGAATGTTGGGCAGCCTTGATTGCATGCACTGGGAGTGGAGGAATTGTCATGTAGCTTGAAAAGGACAATATACTAAAGGTGATTATGGTGTCCCAACGATAATTCTTGAAGCAGTTGCATCTACAGACTTATGGATATGGCATGCTTTTTTTGGCATTGCAGGATCGCGTAATGATATAAATGTTCTTAACGAATCACCGTTGTTCAACGCCGTCCTACAAGAAAATGCTCCGAATGTTCATTTCACAGTGAACGGGACAAATTATACAAAAGGATATTATCTTACAGATGGAATATACCCAGAATGGGCTGCTTTCGTCAAGAGCTTTCCATGCCCAGAGGATCCCAAGAGAAAGAAATTCAATGAGAGACAAGAGTCTGCAAGAAAGGACGTTGAACGGGCATTTGGAGTGCTCCAAGCTCGTTGGACAATAATTAAAGGTTCTGCACGATCTTATTACAAGAATGATTTAAGGAATATCATGTACACATGTATTATTTTGCACAACATGAGTAATGAAGATGAATGTGATGAATATGTCAACTGGTCGGATGAAGACACTCCTCCACCAGCACGAATTGTCATGGGAGCTTGTTACGCCTTAAACGCATACAAATCTCGTGTTATGAGATTAATATTTTTAATGCATTAACAAGTCTCATAATATTATGTTTTGATGATTACAAAACTCGGTTAATTGTTACTAACCATTTAAAGTGAGATTTTGCAGATTAGATTTATTGAAAAATAAATTATTGAAAGTTATTTTGAAGCTATACATGTATTTATAAAGTCTTGTATTGCTCATTGAATGGATGGAACATTGTTAAGAGATATGAAGAAAAAGACAAGAAGAAGCCAAAGTATGGAGCAGCAACTTCCGAAAATTACTGGAAATTTTTTATGACTCCAAATAGGATCTTCACCTGTCATAATCTAGAAAAAGAAATGTTACAATTACTGTCCAAATTTGAGAGCAATCCAACGGCTAGAATGAGAGATATGAATTTTTCCATATATGCTGCACAGTACCCACTTCTGCAAGGAACGAAACCATGAAGATTCAACTTCAGAAAATAACTGGGAATGTTTGAGAAATCCAAATCAAATACCAATCAGATTTCGTATTATGATGTTATAAAGCTTATGTCCAAATTTCAGGTCAATCCAACGGATGGATTAAGAGATATGAATTTTTCAAATTTGTTGCACAGAACAGGTTTGAAAACATGATGAAGCGACTTCCGAAAATTACTGGAAATTTTGACTGTTTAAATCAAATCTCCACCGTTCAGAATAAAGATCTGAATGTTTTCAAGCTTCGGTTCAAATTTCGGATCAATCCAACGGTTAGATTGGAAGATATGATTTTTCCACAAAATCCGCTCAGTGCTGGAAAAAAGATGGCAGCGGCGCCGAACACTTTTTGTCACTCCTTGACTTCTTAACACACGCTCCAAGCACTCAAATCAGATTCAAATCTTTGCCAACTATAAATAGAGGTCATCCAAGTTCATTTGGAGACATCCCAACTCATCTCTTCTCTCCTTTGCAAGCAATTTCTCACTATCAAAGTGTTTGTGTGATATATTTGAGAGTGTTTGTAAAAATAGTTTGTGAGTTGGTTGTGCTATTGTTGTAAACACTTGAGTGTGAAGCCAAGTGTGTTGTGCTATCGTTGTAAGCACTTGAGTGTGAAGCCAAGTGTTGTGTTGAGGCTATCCTTGGAGCCCTTAAGGCCAAGAGTGTTGAGTTGTATCGGCGCGGTGATCGTGTTGAGTTGTACGGCTATCCTTGGAGCCATCAAGGCCAAGAGTTGAAGTGCTAGTGGATCCTTGGTTAATCAATCTTAACCAAGAAGGGGAGACGTAGACGATTTATCGTCGAACTTTCATAAACATATCCTATCTCATTTATCGTTTTATTTCTTTTACGCATTTATTTACCGCATTTATTTTTGATTGCTTTAAGTCTTCCACTTGCGTACTTGCATAATCGCTTTAAATTGCTAAATTTGCCAATAGAACCTAAATCCCCCCCCCCCCATTAGGTTCTAACAAGTGGTATCAGAGCCACCTTTTTTACAAAATATTTTCAAAAAGGCTCTATGGCAAATCTTGCGAGCGACTATGCTCAAGGGCAATCAACAAATCGTCCTCCTCTTTTCAATTGCATAAACTACGGATATTGGAAAAACCGAATGTCCTTATATATCCAATCCGTAGATTATGATCTTTGGAAAGTTACTGTGAAAGGTCCCTACATACCTACTAAAGAGGTTGAGGGTGTCAAAATTCCCAAGGAAATGGACGACTTTTCCAATGAGGACATGCGATTAATTTCTCAAAATGCTAAAGCCATGAATATTCTTCATTGTTCCTTAGATATGAATGAGTACAACCGGATCTCAATGTGCTCATCAGCTAAAGAGATATGGGACAAGTTGGAGATATGCCATGAAGGGACTAATCAAGTCAAAGAGACGAAGATCGATCTACTCCAACTCAAATATGAAACATTCGAGATGGAATCAAACGAAGATGTAGATACTATGTTTCGAAGGCTTACTCAAATTATCAATGAGCTAGCCCAACTCGGGGAACAATATCCAACCAAACAAGTGTGGAGGAGAGCTCTACGCGCCTTACCCAAGGAGTGGGATGCCAAGAGGACGGCCATCATCGAGTCAAACAAAGGCGACACCGCATCCTACGATCTTGATCAACTACATGGGACTCTAAAAACCCATGAGCTGGAATTATCAACAAGGAAGGAATTAAAGAAAGAAGATACCAAGGCAAAAGGGATTGCTCTATCTAGCCAATCCAAAGAAGATGATGATGATGATGATATGGCGCTCTTCGCAAGAAAGTTCAAACGATTCATGCGAGGAAACAAATTCCAAAAGAAGCCGGATAAGGAAGTTACTTGCTACAACTGTCAACAACAAGGCCACTATGCAAATGAGTGTCCTCTCAAGAATAAAATTGACAAGGGAAAGAAGAAAGCACTTCTAGCCACTTGGAGCGATAGCGACGATGACGAGGAGGAAGCCAACATCTGCCTCATGGCTAAAAGTGATGACATCGTCTCCGACGACGATGATGAGGTACCTTCCTATGACGAACTACTACATGCATATAAAAACATGTTTGATATAGCTAAATCTCTTAGAAAAGAAAATAGAAAGCTCAAACATGAATTAGAAACTAAGGAGCATGAAAACCTAAGATTAAAGGATGACATAGCTCACTTAGAGAAATCTTTTGATAAATTCAATGTAAGTAGTAATAACTTGAATAATTTACTAAGCATGCAAAAATGTACTTTTGATAAGGGTGGAATAGGGTATGGTAAGAAATCTATAGATTTCACTAGTCTAATTGCTAAAGCAAAAATGAGATCACCCCCTGCATGTTCTTACTGTTGTAAAATAGGACATGCTAAACATAAGTGTAGATCTTTAAAATATCAATATGATAAAAAGAGCTATATGAAATGGAGGCCTAAGAGTACTTAACAACTCATCAGTTGGCATTATGAGATCATGATCTAAGGGAGTTCATCATAGACCGGTTTAAATTGCCTTGATGCGACTGGTCTTCCTGATGAACGCTGCTCTGTCCAAGAAAATAGGTTTTTAAAGAGTCATAGCCCTACCTACTACTGGGAGCACTCTTAGAAAGTGGCGATGATATCGCTATGAGAGACTGAACTCTTGGAAATCTGTTTTGTATTTTTCTTTTCTAACACTGTGGACCCAAAAGAACTAAAGGGTACCAAAATCTCTTCTTGTAGGGAAATATGAAAATTGTTCTCCCTAGCATATGGTATCTAGACAGTGGATGTTCTAGACATATGACGGGGAACAAGGAGCTACTTCAATCAGTCAAACCAAAGGAGAAGGGAACTGTAACCTTTGGAGACAAAGGAATCATTGAAGGAATCGGCTCAATAGGTATATCTGAATCTTGCTTGATTGATGATGTACTCCTAGTGAAAGAGCTTAAGCATAATCTACTAAGCATAAGTCAATTGTGCGATAGAGGTTATGAAGTCAAATTCACTCCCCAACACTGCACTATATCACTCACGACTGACAAATCCATAAATTTCAAAGGATATAGAAGTGAAAATGTTTACAAGGTTTCTTTAAACAATTTATCTTTATCAAATATTAAAAGCCTTGTATCTTTGAATGTTGATGACAACATTCTTTGGCATAGACGACTAGGTCATGTTGGTCCTAGTACCATAGAAAAACTTTTTAAACTTGATTTCGTTGTTGGTATGCCAAAACTCAATTTAAAATTAGATTCTATTTGTGATGCATGTCAACTTGGCAAACATACAAGGAAATATTTTAAAAGCGAAAATTTTATATCAACTTCTATGCCCCTTGAACTTTTTCACCTAGATCTATGTGGTCCCTCGAGGAACGCTAGCCTAGGAGGGAAGCTTTATGCATTTGTCATTGTGGATGATTTCTCACGATTCACGTGGACATTGTTTTTAGCCCACAAAAATGATGCCTTTGATTATTTTAAAACTTTTGTAAAATATGTTGAGAATGAAAAAAATCTTTCAATAAAGCAGATCCGTAGTGACCATGGAACTGAATTTCAAAATGAGAGCTTTTCAAACTTTTGTGAAGAGAAAGACATCGGTCATAATTTTTCTTGTCCTAGGACTCCTCAACAAAACGGGGTTGTTGAGAGGAAAAATAGGACACTTGTGGAGATTGCGAGGACCATGATATGTGAGCATTCTCTACCAAAATATTTTTGGGCTGAAGCAATGAACACTGCCTGTTACATTATCAATCGCGTATCAATAAGGTCAATTCTCAAGAAAACTCCATATGAATTATGGAGAGGGAGAAAGCCTAACATTTCTTACTTTCGAGCTTTCGGTTCCAAATGCTACATACATAACAATGGTAAGGACAACCTTGGCAAATTTGATGCCAAATCCGACAAAGGTATCTTTCTCGGATATTCTACGTCAAGTAAGGCCTTTAGAGTTTTTAATAAACGCACTTTACTTGTTGAAGAATCTATGCATGTTATTTTTGATGAATCTATGTCTACTATTGTTCGCACTAACATTGATGATGTAGAATTACTCGAAGAAGAGTTGACTTCCTCAAGCCTAAATGATATAGATGTTTCCGTTGAGGAAACACCACTTCCGAAGGATTGGACGCTTCACAAAGATCACCCAATGGATCTTATCATCGGAAGTACTTCGAAGGGAGTAACCACTCGTTCTTCTCTTAATAATATTTGCAATCATCTTGCTTTTGTTTCGCATGTTGAACCTAAGTGTATTGATGATGCTTTATTAGATGATTTTTGGATTATTGATATGCAAGATGAGTTGAATGAGTTTAAACGCAATAATGTTTGGAATCTTGTTCCTAGGCCGCACGATAGATCTATCATAGGAACTAAATGGGTGTTTAGGAATAAACTTGACGAGCATGGTACTATCACTAGAAATAAAGCTAGGCTTGTAGCGAAAGGATATAGTCAAGAAGAAGGCATAGATTATGATGAAACTTATGCGCCTGTTGCTAGACTAGAATCTATTCGCATGCTACTTGCTTTTGCTTGCTCTAGAAATTTTAAGTTATTTCAAATGGATGTCAAAAGTGCTTTTCTTAATGGTGAATTGAAAGAGGAGGTGTACATTGAACAACCTGATGGCTTTGTTGATGCATTATTACCTGATCATGTGTATAGACTAAACAAAGCTTTGTATGGTTTGAAACAAGCTCATCGAGCTTGGTATGAAAAACTATCAACTTTTCTTATTTCAAATGATTTTTCAAGAGGAAAGATTGATATTACTTTGTTTACTAAACGTGACAAAGATGATTTATTAATTGTGCAAATTTATGTTGATAACATAATTTTTTGTTCTACTAATGAAACTCTTTGTCAAGAATTCTCTAAGTTGATGCAGGAACACTTCGAGATGAGTATGATGGGGAAACTTAACTATTTTCTCGGATTACAAATCAAACAGTGCAAGGATGGGTTCTTTGTGAACCAAAGCAAATACATCAAGGAGATTCTAAAGAAGTTTGGAATGGAGAACACAAAATCATCATCTACACCGATGAGCACAGCAATCAGACTCGACAAGAATGAAGATGGTAAATCTGTAGATCAATCTTCCTTTCGTAGTATGATTAAATTTTTATTATATGCTACTGCTAGTAGACCGGACATTATGTTTAGTGTTTGCCTGTGTGCACGATTTCAATCATGTCCAAAGGAATCACATTTGTTCGCCTTAAAACGCATTTTCAAATATCTTTCAAATACTCCAAATCTCGGCTTGTGGTATTCGAAAAATTATTTATTTGATTTAAAAGCATATTATGATGCCGACTTTGGTGGATATAAGGTGGACCGTAAAAGCACTAGTGGAACTTGTTTCTTTTTAGGAAACTGTTTAGTTTCTTGGTTTTCAAAGAAATAAAATTGTGTTGCGTTGTCAACGACCGAAGCCGAATATATGGCTGCTGGTAGTTGTTGTTCGCAAATTCTTTGGATGAAGCATCAATTGCTCGACTATGGCGTCTCTTTTTCAAAAATCCCTATTTTCTGTGACAATACTAGCGTCATATGTCTAACAAAGAATCCGATTCAACATTCGCGCACCAAACATATTGACATTCGTCATCATTTTATTCGTGACCACATCGAACGAAATGAAGTTGAACTTCAATATGTTGACACGACAAATCAAATTGCCGATATTTTTACAAAACCACTAGATAAAAATACTTTTATTCGTTTGCGTGGTGAACTTGGCATGATTGAGTTGTAATCACTTGTTGACATATTCTAAAGATAATGACATATTAAGGGGGAGCTTAATATAAAATTCGAGCAACTTAATTTTGGATAATACAAATTAATTGTATTTATTCAATATTATACGCTCATATTTTGTTATTTATGTGAAATTTATGTGTTGCATTTTAGAAATCATATTTCAATTCTCATGTTTTTGCATACTTTTCCAGTCTTTTTGATTATCACAAAAAGGGGGAGAATTAGTTTGGTTAAATACTTTAACTAAAGGGGAGAGTTAGTATGGTTAAATGCATAAAGAATAAAATCGGTTATTTGATAAAAAAACTCTTCTTCACTAATTGTTTAATTTAGGGGGAGTTTTATTCATGCAATTATATTGTGCAAATTTAAATTATTTATTTAATATTTTACATTTATTTCTCCTATTTAACCAAGTTTTGTGATCATCAAAATGGGGGAGATTGTTACGCCTTAAACGCATACAAATCTCGTGTTATGAGATTAATGTTTTTAATGCATTAACAAGTCTCATAATATTATGTTTTGATGATTACGAAACTCGGTTAATTGTTACTAACCATTTAAAGTGAGATTTTGCAGATTAGATTTATTGAAAAATAAATTATTGGAAGTTATTTTGAAGCTATACATGTATTTATAAAGTCTTGTATTGCTCATTGAATGGATGGAACATTGTTAAGAGATATGAAGAAAAAGACAAGAAGAAGCCAAAGTATGGAGCAGCAACTTCCGAAAATTACTGGAAATTTTCTATGACTCCAAATTGGATCTTCACCGGTTATAATCTAGAAAAAGAAATTTTACAAGTACTGTCCAAATTTGAGAGCAATCCAACGGCTAGAATGAGAGATATGAATTTTTCCATATATGCTGCACAATACCCACTTCTGCAAGGAACGAAACCATGAAGATTCGAATTCAGAAAATAACTTGGAATGTTTGAGAAATACAAATAAAATCTCCACCAATCAGATTTTTTATTATGATGTTATAAAGTTTATGTCCAAATTTCAGGTCAATCCAACGGATGGATTAAGAGATATGAATTTTTCAAATTTGTTGCATAGAACAGGTTCGAAAACATGATGAAGCGACTTCCGAAAATTACTGGAAATGTTTGACTAGTTTAAATCAAATCTTCACCGTTCATAATGAAGATCTGGATGTTTTCAAGCTTCAGTTTAAATTTTGGATCAATCCAACGGTTAGATTGAAAGATATGATTTTTTCACAAAATCCGATCAGTGCTGGGAAAAAGATGGCAGCGGCGCCGAACACTTTTTGTCACTCCTTGACTTCTTAACACACGCTCCAAGCACTCAAATCAGATTCAAATCTTTGCCAACTATAAATAGAGGCCATCCAAGTTCATTTGGAGACATCCCAACTCATCTCTTCTCTCCTTTGCAAGCAATTTCTCACTATCAAAGTGTTTGTGTGATATATTTGAGAGTGTTTGTAAAAAAAGTTTGTGAGTTGGTTGTGCTATTGTTGTAAACACTTGAGTGTGAAGCCAAGTGTGTTGTGCTATCGTTGTAAGCACTTGAGTGTGAAGCCAAGTGTTGTGTTGAGGCTATCCTTGGAGCCCTTAAGGCCAAGAGTGTTGAGTTGTATCGGCGCGGTGATCGTGTTGAGTTGTACGGCTATCATTGGAGCCATCAAGGCCAAGAGTTGAAGTGCTAGTGGATCCTTGGTTAATCAATCTTAAACAAGAAGGGGAGACGTTCGAACTTCCATAAACATATCCTATCCCATTTATCGCTTTATTTCTTTTACGCATTTATTTACCGCATTTATTTTTGATTGCTTTAAGTCTTCCGCTTGCGTACTTGCATAATCGCTTTAAATTGCTAAAGTTGTCAATAGAACCTAAATCCCCCCAGAGCTACCTAAGAATTTCGAGAGTACCTCAATAATTATAACGAACTACGTGATAGAGAAGCACATCACCAACTTCGCGCCGACTTGGTTGAACACATATGGGCACTAGACGGAAGCAATTAGTGAGGAACAACTTTATCATTAAATATTTCGATTGTGCACATTTTACATTTATGCTTTTTTAAATTCATCTCAGTCTTTGTCATTTGTGCACTTTTATATTTTTAAATTTTAATTTATGTTGATCTTGATTTGTTGCCTACTACCGTGATTCATGAATTCATGATTTATTATTAATTATTAATATTTTCATCATATCATTTTTTATTTTATTAAATATTCATAATGACATTTGAAATGTTAAATATAAAATATCAAAAACATAATTAATCAAATCATTTTAAATTAATTTACGTAATCAATCCAAAAAACTAAAACATAATTAATCAAAGATTAATTAATTAGATAAAAAATTAAAATTTAATTTATTAATTTATTTTACGTATTTAGCATTATTTAATTAAAATTAATTTTATTTTATTATAAAATTTAAATTTAAATATAGGTAATAATTATTATTATTTAATATGTATAGAATTGATTAGTGGGACCCTAAAAAAAGTTAGGTGTTGGGTTTAGGATTGTGGAGAGAAGTTATAAAAATTTTGTTTTAAGATATAAACGATGTGTTATAGTAGGTCTCACGATAAAGTTGAGTTTTTAAGTTTAGGGTTGCGGTTACCCTAAGTTTTCAGTTTTCACCATTAGGCATTGGTCTTGCGACTCGCGCTGGCATTGCAAAATATATTATATATCATCCAAATAAATTATTCCCCAAATAAACTGATTAAATATTTATATACTTACCTAAAATATTATATTTATTACCACTAATTAATTTTCGTAAAAATTTGTCGCTTCTTTTCTTTGAACCCGACCATGTATATTTTTCATGAGTAACATTCCTTTGAGACAGTTTCATCCATGAGACGGGTCAGCCTTACTCATATTTATAATAATAAGTAAAACTTTTGGCATAAAATGTAATATTTTTTAATGAATTACTCATATAAGAAACTCGTCTCGAAAAATGACTCTTGAAATCGTATCATAGGAGTTTTGTCAATATATATAGCAAATTGTGTAACTCAAAGATAGGATATGGTACCCAAGCACACCCGCTTCCTAAACTATATATATGGGTATGAGCTTTGAGTGTTGGAGTTGATGGATACTGGATAGTAATATTAATTTTATGTTTTTAATGAAATATTATATGTATAATATATATATATATATATATGTGTGTGTGTGTGTGATACTATTGATGATTAATCATGGCTTGCATTTGTATCTCGATTTTTGTATATGAAAAATAGAAGAATTGGTGTGAATTAATCAAATCACTTACTCCACAGTCCGATAAATCTCTTAAAAAATTTATTATTTTGATGAAAATAAAGATAAAATCTACTTCTACATGTCAATATCGGCAATAAGAAAACTTATATTAAAAAGAAAATACGTCGATATAAAAATCGTGAAGGTTCAAATCACTCTATCCCAAAAAAAAAATCCTATAATTGACTCCCAAAATATTTATCATTTCCGCTTTGATATTATTATTATCATCAAACTAAGGTAATATTTGTGATTGCTTCCTAGAAATACTTTTGAGCTTCTCCGTCATAAAATAAAATTTTGAAAATTTTGTGAAAGAGAAGCTTAAAAACATTTTTTAGAAACAATTACAAACACTACCTAAATATAAAATATGAAATTCATGGGATTTTTAGAAAACAATATATTAATTAATGAGAGATTTTTTAAAATAGCCTTCTATAAATATCAATAATCCAAATTTACCTTAATGTTAGTTAATTTAAAATTAACCTCAAGTTCCAAATATATCCTTTATATAATTTTTATATTAACACACAAACATATTAAATTGAACTAGTATGATACTATATAATTGTTGAACTACTACATATTTTATTAGATAATTGTTTTATTGTAGTTTTTGGGGTGCAATAATTATCTCTGCTGGTAGAGCGGTTGAACCATGTCGCTTGGGCTGTTGTACGATTTAAAATATTTGAGTTGCACAATTACTACCAGTTATAGCTTTTGGTAAAACGACAAACGTTCGATCCTACAATTGGTATCAGAGCCAAAGTCATGTGTTCGATTTTCATTGATTACAATGAGTTCAATTATTGGGAAGAAGATTGTTGGGGTGCAATAATTGTCTCTGCTGGTAGAGCGGTCGAACCAATACGCTTGAGTTGTTGTGCGTTTTAAATAATTTGAGTTGCATCATTACCACAACTATAGCTTTTGGTATAGTGACAAGCATTCAGTCCTATAGCAGTTGTGTTTATTTTAATTTATTGCATTTGTTTTCAACTTCAAATATTTATTCAATTATACTAATAATATAAATTTTAAAATTTTAGTATTAATTAATAGTAATAATTATATTGTTGTTTTTATTTTTATTTTTTAGAGTATGAATTATAAATTGAATTATTATTCAATTATATTAATATAAATTATAAAATTTTAGTATGAATTAATAGTAATAATTATATTTTTATTTTTATTTTTTAGAGTACAAGTAAAATATTGCATCAACATTGTAATGAAATTGTCCGCACAACCGATGAGACTTAAGCATGTACTCGAGTCTTACTTATCTCGAGCATAAAAAGTATTAAATCTAACTAAATAAATTAAAAAAACCTACCCGAATTCAGCGACAAATCAAACCTAAGACCAATTTATATCATGGTCTCATCTTAGCCATTGGGCTAAGGGCTCATTGTCATATTGTTGTTATTATATATTATCTTATTAATAAAGACAAATTTATAGCTCAAAAATTCAATATAACACGTTAATCCTTATTTATCGTTATTAACACTAGCTACTATTGTCAGTAATAATATTATTACCTTATTTATTATTATTTCATGTTAGTTTTCAGATTAAGGATTTAATTTTTATTATTCCTTTTAATGATAATATTATTAATTTCAAGTCATTTCATCTCATTATTATTATACTCATTACCATTATTATAAATATCAACATGATTACTTTCTATGTTTTTCATATTAATATAATTAGGGCTGATTCGGTACGATATATCGACATTTTTAAAGAATATCGCATACGTACCGAAAAACCGATATCGATACCGTACCGACATTTCGGTATACCAAAATTTTGGTATAACATAAATTTCATACCGTTCTTACCTAAAAATTTCGGTATGCCAAAATTTGGTACGATATCGGTATAATACCGTCTATACCTACATTATTTAAAAAAACTCTTATTTTTCATCATAAATTTATACCGTGTATACCGACTTAATTAATATTTAATTATCTGTAATTAATTTTAAAAAAATATGAATGTTGTTCGATATTTCGGTAATCGAACTTTTTTAAAACGTATACCGATACCGAAAAGTTTGGTACTATATCATATCGTACCGAAATTTTTGATATATACGATTTTTTTCGGTACGGTATATACGGTATTTCCGCATTTTGGTATTATTTCACACCCCTAAATATAATTAACTTAATTAAATCTCATTTTATAATATTTATTATTATTATTGCTCGTATTAATGTCATAGCATTATTGTTATTATCATATCATCAATTAATTATTCATTAAGAAACTAAATAATACATAATGAAATAATTTTATTTCAATTATTTTGGGAAGTAATTCTTTTTTCTCTGAGTTGTAATATTTTATTGAGATGATGAATATGAATAAGGAAATGGTCTTTTAGGATTATTAAACTATAAAAAACTATATTTTATAATCTTTAATAAAGAAGGCTACTTTTATAATACACTATTCATATGGGCTAGAATAAGTAAATTTTACGGTTTGGTTCAGGGATAAGATAAATAAAACATAGACAAGTAATCTAATTTAATAAAAAATAAATAAGAAATGATAATTAATATAGTATTGGATTTGATTGATAGATTATAGTTTATTTGATTTGATTAATTAAATTTTATATAAAAATTTTAAATGACAATTTTATATTTTTAACATTAAATAAAATATAAATAATATTATTTATAATGGGTAATATAATAATTTAAATTCAATGATTTGATTGATTTAAGATAAATTATTAATGATTTGATTGATATAAAATTAATAATTTAAAGATGGATAAATAATATGACAAAAAAAACACAATATTGAATAAAATAAATTATAAGAGATTAATAATACCGTGTACCAAACGGGGTCGTAAGACAAAATATCATTTTACCAAATTGCCAAACTTTAGTCAATTGTGCGTCATGCCGCCCCCAATAGTTTATATGCACCTGCACTCCTATGCAAAAACTGATAGCTAGTTAATTTATTTAGTATGTGATATGTGAAAAGTGAACTATGATGCGATACAAAAATTCTTGTAAGACGATGTCATGAGTAAATTCTATGAGATAGAGTTTTTAATTGAATCTTATCTAAAAAAAATACATTATTTTTTATACTTCAAATATTATTTTTTTCATTATAAATATAAATAGGATTGATTACGAATAAAAATATATGATACCGTCTCATATAATATCAACTTATAATGCAACGAAATATCAAATTTCCGTAGATATTGTGTTTATCCATTTCCAGTTATTTAGGCCTTAGGTACTTTCACTAGGATTGGTGCTAAAGTAAAACTTGTTTATTTGGAATCAATATTTTCATAACTGGATCGATGATTGAATAGGTTTATCTGAAAAAACGGTCCAATTGATATTCGTATTTTAACTGGACGATCGCACCAAAAAATCGTTTATATAATATAAAATGTTTTCATAACTGGATCGATGATTGAATAGGTTTATCTGAAAAAACGGTCCAACTGATATTCGTATTTTAACTGGACGATCGCACCAGAAAATCGTTTATATAATATAATATAATTAATAATATATTTTAAATTTTTAAAAACCTCTTTATTTCTACAATGAATAAGTATTTTCATATCTTAAAATTATCCTTATATATAACCAATATGCATGAGCTTAACTACACGTGTATATTTTTTTTTTAAAAAAAATTCTCAAATTACCATATTTAGTTAAATTATGTGTCTGTCTATATATTAACCAACTTTTGATATGTTGGTGAACCCTTTTTTTTTTAATTCTAATAAAGTCCTTTATCCATTCGATTCCATATTTTAAAAATCTATTTTCATCATATCTTTTATCTCCTATCATTTAAATTTTTTTTTAAAAAAAATTGAAAACTTGAATTTCAAATTTTAAAGGGACAAAAAAGAGGCATTTCCTTCTTATTTTAACGGATCACATACATCACGTGTGTCACAACCCGCTAATTATCCTCATAACTCTTGTGAGATATCAAATGTGGCATTGAATCAATTTTATCTAGATTTATTCACAAGAATGTGCATTTGTACGACTACTAAAGTTCGTAAAACTTTCGGAAGACTTAGTTTTTCTGATTGAAAATTGATCATCTAGTTCACACTTTTCTTTAATTAATTAGTTTATTTAATTTTACCTTATGTTTTAGGCACTTAGCATGCATTTCATATTTTCATTATTGGGAGTTGATCCCCTCCTTGTAATGTTTTCTTTTATCAATAAAAGTAGTGGCTATTGCCACCTTTTTTTAAAAAAAAAAATTCGTAAAACTTTGTCTAATTTAAGTAGGTGTTTGCAAAAAAAATTTAAATTTATTCACAAATATGCCCTTTAATTTGAGTCTTCATTTGTTGTTGAGAGTTCTCTTGTGAGACAGTTTTGCGTATCTTTATCAATGAAATGAGTCAATCTTGCTTATATTTATAATAAAAATAATAATATTTTTGACATAAAAAATAATAATTTTTTATGAAAAAATACAATAAATTTGTATAATTAAAATGTGAAACCGTGTCACAAGAATTTTAGTGACGTTGGAAATGAAATAAGGAATGAGTTATTGTTACTACGAAGATATTTGCTAAGAAGATTGTTCTAAATTCTAATGTGGACCATCATTCCCAAAAGTCAAAGCTATTTTTCATGTAAGTACTGGATCTCACCAGTTTGGGTCGATTATGACCATTAATAGATTTGTAGTTGATCTCATACTCTAGTACAAGTTAATGACTTTCTCATTTGACGCTATGAGGTCTGATAAGTGCATTTTGTATGCATTAATTTGTGATATTTTTTATGTTAATTATGTGTGCATTCGTATTATTTGGTGTGTTATTATGTATTTTATTGCATTTGTATGTATTTCACTCTTCGGGTGGTTAATTTTGTAGTAAAATGAATTTTTGAAAAGTGAATTACGGAGCAGCTTTGTTAGAAAAATCATATTTAATTTTAGAAAGATCCAAATCCGATCTTCACCGTTCAGAATGAAGTTCAAGATGTTTTGAAGCTTATGTCCAAATTTCAGGTCAATCCGACGGCTAAAACTCAAGATATGAATTTTTCAAATTTGTCGCTCGGAGCAGGTTAAAAGTTGCGCTGATGGTGAGTGCTGTTGCGCGATAGCACTTGAGTTTGGCGCTACGAAGAGTGCAAACGCGCTTGTGGTTAGCGCTAAGAAGCAATATGGAGTAAAGAACAGAGCAGCACTTGAGTTTGGCGCTCAAGGAAGCGCTATCGCGCTACAAGGGAAGATTAGCCGCGCATGTGTGAGCGCTATCGCGCAAGCTTCAGCAAAAAAATAGCACGCGCGAGCGAGGGTAATAGCTCGCGCGAGCACCACACAATTTTCCAGAGAATTGAGTAGGGGAATCGCGCGCGAGCGTGATGATCCCAGGCGCGCGCGTGTCGCGAAGATTGAAATTTCCGAGAATTATTTTTGTGTCAGGAATTTAATTTTAAGGGATCTAAAATACTATAAATAGGAGTTTTCAATATTTTTGAAGGGTTCCCGTTCCAGATTTTCAGAGATGGCGGCTAGGCTACGAGTTGGGAGAATTCTTATTTTTTTTCTTTTATTTTTTTTTCTTTTGCAAATTCATGATTAAAACTTTGTTTGAATTATGAATTTGATTATTGAGTAGTTTTTTCTTCTTCGATCAAGGCCACGTGACTGAGCCAGATAATTTATGTATAAAACTTGATTTGTTTATTTGGGATTTTCAGACTTGATTTGATTTTATTGTTTATCGAATTTATATTTGTGTTGTGAATTTCCTGGCCAGTTATTTGCTTGCATGTTAATTGATTCCAATTCGACAGAGGAGGTTTCGATTTTGATCACTTCGATATTCAACATAGTGTAAAACTGACTAGAAATAGAATTCGGTTTCATTATGCGGTTTGGGTGTAAACTGAATTTTCATAGTTATTCATGCATTCAAATTTGATTAGAATTACGAAAGATTAGTTCATCAATATTTGAATAGGTTTGATTGTTCTAGAAATAGTCCTTCGAACAAATTAGGAAAATTCCCGTGAATTAAGATTAAGTCTGATGTCTTAGATTAACTGCTTGTTACATGAATTGTCTGGTACCTACGTGAGTCCTTGATCGAACTTTTTCCATATTTGAATTAATCCAAAGTTTTCTGTCGCGTTTTAGTTAATTAAATTTTAATTGAAATTTGTATTTATATTTAAAATCTGAATCATCTTTATTCATTAGTCTAGATTAAGTAGAAATAAATATATTTTGGTAATCATATATATACAGTCCATGTGGATTCGACATTCGAATTTTATTCATTATCTATAATTTGACATGGTACGCTTGGCAGTTGATTTTTAATCCTACCGATTTAGTCAGTCAAGTTTTTGGCGCCGTTGCCGAGGACTGTTATTTTTGTTTTCATTGTGTTTTTGTTTGTTTTGCATTCTATTTATTGTTCTGGAGCATTGAGGGCAATGCTTTGGATAAGTATGGGGGAGTAGATTAGTTATTGCATTATCTATGTTTTTGTGTTGCATCTGTCATGTTTCGTGTTTGTTTTCATATTGTTTGTTGTTGTTTGTGTTGTCTTGCATGAGTTGGATGAGTCATAATAGTCAATGATGATTAAGCATAATAGCCAATGATTTGCCTGTGGGTTCCATCACTACATGGAACCAACTTGTTCAGACTTTTCTGAACAAGTATTTTCCTCCTACTAAGATGGCGAAGTTGTTCTCAGATATTATATCTTTCAAGCAAAAGGAGGGAGAATCTCTACATGCGGCGTGGACCAGATTTAAAAAGATGTTGAGGATGTGTCCTCAGCATAATTTATCTCAAAGCCAGCAGACTCAGACGTTCTACAATGGAGCCGATCAGTCGGTTCGATCTATGCTGGATGTTGGGGCTAATGGATGTTTGTTCAGGAAGACGCCAGCTGAAGCCTGGGATATTATTGGTAACATGGCAGAGAGTAACATTGGGTGGCCGGATGTGAAGAAGGAGAAGAAGGCTGGAGTTCTAGAAGTCGATGCTTTAATGGCCCTGAATGCGAAGATTGGCACGTTGACACACCAAGTGGCACTCATGAAAACAGCGCCGGTCAATCAAGCACAAGGGAATATGCAACAAGACCAGCAGTTGTTTGAAGTTGAGGCTATGAATTTTATGAGCAATCAAGGAAGGTAGACATACAACTCAAACAACAACTACAGTCAGAACTGGCAGGCCAAGCAAGAGGAGAAAAAACCGAGTTTTGAGGAGATGATGATGAAATACGTTGCAGGAACTGAGGCTCGCTTACAGAATCAGGAAAGTATGCTGCAGAAGTTAGAAGTCCAGATGAGTCAGATAGCAACCCAACTCTCTACTCGTTCTACTGGAGCATTGCCTAGCAACACTGAACCAAATCCAAGAGGCATGAACGCTATCATGGTAGTGACTAGATCACAATCTGAAAAATCTGAGGAGCAGAGGGACGAAACATCTACTGTGGAGGGGCCGAAAATTGCAGAAGTTATGGAGGATGTGCGTGTTGAAAATTCCTCCACGGCAGATAAGAAAGGTAAGACATCAAAATTTGAAGTTAATGATAATGTTGATATATCTACCCTACCTTTCCCCCATAGAGCTAAGCAACTGTTGTTTGAATCTCAATTTCAAAAGTTTCTTGAAATTTTCAAGAAACTGCATATTAACATTCCTTTTGCAGATGCCTTACCTCAGATGCCGAGATATGCTAAATTTCTGAAAGCCCTGCTGAAAAATAAGAAAAAATTGAATGATCTTACGCAGGGTACAATGAATGAGGAGTGCTCGACGGTGTTGCAAAAGAAAATTCCAACAAAATCTCAAGATCCAAGGAGTTTTTCTATACCCTGTAAAATTGTAAGTTTATCTTTTGATAATGTTTTGTGTGATCTAGGATCGAGCATAAATTTAATGCCATATTCTATTGCTCGAAAATTAGGTATAGAAAATATTGAACCTGCTGCTATCTCTCTCAAATTTGCTGATAGTTCTATTAAATATCCGAGAGGGATCGTAGAGAATGTCCTAGTCAAGATAGATAATTTAATTTATCCTGTAGATTTTGTTATTCTTGACATGAAGGAGGATTTAGAGGTGCCTATGATTTTAGGACGCCTTTTTCTTGCTGCTAGTAATTGATGTTGAGAGAGGAGAGTTGGTACTGAGGCTGAATGATGAACAAGTAGTTTTTACCATAATTAAGTCGGTTACTGAGAGCCCAATTTCAAAATCTTGTTCTGCTATTCGTTTGATTGATGTGATTGATGTTGTTGGTGATGCATGTCAGCAGGTGCAGTTGTCTGCAGGAATTTGTCCAATGCACAATGTCTTTAATGGTGTAGCATGCAAGTGCAAGACTGACCTGAGTTTTTCACAGATGGTGGATAAACCACCTTGAATTTCGCCACTCAAGAGAGGAGTATAGTCGTGCTATAGACTATAAATTTAGCGCTGACTGGGAGGCAACCCAGTGTTTTTGCTTGTGCTTTTTATTTTGTTTTTGTTTTGTTTTTATTTGATTTTTGTTTCTTTCCCATGCCAGTTTGCCGTGCCCGCCGATAAATCTAGACTGCTGATACCGTCCCAGCGGATACTGTCAAGAAGGAAGAGGATGAATCAAAAACCAGGGGAGTGTTATTTTTGTTTTCATTGTGTTTTTGTTTGTCTTGCATTCTGTTTATTGTTCTGGAGCATTGAGGGCAATGCTTTGGATAAGTATGGGGGGTAGATTAGTTATTGCATTATCTATGTTTTTGTGTTGCATCTGTCATGTTTCGTGTTTGTTTTCATATTGGTTGTTGTTGTTTGTGTTGTCTTGCATGAGTTGGATGAGTCATAATAGCCAATGATGATGAAGTTTATTTTTAAAAATAAAATGGTTTTTTTAAAAAAACTTTGCTCTTAACTTGATATGAGAAACTGTAGGTTGAACAGTGAATATTTATAAGCACTTGTGTTAGACCAGTGGAGTATAACGAAAGATTTGATGAAGTTTCTGTCTGTTTGACCATTGCACGGCAATAGGTGGTTTGTGGATCTTGATTGTGTTCTATAAATTTTGATGAGGCTCTAGTAAGACACTTATGATCTTGGGCGCACCTAGAAAAAAAAAATTTATACAATTCCATCTGGGCCTTGAAAGGATTAAAATCCTATAAAAGATTAAATTTAAGGCTAAGTATGCGGATTAAATAGGATTGATGCTCCATCCAGGCTATAGACGAGGGGATTAGAAAGAAAAAATAGAATGATTTTTCGTATCCTAGCCAGTTATAGCTAAGTCAGCAGGTAATTATTGGGGCTAATGAAATACCGGGTGCAAAATCCGGAGGTGTGTAATTCATTATCTCAAGGGAGGTGGGTATGTCTAGAGGTCGTTGGAAGGAATGGACGCTTGAAAAGTGAAACTTGAACTGATTTGTCATAGGTTGCTATGCAGTTTTGAAACGAATTCGGTCTAAGTTGCATGAAACTGGAATGACATTTCACACACGCACGTTCACGTTAAACCAAAAGTGTATTATGAAAAGTTGAGAGCAGGTCTTGTTTTTGGTTTTGTGATTGAACTTCTCGGAGGCTGTGCACATTTATGAATCGTCTTTACTCATGTTTTTGTTGCATTCTGTTTTTGCATGTCTTGCTCGAGGGCGAGCAAGGTTTAAGTATGGGGTGTTGATAAGTGCATTTTGTATGCATTAGTTTGTGATATTTTTTATGATAATTCTATGTGCATTCGTATTATTTGGTGTGTTATTATGTATTTTATTGCATTTGTGTGTATTTCACTCCTCGGGTTAATTTTGTAGGAAAATGAATTTTTGAAAAGTGAATTACGGAGCAGCTTTGTTTGAAAAATCATATTTAATTTTAGTGAGATTCAAATCCGATCTCCACTGTTCAAAATGAAGTTCAAGATGTTTTGAAGCTGCTATCCAAATTTCAGGTCAATCCGACGGCTAAAACTCAAGATATGAATTTTTCAAATTTGTCACTCGGAGCAGGTTGAAAGTTTCGCTGATGGTGAGTGTTGTTGCGCGATAGCACTTGATTTTGGCGCTAGGAAGAGTGCAAACGCGCTTGTGGTTAGCGCTAAGAAGCAATATGGAGTAAAGAACAGAGCAGCACTTGAGTTTGGCGCTCAAGGAAGCGCTATCGCGCTACAAGGGAAGATTAGCCGCGCATGTGTGAGCGCTGTCGCGCAAGCTTCAGCAAATAAATAGCGCACGCGAGCGAGGGTAATAGCTCGCGCGAGCACCACACAATTTTCCAGAGAATTGAATAGGGGAATCGCACGCGAGCGTGATGATCCCAGGCGCGCACACGTGTCGCAAAGATTGAAATTTCCGAGAATTATTTTTGCGTCAGGAATTTAATTTTAAGGGATCTAAAATGCTATAAATAGGAGTTTTCAATATTTTTGAAGGGTTCCAGTTCCAAATTTTCAGAGACGGCGGCTAGGCTACGACTTGGGAGAATTCTTATTCTTTTATTTTATTTTTTTTTCTTTTGCAAATTCATGATTAAAACTTTGTTTGAATTATGAATTTGATTATTGAGTCGTTTTTTCTTCTTCGATCAAGGCCACGTGACTGGGCCAGACAATTTATGTATAAAACTTGATTTGTTTATTTGAGATTTTCAGACTTGATTTGATTTTATTGTTTATCGAATTTATATTTGTCTTGTGAATTTTCTGGCCAGTTATTTGCTTGCATGTTAATTGATTCCAATTCGACAGAGGAGGTTTCGATTTTGATCACTTTGATATTCAACATAGTGTAAAACTGATTAGAAATAGAATTCGGTTTTATTATGCGGTTTGGGTGTAAACTGAATTTTCACAGTTATTCATGCATTCAAATTTGATTAGAATTACGAAAGATTAGTTCAACAATATTTGAATAGGTTTGATTGTTCTAGAAATAGCCCTTCGAACAAATTAGGAAAATTCCCGTGAATTAAGATTAAGTTTGATGTCTTAGATCGACTGCTTGTTACATGAATTGTCTGGTACCTACGTGAGTCCTTGATCGAACTTTTCCCATATTTGAATTAATCCAAAGTTTTCTGCTGCGTTTTAGTTAATTAAATTTTAATTGCAATTTTTATTTATATTTTAAAATCTGAATCATCTTTATTAATGTCTAGATTAAGTAGAAATAAATATATTTTGGTAATCATATATATACAGTCCCTGTGGGTTCGACATTCGAATTTTATTCACTATCTATAATTTGACCTGGTACGCTTGCCAGTATATTTTTAATCATAACGATTTAGCCGGTCAAGGTCTTTTTGATCTGAGACCCAACTGTAACAATCTTCTCATTTTAACTCAAAAAAAAAAAAATCGATATAAAGTTGTCTCCAACACGGTTGCGGGGCTTGCCAAATATATCAACTCTTATATATATCATCCAAATGATTTATAAATTTTCAAATAAAATTGTTAAATATATGTATGTAAAGTATTAGGAACTGCAGCTATAGCAGACAAATATAGTTAGGATGTTTGGCAAATCCTAAGAATAAAATATGTAATTAGGATTTGATGACAACAATACATAAATTATTTCATTTACCAAACTACCTAACCATATTTGTCACGAGTCACCCAATATTTTATATATATATATATATTATATATATATATATATATATATATATATTTATATATATATATATGAGTAATATTCAGCTGTTCAACCATTCATGTCCACCTCGCCCTCAATCACTAAAACCCGGTACCGGATTTTAGTTGTTTTTTTTAATTTTTCGTATCACTAAAATACGATATTGAGTTTTAGTTGTCGGGGACGAGTTGAGCATCATTGGTTGGATAGCTGAATATATATATATATACACGCGCGTTGGCACTCTTATGCACAAATTGTTTGCTCGTACAAATGTTTTTTTTTTATAATTAGTTTTTTTTAAGTAAAAATTATAATTATATAAACTTGTGAACATCTGTATTAAAGTAATGATATATATATATATGTAACTATATATATTAAATATGTTTGGATTTTTACTAGATAATTTGTGATTTTTTATATAAACAATTTAGTGTTTACATTCCATATATGTGCAATTTGTTTGTGAAATAGTATGGTCACCTAAAAGTTAATATGTTTGGCATGATACGGATAGTATCGTCATTTAGAACTGATCATATATGTTAAAATATTGCAAAAACCTTGATTAGATTAGGGACATATTTTTTATGATACATTACATAGCTAGATATACACATGTAGCATGTATTGCTTTCCCATTTGGAATAATATATGTACTTTAATTGATATGTGTTTGAAAAAAAGGTTAGTCGTAACTTATATATTTATCTTTGAGATGAGTCATATCGGTCCATATATAGAGCGAAAAGTAATACTTCAAGCATAAAAATAGTACTTTTTATGAGTCCGTTAAATAAGAAATTCATCTCATAAAATTAATCCACGAGACGGTCTCAGAAGATTTTTTTTTATTTTTGTCAATAAATATTTGACTGACGTGTCTTTCTAAAATTTCATTTTTTGTACCTTATTAGATATTTGTTAATATGATATCAAAAAGCGTTCATATATCGTACGTCAAGATAGCACTTCTGAAAATATTAATCTAGGGAAAAAAAAATTTCATTAATTAGACATGATTTTAAAATATTTTTAGTGTTTTATAAGTGAAAAAACTTAAAATGTGTTTGATCAAAGATTTTTGTAAAATAAAGACCGGGCTTGTAGCCTAATTGGTCTCATATATCCATCAATTGGCGAATACTCAAATTCGAGTCCTCCACACCCTTTGTAATTGAGATATGTGTTTTTATGTTTTGATTTCTATCATTGTCTTTCATTATAAAAGTATTTTTATAAAATAATTGTCCAAAACACATATCTATTCTTAAAACAACATAGAAAATAAAAATATTTTATAAGTACTTGTCTAAATGAGGCTTAAATTATTGTCTAGGACCATTTTATTAAAAATAAATAAAAATTCTATAACGGCACATCCAATGATTTTTTGCAATTTCACTCAAGTATATGGTCTTAAATAAGATGCATGTTTGTATGGTTTTTTTATGCATTGTTGAAATTCTGAGATAAAGGAAGACTTTATCCTGAAACTTTTGTTTTGACATGCGACACACGTTGAGTTCATTTTTTAAAATTTTAGAGCTGCAAAACGGACCTTGGCCCATTGTCAAAAGGGGTGGATCGAGCCGGTTTGCCAACTTGGCAGGTTGGGAAAACCCCAAGTTCCCAACCCATACTCGAGGCTATTAATTAGACTGATCAACCTAAATTTCTTTTTATATATATATATATATAAAAATCATATATAAACAATATAAATAACATGTTTATTTCAAAATTTATCAACCATACATAAATTATTACAAATAATATTATTCTTTCAAAATCAATCAATTATACATATACTATTATAAGTAATATAAATTTTTCAAAATTTATCAAATATATATAAATCATTTCAACGAAAATAAATCTTTCAAAACTTATCGACCGTGTATAAACTATTAAATAATTATTATTATATAACTAAAAAAATTTGCCGCGCAAACCTGCCTCGTCTTGAGATGAATCCCAAACGGGCCAGTCCATTTAGAAGGGGCCATCAAAATCACAACCCCGTCCACCTTCTTTAAAACCCAATAATCGACAGCTCCACATCAAACTCTGAAAACAAGCAATCCACATCTTTCCCCTCTAAAATCCCTTCGCGTTAGCATAATATTTTGTTTGATCACTTTTGCACCTATAATCATGTTTAAGATTGTGACTTGAGCGTTGGAGTGGCTTCGTCCTTGGACGAGCCATCTCACATGTTTTTTTTTATACACATAAATATTTTGGAATCATTCGGCTCGATTTATTGAAAAAATTGATTCGTTAATTACCGGTTCGAGTTAATTTATTTGATGCGAAAATTTTTGAACGCATCAGATTGTTTTGCTAATATTCGCAAAGAGGGACAAATGCCTGACACGAGCTTAATTAAGAGAGCTAATTAACAAATTGTATGAAGAATGATTTGGTCAAAGTTTATCATGGTAGAAAATCATCGGATGATTTCAACTTCGAGCTAGACATGAACTCCTCATAGAAGGCCATCGATTCTTTTTCCTAATCCTCGATGCTCGTTTAGATACTATATGCATTTTGGAAAAAGAGACTTCATGCAAGATTTAAGCTACGAATGCTTTGTCTTAGACTCTTAGTCCATCTCAATAAATAAATTCTCTATCATGCAAATATTAAGTGAAGGGTGCAATTTAATGAATGGCGAGCCTATGCTGGTCACCACATTGGCGCAACCGGATGTCTATGTCATGACTCCTTCAAGAGATTATGTACCCGGATGCTTGAAGGAAGTACTCAAGGAGTACCAAGATGTGGTGCCGACTGCCAACGGAGTATCCCAAGAACATAATAGGAAGGAGGTAGACCACAAGATCGACTTAGATACTGGCCAAGAACCTACCATGCACTATAACTTATCACAGACTTGAAGAACTCTGCGAGCAAGCCCCGAACATTTGGATATGAGGATTCGATCTTCAAAGGCCCTCATGGTGCATGAATACTCTTTCAAAGCAAGCATGATGGTTCCCGTTGAAAGGAATTAATTATTCCTTGATATCTTTTCATGTTTTGAAATATTATAATATTGTGTTTTTTCTTTCTAGGATTTATAGTTAATATTGTATTTCTTATCTATATGTTTGATATATTTTAAACTAGGAATAGTTTTGATTTGAATTGAGATAATATAATATTCCTAGATTTAAAATATGGTTGATTGGATTATAGAATGATATTTTCTATATTTGAAAGAGTTTAAATATTTATATATTTACTTGATTATTTTGTAGGAGATATTATTCACTTATCATAATATATCTGTATCTCCTAACTTATTTTTATTTCCTTATCTTTATAGATTGATTCGAGTTTGAAAGGAAAAAAGATCAAGGTTTATTGGAGATAAGATTGTTCAAGCTTAATTTGGTGTCCTTCATGTTGAATAAATAGGAGAGCTGAGCGAGAAGCGTGAAGAGAAGAACGTAGTGCAGAATAGAGAGCGCGAGAGCAGAAAAACACGTATACTGCACAAGAGAGAGTTTCACATATAAAATTCAGAGACACATTCATGAGAAATCAAGAGCTCTGAATTAAAGAAGAAGATCGAAGATCGCACAACTGTGGTTGCTGCTTTTCTGTATTGCCGTGAAGCTTTTCGAGAACACTTGAAGTTTACACTTGCAAGAGTGTTGGTCGAAAGACGTTTTGTTGTTCTCAGATTTCGGCAATCAAGATCGACTCCCTTTGATTTTATTATTCTGCCTTGAGTTGATTTTTAGGGAGTTGTTTTTATTTATTCTTTATTTTCTCACATGCTTTGAGAAAATTGATTTTTACAATAATTCACTAGTTTTAGGGTTTGTAAAACTCTTTGATTATTTTCTAGTGAAAGTTTTGCCCTGAGGCGCTGCAAAAGTATTTTATACTCTTGCTTAAATATTTGAGTCTGATTTGTTTGGTTGCTTATCTATTTTATTCATTGCTTTCAAAAATTCTGATGCATGTTAATCAAGGTGTTATTGAAGATGTTGTCAACACCTAGTGACAACATCTGAATCTGTTTTATGTGCAACCTTTTATTATTTTAGTACTTGTGGATATTTACTCTTGATTATTTTTATTGTTGGTTTACTGTTAGTTTGTTGTTATTATTCACGTTTTAATATTTCCGCTGCATGTTGAGTAGGATGTTGTCAACACCCAGTGACAACATCTGATTCTGATAATTTTTATGAACCATGATATCCCTTACAAGTGGTATCAGAGCCTACTCTTGATACACTAAGAGCTGATTCTGGATTATTTTTTTCAGGAATATTATGGAGTCAACAACAGCAAACTCATTCTTCAAACCTCAAGAAGTCTTTGAATCGGATTTGGGAGATGACTCGTTGCCACTCATCACAAAGAAGTTTGGTGATTATCTGAAGAAGATGAGGGAGACAAAGAAGACCGATCAGAAACTCAAAGCTCCACTTTTTTCGGCTGCTAACAAAACTCTGAGAATAGGTGAGCCTGATAAATCATCAAGGAAGTTTCCTGATCCTCAAAAGCCTCGACTTATGCTGGAAGGAAAGAAAAAGCCTACTGCAAAGAAGATTGACATGGTGCAATGTCATGAATGTCAAGGCTATGGTCATTTTGCCAATGAATGTGCAAACAGGATTCGGAAAGGGATGAGCACATCTTTGGGTGGTGAATATTCTGAAGAAGGTAAAGAACAGAATGAAGAAGAAAGCCACACATCCCTGACAGCTTTGATGGAAAGAAAGAAGCTTATGCAAGTCAATCCTTTAGGTGTTGCCGCAGGTGTTGCCATACCTGGCCGCAATATCTCCCAAAGGTCAGTATGTTTAAATTCTTTTACTACTGATAATGTGTGTAATACTGATGCAGGTGATGAAATAATGTCTCTTGAAGATGTGCGAATGCAATATGAAGAGCTATATGCTGACTGCACTGAAAGAAACAAAATAAACACTATTCTTTCAAAGGAAAATACTGTCTTGAAGGCTTCTATGTCAAGACTTGAAGTAGTGCTGAGTAAGAAGGACCTGGAATTATGTAAGGTTAAGGATGAACTCATGAAAGCTAAGGCTACACTCGCTAAATTCAATTCAAGCACAACCAAGCTTGATTCTTTGCTCATGATGGAAAAGATGGTAAGGCTGGACTAAGTTTTGAAAACAGTAAATTTGAGGTTGGTGAATGTTCAAAAGCTCCTGTATTTGTCAAAAAAAATAGTTGTCCAGGAAGTTTAACAGAAAAGGTCACAACAACCGATCCTCCAAAACCAAAGCCACAACCTGCTGCATCTTTAAAGCCCAGAAGGAAAGGTAAGTATGTTTGTCATTACTGTCATAGACCTGGTCATATCAAACCATATTGTTTTAAGTTGCAGAAAGACTATAGACATAGATCTGCACCGAAGGTGTTGCCTAAGGTGTTGCCAACACTCTCCCACAACATCTCTAGGAACATATCTACTGTAAGAAAGGTTTGGGTACCAAAGGCTGATATTCATTGTTATATGATTTATACTGCTTTGAAAACTAATGTTTCAGGTGCTTGGTACTTTGATAGTGGAAGCTCACATCATATGACAGGTTCTATGAAGTTTCTCTCTGATTATGTTGAACAGAAGAGTGGGAAAGTGACTTATGAAGGAGGTTCAAAGGGAATTATCGTAGGAAAAGGCACACTGGATGTTGCTGGTTTGCCTAAGCTTCGCAACGTGCTACATGTTGAAGGACTAACTGCAAATTTAATAAGCATTAGCCAGCTTTGTGATGACAACTTGCATGTGTAGTTTGATAAGAAATCATGCAAAGTGTTTGATAGTTCTAACATATGTGTTATGACAGGTACGAGGTCATCTGATAATCGCTACCAATTTGGAGAAGAGATGGCTTGTACACATACAAAGATGGATGAATTTAACCTTTGGCATCGGAAGTTGGGACATGAAAACTTCAAGAATTTGAAGAACTTAAGTAAGTTTGATGCTGTTAGAGGTATGCCTAATCTAAAATCTGAAATTTCATTTGTTTGTGAGGCATGTCAAAAAAAGCAGACCAGGGTGTTACATCAGATATTGCCAACATCTGAGACAACACTCTGTCTTCAGCTTATACATATGGACTCGTTGGGTCTAATGGATGTGGAAAGCCGTGGAGGTAATAAATATTCTATTGTTTGTGTAAATGATTTTTCACTATATACTTGGGTAAGATTTGTGAAAGAAAAATCAGATATATTTGATGTTTTTAAGAATTTGCTCACAAGGATTGTGAATCTTCACAACTTGAAGGTGACCAGAATTCTCACTGATTATGGTAAGGAGTTCAAAAACTTTTCTTTTGAGAATTTATGTGGTAAGAAAGGTATTTCTCATGAATTCTCTGCTCTCAAAACCCCACAACAGAATGAATTTGTTGAAAAGAAGAATATAACTTTGCAAGATATGGCTAGAGTGATGTTAAGTTCTGAAAATATCTCAAAACATTTTTGGGTAGAAGCCTTAATCACAGCACGTCACATTTCAAATTGAGTATACTTGAGGAATGGTTCTACTATGACTTCTTATGAAACTCTCATGGGAAAGAGGCCGAACCTTAAGTACTTTCTTGTTTTTGGCTGTGTATGTTACGTTTTGAATGATATTGATCATTTTGCAAAGTTTGATGCTAAAAGTGACAAGTGCTTGTTCTTAGGTTATTCTTCGGATATTCAAGCTTACATGATGTTTAACTTAAGAACTCAAACAATTTTTGAGTCTATTAATGTTGTATTTGATGATTTTTGCAAATGGGCTAATTGCATTCACACCTCCTGTGAAAAGTCTAAAAGACATAAAACACCATGTGTAAAATTAATAGCATGTTTAGACCCTATGTTTTAAAAAAATTAGCATAAAAACCCCTATGAGAGGGTATAAATGTGCCTGAGTTTGTATAACATAGGGGTGAAATGTGCTACATTTTTAAAAACTGAGGGATGCATTAGCCTATTAATATTTTTTAGGGGGTTTTATGTCTTTTAGACTTTTCACAGGGGGTGTGAATGCAATTAGCCCTTTTGCAAATCTAAAGAAGAAAACAGCTGAGGATGAAGTTGATGATATGCTGGATAAATCTGGAAATTCAGATGTTGACCAAGTAGTGTTGCCAACACCTCCGACAACACCTCCTGCTGAGATTCCAAAAACAAAAGTTGAAAAGCCTACTGATGAGAATATTGATGAGGACAGTGAGGTAAACGAAGCTGGAAAGAATGTTCCAAGCAGAATTCAGAATAATCACCCAACCTCACAAGTAATTGGAGATGTGCATGGAGATATGCAAACCCGAAGGAAAGAAAATGTGGATTATCGAAATATGGCTGGACTAATTTGCATGAGCTCCACGTTTTCACAGGTAAGATTTTCATGATTTGTGTCAAACAGTGAACCCAAAAAGGTTGGCACTGTATGGATTGTAGCAAGTACCACGTGCATGGTATGGAAGATTAATCAAATACTTGCTCAATCTTGGATTCAAAAGAGGTGAGGTGTGTAAGACATTGTTTGTGCAAAAGTCTCAAGGTAATATTCTTATTTGCCAAGTTTATATGGATAACGTAATCTTTTGTGCTTCTTGTGAAAAACTTGTTGATGAATTTGTGAAGTGCATGTCGTCTAATTTTGAGATGAGTATAGTTGGTGAATTGAATTATTTCTTGGGATTGCAAGTGAAACAACTGCATGGTGAAATCTTTGTGTGTCAAATACAGTATGCTATAAATCTTGTGATAAAGTATTTGAATGAAAATTGTAAACACATGCATACACCGATGAGGTCAAGTGAAAAACTATCGAGGGAAGATGTTGCCGAAGGTGTTGACAACACCCTCTACAGAAGCATAATTGGAAGTATCTTGTTTTTTTTGTGCTACTGGGCTAGATATCATGCTTAGGTGAATGTGTACTGTGATAATTCAAGCGTTATTGATATATGCAAAAATCCAGTACAACACTCTCGAACCAAACACATAAATATTTGACATCACTTCATTAGAGATTTGGTCGAGAAATGCATGATCTGTATTGAGTTTGTTAGAACTGATAACTAATTAGCTGATATTTTCACAAAAGCATTGTATTTCGAGAGATTTTTCAATCTAAGAAAGTCTCTCAATATGTGTGCATTATAGACAGAACTGAGATATTGTCTGGAGTGTTGCCAAAACTCTGCGATAACACCTTTTCATGCATGTGCATCTTTAGGTTTATTAGGTATGTTGCATTCATGCATTCATTCTGTTTTGTGATGTGTTGGATACTTTGTAACCATTGACCAGTTTTCACTCAGGATTCTCTGCAAAATGTTTTTACAGTCGAATGAAGCTTGATGGATAATGAGTTCTGACAAAAATTACTGAGTAGTGGAGGGATGTTCGTGTATTCCATGATCTTGTCCCAAGTGAAAAGTAATTTTGCAAAATTGCTAAGTAGTGGAGGGATGTTCGTGTATTTTATGATCTTGTCCCAAGTTAAAAGCGATTTTGCAAAGTCAGAAACTCTAAATAACAAAATGGTAAAAATGCAATCATCTCAATCATCAAATTTGATTGAAGATCAGAATGGAAAAAGCTACCTAAAGGAGTCCAATGAAGACCGTTCCTTTAGTGTGCAGGCTACCACTTCTGCAATAATGAATTTAATGGCTGTCTGATAATAAAATTTTTGAGAATCTTAGGGTGTTGCTGGATCGTGGACAATACCTCATTTGTCAACATATTTTTTTTTGCATGTGATTGCATTTTATTGCATTGTTACACTCTGTTTTTAGACATAACTAGTATTCCACCCGTGCGATGCACGGAATGTTATTTTATATAATTAATTATTCAAATTAGTAAGTAGCAATTGAATAAAAAATTAAATACAAAAATCTTAATGCATCATAGACAATTATAAAACTAAAAAATTATTCTACAAATTTTGAAAAACTTCCTTGAACACAACATTTGTCGTTAAATTTTTCTGGTTGCTGTCACGATCAGTAGCACATATCAAAATTTTCATACCCCGAGGATTCGTAAGATATAGCAACATACAACTGATCATGACATAAAACGGGGTTCTTCAAAAGAAGTTCTACGTGAGACAATGATTGACTTTGACTTTTGTTGGTTGTCATTGTGTATGATATAATGAAAGGATATTGTTTCCGTAGTAAGAATTTGTCCTTTCAAAACAATTATACATACTGGAGTATTAAAATTAAATAATAATTAAAAATATATATAACATACATTAAATAGTATTGTACAGAAAACATAATATAAAATTTTAATCATTCCTCATTATTTTTTGAAATTTGTTCTATAGTCTTAAAAATATCATTTCCGTTAGTAAGCTTTTCCACGATAGTTTTGGGTATTTGACATTGACATACATTAAATGATATTGTCCAAAAAACATAATATAAAATTTTAATCATACCTCATTATTTTTTGAAATTTGTTTTATAGTCTTAAAAATATCGTTTGCGTTAGTAAGCTCTTCCATGATGGTTTTGGGTATTTGACATTGACGTGTTGCTGATTGAATTTGTTGGAATTTTGTCATCCGAATTCATTCTAAATTTAAAAAAACATTAAATTATATAATTGACAAAAAATAAATTATAGTCTAAAAAAAAATATAAATATACATGTTTTGAAATTCAAGAGTTTCATTCCAATTATCATTTAGTATCATCTTACTGATATGAAATGTGTTTGAAACATGCACTTCACACCCGAAATTTTTTTGCACGACACATTTAAAAAACCACCACAGGATCCTCACCGATCGTATCCAAATATGTGATGATGTCATCTACGAAGTTTTCTCACAAAGTACATGCAAAATTGTTGTTCTTAACAGACAATAAATATAAGGACCTTGAATGTTCAAAAATTTTCGATTTTGAACCGAAACTGGTGTATTATTATTATTATTATTATTTTAGGAAATTATCATATCTCCTTATTATTAAACTATAACAC
The DNA here is from genome assembly GCF_033568475.1 of Henckelia pumila. Classification (NCBI taxonomy): domain Eukaryota; kingdom Viridiplantae; phylum Streptophyta; class Magnoliopsida; order Lamiales; family Gesneriaceae; genus Henckelia; species Henckelia pumila. The sequence goes on along the minus strand of NW_027331857.1, from coordinate 4,717,828 downwards.
ACACACACACACACACATATATATATATATATATGAAAACTATATGTAAGCATAAATAAGTGTTTTAGGCTGTGTCGTAAGTTTTTTATTATTAATTTGACATATATATACACGATATTAAAATTATTTACAATATTTTTGGTAATATTAATTTGTATATGGACACAATAAATCAATTGAAATTTAAAAAAACATTGATAAAAGTAGTAAATATAATTTTATTTTTATAAATGTAACCAAAAATATTATTAGTATTATAATTATTTGAACCGAATACATTATCTATAACCTTAATCATCATATTATTATTATTATTATTTGAACCGAAAACATTATCTATAGTTTTAACAAAATTTCATCCATAATTTTCATTTATAGTAAGTATGTTTTGGCGGAAAACTACTATATTTAGTAAAAACTTTGCTTTAAAAGTGATAAGTTGTGTATCTGGATCCCATAGATTATGAGATTACGTAGACATGAATCCAAACTTCTGAGATTTTTTTTCAAATTATAAACATCTAATTGTGTACGTATTATTTGTGGTATATCAAAATATAAAAAATTTAATCTGTTGCTGAATGGTCATGATTAGTAGTTAAAATTTTATCATATCTGTAAATAATATATATTAGACATTCATGTAAGTTTATGCAAGTTTCAACGATTGTACTGTTAAAATAAAATAAAATAATTTAAAGGTTTTAGGTTGTGTTGTAAGTTTTTTTATTTAAAATTATATAAATTACCTAGTTCGTACATTTGAATTTTGATGTGCTCATTATTTATGATATTTTTGATAACATTAATTTGAAATATATATCATTTAAATTTTAATGTTTTAATTATTTACGCTATTTTTTATAAGATTAATTTGTATATGCTGTTAAGATCTATAGAATATCAAATATGTAAATTTATTGGTATATTAAATATATTTGATAAGATTTTATCTGAAATATATATAACATTTAAATTAATTTGGATGTGTCAATTATTTAGGATTCTTTTGATAAGATAAAATTAAATGAAAAAATACTAACATTTAAATTCAAAAAATTTCGATTTTGAACCGAAACTGGTGTATTATTATTATTATTATTATTATTATTATTATTATTTTAGGAAATTATCATATCTCCTTATTATTAAACTATAACACACAAATATATATATATATCATCTATGAAAACTATATGTAAGCATATATAAATGTTTTAGGTTGTGTCGTAAGTTTTTTATTATTAATTTGACATATATTTACACGATATTTAAATTATTTACGATCTTTTTGATAATATTAATTTGTATATGGACACAATAAATCAATTGAAATTAAAAAAAACATTGATAAAAGTAGTAAATATAAATTTATTTTTACAAATGTAACAAAAAATATTATTAGTATTATAATTATTTGAACCGAATACATTATCTATAACTTTAATCATCATATTATTATTATTATTTGAACTGAAAACATTATCTATGGTTTTAACAAAATTTCATCCATAATTTTTATTTATAGTAAATATGTTTTGGCGGAAAACTATTATATTTAGTAAAAACTCTGCTTTTATATATATATATATATAGATTAGGACATGCATATTTATTTTATGGTGAATATATCTTGCTGAGAAGTTTGAAGTTCGAAATAAGCAAAATTTAGTGATTTGCTCAATCCACTAATATTTCGAATTGATTTGTGATTGAAAATATTTTTAGTGGAGTTTATTTCGATGTGGAGTTTCTTTATGGAAATCTTGTGAAAATCAATTGGCTTGAGTTATTGTCTTAATTCGGAAATTTGTTGTCATAATGATTTCAAACTCCATTTTAACGTTGGCAATTATTACTGTTAGGGAACATTAACTGCGACCGAGTGTTAAGAGGTGAAGGGTTTGTGTTTAGATTTGATCTTATCATCAGAATATTTTATGGTATTGTTACTCTTTGCTCACCCTCACCACATTATCACTTCTACATAATTTTGTCGGTCCTTGCACTATTGTCAAATTCTTCTCTTTTTATTGTAAATGTTCAAAATTTTATGGCAGGAAAGAATTTTGATTCACTGATTTTGAAACAGAGATGGGCTACAAAGAAGATGTTGAGTCAGATGTTGACAACACCTCTGACAACATCTTAGAGGATGATTTTTTTTTAGATATTTGATGGTCATTGTTACTGTTGTTGATTCATCTTTGATGGTCATTTTTACTGCTGCTGATCCATCCCTTGCATTCTCTGATGAAGGCTCTGAGGAATCTGCCTCAGAAGCAGATGTTTCATCAGATGCTGCTGACATTCTTGCTGACATCTTAGATGAGGAGTATTTGAATATTGTAGAATTTTTCAGAATTCGGAATTTGCTGGCTACTGTCACTGTTATTACACCTTTCTTTAGGAAGTCGGTGTTGCTGTTTCTGCAGAAGATGTTTCTGCAGGTGTTGCTAACACCCCGGACAACACCTTGGATGAAAACTACCGAGTAAGCCAATCATATTCCTCTGTTTTTTTTTTCTGAGAATGCTGCAAACGATTTGCAACACTATGCCAATTGTGACTTCTTTGAGGACCACACCATTGATTTGAAAGCATATGGCGCACAAAGTCTGGTGAGAATTTTCCAACTCAGAAATATGTTCGCTACTGTGATATATGCTACTGTTTACTTTAGACTTATGGTCTTGGAATTATACTGAAATTTGACTAAAGCTGTGTCGAACCCTCTTTCGCAAAATTTGGGAAAATTCATGTGAGGGTTCATATTTTCGAGTTTAGTCCTACTGTGATTAATGGATTCTTTAACTCACCCGAGGTGGAAAAAGATGTGCAGCCTGCTCTTATAAGATAGCTTATGTTCTTTACAAGACTGCAATCAAGACTTGGACTCCGTCCACAAATTTCACGTTTGTCACCAAACAACAAACTGGTGTGATATTTGCTGTAGGAACTGGAGCAGCTTTGAACTTTGGAAAGCTTGTGTTTTACTATAGTTATGCAATATGCAAACTGTGGATTGGTATCTTACATGCTCATGTTTCCTTCTTTGATATTTGTTGTGCTAGTATCTCAATATTTTGAAAACCATGATGATGATCCTTTATCTGTTGTTGTTGAGGTACTGAATCTTGCACCAGCATTACTTAGAGGTAACATGAAATTGGACCTATCTTGGTCAGAAACAGGTGCTGCTGCAGATGTTGTGGCAGATGTTGCCAACACCTCCTCTGCCACTGCCATATTTGTTCCTCCTACTTCAACAACGGGATTCTATTTTTATTCAATCCCAGATGCTGCATGTTGAACAGAAGATTTTACAATCCAAAGAAGACATTGCTTACTATGAATCTCTTATGTCTTAATATCGAATTTTTCTTGGTGTAGGTACCTCTTCTGGACAAAAAGGGGGAGAAGATTTTGAATCTGGTGGCTCTAGCTCTGATGGAGAAGATAGTGACTCTGGTTCTGAAGGAGAAGAAGCTAGTTCTGGCGAAGCAAATGATAGATCATCACAGAGAATTAAGTTTAATTTTTTGTGGTTTATTTTGCTCTGCTCTGATTTGTCTTTATGTTTTTGCTCTGATCTGGTTCTAATCAATGTTAGCTTGTTTGATTATGACTCTCTGATTTGTTCTAAGTTTTTTTCTGCCCTGACTTAAGTGTTGTGAGGAGATGTTGGGAACATCCTCGACAACATCTGTGCTTAGACTAAGGGTGAGAATGTATTTTCGTATTCAATGAGAGAATTGCTATTCAGAGGAGTTGTGATGTGTACTGAATTGATTAAATGTGTTTTGTGATTCACTTTTGAACAGGTATTAAGTATTTTCTGATATCGCTAAGTGTTGTGTTTAGATGTTACCAACATCCTTGACAACACTCAGAATTGAAAGATCAAATTCAGGGGGAGAACTGATTTGATAAGTTTGAACTCAGGGGGAGTTCTGAGAATTAATATTCAGGGGGAGTTGCTGAATTGCTTTTAGGTGTTTTATCCAGAAAGGCAAAAAGGGGGAGATTGAAAGGAATTAATTATTCCTTGATATCTTTCCATGTTTTGAAAGATTATAATATTGTGTTGCCTTTCTAGAATTGATAGTTAATATTGTGTTTCTTATCTATATGTTTGATATATTTTAAACTAGGAATAGTTTTGATTTGAATTGAGATAATATAATATTCCTAGATTTAAAATATGGTTGATTGGATTATAGAATGATATTTTCTATATTTGAAAGAGTTTAAATATTTATATATTTACTTGATTATTTTGTAGGAGATATTATTCACTTATCATAATATATTTGTATCTCCTAACTTATCTTTATTTCCTTATCTTTATAGATTGATTCGAGTTTGAAAGGAAAAAAAGATCAAGATTTATTGGAGATAAGATTGTTCAAGCTTAATTTGGTGTCCTTCACGTTGAATAAATAGAAGAGTTGATCGAGAAGCGTGAAGAGAAGAACGTAGTGCAGAATAGAGAGCGCGAGAGCAGAAAAACACGTATACTGCACAAGAGAGAGTTTCACATATAAAATTCAGAGACACATTCATGAGAAATCAAGAGCTCTGAATTAAAGAAGAAGATCGAAGATTGCACAACTGTGGTTGCTGCTTTTTTGTATTGCCGTGAAGCTTTTCGAGAACACATGAAGTTTACACTTGCAAGAGTGTTGGTCGAAAGACGTTTTATTGTTCTCAGATTTCGGCAATCAAGATCGACTCCCTTTGATTTTATTATTCTGCCTTGAGTTGATTTTTAGGGAGTTGTTTTTATTTATTCTTTATTTTCTCACATGCTTTGAGAAAATTGATTTTTACAATAATTCACTAGTTTTAGGGTTTGTAAAACTCTTTGATTATTTTCTAGTGAAATTTTTGCCCTGAGGCGCTGCAAGAGTATTTTATTCTTGCTTAAATATTTGAGTCTGATTTGTTTGGTTGCTTATCTATTTTATTCATTGCTTTCAAAAATTCTGATGCATGTTAATCAAGGTGTTATTGAAGATGTTGTCAACACCTAGTAACAACATCTGAATCTGTTTTATGTGCAACTTTTTATTACATTAGTACTTGTGCATATTTACTCTTGATTATTTTTATTGTTGATTTACTGTTAGTTTGCTGTTACTATTCACGTTTTAATATTTTCGTTGCATGTTGAGTAGGATGTTGTCAACACCTAGTGACAACATCTGATTCTGATATTTTTATGAACCATGATATCTCTTACAACCGTGATTAGGAACGATGCAACTCCTCCTCATATCAGCCATTATTGGAGTCAAGGAAGACCCTTCATTTCCCTGTAAATAGGCCACAACTCCAAACTCACCACATTCGTTTTCACCAAACTTCCTAGCAAAAGATTTGGTTGTCATACAGATGCATGTTTGTGAAAGTGGCATCATCTCGTACTATATCATAGATTTTTAAAGGATATCCGTGTCGTTCCATATTCATATCAAGTCGGATAGCATAGCAAAGCATCAAATCTCTCTAGTTCTGCAGCTTTAATTTTAAACCTTCAATATTGGTGTCAACTCCTGTAACGCCTGGAATTATTTAATTTTAATCCGAGAATAATTAATTTGGGAATATTTAGAGTTTTGATTTAAATTCTAATATTCTTAAATTATTTATGATTGAAATTGAAGAAAATGAAAGACTGAGGACTGAATTGCAAATTTTGAAGACTTGAGGGGCCAAAGTGCAAATATGGGAAAATTTGTTGGACACTTGTTATTCTTATGATTATTCACGTGTATGCTATCTTTTCCATCAGCAAATTCAGAGATAAGAACCGAGAGGGAGAATCAAGAACCCTCAAGTCTATCTTCATCTTCAAATTGTCATATCTTTTGTTCCGGTTATCCGAATTCGATTCCGAAAAGTGTTTTGGAATCCTTGTGATGAGGCCTTCGAATTGATGTAAGTTTTCTTTTGTTTCATAATGGGTTGAGAATTCCAAAATGGCAGAGATCAGATGTGATTATGAATTGATGTTGATGAACTTCTATGTTTTGTTATATCGAAGACGGTTCGGAGAACGGATGTTGTATCAGTTTGTTATGAATTTACAGCATTTATTTCGAAATCTCTACCTTATGTTATGCTGGTTTTGAGTAAAATACAGCTGATATATGATGTATATGGTGATAGACTTGACATAGTTGAGTTCGGATTGCCGAATTATGCCGATATGCCGTCGAACTTTTGATTTGAAGTTGTTTTGCTTGCTTATATTTAAGCTGCCATTGACATGAGTCCTATCTGATATTTGTGGGCTTTCAACACTTCATTTCAGATTTGTTTGGTTGCCATTGAACTCGATATCATCAATTTCGAAACCGATAGAAGAAAGAAGAAGGTTTGTAGTATTTTTTTGCTTTGAAGTTGGACTGTAACTTGAGCAGAATTTTAATACAAGATGATGTTGTTCTTGGTTCAGATTTGGACAGCTAGAAGACATCTTAAACATCACATTTGAAAGGTAAAAGTGGACTACTACTTGAATGAGATTAAAACTACAGATTGTTTGTATCGAGTTCCCTAAATCACATACTTATTTGTTTGTTTGCTTTTATGTGCTCTTCTATGAATTGTTGAATGAGTCTATGATGTTAATGAATGTTATTATGATGATATATGTTGTATTCATCTTGTGAGACTTATTCTTGATTTTGAAATGAATGAAAACGTTCGATTAGACGATTTGAAGAATTATATATGTATGGCCTAGGTGGTTGAGTTAGCCTAGCGTCTGATTTATATATATAATGGCTTCAAAGTCTAGGGAAGTAAGATAAGTAACCCCACCTCGATCGGGAGAGTCGGTGGTTTAGTTATGATATCTTCTTCTCGGGATCCCAACCGACGAAATGAGAGATTCTTTAAGAGAAGCCTATTTTAAAACATGCATTGTCTTTTATTATATATTGAGTTTGATATATATGACATGATTTGCATGTTAGTTGCTTTTACTTGGAAATATATTTCTCACCGGAGTTATCCGGTTATTGTTGTGTTGTATGTGTCATGGCAATAGGTGGGAGTGGAACAGGGCAGAAGCGAGCTTGAGGAACAGAGAATGAGGGATTAGCGTGATGATCCGGTATAGATGTTGAGTTGCTGTCACTTGTTTGATAAGATCAAGAACTATGTTGTATAGTTAGTAGACTTGAATCTTGTCTATTTTACATTATAAGTTGAAATTGTATACTTGATAGACTTGAGTTTAATGTCTAGAGTATTTACTACTTGAATATGGAATTATACTTGATCTTGTAATCACATTGGAACTAGATGTGTTACTTTGGTATTGAGATGTTAATGTATATGTTGTTGCCTTGTTAATGTTTCTTAGAATATGGTGATGTGTTTTTGGACTTGATTCAACATGTCTAGAACTTGATCTTTATTTTGTGCATGTTTTTGTATCAAAGAATCAAGTTGGGAAGCAACTTTCAGAACAAGAATGAGCTGCAATTCTTGGGCAAGAATCTGCCCAGGGCAGCGCCCGAGCTGCAGAATACAGCAGCCCGAGCGCACCCCTTTGGTGCTCACACCCGAGGGTGGGCGCTCGAGTGGCTGAAAAGAGCCGCCCGAGCGCACTCCCCCTCTAAAAAAAAAAATTTTGCAGCTTCGGATGCCTGTTGATTGCTTATCTTTAATTCATGATCTTGGATTAATTTTGTGATTTGAGAGATTAAGAACCGGGTCATCACAACAGGTGGTATCAGAGCGAGAAAATTCTGGACTGAGATAGATAGTGAGTGGGGTAGATCGAGTCATCTTCCTTGCTTACTTATTTTGTTATGCTATGATTTAATTACATGATTGATTTACATGTTGTAAATGTTAGCATGTTTTACTTTCAAGTATTTGATTACATGATGTTGTATTTATTTTATTTGAAAGTATGATTTATGATGGTTAAAGACGCATGCTTACTGGAATATCTGAAACGATTAGAGGCATATGTTTTGTTGAGTTATAACATGCTACCTGATTATCTGAATTGATTGGAAGCATGTCTTGTTTGAGTATTTTGATTATTTATTTTAGATTGAATCAGAACCGAGTCTTGATCAGAGGTAAGATGATCAGAGGAGGACTGAGATAGATTTGATGATTTTGGTATCCTAACCCTTTTGATAATCAGATATGTCTCGACGACCAGGACGACCTCCTCTTAGACCACGGGTTCCTACTCCTATGCCAGAGCAGACAGTTCATACTCCTCTGCCAGAACAGACAGTAGTAACACCGATAGTGCCTCAAGTTGCAATTCCGAGCAATGAACAGGGAAGTACCTCTCGAGATATGACAGATATGACCGCCACTCCGATGAAAACATTACTGAAAAGATTTCAATCATACCATCTGCCTACATTAAAAGGTACTGAAAATGCAGTGGAGTGTGAAGGTTGGCTCGATGATATGGAGATGTTATTTGATTCTCTTGATTATGGTGATGAGCGGAGAGTCAGATTGATAGGGCACCAGTTGCATGAGATTTCAAAGAGTTGGTGGTTCACAACAAAGAAAGCTCTGGAGCGTAGAGGAACTGTAATTACCTGGAACGTCTTCAAAACTGAGTTTTACCAACGCTTCTTTCCGGTGTCTTACCGCAAAGATAAGGGAGCTGAATTTGCTAATTTAAAGCAGGGGAATTTAAACATTGAAGAATATGTTGCAAAGTTTTCTACCTTGCTACGTTTTGCTCCACATGTTGCTGATAGTGACGAGGCAATGGCTGATCAGTTCATTAATGGACTGAATCCAGACGTCTTTACTTTGATAAACACAAGGCGACCGAATACTTTTGCTGAGGCTCTGAATAATGCCAAGGGAGCGGAAGCTAGTTTGATCCAACAGCGAGGAGCTTCGTATGCCGCACAGCCTCAGAGACAGCCACAACCTCCGGTTCAGACTCCACAACAATCTTCTCGATTTGAAAGTGGTAGTGGCAGTGGAAAGAAGGGGTATTTTCAAGCACGAGGGAAACCATTTAAAAAGTCGGGGAGCAGTTCTTCAAGTTCCAGTGGCTCAAAACAGAAGTCAGGAGTGTTTTGTAACAGTTGTGATGGAGGTCATCCAACCGATCAGTGCCGAGGTGTATCTGGGAGGTGTCATATATGCCATCAGACTGGCCATTTTGCGAGGGTGTGTCCTCAGAGAGGTTCTGGACAATCACGAGGTACAGAGTCATCATGATCAGTGGCTCAACCTGCGAGACAAGCCTCTTCTGTTCATTCCTTTCAACCATCACATTCACAGCAATAGACAAGGCCAGGAGGGAGTCAGACAGGTAGTCAGCCTTCAAGACAACAGGCTCATGTCTTTGCACTGACAGAGGAACAGGCACAGGGAGCACCAGATGATGTTATTTCAGGTAACTGTTCTCTTTATGGTTATCCTGCTTATGTATTGATAGATACTGGTGCATCTCATACATTTATCTCTGAACGATTTGTGTCATTATATGCTTTGCCTGCTGAATCATTACCTGTTGTAGTATCTGTCTCTTCACCTTTGGGGAGAGGTCTTATATCTATGCAGATGGTGAGAAATTGTTTGCTACAGTATGATGGTAATGAGATAGAGATAGACTGTATTGTTCTTGGTTTGTCTGATTTTGACTGCATTATCGGAATTGATATGCTAACCAAGTACAGAGCTACCGTAGATTGTTTTCAGAAAGTAGTGAGGTTCAGACCCGAGATGGATGGGGAATGGAAATTTTATGGTAAGGATTCTCGTGCTAAGATTCCTCTGATTTCAGTATTATCTATGACTCGACTTTTGCAGAAAGAAGCAGAGGGATTTATTGTTTATACAGTTGATGTTCTGAAAACTAGCCCGAACCTGTCTGATTTGCCAGTGGTTAGTGAATTTGCGGATGTTTTTCCCGATGAAATTCCGGGACTACCTCCGTACCGTGAGATTGATTTCAATATAGAACTGATGTCAGGTACTGCACCGATTTCTAAAGCACCTTATCGAATGGCACCAGTAGAATTGAAAGAGTTGAAAGATCAGTTGGAAGATTTACTGGCCAAGGGATACATTCGACCCAGTGTTTCTCCTTGGGGTACTCCAGTATTGTTTGTTAGAAAGAAAGACGGTTTCATGAGGCTTTGTATCGACTACCGGCAACTAAACAAGGCAACGGTAAAGAACAAATACCATTTGCCTCGTATTGATGATTTATTTGATCAGTTGCAGGGTTCTTCTGTGTATTCCAAGATCGATATGAGATCTGGATACCACCAACTGAGAGTTAGAGATTCTGATATTCCGAAAACTGCTTTCAGAACCAGGTATGGCTACTATGAGTTTATAGTTATGCCGTTTAGTCTGACAAATGCTCCAGCTGTGTTTATGGCTTTGATGAACCGTATTTTTCAGAAATGTCTTGATGACTTCGTGATAATTTTTATTGATGATATTTTGATATATTCGAAGAATCTGATTGATCATTCAGAGCATTTGAGAACTGTGTTAAAGACCTTGAGAGCAGAGAAATTGTATGCTAAACTGTCGAAGTGTGAGTTTTGGCTGAAACAGGTTATTTTTCTTGGACATATCATATCTGGAGATGGTATATCTGTTGATCCAAGCAAAGTAGAGGCAGTGATCAGTTGGTCTAGACCCACATCTGTTCCTGAGATACGTAGTTTCATGGGTTTGGCTGGGTATTATCGCCGATTCATTAAAGATTTTTCCAGTATTGCGAAGCCGATTACTCAGTTAACTCAGAAGAATGCTCCATTTATCTGGTCTGAGGCTTGTGAATCCAGTTTTCTGGAGTTGAAGAAACGATTGACCAGTGCACCAGTCTTGACGATTCCTTCAGGTACTGGTGGTTTCACTGTGTATTGTGATGCATCTCATCGAGGCTTGGGATGTGTATTGATGCAACGAGGGCATGTGATTGCTTATGCCTCGAGACAGTTAAAGCCTCACGAGACCAGATATCCGATTCATGATCTTGAATTGGTTGCCATTGTATTTGCTTTGAAGATTTGGCGACATTATCTGTACGGGGAACAGTTTGAGATTTATTCTGATCACAAGAGTCTGAAATATTTGTTTTCACAGTCAGAACTGAATATGAGACAACGTAGATGGCTTGATTTGCTTAAAGATTTTGATTGTGAGATTAAATACTATCCGGGAAAACCGAATGCAGCTGCTGATGCACTGAGTCGAAAGGTATGTTCTTTATCTCTATCGACGATTGGTGTATCAAATTTGATTGAAGAATGTTGTTTTTCTGGATTAGTATTTGATATGAATTGTCAGCCTCTTCGACTTTATCAAATTCAAGTTGAACCAGCGTTATTGTTGCGAATTAAAGAAGCGCAGAAACTTGATCAGAATGTGCAGAATTCGATTGAGAAAGTCCGATCAGGGCATGTATCTGAATATCAGGTTCGAGATGATCTTTTATATGTACGTAATCGCCTTGTAGTGCCTAATATTTCTGATGTGCGACAACAACTACTGAAAGAGGCACATTGTAGTCGTTACAGCATTCATCCTGGTGGTAGGAAGATGTACAATGATCTCAAGGCTCGATAATGGTGGAAACAAATGAAATCAGATATCACTGACTTTGTGTCTCGGTGTCTTAATTGCCAACAGGTGAAGGCTAAAAGAAAGAAACTTCTTGGTTTGTTATAGAGTTTATCAGTGTTTGAGTGGAAATGGGATCATATTTCCATGGACTTTGTGACGAAGTTACCTCGATCTTCTAGAGGTTGTGATGCTATCTGGGTGATTATTGATAGATTGACGAAATCAGCGTGTTTTATTCCTTATCGTATGACGTATATACACGATCAGATGGCAGAGATTTATGTCCGAGAAGTTGTCAGATTGCATGGAGTGCCGAAGTCTATTGTATCAGATCGTGATCCTCGATTTATATTTTACTTCTGGCACAGTTTACAGAGTGCTTTGGGTACTCAGTTATACTTGAGCACAGCCTATCATCCACAGACAGACGGACAGTCTGAGCATACCATTCAGACATTGGAGAACATGTTGAGAGCTGTAGTGCTTGATTTTGGCACGAGTTGGCAAGATTCATTACCTTTTTGTGAATTTTCGTACAACAACAGCTATCAATCGAGTATTGAAATGGCTCCATTTGAAGCTTTGTATGGTAGAAGGTGTCGATCACCTCTTTACTGGGATGATATTTCAGAGGTACCTGATATTGGACCTGAAATGATTCGAAATATGACTGAACAGGTGAAGCTTATTCAGAAAAGAATGAAGACAGCTCAGGACAGACAAGCGAAGTATGCCAACGTTCGACGTAGACCTTTATCTTTTGAACAAGGGGATAGGGTGTTTCTGAAGATTTCTCCGTTCAGGGGTACCGTACGATTTGGCAAGCGAGGGAAGTTGTCTCCATGCTACATTGGTCCGTATGAAGTTCTTGAGAAAATAGGCAATCTTGCCTATCGATTAGCTCTTCCTCCGTCCTTATCTGGAATATATGATGTTTTTCATGTATCGATGCTTCGGAAATATCTTGCTGATGAATCTCATGTACTTCAATCTGATGAAGCTGAACTCGACAAAACCTTGAGTTATTTTGAAAAACCAATTCAGATTTTTGATCAAAAGGAGAAGAAACTTCAAACGAAGACTATTCCGCTTGTGAAAGTTCAGTGGAGTCGTCATGGTATTGAGGAAGCAACCTGGGAGACGGAATCAGACATGAGACAACGATTTCCAGAGATGTTTCACTGATGTGAGTATATTCTTTAGTCTTTATGTTATTCGGTTGATATTATGTGCTGATAGTACTTGAGATTTCGAGGACAAAATCGTGTCTTAGTGGAGGAGAATTGTAACGCCCGGAATTATTTAATTTTAATCCGAGAATATTTAATTTGAGAATATTTAGAGTTTTTATTTAAATTATAATATTCTTAAATTATTTAGGATTGAAATTGAAGAAAATGAAAGACTGAGGACTGAATTGCAAATTTTGAAGACTTGAGGGGCCAAAGTGCAAATATGGGAAAATTTGTTGGACACTTGTTATTCTTATGATTATTCACGTGTATACTATCTTTTCCATCAGCAAATTCAGAGATAAGAACTGAGAGGGAGAATCAAGAACCCTCAAGTCTATCTTCATCTTCAAATTGCAATATCTTTTGTTCCGGTTATCCGAATTCGATTTCGAAAAGAGTTTTGGAATCCTTATGACGAGGCCTTCGAATTGATGTAAGTTTTCTTTTGTTTCATAATGGGTTGAGAAGTCGAAAATGGCAGAGATCAGATGTGATTATGAATTGATGTTGATGAACTTCTATGTTTTGTTATATCGAAGACGGTTCGAAGAACGGATGTTGTATCAGTTTGTTATGAATTTTCAGCATTTGTTTCAAAATATCTACCTTATGTTATGCTGGTTTTGAGTAATATACAGCTGATATATGATGTATATGGTGATATACTTGACATAGTTGAGTTCGGATTGCCGAATTATGCCGATATGCCGTCGAACTTTTGATTTGAAGTTGTTTTGCTTGCTTATATTTAAGCTGCCATTGACATGAGTCCTAGCTGATATTTGTGGGCTTTCAAAACTTCATTTCAGATTTGTTTGGTTGTTGAACTCGATATCATCAATTTCGAAACCGGTAGAAGAAAGAAAAAGGTTTGTAGTATTTTTTTGCTTTGAAGTTGGACTGTAACTTGAGCAGAATTTTAATACAATATGATGTTGTTCTTGGTTCAGATTTGGACAGCTAGAAGACATCTTAAACATCACATTTGAAAAGTAAAATTGGACTACTACTTGAATGGGATTAAAACTCGAGATGGTTTGTATCGAGTTCCCTAAATCACATACTTATTTGTTTGTTTGCTTTTATGTGCTCTTCTATGAATTGTTGAATGAGTCTATGATGTTAATGAATGTTATTATGATGATATATGTTGCATTCATCTTGTGAGACTTATTCTTGATTTTGAAATGAACGGAAACGTTCGATTAGACGATTTGAAGAATTATATATGTATGGCCTAGGTGGTTGAGTTAGCCTAGCATCTGATTTATATATATAATGGCTTCAAAGTCTAGGGAAGTAAGATAAGTAACCCCACCTCGATCGGGAGAGTCGGTGGTTTAGTTACGATATCTTCTTCTCGGGATCCCAACCGACGAAATGAAAGATTCTTTAAGAGAAGCCTATTTTAAAACATGCATTGTCTTTTATTATATATTGAGTTTGATATATATGACATGATTTGCATGTTAGTTGCTTTTACTGGGAAATATGTTTCTCACCGGAGTTATCCGACTATTGTGTTGTTGTATGTGTCATGGCAATAGGTGGAAGTGGAACAGGGCAGAAGCGAGCTTGAGGAACAGAGAATGAGGGATTTGCGTGATGATCTGGTATAGATGTTGAGTTGTTGTCACTTGTTTGATAAGATCAAGAACTATGTTGTATAGTTAGTAGACTTGAATCTTGTCTATTTTACATTATAAGTTGAAATTGTACACTTGATAGACTTGAGTTTATGTCTAGAGTGTTTACTACTTGAATATGGAATTATACTTGTTCTTGTAATCACATTGGAACTAGATGTGTTATTTTGGTATTGAGATGTTAATGTATATGTTGTTGCCTTGTTAATGTTTCTTAGAATATGGTAATGTGTTTTTGGACTTGATTCAACATGTCTAGAACTTGATCTTTATTTTGTCCATGTTTTTGTATCAAAGAATCAAGTTGGGAAGCAACTTTCAGAATAAAAATGAGCTGCAATTCTTGGGAGCGCACCCCTTTGGTGCTCACACCCGAGGGTGGGCGCTCGAGCGGCTGAAAAGAGCCGCCCGAGCGCAACCCCCCTCTAAAAAAAAAATAAATAAAAATTTGCAGCTTCGAATGCTTGTTGATTGCTTATCTTTAATTCATGATCTTGGATTAATTTTGTGATTTGAAAGATTAAGAACCGGGTCGTCACAACTCCTCTATCATCGATTCATTCTAATTTGACCTTAACGATCACCTGGTCATACACAAAAAGCACTTTCTCATACGCAAACAGAATTAAAGAAGCAATGATATTGAGCAATATAAAACCAGTATATTTACACTCGGGGCTAACAAAATTAAGGGGACTAGCATATGGTACCACATAAAAAAGTCTCGTCGATTAGGAGACAACGAACACGAATACCTGGTAATGGAACAATCCAAGCATTTGAATCAATCACATATAAACAAAAACCCTACACAAATAGCCATAGTTACATGACTCATTAGCATCATCCTTTAACAAATAGCCTCACAAATAGATAACATTATACTTGCATCGATATCAACATACAATCTACTCAACGGCAACAACCAGAGCATCGAACCAACCCGTTCTCGTTGCAATCAGGGCACCTTCTCAATTTCCCTTCCTCTTCATAAACCTTACGACTCCCATTGCAATTCGGGCAAGGTAAAAACCTTGCATCACCACAATTCTTGCATACAAATACCAGGTCCATTAGAGGGAAACCTTCCAAAATATAGGCCAGTTCCCCTGTCTCATTAAGTAGCTTGATCTCCTCCACACCGCCAATGTGCTTCCCCTTGATAAATACTTGTGGCAAGCTCGGTGTCTTCCCTTTCAGTGCGCTCTGCAACTCTTTCCTATATGATTGATCCATGGAGATGTCCCTTTCATCCACACACACTCTAAAACTCCTAAGAATCACTCGAACCGAGCAACAATCCTCATAAGTCTTTCTAATTCCCCTCAAACTAGTATAATACAATACAATCCTATCATTGGCTCCGACCAAATGACAAAAGTCATCACCAACCGACACCAAGGAACATGAATCATTTGACTCCAAAGATTCAATCTTTTGGGGTCGACTTGAAACGTCTTTAAACCTTTCATATCCACGCTGTTTAGTTAACAATGCCTTTTGGTAGCTCGACACCACATTGAAGTCCAATTTCGCAAGCAAAGATTCCTCAGACAAATGCTTCCACAAAGGCTTAGATTCCTCATTCTCCGCAAATTCATAAGATTTCACCTTCTCACTCGCATCCATCTCTCTTCTATGGGAGTCCATTGTTTGGAAATTGAACTCATCGTCATCTAGCCCTTCCATGAGCTCCCACGTATTGATAACTGAGTCTGGGGAAAAAGGGTCCTCAGATTCACCAAAATCTCGAATCTTTTTCACCTGGGCCGTCGAGCTTGCAAAATCTTGCCCGCTAAAACCAGGGTTTTGGGGCTCCAGGTAACCATAAGTAGTAGAAGTGAGGGAAACGAAGTGGTGTGAGTCTCCTTTCCTTGATGGCGGGTGGTGTACTAAAGGGGTAGCAATGGAAATGGTTCTTGAAACCGGAGTAGCAGAAGGGTCGGAAAACGAGTGGCAAGGGGAGTGGAACTGCGAATTAGAGTGTGAAGAAGACGAATTACAGGTGGGATTTTGCTGTTGAGTGATGAAATTACAGGAACGAGAAGCAGAGCAACCCATGAGGATTATTATCAAAAGGCTCTGAAAAAATCAACCAATAAAAATAAAAGAAAATGAAGATCTATCTTCTTCTATCACCCTTTTCTTGAAAAAGTACAATGATTGGGTTTCGTGGTCACTTTTCTTGTTTCCTTGGCGACCAACTTCTTGATAGGAATGTGCAGATAGGGATTGGAAGGTTGTGTAGAAAGTGTTAATGGAGGACAGAAGTAGGAAAGGAAACGAGACAAGGGGATTTAAATGCAGCTGTGGATTATAAGTGAGGAAAGCAACCTGGCTTGAAAGGAAAGATGATGATGAATACAGTGGAGGCAAAAAAAGACATCAATTATTATATTGTTAGGTTGGATTTAGGATTATGACATAATACTTCAATTTAGTCCCAATTCATAACTAATTAACTTCTACTGTACTCTGTTCCTTTTTGGCTTTGGCTTTAAGTAAGTTTCTTGCTATCGTTCTATAATTTAAAAATATGTTTATTTATGCTATTTTTATGTGCTAATGTAATACTAATTATATAGCTATTTTATCTATTCTTTATAATGCATGAGGGTGCTAGAATAACCATTTTTTGTCATTTTAATGGTTGTACCAAATTAACCCCACCAGCATATAACTACCCTACTTTCTCAGATTCTTCTTCATGTTATTTTCTTAACCACCTATTTTGTAATAGTGAAAAATAAATCACGATAATATATATATATATATATATATATGTAAATACATAGGATTATATATTATATCACACGCAAAGCGTGTGCATGAATGCTAACATATAATGAATAAAGAAACTATAATTAACCATCTACAACACATGATATTCAGGTTGACTGATGCAAAAACCCAATTCATTGACTAGTGAAGTTTAAGGTACTTATTCTCTTAAAATTAACATGTTTTGATTAATTATTATACTTGAAATTCTTTATAAGCTATTAATCGAATAGTAGTGAAAGTCGACATATAAATATATTGAAAGATTAAATCGAGACAGACATAAACTATAGGGACCATTTAATAGTTTCTCACTATGATTCGAAAAAAAAAAACAACTTGTTGGAGATAACCATATTTTTGGTCTTGTGATTTTGGATATGATCCGTAATAAAAACTTGGAGAAAATCAGAAAATCATATTTTTTGTCTTCCGATTTTGGATTTTTAATGTTATCAAAGTTCAGTTATGGTATTGTAAATATTTTTGCGGGGTAGTATTGTAATTTTTATTATTTTCAACAATTATATATATATTTTTTTTTATTGAGAGTGCTGATGAGACATTGTACACATTAAACACCACATCAAGCATTGTATTGGTTTCATGATTCCAACTTTCATGTGATTCTCAAGTCGAGAAAATGACTAATTTTTTTTAAAAAAAATTAAAAAATGTACTAAAATTGAAATTTAATAATATAAAAAAATAAAATCATAAAAAGATAATATATATAAAGGGAAAATTGTTTTTAAATCCCTATTACCAAACTTCAATCCTTGTCCAGTTGTCATGTCAGATTAACTTTCTTACAACTCCGTGACACACACAAAATATTTGTTTTAGCTATTATGTTATTTTATTTATTTTTATTGTTTTTTGTGTCTCATGTGGTTATTATATTATTTTTTCTAGTTTTTAGTGCATTTAATTATTTTTATATTATTTCACTTTCTTCATTTACTCATGTTTGTAGCTATATCAACCAATGGTGGAATTGCATGTATCGGTTTTTTTTCATTAATAAATCCATTGTAAACCATTTTCCCATTTTTTTTATCATTAATAAATCCACCAATTTTTCAAATATAATGAGATCCATGGTTGTGTAATATTATATGATAAGAAATTGCTTATTTATTTGTTTGTTGTAGTGGAGTTTTTACTTGAAATCCTTTAATAATATTTAAAGGTTCATAAATTATTTTTTATTTCTTTGTTTTCATATGTTTATCCAGATTTTTTATGTTGTTGTTCTTGAATTTGTTATGTGATTTTTATTTTTATTGTTGGCTTCTGCAGTAAAATAATTATTCATTTGAAATGCTTGATTGATTATGGTAAATCCGTTTTTGCCCAAAATTTATTTTATTTCTTGAAATTTTTCTGAAACTACTTGTTAATGTATTTTGTGGTTGCATTGAAATGTTTAGCCCGTGACACCGATGAAATCTGAAGATATGAAAAGACAATGAAGATGGAGACTTGTCGAGTTCGTGTTGTTGCGAATATACTATATGATGAACATGGATTGCTGAAAAACAAATTTGAATGATTTGTATTATGTTTTTATGCTTTTAGGGTTGATGTAAGTGCGACAATAATTAATTAGTATGAAGATATTTTGTAAACTAAATGTGGTTTAATATTTTTTAAAGCTTCAGTTAAAATAATTTGTATGTGTATTTCATATTTTTGGTACAAAAATTAAGATAATAGTACATAATTTGTATAATTTAGCATAATTATTCATCTTTTCGGGTTGATTAATTGGTCTTACTAAGATTGAACATGACAACTAAATACAATTTATGATTATATATATATATATATATATATATATATATATATTCGATTGGTTTTATCATTTATGTATGATCCTTGAAAACGAAGGATATGTGAAAGGTGTCAAGTCTTGTATATATATCGGGTTTGGTTTGATAATAACAGTTAAGGATTGCAAGATATATATTGACATAAATTGATTTCAAATTAATATTGAATGGTTAATACTTTGGAATAATTTCGACTTACTAAGGCCAACACATGGGATAAAGTTTTAGACCACTAAAATCGATCTTGCCAAGTGAAAACAAATTAGTTTTGAATTCTCCCGACTTTAGAATAAATCAAAATTAATTTGAAACAATCTCGAATATTTTTGGAACAAACAGATAGGGAATTGGGTATGAGAAACTCATTGTTTGTACATGCACGAAGAGGTTATGATTTCATGCATAACAAACATGATGATGCTTATGATGAGTTTTCATGGTCGTATGAATTGTCTCCCAATTAAATTAGTACTGATCTAATGTCATGTGTACTATTTTGGTAAATGTAAAAGATGAATACATTATTCATTATTCAATGAGATAACATGTGGTCATATAATTAATTGTTCAATGTCTACAATTGTGTAATTAGATGTATTTCTAAGTTTCAACAGTTGTTGAATGTGATATTTAGGCATCGATTAGCCAAATTTGTAAGACGAAGCTTGTATTTGAACTTCACTATTAAAAGAGCATGCATGATCATGAGGCCTAACACAACACATGAGCAAAAAAAGTACAAATGCAAGTTACTTGCACATATAATGTTCTATTTTTTGGGATAAAATTTGGGTCACTAAGATCGACCTTGCCAAGTGAGAGTAAATTAGGTTTGAATTGTCCATGATTTAGAATAATAACAAATATATATTTCGAACAATATCGGACATTTGTGGCATAATCGGATAGGAAATTAGGAATGAGAGACTCGAATTCTTTGCAAACACACGAAGATGTTATGATTTGGTGCATAACACACATTATGATGTTTATGATTCATTTTCATTGTCTTGTGAATAGTCATCCAATTTAATTAGTGTTGGTTATCTAATATCATAAACACTACTTTGTCAAATATAGAAGATTAATACATTACTCATTATTCAATGAGATCACATGTGGTGATATCATTCATTGTCCAATTTCTACAATTGCGTAATTAGATGTACTTTTAAAATTCAATATTTGAATATGATATTTAGAATCTATTAACAAAATTTGTAAAACATTGCTTGTATTTAAACTGCACTATTAAAAGAGCATGTATGATCATGAGGTATGACACAACACATGAGCGAGAATAGTACAAATACGGCTTAATTGCGTATATAATGTTCTAATTTTTGGGATAAAATTTTGGGACACTAAGATCTCTTGCCAAGTGAAAGTAAATTAGGTTCAAATTGTCATCGATTTGGAATAATTCCAAATATATTTGGAACAATATCAGATATATGTGGCACAAAATAAAGGAAATTAGGAATGAGAGACTCATCCTTTGCACACATACAAAGATTTTATGATTTTGTGTATAACACACATTATGATGCTTATGACGAGTTTTCATTGTCATATGAATAATCGTCCAATTCTATTAGTGTTGGTTATTTAATATCATGTACACTACTTTGACAAATGTAGAAGATGAATACATTAATCATTATTCAATGAGATCACATGTGGTTATATCATTCATTGTACAATTTCTACAATTGCGTAATTAGATGTACTTTTAAAATTCAACATTTGAATATGATATTTAGAATCAATTAACCAAATGTAAGACGATGTTTGTATTTGAACTCCACTATTAAAAGAGCATGTATGATCATGGAGTCCGGCACAACACATGAGCAAGAATAGTACAAATACGGCTTAATTGCGTATATAATGTTCTAATTTTTTAGATAAAATTTTGGGACACTAAGATCGCTTGCCAAGTGAAAGTAAATTAGGTTCAAATTGTCATCGATTTGGAATAATTTCAAATATATTTGGAACAATATCAGATATATGTGGCACAATAAAAAAGGAAATTAGGAATGAGAGACTCATTTTTTGCACACATACAAAGATTTTATGATTTTGTGTATAACACACATTATGATGCTTATGATGAGTTTTCATTGTCGTATGAATAATCGTCCAATTCTATTAGTGTTGGTTATTTAATATCATGTACACTACTTTCACAAATGTAGAAGATGAATACATTACTCATTATTCAATTAGATCACATGTGGTTATATCATTCATTATCCAATTTCTGCAATTGCGTAATTAGATGTACTTTTAAAATTCAACATTTGAATATGATATTTAGAATTGATTAACCAAATATGTAAGACGATGTTTGTATTTGAACTTCACTATTAAAAGAGCATGTATGATCATGGGGTCTCGCACAACACATGAGCGAGAATAGTACAAATGCGGCTTAATTGCGTATATAATGCTCTAATTTTTGGGATAAAATTTTGGGACACTAAGATCGCTTGCCAAGTGAAAGTAAATTAGGTTCAAATTGTCATCGATTTGGAATAATTTCAAATATATTTGGAACAATATCAGATATATGTGGCACAATAAAAAAGGAAATTAGGAATGAGAGACTCATTTTTTGCACACATACAAAGATTTTATGATTTTGTGTATAACACACATTATGATGCTTATGATGAGTTTTCATTGTCGTATGAATAATCGTCCAATTCTATTAGTGTTGGTTATTTAATATCATGTACACTACTTTCACAAATGTAGAAGATGAATACATTACTCATTATTCAATTAGATCACATGTGGTTATATCATTCATTGTCCAATTTCTGCAATTGCGTAATTAGATGTACTTTTAAAATTCAACATTTGAATATGATATTTAGAATCGATTAACCAAATATGTAAGACGATGTTTGTATTTGAACTTCACTATTAAAAGAGCATGTATGATCATGGGGTCTCGCACAACACATGAGCGAGAATAGTACAAATGCGGCTTAATTGCGTATATAATGCTCTAATTTTTGGGATAAAATTTTGGGATACTAAGATCGCTTGCCAAGTGAAAGTAAATTAGGTTCAAATTGTCATCGATTTGGAATAATTTCAAATATATTTGGAACAATATCAGATATATGTGGCACAAATAAAAAAAGAAATTAGGAATGAGAGACTCATTTTTTGCACACATACAAAGATTTTATGATTTTGTGTATAACACACATTATGATGCTTATGATGAGTTTTTATTGTCGTATGAATAATCGTCCAATTTTATTAGTGTTGGTTATTTAATATCATGTACACTACTTTCACAAATGTAGAAGATGAATACATTACTCATTATTCAATTAGATCACATGTGGTTATATCATTCATTGTCCAATTTCTACAATTGCGTAATTAGATGTACTTTTAAAATTCAACATTTGAATATGATATTTAGAATCGATTAACCAAATATGTAAGACGATGTTTGTATTTGAACTTCACTATTAAAAGAGCATGTATGATCATGGGGTCTCGCACAACACATGAGCGAGAATAGTACAAATGCGGCTTAATTGCGTATATAATGTTCTAATTTTTGGGATAAAATTTCGAGACACTAAGATCGCTTGCCAAGTGAAAGTAAATTAGGTTCAAATTGTCATCGATTTGGAATAATTCCAAATATATTTGGAACAATCTCAGATATATGTGGCACAAAAAAAAAAGAAATTAGGAATGAGAGACTCATTTTTTTCACACATACAAAGATTTTATGATTTTGTGTATAACACACATTATGATGCTTATGAGGAGTTTTCATTGTCGTATGAATAATCGTACAATTCTATTAATGTTGGTTATTTAATATCATGTACACTACTTTGACAAATGTAGAAGATGAATACATTACTCTTTATTCAATTAGATCACATGTGGTTATATCATTCATTGTCCAATTTCTACAATTGCGTAACTAGATGTACTTTTAAAATTCAACATTTGAATATGATATTTTGAATCGATTAACCAAATCTGTAAGACGATACTTGTATTTAAACTCTACTATTAAAAGAACATGTATGATCATGAGGTATGACACAACACATGAGCAAGAAGAGTACAAATACGGATTAATTGCGTATATAATGTTCTACTTTTCGGGATAAAATTTTGGGTCCCTAAGATATTTTGCCAAGTGAAAGTAAATTAAGTTCAAATTGTCATTTATTTGAAATAATTCCAAATATATTTTGAACAATATCAAAATGTCATCGATTGCATGAACATATATATGTGTTTGCTCCAAATATATTTAGAATTATTCCAAATCGTTGACAATTGAAACTTAATTTACTTTGACTTGGAAAGCGATCATAGTGATCCAAAATTTTATCCCAAAAAATAGGACATGATATGTGCAATTAACCTGTATTTGTACTCTTTTTGCTCATGTGTTGTGCTAGACACCATGATCACGCATGCCCTTTTAATATTAAAGTTCAAATACAAGCTCCGTCTTACAAAATTGGCTAATCGATGCCTAAATATCACATTCAACAACTGTTAAAACTTAGGAATACATATAATTATAGTTATTTGCACTAACCACCCCTGTGAAATATTAAAAATGTCAATTTCTTCCCTGTGAAATTTTAATAGGCATATTCAACCCCGATCTTTTAAAACATTAGCACACTCTCTCCTTCAGATGAGTGATTGTTGCGCACGCGCCCCTCATGCGACTGTGCAAAGATTTTGATATTTTTTTTGCACCAAATACCCCTGTGAAATATTAAAAATGCATATTTGATCCTTGTGAAAATAATTTTTAAATCTATTCAACCCATAATACACAATTTTTAATAAAATCCAATTATAAATATTTATCAAACATTTTTTGTTTTATTAATTTTTATTTTTTATTTTAAATGTATTATCATTAATTAATTATTTTCTAAAAAATATTATTACTTTATCATGTTATCATTATTTTATTAAACTCACTTCGTATTTTCAACTTTTCCATTAAACATGCATTCATAAACAAGTATTTAAATAATTTCAAGTGCCAAAATATTGAACTAAACTGATAAGTTCAAGCATATTGCTTTTTCGATTTAGGATTATATATTATTGAACAAAAATTTAAATTTTTCGAGAATATACATTGCACAATTTTTAATAAATAATAAAAAATAGCATGCTTATATAATTCTAAATTGAAAAAGTAACATTCATGAACTTATCATTTGGTTCAATATTTTGGTATTTTTAGATATTTAAATCCTTATTTATGAATCATGTTTAATGAAGAAGTTGAAAACACGAAGTGATTTGATAAAATAATGATAACGAGATAAAGTAATAATTTTTTTTAGAAATAAATTAATTAAAAATTATAAATTTAAAATAAAAAATAAAAACAAATAAAATTAAATTTTTTTGGTAATTATCATGCACTTATCATTTTGATTTAATATTTTGGTACTTTTAGGTATTTAAATCTCGTTTATGAATGCATTTTTAATGGAAAAGTTGGAAACAAGAAGAAAGTTTAATAAAATAATTATAACAAGATAAAATAATAATATTTTTTAGAAAATAATTATATAATCATAATAAATTTAAAATTAAAAATAAATTTAATAAAACGAAAAATGTTTGCTAAATATTTTATAATTATATTTTAATAAAAATTGTGTATTATGGGTTGAATAGATTTAAAATTTATTTTCACAGGGGTCAAATATGCATTTTTAATATTTCACAGGGGTATTTGATGCAAAAAAATATCAAAATCTTTGCCCAGTCGCAAGAGGGGCGCGTGCGCAATAATCGCTTATTTGAAGGGGCGAGTGTGCTAATTTTTTAAAAGGGCAAGGTTAAAGATGCCTATTAAAATTTCACATGGAAGAAATGTGCATTTTCAATATTTCACAGGGGTGTTTGGTGCAAATAACTCCATCTAATTACACAATTGTAAACATTGAACAATGAATTATATCACCACATGTGATCTCATTGAATAATAAACAATGTATTCATCTTCTACATTTATCAAAGTAGTACACACGACATTAGACCAGTACTAATTGAATTGGACGACAATTCATACGACTATGAAAACTCATCATAAGCATCATAATGTGTGTTATGACGAAATCATAACCTCTTCGTGCATGTACAAACAATGAGTTTCTCATGCCCAATTGTCTATCTGTTTGTTCCAAAAATGTTCGAGATTGTTCCAAATTAATTTGGATTTATTCTGAAGTTGGGAGAATTCAAACCTATTTTGTTTTCACTTGACAAGATCGATCTTAGTGGTCCAAACTTGTATCCCATGAAGTAAAAAAATTTACAATCAATTAAGTCGCATGTGTACTCTTATTGTTCATGTGTTGACCTTAATTAGTAAGCCAAAATTATTCCAATGTATTAACAATTCGATATTAATTTGAAATCAATTTATTTCAATATATATCTTGCGATCCTTAACTGTTATTATCAAACCAAACCCGATATATATACAAGACTTGACACCTTTCACATATCCTTCGTTTTCAAGGGCCATACATAAATGATAAAACCAATCGAATGTGATAGATATACATATATATATATATATATATATACATATATATATATATCCGATCATAAATTGTATTTAGTTGTTATGTTCAATCTTAGTAAGATCAATTTATCAACCCGAAAAGACGAATAATTATGCGAAATTATACAAAATATGTACTATTATCTTAATTTTTTGTACCAAAAATATAGAATACACGTATAAATTGGTTTCACTGAAGTTTAAAAAAAATATTAAACCACTTTTAGTTTACAAATATCTTCATACTAATTAATTATTGTTGCACATACATCAACCCCAAAAGCATAGCCACATAATAAAAATCATTCAAATTTGTTTTTTAGCAATTGATGTTCATCAGATAGTATACTCGCAACAACACGAGCTCGACAAGTCTCCATATTCATTGTCTTTTCATATCTTCACATTTTATCTGTGTCACGGGCTAAAAATTCTAATGCAACCACAAAATACATTAACAAGTAGTTTCAGAAAAATTTCCAGAAATAAAATAAATTTTGGGATAAAACAGATTTACCATAATCTTTCAAGCATTTCAAATGAATAATTATTCCACTGAAGCGACCAACAATAAAAACAAAAACCACATAACAAATTCAAGAACAACATAAAAATTGGGGATAAACATATGAAAACAAAGAACTAAAAAATAATTTATGAGCTTAAAATTAAAAGATTTCAAATAAAATTTTCACTACGACCAACAAATAAATAAATAAGCATGTTCTTATCATATAGTATTACACAACCATGGATCTCATTACATATGAAAAAATGGTGGATTTATTAATGATTAAAAAATGAAAAAAAATGGTTGACAATGGATTTATTAATGATAAAAAATCGGTCCATGCAATTCCACCATTGGTTGATATAGCTACAAACATGAGTAAATATATGAAGAAAGTGAAAGAATATAAAAAACAATTAAAGGCACTGGAAATTAAAAAAATGAATATAATAATCACATCACATGAGACACAAAAAACAATAAAAATAAATATAATAATATAATAGGGAGCTAAAACAAATACTTTGTGTGTGTTAGGGAGTTGTAAGGGAGCTTATCTGACTTGGGGACTGGACAAGGATAAGAGTTTGGTAATGGAGATTTAAAGGCAATTTTCCGATATATAAAAGGAAACAAAACAAATTTTCTAAAAAACGATTATTTATTATATATAATTACAGTGTGTTGAATGTATAAAATATAGTATTTGAATATGAATTTCATGGCATCGAAATTTCATTTTGGTGTTTGATTAAAAATTTAAAATATAATTTGGAATTTGATACGACAATTAAAAATAATATTGTTTATATTAAAAAAAAATTGTATTGCTTATTTAAAAAAAATTATTGTATTTTAAAAATATTATTTTTATTAATAATATTTATTATGCTCATATAATTTTTATCAAAAAACAACATAATATCATAAAACGTGTAAAAAACAATATTTTTATTAAATAGTATTTTTTTGGAGGCAAAAACTCCTATGGGACGGTCTCAAGGGTCATTTTTATGAGACGGATCTCTTGTATGAGTTATCTATTAAAAAGTATTACAATTTATGCCAAAAGTATTACTTATTATTATAAATATGGGTAGGGTTGACCCGTCTCACGGATGAGACCGTCTCACAGGAGTGTTACTCTTTTTTGAAAATGAAAAAATATAAAGTTTTTCAAATAAATTTGAAATAAAGTAATCTTTTTTGATAAATTAGGGTTTGCAGTGTTAAAAAAAATTCTTTAAGAGAAATAAATCATTTATAGTTGTCATGACTTATTTTAAAAATAAGCTACTAAAATGTTTGGATTAACTTATTTTAAACGAATTAAAGATGTTGATATGTTTGATATTATAAGATCTTTTTATTATCAAAATTATTAAAAAGGGTAATACTATGAATGTTATTTAAAAATAATTTTAAAATTTTATCATAAGTATTAAATCTATATTTAAAAAATAAAAATATTTCATTTTTAATTTAAAAAATTGATATTCTTTGAAAGTTTTATTTTAAAAAATTATTTAATATTTAATAAATGGAGTACACGCATGACGAAATTTATAGAAATATAGAAGACTATTATGTAGATGTAAAATTTTAAAATAAGATTTTTTAAAAAAGTAAGGTCATCACAATTTTTTTAAAAACAACTGATAAGCTGATTTGTAGAACTTATAAGTTCGATCAAATATCTTTAAATTAGATAAATTTAATAATAAAAATAAATTTATTACTTTTGAAAATTCAAATCCCATAAAATCCCATATTTTTATCAAGAAATGAATTACATCGAATATGAATAAAACTCAAATCCGATAAAATATGATATTTTTATCAAGAAATGAAATCTCATCGAATAAAACTCATATCCCATAAAATCTGATATTTTTATCAAGAAATGAAATATCATCGATTTCGATGAATCGATATTATCGGCGAAAGGTAAAAATGGTATAAAATACGAATCAAATTCCGTCCAAATCCTTAATACGAGACCAAACACACCGTTAAAAATTAAAATCGTGATGATGAACAAGAAAATACTCTGCTTATTTTTATAAACTCATTCCCATTGATACACCCGCCGCCGAGCCGACCCAATTCTACGCTGCCACCACAGAGGCCCGCCCGGCGTCACATCCGACGGTGGAATCAAGCCAGGTTTTCTTCCCCACCTAGATTCATTCAGGTTTATTTGCAAAAATGAGCTGATGTGCTCGATTTGAACTGGTGTGTGTGTGTGTGTGTATAGGAAGGACGCCGAGTAATTTCATAGAACGGACACTACCAGACAAACAAACCGAAGTGTAACACTGTATACATATTTATTCTTGTATTGTCTTTGGACATTTTGTAGGTATTTGTTCGCCAGTTTTATTCAACCTCGTCTGTGTCATTGCTGAAAATTAACGATGGCAGCTTCTGCTTTGTCCCTCAGATCACTCCTTTCATATATTTCAACGAACTCAATTGACCGTGGGGTTAGTTTTTTTGTTTTTTGGCATGAAAGTACACTTGCGCCTGATTCTACACGTTTATCAATATCATCATAGCAAATGAAAGCTTTGAGTACCCATCTACTGATGGGATACCTAAATGAAGTTTTTTTACTCTATGGGATGGTGATGGTATTAGGAGTTTTGAGGTAAATCATATGAGATAAATGCTCGGATTAGCTGTTCTGTGGTTATTTTAACGTGGGATTGTTAGCATTTCCTCTTTTCAAGATAAAAATTGATGTGCTTTTTGTTTGTGCCTTTTCCCCCTTTTCATAATTTTTCTCACTGGCTTCGTAAAGCGTTAAAAGGGTTTCTTGGACGTATAGGATGTTGGCAGAGAAGGGAAGAAGTTTCAGGGATTTGGGTTAGTCTTCCCTTTTTTAGAGACTTGTTAAAACGTGAATAAGGTTCCAGTCATGTCCGTGGACTGGAAAACACACTCAAAACTCGAAAGGGAAGACCTTTTTTTACAGCCCGTGGATTTTGTAGTATACCCAGAAACTAACATGCTAAGTTGACTAGTGTTCTCGACTCTTAGATGCACCTTCTTACTTTCACCTGATATCATGCATCATTCTTGCTCGTGAATGTGTGTGTGATTTTGTTGCATTGGCCTAATGAATGTGGGAGTTGGTTGAAGCTGCTAGGTTAATCCAGTTGGTCACAGGTTTTGAAAAATCTCTTCCATGCGAGAATACCGTAATAACCTACGATAGTTCTCATATATTAGATGTGGACATCCATAGTGTGAACTGTGAAGGATCCAAGTTGTGCGTGTATCGGTTAGCAATTTCGTAAATGAATTAATGAGCTATTGTGTGGTTAAATTGAAGTCATAAATGCCATGATGGCTTTTTTTTTCCCAGCACAATATAACATGAGTAAGTGTGGTGACCTTGTTATATTTCTGAATCTTACCGACTCCTTTTTCAATGCTTAGTTTCTCTTTGAACTAAAACTGGGGATGCTTAGTTTCTCTTTGAACTAAAACTGGGGAATTGTGACAATCCTGCTAGTTATCTGAAACCATATTATGTATTTTTCCTTTATTAACATTTTCTCCTGGCTCCAAATAGGATGTTATTCTGATAATCTGTATTGATATTTTAGGGTTTTCTCAAAGAGAATTGCTATGCTTGCAAACCAACTGTGGTCGAGAAGGGAAAGTGTTCTTTGAGTCACCAGAGTTTCAAATTAAACTGCATGAGAGACAAAGAGATGAATGTCAGTGCATCAGCTTCGGTCGACGGGATTGTGGAATGTTCAAATGGTAGTTTTTTTTCCGTGGTATTTAGCTATCGATAGATAGTTTCCATTGTTGGGGTAAATTTTTACATTATATATTTTTGAGAGCTCCATACACTGTCTCAGCAGAAAAGGAGACCATGGACATGGGGGAGCAAAGTGAGCTGAGCATTTCTACTCTTTTGATGCACTTTGCGAATGAATTTGATCCTTATGGTGCATTAAGCACACCTCTGTATCAAACAGCTACTTTCAAGCAGGTAGATTTTCAATGTTGCATGTTCTGATTCATAAGGCTAACCAAACTATATTTAATTGTTCGAGGATCTGTTGAGGATATATATTCAAATCACCAAGTATCTTTGAAGATCAGCGTATATGCACATAACTTTTAGATGCTTTGGCATCTTAAAAAAATGCAGCTGCTACCAAAAGATTTTTTCTGAAAAAGATGATTGGTTTATACCGTTTCTTCGGTTTAGAAAAAGGTTTATACCAAATTTAGTAATATTGTTTTCTAAATTATATCCTTGGTGAGCAGATGCTGCATTTATTATACTCTGATTCATATTTTATGGTGTCAATCCATATTTTTCTATCATTGTGAAATTCAATCACTTGCCATGGGTCTGAGATGACTTCCAAGGCTGTGAATCTTTCCCCGATTTGTAAAAAAATAGGATTGTAAGACATACATCTTTTTCATTTGTAAATTCTGTTCAAAGTTATCTATCTTCAGTAGTTTTGGTGTTAACAGTGCCCCCTTTGAAGTATTAAGTTGATAAATATGTTAGGCATGTTATATCACGTCATTGTTGGAATTACGAAATACACTAGGTAATATTTCAATGTGCAGTTGCTAAAGAAATACTGAAGATTCCGAAATAGATTTCTTTTTTATTCTAGAACCTTAAGTTTTTGCCTATATGCCGTGTAATCGATGTATGTTACTTGGTATAATGTGCTGTTAATATTTGACTTCTATCTATGGTGAACTTAATTGTTGCAGCCTTCTGCGACAGAATATGGGCCATACGATTATACAAGAAGTGGAAATCCTACTCGAGATGTTTTGGAAAGGTTCGTACATCTGTCAAACCCTAACTTTTGTTGTTTTTTCCATGTTCTCTGTTAACATGCTCTTTCTTCTGTTGTTTTCATGAATTATTTTCCTACTCAAAAGACTTCTTGCAAAGCTTGATAAGGCCGATCGAGCATTGTGCTTCACTAGTGGAATGGCTGCTCTGTCAGCAGTTACCCATCTTGTTGGAACTGGTATTTTCACTACATTTTTCATGATATTCCTTTGTCGTTGAATTATTGGTTTTTCTCAGTGGGAAACATAATCATATCATCACCACTTGAGACAGCTTGATCGGGAGCTGCGTGAGAACATGAATTTGTTGTTTGACCAATCCAAGTCTGTCAATCCTTGGTAAAGAATTAAGACAAGCTTCTCTTCTTTTAATAACAGGTGAGGAGATCGTTGCTGGTGATGACATGTATGGTGGATCTGACCGTTTATTGTCGCAAGTAACTCCTAAATCAGGGGTTGTGGTTAAGTTCGTATTAATTTTTTTTTTCATAGTAGTTATAACTTACCGCAGCTTCCTGAATTAGGTCGCGAGATTAATTGTTATTATTATGTCTTGTATAGGCGTATTGATACAACTAATTTGGATGCGGTTGCATCAGCCATTGGCCCCTGGACAAAGCTTGTGTGGTTGGAGAGTCCAACAAACCCACGACAACAAATTTCGGATATCCGTGTAGGTGACCTTTTATTGCCAAATCTCTAGTGCAGCACAGCGGGTCTTCACCTGCATTGTGTTCATTGTGTTTATGCCATTTTTATGTGTGTTTTTCATTCTTGTGTGTTTGGATTGAGGAGCTATTCGTGAAAATTAGTTTCTTAAATCTCGATGTTTGATGATGTACACGTATATGGATAAGATCTTTTCTCTGTATCTGGTGGGACACCCTTCAATACCCATGTATTTATCTTTATCATAATAGCATACGTGGATACATTGTTGGTTGCGTCTTCACAGAATATTTACTCGTTTTACTCACTTCCCCACCCTCGTGTTCATTTTGGAATTTCCATTCCAACTGCCATCACGACTTGTTCCTTTTCTTCTTGTTTTTCAGAAAATAGCTGAGATTGCTCATTCTCATGGGGCTCTCGTGTTGGTGGATAATAGCATCATGTCTCCCGTTTTGTGTCAACCCCTGGAACTTGGAGCCGGTAATTGTTTCTACTACCAAAAAATATATTTTGTTGTATGGATGAGATCACCTATGAACAACTTTGGATTGTCAATCATTTTTCAGATATTGTGATGCACTCTGCAACTAAATTCATTTCTGGTCATAGTGATCTCATGGCCGGCATACTTGCTATTAAAGGAGAAAGGTACCCTTGCCTACTTCCGAATTCAGAGATTTTTTTTACCTATATTGACTTCTGCTTTAATTCCCATGTTTTCATAACTATCTTCTTATTTACAATGTTCTACTTGTACTCTGATCTTCTCTGACATCTATATAGTTGCATGTTCATTCAGTAGCTAATCTCGCAGGTTTCCCACCCTTTATCACTTTTAAAGATAAAAGATATCCCTCGTTATCCTACCCATCTTGTTCCTGTTTCTTGGTCTAGTTTCAAGATAAAAGATATCCCTCCTTAACCTTCCCATCTTATTCCTGTTTGTTGACCGTATTTTTAGGAAATACAAGAGAACTTTGAGCATGTTTGGTTAATTTTCTAGCCCCTTTATTCCTTTTCTAGAAACTGAAACCAAACATCCCTCTTTCTTCCCCAAAAATATATTCAATCTTTTGCTTTAGTTTTACTTTTCACCTCTCTCTAAAAGTACTCCGAGATATTATATAATTTTCTAATACAAAAAGTTATATTTTTTATTTAAAACATCTGACATTATACAAAATTATATACCGTGGAGTATCGCTGTAATCAAGACATTCTCATATAATATTCTACAGCAAAAAATGTCTCTGCCGGGACTTAAAACTAGTTATATGTCATATACTCATATTCTCTAATATAAGTTCTAAATATCAAAACCAAATCCAAACATCACCCTTGTGTTTGATCTGAACGTTATGTGGTGTAGTTATTCTAACCTAACATTTGAAAATAACAATAGCATGTGGTGACTAATCATCATAAAAAAAAATGATATAGTCCACTAATGCGCAGTTTTATATTGTTTAGAAAACCATCATGCAGAATGTTGAATGGGGCATTTGAAATGTGCTTGCATCTTGCATTCTACTTGCTTTTAATCTTTAGATTTTATTTCCTAGTATCCTACTTTGCTTGAGTTACTGCTTTCACCATTTTGTTGTGCTTGACAAGATCTTAATAATAAAGCATGCCTAGAGGTGCAAATGAACCGAATCGAGCCGAATAATGGTAAAATTTTAAGGTTCGAATTCGGCTCGTTAAGAGTATATTCGAGTTCGAGCTCGATTCGAAGTTCGATAATTTCAAATATTTTGGCTCGAGTTCGGCTCGAAATGAATTTCGAGTTCGGTTCGAAATATTCGAACCTATTCGTGAACTATTCGGATATTATGGTTCGAAAGCTCGAAATGTATATATATTATTATATAATTATATTATATTAATTAAATATTAAGACTCGCGAACTATTCGCAAACTATCGAACAGAGTAATTTCGGCTCGAGCTCGGCTCGAAAAAAGTTCGAACATGTTCGAATTCGGCTCGAGTTCGATAAGCTCGAATACGAATCAAATATTTATCAAGCGGGCTCGTAAAGCTCACGAACAGGTTCGGTTCGTTTGCACCCCTAAGCATGCCCTATCTAGTCGTTATTGTACTATTGAATTTTTTTATGAATTTTAGGATAAATGAATTACCATTGTGCTGGTACAAACATTTTTTTATTAACTGCTGATTGCCTCTTTATTCAATGCTTATTAGCTTGGCGAAAGACCTATATTTCCTACAGAATGCAGAAGGCTCAGGGCTAGCTCCATTTGATTGTTGGCTTTGTTTAAGAGGCATTAAAACTATGGCCCTGCGGGTTGAGAAGCAACAGGTATTGTCAGATACTTCAAAGTTACACGTAATGTATGTATTTATTTGCTATTTATTTTCAAATTTTAGAATGCGGTGTGTCGAAGTATTGAATACATTAAGGTTGGGAGTAATTAATGTGATTATGTGAGTGATCACTTGCTTCTTCACGCCTTTGGTGAATTTTGATCCTCAGTTCTTATTTTTTGTTTCATCTACCGTTTAAAAAATGTTTGTATTGAACTTTAATATCTTGCTGTTCACTGAAATCTATCATTTACCATCAATATCTCAAATTAAAAAATATTGCAGTAGCACCTTAAATGGAAGACTGGTGGGATCTAGATTTGTATCTTTTATATTGACAACTCGTGCAATTGGGAGTTGTCAATCATTCTGCACCAAGATTCTTTGTCGATTTATTTGTTGGATTTTCTGTCTTTTGATTCGTTAAACCTCAATGGACAGGAAAATGCACAAAAAATTGCTGAATTCCTCTCCTCTCATCCGAAGGTCAAAAAGGTTAATTATGCCGGTCTTCCTGGTCACCCCGGTCGATCTTTACACTACTCTCAGGTACAAAATCAACTGAAATGCTTGATTGATATCGTCATCATGCCAAACACCAACACAAGACAGCCATCTCCTGGACCATTGAAAGACAAAACTGAGAATAAAAATGCACATGGAAGTTGAAAATTTATCATTTCACATCAATTGGTTTAATTATTCACTTGATGCAGGCGAAAGGCGCTGGATCTGTATTCAGTTTCTTAACGGGGTCACTGGCACTTTCTAAGCATATAGCCGAGACAACCAAGTATTTCAGCATAACCGTCAGTTTTGGTAACTCCCCGTTTTATAATTATTTTCTTGAATCCCCTCGCAATCTAAATCTTCTTTCAGTATCTTGCAAAGCTGCGTGCACTCACACATATGAGCACGTGCACGATCATTTTCTTGAATCCGCCGCAGTCTAAATCTTCTTTTAGTGTCTTGCAAGGCGCGTGCACACACACATATGAGCACGTGCACGATCATTTGGTGCAGCTGCACTATTTCTTACTAGTTGATGGTGCTACTAAAAACTTTTTAATTTAACTCAGACAACCAATTTTTGCAGGAAGTGTGAAGTCCCTCATCAGTTTGCCTTGCTTTATGTCTCATGCTAGCATACCAGCTGCCGTACGTGAGGCCAGAGGTTTAACTGAGGATCTTGTGCGCATCTCTGTGGGAATCGAGGACGTTAATGACTTGATTGCTGATTTAGATAATGCTCTTAGAACCGGACCGGGTTAGGCCGTTACGCATTCACGTCCTTGGGCTAGTTTATGAAAACCATGATCTTGAATCGTTTTCGCAGTCTGGGATGTGATTCATAATTCTCAGGCTCCTCATTTATTTGACAAGGATGTGATTTTCAGTATTTGTTTGGTAGAATTGAATGAATATGCCAATGGGTTTCCATATACATTCAGTTCGTGCGCAAGCAAAGTGGTGATGATTGAGACCAGAAATTGGAATACCAATACTTATTTTCGTTTCCAAAGTTGGCTTTCTTAACACAAAGATCCTTTTCCTGGCAGCTGGTCAAGGCTAATGGTCATGTTGATTAGCTTAAATAAGATTAATAACATTCGCCACTGTTACATTTTTTAAATAAAAAAATAAGTTATTTTATATTTCATGACATGCTACTGTATTTATATATTATTCAAGTCGAACTCAAACAAAAAATGAAAGAAAAAAAAAAAGGAAAAGAAAAATGGCATATCCAAGAAAATTGTTCGCCATGGTCCATGATCCATCACGAGATCTAATAAAGCCAAAAAACTTTACAGATAAAAAAGATACCCTCCCATCAAAATAAAAGTTACAATTTTTTTTAATAATATGCATTCCATCAATTTGTCACATTTATTTGTTAGAATTAGTTTATTAATTAACTCATAAGTTTATATCATAATTCATTTCTTTGTTTCATACGTTGGACGTCTTATCATAAGCTAAAGTTAAACCCATTGGTATATTTTGGTAGTGTTTGGGAGATCTTCTAACAAGCATTTCTCAATTTTTTGTTAACAAAATTTTTGTTAAAAAAAACTGAAAAGTGCTTTCTAGAAAAACACTATCTTTATATCGTTATTATGTTTCTAAAGAGAAAAGTACTCGGTGAATAAATATAATTTTTCAGCTTAAAAAATATATTGTCAAAAAATACAATAATAATAATAATTTTTTAAAAAATAAAATTTGTCGGGATACTTGTATCTGTGCATGCCATGAAACATAGGCCATGTGCAACTGTTTCCTGCTAATTCACCCTGCCACGACTTCATACAACTTCTTCTTTCTTTCTTTCTTTCTGTTTTATTTTTATTTTTTTTTAATTTTTTTGGTGAAACAGATACAACTAATTTCAGTTGGCATCAATTGGCTGTCTTCTGCTTAATCAATTATTACTCAGTAAGTTTTTAACTTTCATGATTATCGTGTTTACTGTTTTATGATATCCTAAAATGTTTTTATAAAACCTAAATAACTGATAATTGTTAAAGGTATAATTGTAAACTTTCATTCATATTATACATTATTAATACTTATCATATGCTCGTCGCATGAGTGGAGAGAGATATCTAATGCAACTCACGTATAGTGTCATTACGAGTCAATTGATTTAATTAAAATGACTAAAAAAAAAAAGGAAAGACAAACATTAGATGAATAAAAAAATAATGTTTCATCCTATCTTCTCAATTACACCAAACGGTATCATATTTTGTGCCTTTTAAGAAAGGAATTGAGAAAATAATTTTGTGGGATCTGTTAGGTCCAATAGATTTCACTGATATAATTTTTTTTTTAGAAAAAAAATTACAATTCTCAATCCAAAAAGACTCCTCAAATCAAAAACCCATCACCCCCATTAATTAAAACTATTTTTTTTAAAAAAAAAACTCATATATTTTCAAATTTTCAATATAGTAATCAAAATTAATATGAATTGCGAGGTTTATATTTGTTAATGGAAACACATATATTCATTAAATATAATACAATCAATTAAATAGTAAAAGCAAAATTGGATGGAAATTCCTTATGGTGTACACATTTCTTTATAATCATTTTTCTCTCTATAAAATCTCTTGATTTTGTATACAAAACTAAAAAAAAAGTAAAAAAAAAAATACAAAGCTCAAATATACAAAAACAAAACGATAGTAATCAACAAGTAAAAAAGGGAATATTAACTTATTTAATTTGACACCAAAGTGAGATCATTGTATCTCGGCCTTGTTCTGTCCGGTGACGAAATCCCTTCATCCATTGATTTTCTCTTGTTATTGTTGTTATTACTAGATTGTGTTGTTTGCTCGTAATGTGGTTGTGATTGTGCCAACATCTGTGACGAGGTTTCCTCGGACGACGACGGAGGCGACGAAGACGACGAAGGTGAATCTTGTTTCTCATTTTTTTCAGGGCCTTCTTCTGAATCATTCCAACTTCTGGTTTTCATGATATGTGGCCTCAGCTTATTTACATCTGATATTCTTACTGGCTTCAAAAAAAATTCTTCTGCTCCTTCTTCTAAGCATCTGTGTAATTTATAAAAATAAAATATATTAACATCAATTTTACCCAAAATTATATTTTCATTACAAAAACTATTATGTATTGTTTATTAAATCAATTTTTTTTTAAACAGATTCGACTCGAACTATGTA
Organism: Henckelia pumila; assembly: GCF_033568475.1. NCBI lineage: Eukaryota > Viridiplantae > Streptophyta > Magnoliopsida > Lamiales > Gesneriaceae > Henckelia > Henckelia pumila. The sequence continues at coordinate 4,680,074 of NW_027331857.1, read as the reverse complement.
AAATATTACTTTTAAAGTTTTTATGTCAAAAATATTATTTTTCATTGTAAATATAGACTATTTGATCAGGCCCATCTCACAGGACACATACTCAATAATGAGTCAATTATCTGGGTAACATGAATACATGAGATCTGTCTCAAAAAATACTTTTTCAAACTTTTTTCCCCCACATAATAGATAAATGAAAACAATAAGCTAGTTAACAATGGACAATGCATACATGAATTTAAAGACATGGAATGGATGACACGTAAATCATTTTACCTTGTAATTCTCGAAGGAACATTCTCGGATGACATGATAACTACTGGTATGTTTCTTAGAGACGACGATTCCTGTAAAATTGAAGATGTTAATAAAGCTTATTTTAGGCCAAATTTTAGTTTTAGAAGGCAAAAACTACTGGATGTGTTGACTTTTCATCACATGTTGTCATGTTGAATGAGTCAATTTTTATCCCCCAACATTATTATAGTTATATTTATTTATTTAAAATTATTATTATTATTATTTTACTGTGTATATATATGGATGTATTCATTTATGATTTATGTGTGCATATATTTATATACGTTTGGTGGGAGAAAGATTTTGCAAGATTTTGGTAAGATTCCAATTGATCTGAAATTGAATGGCAAGAAAAAGACCCATGTGGACAACCTTTACCAGGATACATCAAATCATATAATACTATAATTCAAGGATCGAAAATTTATATTTTCTTGAAATAAAAGTTCAGACTTTTGGTGAAAAAAAATGAAAATTTTCCCACGATCGAAACCAATAGATTATGTTATGTTATACCTTAATTTTCCTCAGCAAATCGTAGCCAGTCATTCCAGGCATACAGTAGTCTGTAATAACAAGGTTCACTTCCACCAACTGCCAATTCCAGAACAAATAAATGAATTTAAAAATTTGTTAATACAATTTTAAGATTATCGATTTGGGTCTGACTCAAACTCGTAAACTAGCCGATGTGAGACATCTAACACGTCGATTTTGAGGAAATGATTTTAGATTAAAAGTTATATTGGAAGATAAATGAGTAAAATGGAATCTTGAAAAAGCGTTTTGAAGATGTGAAATTTCTGAGTTAGTGTATGAAATAGGGAAAGAAAAATAACCTGATTTTTGGGAAATGGGGAGGTTGAACTTAAGTTGTTGATTTCATCTTCATGCCAACCGAGAAATTCTAAAGCTTTGGTACCAGAATCAACTGTAGTAACTGCCAAAGCCAAAATGCACACTAATTTAGACGCAAATATCGAAGCCCAGAAAACCAAAATCAAAGCACAAAACCAAAAACCCATTTATTGAATTGTATATTTAAAAAAGAAGAAGGGGGACCTTGATAAGAAGAAGTCTTTAATAATCTCTCGATGAGTTTTCTATCAATCAAGCTATCATCGACTGCAAGAACATGGAATTGAGAATCGGCTGCGGCCATACCCATTGCGCCAACTCTGAATCGCCAAAAGGGAAATGGGATTATCCAAAGCTCAAATTTTGATTCGAAGAAGAAGAGGAAGAGGAGGAATTAAAGGAGAGAAGATGGGAAAGTATTAATTTTGTAGCTCAAAAATGGGAATCGTTTGGTATACGTTGGTTTGTGGGGAAGACGAGATTTGTAATGAGGCAATAAGTACACAAGAAAATCCACAAAGCAAGATCTGACCAAATATCATCCAAAGATTTGCCCAATATTTTCCCTACTTTGAATTGAATTCCATGACAAAAGTTAATTATATAAATGTTGGTGTATATCTTATGTTTAAACAATTTTAATTTAATATATACAATACAAAACAAACAAGTCTTCAACATTGTGGTTCAAATATTTGGAGGCATTAATTAATCAAGTGGCTTGATTGTAAATATGATTTTTTTTAAAAAAAATTTAAACCTTTTTATCTATAAGAATTTTTTTTAAAAAAATGTTTTATGTTCTTTTATGGATCTTTTCGATTTAATCCCGCATGAGTCAATGAATTTGTGACTCACGTGAGATGAGTTCTTCGGAATTAAATTTTTTTTTTTTAAAAAAAAAAAGAAAATTGAGATTAGAAATTGGGTAGGGGAGTGGGGCCAAGCAAAATCCGGGAAAGAGATACAGGTGACGTCAGCATTGGTGGCTTTATGGTGGTGAGAAATAATAATGTGGTGGAGCAGGTGGTGCAAAGAGACCCCAATTTCCTTTTTGTGCCCTTTCGAGATTTGCCTCCTGTGCCCATGCAATTGTGTGCCCTATGTATAAAATGTCATATTCATTTCATTCATACAACATATATCATATATATACATCGGAGGTTGTTTTCTGTTTCAACGTAGATTGAACGCATGTCTCTTTTTGATCGGATCGGAGATGGTTATGACATTTCACCTTAAAGATGTTAGCTTATACACGGGTTTTCTCTCACTACGTACACCTACATTGAATATTTGGACACTCGTTGTGGCACATTTTGATATTTTTGTATCTATCCCTGAATTTACAAGTATATAAGCTTATGATTATATTTGTATTAATTCATGAAAACCAATATTTCAACTTTGGGACATGTTACACATGTTTAGGACGTTTTAACTTAATTTGTATAACCTTTTATGCGTCCTTTAATTTAATTGGAATTAATGTTTTGGGGCTTAAAATAAAATAAGTGTAAACTAATTAGTATGAAGTAATATTTAAAAGGGTGTGACCCATTGGATGTGTAATGATTTGTTTGTACTATGTAGGATGAGAATTTTTCCGATGGGAGATCTCTACTTTTTCTTGGATGAGATTTTGAGGCATGTTGATGGAGATACGTGTCGCGACTTTTGGTTGATTTAAAGTCTACCTATATCTTTTTTTTTTTCTTTCCAGAAATTTCATTTGCTCTTTAGTCCACCATTGCAATCGAGTTCGTTTTTCTTTTCAAAAGGGAAAATTGATTGTTCCAATTTGAATCCAATTGGGTATAATTCTATTGTAAAGAGCGCAATTTCCTCTTTTTAAAAAAAACAAAAATAAAAACAAAATTATATACATACCCCACGCAAATCTGATAGAAAATTATGGATTTTTTTTTTCGTGTTTTACCATCACCAACCAAATTCACCACAACCGTTAAAAAACGTTTATTTTTATGCTTCTTAGGAGCACAGTTTGCGTGCTGGTATCAAGAGTTCAATTTCACGTCAAAAAAAAAAGTTCAATTTCTTTTTTAGATAAAAAAAAAATATAAAAATCGTTAGATATATTCTTCAAATATTACACAAAGGAGCATAAAATGATCCTTAAAAAAAACTATGAACCAATATACCCCACGCAATCTCACTCACTCGAAGCCAGCGTCATTAATGTGTGGGCACCTCCTCATGGTGAATCAATTCTTTAATTAATTATTAAGTAAGAAAATGTAGAAATTATTATTATTAGTTAGATATATGTGTGTGTGGATTAGTCAAGTGAAATAGGTGTTTATGTGAAAATATAGAACTATTAATTTGTTTGCCGTAATTAATTAATGAGATAATTATATATTGTTCGAGAGTTGGCTAGCTAGGTCCACCTCGACGAAATAAAAATGTGTCCAATCCACAAGAACCTTACATGTTTGCCATTAAATTTTCATGATTTTATAGGACCCATCATACAATATTTCCCTTCAATTTTTATTTTTTTTAAAACAAATATATCATGATCGTCGTCTAATTATGTATTTATTTAACCAACAAGATCAGATGGTTCGATGTAACCCTTGTCCTAAATATATATATGATGATATGTATTTGTTCGTACATGTGAGATCCATAATTTGTTAAGTGAGACTTATATTTCAGTATAAATATAACATATACATATGTGATGACTATATATGAAATTCGGCGAGGTTTCAATTATAGGAATATTTTTTCCCTCAACTTTGGTTCTCAAGATTATGTTCATGATATATGACTACCACCAATATTGATTAATGTTTTATGATTCTTTAATACGATTCTTGATTTTTCAATGGTTAGATGTGACACTTGATCCTCCGAAGTTGCAATGGAATACTGTAAAAAAATATTGATTATTCCCTTAAAATTAACATATATATATATATATATATATATATATATGAGACTTGATTCCCGCACCCTAGGGTGCGGGGAATCCGTGCACACCCATGCTCAAATCAACTCCGATTGACTTGAAATTTTTATAGTTGGATCGTATCAAAAATACGAATCCAACGATATATCATATGCTACAAATTTCAATCTCGATGTCCGAAATCGTGAAGATGGCCGGAAATAGGATTAAATGTGCAATTTCCGGTCATCTTAACGATTTCGGCCACCGAGATTGAAATTTGTGCCATATGATATATCGTTGGATTCGTATTTTTGAGACGATCTTACCATAAAAATTTCAAGTCAATCGGAGTTAATTTGAGTACGGGTGTGCACGGATTCCTCGCACCCTAGGGTGCGGGGATCAAGTCTCACACACACACACATATATATATATATATATATATATATATATATATATATATATAGTTTAGCGAAACATGTACAAGTGTCACCCAAAATCCAAAATTAAATTGGATCATGATACATGTAAAAATGAAATTACACGTTGGTTACAAAGTACATTTGAAATTACAAAATTATTTTAAATGTAATTTTGAAAGATTTTTTGAAATAAAATATAGGGATAATTTCGTAATTTCAAACGTACATATTTTGTAACCCAATTTATAAACTGTCATGATACATATAGCATTTTCTAAATTAAATTAAAGGGAATAAAGCAACAAATTGATACCTCAGATTTACATTTTTTTTTCTTTTTTTTTCCTTATTTTAAAACAAGGAACAAAGTCAAAGTGGTGAAGGTTTGACTTTTTTGCCTTCTAATAGGATAAAAGTCAGCCCCTATTTTATTTTATTTTAGCTCTTTGTTAAATAAAAAGTATTGTATATATAAAACTATAAAAGATCAAAAAGGGAAAGATGCATCGAACATTGTTTTCAAGAATCAAAAGAAAATCTTTTGAATTGATTCATATCATATTCATACCCACCAAAAAAAAAAAAAAACTATACAAAGAATAACATAAGAATGTATACCCCCGCCATTTTCTGCTAATTAAATATTCTTGTTTAGTAGTGGTAGTGCACATATAGGTAAGCGTACGTATATAGCAACCAATACAAATAAACATCAAATAGCTAGGGCTGATTTCATTTTTTATTACAATCCTCAAGATCACAAAATTAAGTATATGTGGTGCTTTATTTTTCTGTCCTCGTCAATTTTGGCCCCTAACTCATGCAAAATTGACTTTCGTTTCATTTCGTAGGTTGCCCCGAAGTCCAACACCAATATATATTGCAATTATAGCATCACTATAGGATGTTTGAATTCTATCAATTTTTATCTATATTGTATTATATTTATGAAGAAAAAAAAATCTTGTTAATTAAGAGTTAAAACAACACATAAATAATGTAGATTGTTGGATATGCGAGTTTCTAACTAAGACAAAACTATTAGGTTGAATATTTAACAATTTACACTCACAATTATATTTTTATCACTCTATTCAATTCACAAGAAAATGAGTCCGGATCCCAAATCCTACATACACATTCATGTATGTGTGAAAGATTACTTCCAATCCAAGTCGAAAAGTAGGTTCATTTCGGGTTACATATTAAGAATTTAATGTGTATAAATTTTATGGATTGATTTTGCTTAAATATCTTTAAATTAAGTGTATCTTAGTATTTATTTGCACGTAACCAACATGTATGATCGGCGTAATAATAAAATAATAATAATAATAATACAGATACGTTGAACCTTCTGACATGGCAATTTATTTAGAAGATATGCTTAGTACATAAGATCTCATTGTTTATATACAAATAATTGACCTCATCCTCATATATAATTATATATTGCTTTGAACATGGAAAACATTGTTTCAAAAAAAAAATATATATATATACTATTGCAAGCCCAACTAGTAAACAACACACAAACACATCCAAATGCATGAACATATAACCAAAATTGGCTCTATATTTTTATAGTATATATCAATACTCAATAAATATTTTATCTCAACTGCTACGAGAAAATACAGACTTAAATGGCGTCTCATCATCCCTCTAATTTAAAATTTATATTTATCGAGAAAAGGTAAATTCGAGGGATATCATTCATATGATTAAGCTTCCCTTCGACCTCAGATATTGGCTTTCTTGAAAAGTTGGCTTTATTTCTTACCTAGAAGGACCGCTTCTTTTATTTTTTTATTTTTTTAAAAAAAAACTCCTTGGATTTATTGTATTATTAATTACAAAAAGTATACTTGACTGGATTTCAAGAAAATTACTCACAGTTAGTTTAATAATTTTTAAAATTATACCTGAATATAATGCATTACACTTTTTATCAACCAGTGGACGTACAAGATATTTTTAAAAAAAAAACCCAAAAAAACATTTGTTACTCGTTCTTTATAAGAAGTCGATTAAATCTACCATTTATAGAGAATATGATAAAGACGATAATTAGCCCTTTAGTTAATTTAAGGTTGGTACTATGCCTCATATCCACCACGCAAAATGATGTAAATTTGATCACTTAAAAACACACACATCTCTCTCTCTCTCTCTCTCTCTCTCTCTCTCTCTATATATATATATATATTACACTATCATGAATATTTGCTTACCAATAGAATCAAATATTGAAATGGCACTATAGACTACTTCAAAAAAAAAAAAAGAAAAAGGGCACCATAGAGAAGAAAAGTCTAAGAATTAAATTTGATATTAATTATTAGAGGGGAAAGAGAAGAAATAAATTAAATGGTGTGGTATGGACGTATGGTCCCCAAAAACTCCGATTCCAAGGATTGAAGGATTTGGTGTTAAAAATGTGGGATTCTTTCGTGGTTTTGGAGGTTTTCAAATCATGATTCTTGCCGGGTATTGTGGGTCAGGTCGGCTCATAAAGAACATGGGTAGGGGCTCTATACTTCTACTTCTATTATTGCATTCTCGGCTCAATTTAATTTAATAAAAATATATATGTAAATTTAAGTGTCAAATTAAATCCTCATTTTTTAGTTTTGTTAGATGCAAAAATTACGGTGAGGCGGTTTTACAAGTCAATTTTGTGATACAGATCTTCTAATTGAATTATCCATGAGAAATATTGCATTTTATATTAAAATTATTATTTCATATTATAAATATGGACATGATTGACCTATGTATATACGAAAAAATATTCGTGAAACCGTTTCATAAGATCTATTCTTTCTTGTGTTGGTGATAATTGATATATGTCAAAATGGGTGGTGGATGGGGTAGACCCGCAACCTGTGATTAGGCGGGTTGAAAAATTACCATCACAACAATGTATGACCATGACATGTGGTAAAACACGATCTCGTATTTATTCAGTCTCGTTTGGGGCAATCAGAATCAATTAAATTGAGATTCAAACTCGATATTTCCAATCATACACCTTGGCGTTCAATGTCAAAATAGTGTCTGATTTTCTCTTTCAACCAAGCGCTATTTTCAGCACTATGTTGGAATAGAGCTACAGTGTTGCACCAAATTAGCAATAACATAAAGCCTTTTTTTTTTTCTTTTTTTTTAAAAAAAAAATTTTAAATTCTTTTCCTTTTATTTTTTGTTAGAATCTGTTCGGTGTTTTTTTTTAAAAAATAAAATTGTATCCTTAGATTATAATATATTTGTCGCAAATGTTAGTTATAGGATATTTTAATTTTAATTTTCAATAATCTGATTACATTATTTTAATAAATTTGTAATTTTTTTGAAATAATTGTTTATAGATAATTATATCACTTAAGTATTCTTTTATAATTTAATTAATAAAACTAAAAAAATAAACATATAAATTATTGTGTTTATAAATATTTTGTGGAATAAGTTAGTTTTTATAAATAAAATAATAGAGAATATTAAAAAAATATTTATTTTAGTGTAGAGTTTAGAGTTGATGGGTTGGAGATACGTTTTATATTTAGTGTAGAAATTACATTATATATAAGTTAATATTACACCAAAATAGCGTAATGGACGTTGGACATAACCTTAGTCCTTTGGTAGGCATATTTTAAATATGATCATAACTATTTTCGAAAATTATTATTGAACGAGAAACATCGTGTTTACCCTAGCTACTCTTTATTGTTTGTTAGGGCATATGCATGGGGTGGTTGTCTTTAGCATGCCACAATATTGTCCTTCATGCAGTGACGGATTCAAAAATTAGAGTTGAGGTGGACTTGAACTTAATCAATAAATTATATATTATAAAAAAATCATTACATTGTACTACTAAAAAAATAGATAAATTATGTTTTTGGTCTTATATGTTTGTCTTTAGGATTTTGATCTTTTATGTTATCATATTTCAATTTTAATCTGTTATCTTTGATTTTTTTTTTTGGCAACTTCATCTTTCATCCTACTTGACTCTAACATGGAAACAATGCAGTACCGGTATGATACTGGAGTGATAGTGCCACATTAGCACTTTCAATAAAAAAATACTAAAATTACGAAAAAAATTGCTTGACTAAAACTGAAATTTGATAACATAGAGAGTCAAAATCATAAAATGACAAATTTGCTGGGCCAAAATAAAATTTTCTACCCAAAAATGAAGTTGTGCGTGCACCAGATATTAAGAATATGAGCATGGCTTTCGATGTCAAAAGTAAGTTTTATTGGATTGAGTAAAACAACTTACATATGTAATGACATTTTTTTGAGTGGGTTATAGCCTAGGATTGGCTTAAGCTAGAACCGTCTTTGCCTTCATGAATTAGTTTGCATGTATAAATTAATACGTGATTATTATTTTTACCAATTTTTTTTTTAAAATAAACTTAAAGCAGTTTTGTTATCGAATAACAAGAAATTTATTTTCAAAGATTTAAAATTTCGTAACCCTGAAAATAGAATCGTAATATTAGCGACAAATTAAATACAATTGTAAGCACCTTTTTTTAAAAAAAAATATTTGTAAATACATAATATTGTTAAAATTGTTCGTTCATCAAACTGAAGTCCTTAATAAATCTGTAGGATTTAAGTTCCATAAAAAATTAATATACTACACAGTAAAGCACTCTATAATAATAATAATAATAATAATAATAATAATAATAATAATAATAACATAGTTTTAATAATCGAAGGGTGAAAACGAGAATTGAGCCAAGACTATACAACATTTGGGCCTGCTGTGTTTGAGTTCCAAAACTATACGGGCTAAAGATCAGACTTAAGCCGGTCCATGTTCAGTTCAAGCTAATGGACAAAACTTGGGCCTTGGGGCCACGTCGGCCCCCGCGAATCAACTTATTAATGGACTTTGCGGAGCTTGTGGCACGGCCATGGCCATTGAGATGATGCAGCTACAATAGCTGAGTCAGGATTTCTAGTTTACTCAATCTAAAACTTTAAGTTTTTCAATCATTTAATATTTTAAATTGAGCTATTCAGGCTAATACCATATTAATTCAAAATTTTTCAAAATTATATACAAAAATTTGAAAAAAGCCCGGGTGGCCATAAATGTGGCTCCGCCACTGTGCAGCTAACAGAAAAGATGGATATAAACTCCGGTGGCCTGGAATGAAGGCTCAACTCTTTAATTCTAGGACATAGCTTCATTTTTTTAAGTCGTACTCGTACGGTGTAATAATATTTTTGTCGCAAACACATAGGAAAAATTGTATTTTTGATCATGTAGTTTTGTTACTTTGCGAATTTAGTGTTGTTTTCATGTTTCAGTTTCAGTCCGCTATTTTTATTTTTTTTAGCAATTTTAGTCTTTTTTTCGATGTGACGCAGATGTGGCACCATTGAAATGCTAATGTGAGCTGACATGTATATTTTCACGTAAGCATTTTCAAAGAAAAAATATCGAAATTGCCAAAAAACCAAACATGCGGGACTAAAACTGAAATAAAAAAACGTAGAATACCAAAATTCGCAAAGTGACAAATATAAAAGACCAAAATTACAATTTTCTCCAAAAACATATATATAAATTTATCAAATTTTTGTAATAGAAAATAATTTCTCATAATAAGTTCAAATCTATCGAAAATCTAATGTCGGAATCTGTCCTCGACTCCTTGGGCTCAGCTGCCCTATATATTGCACCTTGCAAGGAATATGTCATAAATTATATCCATAATATATATTTTTTTTTTTAAAAGGTGTTACATTGAGTGATAAACTCAAGGGAAAGTGTTCTTTTTCTATCATGTCAGTCGAAAATTACTTATATAATAAACATGGATGTTAATATTGATTTTTGCAAAGAAACTTGCTTCTTGATTTCGTTTTAGATTAACATGAAACAATTTAAAAATTCATATCAACATCGACAACCGTCGTATGTATAAACAATTTACAAACTAGCCAAGCCCACAGGGCATAGGCGAGTTGGTAAGACCTGAGGTGACGTGGGAAGAAATTTTCTAGTGTTGCGGGTTCGTTCCTCGTGTGGAGCATATTCCTCATTGAAATATTTGGGGGTATGCTCTGGGGGTTGGATCATGTTGTTCTCTCCCTTAAGTCCCTGCCTACTCGTCCACATCCCTCGATTTAACCCCCGCATGAGCCAATGGGCCTCTGACTCATGTGGATGGAGTCCCCTTCGGGGTCAACCTTTTAGAAAAAATTTACAAACTAGCCAAACAATTTAAAAATTCATATCAACATCGACGACCGTCGTATGTAGGGCTGGGGAAAATACCGAATGCCGAAAATACCGTCATACCGTACCGAAAAATTTACCGAATATATCGAAAAATCGGTATACCGAAAATTTCGGTACGGTAAATTTTCGGTATCGGTATATAAAATTTTTTATTTCGGTACACCGAATTTTTTTTTTAAATTTTTCACGGTATACCGAAATTTTTCGGTATACCGATTTTTTTTTAATTTCCGGCACGGTATCCGGTATAAAATATCTCCATACCGAAAATTCGGTATACCGAATTATGGTACCGATATGAAGAAACGATATGGTATACGGTACCGTAGTTCGGTATGGTATACCGTACCGTACCCAACCCTAGTCGTATGTATAAAAAATTTACAAACTAGCTAAATTTCGGCCAAAAAATTAAGAAAAATGAAAAAAAAAAACGAGTTACGATGTAAAAAATATAATTTCATTATCAACAAAATCAAAATAAAAAAAAGGCAAAGTACAAGAGTACAAGATTAAAACATAATGTTTTCTTATAATAATATATATAAGTATCTATAACTATATATTAAGGGAGGGAGGCGACCGACCAAATTGGTATTATTGGTATGATTTTTGGGTTTTTTCCCCTTCAATTCACTATTTCTTTTTTCTTTTTCTTTTCCTTCTCCTTTTCTATGTATAACTTCAAAATTTTCAAATACTTCATGTTTACATTATGTTTGTTGGATCAGTAAAAATTGAAATCGGAATTGTAATTTAAATTCATGGATGTAGAATTCTATTTTGGTGTTTGGCATGAAAATTTTAAAATGTGATTTTGGGTTGACAATTAGAAACAATATTATTTAATATAAAAAAATGTGAAAACTTATATTTTTACTCGATTTTTACATAAATTATCAAAATATTATATACCACTATGTGCATTATAAAAGATAATTTTAGGAATATCATATTTAATTAAGTTTTAAAAAATAATATAAAATTTATGATTTATGTATACATAATTAAGATTAAAAAATGATTTTTATGTTATCTATAGTTGAAATCCCATTAAATCTCTTTAATTTGGCGAATATTTTATTTAGTTAAATCAAATCCCATCAAATTCTATTAAATATCAATCCCGTTCTGAAATCTCATATTTTCAAACACTTAAAGTTTCTGCAACGAATACACCCCGTTTAAATTGAATTTTCTTATTATCAATCCCGGCAAATCCCATTTTTACTCTCATTTCAAACACACTCTTGATCTTTTTTTAACAAAAAAAATTAAATTAATGTCGAGAATTTTATTTATTCAAAGAAACGGACTGTATAAACACAATGCGCATATATGAAAAAATAGATTATACAAACACACAAATAACATGATACTAATATAGATAATGTTTATCATATACTAATTGGCAACACACAAGCATACTCTATACTAGTCGCGTGCACACGCGTTGTTTGCGTGATTAAAATATGAATATTATTTATTTTATATATATAGTACTTTTTTGTTTCAAATCAATGTAAATTTTAAAATAAGACGAAGGCACGAAAATGAAGAAAATCATGGACAAATGAAGTTTAAAATAGAGATAAAAATTTTATTCCCCCTTTTTTAAGAGTATTTTAGAAATTTCGTCTTTAATTTTACCAAATTAATTTTAATTCGGTTACTAAGTGGTGCTTTTTTTTAATAATAATAATAATAATATAATAATAATAATAATAATAATAATAATAATAAATAAAAAAATATATATAATGAATATTTGTATATAATTTTTATGCATATACAATTAATTTATTTTGAGTGATATAAATTTATAAATATATATTTTATGTTAAACATTAAATAGTTTGTATTATTTCGATAGCTAGTTTTTTAAATAATTAAAGAGATAAGTATATCATATAGAGAAAATGCGGAGATTCTAAGTGTCGGTCTGCCAGCATCAATGGTTTCGGACCCATTTGCAAAGGCCCGAGGACCGTTGGATTGCCTTTCGGACAGTGCCTCAAATGGCAGCGTAGACTCTCCCGAGAAAATGAAGTGGAGTTAGACGTGAAAGAAGTCTAAGGGATATGGAATTTGAGAAATGCTTCACCAACATATCATTAGATGTTCAACTTTAACTTGGGTCTCCAAGTACACGTCCTGTTCTAGTACAATCATGATTTTGTTATCTATTTTTGTTTCATAAATTTTGTAATTAAATTTTAAATAATAAGATTAGTTAAAAAAATAAAATAAAATAAATCAAAGTATCTATTTTGTACGACCCTAATTTTTAAATATTGTTTTGGTCGTAGGAATCATGGCACGTGTCGGACTGAGGCAAGCGTGTGCCACATCAACTCACGGATTAGGCGAACCATTCATAAGTCGTGTTCGCTATCAAACTAATCCATGATTACCTAATGCCAATCGCGTGCCTTCTCGTGGGAATTAAAAACAATATTTTCCGAAAACAATATATATATATTTTTACAATAATATCCTCTTTGTTTGGATTCATTATTTTAAAATATAAAAACTTCTTCAGTCACGTACAACTCATAAATTTCTAACATATAACTTCTCAAAAAACTATTATATAATACATACATGAATTTTAACCATCTCCCGTGTGTATATAGAAAAAGCATCAAATGTATTCCGATTCATACATAATTTTTTTTATAAAGCTATCAAAACTAATTATAAAACACTAATTATCTAAACCATCAAATGTGAACTTTCAAAATGAATTACAAGTAAAGTGGCACATGAATAATTTCAAATACCATGAATAAATAAACTTGCCCATAAAACATATAATTCTAATATAAAGTCTAAAATTTTCAGTAGGAATTAATTCCACAAATTTGTATGATATTTTTTTAATTCTATTACTTAACTATATATATAAACGGAAACCAAAATTACAATTTAAAATAATAGGTGCTGATATATACAAAATTGACTAACCTAAGATTATGAATATAAATACACTTGCTGAGCTATATGTCTTCAAACCACAAACAAAAAAAAAATGGTCGACGTTTCATCTAATTTCTCCGGTTTCGGATGGCCGTGGGAGAATCCCATCGCCAGCCATGATAACTATGTTTCCGGGGAAAAATCTTCGGACCATAACTCAGACTCCATCGATCTCCAATGTTCTCCGGCAGGACAGGATCACATGATCAGTGGAGAATTTTCGAAATTTCGTAAAGTGGGCGACACGAATAAGATCTTCAAGAAGCTGAATCATAATGCCAGTGAAAGGGATCGCCGGAAAAAGATGAACACCATGTATTCTACTCTCCGAGAGATGCTCCCGCCCGAAGATCAGTCCGTAAGGCTTTTATTATGTATATATGCACGTTTAAATAGTGTTTCGTAGAGTTTCTAAAAAATACTTTTCAATTTTTTTTTAACAAAATTTTGAAATTTGTTTAGTTAGTGTTTGAGAGATCTTGTAGGAAGCACTTCTCAGCTTTTTCTTAATAAAATTTTGAAATATGTTTAAAAAACACTTGTCAGCTTTTTTTTAACAAAAATTTTGAAATTTTTTTTTATTAGTATCTTTGAGACTTAGAAAAATTTTAAATGTATGTATACAGAGAAAACTGAGTATTCCTGCTACAATTTCAAGAGTGCTGAAATACATCCCGGAGATTCAGAAAGAAATGGGGACACTGATTCAAAAAAAAGAGAGCCTCATGTCAAAGAAAGTGAGTAAGAGGAGGGTATTTCAAGAAGATTCAACCATTGATTTTAGGAAGCAAAGATCAAGGCCGAAACCGACACGTAACACTTCAGCCTTGTCCGCAACACGAATAAGCGATCAAGAAATAGTTCTTCAGATTTCGATGGCTAAATTCGAAAAGGGTTCATTTTCTGATGCTCTGTGGTGTTTGGAGAAAGAAGGGTTTCTTGTACTAAGTACATCATGTTTTCAGTCTTCTGGTGGGAGGGTTTTCCACAATGCACATATTCAGGTAGTCTAATTAATAATTATATCTTAGATATATAATATCATTTCATTTATTTATTGCATTGCTTTTTTAAGCATATTCGTGTCTGGATCAGGTTGTGGCCGTACGGTTGATTAATTAGTTGCTGTTTCAAATAATTTTTTTTTTTAAAAATCATTTAAATACTTTAATGTTGTTATCTATCTATCAGATAAGAAAATGAAATAACATGATCATATGATTCATAACTCTTGTTCACTATTTTTTCGAAAGAAGATTTCCTGATGCTTTGTTTGAACTTAGCAGGGACTATCAGGATCTCAGATCATGGACGTTTCGGTTTTGAAGGAAAAGGTTTGGGCGTTTTACGACAAGGACGAAGAATTTGGATTAAATTGTAATTAGTTCGATTGTATCCAATTATGGACAGTTTTTGGTCATATGAATCAGATCAACTCGAATCAACAATTAACTAACTGTTTTTATTCCCTATGTATATGATTTATTTTGTGTGCCACAAAAGTCAAGATCAGAAATGACAAATTGGCTAATTCAAACTCAATGTGTAGGTGCGTCAATCACTAAACATTATTAATTAGAGCAAACTAATCACTGCATTAAATAAATTTGACTCTGGAATATCTTTAATATATCATGAAGTAATTGAACATGATATATAAAAATTATTGTTGTTGTTATATCTTGTTAAGTTTTGCAAGGATGAAAACAGTAGCAGAAGTGACCAAAGGTATGAAAACTTGGTTAGGAATAAGGTTTGGAATCAAACGTTGCTTAACGAATAGGGTGGCGGCGGGGACTCCGAATATGTAGAATAACAAATCTTTTGCCCCAATATTTGTCACCCCTGTGTCAAGAATCACTTCTTCTAGAATTTTCTGAAATTCTTCCTTTTTCAGCAATTTTCCTTTGCCTTGGTGATGTTTCTGAAATCACAATATATAATAATAATTAAATTCTTTGCACAATTATCTATGAAAATAATTTACTTCTTTTGTAGAAACTTGGGCAACCCTTTGAGCTGGTCGTTTCATAGTTAGGTCATCTGTTAATATATCTATGTTCCAATTATTTCAATTTTGAACGTGAAAGGGTGTACGTGTTGATGTATTAATTGTATCTCATA
This sequence comes from Henckelia pumila, assembly GCF_033568475.1. Taxonomy (NCBI): domain Eukaryota; kingdom Viridiplantae; phylum Streptophyta; class Magnoliopsida; order Lamiales; family Gesneriaceae; genus Henckelia; species Henckelia pumila. The sequence goes on along the minus strand of NW_027331857.1, from coordinate 4,664,200 downwards.
TCGGTATGAGTAGACATTAGCAAGTGACCCAATTATAAGACGGATAACTCAATTAGACTTGAACCTAACTGGAACTTGGGGAATTAACGGGTGACCCACCAATAATTTCTTACTTTGTATGCGTGATCAAGGGTGGAAGTCTTTGGCACCCGAAATTGCGTGCTACCAATCATTTTATTAATTTCTCTGGCAAACAAAGAAAAAACAAATTATCTCATACATTGAATATTTTATAATATAATAGCAATTGATCATTTTTTTAAAAAAAAATGAAAAAAAATGGAATTAATACTCGACAGTTTGGCACACGGCATGGTAGAAATCAGGAGAGCTCCAATTCTCAGTATTGACAAAGAACTTGTCGTAGCACTGTTGTATCACACCTCCAATTTCATTGTTTTTTGCATCATCATTTCCTACAAGTCAAATAATTAATCAAAACAATTTAACATTATTTATATTTCATCAGAAAAATTTTTGAATCCATCGTTGAACTACCTCGATCACACTCACTTATTTTTTAGAGGTTAAAAACACTATCTAAATACTGTACATGCGGTGTACCTTTTATCTTGAGATTTTGGCTCATCGCAGCAAAATTATCAACTTGGAAGTTAAAGACAAAACACGATCTATTTAAGTTGCAAGATGCAATGCGAACATAAAACGAATGTTTGTACATTTATTATCTTTAGATTTAAGCAAGGAATTACTTGTTTCATGGTCGGTCGAAAAGCAACAACAAAAGCATATACAAATCGATTATCTTTAAGTTGAAGGCGCGGTTATCGACCAAAATGTAATATCGAAGCTATGAGGTATTAAGATTATTATTATTTTTAATTTTTTTATAAATCAACCAAAAAGGAATATAAAATGAGTATTTTTTTTTTTTTATATTGGATCCATTTATCATTTTTGGACCTGCAGATTCGGTCATTTTATGGACGGATCCGGCCCAAATTCCAGCTGGACCGGTTAGATTAGATAGTAACTTAATATAGTTTCTTACGTGATTGAGTAGATAAATAATTAGAAATTTTAATTCCTATTTTATTTCTTTTCTATAAATTAATCAAGCTTCTTGTGAAAATAAAGAATGTGATTATTATAATTTGAAGGAAAAAACGAGTTTAAAGAGTATTTTCGAGTGTCTACAAGTTAAAAGTCTTAGAAATTAATGAATAGAAGAGAAAGATTGCGGGCAACATAAATCTAATATTGTTTCAGATACGGCGACTGTCATCACTTCTTTTCAACGTGTTTTTATATTTCACACACATCATGAGAAAATTCTCAGGGATCATCGATCTATTTTATAATTGTTAGGAATCAATCCGAAATTTGGTTATCGAGAATTCACCAGGCAAACGAAACACACAGATAAGAACAATAATCCCATAAAGCAGATAAAACCAATGCACACAGATCAATCAACCAATTCACGCAAAAACAATTTAAACAACACAAGTATTTACGTGGTTTGGCAAATACTTGCCTACGTCCACGGGAGAGTAACACACACTTTTATTAATCACCAACAGAACAATCCAAGCTCAAGAACAGAGCTTATTACAGAGATGGACAACGAAAAACTCTCAAGTTAGATACAGACTCAATTCAAGCTTTTGATACTTGAATTCTTTCCGTCACAATCTTCGTTTAGTTTTCTCCTCCGAAATCTCTCCTTCTTCTCTCTCAATACATTCTGAAGAATTTTATTTTCTGTTATTCTCGTTGCGGCCAGCTTCCATCTGCTTATATAGAGAATTAGACCGACTTTCATCTTGGGCTTTAGGTCAACAGTAACTTATGACCCAATTATAAAGTCAACATGGTCCAGCCCGATAAGTCTTCATTCATCAGTTTGATCTACCCTTGTATTTCAATCTTCATCGATTTGCCTGCAAGCGTATAGCTTCTTGGACACTTCATCTGACTTCTAACCAAGTCACAATACTCGAGCAATCTATCTGCATGAACTCATCCGAAGACTCGTCTGACCATCACATCGATCTGATCCCAGTATACGATCTGGTCATGAACTCATCTGATCACCGAGCTTATCTGATCTGTACTATCCGATCCGATCTCTTCTCTATTCCCATTCAATCTGATAGAAGCATACTTCAACAATCTCCACCTTGATTCTTTCAGAAGGAATGCTGCTCTCCATCCTAGCCGCCTTGGCTAATTTCCAATCACCGCATTAACTAAGTCCAAACATTTCTTGAACTTAGCATACGACAGTGACTTAGTCATAGCATCTGCAGGGTTTTCTTCTTATGTTATCTTCACAAGAATCACATCTCTTTTTTCAATTATATCTCTCACGAAATGCATTTTCACGTCTATGTGTTTCGATTGTTCATGATAGACTTGGTGTTTCGTCAAGTGTATTGTACTTTGATTGTCACAGTGTACTACAACTTGATCTTGTTTTACACCCAACTTCGTTATCATCCCTTTTAACCACAATCCCTCCTTTATGGCCTCAGTCACAACTATGAATTCTGTCTCAGTGGTAGAAAGAGCAACCACTGACTGTAAATTAGACTTCCAGGTGATCGCTGTGCCATAAAAGGTGAACACATAACCAGTCAACGACTTTCTCGTGTCTAAGTTCCCAGCAAAATCTGAATCCACATATCTTACTACCGGATCAATCCCATCTTGCTGTTTCTTAAACTTCAATCCCAGCCCAGTTGTGTTTATGAGATATCGGAGAATCCACTTCAAAGCTTCCCAATGATATGTTCCCGGATTAGCCATAAATCTTGACACTACACTGATTGCGTATGCCAGATCAGGTCTACTACACACCATTCCATAAATGAGACTCCCCACTCCACTAGCATATGGAATACCAGCCATCTTCATCTTGTCTTCCTCACTTTCAGGTGACTGATTCGCAGATAGCTTCAAATGATATCCCAGATGGGTCAAGACAGATTTTGCATGATTCATATTATACCGCAGAACAATCTTCTTCAAATAGTTCTTCCGACTCAGATGAATCTCCTGTCTTTTTCTGTTTCTCACTATGTCCATGCCCAGAATTCTCTTCGCTTCACCCAGATCTTTCATCTCAAACTCTGTGTTGAGCTGTTGTTTCAAGGATGATATCTCTGTCCTACTTTTACTTGCGATCAATATATCATCAACGTAAATCAGTAGGTACAAGATAACCTTCCCATCATCCTTTTTCAGATAGACACATCTGTCATATTGGCTTCTCACAAAACCAATATAAATCATGAACTCATCAAACCTCTTGTTCCACTGCCTAGGACTCTGCTTTAGCCCATACAATGATTTTCTCAGTAAACAGACTTTGTTTTGGGTTTTCTGATGTATGAAGCCCTTTGGTTGTTCCATATAAATGGTTTCTTCCAGGTCACCGTGTAGAAACGCAGTTTTCACATCCATTTGCTCAAGCTCCAAGTTGAGCTGGTTCACCAGTGCTAACATAATCCGGATGGAACAATGTTTGACCACTGGAGAATAGACCTCATTAAAATCTATCCCTTCTACTTGACCAAAACCCTTTGCAACCAATCTTGCTTTATACTTGATCTGATCTGTACCAGGATTTCCTTCCTTCTGTTTATAGATCCACTTGCATCCCAATGTCTTCTGATGCTTCGGTCTGTTTACTAGCTTCCAGGTTTGATTCTTCTCAAGTGAGTTCATATCTTCATTCATAGCTTCAATCCACTTGTTTTTCTGTTTACTCTCAATAGCTTCATCATAAGTATTTGGCTCTGAATACTCCACCTCCTCAGCTACTGTCAGTGCATACCAAGCCAGATCAGCTTCACCAAACCTTTTAGGAGCTCTGATCTCCCTTCTGGTTCTGTCCCTTGCAAGATTATAAGTTCTTAAGTCCTCTTTTGGATCACTCGCTGTCATATCATCATCTTGCATCTTATCTGCCTCTTCATCTGGCACAGAAGACTCCACCTCAATCGGTAGTTTATCATTCACACTGATCTGAATGTCCTTTCCATCTGTATTCATTTTATATCCCAGTTTGGATTCATCAAACTTCACATCCCTGGTGTTGAAGCACTTTGGACCTCTTGACTCCAGGTTCCAAACCTTATAACCCTTCACACCATCCGAATACCCAATGAATATACATCTGACTGCCCTTGCTTTTAACTTGTCCTGTTTCAGATGAGCATATGCTAGGCATCCGAATACCCTCAAGTTTGAGTAGTCTGCTGGTGTTCCACTTCACTTTTCCATTGATGTCTTGAAACCAATCGCACTGGATGGACACCTATTGACCAAGTAGCACGCAGTAGATAACGCTTCCCCCCAAAAGGACTTAGGTAGAGAAGCATTGATCAACATACATCTGACCCTTTCTAGAAGAGTTCTGTTCATTCTCTCTGCCAGACCATTTTGTTGTGGCGTTCCTGCCAATATTCTGTGTCTGGTAATGTCTTTCTCCTTGCATAGCTTGACAAACTTATCTGATAAGTATTCCAGCCCATTATCTGTTCTCTGTTTCACTCTTCGATCACTCTTGTTCTCAACTGCCAGCAGCCATTCTCTGAACTTGTCATAAGCTTCATACTTAGTCTTTAAGATGAATATCCATACTCTCCTTGAGTAATCATCTATCAAAGACATGAAGTATCTACCTCCACCATGAGTTTCTGTCCGAGAAGGACCCCATAGATCTGAATGAATGTAGGCCAATGGTTGCTCAGTTGTGTGACTTCCTTGACCAAACGATACTCTTTTTGATTTTCCAAGAGCACAACTATCACATAACTCCAGTGATTCAATCTTATCTCCACCTAACAGACCCTGTTTAGATAGCTCATGTAATCCCTTCTTACTTACATGTCCAAGCCTCAGATGCCATAGCTTGGTTCTGTCTTGCTGTTCCTGAATAACTGTTGTACTTCCAATAATCGTATCACCTTGTAGTACATACAGGAGGTTCCTCTTGACAGCCTTCATCACAATCAGAGATCCTTTAGACACTGAGATACTGCCTGCTCCTGATTTGAATGAATATCCCTGAGCATCAAGCGTTCCCAATGATATCAAGTTTCTCTTCAACTCGGGCACATACCTCACCTTGGTGAGTACTCTGTCGATCCCATCATGCATCCTTATTCTGATATTTCCAGAGCCCTTTATCCTGCATGATTGATTATTCCCCAACAGTACCATGCCCTGATCTGATTCCTCCAATTTTTCAAACCAAGATCTTATAGGACACATGTGAAAGGAGCATCCTGAATCCAATATCCATTCGTGGTTCTGATCACCTTTAGAAACCACCAATACTTCTCCTGAGTCATATCCATCTGTAGCTACGGCCAGAGTACCATCATCCTTGGGTTTTTCAAGTTTCTTCCCTTTCCTTTCCGGACAATCTCTTCGCAGATGTCCAACCTTCTGACAAGCATAACACTTCATATTACCCAAATTTCTGTTCTAGTATCTTCCTTGACTCTTCGATCTGGAATTTGGCCTGTATTTCCCACTGGATGTCCTCTTATCACTTCTGCCCCTCGCCGTAAGACATTCTCCATGTGATTCAGTGTTTGTGTTCGATTTTCTCTGAAGTTCCTTGGATTGAATAGCAGACATAACTTTTTCCAATGTTATCGTCTGTTCTCTTCTATATAGCAAAGCATCCCTGAAATTTTCATATGCTTTAGGAAGAACATTTAGAAGTATCAAAGCTCGATCTTCATCTTCAATCTTTACTTCAATATTCTCCAAGTCATCCAATATCTTGGTGAATTCTTCGATCTGGTCTTCAAGGTTCTTCTCATCCTTAATCACAAAGGAATACAATCTCTGTTTCATGTACAGACGATTAGCCAGGGATTTCGTCATGTATAACTTTTCGAGTTTGAGCCACACCGCCGCTGCAGATTCTTCTTTGGCCACCTCCAGAAGAGGTCTATCTCCCAGACAGAGAATAATTGCACTGTGTGCTTTCTCGAGCAATTCATCATTGTTCTTTATCTCATCGGACATCTCCTCCTTCTTCTTAAGAGCCTCCACCAATCCTTGTTGTATCAGGATTGCACGCATCTTAATCCTCCAGAGTGAAAAATCGTTCTTGCCCGTAAACTTCTCAATATCAAACTTCATTGATCCCACCATCTTTGCTTGGTTTCCCACAGACGACGCCACTTGTTAGGAATCAATCCGAAATTTGGTTATCGAGAATTCACCAGGCAAACGAAACACACAGATAAGAACAATAATCCCAGAAAGCAGATAAAACCAATGCACACAGATCAATCAACCAACTCACGCAAAAATAATTTAAACAACACAAGTATTTACGTGGTTCGGCAAAGACTTGCCTACTCCCGTGGAGAGCAACACACACTTTTATTAATCACCAACAGAACAATTCAAGCTCAAGAACAGAGCTTATTACAGAGATGGACAACGAAAAACTCTCAAGCTAGATACAGACTCAATTCAAGCTTTTGATACTTGAATTCTTCCCGTCACAATCTTCGCTTAGTTTTCTCCTTCGAAATCTCTCCTTCTTCTCTCTCAATATATTTTGAAGAATTTTATTTTCTGTTATTCTCGTTGCGGCCAGCTTCCATCTGCTTATATAGAGAATTAGACCGACTTTCATCTTGGGCTTTAGGTCAACAGTAACTTATGACCCAATTATAAAGTCAACATGGTCCAACCCGATAAGTCTTCATTCATCAGTTTGATCTGCCCTTGTATTTCGATCTGCATCGATCTGCCTGCAAGCGTATAGCTTCCTGGACACTTCATCTGACTTCTAACCAAGTCACAATACTCGAGCAATCTATCTGCATGAACTCGTCCGAAGACTCTTCTGACCATCACATCAATCTGATCCCAGTATACGATCTGGCCATGAACTCATCTGATCACCGAGCTCATCTGATCTGTACTATCCGATCCGATCTCTTCTCTATTCCCATTCAATCTGATAGAAGCATACTTCAACAATAATTGTTCTTAATCAAGCCCACTTAAAATTTTAGAATTCTTATGTGATGATGTTCTGAAAAGATGATGCATATACATTATTAATACGAGTCGTACTTATCATATCTTTTAAGCTCTCCTGAGCCACATATAATGCTATACCTGAACGTACAATCTTGGAGTCCCTCTTATTAAGGTATATGATCGCTTCATTCATGTTTTTCTTCGTCTAAAAGCCTGCCAAAACCGTTTTTAGTCTGCGCAACCTCTTGATATCGACGATCTCTCCTCTTTGTCGGCGCAACCTATCGATTTCATCAACGAAATAATAATTAAAAGCAATGCATAATTAAGGAGTACTACAATAGTTCCAATTTGTATGCTCAAAATAATAATAATAAATTTCAATTAGTCCGTGGAAACAAATACAAAGCGACAACGAGTTGCAGTTACTCTGGAGACTCTTGTCACAACATGCCATGTACAATATGGAATGGGGAGGCAAGTTCATGCATTTGAGTTTCTTCTAATTCTTTTCCTTTTTTAAAAAATCTTCAAATGCACATTTTTTTTGGGATACCTTCAAATGCAACATTTATAAGACCCCGAAAATATTAAGTTATTAATTACAAAATTAGAGATTTAATTTCGAATTTTGAAAAATATTAGTTAAAAAAATTATAAAAATTAGAGATTTAATTTCTGAGTTGAGCCCGGGGTCGCCACAACTTTTGATCACTAGTAGAGCATCCCTTTATAGGGATATTTTGAAGAATAAAAAATGATGTTGGTCGATCCAGTCGATCGAGTTGCCAAGTAACTTGGAAAACTTAATTATTATTTTATATATATATATATATATATATATATATATATATCCAACAAAGTTTCGAAAAAACAAAGGGCGCAGCCTCTACCATGCATCTGACAGCGACTGAAAACGACCACCGATATTTTATTTTTTCATTTAATTTGAAACCGTATGAATTATAATCTCTGTCGACCAAAAAATTTAAAAATAAAAATATTTAATATTACGAACGCACACCACCAATTATGAATCTCCCATTCAAAATATAATGTTTAGGTGAACTAGCTACGTTAATTTACGATGTAGGAATTAACCGAACAATGAAAGGACCTTAATTATAATTCTTCGCCATAACATCATGTTGGTTGTTAGCGATATATAATTATTATGATATATTATTTGATTTTTATAAGTTTATATCATATTATTAGTATTATGAAGAACTGATAACAGATGTTACTTTTAATTGTATATACAAATTAAATGATGGAAATTTCAATTATTTAAACGAAAATGATTTATTTTTCTGAAATGTGAAAGTGAACGATGGTAGAAGATGTACACACGCACTGCCATCCGAATGATTAAGACAATCCACTAGCCCCATCAAAATGTACCAATATTTAGGTGCATTTAACCTGCCGGGACTTGCAACTTTTCATCCTTTTCAAATACCAAGAAAATTAATTCAAAATCAGCATATATATATATATATATATATATTATTCCCAAATATATAATAATATAACGAACCTAGAACGGATGTATTTAAAGATATTATAGACATATACACATCTACGCGCGCATATGATTTTTAAGATCTTACGAAAGGTAAGAATAGAAATTGAAGTGGGTAATAAGTTATTAATAATGTACATTCATATATCGATTATAACAAATTAAATTATTTAAGTAAATGTCATTGTCTCGAAAACTTTCAATTAACATTTATTAGAGATTGAGAATTAATCTATCACATCTATATCTCTATTGCAAGACAAATCAACACGAAGCCATTTGAAGAACGGGATGGAATATGACTTTAATGTTGACAAAAGCAAAAACAAAATCTTCTGCTTTAGAGAAATGTCGTCACGGCCAGTCAAATGCCTGTATTTCAGAAAATGGTGTGTTGTAACACAAATTTAATGTTGAAAATGTTACATGTACGAGTGATACATATTAAGTTATATATTCACTTTAAAATTACTAAATTCTAGTTGCTAAATTATCATTTCAAAAACTTCCATTTTCTCCTCAATTATACATGTCTGTTTCTTTTCTCACATACATTATATAAGAAAACTCATTAGTCAATTATACAAACAACAATTCAATTTTACTCTTCTCTAATGAGTTCTTATATAAATGGTTTGTTTTCTTTCTAATAGTTAGTTATTTACAAAACTACAAATTAAACGGGGGTATATTATAAAAAAAATAAAATAAAACCCATACATAGTTGGGACAACTTTCTTACGAGTCAACTGTATCATATGCGATTCGATCTAACTCATGAAAAGTGTTGCTTTTTACGCTCAAAGTATTAATAATTTTTCACTGAAAAAGTATACTTTTTTAGTAGTTATCCTATAAAGAAATATTGAGTAATATATATTGTTTTCAGTGAAAATATCATTTTTTCATATTAAAAGTGGTACTTTTTAATGCAGATGTATCATGAATTGAAGGGAAAATTGCAAATTTAGTCCTGTATGTTTGTCACTTTGCGATTTTGGTCCTTTATGTTTTCACATTTCAGTTTTAGTCCTGTATGTTTCGATTTTTGGCAATTTCGGTCCTTTTTCTTCGAAAATGCTGACGTGGCACTGTACACGTCAGCTCCACATCAGCATTGAATTTGTGCCACGTCAGCGCCACATCGGAAAAAGGACTAAAATTGCCAAAAAAATAAAGATAGCGGACTAAAACTGCAATCTGAAAATATAAAGGACCAAAATCGCAAAGTGACAAACATACAGGACCAAAAAAGCAATTTTCCCTGAATTGAATGGTGTCACGTATCTACCATTACGCGGGATACCTACTCTCGGAATAAACGACAAATGGAAATGCTGTTTTGAACCCGTTTGGATTTTGTAGACATTTTTTAAAATAAGTGCTTTTAAAAGCTATAATTTTTTGCTTTTAAAAAAGCTCTAATTTTGACTTTAAAAAGTGCTTATTTAAGCACTTTTTTGGTCAACCAAACACCTTATTAACTGAAAAGCACTTAAAAAAGTGTTTTTTTGGCCTAACTTTTGAAACCAAACGGGGCCGTTATCTATGTAATTGGGGTGGAATTAAAGAGTGTAGAAGAGAAAAAAATTATATTATGAAAAACAGTCGAGCTTCAAAAAGTTAGAATCATGTGATGTGAAATATTGTTACTGGTCGAAATCATCAAATGGATTGACTCTCAAGCAAAAGAAGACAGAAGTGGAAAGATCAAGTCTACAAACTTCGATCTGTATATATAAAATGTCTTCTGCAAATATATCTTCCCCATATTCTACAATATTTATTACTAGCTATTTTCCAATATCCAAAATTTTAATCAAAGAATATTGAGAAAACGCAACTCTATGACTATAGCAAGCAGTACTGGAACGATGAAATTCGAATTGACTGTCAAAATTTTAAAATTTACTACGCTTCCATCGAAATTCTTGATAGATGCAATAATTAATCTTTATTTCAATTATTAGAAAACTCGACGTATCACCGGCGTCTATACATATATATATCAGAAGTCTAGACAAAAGAGAAGACGTAATTAATTAAACATCTAATTAAATCCTTGACCAATACATGAAATTATTGCAAGATAACTAAGATGTCACATGAAAGCTAAAAATAAGGTCTCATTTTACGTACATGCGTTGACATTGACATGTATAAATATCTAAAACCAAGTTCTGGGTAACATGTTATCGATACAATTACCCTCAATATAATTAACTCGAGCAGTAACCAATTAACGAAATAGTGCCTCGCGCTAAATAACAATCTTAACCAAGAAATTACCTTTTACTCAAGTGAAGGAAAAAATCAATAATCGTTTTTTTAGAAAATGCAAACACTTCCTTATACGTATTTAGATAGTGAAATCTACATATAAGAACATCAATCACCACTTATTCAAAGAACAACACATACAAGTACCCCGTAAAAGCTAAAATGGTCACTTAACATTGATATCGGATATTAAGACAGTGTTTGAGAGAACTTGTAGGAAATATTTCTCTGCTTTTTCTTAACAGCGTTTTCAAAATTTTCAAATTTTTGTTCAGTAAAATAGTGATTGGAGAGCTTCTAAAAAACATTTCTCAGCTTTCCTTAACAAAATTTCACAAAATTTCAAAATTTTATTAAGAAAAAGCTTCGAAGTGCTTCTTAAAAACTAGCTCTCCCAAACACTACCTAAATCATGATTTAAAAACTAAAGCTATCAAAAAGTATATATCAATATTAGACATTAATTATCTCATATTAACCAAGAGTTATAAATATAACATCAACATTTCTTCAAATTAAGTACGAGTGCTTCACATATATATATGTTTTCCATCGTCAAGTAAATTTTAATGGGGAATGCCGGAATGATGTACTATATTAGATATTATTAAAGAAAAAATTTTAATTGTGTTTCACATTATATATGTTGCCTTTGTACTCTAGCAAATACAATGTATATTCACAATTGGCAGTCAATATCAGCCTAGTTGCATGAACAATAATATCTGTGAACACCGATCGAGTTACAGTATGATTTAATGTGTGTAAAAAAATATTTATAATAAGAAAAGTAAAGGAAAGTTCTGTATAACAGATTGAAATTAATATCTTATAAGTAAATGACAAGATCAACCAGAAGCACTTACAACATATACATAATCATAAGATATATGGTATACAATATGTTTTCTTCTTGATTAATAATTTTCCATATAAGTAAAAATATTTAAGGTTGATCAAATATATCAGGAAAAATGTGGTGTCCGTGTGCATCAATAAATTTTCGACTGAATTTTAAAAAAAAAAATTCAACTGAAAACTATAGCCACTTAATTAATATTCTCCTTCCACAAAAATTTGTAGAAGCAAAAATAGAAGTACGTCGATGGGAAAAATATCTTTATCTCGACCAATTTATAAGCTAAAGCAAGAAGATTTAACTAATTCAATCCAACATATATATATTTTAGTTACTAGCCTATGACATTAATTAATCTTATAAGCAAAAACTCAAATTAATTAATTAAAATTGAAGGGTTTTTTTTATTTATTATTAAGAATCAAAAGCTAGTACTACTACAAGTTTAGGACATTTCCCAAACCAAGATAAAAATCGAGAAATAAATAACAATTTATCATAAACAAGAAACGTTACGTACCAAATTAAGCAGACCTAGTTTACATGGAATCTAGCCTCTTGAAAACATCAAAATGTGAAGCTTCTGGAACCAAGTTTGAATCCACGAGCCCTTGAAAGTCTTCAACCATTTGTGGAGAATAAATTTCACTAGCGAATGACCCGAAAGACGATGGATCCGGGTCATGGGGTAGGCCACCAAACGACCAGAATGAAGCCGGATCGGATAATTGTGATACAGCAGTAGCATTGTGTTGCCCTATTTTCCTGGCATCTTCGAGTGCATGAACAGTACTATTAATTCTGTCCGCCGCCTCAGCCTTGTCTGGTGGGCCGCCGCCGGAGCCACCAGAGAAACCATCCGCCGTGTACTTACTGGAGGATTCGGGCAGATCGGAATCTTGGCCGGTGAGCTCTTGCACTAGGGACCTGAACTCTGAGGCGCTGGTTTTGAACTTGATAGGGTTTGTTATGTACACAACTTTGAGTGGCTGCTTTTTCTTGATTTTGGGCTGTTTGTTTCCCTTTTTCTGATTCACATCTTTGTCCATCCTTTTGGGATTTTCACTCCTATTGGGGAAAACAAAAAAGATTAGATTTTTTTCACTTTTTAGGGGTGGGAAGAAAAGAGAAGAATGCCAAGGAAATCGAAAAAGGGTGAAAATCAAGAAAATCTATGGAAACTGGTGTAAAGAGTGGGGTTTCTAGCTTTTCTCTTTGGTACAAAAGGCAACTAATATACTCTTTAAGATTGGAAACCAATGAACAATAAATGAAAGGAGAAAGTGAAAGCTAGCTCCACTGCTCAACAAGATAAGCCGGTAGATATTCGTACCTAATGTAACTTAAATATAAATTATTGATAATATTATGAATCCATATATAAAAGATTTTTCGGCTGCCAACAATATTTCTCCACCTCGTTCGGGTTTTAGTTGTTTTTATTTTTTATTTTTTCCATAACTAAAACACGGTACCTGGTTTTAGTGGTCGGGAACGAGTTGAGCATCATTGGTTGGACAGCTGAAATTTTTTATCCATATATATACATATATATCGTCTGCAGAATTTAATTTTAGGGACAATATTTTTTTTCGTCCATGACATGCGCCAATGTCTAGCTGACACGTGTGCAGTTGGACCATAATCACTCAAAATTAAAAGTTAGTGTATCAAAACCAAATTTTGAAAATTTAATGGATCAAAACCAAAACATGGACAAGTTAATGGACAAAAAAAATATTTTTTCTTAATTTAATTCAATACGTATTTTCTAAAAAAAATTGTTTTGTTAGTATTTTAATTAATTTTGATATTCTTTCACTACATCAGAATACATAGCAGTTACCGTTCAGTGCATATTATTAAATATAACAATAGTCGGGTAAACAAGACAAGCTAGCTCTGTGCCACAAACTAGTTCAAGAAAATATTGGTCAGAAAAACGAATGACTACTAGTAAAACACTCACCTCCACCACTAACTCGTGTATGTCCGAGAACCTTTGGACGTTGCTATTATTAGTTGAAACAGACACTTTTGGCGTATCATGGCATGCAATAATACCAGTAGATCCTGGTCATCAGCTGCTTTCTGATATTTCTTCGACTTTTCAACCTGTATGGTTTCCTTAAATTGCATAATATGAAACTTTTGCTTGTATTGAATTGGATAATATATCATGCGAATCCAATATTCCCAACGTTTTTGAGAAGCGGAGATTCCAGATGTACTTATCAATTAATTAAACTCTTATATATTATCATGATATATCCTATTTTTAATATCTAATTGAAAATTTCCCTTTTACCGGTTTGATTGGAGTCTTGAGTACCTAGCTTTCTTCCCTTTTGCATTGTCAATCTATATTTACATAAGGGTTGACCTCGAAGGGACCTCATTTCACATGAGTCAGAGGCTTAGTGGTTCATGCGGAGGGTAAATCGAGAGATGTGCACGAGCGGCAGGGACCTGAAGAAGGGAGCACATGACACAATCCCCAGAGCATACCCCACAATATTTCAGCAGGGAATATGCTCCACACAAGGATCGAACCCGTAACGCTGGGAAATTTCTTTCCACGTCACCTCAGGCCTTAACAACTCGCCTATGCTCCTGTGGGTCAATCTATATTTACATTTTATATTGAAGAGGTTCCAGTACTATTAAATGAAATCAAAATGTTTCTCCATTATAATATATATATATTTTTCCTTCGGATGAAAGTATGAAACTTAATTATGGGCTTGTTTTAAAAATGCTTCTTTAAATGTACGTCCCATTATTTTGATTTATATATTACATATATATATATATTAAAAATTAATATGTGTGTGTGTGTAAGTCAATTTAGGTGTTTTCACGGCAATTATGAAAATAATTTCAATTATATTTAAATGACGATGATTAAATAATATCAAATGGCATAATAAATTTTATGCCCAAATGTAGAGATCGATTGTCAAATTTAGTGACCACAAGTATCACAAAATGAGAATTAATAAATTTGGGAAATGAATGTCACCAGTAAAAGGCAAAATTATGTTCGTTGAAATTGAAATTTTATAAATTATTCAAGAAACTGAAATAATACTTCATTTATTTTTTGCCTCAATAATACTTCATTTAAAGAGCTTGATCATGGCTAAGCTTTAACTCTTTTGAATCTCTAATCACAAATATATGTTCCTTTATATGTTGTCGCGTAATATGGACGTTTGTGTTGAATACGATAAAGTGTCTACGTAGTAAAAATGATTACACCACAAAATCCTTAATTACACTAGCTAGTTACTCTAGTGGCCTGGTGAATTTTGATCATAATCTCTTTTTAGTGGTTTAATTAATTTTCAATAAAACAATCAGCATTAATTAATTTCTCTAAATATGGACTTATTTCTATCATGCGTATATCTCTTTTCTCAATGAGTTTGGATTGCTGCCCATATTGCCGTATCAAAGTATTAAAATATACACAATTTTGTTATTTTTTTTTTTTTTAAGAATCACAATTTTGTTATTTCATTGCTCAATATAACTTTGGATTGTTACCCGTCTATCGATGCATCAAATATAATCAAACTATTAAAACATCGACACAAAAACTCATTTAACATAGTCTCATCATTCAAATATCAATTTTATGAAATCAGATATCTTATTTGATCACTAATTATCGTTTAACAAGAGATTGCATCGTTTTGTTGTGAGAATCCAAATAAATATAAATTCTCGCTCTTTTTTATTTTTGAGTTAAAATGATATAATTTCGAAAAAAAAAAGTCAAAATGAGAGACGAAAATTATTGCTAATACATCAATTTGAACGATAATTTTTTTTCAAACCATCAACAATTCAACATACTAATGGATCAAACGCCATATATCATATAGGATGATTTTTATTTTTATTTTTGTGTTTTAAAATCAACAAGAATAAAATTTAAAAGTCCAAATAAGTTTGAAAATAATTTAGAAATGACGTGGCATAATCCACGTGATCAGTCCCCCCGGACACGTGATGTACAGCGATATTTGGAAAAACATTAATTATCACAGTGGAGAGACATGGATTCAATGCTCCGACTTCACGCAAATTTCTCCAGGTGTCAATCATCCAGTGAAGGGTACACCGAAACAGATTAAGTACGGCTACATTTTGAAATAACTTGTCGGCACAGTGTCCTGGACGCGCCATATGTGCGCGTGAATCATTTCAGGGAAGCCACGCATCGATGTCTTGTTTGGCGACATCTGTCCCATGACGTCATCCGTCAGAAGGCTGTAGGTTTCGCATCGCTATCTAGGCCACGCTGGGATCTGTGCTTTGCCCCATCAAACCGCCCCCACTCAAATCCCATATCATTTTTTTATACATATATTATATGAAAATCAATGTTCTTTTTGACAATATAAAATAATAATAATTTGATGATCTTAATTCACACACATTCATATATGGAATTATATACATACTTGATGGTACTATAGACTTTGCATGTTTGAAAATTAACCACGACAATTAGCAGCTTCTGAAAACACTTAGTAATCAACTCTTTCGCTTAGCAGTTGAATTAGCCACTGAGCTGTATTAAATAACATAAATATATCGCACAAGTGAAATATTAATATGTTATAACAATCAACGAAAAATATTGGATAGATCTACCTTAACTTAACTTGTCTAGCTATCTAACGAGTGGGTGGGTCGATGTTGCAGTGGAGGTAATACCCCACACAGCTGCAGTGGGGGTCCATCAAGTGACCACACATGCATTTCATGTGGGTCCCACATGAAATTGGCCAATCAATAACCCATCCGTAGGATCGAATTACCCCTTACGAGTTAGATGGGCTAAACATAGATCTTTAGAATTGGCATGCGACATAAGAATTAAGAATAGTTCAGGTGTGTCGTCGAATTTCATGGATGTCATTGTGCCATTTGATTAACGGCTCGTGGAATAACTAATATTGGTATAATTACTGATATGAAAGGCATCGAGCCCTACAAAGTACAAACCCTAGCTGGCTGGATGTAAGATGTTCATTTACATATAGTCTGACCCGGTTTGACTGAATTAGAGATTAATTATTTCAACTCCCAACTCACAGCTAAGTATATTTATTTAGATGTTAAGTTAGTATTTGTCACCATATATTAATAGACCTGGCCACGGTCCGGGTTGAACCCGCCGGGTCCGGGTTGGCATTTAGCCAACCCTTAATCGGCCCGCCAATGGCCGATTCCGGTCCGGGTCGGTGAACCGGCGGTTCCAGTTCGTTTAACCGCCGGTTCAGGGTCCAGGCCAAACCGTGCCATTTTTTTAAAAAAAAAAATTTGCAGCGCCCCAGCGCTGAATTGGCGGCGCTGGGGTGCTGCCCCTTCGATTTAAATTCGAAGGTGCAGCGCCCCAGCGCTTAATTTGCAGCGCTGGGGCGCTAAACCTTCGAATTAAATTCGAAGGGGCAGCGCTGGGAGTGCTGGGGCACTGCACCTTCGAAATTTAATTTTTTTTTAAATTTTTAAACAAATTTTTAATAAGACATATTCTTTAAATAATCTCAATCAAATATTTCATATCTCCATAATGAAAATCTATTACATTTATTAAATAAACAATATATTAAAATTTCAACATCTTAATATCTTATGACTTAATATTACAAATCTATTACATTTTATTCTACTTCACTCGCATTTCCTCCCGTCGTAGTTTCGGATGTTCCTTCGGTATCATCTTGGTCTTCTTCATCACTTTGAATATGTTGTGTTCGAGTAGCGGCTTTTGACCAATCATTGAGCAAACATTGGGCTTCCAAGTTTTCCGGCCTTAAGCTAGAACGCCTCTCGTCCAATGTATTTCCTCCAATACTAAATGCTTGCTTCACTGAAACTGTTGAAACCGGACAAGCTAGAATTTCTTTTGCCATTATAGCCAAAATTGGATATATTTTTGTGTTTTTTGCGACCACCATCTCAAAATGTCGAAGTTTTCCTCATCTGTATCACTAAAATCAAAAGTAGTGGTAAAATAATTCTCAAGTTCCTGACTGGAACTTGAGGATCCTCGTGGACGTTTCGTCCGTTCCCTTAATAAAAGTTGTGCTTTAGTAAGTTTAGAAGAAACATTACTAGTTGCAGTGGATTGTGTTTCATGTGAAACAATCTGTCTACCATATTTGATGTTATATTCATTATAAATATCAAGTAAATGAGTTTTAATATTAAACAAAATCAATGAGATAGAAGGAATCGTTTCCGCAATAGGCTCCAAAGATTCATAATATAATGTTAACATGTCGCTTAAGCCATCTAATTTAAGTCTAGGATCTAAAACAAAAGCACATAAAAAAATTTCAGGAATGACCAAAAAATATTTTTCCCATTTTGCTTTCATGACGAGAATACATTGAGATAAATCACTATCATTAGAATGTTCATGAAAAATACAAGCAATGTTGCAACAATCTGTTAAAATTAAATGTGAAGTAGGGTAATAAACACCGGATAATTGGTCACTAGCATCATTAAAAACTTTTAAAATTTCACAAATACTAGTGCATATGTTCCATTGATTTGAAAACAAATAAATATCACGAGCTTGAAAAAATTGATGAAAAAATATACATAATAAATCTTTATATTCAAAAGAGGATAATAACAATTTATATGTTGAATTCCAACGAGTTGGAACATCTCGTGCAAACCGCTTAAGCTTCATACCATTTACTCTACAAAATTTTCCCCATTGCTTCATAACTTGAGGATGCGTCCATAAATAATGAATAACGTTCCTAATTGGTTGAATATGTATGCCTAAACTTTTTAGTCCATCTTGAACACATAAATTTAAAATATGACATGTGCATCTAATATGAAAAAATTTGTCATCTAGTGATGGTTTACATATTTAAATAAGCTCACTAATACTAGAAGTATTTGCACTAGCATTATCAAAAGACATTGAAAAAACTTTGGTAGTTAGACCATATTCTTCTAAAATAACAAATATAAGTTGCGAAATATTTTGTGCCGTGTGTGATTCGTTGAAACATCTATATGCAAGCAACCTTTTTTGAATGTTCCAATTATTATCAATCCAATGACATGTAATACCCATATATGAACAACTTTGCCAATGATCACTCCAAATATCGGAACACAAAGAAATTTTATTATTCAAACTATAAAATTCCTTAATTAATTCTTTCTTTTGTTCAACGACTAACTTTTTCATTGTGCGTTTGAGACTATTTATTGGAATACGTCTAATAGAAGGATTTGCACTTGTAGAAAGCCAATTTTTAAAAGATAATTTATCGCTAAAACTAAAAGAAAGTTGTTCAACCGCACAAAATTTAGCCGTTTCTTCTCTAAATCTAGCTTCTTTATATTTAAATAGTTGAGATTCATTACCCGATTGAGAAGAGAATGCCAGAATTTGAGTTTGACCACGATCAATACCAATTTCCACCGGATGATTTTTCTCGATATGCCGCGTCAAAGTTCCATAACCACCTCCTTGTTTAAATTTGTAACATTTTGAACAATATTTGCATTTGTCTTGCAAATCACCGGAGGAAGCGTCACCTTGTCGAAGTGTTTGGTGAAGATATCGGATATCGGGCGAGGCACCGCTCGAGTTTGTCTTTGAGAGGCCGCCGGATCGTTCATACTTTCTTGACTTGCATGATGACGTGGTGGTGGTGGTGGTTGTTCAACTTGTTGTCTTTGTTGCGCCTCTTGTCGAATTTCTTGAATTTCATCATCGAAATATTCAAGATCAAATCCATCGACATTGAATTGAGGATGCTCGACCTCGGGTGGTATGATGCTTTTTTCCTTTCCTTTTACTTTTTCACCCCTACGATTTGATCCCGCTCCGGACATTTGTAATTGTATAAATATGAAAATAAATCAACAATTGACAATAAACCAATAATCGAAACTTGATATTTTTGATAATTCAAAAAATTAAAAGGAATTGAGAATAGAGAGAAAGAAGAGAGAATTGTGTAAACAAAATGAAAGGAGGTTGGGGGTATTTATAGATAAAATCATAAAAAATAGGGTTTTTTTTTTAAAAAAAAAAAAAAAATTAGCCGGTTGACCCGGCGGGTCGACAACGGCCACAAGATCGTGGCCGTTGAATGATCCAACGACCACTTTCTAGTGGCCATTGGATCTGGGCGCCCTGATGGGCGCCATGTGTCCAACCCGACGGGTCGGACCCGTTCAACCCGCCGGGTTGCCGGTTTTTCTAAGGGAAAACGGGGACCGGACTGCCTTGTGGCCGGTCCGGTCTCGGTTTCGGGTCGGGCCCGTTGACCCGGTTAACCGGCCCGTTGACCACGGGCCGGGTTCGGGCCCAACTCGACCCTTGGCCAGGTCTACATATATATATATGTACGTGTACGGAAACTGAATGACATTAATTAATGAAGTACCCTGTACACGTATATTAGCGACCCAAAAATATGATTGATTAGTTTCATAATTACAACCAAATTAAATATCAACATTAATAGCTTCATCGTAATGTAATCCAAATATAATTAGCGTATCTCAATGTTTGATCTTTATTTATAAATGATTACATCATTTACAAAATTAAAAATTATTGTAATGATCATTTTTAAAAGTTTCAAAAGAATAATTTCTGTTTTTTTCACAATCATTATTCAACACGAAATTTTTTGATGTATTTACGTGCATTGTGTTGCAAGAGGCGCTGGTGAATATGAAATCATTGATTCTTTGCTTCTTATATTTTTGTTTTAAAAAAAATAATAAAATATAAATTTTTGTTTTTTCCTCCATTTCCATTTTATTGACTCGAACTCATCATTATCGGGATCCTTAAATTTTCTGTAGATATATGTATTTGTCTATTTGAGTTGCTTGCCTGCTTCATACTCTTTTGACATCTTTATGTGCCCTTCTTTTTTCATTTCTTTTGATGGCATATCTACATGTACTAAATTGTTTTAATAGCAGAAGGCCTTTAATTTGGGAGTTATAATAATGCGTCATCATATTGCTCATGGCTCTACAAGTTGGAGCTTTGGATACACGTATTTTTTTTTTTCCGAGCTTAATACTACTTGTTTGTTGTGAACGATGAAATATTAATTAATTTGTTAAATATGATCTTATTATATTCTCATTCAACTGTTGATTCAATTCATTTCACAAACTCGACTATCACTTAGAATTCGAATGTAGATGATTGTTTATACTCCGGATTCTGCAAATATTTCATGGCTACAATATCAAATATAAATATGTATGTATACACGTACGTAAAATACGTAATGACCAAGTGGACAAGTGGGGTATATCGTGAGTGTTTTAAAGCCTTGTGGCCACTTGCATGCGTTTTCTTTCATAATTAGGTCGTATGGAGTTAGGAGGAAAATTCATGAACCTGCAGGCCACCAGTAGTACATAGAGAATGGCCATTTACGGATCTACAATCCACCACAAATACTATTTTCCAGTACAATCTTATTTTTTCTTAAAAAATAAAAATTTAAAGTTCCTCAAATATAATCACCGGATTTTTAATTATAATTTTTTTGATCAAAATAATATATTTGAGACTAAAATTATTATTATTATTTTTAATGTAGAGACCAATACAAAATTACATTTGTATTTATATAAAGGCTTCAATCTATTTTTTTTTTAAAAAAAAAAGAAGGAAAGAAAAGAAAGAATTGGTTAGTTATATGTTGGGCCTCGGTTTCATGAATCTTGCCAAGCCAAAAAATGGTTTTGGGCTTACCCGCCGAGGAATACAACCCAACAAGTACACGCAGTACTCAAATGAAAAGACGATTTTTTCGTTAAAAAAAAATAGTTCTTTTTAAAGTTTAGTTCTTTTATCTAAACATAATTCTTCCAATAAAAGGCAAACCAAGCTACAATTATGATATAATTTTGTTACACTAAATGACTTACATAAATAGACACAAAGTCAAAAGATTAACTTATTTGATGACACATATAATATTATAATATTTCTATAATACTCCATATATAGTTGCTTTATATATATAAGTTGAACCATAATTTGTTCATCTCGATGTGGTTTCCTCTATATTCTGTATAGATTATGCATGCATCGTGAATGATCACTAGTAGAAATTTCGCATTTTACTTCGGCATTTTTAACTTCGCCAATTATCAATTACGAAGTAATATGTAATATATAACTTTGGTAATAACATTAATGAGGTAAAAAAACACATTTTACTTCGGTATTTAAAAAAATGCGGGCTTCACTTAATTTTTTAGGACATATTACTTCGGCAGATATTATTTTGCCGAAACAAAAAGTAAAAAAATAAAATTTTAATCGTAAGTTGTGAAGTAAATTCCCTATCTTTCTAAACCCAAACTCCATTCCCTTCATTCACAACTCCATCGATCCCCTTTCTTCAGCCCTAGCGCCCGCCGCCGATTGACAAATCCAGCCTTCCACCACCACCAAGAGCTGCTCGCCATCTTCCAAAGACTTGGCGTATTTTGTTCTCTTTTCGATCTTCCTTTCGTGCTTGTTCTTTGGCGTCGGACGGTTTCTCAAGTAAGATATGTTCTAATTGCTTTAATTTTTCAGATTTTAGCTCGTTAAATTTGTGATCTTGTGACGCAAAATCAACTGCTCTACTGACGATTCGTTTCCTATTGCCCTAGACTTAGGTTTGGGGATTGACTCTAAAACCTTATTTTTTTCTTATACGTTTCTCTGTTCAAATTTTCTATTTTCTGTTAAAAATCTTGGAGCCTTCGTGGTCCCTTTCAATATTTATTTGTTAAATTTAGTCTCCGAAGCTTGCTGGTTTTCGATGGACATTTCGGTGAATTTGGAAGGTTACAGATGTATTTGTTAATGAATGATTATTTTTTAAAGTTGGTCAATAATCATGTCAATATATTGGTTAGATGTGTATATATTTAATGTATATGACTTTGTATGAATAATGGGTTCATCGTATCTACACCATTTACTAAAAAAAATAGTGGAAAAATCCATCATGTAATCTTGCCATCTAGTTTATAAAATCCACTGAAAAATTACGTTTTAAGTAAAAAGTTGGTAGCCAATTATAATGGCCTAAAAATTTGGTTTTTGGTGTTTGTGATTTTTTGGTATGGAATGGGATTGTTTAAGATTGTAACGAGAATGAATCTTTGTTTTTCTTACCTCTTGTTATAATCTGATTCTTCAAGTGTTTTACGCAGTAAAAATTCTTAATTTTTTGCTTTTGCGCAGAAGGATCCCAGGTTTCTGTATTTTTTTTCTTTATTTTTTTGAAATTTTCAATGGTATTTTCATAGGATTAATGATGTTTTCAAATGGACTTTTTTTCGATCTTTTTGTCATAGACCAGGAGTTCAATAGTCTATGATTTTGGATAATTTGTTCACTAATGAAATGACATTTTTTGTGGAGGTTAATAATTCTATTAGGTTATCGATTATGAATATCATATGTATAAATTTTTGTTTGCTTTTTTTGTTTTTGTGGAGAAAGTTTAGATGATTGCCGAGCAATCACGTGATTCTAGGATATTGATCGCGGCCTCAAGTGGCAAGTAAGTCATATTCTTTTATTTATATTACATTATTATGAGTTGTTTGATCTGTTGTTTTATCATTATTTTTTGTATTCAATATAGGTTTCTACCAGAGAGTCGTATAATCTCAGCCTACATAGTTTGATATTTGGCTATATGCATGGTGGGTTCTTGAATTGCTAGTCGAAGTATGTTAGTTAAACTTAAATATATATGTACTGAACTTTCTTGGTTTTCTTCAATTTTTGAGCATCATTCGGAATCATTTTCAAGTATTATGTAAGTTAAGTTTAAAGTTCGGAATGACTTTCTTGGTTTTGACACGGAAATGAAATGGTAGTAATAGACAGTTTTCTATGAAAATAAATCAAGAACATCATAGAGTAGCTAAAAGAACATAAAGATTCTGCATTTACACTATATTGAAAAATTGAATTTTCATCAGGCTTATATAAATTGAAATTCTTATCTTTTGCGGCTTTGCCAAATCTTGATTTGGATTCAGAACTTAGTGCTCCTTGGTATTTATATATACAACAAGTAGCTAGAAAATTTGGTTTTACCCAATTTTGACCAATATTTTATGTTGTTTCAGAGGGAAGGTGAAACAAACTTTTTATCCCACTGTATCATATAAAAAGTAAGATTTTACATGATGTTTTTTCATGGTTATGATAAGTTAAGTTTCACTAATTTTCCAATTCGACAAGTGGTGATAATGATGAATGGCACCGTTAGAGCCAGTACTTGAGACAGGGACCGAGCTGCAATCATGCACTTTGAGAAAGTCGAGTCAGTTTTTTAGTTGAAGAATTCAAGAGATACTTCGTTGGATATTTATGCTTTTCATTGGCGTCAAGCTACTTTTATCAGGTTTGTTGGCTGTGTTGTCTAGTTCCTTGAATTGATTCTAATGTATAATGATCAGCGCACAGAGACTGAAGGTTCTTGTTATCGACAAATGTATGGAGCATGAATCGATCTCGGTCGATTTGCCATTGTTGAATACCTTCAAAAAATCCGATCTGTGTACTTATATGGGGGATGGATTATCACAAGAACATGGAGGAGGCAGTGATTGATTTCAGGAGTCATTCTGAAGTTTCGGACCAAGGAGATGGGCAGATGCTTTACAATATTCTTTTAGAAATTTTCAGCGTCAGGGTTCTCACCATTTGCATCTACATGATTTAGGTATATACATATATATATGTGTGAGATTTTGAAAATATTGAAACTTATAATTAATAGAATGTTGCATCTTTGGTTTTGGACTTAATCTCTGGATTAGATGTAATTTTAATAGATATCTGTATGTTGGCTATCTCATATTGCAACATATGACCTAAATATGATTTCGCAGAGGAAGAAGCTGACCGAAAAAAACAGGAAGAAGAAATGATCAGTAGAAGTGCAAGTTGGACAGACCACTAAATTAAAATATGTGTCTGAACATGCTGATGTAATAAAAAAGAGCAATGATGCTGCAAAAAGACTTGCAAACTGAGGGTCTTTCTGTTCCAACTGATATTTTTATTAAGGTGCAAAAGGAGGTTCATGTATATATGTACCTAATGTCTAACACTGAATATTTACAACATTATTCTATTATGGTTTCATTGTTATTGATGATTAACTTTATAATATTATTTATTTTTGATTCAGATAGACATGTCTGCTAGGATGAACCTTCCAGGGAAAGCAAAAGTGAAATCTGAGATGTTCAGGTAGACAAAAGCACCAGTACACTGCCTTGAATTATTCTAGATATGACTTTTAGGGTAACAGTAGATTCGTGGTCCAATAAAGTGTAAACTAACATGTTCATCATAGAATTAGAAGATGAAATCTATCTATGATATATATTTATAGGGGGCACACTTAATAAAGGATTTAATCGTGCATTGGGGACCTTATCTGTTGGGGCACTATCCCTTATCTGAGATGGCAGGATAATTTCAAAAAAGTGGTGATATTAGTCAGCATTTTTGTTGCTGTTATGAAATTTTCTTCTTATCTTTTGTGTGTTTGTGTAATGGAGATTGTGCTTTTTATGTTTTAGGTCATAGGATTTCTAGCTAGATATTTGAAGCAGCACCCTGCTATGAAGCAGTACTTTGGGAGAGGAATTCTACATGGGAGGGGATTTCTCCCGTTCCTTGAGCATCGGCACAATAGTACAGCGCCGAAAAGATGTTCGAGTGCCCTGCATCTAGGTACGACCGAAATCCCTAAACCAGTTCTTGTTTTTTTGCAAATAACTAAAAGTCATTGCAGTTTTATGCGATATTGAGGTATTTTGGAGGAGTGCGTGCTTTTACCACTATGCCAGATCATATTTCTGTCTTATGTTTTATCTGCTTATCATTCTAATGACTAGGGGTGGGCATAATTTGGTTAAAACCAAAAAAACCGGCCGATCCGAAAAATTTGGTTTTTTTGGTTCGGTTTTTTCGGTTTTTCGGCCGGTTTCGGTTTTAAAATCTATCAAAACCGGTTTTTCTGTTCGGTTTTTCTGTTTTATGCCCCGAAAAAACCAAAAAAACCGAACCGACCGAATTTTGATTAAAATAAGAATTTTATGGATATTGGCCATTGGGCCTTACAAATGGGCATTTTTTTTTATCACTTTTATGTTTTTTTCTTACAAGATGTAGGCTTATTTTAATTAAATATGGTTTTTATGAAACTTAATAACCGCTTTATTGTTTTAATTGAAGTCCATATTGTAAATTATAATGAAATAATTTATGTTTTATTGTTATTAGTTCTCTATTATATATTACATGCATCAAGTAAGATATCATTTTAGTTCTTAAATTTTTTTTAGTATTAACCTTTTTATATTTTGGTTTTTATTTTAGTTTTAAATCCATAATTATTTTAAACAATTCATAATTTTCTTTGTCCCTAAACTAATATTTGCAGTCGTGCAAAATAAATTTAATTCATTGCATAAACCGTATAAAACCGACCAAAAAAACCGGACCGTATCACAAAAAAACCGAACCGAACCGTAATAAACTGGTTCGGTTTCGGACCGAAGATTTTGAAAACCAAAACCGAAAAAACCAAACCGTAATAGAGTAAAATCGAACCAAACCGACTGATGCCAATCCCTACTAATGACTCATCATGTTAACATTATTTCTCACCAAGAGTTCCTGAAAATCTAAGTGTCATTTACATTAATACCACTATGAAAATCCATTAGCAGAAAATTTAAGGTATAAGATAAGAACCTTGAGATGAACGATAGTAAATTTAGTCAGTGTATAAAATTCGTTGGTTAAAATAAGAGACAAAAATATCTGGAAGTTTCTGAAAGGTGATATGAGATTCGAAATGCCCAAGGAAAGAAGCTGGGTTTGTAACATATTATTACATATATGTTATGACGATGCATGACTTAGCTCTAGCTAGTTGCTGAAGATCGCAGTATACAGTGGTCCTAATTGCAAGGATATGGACAAGTGTATGATAACATATATAAAATAGGTTTACTGAATTCTGGAAACCTCTTGTTAAAAGTTACAGCTCATTGGAAGGTGGCCTCACATTAATACATGTAATTTGGTCGTATGTCAGGTAACAAAGACGATTTAATACAAATAAAATGGATGCAACATTTGTTTTTGATTTCAAATCATTCACTTCTAGTTTGCAGGATGCTGTCTTTGAAAATAGGTTGCTGCCTTTGTTTTGGATTTCAGTTTGCAACTAGCCTTGTTGGTTTACCGTGACATTCCTATCTTTTTTTGAATTTTAGTTTGCAGGATGCGTCAAGAATAAGGTGTACAGTCAAGAACAATTTGATGAAGTTAGAAGTGAATGGAGTGAATTTGTCTACTCGCATGTAGGTGGCTGAATATGTCATTTCAAATTGGGATAATACTTTTTTTTAGGAAATGTGTGGATGTGTACACGTTTAAGTGGTTGAATATGTCATTTCAAATTGGGATAATACTTATTTTTGAGGAAATATGTGTGGATGTGTACACGTTTAGTTTTGAGGAAGCATATAATTTCGGGTTATTTTGGTGGATAGTACATATTGATTTATGTATTTGTCGTTTTGGGATGAATTTAATAATATTATTAGTGTATTTTTATGTTTCAAAAATATATTTATGACATTATTGTATCTAAATTTTAAATTTAGAAAATGTGTTCTATTGCTTCGGCAATTTTAGAATAAATGAAGTAAATCATTATCTTCTACTTCGTATTTTAATCAAAATACCGAAGTAAAACAAATTTTTTACTTCAGCAATTTCATTAATAGACGAAGTAGAAGAATGCATTTTACTACGGTAATATAGAAAATTAACGAAGTAAAAGATATTATATCACTTCGTCTGTTAACGAAATTGATGAAGTAAAAGCTATTCTATGGCTTCAGTAATTTCATTATAAGCGAAGTATAAACATATGTTTGACTTCGTAACTTATGAAATGAGCGAAGTAAAATATATGTTTTACTTCGGCACCGGTCCAATTCTGCCTCCAAAAAATGACCAAAGACTTCGGTAATTTAAGGTATAAGACTTCGCCGATTCAGCAAAATAAAAAAGTACCCTATTACTTCACGTGACACTACTTCGTTAATTAACTTCCTACGACTTCGGTTATTAACCGAAGTCTTAGGCGATTTTTCTACTAGTGTATCCACGTCAAATAATCGAAGTCTTAGGCGATTTTTTTACTATTGTATCCACGTCGAGTTCTTCGTTCTGCTGTGTTTTTTATGAACTGATATCCGAAATTTATACTTTGCTTAAAGAATGTATATATATTTGGGACTTATATGTGTTGAAAGGTTGTTTGGTGTAAGAATCAGACCGTTTGAAACAACAAAAACCGCGAATGGATTTGCTTTTGTGGAGACTGATTTTCTGTCTTATTTGTCAAATATTATATTATTATGATGGTGTTGTTTGTTGTATTGCGCGCTGTCTTTTGGCACGTTTTTTGGCTTATTGTTGATTTGTTACTTGGCCTTGTGAATTATGCAGATGCAAGTATACGTATATATGTGTTGGATGATCTTAATCTTAGATAATTTTATTTATTTATAATTACACGACAAATAGACAATAGCTAGCTGCCGCTTAATTGGTTTGACATTAACGGAACTCGTCGTGGATAAAAAGTTATCGTTTTGGTGATCATGATATTTGTTTCTTTTTTATTTTGGTCAAATATAAAAGATTACCATCAAATAGGATTTTGTGAATATGAATATATGATATCTTACTAGTGAAAAATATTTGAAATTTATATCTCTATAAATTACGTACCGATTACCGAAAAACATAGATTTATCTAGTGCGGAGGCACGTTATTGAGTGGGGACCTTGGCCCCTCCCCCCCTCCCCCAACCTTTTTTTTTTAGGTTTATTATATATGTGTATATATATATATGTGTTGTAATTTTGTTATTATTTCATCAAAAAAATTTACATAATTATTTATAATCTCAAAATAGTAATATATTTTTTATTTAATTGAATTAATTTTATAAAACTGAGAAACATAATATATGTAATGTCGATCTCAATTTTTTCATGAAATATTTGGTATTTAATTTTTTCTTCTCTTCTCTTCATCTTGTTTAAAGGCTACAAAATAAAAGGTATTCTTTTATTTTATTTTTTTGCTCTCTTGAAAGATATTAAATTTTTGTGAGACATTTTTGTTAAAAAAAAATTCCATTGTCATTAATGTTTTATTACGGGTTTTTTAAAATAAATTTCTTTGTTTCATTTATTTCTAACATGTACTCGAGAGGATTCTTAGTATTTTGAAATATATTGATTTTTTTATTCTTTTAAATGTGTAATTATATTATAAATATAGTCATAATTATGCTTCATAATATAATGAAAGGTGAAATTATTAATGATTGTTTGCTGGTGTATATTGAGAATCAAATTTTCAAAAAATTGATATAGTTCACTTGTAGTTGTAGACGATATTCGTGATTTGCAAAGAGAATATTTAAATTCTAATAGATTCGAGAAATAATGATATATTTATATTTTTTTATGATGAATGTTGATGTAATATTTGATATTAATATAATATATTTAAAATTTTATTGTTATATATAATAAATATTTGATCTTTCTCGAGTTTGATATTGGCCCTGGGGCTGTAAACTAGCCGAACCGAGCCGAACTATAACAAAATTTCAGTATTCGAGTTCGAGCTCGAGTTCGAATTGAGATATTCGAAGTTCAGTTCGAAGCTCGAAATTTTTTCGGCTCGAGTTTTATTTGATAGAGAGTTCGAGTTCGATTCGAAAATATCGAGTCAGCTCGCGAACTTTCGATAAATTTATTATATTTTATATAATATAATATATAAATATATATATATATATATATATATTAAATAAAGACTCGCGAGCTTTCAGACAATATATTTTCGGCTCGAGTTCGGCTCGACTAATAGTTCGAACATGTTCGAGTTCGGCTCGAGCTTGAAAAATTTTAATCCGAATCGAATATTTTTTCGAGCCGAATCAAAAAGTTCGCGAGCCGACTTGGTTCGTTTACAGCCCTAATTGGCCCCTCTAGTATCTACTTCTGGCCCCGCCCCTGTATCTAGTCATTCAGATTTTATAAAAAAAAATTTATAATCATATCAAGATTTAAGATCAATTAACATCTTTAGAAATACAAGAAAAATCAAATAATACGTCTCTAGGTATATATTTTTCCTTTTTCTCCTCGAGTACACTGCGTATTATATTTAATTTAGTTAGTTTCTTGTTTCTGTCATATTACTTGGCCTTGTGAATTTTTCTTGTCTTATTTGGATATTAAATTTCAGTCCAGTCGATGTCATCCTTGCTAATGTCCACATTCATAGTTGTGTCACGGAATTGACATTCTCGGGGGGTCGGGGTTGTCATACTTGTGGTGGACACATAACACGTCGTTTGATGTTACGTACACAATGTGATACACACAATATGATACACATAAAAATTAGTTTAAACTAAAATGTGAAAGGAATTTTATTCCTTGATAAGGTGATTATTTGATATAATATAATTCGATATTATCAAGATTTGATTTGCAAGATTTGATAGAGTTTATTTCCTACTAAAAGATAGTTGCTTATTTTTGTAGAAATCTATCTAAGGAAATCCTCAAGATTTGAAAGCTAATCTATTAAAGGGGATTTCACGCACAAGGTCTGAAGCTGAAGAGGCTTCAGACGATAATACACTGCGCATACTCTGAAGAATTCTGTTGAAGAATTTGAAGAACTCTGAAGCAAGGTTTGCAACCATCGTTGTTGCATGTCCCCGTGTTGCCGTTCGTGTTGAAGACATCAGAGACAACACTGTGGGAACTGTGTTGTTGAAGATCTTTTATGTCTCTTCAATTTAGGCTACGAGAGTTGCATCCAATTTCTTTTATACTCTTTTTATTTAGGATGCAAGTTTGATTTCTCGACTTGTTGAGAAATTTAGGATTTAATTATTTTTCGTAAAATTACTATGATTACTTTTTAAGACTGATCTTACGTTTACTAGTAATATTTAGCCCTAAGGCACTCGAACGAGTTTTTATACTCGTGAAAAATTATTTACTTGTGTTTTATTTACGCTTTAAATTTTCGATGCACTGTATTGTCTGTGGTGTTACAACACAAAGGACAACACTGACTATTTTACATAACCAACCACGTACATCGTTTCTTTCAAAATGAATCGAAATCAAAATTTTGATCATATAAATTTATTTTATTTACGATCTTAATTAATATTCTATATTATCATATTTCTTTCCTATCGGTGGTTGGATACACACACAATATGATACATATGGAACGTATATAAGCATGTATAATACAATGAATATTAGCTGTATAATAGATTTTTTTTACAAGTACTCTCGTTAAAATAGAAATTAATATGTAGAGTACATTACATATATAGCTTAATTAAGATAGATTTTTTCTTAAAAGAAAAAAAAAAAAGAAATAAAAGGAGTTGATGTGGATAAGTAGATGGATATGTAAATCAAAAGGACCCATTGGGAATTGGAAATGACGCTTATAAGCTTAGTGTTGCGAAGGCATTGCATGTGCTCTCTCACGCTTTCTCATCGTATCCCCCACTTCGCATGTGCTAATGTCGCTTATATCTTTCTCTTTCCACTTTTTCCAATCACGCTTTCTACATATATACTCTACACAAAAGGATTATATCGAGTCTGCGCGACTATAACTTCCTATTTTTTTTATTTTTATTTTTTTTTATAAAATGTTTGTACAAACATTAATTTATACAAAGAGCAGCCACCTGGCAGTTGTCCGATTGCTTAATTTTTAACCATCTCCACCAAGTAAACTCCCCTAAACCCTTTGGTATCACCATTCCCTCTATATATATATAAACTCCATTAACGTACCTTCATTTCTAGATCTCTCGTGAACATACATATGCTGACGTACTTTTGACACATATATGTTCAATGTAATACACACGACTTGGAAACAATTACAGCGTAATTAACATCATACACTCCAGAAAACTTCGCATTGATTTTTACATATCTGTTTCCGGGTTCTTTGGTTTCAAGGTGTTGGTATCATGATATCAAATGGCAAGTTATCAGAATTGTATTAATGGCGGCGGGATCAATTAGGATGACATCATCTGGCTTGTTTAAGGGTAAGAAAACGAAATCGGCGCGGGGTCATGTGTATAGAGGTGGGTCGGAGGTGGATGGAATCGTCAACCTGTTGCATGGCTCCGATCCCGTGCGAATCGAGCTCGCTCGTCTAGGAAACGAAGTTCGAGGTTTAATTGTCTTCATTTTGTTCATGGGTTTTTGTTTTTGTTTTTGTTTGTTTGTTTTACTTCCCTTCTCAAAACTCATGTTGATTTGTTTCACAAAGTTGGGTTTTTGTTTGTTGATTGATTTTTGAGTTTTGGGGAGTTCATGCATTTAATTCCTTTTGTTTTTGTTATTATTTGATCATTATGATCTATATATGTTGAAGAATCAAAATGAACATGTATATTTTTTTTTATGATTTTTTGTGCTGATCATGATCAAGTGTTGTGGGTGAACGTACGTACGATTTAAAATTTTATTGTTGTTTGGAAGTAATTAATAAAGAGAAGAAAATAGAATTTCTGAGACTTCAATCATGCATGTAGCTAGATTTTGTACAATAATGGCCTTAGCTGCCAAAATTTTCTTGTGGGACAGAGACAAAACAAGAGAGGAAAAAGGATGAAAAGGAAATTTTATTTGGACAGCATGCATGTGGTAGTGCTGATGATTGAAAGCAAAGCTTATAAATACCAAAGGCCCCACTCGATTTTTGCTGCAGCGTTTTCATTAATTTTGAGGATACTGCATGTGTTTCCCGACTTTTCAATTGTACGTTGTTGTATTTATAGAATTTGAAAATGTGAATTTTGGCATTATTATTGATATATTTTGAATTAAAAATAAAATAAATTAACGGTTATGATGAACTCTTTTCCATGAATGAATGATGTAGATCTATCGCTCGATCCAGGACAGTTCGTTTTCTGCCTAGCTTGTTTTGGTTTTTATTACAAAAACTAAGGTCTGACGTACGTGCAATCAAATTTTGGGAAATTTTTAGTACCGTCGGAGAATTTCTGTTTAGGACCAAATCACCATTCTGTAAGAAAAATCTCATCTTGATCTTAGTGATGCATTGCAATTTGAATGACTTGAATTAATCACAACTACATTTGACATTTGAATTTTCTAGTTCAACACACAAATAGTCATCCCTCCATTTTTCACATGTTTATATTTTCAAATTAAAAAAAAAAATAAGGCAGAAAGAAAGAAACCAACGAAGGTAGAATTCTTGATTTTTCTTTGCCTTTTGAGGCTGAGACGTACTGATATTTTAGACTTGTTACCCAAAAAATGTTGCATAAATTGCAGAGAAAGAGAGAGAGCTTGGAGAGGCAAATGTGGAAATCAAGGCTTTAAAACACTCCGAACGTCTTAAAGAGAAGGCAGTTGTGGAGGTAAACATTACCATAATACAGACATATTTGTTTTTCATGCTTCTTGCCGAGGGAGGATTTTGCAGTAGTACTATTCGATTTCATGAAATGATGAATAACTGCAAGATGTCAACTAATAAATATCTTCACTGCATGCTTTGCATTGACGGCTTCTTGTTAGGATACTTAAGGCATTTTTATGTCTGATTTAGCTCACTGACAAGCTTCGAGAAGTAGATGATAAGTCAAAAGCTACGAAAGCTCTGCTCGAAACGAAGGTGCATCTCTGGTTGTTTGAACTTCCACTATTTTGTTTACCATCCTAGTTATTATCATCTACTGTATACTTGAAGAAGCTAGACACATGGGAGCTTTTTATGTATACAACCGGGAAATTAATAAAGAAAAAAACACGTGACATTACGTTGTTACTTGCGAATTTCAGAACCTTGAAATCAAGAAAATCAATGAAGAGAAAAAATCAGCTCTTGCTGCACAATTTGCTGCAGAAGCCACACTTCGAAGAGTGCATGCCGCACAGAAAGACGATGAGATGCCTCCCATTGAGGCGATCATCGCACCTTTGGAGGCCGAATTGAAGTTGACACGGTTGGAGGTACTTTTACACTCAACAAATTGATTTTTAAAACCAAAGACGCGACTGTGATGTATCTTGTCTCTCTTAGGTAGCGAAACTACATGACGAAAATAGAGCACTTGACAGGCTCACAAAATCTAAAGAGAATGCTCTTCTGGAAGCAGAACATTCAGTTCAGATGGCTCTAGCAAAAGCATCTTTGGTTGATGATTTGCAGAACAAAAACCTCGAGTTGATTAAACAGATTGGAATGTGTAAGGTTAGGCTAATTTAGATAATTTGGTGCGTGTTTCATGCAAGTAAACTGATAATGAACTGCTGCTATTACTATAGACATCTGATGAAATTTCTGATTTGAAATTAGGAGGAGAACAGAATATTGGACAGAATGCACAGGCAAAAGGTTGCGGAGGTTGAGAAGCTAATGCAATCTGTTTGTGAGCTTGAGGAAGCTGTTTTGGCTGGCGGTGCTGCAGCGAATGCTGTGCGTGATTACCGGAGAAAGGTCGAAGAGATAAATGTAAATTACTAGAAACTATGGTTTTTAGTTTTTTTGCACAAAAATTCCATCTTATAGCATATGCTGTTTGGTATTATGTGAAGTTCTCTAGATATTTCTAATTGCTAATGTTGTGCAGGAAGAAAAAAGAGTGCTAGATCGTGAACTAGCACGTGCCAAGGTTTCCGCAGAACGTGTTGCTGTTGTGGTTGCAAATGACTGGAAAGATGCCAATGACAAAGTAATGCCTGTAAAGCAATGGCTGGAAGAAAGAAAATTTTACCAGGTATACTACAAAATCTGTTGTTTATGAATACACCTTTGACAATACATATGTATCTGGTTAGCAAATTTGTAATCATGTTTTATTGATTCACTGGCGTCATATTACTATCCAATATCTTTTATTTTCGGGTTTTTGTCCAGGGGGAAATGCAGCGGTTGAAAGATAAGCTCGCAATATCAGAGCGTGCTACCAAGTCAGAAGCACAGTTAAAGGTAACCAAATAAATTACTCTTTCAGAGTTTACTGGCTATGTTGTTTCGGATATATGCTAATCTTGATTCTCTTATTGACATACGCGTAGGATAAATACCAGTTACGTTTCAAAATATTAGAGGAGAGGCTTAAATCATATTCAAAATGTGCAGTCCATGCTTCACCCCTCAGACGAAGCACGAGCAATTCAAGAACACGAGGGCTCTCTCTTGGAGGACCAGAGAACCTGGACAGATCAGCCTCTATTGGATCTTTATCTAGAAATGATAACTTCTACAGATCACCGAAGATAGGCGATGCAAGTTCGCTGTTAAAGCAAGCAAAGAATTTGTCAAGTTCCTCCTGTGGTGATTGCAGATTATCCGTCAGTGGGAACATGCATTCAGGTGTAAATGGGACAGAGGAGAACCAATACATTGGAGTGATTAGTACTCTCCTTGAAAATGCTGATGTCGGGGCGTTGATGAAGAACACGAAAACAAAAGATGAAGATTATGTTTCGGGAACATTGTATGATGTGTTGCAGAAAGAGGTCATAATGCTGCGGAAGGCATGCAATGAGAAAGATCAAAGCCTGAAAGATAAAAATGGTGCAATAGAGGTTTGATGATGCATTAATGCTTGCTCTGATTTTTAGTACTCATAAGTCAATCCTTCCCCTTTGTTCCCTTCATCCATTTTCTTGTTTTTTGCATGGAAATGCTTCAGATGTTAGCAAAAAAGGTTGAGACATTAAACAAAGCGATGGAAGTCGAGGCCAAGAAAATGCGTAGGGAAGTAGCAGCCATGGAAAAGGAATTTTCGGTCATGCGTAATGGGAATGATCAAGATCGAAGGAAGAGTAACATACTTCTATCTAAGTAGGTGGACTTTAAATTCATTTTTTGTGGCATCTTTAAGTCTTCTCATGGATCATTTATGATGGAAATTTTGATCTTTGTGGTGTAATGCTCTTCTCTTGGGCTATAAAGGATTACATGGAGATGTAATCAATCATGGTATGCTGATAAGTTTGTGTTTGCTGATTTTGGCAGGAATGGGCGGTAGCCATTGTAGGGGAGACTGGAGTGGAGAGCCTTTTCAAGGCGCAAGAAGCATATTTACACGACTAAATTTTAAAATCATTATTACTTTATGTTTTCATTAATGTTTGTGTTTGGAGTATGAAGTAAAATACAGACGTGTAATATAAGATGTAAATTATTATATTTTACGGAAATATCTCTTACAACTTGGAAAGGTAATCCTTTTCATTTAATTTTTAAAAAAATAGCGAAATTGGATTCATTACCAAAGTTTGCCGACTTTTCTTCAAAAAAAAAAACGTGACCTGAAAAAAAAAGTCATATTTTAGAGATATTGGTAATAGTGTTTTAGCGATATTTTAGAGATATTTTAGAGATATTGGTAATAATTTTTGAAATAACACTTTCTAAATATCGACTCATTATTTATAAATATTTTATATGTTACACCGCTATCATAAATTGAATATATGAGTTCATATTGATTTGAGTACCAGTTAATGATTCAAAATATTGAAAAACAGTATCAAAAACCTATAAGTTGATATAATCTATTTCTACATTAAAAAAATAATTTTTTAAAGTTATTTTTATAAATTAGATCGAGATTATGTCACAAAATTGAACTTGACACGATTAATTTGAGTTTTTGCACTCTTGAAACTATTTTTTTTTTTTTTTTGCATATTATATAATGGTTATATTTATATAATTCAAATTTAATTTTAAAACCTTCGATTGGTCCACGTAGTTAATAATATTTATATATTTTCTTTAAAAACAAATAGAATTCCATCGATCTAAAATCGCAGTTGTTGAAACACGCTATCTTCTAAAACCCTCGCCACCTTGATTCCTTCCAATTCTCCATTTGTCTTTCAGTAAGCCCTGTGGAAAAGTAGTAAATTTCCGAGTTCAGTTTATTGGGTAGGATTAAGGATTCTTGTTTGTAATCTCATATCGATTTGCTATAATTCTTACGTACGAACTTATATGCGGATCTGAGTCGCTTTTCTCCAAGGTTAATTAGCGTGTTATTCTTGATTTTTTCTCCCCCCTCTTTGGTACAATGCTTTGTATTTTCATTTAGAATATGAAATCATTGAAAAAAATTTGTCTCAAATTGCTTCTGATTTTGATTTGGAGCTTCAATTTGATCCAAGTTGTGTTTGCATGTGAAATGGGAATTTATGAAGTTGTGTGGGAATTTGGCTTTTCTTATGTTTTTTTTCTTTCTAGAATTGAAGTGAGTTGAAGTACGGTACGTATTCCCAAAATGCTCTTTTGTATAGTGTCACAAATTTCACGCTTACAATTCTGGAAATCGTAAATGTTTCTGCTTTTACCGGATTTGGAACGTTGTAGCTTTTGATTAGATGTTCTTTTGTTGTTTCTTGATCTGAGTTCTTGTCGATACGTGGCTTAATTTTGGCTGTCTGTTTGATTGCAGAGTTAGACCAATTTGCGAAACAAAATGCCTCATAGAACTCGGCCTATGGCTGCACTTTTGCTCTTTACTGGGCTTAATGCTGTTTTAATCTCTACGATATCCACTGTATATGATTTCGTTTGCTTCCTTCCATACTGGGAAAGAAGGGTATGATTCTCAATTTTTGAAGTTCACGTGTCTTACTATTGTAGTTCAAATGTTGAAGGGGTAGTTAATTGTTGAGTAATCATTGTCTTCTCTTCAAGTTCAAAGCGTAAATCCCAGTTTTAATATAATTTCTGCCTTTATTTAATGTGTTTGTTTGTTTAGGCAATTCGGTCCCTTTATGTGCCGCACGTTGATTCCATGGCTATTGTGAAGTGACTAATAATAACAAGCTTGAGAGCCTGTAGAAAGCTAATACTTTGTGTTTCGGTTTCCCATTTTTAGTTTAGTTTAGTATTTGGTATTCTTGTGGAGAACTGATGCAGCGTATAGGGACGATCGAGGATTGTACTACCACTGGGTCAATGTTGATTATGTTGCCTGAGTTTATGTTAGGGGTTGGATTATTAGCATCTAAAATGAGCTGCCATAAAAGTTTGCTTCCCAGAAGTGGGCAACGTCACATGTCTCAAATCGACTTTCGAACCAAAGTGGGGCTGCTAATTCGTTTCAGAGGCTCTTTCATTGGCTAATCTTTTGGGTTTAGCTTTCCTTTTTTGCTTTATGATCCAGTCCTTCCCTCGGTACCGGATTTTGTGAACTGGATTTTGTTGATAACATATGGTGTACACCAACTGTAATTAGCCAGTGGCATTTGTTGTACACCAGTTACTTTAATGATATCATTTTCGCAATTGGATAAGGAAAAATATGCAGCTCTTGAATTTTGATCATAACAGATTTTTCATACTTTATACGCATGTTATTGCACATAAAGTGTGGCTGTATTTAAAGAGGCTAGGGCGACATCTGTTGTTCTGATTGCATATTCAATGTCGATATTCCATAAGCACTAACTTTTTGATGCTGAATTTTCCCAGAGGGAGTGTCGGCGCCAAGAACGTGAAGCTGCTTTAGATGCTAAGGGTTCTGGATCACTATAGAATCCATGCAGGTTCGGTTAGAAGGATGTGTTCCATTTTTGCTGTAAGTGCCACAATAGATGGGAAATTTCTGTAAAAAACAGCTGCAGTTTAATTTTACCAATTTTGCCGGGAAGTTGTGGAGACCGTTTAAAGAGTTGTAGATGGGCTGGCTGTAATTGTTGTATCTTTAAATATTCTTCACTCAAGGAAGCCAAGTACGATATTTTCTAACGAGTACTGGGGCAGAATGTGAGGAAATTATGTATATTTTCTCTTTTGCCACTTATCGGAGTTATTGTAATTTGGAATTCAGCAAATATTTTATTAAGCATGGTTTTATTTTGTTTTAAAGCAGAAAAGTAGAAATAATTTTTTGGTTGGATGAGATTGTATAAAAAGGAGAAGATGAAACGGGATTTTAGAAGTTACATCTTGTCACAAGTCTCATACTGGATAAATGTTCAAAACGTCATTTTTTGTATATATTTTTTTCAGACACATCGATTGATTCATGCTCATAGTAAAAAGTAATATTTTTTTGAGCCAATAAAAAGTAATATTTTTGATAAATTTAATTATGTGTTTTAATGTCCAGGTGTTTGGTGTATAGTAAAAAGTAATATTTTATAAGTTTAATGATTCCTGTCTGATTTCTATTTTTTTTTTTTTTTTTCCAGAAATCGGGACTGAAAAGTTTGAACCATAATAAGTCCATTTGAAATAACACATAAACTGAAACCAGCGGTGTATATATGGTTCCGGTTTGGGTTCAGTCGGGCCTAGTCATACAACTACTGGACTCCAAACCTCGTAAAGTAACTAAAGTTTATATCCCACAAAAAATAAATAAATAAATAAAAATTCAAAGACTGGCCGCACACCACGTCGCACGCAATTCGTTCACTGTACAGGGAATATCCCATGAAAGTATCCGAATTTATGAACTTCTGTTAGCAAACTGGGCACCTTAATTCTTTTCACATTACTCCAGAATCTCCATTCCATCGTATGAAAGACTCTAGTTCTTGATCGCTTGGTAGTTCTTTGTCTCTGCTTGAGTGGTTAGTTCCTTTCATTCCCATGTCCTTTCTGATCTTTCCAGTTTAAAAATCTGAGTTTTGTCTCGTTAATTGAGAACAAAGATTTTGTTTATCAGAGTTTCTTATGTTTTTGTTGCTGCTATTTTGTTGTATATGAAAAATTTTGAATTAGGCCTCACCCAAAACGATCTACCCCTTGCTGTGCTGGATTTTAGACAGGATTGAGTGAAAGATTAATTTTTTTTTTCCCATTCCAGTGATCATTGGACTCCTCATGAGATCTCATCCCTAGTTTGCCCCGAAAGTTGCTTATGTTGTTCTAATGGCAATTGGCAACACATCGAGCCATCTTTTTACAGAACCTTATTGTGATCTTAAAGAGTGGCTAAATTGGACGACTAATATGTTGGTTTTAAAAATCATAAAGAGATGTAAGTTGATGAAGCAGTTCCTACAGCAATCCTATTCACATTTCGATATTTACAGGGAGACATTTACAGCGGCTACTCAAATGAGATAGAATCTGTTTAAATAATATTGTACTCTTTCAGGTTTTTCAAGAAGGTGTCTCCAATTTGTGACCCGTCCTTGACAAAAACCGCTGGATAGCCGATTCGAGCTTCCACATGAACTTCGAAGCCTCGTTTAGAGTACAGTTGTCCCGTCCAGACATGCTTCCAGGAACATCTCTCTCCCTCTGGGAAATAGACCTTAACGTGTTCCTTGCCTTTATCTAGAACCGGCACCACTAAGATCTCGGTGCCTACTAGAAATTGCTCGTACTTCAACTTGTTCACATATTCGTCTTGGGGATAGTGTAGGAATAAATGTCGACAAATGGGGAGGCCTTTTTCCGAGGCTTCCTGTATACACAAAACGTCTTATCTTAATTCTAATAGCTAAAACTTAAAAGGACTGTTGTCTTCGAATGTCTGTATGCTTTACCTTAACTAGCTGGATTCGATAGAACTTCCATGCCTCGTAAATCTTTGCGAAGCGTGAGAAGTGAGATAATGTTCTTTGGTTGGAGTAGAACTGAGTGTTGCATGATGGCTTGTTCCCCTGATATTAACGTAGTTTTGGTGATGATTCTTCTAATATTTCATAATTTTTATATGTTTCAAAAGAAAGTGTATACTTACTTCATGCGTCCGAAATACAGTAGTAAATGCGTTTAGCTCCATCCATCGTAACAGAAGTTCTTCACTCCTACGGTACTTGATAAACGGTAAGTTCACAGAGCAATAGCCTCCTATATCACTATGGTTGAAAGCATATCCTGATAGTCCACCACTTAGCAAACCTACAACTGCACTCTTTATCCCATCATTGGCTTGCCAACTTACCATTTGATCCCCTTCCCAAAACAGGCTTGCCCATTTCGGACTGTCTCGAAAACCGGCCCGCATAAAGAAAACCAAATTGTCTGCAGGGACTTCATTCTTCTCACCTGCATTAGTACTTCTCCAGTCCTCAACAAATTCTCTGTTAATTTGTGCCCAGATTTCCGGGTACCTGTTGTGAGCTGTAATTGGATCCTCGCCTGGAAATATGGTAAAATCAACTTCATTAGAAGATGTCATAAAATTTTCTTGAGTAAAGTTCACAAGAAAGTTTGGTTTTTGCCCATGGAGTAGAGGTTACTGCTCATCCTATAATCCTAATCTTTGATGTCATTTTATTATAATTTAGTTATTCAAAAAATTCTACCACATTTATCCCAAGATGGTTTCACTATATATAGGGTTGAACATTGTGCGGCAATGCTGGCCTTCCTGACTCATGTAAATCCTGTGTCACACATCTAAGGATTTACAGTAAATACCAACACATCAATTATTGGTCTTGAAGAAATTCTTAGGACAATGGCACAGTTGAAACCACATGTATACAAGTGCAAAGTCCATGATTTAGAGCTTGTAGTGATGATGTTTGCACTCAAAATTCGAAATGTTTTTTTACTTTTCTCCATATTTCTACTACTTTAAAATCCAAGAATATTAAGCAAAGTTAGAAAACAAGTTTGGACATCAACCTGAGTACAGGCACGCATCCACTGGCAGGCCTTCACCAAAATCTGCCATCCATCCCCTTACTCC
This sequence comes from Henckelia pumila, assembly GCF_033568475.1. Lineage (NCBI taxonomy): Eukaryota > Viridiplantae > Streptophyta > Magnoliopsida > Lamiales > Gesneriaceae > Henckelia > Henckelia pumila. The sequence continues at coordinate 4,622,666 of NW_027331857.1, read as the reverse complement.
ATCATCCACCATTTCGTGCAAAATCTGCTTGAACCAACTTGCCGTTTTCGGATGAGTCAAATCCAACATTCCGACATCAAATGCAGTGTTGGGAACCATGTATGGCACTCCTTTCTCGTTTTTCACTAATATGTCCAACTTCACCGCCTCCTCGAAGAGATCTCTTCGTACATTTGGCTTCTCGTCCATCTACTTATAGGAGTAAAGGGTCAGTCAACAACTTCTTCTTCCAGTTTTCAGCAAGTACCGGGCATAATATTCAAAGTTGCAGATAAGAAAGATACATACTGGGGCTAAACATGGATTGCAATATGTCATCACTTTAATTTGCTCATCACTAAGATCTCTTATTAATTTCTGCCACCCTGAATACCTATTTGTGTCCACTTCCCAATTCCACCATAGCTGGGAGCCAATAACAGTTTTCCTCTGTCCTACCCAGTCCTGTGAAACAAGCACAAAATGAAATTTTAAAAATTATCTTCCAATATGTTATATTCATTTTCTTGAAAATTATCTGGTGATTTGTTCAACCTGTAACCAGAAAGCTGATATTGGAGTATCATGGGCTTGCAGCTCTTTCCAGATATGGCGTACGGCTTCGGTTCCACCCTGCATTCCCACCACTGCCCCAGAAATTATCCACTCGGGAAGTTCTTGAGGTCTTCCAATGGTTTCTGTGAAGTTTTCAATTAGCTCAGCTGGTGAGTTTCCGTTTAGTAGTCTACCTTCCATTAAATCTCCATGTACCTGCAAGAATTTTTCCAAATTTTCAGTAAATTCATGTGAAACTTAGGTTTCTCACCTTAATGTATATATGAGAATAAAAAATCAAAGAGGAATTTGGCAGCTGTACTTTATAAAAGCAGTTCTTTCAATCAAATTCTTGAGTCTGCATTACCTGTATCTGGACACTATCATGTTTTGTTAGATCAAAGACCGAATAGCTATATCCTTCGAGGTAAAGGGACCTCATTTTCGATGTCATATAAAATGGTGAAGGTGCATAAGTTGTATTCTCATCGCCCCCGGACCTGCATTCGAAACAGCCGTTCAGTTAAAGAATCACCATTGCTTCGAAATGAACTGTATAAAAGACACTTCTCAAAAAATTTACCTGTAGCTAACTAAATTAGCAGCAAATGTAATAGGTTGGTCTCCTCTTCCGATTCCTTGTTCTTGAACAAATATTGGCACCTTTTTCCCTTTAAAATCCATATGCGAAAACTGCTCTCCGAACCCATAGAATCTCTCATTTTTCTCACTCGAATATGTGATGCAAATCCTGTTAAAATCGTTACAACCCTCATTGTTCATCACCACATTCTCCTCTTCTACCGGTGAAACTGATAATACTATTCTCTTTCTTGTAAAAAATCCACTCCATCCGACTCGAATTCGCCTCATTCGGCCAATTTTCCGAGTTAAATTTCTGTAGCTATAAGTTCTTGGAGAGACCTTCTCGGGATGTCCGAAATTCGGCTTCCCAAGTCTTACTTGAAATCCAACTTGATTACTTGTTTTCTGATCAAAAAGCATCCAATATTTCGCGTACACAGATGGCTTCTTTTCGACAAACTCCCCATTTTCTTGAGCTACAGAGCTCTGAATCCTCTTCCTCCTTTCCTTCACATTGAATATCCTTCCTGTGATCAAAACAACAGAAGATCGGGCCCTTCCTCGCTCCATTTCATGTTGAAAAGACGACAATTCTTGATTATTTTCGAGTAATATTACATCAGATTCCTCGATAACCTTAATGTTTTCAATGGTTTGGTGATTGCATACCAGGTGAATTTCCCTGTCTTTGATGGCAAATGATCCTCTGCTCTCTTCCACCTCCGTGTCAGCCACAGCTGCAGATATGAAGGCCCGGCCCGAAATGGTGGACCATATCGATCTTGAAAGATCAAACTTGTGAAAAACGGAGATGGACCCTCCATTCTTGGGTGACCAAATCAACTGAAAATCATCTCCAATATCAAAAGCCTTTTCTGCAAATAGAATCTGAGACTTGAAACACAGATTCCCTTGGAGAGAAGGCAGAGTTTTTGGTTTAGAAGGAAAAGGGTTGTTTATATGTTTGTGATGCTTTTTGGTTGTTCGGAAAGACGCCATTTTTAGAAGTACATCGCTTCTCTCATCAGCTATTTATACAAATTCTATTTTAAAATTTTTTTTGTGGAATTAATTTCTTGGAATTTTTAAATAGAAAATTTTTAGGAGAAAATAATTATTTTTTGGTGAACATTGTTTCATGGGATATTTTTTTGGTATGAAATCAGAATTTGAGGGCTTGGGGAAAGAAAGATAATTGTTCTTTGAAGATTTCAACCTGTTCTTTACGAAGAAGCAAAATTAATTGTGATTATTATGTTCATTTATTTTATTGATATCTGTGGGCCTATCAATCTTCCTTTTCTTTCACAGATAAATAATTTTTTTGTTGAGTTGGAATAATTCTTTTTTTTATATATATATGAATTCAATATAAAACCTTGTATATAATGTTTTATTTGTAGAATGTTAACGTTTGATATATTAGTATTTCATTGTGCGATGCACAGATTATATCTAGCATGATTAAACTAAAATTTTAACTTTTGAGTATAAGTTATGTTCACTTGTTTCGAGCTTTGATTATTGAGCATTTCACATTTGGTTCAGTACCCTCATTTTCTTAGAATCTGAAATCAATTACAACTAGTATGCGGCTTCATTTCTTGACTTGTATTTTGGCAATAACAAGGGGAGATAGTATGCTCTACAATTTTAATGATTAGTGTATTTATTTTATTTTTATTATAATAATATTCATATTTTAAAAAAAAATTCAAAACCTCCAAATTATGGAGCTTACGTAGCAAAAATGAGAACTGATGGTATTATAAGTTTAAATACATCAAAGAGAAATACCACCAAAAAGCTTGTATCAAAATGGGCCATAGGAATGAATATCTTATATTGGATGCTGGTATCTAGACCTATTTGCTCGCAAGATTCAGATACATATTAATGCATGCAGAAGTTAATATGGCCAGTGTACACTTCCATGAACATTTTACAAAAATAATAATAAAAAAAAATTTCGAGAGCCAATTTGTTTACCATGGGTGAATAATTATTTGCTCTCCAATAATAACTTTTTTTAAAAAAAATAAAAATTAAATAGATACAATTATTATTTGATTATACAGATAATTTCGGAAAAAAAAATAAAATTTTATTCCTTAATATTTTGTTAAAATAAAATTTGGCTCTTTTTCCAGTCCTACCATGTATGAAGACATGATCGCGTCTACATTCTTACATGTAACATGATTAATCTCATTTTTGGAATTATTGATTGATCTGTTTTTGGGGAAAAAAAATTTATTGAAATTTTATTTTTTTAGCAGCCTCATTTAGTAAGACTGATTGGAGGCGAGAATGAGAATTTCTTGATTTAATTTACACTAATAAGCTGTAGGGATGTAAACGAACCGAGCAGGCTCGCGAACTTTTCGAGCCGGCTCGAAAAAATATTCGATTTGGATTCAGATTTTTCGAACTCGAGTCGAACATGTTCGAACTATTAGTCGAGCCGAACTCGAGCCAAAAATATGTTATTCCAAAGTTCGCGAGCCGGCTCGCGAACCTTTATTTAATATATATATTATATTATATATATATATTATATAAAATATAATAAAATAATTGAAAGTTCGCGAGCCGGCTCGTTAGTTTCGAACTCGAACTCTCTATCGAATCGAACTCAAGCCCAACATAAAAAAATTTCGAACTTCGAATATGCCAACTCGAACTCGATCTCGAACTCGAATACTGAAATTTTTTTATAGTTCGGCTTGGTTCGGCTCGTTTACAGCCCTAGTCAACTGTATAAATCCAAATTACTTTAATATTTTTAGTATAGAAAATTAAATTTAAGAAAGTAAAAAATCCATGCACAAATCTATATAATTTACTTTACATAAAAATACATATTTCAATAAATTTTTATTCCATATTTAAAAAAAACATACGATGATACAATATACTGCATTCCGAGCCGCTATTCATTCATTCAATCACTAAGTACGTTGTCCTTTTTTGTCTAACTAATAAATTGCACGTGCTGCACGTGACACGTTATAATAATTTTATTAGTTGATTGCTTAGATTTTTTAATTAAGTGTTATATATTTTACTATCAATTTCAAACTTTGGTTATAATGATTTGATCTCTAATTAGTTATTGAAGTGAGAACATTATGTCTTTAATTTTTTTCTCTTTACGATCGATTTGTGGTATCTAATCGATGCTTTTATGTTTATACCTTGGATTTAATTTATTGTTTTAATTAATGACTTTAAAACAATAAAAAATGTTATATATTTGTCGAGAAATGTAAAAAAATACATTGATTTTTTATAAACCGTAAGACTGAGCGTTTGCATTTTATTAAAAGATATATATAGTTGATATATAATTGTGCAATTCAAATATTTTAATATGTGTAACAGTTCAAACACTACATTTTGATTGTTTTACATAGCAAAGAAATAATTATTGTACCCAATAATCTCCTTCCCAATAATTATGCTCGTAATCAATGTGAATTGAAGTCATGACCTTCACTTTGATACATATTGTATGGTCGAATGCTTATTGCATTTGCAATAATTATAGTCATTGGTAACAATACTAATCCAATATTTTAAATTATGTTGTATCTCAAACATCATGTTTCGATTGTTCTTCTCAGTATGAATAGTTATTGCACTTCAACAAAGTAATATCTGTTAAATAATAATTTTATTTCTATTGATTTGTAAGTTAAAACAGTAATTTATTTGAAAGTTAAAACAATAATTTATTTGAAAGAAATAATTTTTTTAGTTCCATTAACACATCACATTTTGATTTTTAGTCAATTGATTTGTCAAATTTAAGTTTAAATACACTAACTTTTAATTTTGATTATTTTTAATCTAATTGTTGACGTGACATCTAATAAGTCAAAATTTTTTAAGTTGTATCATTATTATAATGCCCATGTATGTATTTTTCGAGGCAAAATAAAGCATTTTCCAGTGTCATCACAACAATTAGGTATAAATAGATTAAAATAAAATTAGTATACAAAAAATAAAATTTGAAAACTTAGTGACCAAAACCTAAAATTTAAAAAGTTAGTGAAAATAATAATAATTTTTTAATTTAAAAGTTTTAGTTGAAGATAAAATTTGATTTTCTATGAATAAAGTGTATCTAAATCATATATATTTTTTACGTCTGATAAAACATGATGTCTATATAACTTGCTTTGATTTTCAAGTTTTTTACTAATGTATAATACATTCACAATTTTGTGTATATTTTCTAGCGTATTAAATAACTTTATTTCGTTAGTTTTGAAAATCAAATTTAATATACAGTGAATAATATTTGTCATATAAAATAATTAATGTCCTAATAAAAATACAATACAAAATAAATTTTTCTAACATAAACTCTTATGTTAAAGTATTAACAAATTTATGCCAAAAAATTAATTTAGTCATACAATTATTTATTTAATTAATGATAAACATAATTGTTTCATAATTTTTGTCATAATTTTATTTTAAAATCAAAAATATTAATATGTAAATGTATCTTCTGTTTTTTTTCCTTTTTCTAAAAAATCATATACATATAATATGCAATAATCAAGATAAATTTTTTTTATTTCTTCAAATCTTGTAATATTCAGTAAACTATCATAATTAGATTACATAGTCATCACCATTAGTTTTATAATATTATTCCTAGCTACAATCTAGAATACCAAAAATTTTAGTTAGATTACTAAATTCAAAAAAAAAAAATGAACGAATTAAAACAAATTGATTGGATAAAATATGAGAATATCTTTCATTTATATGTGAAATATAGTCTCAATTATTTATGATCTGATTTACTTATCTTGAACCAGATGAATAAATTAATGATTCAATTTATTTTTTTCGCGAAACTATAATGACCAAAATATTATGTTAAAAAGTTTAGAAAACTAAAACATAGCGATGATGATAAATGTTTAAAGTAAGTTATAAAATTAATATATATATTTTAGATTAAAATAGCTTTCAATTAATAAAACTTTAATTTTAGGACATAGGTTAAATATTAGCAATTATGTTTACTTAGAATAAATAAATAGATACAAATTAAATACTCACTAAATAAAACTACAAAATGACAAAAAAAACCTCAAAACAACTTGAAAATTTCAAAAAAATTAACAATTAAATGAAATAAAATTGAGGATATAAATAAAAAATAATTTTAGGATATGAATTAAATATTAGAAATTAATTTTACCTATAATAAATAAATAGTCATAATTAAATACTCATTGAATAAAACTACAAAATGACATAAAAAAATTCAAAAATTATTTGGAATGACAAAAAATTAACCATTAAATGAAATAAATTGAGAATAAAAATAAAACTTTAATTTTAGGACATGAATTAGAATAAATAAATAGTGACATGCAAATTAAATACACATTGAATAAGAATGACCTCAAAAACCTTAAAAAGTTTTGGAAATAAAAATATAACTATTAAATGAATTAAAATGATGATAAAAATATAAATTAACAACTAAACTTTAATTTTAGGACATGAATTAAATATTAACAATTAATTTTACCTAGAATAAATAAATTCACCATTATTTTTGTAGTCCCCCTTCTTAAAAAATGGAATTTCAAATATTTTTGTTAGCTTACCAAATGCAAAAAATAAACCAATTGGTTGAATAAAAGAGGGTAATACATTTCTAATACAAGTGAAATAAAATCTCGATTTATGATATGATTTTATTTATTTTGAACAAGTCGATAAAAGTTAATAACTCGATTGAAATTTTTTGTTTTCTAAAAGTTTAATACTAAATTATGTTAAAAATTTAAAAGACTAAAAACATAGCGATGAAGATAAAACTTGAAAGTAAGGTAAAAAATAATTTTTTTAGATTTATAGATAAATAAAAAATATAGTTTTTCATTGATAAAACTTTCGTTTCGAACATGAATTAAATATTAACAATTAATTTTATCTACAATAAATACATAGATATATACAAATTAAATACTCATTGAACAAAACTATATAAGAATAAAAAAATTCAAAAACCTTAAAAATGACAAAAATAATTATTAAATTCAAAAATAAAATGCTACTTTTACCTTCGATTCGATAAAAAAGTATAAATGTTGTTGATTACACTTTTAGTTTATCACTGAAATATTTTTTGTCCCTAAAGTTGCCTAAGATATTACTTAGTTAGGCATCATTGTTAATTTTATAGTTATTCTTTCTGAAAACATGAATACAAAAAATTTTAGTTAAATTACCAAATTCCAAAAAAATAAACGAATTGATTGAATAAAGTATGAGATAGGTTTCCTATATAAGTAGAATACAATATCGATTTATGATTATTATATGATTCTACTTGTTTTGAATAAGATGATTAAAATTAATGATTTGATTTAATTTTTTATTTGTTTAAAAGTTTAATAATCAAAATATTATGTTAGAAGAATGAAGACTAAAAGCATAGCATTGAAGATAAATATCGAAAATAATTTCATAAAATTAATAAATTTCTTTGATGTAGAGAAAAAAAAAATTTAATATAGCTTTCAATTAATAAAATTTTAATTTTAGGACATAGGTTAAATATTACCAATTATGTTTACTTAGAATAAAAAAATAGATACAAATTAAATACTCACTAAATAAAAATACAATCAAAAAATTAACAATTAAATGAAATAAAATTGATGATATAAATAAAAAATAATTTTAGGATATGAATTAAATATTAAAAATTAATTTTACCTATAATAAATAAATAGTCATAATTAAATACTCATTGAATAAAACTACAAAATTACATAAAAAAATTCAAAAAATATTTGGAATGACAAAAAATTAACTATTAAATGAATTAAAATGATGATAAAAATGTAAACAACTAAACATTAATTTTAGGACATGAATTAAATATTAACAATTAATTTTACCTAAAATAAATAAATAGTGACAAATTAAATATGCATTGAATAAATCTATAGAATGACATAAAAAACCTCAAAAAGTCTTGAAAATGACAAAAAATTAATCATTAAATACTGATCGAACGAACCTTCAAGAGGCACGATTAAACAAGGCCATGCATGAACGAGTACAAATGAAAAATTCACATTTCAAGAAGCTATATCAGCAATAATCTAAAACAACCTACGGGATCTTAATCCAGCAACTCATCCATCTCTGTTTTTCTAAATGCATCGACTTGAGCAAGCATCTTAGACATAGCCTTATCCGGGTAAATATTGTCAGCCTTCATCCTGTCAGATAAACCATAAGCAGGGGACTTGGCATTTGTGTATGCCTGAATAAGTAACTGATACGGTTGGAGTCGTGAGATGTAGCCAGCTTGTCTCATTTTTTGGAACATTTTCTAAGCGTTGTGTATATCTCCCCTGTTTGCATATTGATGCATTACAGCTATGAAAGAAGAGAACATTGGTCTCCCTTTATTACTGATATATGCGACATCAAAAATTTTGTCCGCTTTTTCCACTTCTCCTGCGTCGATATACAGTTTTACAAGTGAATCCAAAGTTGATGTTTGAGTTGAGCATAAACACAAACAATTGAAACTCTTGAAAGAATACGTTATTTAAAAAATTGGTTGTGCATGGACGGTGAAACGTTGAACCAAAATAATGATTATATTGGAATAATATTTGAAATTGAAAATGAAAATAAATGCGTGATATTGTTTTATTTTCTCAAACGAATTGATAACTCGGAAAATAAACATAATATGCTTTGAAAAGAAAGTCTCCACAAAATCAGAATAATAAGTGTCCCCATGCAGCGCCTCTAACATCCTTGCTGATTTTTATTTTTTTTCCTCCACATACTTCACATGCAGCTGGGGTATGGCATCAAAAAGATCCATGCCAAAAGTCAAGTATTTCTCCAAAGTTTGTGAATCTTGAATGTAATGTGGATGTGGTACATAGCTCTCTGGCAAATGAGAGAACATAAGTTTGGTTTCCACTCCATTCAAACCAAGAGTCCTGCAAATCTGATCAGCCACTCCATCTAGAGTCAAGTTATTCCTATCAACTGAAATAGCTTCCCAGTTGGCATGAGCTCCACTTGACCATATGTAGCCGCCTTTGTCATTTTTCTTCCGCTCCCCGTCGTAGTTAATCATTACAAAGATGGTCATCATTTCCTACACAAGTTATAAGAAAAAAATAAACAAGGACAGACATGCGAGTTCTCTCTGTGTTAATCTGTGCATGCTAAAATGTCAACACATTTTTCACTGAAAAAAGATTCGATTTTGTAATTTTCTGAAGCGTTGTTTTAACAAATTTCATTAATTATTTTAAATATTAAAAACGTAAAATAAAAAAAAATGGTGTTACCTCGTCTGAGAGGAGATGTCCCTTGAATCCGCTGATCATAACAATTTCCCTTAGCCTGCCACTGAAGCCAAAGCAATTAGTATATCCATGCAGTTATACTTTAATTAGACTATATGTGGATTTTTTTGTTGAATACCTCCTAATTATACATGTTACCAGTGTTGGATTGAAAAATTATTACAAGTGTTTGATGATTTAGGGAAGGCCGATCAATACATAACTAAAAAGGAATGTAAAGTTTTGGCATATATAATTTATTAAAATGTGTATATATATATATATGAGAACGAGATACTTGTCGGAGATCTTTCGTACCTTTCTGTAAAACGGTTCCACAAAGGCATGCACCTAGCAAAGCAGGAAAATTATGATTACCGAAGAGGATAAAAATTGAACAGCACAGTTAAATTTTGATAACATACATGCGGTAGAACCAGCTAGAAAAGCCATACAAAAACGTGTAGCCTAAGAATAGAGATGAATGCAATTAGATTCTGATCACTTTGATTAGTTTAGACATAGCTAGCACGAGCACGATCGACCAAGGAGAAGAGCAAGGGAATGAGAGGCGTACCGACAGGGAAAGTAATCCGTCGACTGTGCTCGAATTCCAGACACGATCAACGTGTTACTACGCTCATCAATCTCAAAGATTAGCTCAAAGTATGCTATAAAATCCTCGGGCAAGAGGCCACCAAATGCCTGTTCATTGTCGACAAAGACGACAATCGTAGATAAGCAGATAAAACGTAGATTTTTCCTACAGTATCGAGCAGCTGGGAAGTTGTCTATGATGTCGTTTGGATCCAGACGTGTCTCCATGGTGTAAGTGCCAGGATAGGTCATATCCCTCAAATAGAGGGTTCTGTTAGTGTTGTTTCTCAATCGGTGTCGGAGATCACACATGTTAGCGCATCCTAACATAAAAATTTTAGAATCAACAATTATTTATTGATGGGATACGTCAAACTATCACATAATAGTAATTATCAAATTGGTTAAGCCTAAAATAAATCATAGTTCAGGCACGCGTATCAAATTTTCTCAACACAAATATATAAATTTTTTTCAACACAAATAGCTAGTATTTAGGGTTTGGTTGAGGGATAAATCCAATGTCTGTCTATCAAAACCGCCCTTACCCTGAATAATAAGTTTTACAGAGAAAGAAATCCCAATTTCCCAGAGGCGAAATACAAAGCATCGGTTTTTAGCTTCCCCTCGGCAAAACCACTTTTGTTTTCTACAACCCCTTCATTTCATTTCAAAGTACATCGGGCAATCGAAGCCGCTAAACTCACTTGACGACGGGATTGGAAAATCGAAGAAACTCTCCAATTTTGTTGAACTCTTCGTGGGTGAAACTCTATGGCAGACCAACAATAGTTGATTCGTTTAATTCAATTCTTCAGCTGCCCAAGGTTTTTAATTTTTCCGTTCTTCTATTCTCTGTTCTTATCTAATTTCCTTCCTGCACAACCACGCATCTCATCAGAATTTATTCACAATTGTTTCATTCAATTTCCTTTTCTTACTTCCATACCCACATTGTTGTGTTTTAAACGGAAAATATTATATTGTTAAGTAAGTTTGTTATGTTGTGAAAACTTATCATTTCAATTAAATACTGTTGCTTTGTGAGATTTCAGACGCTAATTTATGTATTTGATGATTACAGATTTTCATTTTTGAAAACCATGGGATTCAATTTGTTTCAGATGCTAATTTATGTATAATTATTGATTTTAGAAGCCAAAACCGTTAACGATACAATATGTTTCAAAATCAATTCCACGGATGCTCTAAACCTGTTTGAGGAAATAGCCAAAGAAGACTTGGTTTCATTTCCTATTTTTATGTTAACTCTTTACCAATTCAATATTTCATTTTACTAATTTTCATACAATTCTAGGATCTGCTGATTCTAAGCAAAAAAAAAAAAAAAAAAAACATAAAAAGACGCTAATTTATGTATAATTGATTTTAAAAACCAAAACCGTTAATGATGCAATATGTTTCAAAATCAATTGATTATTGATTAGCACATTAGCTGAATACTATGCAAATGCATGGGTGACTTTCAATCTTTTGATTTTTATGTCTTGATGATCAAATTAACCATAAAAAGCATTGTTATGTTAAGGGCCTCTGCTTAAATGTCTGCCTTGCATAAGAAAATGTTAAGGGCCTTTGGTTTGTGTTTTGTTTTCTTCACATTTTCAAAGTTAAAACATAATATTGAAAATTATGAAAATTTCAATATGTGGAAGAAGAAATTTTATCTTGGATGTTCACATTGAAATAGTGATACGAAAATGTAGAAAATAAAACCACCTTTGGATCTACTGGTTTTAATCCTGAGTTTTTGAAATAAATTCAAGACTGTGAATGTGTGCTGGCTGCGTTTTATATTAAATAAAGTCGTAAGTTCCCTTGAACAATTTTGATTGGGTGCATCAGATCAATCATATTTCTCATATGGATTTTTCTGTCCAGTTGGACGAGATATTCGAGACAAATTTTCAGGTGCAGTTGAGCTTTCTCTAGGAGGAATGCTTCTGCTCCTGCTCGGCAAGGTGAGCATTCAAGACAACAGACATCATCAGAAAATGTACCAAGTCCAAGGATGTGGTAATATTCCTTTTTTATACATCTTAAATATTTTATACATCTTAAATATAAGACATCATCAGAAATAACCTCAAGTTTTTCATATTATAAAATCTCTAGAGTATTATTTTATATTAAAATTTTACTAATTGATAATTTTACATTTCATCTTAAATATTTCATTTCATCTTAAAATAATTATTTTACTAATTTTCATACAATTACCACATGATTTTCTGATTCTAAGCAAAAAAAAATACGTCTACAATATAAATACGATTCTACAATATATTATTGAGAATCAATAGGAATTGATAGCACAAGATCTTATACTGATATTATATTATAAGATGAAAGATTGATTGATCAAATAAACTTTCTTCATTCATAAAGCAATGGTCCCCTTCCCGGAATTAACAATTCGTAGTGTGTATATATGGCACCCAACGAAATTGCTTGCTGTTGCTGCTTCTGGCTTCTCCATTGTAAATACTATAATGTTTGCATTGTAAATAATATACTTTGTTCATGAACAAAGTAGAGAATTTAAGAGATAAGATTGATGATGGAGGACTTTTTTGCCTAATGAATTTAATATTTCACAGTAGCTGTTTAAGTCTCTTTCCATTTCTATGATCTACAAATTTTGTTATGGTTTTACAAATTCAATGAAATCTTCATTAATCTAAGCTAAGGGGACCATCTGCTTTATGAATTTTTTAGAATATGTTTACTACTTTGGAAATTGATCTTCAATCACAGTTTGTAATAAATATTCATGCTCTAATTGATGTTGGTGTAGTTTATATACATGTTTCGAAAACATCCATTATAACTTCAAGTTTTAGTGTATATCGATATGCCTTTGAAGTTTATGTGATTATCTACATGATATGTATTGATTGTATTGTATATGTTTATTTATTGTGAGTTTAATTTATGATGTACTTATGCCAATTTTTTCCTATAACATTATTTTATATGCATGATATATCATTTTATTTATTGACAATAAAAAAATTATATTCATAAAAAAATTCATTGTTAAATTTGGAGTTAGTTAAATTCATTCACGCACGTTGGTTGCTAATAATTCTAAAGCTAAATTATTGGAGTTTAGTTTATAGTTTCTCATTTAAGCAATTACTGCAATTATGCTGTACAAATCTTTCCTTTATGACCTTTTTATTGAGTTGTATGTGCATCACTTTTGTAGGTAATCACCACTAACTTCGCTTCTTCATCCCCTTTTTTGGATGTTACAAAGCAGGTAAATCACCAACACAAGCTTGATGTTTCTTTAGTAATCATTTCTTGCTCCATCGTCAAGTTCGATGGATCTAATTATACAAGCATGTGTATATAGCTAAACTCCATTAAATTAAAGCTTCATGTTTATGTAAAACTAAAATTAAATCATTTAAAGCTTGAAAACGTTTCACTAGAATTTTTTATATTTGATACATTTTATTTTTATTCAAAAGGAAAATATTAAAGTCATTTTCATTTTATGGGTATATGCCGCAATTTTAATACGAGTTTGTCAACATTGCACAAAATATGGTGGTAAACGATGGAAATTTAGATTATCTATCTGGTGAATATGCCAAAACTGTTGTATATTCATGTACAAACGTCGCACACGCATCGCGTGTGTCTCGGTCGCTAGTTTTCTTTAAAAACAAATAGAATTCCATCGATCTAAAATCGCAGTTCTCGAAACACGCTATCTTCTAAAACCCTCGTCACCTTCCAATTCTCCATTTGTCTATCACTAAGCCCGAAGAAAAGGTAAATTCCGGAGTTCAGTTTTATTGGGTTAGGATCAAGGATTCTTGTTTGTAATCTCACATCGATTTGCTATAATTCTTACATACGAACTTATATGCGGTCTGAGTCGCTTTTCTCGAAGATTAATTAGCGTGTTATTCTAGATTTTTTTTCTCCCCCCTCATTTCGTACAATGCTTTTATGTTCATTTAGATTATGAAATCATTAAAAAAAAAAATTGTCTCAAATTGCTTCTGATTTTTATTTGGAGCTTCAATTTGACCCAAGTTGTGTTTGCATGTGAAATGGGAATTTATGAAAGTTGTGTAGGAATTTGGGTTTTCTTCTGTTTTTTTTCCTTCGAGAATTGAAGTGAGTTGAAGTACGGTACGTATTCCTAAAATGTTTTTTTTATAGTGTCACAAATTCACGCTTACAATTCTGGAAATCATAAATGTTTCTGCTTTTGCCGGATTTTGAACGTTGTAGCTTTTGATTGGATGTTCTTTTGTTGTTTTTGATCTGAGTTCTTGTCGATACGTGGCTTAATTTTGGCTGTCTGTTTGATTGCAGAGTTAGACCAATTTGCAAAACAAAATGCCTCATAGAACTCGACCTATGGCTGCACTTTTGCTCTTTACTGGGCTTAATGCTGTCTTAATCTCTACGATATCCCCTGTATATGATTTCGTTTGCTTCCTTCCATACTGGGAAAGAAGGGTATGATTCTCAATTTTTGAAGTTCCTGTGTCTTACTGTTGTAGTTCAAATGTTGAAGGGGTAGTTAATTGTTGAGTAATCATTGTCTTCTCTTCAAGTTCAAAGCGTAAATCCCAGCTTTAATATAATTTCTGCCTTTATTTAATGTGTTTGTTTCTTTAGGCAATTCGGTCCCTTTATGTGCTGCACGTTGATTCCATGGCTATTGTGAAGTGACTAATAATAATAAGCTTGAGAGCCTGTAGAAAGCTAATACTTTGTGTTTTGGTTTCCACCTTTAGTTTAGTTTAGTATTTGGTATTCTTGTGCAGAACTGATGCAGCGTATAGGGACGATCGAGGATTGTACTACCACTGGGTCAATGTTGATTTTGTTGCCTGAGTTTATGTTAGGGGTTGGATTATTAGCATCTAAAATGAGCTGCCATATTGCTTCCCAGAAGTGGGCAACATCACGTGTCTTAAATCAACTTTTGAACCAAAGTGGGGCTGCTAATTCGTTTCAGAGGCTTTTTCATTGGCTAGTCTTTTGGGTTTAGCTTTCGTTTTTGTTTTATGATCCAGTCCTTGCCTTAGTACCGGATTCTGTGAACTGGATTTTGTTAATAACATATGGTGTACGCAAACTGTACCAGTTACTTTAATGATATTTTTTTCACAATTGGATTAGGAAATAGATGCAGCTCGTAAATTTTGATCATTAACAGATTTTTCATACTTAATGATGCATGTTATTGCAAAGTGTGGTTGTATTTAATGAGGCTAGGGCGACATCTGTTGTTCTGATTGCATATTCATTGTCGATATTCCTTGTATAGTTCTGTGTGGTAGAAAACACATTCCACCTTGCTAATATGGGCTAGATTTACTGTAGCCATCTTCTCTTGTCATAAGCACTCACTTTTTTTATGCTGAATTTTCCCAGAGGGAGTGCCGGCACCAAGAACGTGAAGCTGCTTTAGATGCTAAGGGTTCTGGATCACTATAGAATCAATGCAGGTTCAGTTAGAAGGATGTGTTCCATTTTTGCTCCAAGTGCTACAATAGTTGGGAAATTTCTGTCAAAAACAGCTGCAGTTTAATTTTTACCAATTTTGCCGGGGAAGTTGTGGAGACCGTTTAAAGAGTTGTAGATGGGCTGGCTGTAATTGTTCTATCTTTTAGGTAGTGTTTGGGAGAGCTTCTTAGAAGAACTTCTCTGCTTTTCCGTTAACAAAAATCTAAAATTTTGTAAAATTTTGTTAACAAAAAGCTGAGAAGTACTTACTACAAGCTTTCCCAAACATTACCTTAATATTCTTCACTCAAGAAAGCCAAGTACGATGTTTTTTTAATGAGTACCCGGGCAGACTGTGAGGAAATTATGTATATTTTCTCTTTTGCCACTTATCGAGTTATTGTAATAATTATTTGCTCTCCAATTTGTTTACCATGGGTGAATAATTATTTGCTCTCCAATAATACCTTTTTTTAAAAATAAATAAATAAAAATTAAATAGATACAATTATTATTTGATTATACAGATAATTTCGAAAAAAAAAATAAAATTTTATTCCTTAATATTTTGTTAAAATAAAATTTGGCTCTTTTTCCAGTCCTACCATGTATGAAGACATGATCGCGTCTATATTCTTACATGTAACATGATTAATCTCATTTTTGGAATTATTGATTGATCTGTTTTTGGGGAAAAAAATTTATTGAAATTTTATTTTTTTAGCAGCCTCATTTAGTAAAGACTGATTGGGGGCGAGAATGAGAATTTCCTGATTTAATTTACACTAGTCAGATGTATAAATCCAAATGACTTTAATATTTTTAGTATAGAAAATTAAATTTAAGAAAGTAAAAAATCCATGCACAAATCTATATAATTGCACTTTACATAAAAATACATATTTCAATAAGTTTTTATTCCATATTTAAAAAAAAAAAACATACAATGATACAATATACTGCATTCCGAGCCGCTATTCATTCATTCAATCACTAAGTACGTCGTCCCTATTTGTCTAATTATTTCTAGTCGAGAGCATTAAAAGGCAAATTCCAGACACATTTTACAAGCTTTTTTCTGTGATTTGATCGTAGCAAGTTTATAATTTTGATGAAACATTCAAGATATTTGGAATGAAACATAGGGAACAAAACTGAAATAATTACGCCACCATTCAAAAGGGGATCATTTTCTTTTTTTACAGGCGAGTTGTTCGCGCGAACTGCCTGCAGGGGTAGGATCGAACAAGCCTTCAAAAGGCACGATTAAACAAGGCCATGCATGAACGAGTACAAATGAAAAATTCACATTTCAAGAAGCTATATCAGCCATAATCTAAAAAAGCCCTTCAGGATCTTAATCCAGCAACTCATCCATCTCTGTCTTTCTAAATGCATCGACTTGAGCAAGCATCTTAGACATAGCCTTATCCGGGTAAATATTGTCAGCCTTCATCCTCTCAGAGAAACCATAAGCAGGGGACTTGGCATTTGTGTATGCCTGAATAAGTAACTGATACGGTTTGAGTCGTGAGATGTAGCCAGCTTGTCTCATTTTCTGGAACAACTTCTCAGCGTTGTGTATATCTCCGCTGTTTGCATATTGATGCATTACAGCTAAGAAAGAAGAGAACATTGGTCTCCCTTTATTACTTATATATGCGACGTCAAGAATTAAGTCCGCTTTTTCCACTTCTCCTGCGTCGATATAAAGTTTTACAAGTGAATCCAAAGTTGACGGCCAAATACTTCGACAAGTTTTTGCCATCCGCCGCACCAATTCCTTTCCTTTCTCTAACATCTTATGATCTGTGTAAACCTTGAGTAGAACAGAAAAATGGTTAGAAGCTGGCTTCTTCAACATTTTCAACATTGTCTCAAAAGTTTCCTCAGCAGCTTCAATCCTATCCACCTTTCCCCATGCTAAAATAGCAGCCATGCACTCTTCCAATGCAGGGTTTGACTCACAAACTTTCCAGAGTCGATCAACTTCATCGGCCTTTCCGAGAGAAGCATAAATAGGAAGAAGAGTTTTACACACCCAACGGTTTTTTTTAATGTTTTCTCCTTCCATCTCTTTTAAAACAGCCTCAGCTTTATTTTTCAGCCCGTTAGCAGCATAGTGTCGTGCAAGAGATGCTTGAATTCGAGTATCAACTTCCAGGCCTTCAGCCTTCATTGCCTCGACAACCTGTTCCATACCAGATACATCTTTAGATGACCCCTTGACATCAATCAGAACTAGGTATGTGAAAAGGGAATACTTAATATTTTCTTTCTCCATCAACAACAGAACATCCGCAATTTTTTTCTTATTGGTTCTCTTGTATAGAATAAGCAACTGGTTGCACGTAAAGGTCGTCAAAGTAAAGTTCAAATCCTTCATTTTATTGAAGACTTCCTCAGATTTCTTCACATGTGTCGACGCAGCACAGTTAGCCAATAATGTACGGTAGACTAGTTCCCCTCTGAAGGATTCAGGTATCTTATTAATGTAGTCATCTGCTAGAAAAATACCACTTGTTTTGGCAATTAAATCAACATGAGAAGCATAATCTTTCTCTAGAAAATCAAAATGCTTTGTTGACTCCAACCATTCGGAAAGCTGTACAAAAACGAGTTTAGATGTCAGTACCAATAGGGTACAAAACGAGAGAATAGAATCAAAGTACCAACAACATGATACCCAAGGAAAAAGCGTGCATTAGAAGAAGGTAAAGTATAACATCACCCATAGAATGCAAAACATTATCACAAAACAAATTAGGAAAAAGAAGAAAGAAGAAGCTTTAAATTCATATAGACAACTGAATCCGCAAAAACAAATAACACAAAGTGACAGCAAGCACGAAAGACTCAACTAAAGCCACATTTCCTTTAACTGCTCACTGCTTCCAGCCATTCCAGTTTCATCCAGCAAACCAGAGAACTAGAATGCAATCTCGTGATAAAATGTGAAAATATATGTTGATTAGTTTAGTTTGGTTATCTTTCCAGAACGTGTTTTTTTTCTGAGCATGCATTGGCTATAGCGGAATGATAACAAAGAAGCAGGCCTAACATCTTTCAAAAGGTTTAACTCAAATCAACAGATCGAGTACAGGTAGTAATGACACAGAAAAGGATACCATGCTCATCATCATGCACAACAGTAGGCCTTTGCATCGAAACTTATAAAAATTGACAAGACCAAGATGATGGTTATACAAAGGAAAATGCGGCGATAGAAGAATTAATTTAAAACCTTCAAGGCCTTTAAGAACGATTTCCTTTTCCGAAGATGAAGAAAGGCTGATGCCACTTCTTTTCTTGTCACTTCTTTTCCTTCCTCGACCCATTTATCCAGAACCTTGTGAATAGTTAAAGGTCGGGCAGCTAGGATTGCCTCGGTCATAGGTGATGTAGCTCTTGTTTTTGATGATTCTTTCTCCTCACCATCAACCTCAGTACCTGTTTCCGAAACAACATTATCCATATAAGTAGCAGCAGCATCCTCTTCAGATATCAACTGATCATCAATGTTTTCATCACCAGATAAAGTTTCTTGAATAGCATCAGTGAGACCTTCCATTTCAGAAAAGCCATCCTCCAAGTCATCACCGTTTTCTCCACTGCTCTCAGTACCGGCCTGGGAAGAAACGGTGTGCACAGCCATATATAACTTTGAACCAGATGATGTGCTATAGAATTTAGTAGAAGATAGCAACCCATCAAGTAATACTTCAGACTCAAGAAATACAGGATTATAACTGCCCAGAGAACAACTTGCAATTTCTGATTTTATAAAGAAAATGTGTGTTCCCCGTAGGCTGAATACACGATTCCTGAACCACAAACACTTCGCATATCATACTCAACAGTAAAACAAGAGGATTGCAAAGAACACGAGCAATTCTAAACAACACCAGAAACAAAAAAAATAAGATAGTTAAAATTATCCAGACAGAAGCTGTAGCATTAACATGACAGCAATTACGTCACAGCAAAAGGAACTCAGGCAGGCTAGAAAAGTCATGCCAAGAAAAGTACCACATTGGTGAAGCGAATATAAATCGTTATGTGTTGAAGAAATAGATTCAAAGCCACGCAATTCCAAGATGCCTAATCTTATTTCAATTGATCTAATCTTGGTTCAATCTAATCAAAATATCTAATCTTATTTCGGATCAATATTATTTCAATAAAACCTAATATAAGTTAAACCGGATCTTCTATTCTTCCAGTTTGTCTTTTAACTTAATCCTTCGGCCTTTAGCTTCAGGAAACAGCCATTCCCTCTCTCATACTAGGTTTCCACAGTAACAAATCGTACATTTCAAACAATGTCCTCTCAGAAATTTCATCAACATATTTCACATGCAGTTAATATATCCAAAATAATATATATGAACGGTTTCAATTGGGGGCAGCCGGGCAGGGGGTGGATGACCTCACTAAACTGAAAATAGATTATTTTCATTACCAACTGGTAAAAAATACAACTCATAACTAACAATACAACCTGACTAGATTACATAGGAACACTCCAAGTTAGTTCCTTTTTATTTTTCTTTTATCTATCCAACTTCATCATCCAATGGGAACAAAAATTTGTTGGCACCTAAAACTTTGAAGTTAACGAAGAGAGATAAAGCTAAAAACAATAGTTCATAATTTTTCTTTAATAGCCAACAACACCACCAACGCACAGCTAACAAACAAGAAAACCCAATCAACATAACTGAAACGCATCACAAATATATATAGAAATTCACTCCCGTGGATAAGAAATGCAGAAATGATGGAGCAAACTTAAAAAAGAGAAACTTTACTCACACAAACACAATTATCAATGCAACAGAAAGTAAAATGAATTACTTGAGATGGATGGAGGCTCTACGAAGTGCCCACATAATATATCCCGATGTTCTGAACTTGGCTCCGACGTAGAATAATAACTGAAATGTTAACGGTGATGGGATTGGGTCCGGAGAGAAATTTCTAAACCCTAATAAACCCTTTGGCTAACAAGATTCAAGGGAGTGAAATTTTACACCGCACTCTCTTAATTTCAAATAATATCACAAAGACCCCTGAAGTTTGTAGAACTACAATGTGATATATAAATATATATATATATTATATTTTAAAAATAATAATAATAAGATTTGAACGCTTCCCTAACAACCTTGCATTGCATCGCAATCCAAAACTCACATTTTGCGCCCGTAAAATAAAAACTCACATTTTGCTTAATTCCATCTAACCAACATCCATTCCCGATCCATCTCCGATTCAATGGCTTCTTCAGGAGCAACGCTGCCGGGGAGATCAGCTTCCGATTACAGCCAAGTGCAGGCCAGCCGCCTCGAAGTCTCCCTCCCACTGCCGGAGGTTCTCAGGAAGCCCTTCAATGTTGTCGATGGTCCTCCAAGTTCAGCTGCCGGGAATCCAGGTTTTTCTTTTTGTTGAAATCGTGCGTGTGAACTGTGAATTGTAACTCCAAATGCTATCTGATTTTACCAAATTACAGTTTCGTGTATTTATTTTATTTGTGAATTGGTCCTATGTATTGTTTAATTTTAGTTTCAATATGTATCTCTTTTCTTTTGCAATTTTAGTCGTTGCGTGTGTAACTTCACATCAAGATTATAACGGAAAAAAGACTAAATTGTCAAAAATTAAAATATGCAGAACTAAGAATGAAATTTGACTACTAGCAATATCATAAAGAAAGAAACTTGTAATACCGAAATCATAATTTTACTTTTTTTAGGGTTGAGATGCGCCTTCTAATGATACCTCAAGTGTAGGGATAATAAATATGAGGAAAAGTGAAATAATAGTAGTTCATTTTTGCTTATAAAATAATGGTGGTTTTTTATTTGTCTTTCAATAATTTGCCAACTAATCTTCAATTTTATGTGATAAAGTTCTAGAAATTGATGTTAAATGTTTTTTTTTTGTTTTTTGCTTGAGAAATATTGATGCATCGACTTTCACTGTTTTTATAGACGAAATTGCGAAGCTTTTCCCTAATCTCTTTGGACAGCCGTCAGCAGTGCTTGTTCCCGGTAATTCATCTACCACTCCTTCCGACCTAAGTTTAAAGATTGGTGTTGTCCTCTCTGGAGGACAAGCTCCTGGTGGGCATAATGTGATATCTGGTCTCTTTGGTGAGCTTTTTAACTTACGAACTTCAAAAGTATTGATAACTTAGATCATAAAATAGGTTACTTCAAGTTTTTGTGAAGGTTTTTTTCTTAGATTATTTGCAGGATAGAACAAAAGGTAGCAAATTGTACGGTTTTAAGGGTGGTCCAGCAGGGATTATGCAGTGTAAATACGTCGAACTGACCACAGACTTTGTTTACCCTTACAGAAACCAAGTAAGAATCTTTACCATTGATTTTACTTATGTATAATAAAAAAAGTGAGTTCCCGGTGGATAACTTGGTCCAGGCTGAACAATCAAAGAACCATGCATGGTTAAAAGGTTGAATTATGAAGAGTGGTGCCCTTTGTCGTAAAACGTGGAAAATAAGCTCCCAATGTCAATGCTGCACACATCTTAACATCAAACAATCTCAATAAGTTTGGAAGATATACTATTAGCTAAGTGTAAGGAAAAATGTTATCGCTTGAAATGTCTTGAGCGATGCAAATTTTACTATTAGATTCAAGAACTACATCTCATGAAAACTTAACAGCACAAAATTGGACCAATGCCCTATTTTCATCCACGGTAAGACGGTATCTCAACAGCAAACTTCTTTTGGTTTCTATCTTCTTACTAAACAAAATTATGTCACCTGTGCATGAACTCCTTTTCATGTGATTTTTCTTGATTTATTTTCCACTATCTTTATATTGCATGTCTCGACATTTACTCCCATAATGGTCTATTTCCATTGGTACTATCTTCTATTATCTATTGAATCAAATTTTGAAAGACGAATCTTTACACCATGCAAAATTTATTTGACTGTTGTGTATGAAACAGGCTTTATATGTTTTGGTATTCAGTTGGACTTTATAATGCTATTTTTATTTGACTGTTGTGCTAAAACAACTAATGTTCATGGTTAATGAGATAATTTTGAGTAAATCATTGTCTCAAGAAAAATATGCACGTGAATCTGCATGCCTTGTGAGGTTGGACAATGCTTTTACATGTAATGATTAGACTTACAGTTAAATTTCTTCTTTCCATATTTACTTTAGTTTTCTTTGTTGGAGCGTGTCTAGATCAGGCAAATTTAAGCATTTTAACAATGTATCGTTCTCTCTTGCAGGGTGGCTTTGACATGATTTGCAGCGGGAGAGACAAAATAGAAACCCCTGAACAAGTAGATAATTAGCATCCCATTTTATTTAAATAAGTTTTGTATATTTCATAAACTATCAAGGGTATTATTTTAGATCAGCAACAACGCGTGTTGGAGCTAGCATTCCATAAAATCACCGATGGTTCTAGTAAGGCACATGGAAACATATGTACAGTAGCCTCATTGAGTTTATGGAACCCAAAAAAAACTCATATTGCCGACAATCAAGTTACATCTAGTCGTGTCTGCATAAATATACTATATGTAACAGAACTGCTTTATAAATCTTATCATCGTGGAGTCCTAATGAGCCTATGTAAATGTGTGTCCCTAAAGTCATTGGTTTAAAGATTCTAAATATTGCTATTGTTAGGTGGAATTTTTTTTAAAGACTGTTGATGACTAAATAAAGAGTACAGTAAATTATCATAACCGTGGACCTTTTTAATTATCACACTTTGTCATTTGCACCTTATCCCTACATTTTGTTTTTCAGTTCAGCCAGGCAGAAGACACAGCAAAGAAGCTTGATTTAGATGGACTGGTAGTAATAGGAGGAGATGACTCAAACACTAATGCCTGTCTTCTTGCTGAAAATTTTAGGTCGAAATTATTCTCCCGGATAGTTATTTTGATTTCTGCTCATGCAGCTCTGTTCAAGTCTAGTTGTTGAATTAACATTTCAGGGGGACAAAATTGAAAACTCGGGTTATTGGATGTCCTAAGACAATAGATGGTGACCTCAAATGTAAAGAAGTTCCCACAAGCTTTGGATTTGACACAGCATGCAAGGTAAACATTATATTGCTACAATTTCCATACTTCTGACTCTTTTTACTACCCATTGAGGTGTTCTATCTATCATCTCAGTGAGCATAGGAGTAGCTTTACATGCATACAAGTCCTTGTTCGGAAAGCATAAGCCATTGAGATGTAACTGATATTTTGTCTTTTGATGTGAGACTCATTTCTTGAGCCTCTAAATGAAACTGAATGCATTTGCACATCTTTCCAACATAAAATGCTCAACATCCCTACAGGATGTGATTTAGGTGTTCGACATCCTTGAGACGGACAACCACTAAGTATTCTGATACATTTATAAAAAACTCCTACAGATACGAGAATTGTAATTTAATCTTCTCTTAATTTGAACAATCGAGTCTAGAATTAACTTGTATCATTCATTTGCAACATGCCAGCTTGATGGCTATTCTAGTAATTTGAATGATGAGTGCTTCTCCACATTCTGACATTACGATCCCCTGGCCTCTGTAGTTCAAAATGCAAAATTGATTTCAGATTCACTGATCTTCATTTTGAGCCTGGATGTGACAAGTTATTTAGGATTTTAGAAAAATTTTAACATTTTGAATATGCTCGAATTGTTTCCTTAAATCAGTGTTATCTTTCGCCATCTTACATGAGTAGTACCCTTTTAATTTAGGAAAATGCTAGTAAGCTCAAAAATGTATTTGAAAAAAAAAAAAAATTCAAAAATGTATTTAGGATAATTTTGTAATCACAAATGCAATTTGTAACCTAATTTGTAATTTCATTTGTACATGTAGCATGGTCCATTTAATTTATTGAATGGATTACCAAATATATCAAGATCTTCTGTCTCTTAGCTTTGCGTTATTAGCTGCTACATCTTGAAATGCTTGAATTTATTTAATATTATTTTATTCACTAAACTCACGTTTAGAGAAAATGATGCAATGCCTGTTAGACATGAAATTCTCTCATCCAGATACCCTTCTTTTTTATTTTTTTTTATTTTTATTTTTATTTTCAACTTCATGCTTGGAATTGTTTTTCTGGTATTAGATATATGCAGAAATGATTGGAAATGTTATGCTAGATGCTCGTTCAACTGGAAAATATTATCATTGTAAGTTCTTTGATTGTGTTTAGTTCAACTTTTTTGGTGTTTATCTAAGTGATGTTATGTTATTTTGTGATTTGTGCCACAATTACAATCTTACTTGAGAAATGTCATCCATAGTTGTGAGGCTTATGGGCCGCGCTGCTTCTCACATAACATTGGAGTGCGCTTTGCAGACTCATCCCAATATAACTATAATTGGTGAAGAGGTATTCTTTGGTTAAATTTTTAGATATTTGATTGGCAACTGGCATTGTCCGAGTCATATTAACAGACTGAACGCGAGTGGACGGGTGGTTTGGGAATTAAGCAAAGGATTCTTGTGAAATTCATTAACTGCCGGTTTGTTGTTCTTGCTTCTTGCAGGTTGCAGCAAAGAAACAGACTCTGAAGAATGTTACAGATTATATTAGCGATGTGATCTGTAAACGTGCTGAACTTGGCTACAATTATGGGGTCATACTCATACCAGAAGGCTTGATTGATTTTATCCCAGAGGTTTGACTCCTATTATAAGCATATATATTGTCATTTTTAATAACTTCCTCAACTTGCTGTACCATCTAAAAATTACTGTGTCATTGAAGAAAATATATGATTTGCCAACATTACATTTTCTTATGTATCAGGTGCAACAACTGATTGCGGAGTTGAATGAAATTCTCGCTCATGATGTTGTTGATGAAGGTGGGATGTGGAAGAAGAAACTCACGAGTCAATCTCACGGCCTCTTTGAACTTCTACCACCAGCAATTCAGGAGCAACTGCTGCTGGAAAGAGATCCACATGGAAATGTGCAGGTATTCATTGCTTTAACTATTGTCCCTTCATTTTACTCTAGTTCTTGATTTATTTCCAATCCTTAACTAATAGATCTTGAGAGAATAACATGATAGTACTTCAGCCTATTTGTTATTTATCATTTTACTACTTTACGGTTTCGTTTTAGGTTGCTAAAATAGAAACAGAGAAAATGCTTATCCAGATGGTTGGAACTGAATTAGAATCAAGAAAGAAGCAGGGTTTATATAAAAAAGAGTTTAATGGGCAATCTCATTTTTTCGGGTATGTAATTACTTTGTGCAATTGTGCTTATAAATTTTCAAAGTTTCATAGAATTAACCATCATACAGGCACTTTATTGTTTCATCTGCCTCTAGGGATGTTATCAGAAAATAATAACGAATAGTGGCTATTTTACTTCTTGGTTTCATTTTCGTTTTACTTCTCCAGTTATGAAGGTAGATGTGGTTTACCTTCTAGCTTCGACTCCAACTACTGCTATGCATTGGGTTATGCTGCTGGAGTACTATTGCATTCTGGCAAGACTGGTTTGATTTCCTCGGTTAGTTCTTCCTTCTTCCATTTATTTCTCTTTTTCATCAGGCTCGAACGGTATCTCTATTTCAACACCAATAATCAGATAATTCATAAAGCCTTACGTCGTCACTTTGCATATGATTCAGGTGGGGAACTTGAGTGCTCCAGTTGAGAAATGGAGTGTAGGTGGAACAGCTTTGACGGCTTTGATGGACGTGGAAAGGAGACACGGTATCATAGCCTCCCATGAACTTTGAACTTGTATCTTGTAACACCTCGTCTTTTCATTTCTGTTGTATGATGAGGATTGATCTTCCTCCAGGAAAGTTTAAACCTGTGATTAAGAAGGCAATGGTCGAACTCAAAGGTAAATAAATGTTATCGGGTATTGTACATTTTTAACTGCTGTTATGTATCTTCCTGAGGCTCGTATCAAAGTTGGAGTGACTTAACACACTGTCTGTGTTGCACCAGGAGCTCCTTTCAAAAAATTTGAATCCGTGCGTGACGAATGGGCCATGAAGAATCACTATATCAATCCAGGTATTCCAATCACAAATCGTAATCCAATTCATTTTTGAACACCTTCTTTGTTAGTGCATTTAGTGAAGAAGAAACCCCTTCTGAAAGCCACTCTAATATTCTCCAAGAATGGTTAAAATCTTGGATAATGTGGAAATGTTTTATATAAACTGATGCATTTGAACCTTGTATCTGTAACAGGTCCCCTTCAGTTTTCTGGTCCAACAGCAAATAACATCAATCACACTCTGATGTTGGAGCTCGGTTCACAGGCTTAGAACTCTCAGATATAGGATTCCCTATTATGCCTCACAGGAATATAAATAACACGTTTGTTGAATTTTAGTGTCTCGTCATTTTCTTAGAATCTGAGACCAACCATTTTTGTTTCTTTTGGGCAAATGTATTTTCATGACTCCATAAGGTCTACTCTGAATTTTCGCACTAATTCACTGCAAATTGATTCGATCAAATTGGTTTCAGTTATGGATTTATACTTTTTCAGTGGCTCTTCGAGTTCTTTTAGCATTATGTGCATGTAAATTTCACGGCGGCTGCCAACACATTAATTGATACGTAATTTGCGTTACTTATGGTAGTAAATAATGCATGTACGTGCTCATCTAGATTGCGTGAACATTAAATTGATACGTAATTTGCGTTACTTACGGTGGTAAATAACGCATGTACATGCTCATCTAGAAAAATAAGCAATTTTTGGGAACATAAATAAAAAAAATTTACGACAACGAAACTCAGTAGTAGTGTATGCCAAAGGCGAGTAAAAGAAACCGGAGTTCTTTTAGGCTTGAGATTAAAAATGCTCGATTAATATAATCTAACTAGAGCTGTGATATCCCATGAGGAAATCAACTCAGCTCATAGATGACTCTAAGGTAAAAGGAACATCCCTAATTTATCAGAGAGAGTTCAGGATCTCAGCTCGGGAACTCGGGAGCTCGGCCAAGCTCCACCACCTTAACTTCCAGCTCTGGTCGGGAGCTCGGGAGCTCGGGAGCTCGGCCAAGCTCCACCACTATAATTGCCAGCTCGGGTCGGGAGCTCAGCTCAGGTGTCTGGGAGCTCAGCTCAGCCCTGATGACAATAAGGAATTAGTTGGGTGAATTTGGTCGGCAACCTCGATGAACCAGCTAGGATGTTAGGATCAGTGTTTGGGATAAGATTTGGGCGAGATCTCAGCCTAGATATTCGGGATCGTGATCCCGTGATTCTCGGGTTCTTAATAAGGGAGGTAAGCGAAAATTACGGAGCTTTCTCCTATAAATATCAGGTTCATTTTTATTATTTGGATCATAATTCTTGACTCATATTCACACCCCACTCTCTATATTTTCGCTATCCTAGCATCTGACTTGAGCGTCGGAGGGGATACGCCGGAACACCTTCCGGCCTCCCTTTAACACTCTTGTTAGTGGTTTCAGGTCAGCAGAAGCAGTTCATATTTATTTGGAGGAGTTTCTTCAGCTCATCCAAGGAGATCACTTAATTGAGGTATATCAATTGGCGCCGTCTGTGGGAAAATCGAGCTAAGACGTAGATATGGCAGGAAGAGGAAGAGGAAGGGGAAGAGGAAATGTGGCGGATATGACTGTAGATCAGCTCAGCCAGTTCATCACTCAAACGGTACAAGCGGCCATGGGTCATAATCCACCACCTCCTCCCGTGGGGTCAGCCAAACCCAATGGATGCGGTGTGGGAAGAGATTAGGAGACTAGGTCGGCAAGTAGGAGGTCGGCCTGGGCCTATACAAAGGGAAAGTCCTTTTGCTCGGGCTATTCTAGATGAGGAACTCCCTGCAAATTTTAAGCAGCCTACTTTAGGGGAATATGACGGGAGCTCAGATCCGGAGGAACATTTGGGGAGATTTGAAAATGCAGCCTTGTTGCATAGATATTCAGATGCAATTAAATGTCGGGTCTTCCTCACTACTTTGGTTAAGTCAGCCCAGCAATGGTTCAACCTTTTACAGCCTGGTAGTATTCAGAGTTTCAATGACTTCAGCTCAGCTTTTCTACACCAATATGCGAGTAGCAAGAAATATTTGAAGACTTCTCTCAGTTTGTTCAATATGAAGCAATCTGAGGTGGAATCGTTGCGGGAGTATGTTCAGCGCTTCAATACAGCAGCTCTGGAAGTACCTGCTGCCACTGCTGACACCTTGGTCAACTCTTTCACTCAAGGGTTGAGAGGAGGGGAGTTTTTCAGATCCTTAGTTAAGAAGCCTCCTTTGACTTATGATGAGCTCCTTAGTAGAGCTGAGAAGTACGTGAATTTGGAGGATGCACAAAGGCAGAGGAGACAGGAAGGAACGTCTGAGAGTAAGCCCAGTGCCAAGGGGGGAGCAAAGGCAGAGGGGAATACAGAAGGAGGAAGGAAGAGGGTGGCAGAAGAGATGAACAGGGTCAAAGGACCCTACCCCTATGTACCCCTATCGGTGAGCCTGGAGAAGGCAATGCAAGTATGTGAGGATAGACGAGCACTTGTGAGGCCCCGCAATGCTGAGAAAGGCCCGCGGTTACCGCCATCTGACAAGTTTTGCGATTTTCATCAGGAGTATGGGCATATCACCAATGATTGTCAGAGGCTAGGTGAGGAGGTTCAAAGGATCATGTATGATGACCCTCGAATTAGAGCTGAGCTGACTCGAAGAGCAAATCCTCCTCGCCAAGGCCGAGCTCCCCAATGGAGGAATCAAAGGAATGAAGTTAGAGAGAATCAAGGTGATCATCAGGAAAGAGCTCCTCCAAACGGTCAAGGAGATAAGGTGCAGCAGATTGCAAATCATCCCAATCGGGGTGTTATCCATATGATTTCCGGGGGTAGTACGGATGGAGATTCGGGAAGGGCTCGCAAAGCTCACGGGCGTAGGTTGGAAAATTTTGAGGTAAGTTCTCAGCTCAGCTGTCCCACTGACCCGAACATCAGTTTCGGAAGGGAAGATTTAAAGGATGTGGTGCTACCTCATAATGATCCCCTACTGGTCACCTTGACCATAGCCAATTATGACGTGACTCGTATCTTTGTGGATACTGGAAGCTCAGTAAACATTATCTTTAAAGAAACTCTGGACCAAATGAAATTGGAAGGATTTGAGTTGGATCCAATCACCACAGAATTGTATGGGTTCACGGGTCATGCTCTGCAACCATTGGGACAGATAGTGCTCCCCTTGTCCCTTGAAAGTGGAGAGCAGAGAGTAACCAAAATGGCTTGCTTCACCGTGGTGGAGGCACCATCCTATTTCAATGGAATATTGGGGCGCCCTGCCCTGAGTGATTTCCGAGCTGTGGCATCTACCTATCATCAGAAGTTGAAGTTTCCAAGTGGAAGAGAAGTGGGGGTTGTTCGGGGTGATCAGAAAGCAGCTCGGTTGTGCTATGTGAATGAGGTAAGGATTGATTCAAAGAAGAAGAAGAGGGAGGTAGGAATGGTTTCAATAGGTCGAACATCGAAGGTGCACGGACAGAAGGTGCTTCTGATGTCCGAAGAAGGTCATGAGAAGGTGGAATTAATCCCGGGAGCTCAGATTGTCAAATTAGCTGCTGATCTGAGCCCATCAGTGAAGCAAAACTTGGTTGGTTGCTTAAAGAAGAACAAAGATGTTTTTGCTTGGTCTGTATCGGAGCTCACAGGGGTCAGTGCAGAAATTATGGTTCATCGACTAAATATTCTTGCGGGAGTAAGACCGATAAAACAGAAGAAGAGACACTTTGGTCCAGACAAGGATAAGGTCATTAAAAAAGAGGTAGAGGAACTTCTTAAGGCAGGACACATTAGGGAAGTGCAATTTCCTACGTGGTTATCCAATGTGGTCCTTGTCCCTAAGAGTTCAGACAAGTGGAGAATGTGTGTTGATTTCAGGGACTTAAATAAGGCGTGCCCAAAGGATTGCTATCCACTGCCTCGAATTGACCAATTGGTTGATTCAACGGCAGGTCATCAGTACTTATGCTTCATGGATGCATATCAGGGGTATCATCAAATTCCTCTAGTGGAGGAAGATCAGGACAAAGTAAGTTTCACCACCTCTCATGGAACTTTTTGTTACAGAGTGATGCCTTTTGGTTTGAAGAATGCAGGGGCTACTTATCAAAGACTCATGGACAGAGTGTTTGCCTCCCAAATTGGCAGAAATGTGGAAGTTTACGTAGATGATATTTTGGTAAAGTCTCAGGATGATGTGGGGTTGCTGGCCGACCTTGAGGAGACTTTCTCGACTTTGAGGACTTATCGGGTGAAGCTTAATCCGGAGAAGTGTGTATTCGGAGTCAAGGGAGGTAAGTTTTTGGGGTATATGGTTACTGAGAGGGGCATAGAGGCCAATCCTGAGAAGGTGCAGGCTATTCGATCCATGTCTGCTCCCCGTAACTTGCAAGAAGTTCAAAGGTTGGCAGGAAGGATTGCTGCCTTGTCTCGATTTATATCAAGATCAGCCCATAGAAGCTTACCTTTCTTCAAGGTGCTTCGCAAAGCCAAGAAGTTTGAATGGGATGATGAATGCGGGAAGGCATTCGATGATTTAAAAAGCTACTTAGCTGAACTCCCTGTGTTGGCTAAGGCAATTCCTGGTGAACCATTGTACATCTACTTATCAGCTTTGGAAGGGGCCGTTAGCTCAGTACTTATTAGGCAGGAGAGAACAGCTCAACACCCTATCTATTTCTTCTCACATGCCCTTAAGGGTGCAGAACTTCGGTATTCAGAGGTGGAAAAGTTAGCATTAGCCTTGGTTATAACAGCAAGGAAGCTCAGACCTTACTTTCTATCACATCCTATTATGGTTCTAACCAACAGCCATATTGGGAGGATATTAACTCGAGTTGATATTTCGGGAAGGTTGGTAAAGTGGACTACGGAGCTTAGTGAGTATGATATCCAGTATGAACCAAGGACGGCCGTTAAGGCCCAGGCGTTAGCTGATTTCCTTGCCGAAACGAGACATATGAAAGCAGAGGATTTGTGGAAGGTATACGTTGACGGCTCTTCTAATAGTGAAGGATGTGGGGTGGGGGTGTTTTTGATCTCCCCTCGTGGAGATGAGATCAGATTGGCAGTTAGGTTGGATTTTCGAGCTTCTAATAACTAAGCAGAGTATGAGCCTGTGTTGATTGGCCTCCGAGCAGCTAAGCAAGCTGGGGCAGCTCGGGTGCACCTCTACTCTGATTCACAGTTAGTAGCCCAGCAGGTGAATGAAACGTATGAAGTCAAAAATCAAAAGCTGAAGGAATATATGAGGGCGATAGAGGAAGCTAAGGGTTTCTTTGATGAGGTATTGTTTGAACAAATTTCGAGGGAGGGCAATGAAAAAGCAGATTATCTTGCCAGGATGGCTAGCTCACTTCATAACTGGAAGACCAGGGAAGTTGTCGTGCAAGTGGAATTGACACCCTCTACTGAGCTCGCACCATTAGCTCAGGAAGAGAGTGACTGGAGAAGGGAGCTCTTGGATTACATGGGGAAGGGTGAGTTACCAAAAGATCCGAAGAAGGCATATCGGTTGAAACAAAGGAGTCTCCACTTTGTGATGATGGAGGGAGTTCTTTATAAGAGGTCGTTTGCCGGACCTCTTCTCAAGTGTTTAGGCCCCAAGGAAGCTCATTATGTCCTAAAGGAGATACACGAGGGGTGTTGTGGTAATCATTTAGGGTCTTATTCTCTAGCCCGTAAGGTTCTCCTGGCGGGATATTTTTGGCCCACTATTCTGAAAGATGCCATAACTTTGGTGACTTCTTGTGATAGTTGTCAAAGACATAGTAGACTTCAGCACCAACCAGCAGCGTTAATGAAATGGATAGTAGCAGCATGTCCTTTCGATCAATGGGGAATTGATATTGTGGGTCCTTTTCCTCCAGCCCCAGCTCAAAAGAAATTCTTGCTGGTTGCTATTGATTACTTCTCTAAATGGGTTGAGGCAGAGGCTTTAGCTCGAATCACTGAAGGGGAAGTCTTGAAATTTCTATGGAAGAATATTGTGTGCAGATTTGGAGTACCACGTAAGCTCATATCTGACAATGGGAGGCAGTTTCAAGGGGCTCGAGTGCAAGCTTGGTGTAAAGAAATGAAAATTCAGCAACACTTCACATCTGTCCATTATCCTCAGAGTAATGGTCAGGTGGAGGTGACTAATAGGTCTTTGGTGCAAAGCTTGAAGACGCGTTTGGGCCAAGCCCAGGGAAATTGGGTGGAAGAGCTCCCTAGTGTGTTATGGTCATATCGTACCACGCCAAGAATTGGGACGGGAGAGACTCCATTTAGTATGGTGTACGAAAACGAGGCCGTCCTGCCAGCAGAAATTGGAGAGGAGTCGGCTCGGATCATTTTCTATGATGAGGAAAATGGAAAGAGAAGGATGGAAGACTTAGACTTTTTGGGTGAAAAGAGAGAAGCTGCTGCTATCAGGATGGAGGCATACAAGAACAGGATAGCTCGGTCCTATAATCGCCGGATGCGCAGGAAGGGTTTCCAGGTAGGAGATTTGGTGCTGAGAAAAGTTCAGGAGGTGGCTGTAGGGAAGCTCGACCCTAAATGGGAAGGACCATACAAGGTGGTGATGAGACTCAGTTCGGATGCTTACTACTTGGAGGATTCAAAAGGAAAGATGTTGAAGAGACCTTGGAGCGCTTACAATTTACGCAAATATTATTCTTAAATGTTGCAAGTTCAATTTTCCTTTAAGTTGTAATTTATGCAAGCTACCTTCTACGTTTATCTATAAGCAGTTATTTTTTTCAGAAATATTGATGTAAATGTGCTTCAGCTCATCACCTTAGTCACGCCTCTTAGGCCCCTGACTTAGGTTCAGCTCATCACCTTGGTCACGCTCCTTGAGCCCCTGATTTGGGTTCAGCTCATCACCTTAGTCACGCTCCTTGAGCCCCTGATTTGGGTTCAGCTCATCACCTTAGTCACGCCTCTTAGGCCCCTGGCTTTGCTTCAGCTCATCACCTTAGTCATGCCTCTTAGGCCCCTGGCTTTGGTTCAGCTCATCACCTTAGTCACGCCTCTTAGGTGGCTTTGGTTCAGCTCATCACCTTAGTCACGCCTCTTAGGCACCTGATTTGGGTTCAGCTCATCACCTTAGTCACGCCTCTTAGGCCCCTGATTTGGGTTCAGCTCATCACCTTAGTCACGCCTCTTAGGCCCCTGGCTTTGCTTCAGCTCATCACCTTAGTCACGCCTCTTAGGCCCCTGGCTTTGGTTCAGCTCATCACCTTAGTCACGCCTCTTAGGCCCCTGGCTTTGGTTCAGCTCATCACCTTAGTCACGCCTCTTAGGCCCCTGACTTGGGTTCAGCTCATCACCTTAGTCACGCCTCTTAGGCCCCTGACTTGGGTTCAGCTCATCACCTTAGTCACGCCTCTTAGGCCCCTGACTTGGGTTCAGCTCATCACCTTAGTCACGCCTCTTAGGCCCCTGGCTTTGGTTCAGCTCATCACCTTAGTCACGCCTCTTAGGCCCCTGGCTTTGGTTTAGCTCATCACCTTAGTCACGCCTCTTAGGCCCCTGGTTTTGGTTCAGCTCATCACCTTAGTCACGCCTCTTAGGCCCCTGGCTTTGGTTCAGCTCATCACCTTAGTCACGCTCCTTGAGCCCCTGATTTGGGTTCAGCTCATCACCTTAGTCACACCTCTTAGGCCCCTGACTTGGGTTCAGCTCATCACCTTAGTCACGCCTCTTAGGTCCCTGACTTTGGTTCAGCCCTCTACCTTAGTCTAGTCACCTCGACCCTGATTTTCGGGCTCAGTTCAGTTACGGCACTTTGATTTCAGCCCTTAGCTCATTTTAGATACTCAAGTACAAATGGTGTTAGCAAGTTAATTAAACACGCGCTTGATAATTATGAAGGGTCACTTCATAGTGGTCTCATGTAGATGAGCTGGCGGTCCAGGAATTTTGGCTGGGGAGCTCGGGAGCTCGGGAGTCCATTTAGGCAATCTGAGATTGGCTCAGCTCGGCTCCGGCGGCTCAGCTCGGCTCCGGCAGCTCAGCTCAGCTTTCGGGTGTTAGTTTATTTTAAAACAAGTACTTTGCTCCCCTTAGGGAGCTCGGCTCTGTTCAACGCCTCCGGGTGTTAGTTTATTTTAAAACAAGTACTTTGCTCTCCTTAGGGAGCTCGGCTCTGTTCAACGCCTCCGGGTGTTAGTTTATTTTAGAACAAGTACTTTGCTCCCCTTAGGGAGCTCGGCTCTGTTCAACGCCTCCGGGTGTTAGTTTATTTTAGAACAAGTACTTTGCTCCCCTTAGGGAGCTCGGCTCTGTTCAACGCCTCCGGGTGTTAGTTTATTTTAGAACAAGTACTTTGCTCCCCTTAGGGAGCTCGGCTCTGTTCAACGCCTCCGGGTGTTAGGTTATTTTAAAACAAGTACTTTGCTCCCCTTAAGGAGCTCAGCTCTGTTCAGCGCCTCCAAATGTTAGTTTATTTTTAAATCCGTACTGTGCTCTACCCGGGGAGCTCAGCTCAGCTCGACACTTTTGGGTGTTAGTTTATTTTTTAAAAAAATTCTAATGTTATTTCCCTTCATGGAGCTCAGCTCAGCTTACCTTCGGGTGAGCCTATTTTGAAGAATTAATCTTACCTCCTCTAAGGGAGCTCGGCTCGGTTCAACCAAACACCATCAGCTTAAGAACCTGTAATACTATCATACCAATACAGTGCCTGTTTAAACAAAGCTTATCAAGGTAAACTTAGAACAATTCAGGTTAGGTCGGGAACCCATTCAAGCTCTCGGGTCACATAAAACAGGTCAGGTCGGGAGTTCGGACGTGGGAGCTCGGGAGCTCGGCTAAGGTTCCCCGGTGTATTTGATAGTTCGGCTCGGGAGTTCAGTTCAAGATTTGGGGAGCTCAGCTCGGCCATCTAAAGCTCAGCTCAGCTCACCTTTGAGTGTTAGTTTATTTTTAAGTGCTTATTTTACCTCCCTTCCGGGAGCTCGGCTCAGCTCATCCTAGAGCATTAATAATCACAGTTCAATTAATGATAACATAAAAGAATTAATAACATAACTGGGCTTGCATTGTATGCCAATACTTCTAAGTGTTTACATCAACCATTACAAAATTTAATTTGCGTCCTCCCCTTCACCCTTGCTTTCCTCGGCTTCGGCCTCTTCCTCGCCCTCCTGAGCTGCCTCTCCTGAGGTGATTGAAAGGGCAAACCCGTTCAGATCCAAGAAGTCTACAGGGGTCCCTTCAGGAGGATAACCTGCTGCCCTGAACTGCTGGGTACAACCTTCGAACCCTTTGGATAAGTAGCCGTAAGCTTGGGCAGCCACTTCATCCATAAATTCGTCGGACTTCAGGAAGGAACTCTTGAAGCCCTCAGCCCCTTTGAGCAGCTCAGCTCGAGATTCTTCCAGCTCTTGAAGGGCTCCGGCAAGCTGATCTTGAGAGTCTTTGAGGTCTCCATGTAAAGCCTCCTTCTGTACCTCGGAAATCCGGAGGTCATTTTGCCACTTCAGCCTCTCTGCTTGATAGCTCATCCGCATCTCCTCCATTTGGGCTTGGAGATTGGCCACCTCTCTTGCATGAGCAAGTTTAGCTTCCTCAGCCAATTGGTTAAGCTCAGCGATATGGGTTTCATAACCCCGGGTGTCCTTCGAAAGTTGCTTTCGGGCCAAGGAAGCTCGGAGGGACATCTCAGCATTAAGAACGGCAGCCTAAAAAAGGATAAGAGTAAGCAAACCGGAAACATACATGAAAAATATAACATAATGCTGAAATTAAAGTCACCTCAGCGGAAGCAGTGTTGGAACGTTGCATCAGCTCAGCCCATCCAAGGCTCTTCACATAGTCAGCATCAGCCTGGGAGATCATGTCCCGGAGGACTGACCCGGCAGTTGGGGTAGGCCCGACCCCCACAATGCGCAATGCATCGTGATACATCTCAAAGAAATTAGCTCGGCATCGGACCACAGGAGTGTGGGGCCTGTCCGCCCTGAACTGACGGAGGGGAGCTACCTCAGGAATAGAAGACTTTCCTGAGTCTAACTCCACTACCTCGGGGGAAGGGCTGGACGGGGCACGTCTCTTAGAACCCTTAGAAGCAGCAGTGGAGGGTTCGGAAGTAGCAACAGCACGGGGGGAGGGAGCTTTGGGCTTAGCTGAGCTATTCTCAACCTTGGCCCCTGAGTGAGCGGAGGCCTTTTGCTTCTCCACCATCCTCTTCATGGCAGCGTCCATAACTCTTTTTTCTGAGTAATCAAAAAATGAGGTCAGACAAAAAAAAAAAAAAAAAAAGGGGGAGTTAGGAGACCAGAGAAGGGGAGGGCTATACCTAAGTTTCCTCGAACAGAAACGTCGGCCGAACTGAGCCCGTGGTGGCAGAGCAGATCCTCTACCATCAGGGCAGCTACATTAAAGCACCTACCCCCTATAGCCCTCTGAGCTCCTGTGAATAGCTCCCCCTGTCGAAAGTAGGAACAGGCAAAAGAGGGAGGACTTCTCTCCAAGTGGAGCATATGTCCCAAGCATCGGTGGGGTGAACGAAAAAGAAGGAGTTCTTCCAGTTCTTGTTCGAACTAGGAGAACCCTTGAAGAATTTACAGTTAGGTCGGCAAGAAAAATAGAAGGGGCCTTCCTCAGAACGTTTGGGGAGCAAGAAGTTACAAATAGTAAAACAATTTACTTCAAAACCTAAGGTTCTAAAAAGAACTACAAAGCTGCACAGGGTTCGGAAGGAATTTGGAGTGAACTATCCTAAGTGGAGTTCATAGTATCGGCTGAGCTGCTGAAAGAGGAGGGGGAGAGGAAACCTAAGACCGGCCTCCAGCTGATCTAAATAAAAAGTGTAATACCCCTCTGGAGGATGGTCAGCTTGGTCCTCAGGGTCAGGAATGATGAACTCGTAACCCTTCGGGGCGTGAAAGAGAGCTCTTATTTTGTCCTCATCCGAAGCATCTAGCTCGGATGAGTATTGCTCAAACCACGATACCGAGGGAACTACTGGGTCGTGGCCCAGGTCATCTTCCTGAGGAAAGGGTGAAGCGTGAGCAGGGTCCCGGCCCGAGGGCTCTCCTGCGGAGGTAAGGGCGAAGGAGTCAAATTGATCCACCTCGCGTAATACCTCATCTGAGCTCCCAGAGTGAGCTCGGGAGGAAGTGGCCATAAGAAAGGTTTACTTACTTAGGAAGCTCGAATGCGTAGGAAAATAAGGAGAGCAAAGGAGCTCGAGAAAAAGGAATTTGAGAGAAAATTCGCGAAAGCAAAGAGCAGATAAAGTGAAAATGAAATTTTTACGGTGAGGCCTATTTATAGAAAGGTCGGATTAATCCAGGCCGTTGATTTTAGGACAGGTGGATGGCTCAGATCAAGTTGAATTCAAAAAGTTACCGTTGGAGGGGTGAGACAGAGTACATCTTGTCAGAATGACAGCTGGGCTTGGTTGGATAGCTCAGCTCGGCATTTTCTTAGGGACACCTCAGAACAAAAATAATGAACTTCGAGTCTTTGACCTCAGTTCAAATTTTAAGGGGAGGACTTGTGATACCCCCAGGAGGAAATCAACTCAGCTCATAGATGACCCTAAGGTAAAAGGAACATCCCTAATTTATCAGAGAGAGTTCAGGATCTCAGCTCGGGAACTCGGGAGCTCGGCCAAGCTCCACCACCTTAACTTCCAGCTCTGGTCGGGAGCTCGGCCTCGGGAGCTCGGGAGCTCGGCCAAGCTCCACCACTATAATTGCCAGCTCGGGTCGGGAGCTCGGCCTCGGGAGCTCAGCTCAGGTGTCTGGGAGCTCAGCTCAGCCCTGATGACAATAAGGAATTAGTTGGGTGAATTTGGTCGGCAACCTCGATGAACCAGCTAGGATGTTAGGATCAGTGTTTGGGATAAGATTTGGGCGAGATCTCAGCCTAGATATTCGGGATCGTGATCCCGTGATTCTCGGGTTCTTAATAAGGGAGGTAAGCGAAAATTACGGAGCTTTCTCCTATAAATATCAGGTTCATTTTCATTATTTGGATCCTAATTCTTGACTCATATTCACACACCACTCTCTATATTTTCGCTATCCTAGCATCTGACTTGAGCGTCGGAGGGGATACGCCGGAACACCTTCCGGCCTCCCTTTAACACTCTTGTTAGTGGTTTCAGGTCAGCAGAAGCAGTTCATATTTATTTGGAGGAGTTTCTTCAGCTCATCCAAGGAGATCACTTAATTGAGGTACATCAAGCTGCATAAATGAAATTAAATGGAGAAAATTAAAAATATTGCAAGTTTCAAGTATTGATGGAATACATATACATATATATATATATAACGGTCAATGACTTTCTGATGTATACAGAAGCAAGTCTTGAAGAATGACACCCAAAAAATTTAACACTATTATGGTAAAACAATGTCCTGCTGCTATAGAAAACGATGATGTCAAATCCAAACGGTTGCCAAGAAGACTCGAACATTTCCAACTGCGACACGCTTGCACAAATCGGGGGAAAATCTTGGAGTCGGGACAGCTTTGAAAGGCGTTTTCATTTAGATAACCAATCCCGGTTGCTCGTTCATGTCGATATCTTCAGGCACCATTCCTTCAGGCACAGTCCAAGTGAATGGTGCAGCATGTGCCCCAACATGGACGTCACGAAGTTGATGGCGAGCTGTGCTTCGGGGCAGATGCGTCTCCCTGACCCGAATGGGAGTAGCCGATAATCAGTGCCCTTCATGTCAATATCCTCCTCAAGGAACCTCTCGGGCCTGAATTCGAGGGGGTCTTTCCAGACCTCAGGATCCCGAGCGAGGGACAAGAGGTTGACGTTCACGGTGGCTCCTTTGGGGTTGTCGTAACCACCAATCTTGACATTGGAATTTGCCCTGTGAGGGAGCAACAAAGGTGTTGGAGGGTGCATTGCAAGTAGGGGAGATTCGGGATGTCAGCTTCGGTCATGATACGATCCAGACCGATAAGCCACCAATAAGCAAAATAGGTAAATGGACAGTATAATGTGCTACAGATTCTTACCCTCATGTTATCTGTTTATCAAACGTTGTCAGCAAAACAAATCCCAGGTCCTTTTTTTTTAATAAAAGATGGGGTCCATGTCTTAAAGCTAGCCACAAATGAAATTATATGTTACAGTAAATATTTATCATCACAGGAATCCTACGCAATGGCCCAATTCAGAAAAAAAAGATAACACATGATAGTATGGATTCATCAGATATCCCCCATCACAAATTTGGTATGGTCAGAGTTCAAGTTTTATAAAAAATAACTGGCTTCCATCATGAAGTATTGGATCGAAACCACCTCAATGCAATGGTCCATTTCGGTTATCCATGTGTGGTTTCTATGACCAGTTAACATATCAGAAGATTAATAAGCTAAAAGAATCAATATTTCGCAACCATCATCCAGAAGATGATTTTTTTAGCCATTGACAACATAACTTTTTCTCTCCTACATACCTCGAATAGTTAGAATTTCAGTAAGAGACTTCATTGATAGACGGACAAATTCATCACAGACCTGATTTGGGTGCAAGAAAATAGTATTAACTGCTGCACGGCTTTCATATTCTCTCTGGTAACCTAGTGCCCTATGCCACAGAATGAAAGAAAATCCATGAGAATTAATCTTAACTAAAAACCT
Source organism: Henckelia pumila (assembly GCF_033568475.1). NCBI lineage: Eukaryota > Viridiplantae > Streptophyta > Magnoliopsida > Lamiales > Gesneriaceae > Henckelia > Henckelia pumila. Next base: position 4,582,434 of record NW_027331857.1, on the reverse strand, counting down.
CAAGACCAACAGACTCTCCTTGATGATGAGCAGGGAAAAGACAAAATATTGAATCTGGCAAGTTACATATATTATATAAAAACTTCCCACACCTCAAGCCCCAAATCTTTACAGTGCCGTCTTCAGCTGACGTAAGGACAAGAATTGGCAGAAAAAGTAAAGACAAAGCTGATAAAGCATTAAAGAAAATGCAGGATATATTAGAATATGCAAAATAGGATGCATACTGGCTGAGGACTGTTCGAATTGACATCGAATAATCGTATATGAGGATTCCCGGCCGCTGCTAGGCCGCACTTATTAGTTGCAATCTCGAGCCTGTTTACTTGCTACAGAGAAAATGACTATCAATTTCTGCTATCTTCAGTGCACTTATGCTTTGCAAAATTGTGTTCTAGAAACCTCTGAAGAGGTACAATAACAGAAAGCAAATTCACTTCTGCCAAACCTTTTGTAACAAGCCAAACACTTAACAGCTCAATGTATCACTGTCATAAACTTCAAATGAAATAGAACAAACATTCTGATATAGAGGAGAAGAAATTCTAAGACAGTAAAACGTTAAAGGATTTTTTATATTCAGTCAAGAACATTAAAAACCTAATATAGGTTCATTAAAAACGTGAAAGGATTTTTTGATATATAGGATTTTTTATATTCAGTCATCCAAATATAAAACTTCCAATGAAAGAGAAAATAAACAACAAAAACATACCTGATTAGCCTCGATGGTCAGCTGTGCCAATTGACTTCGTAAAAGTCTCACTTCTTCTTCCAATTTCTTTTTCTGACAGCTCTCCTCATCCAGTACTTGCTGAAAACTTGAAACATCTGTGTTTCCCATCAACTGCAGATATAAATGTGATATGCATAATTCAAATATAGATCCAAGTAAAAAAATTACAATTTCAGTAAATATCCACCTAAATAGTTGCAGATATAAATGTGTTATATGCTTATGGAGTTCTTGAGGCCGTGTTGCTAAGGACCCAAAAGAATGCTCCAGTAGTAACTCATATCCACGCAAACTCCAGTCAGAATAGATAACCATGTATTTTTATGTACTTAAGTATCTATCTTATTTTATTAAGATTCGTCGCAAACAATACAACCAATGAACCTAAATTAATTAGAACGCTCTGCAAAATTCATTTACCTTTCAATGCCAAAATCCTAGTATTTGGATTCAACAGTGCGGAGTCTGCAGTAATAGGCCTTCTCAGTGGCTGATTTGGCAAGCTCATATCAACAAAAAAATTCAAAGCAAAATACACAGATCTACAATAGAACTACACAATACAAATAAAAAGGCACAATTTCCCAATTCCCGCCAAGTCGCGAAAACTATAGGCACACGCATCAACCAATTATCAACAAAAAAATCGAATAAAAATTACAAAATTAGCAGCTAAACGATAAAAAAAAAATTAAATAATTTGAACAATCAGTTTAAAAAAATTACCGTGAGGGCTTCTTTCATTGTAATGGGAGCGTTAGTGGCCGCCATGACGAGCGAGTACTCAGAGCTTCGGATCGGAGCTCCAGATCTGGAAAATGATGGGGGAATCTAGAGCCAAAACCGACGATGTCACGGCAGGTGCCTCCGAGATCTGGAGCAGCAAAGAGAAACCCTCGCACGTTCCGAGTACTCGAGATTCAAGGAGTAGATCGAGCTTGCAGTGCGAGAAACAAAACCCCTAAACTAATTTACAAAGATCGTTGTCAAAAATTAAAAGACAACAGTTTTTGGCAAAAAACTGTTGTCTATTGAGTGTTGTTGATTCATAAATTTCTTGTAGTATATTCACTCGCTTGGAAGCTTACTTACTTTTTGGCAGAGGTTGTGTTGAACTCATAAATTTATTTCCCGGGAAGAAATGCAAGTCTAGTTCTCTTTTGGGCACTTGTTACTCATCTGTGACTGAAGTTTTCAGTATGATTTTTCATGTTGTGTATGAGGTCAATTAGCTTAAAGATTATCATGTTTTAACTAAAACATACATTGTAGCTTCATGAAATGAATCTTGTTCGGTTTCTACTATTCCATGTTCAAAATCCACATATTAAAAACAATACGTCAAAAAAGGAAAAAAAAAAACCAAAAACAAAAATACGAACAACACTACTACCAATCAACCATGTACATATGGCCCTGCAATGGCCAGAAATGTGAAAATGATGTAGCAAACTACGGTAGCCATGAGTCCCAACCTCATAAACCTTCGAGCAGTCTCGCCCGCAAAGAAAAATGGCATGGTGTTACGAATCTCAGAAACGTCATCGGGATATGTTCCTCGAATCTGCTGTTCGAGTGTAGTAAAGCTATTCCAAGCATCCTCGAAATCCACCAGCAACTGATGATACTGGACAGCTAACACTACTATGAAACATATATTCGGTAGCGCCATAAGTAGACTGAGAGTAGTAATAAACCACGTACAGTTTTGTTTTATAAAATACCCGGTCATCACTGTACAGTGAAAATTTCCCAGCCCCAGCAGAAATTTAAGAATAGTTTCTAATCTCCCTCGCAAATCTACTAGTTCTGTCCGAGTGGTGTTGTAAACCGTTAGATTAGGAAGTGGGGGAGTACCTAGAGCTGCGGTTCGTGGGGCGGTTCGTGGGGAGAAGGGCAGTGTAGTGCCGCCCCCCCGGCCTGGAGACGCAGCTGCTGGTGTGGGAGTTATGCCAGGCGATTGGGTTGGGCCGCCGCCGCCGCCTGCTGGAGATGCAACTACTGGGGTAGTAAGGCCGGACGGTGAACCACCGGCGCCGCCGCCTAGAGCAGCTGTTGGTGGGGGAGTGACGCCGGAAGGTGGAGTACCGCGACCGTCGCTGCGAGATGCAACTGCTGCTGCTGGTGGGGTAATGCCGGGCGGTGGGACTGGAAAACGGGAGTAACGGCTGGACCAGGGCAAGCAGTTCACTGTTGCTGGGGATGCGGTGGTGCTGGACGGGACTAAGGGTGGTGGTGGGCCATTGCCGCCTGTTGGTTGGGGGGCGGTGATCGGGACTGTGGGTGGTGGTAGGCGACTGCCGACGGTTGGTGGGAGAGGAGGTGATCGACGAGAGTGATGGTTAAACCTGGGGAAGCGCATTGTTAAAAACTAATTTGTGATTTTTTTAACAGAACTAATTTGTATAAAGTTAACCAAATCAATTTTATATTTTTTTAGCTTCTTTTTTTAAATCCATTTTTAGTTTTTAAATTTAAATTGTCATTTATTTTTATTAATAATTAATATAAATAAATGACAAATGAAAATGAAAATTTGGCTAAATTGTTAAAAAAAATTATATATATTGTTATAAGTGGTTAGATTTGGAGGTTATTGATATTTATGTTAATAGATTATATTAGTGTACTATGTTGAGAAATCAAGTATTAGTTTTGATGTTATACAAAATATTTGAAGGCAAAAACTAGACTGACCTGAGTTACTCAACTCGACGGAGTAATTGAACCGGATAAAGCATAATTGAACCAAATTTTTTTTGTGATTTTTCAATACAATAATTTTTTGACAAACGCAAAATATATTATAATCATTTTGTGATTCTTCAAAATATTGAATTTGTGAGTGCCATGTTGATTCTTAAGTATTGTGTGTCCAAATAATATTTCAAGGGGGACAAGTATATTTTTGGTTCTCTAATTTGTATATTTTTTATTTTTGGTCCTGTTAAATATATATTTGTAATTTTAATCATGTAACTTGCATTCTTTTTTTTATTTTTTGTCCTATTAACATTAAATTCGCATTTTTAGTCTTCTACCTTTCATTTTTTTTTACTTTAATATATATATATATATATATATATATATATATATATATTTGAAATAATAATAATAATAAGATTTGAACGCTTCCCTAACAACCTTGCATTGCATCGCAATCCAAAACTCACATTTTGCTTAATCATACTTTTCCATCTAACCAACATCCATTCCCGATCCATCTCCAATTCAATGGCTTCTTCAGGAGCAACGCTGCCGGGGAGATCAGCTTCCGATTACAGCCAAGTGCAGGCCAGCCGCCTCGAAGTCTCCCTCCCACTGTCGGAGGTTCTCAGGAAGCCCTTCAATGTTGTCGATGGTCCTCCAAGTTCAGCTGCCGGGAATCCAGGTTTTTCTTTTTGTTGAAATCGTGCGTGTGAACTGTGAATTGTAACTCCAAATGCTATCTGATTTTACCAAATTACAGTTTCGTGTATTTATTTTATTTGTGAATTGGTCCTATGTATTGTTTAATTGGAAAAATTAGAGAAATGGACCTCCCCAAAAATATATTTAAGGGAATAGATCTTGTATAAAAAATGACTTATTTGTCCTTTACTTAAACATATTAAACTCTAATACAAAATCTCTTAATAACCATTTCTCTCTTAAAAACGTGGGTTCAATTTCAATTCTCCCCAATCCCCAATTTCCATATTCTATCCGGTCTTCACATCTGGGTTCGGCTCCCCTGCTCTTCGCCCCCCTCTTCCATCTCCATCTCCCGTTGCCACACCACACCAAGCTTTTCTCTTCCTCCCCGCTTCCCCAGCCCCGATTCCGTTCCCTCTTCTCACCCACTCCGCTTTCCTCTTCTTCCGCGCTTCCCCAGCCTCGATTCCCTTCCATCTTTTCCCTTCCTTCTTCCTCTCCACTGCCACACCCCCCCACCTCTTCTATTTGGATCACTTGCTACACTATACTCATATTTGAATATGAATTTTTGACACGCAGTCGGTATATATATGCAGAGGATGTGTTACTTGAAAATGTGGAGTTGATTCTTGAAGCTCTTGACTAAAGATTGCTGCTTGTTCGATTGCCGCTGCCGATAAAGGAATAGGTTGCTGCTTATTCTTAAACAAGGTAGATATTTAGCTCAATTAACCGATAGATTAATTTAGGGATCTTTGTTTTATTCATAATTCAATAAAAATCATATAGTATTGTACATATTTTTTGATGCATTTGGGTATGTAGTTGTTTTGTTCGTAAGTTGTTCTTGGTTCTTCAGCATGTTTGTATGATACACATGTTGCATTTATTGCATTACTGAATAGTACGTATTTTTAGTTGAAAACAAATGAATCTGATTATTTATTCTGCAAAGAAGAGAAATATGTTGCTGGCTTTGCTGGAGGAGAATACTTGTTAAAGAAGAAGCAACATATCATTTGTGGCACAAGCACAAAGAGCTGGTTTCAAATTGTTAAGCAAATATCCTTTGGTTTTGTTCTGTTTTGTGTATGAAGTTGTAGATAGAAGAAAGAATATCAGATATGACTACACAAAAAACTTGGGTATGTTAATTTTTGTTATTAAAAATGTTTTTTTCCATATTGCTCTATAAATTTTATGAATTTCAACATAATTGAGTCTTTAATTACTTGACATTAATTGTTGACTTGATTGATTTTGTTTTCTTCAGGTTAATCTTCAATCTCAACTATCAGAGGAGAAATATTTTAGTTGCAAGTTTAGTGTACATTTCAAATATCAAAAAGTAAGTGAAATTATATTAGATTGCTTAAACGAGGAGGACATGAACTTCATGGTTGAAAAAACACAATTTGGCAATCTGATCAAGTATGCTGCAAATTATAATTTATCTAGTCATATTTTGTGGTTTATGGTGATGAGACAAACATATGTAACTGATGACGATGAAATGTGGTTTGTTGTGAATGATAGACCAATAAGATTTTCTGGAATGGAGTTTGCATTGATTACAGGGTTGGATTGTTCTGATAATTTTCTCGAAGAAGTACCAAAGATATCTGATTTTTGTGATAGATATTTTCAAGGCATAGATAAAGTTTCTGTGAATGAAGTTGAGATGAAGTTGAAAGAGTTGAAAAGTGTGGATGAGTTGTTGAGTATAGAGAGAGTTAAGATGGCTTGTTTGTACTTCGTATGTGGTGTATTGTGGCCTATTGCGCCAGTTAAGAATCCTCTAGTTGATGAAAAAATTTTCAGCTTGATTGATGATTTTGATGCTTTTAATAAGCATCCTTGGGGTACAATAGCTTTCAAAGGAGCTGTTTGTGATTTGAAGTGTGATTTGAAGAAAAAAGAAGTTAGTTTGAGGGAAAAAGTAGTAAACGGTAAGCGTTTGAACAGTGGAACCCATGATATGGTTGGATTCATTTATCCCCTACAGGTAAGTAAATATTTTTGTACTTTTCCATATCTTTTGAACATGATTGATTATATGTGTTTTTATATTTTTTGAATTGAATTTGAATTTAGATTCTTGCATACGAATGCGTTTCTGGAATTGGAGAGCGTTTTGCGAAACAAAAAGAAGGAGACAATACATCTCTTCCACGCATGTGCCAATGGATTTCAAATAAATGGCCAAAAAAAGGATCTCCTAGATATATTGACATTTTAAATGCATCAAAGAGTGGTGAAAAGGTTAGTGTATTTAGAATATGATTGATTTCTATTAAAACAACTTCTATTTATTTATTAACTAATTTAAAATATGTTAAATTTACAGATTATTAGAAGTATTTTGTTACCAACAGATCAAGAATCTACCAGTCCTTACATTAGAAATATTTTCATTGAAGATTCCACAGATTCTGATTTGTCATTTATCAATTCGTTATTGTTGGAGGGAAAATTCGTTTATTGCATTAGGAATCCCGCTCTTTGTGAATCTAAAGAGACTCTCCAATCCAAAGAAAAAGACAAAAAAAGTAAGTTTTGTCCCAAAATTAAGTCAAACAAGGTCTTATAAAATTTATCCAGCCAAGAAAGCACCAGAAAAACAATCTCATGAAGCTGAACGAGATGATGCCCTTGGTGAATCAAATATTATAAGACAAGTTACAGCTTTGCAAGAGCACATAGATAAAAATTTTGTGGAGTTGAAAAATATGATTTCTAATTTGGATAGCAAGCTTGAACGTGTAATACAAGTTGTGGACATTTCAAGTTCATCCAAAAGGCGTTCGAATGAACCAACCACTGTATCTGCACGATCTAAAAGAAAGAAGACCCACGAATGTAAGTTTTGTGTATTTTAAAATATTGGAGATAATAACGTATTTGTTTTTATTAATATGATTAATTGAATTGTAGATAAGCCGGTGACGCCTTTTTTCAATCAAGGAGTGGTTCTTGGGCAAGAGGCAACCGTTGAACCGTTAACATCTCCTTTGACATCTCTAGGTATATTTCTTTTACGTTCAAATTGTAGTTTGTTTTATAAAAAAATTATTAATTATAATTATTTAATTTTTTAAATCATAGATTACATAGTCAAAGAAACAACTTTTGTCGATCGAGACTTGAATGGAGGAGTTAGTCGTGAGCAACTGTTGGTCAATGATGAAGTGACCAATGAACTAGATGTTTTGTTTGATCCACTTCGTATGTTTTATTTTAAAATTTCAATTTAAATTTTTTTGTAGTTTTATTTAACCTGATTAATTCATTTCATCATAGACGAGCCACCTTCCAACGAGCGACAGAGACTTGGAAAACATATTATTTTTTACACGCGTTCCAAGAAAAAAAATGGTAATGTGTGCCAATATTAATGAAATTATATATTTGAAAAATTCGTTTTTTTGTGTTTGATACATTACTTTCTTTTAGTTGTAGTTGAGTCTCAAAAGAATCTTATCTCTGGTTGTGGTGTGAATGAACAATATGTTGCTATTACGGAGATTTCATTCAAACATGATGATGCAAATGTCATCACAGTTGAAGATGATGCAGCTATGAATGATCAAGCATTACCAAAGGAGATCACACCATCCATTGCAGTTAAAAAGTGTATGCATTATATTTTGTTATAATTTGTTTGAAATATAAGTTTGAAAGGTATGCATCACTATCTAAAACCCTTGCTTTCCATATGTAGATGCTCGAAGGAGTAAAAAGTCTCAATTTTGTCGCTCTCCATATGTACAACTGCCTGAGACACCTGCTTTGACTGCACTTGGATATACCGGTCCTTACAACGGTTCATTTGAACCAGTGCAGTGTGTTTCCATCAAGAAAGTATTGTCCACTGTCACCAAAGAAGTAAATAGATTACATGATGGATTTAAAGCATGTACATATGGATCATATGGCAAGTCATGGTTTACGGACCTTCTTAATCCGAGGCACTGGCTTGATGAAAGCGTGAGTAGGATATTTTTTTATAGTCGTGTTCTAATAATATTAATTTTTATATATATAATATGATTCCATAACATGCAGCACGTATACGAGTGCATGTATGGATTATCTGTCTTGCAAAAGACATACCCACATTTGGTGAAACAGGATGTTGCCATCATGAGTCCGTATTTCTCTCAAGATATATGTTTTGCATATCGGAATGCTCGTGATGATTTCAGCAATAGCTATTGGAAGAAGTTATTTGGCTACGTTGATGGATATTGTCGTCGATGGACTTCAGTACCATGGGCAAATGCATCTTCAGTATTGATTCCTTTGAATTTGCCTATACATTGGGTAGCAGTTGTAGTGAATGTGAAGGATGGAATCATCACTATATTTGATTGCAACCACGGCTGCTACACCGATGCTAAAATGATTGCTTATATTGATCCAGTAGAATATGTGGTTCAACATCTTCTACATTATTCCAAAGTCAAGATTCCTGATATGTGGACAGTTGCACGCCCCAAAGATTTCCCGCAAAATATGAGTAGGTAAGTATGTTCTTGAATTTTCTGGAATTTTTATTACAAACCATAATTTATCATTTCATTTGATCTCAACATATTTTGTGGGAGTCTAAAATAATTCATTATTACAGTTCTGATTGCGGTGCATGGATGCTGAAGACTTTTGAGGTGGAGTTGTCTCAGCAGTCTCCATACGGATTGAATGATAATATTGTGAATTCATATAGAAAATATTTAGGAACATCTGTATGGTATGGTGAATGGATTTTATAGATTTGCAGTGATGTTATATATTGGGAATAATTTTGTCGATTTATCTGTGTAGTTGAAAGATGTTAATGATGTGATGGTTTGTGGACTAATGTTGATGTGATGGTATTCAGAATGATTTATTTTGTGGAAATTGACTGATTGAATACACTATAAATATAAGCATAAGTCATTTCCTTCTGAACGACCCTTATCATTCAACCAATTGATTTAACGCATTCAACCAACTGTTATATTTGAATTAACCGACTAATTTTAAATCTAACCAAATGCTACATTTGCATTTACCGACTGATTAAACACATTGAACCAACTGATATACTTTTATCTATCGACTTATTTAACACAATGTACCATTTTAATTTTTTATTCCGCCAGTAATATAAGCATTGAACCGACTGATTTAAAACAATCAACCAACTGATTTTTAACATTCAACCAACTGATTAAAAACATTCAACCGACTTCTTATATTTGAATTAAACAACTATATTTGAAATTTTAAAAAAAAGTTTATCTGTTTTCTTAATATTTTCTCTTATTTCGTTTAATTTTATTTTTAATTTTTTTTTGTGTGGTTTTCAATATTTTGCAGGTGCATACTATGTTTTAATGCACTGCGCGCGCGAAAGAGATTTTTTTAATTTCTCTATTCTATTCCACTGCGCGCACGCTAGGACCCACCCTCGCGCGCGCGCAATCATGCGCTCCAGAGAGATTGAAAGGAACCCGCGCGCGCGAGGAACCATCCTCGCACGCGCGCAAGGTTATGCTCCAGAGAAAACTAAGGGAACCCGCGCGCGCGCGAGCGCGAGATTCTTCCTCGCACGCGCGCAAAACAAACATTCAGAAGCCCATATAAAATATTGCGCGCGCGCGAGGCTCCTACTCGCGTGCGCGCGAGTAATCGCTCATTTCTCTGTTATCTTACACTGCGCCCTCGCGCGCACAAGGTTATGCTCCATAGAAAACGCGCGCGGGTTCCCATCCTCGCACGCGCGCTGAACAAAGATTCAGAAAAAATTATAAAGTCTCGCGCGCGCGCGATAAACGCTTACAGAGAATAAGCGAAATTAGCTTTTTCTCTCCCATTCTTTTCCAATCTTCTTTTCCTCTCCTTCTTCACCATGAACCCTAAATCCCCAAATCTTTTCCCCCCATTTCTCCATTAATTCTTGACATTTTTGCTCTTCAATTGCAGATTTGTGGAGTATATCATTGACCTTCAAATTTGGGTCCGTCAATTTCTGAAGAAATCATCGATTTTTGAACTCCTCACCGTATCGCCACCGCTCACCACCGTACATCACTGCCGAACGCCGCATCTATTCTGGCCGACCACCATAATGCCAGCCAAGCGCTTCCGTTCGTCCGGCCCTATCGTCGCTAGCTCCTCGTCGCCCGCAGATTTTTCCAACAAATTCGTCTCTCGGGAAGCCCAAGACAGGTATGAACATGCTCGACTCCATCGTAATCCTATTGCCGAGCATGGCTTATCGTTAGACTGTAATGAATCGGTTGCTTTGGGGATTATTAAGAGGAAATGGACCGTGTTTTGCCGCGTGCCCGAACCCGCTATTATTCCGGTGGTTCGGGAATTTTATGCTAATGCCCTTTCTCGAGAGGATTCAAAAGCTTTTGTCCGAGGCAAACTTGTCTCGTTTGATGCCGATACATTGAATACATTTTATGATACTCCTGTTGTGGATGATAGTGAGTTTAGGAGTTTTAAGGCTAATCCGGACTATTCTTTGATGTTGAGCGATTTATGTTATGCGGGATCCGTTGGCACGATCAACTCCAATTCACTCATTTTCCGGAGAGATTTCTGAAGCTTGAGCCGGCGTTGTGGTATGCTTTTATTGCCCGACGACTTCTACCCGTGCTCCACACTGTTGACGTGCAAGCCGATAGGGCTATTCTTGTTTATGCTCTCACGAGGAGGTGGCCGGTTGATGTGGGCAATCTTGTCCACGATTCCATTCTGTTTTCAATGCGGACTCCGACGGTGGGCCTCTACTTCCCTCAAACCATCACAGCCTTGTGTCGCCAGGCGGGCGTTCAGATTAGTCCCGATGAGGAGTGGCTCCCGCCTTTCAAGACCGTCGATGAGAAGCTTGCTGCTTCAAAGCAAGCTAAGCGCAATCTGGAGTTCTTTAGCGGTCAACAGCATGTCGGGAGCTCTTCTAGCAGTAGACCACCGCATCAGCCCTCTCCTCTTCGCCGCACTGCTCAGGAAATGGCCGTCGAGAGCTCCGCTTTCGACCACTATGCCATGGATTACTTTCAGGCGACTTCCACTCATCTCCATAATGTGGAAGACATGATGAGGAGCATGGCGACACAGTTGGGGCTTGACACTTCGGGCTTTCGAGCGGCTCCGCATTATCCACCTCCATTTCCATTCCAGTCTACAGTCCCACCACAGTATGCTCCGGTTGCACCGCAGGATCCTTCCATTCCCGACGACGATGATGTTTAGTCACCGCAGGATCCTTCCATTCCATTCCAATCTTCAGATTTTCTTCTACTTTTGTTTTTTTATTTTATTATTGTAAACTTGGATTATTGAATTATGTTTATTAGTGAGTAGTAGTTTGGCTTCAATCAAGGCCACATAATTATGCATCAACCGCCCGATATGTATAATAACCGACTGATTTAACACATCCAACCTACCGATATATTTGTATTAACCGACTGATTTCACACGTCCAACCAACGGACATATTTGTGTTAACCGACTGCATAAACTAATGAACTATTAGATATATCTCATTGAATCAACTGAAGTGATTAATACTAATTGACATGTAGGATTTAGCCAATTGAAGTGTGATTGTACTATTATCATATGTAAATCGTGTAACATACTACTATATTATATAGTTATGATATCAAGACATTGAACCAACTGAAATATGATTAACACATTGAACCAACTAAAATACTTTAAATCTAATTCTTTAATTTAGACTGATTAGTACTAAAGGTTTGTGATGGTGAATGTAATTATGCATCAACCGCCCGATATGTATAATAACCGACTGATTTAACACATCCAACCTACCGATATATTTGTATTAACCGACTGATTTCACACGTCCAACCAACGGACATATTTGTGTTAACCGACTGAATAAACTAATGAACTATTAGATATATCTCATTGAATCAACTGAAGTGATTAATACTAATTGACATGTAGGATTCAGCCAATTGAAGTGTGATTGTACATCATATTATCATATGTAAATCGTGTAACATACTACTATATTATATAGTTATGATATCAAGACATTGAACCAACTGAAATATGAAATATTTGTATTAACCGACTGATTTAACACATCCAACCAACTGATATATTTGTATTAACCGACTGAATAAACAAATGAACTATTTGATATATTTCAGGAACTGACTGATTTCACACATTCAACCAACTGATATATTTTCATTAACCGAGTGATTGTAAGAAACATTAGATCATTTACCAATACAAAGTTTGATAACATGTTTACAAAATACAACCTAATCGAAAAAAACTAATCAACATCCAAATACAACATTTTAAACAAGAAACTAAGAAAATTGTTTACATATCAGTCTGTCTACGTGGGCATTTTTTTCGATAATGGTCTGATTCATGACACACATCACATTTTTTACTCCTCTTCCGACCAAACTCTCCAATAGAGGGTATTCTTTCTTTTTGTGCTCTGCCACGTTTCCTCTTGACGTCCGGGGAAAGTACATCGTATCGAAGATTATCTGGAATGCTCCATTCACTCGCAATAGGCACCGGATATATAGTACCGGCATAAGCGAGAGCCCACATTTGAGAAGAGTAGTAGGGTGAGCAAAATTCATACAAATCTAATTTTGCGCCGTAAATTGCTGCAATTGCATGAGCACATGGAAGTTTATCAACTTGAAACACTCGACAACTACAGGATTTGTCACATAAGTTAACAACTTCATTCTTCCCATCACCAAATACTTGATACTCAAATGCATTCAGCTGAGATGCTTTTAAACGTTGGGACAATGTAAAATTAGCTCTCAAGATAGCCTCTGTCGAAGGAGTAAGTGTCGTCATAGCTGAACCTGTTAATTACACACACTTAACCAACTTAAATATTTTATTTTTCGACTGAAATATAAACATAAACCTACTGAATAAACATACTTAACAAACTGTAATAAATTTAATTAATCGACTTAACCTGCTGCATTTTGATGCTTGTTGAACCACTTTGAAGTTAATTTGTGAATTGCATCCAACAACGCTACAACAGGTAACTCTCTTTCTTTTTTAAGTATTGCATTTATTGACTCCACTCCATTTGTCGTCATTATATTGTATCTAGCACCGGGAGAATGAGCTCTAGACCATTTGTCAGGAGATGAATGCATTTCAAGATATGATGCAATGTTAGGATACCTTTCTCTCAAACATCTGTACAACTCTTCAAATTCGGATAGTTTGTATGCATATGCTGTTCTCATAAACAAATCAATCCCATCTTTTCCGCCAGACATTCTCTTAAGATTTTGTGAAATATGTCACGAGCAATGTACATGTGATGCATGCTCATATACAGTACGGACAGCATTAATAATAGATATATGTCTGTCAGAAATGATTACCAATTCAGGATCATCATGAATAAACTCCATCAATTTCTGCAAAAACCAAACCCACGAATCATCATTCTCAGAATCAACAATGGCCCATGCTATAGGATACTGATGAAAGTCACCATCTTGTGCAGTAGCAACAAGTAAACAACCTCTATATTTGCACTTCAAAAATGTTCCATCAACAGATATAACTTTTCTCATTCGACGAAATCCATCAATGCATGCCCCATATGCTAGAAACATATATTTAAATTTACCCGTCGAATCTGTCACCAAATCAGTTATTGAGTCTTTGTTCACTTGCTTCACCATATGAAAATACGATGACAAAATTCTATAACTCTCTTCAGGACTTCCAAGTAACTTATCCAAAGCAACTTGTCTTCCCCTCCATGCTTTGAAATAACTAATTTCAACACCTTTATTTTGCATCATCGTCATAATGGCTTTTGGTTCAGGCAAGTTGAGTTGTCCTTTAAAATTTTCAACCAAAATATTTGCTACAAAGTCTGAAGTTGCTTGCCGATGCATTTTCCTCCGATGTGAAAGGTCACAAGTATGGACGTTGCGATAAACACGTATCGAGAATCGTGATGATTTCTTTATTTGTGATGCACGTATTTTCCAACTGCAGCTCGGTGTCACACATCTAACATCATAAACTTTTTTGTTGGATTTTCGAACATCTATTTCAAAGGAGGCATTTAAACAAGTCTTGAACAACTCGATTTGAAATTCATCCTTGCTCTCAAACTCCTGACCGACAAAAAAGTTAGACAAATCATTAAATGAATAAGTCGCATTCCCTTCAACATCTCGTTGTGTATTCTGTGTTGTACACAATATACGCTCATCAACATGATACTCTTCATGATAAGAAGATTCAACTCGTGTATTTCTTGGAGTACACAATGTAAGGTCATCAACACGATTCTCTTCACTCATAACAACCTCAACTATTTCGGTCACCGCATTATCAATCTCTCTTGTGTCATCCATCAAAACTTCATGTTCATTCATTCCATCGTCTAACTCATTTTCAAAAAATACCCCGTCAAAATATTCATCATATGTTCTCTTATCACCACCATATATTTCAATATCATAATTGGCAGCCCTCTCATCATTAAGATCTTTACAAACTTCAACATCTCTAGCATTATCATTTGTTTCATCAATGGTTCTGAGGCCATTTGTTTCTATCAATTCAACATGAAGCAAAGGTCTAACCTTTGAAACGCCAAAAGACAAATATGTTGCCAATGCACGGGAGCTTTTTATATATATTGGTCTCGGATTGCATGCCTCAAATTTTGGCAAGTAACTTAGCTTCAACACCCTATCATGCCTATCCAATTGAACTGTCTCAAAAATTGCATCTTCAACATTTTCAATACTCACATTACTCTCATCAATAGATATAGCATGCCATCCCGAATTACTTCCATCACACCATGAATATTTATGTTCACCGTCAGCCTTCCACTCGCCATCAAATTAATTAAGATTTGAATCATATCTCGGTTCACAAGATCTATAACAAAAAAAAAAAAGAATAATAAGTAACCTATGAAAATTAATCAACTCATCGTAACCTGCTGTAATATAAATTTTAAACTACTGAAAGATAACCAACCGATTTAATGCTTGCAACCGACTGAAATATATAACTCAACCAACTGAAAATTATGTTTTAAACTAATGAAAATATAACCAACCGATTTAATTCGAAAATGTAACAAACCGATCGAATGCTATTAACAGACTGCACTATATGGTTTAACATACTGAAACGTTAACAACTGATTTAATTCTATCAACTGACTGAAATATATAACGTAACCGACTAAAATAAATGATTCAACAAACAATGACATATCAAATAACATGACAAATGGATAACCCACAAACATTAAAACATAAATGAGCAAACAACATACCTTATATATATATCTCTAGTGATAAAATTATTTTTGTGTCAATGAGAATGCCATTTAACTTTGGTTTTTCATCAAGATTTCTTTGGATGGAATAAATGAAGAGGTCACACAACAAATTAAATGAAGATTGAGAGAAGTTGGAAAGAAGAAGGAAGCAGAAATGGAACCGATGAACTCAAGAAGGAAGCAGAAATGGAACGAGAGAAGGGAATCCGTTTTTTTTTGTGGGGTTTTGTTCTTTCTCAACTAATTTTGTTGGGCCCCCAAACCCTTATTAACAATAACCCTTATTAACAATTAATTAGTATTTATCTTAAATATTAAATTAAAACAGGTCCATTGACCAAAATAAAAATATGACAAGCCTACAAACTTAAATGAATTTTGTTGTGGGGCCATTTTTGCAAATGACCCTTGTTTAATTTTAGTTTCAATATGTATCACTTTTCTTTTGCAATTTTAATCGTTGCGTGTGCAACTTCACATCAAGATTATAACGGAAAAAAGACTAAATTGTCAAAAATTAAAGTATGCAGAACTAAGAATGAAATTTGACTATTAGCAAAATCATAAAGAAAGAAACTTGTAATATCGAAATCATAATTTTACTATTTTTAGGGTTGAGATGCCTTCTAATGATACCTCAAGTGCAGGGTATGAGGAAAAGTGAAATAGTAGTAGTTCAATTTTGCTTATAAAATAATGGTGGTTTTTTATTTGTCTTTCAATGATTTGCCAACTAATCTTCAATTTTATGTGATAAAGTTCTAGAAATTGATGTTAAATGTTTTTTTTTTTTTTTTTTTGCTTGGGAAATATTGATGCATCGACTTTCACTGTTTTTATAGACGAAATTGCGAAGCTTTTCCCTAATCTCTTTGGGCAGCCGTCAGCAGTGCTTGTTCCCGGAAATTCATCTAACACTCCTTCCGACCTAAGTTTAAAGATTGGTGTTGTCCTCTCTGGAGGACAAGCTCCTGGTGGGCATAATGTGATATCTGGTCTCTTTGGTAAGCTTTTTAACATAGGAACTTCAAAAGTATTGATAACTTAGATCATAAAATAGGTTACTTCAAGTTTTTGTGAAGGTTTTTTTCTTAGATTATTTGCAGGATAGAACAAAAGGTAGCAAATTGTACGGTTTTAAGGGTGGTCCAGCAGGGATTATGCAGTGTAAATACGTCGAACTGACCACAGACTTTGTTTACCCTTACCGAAACCAAGTAAGAATCTTTACCATTGATTTTACTTATGTATAATAAAAAAAGTGAGTTCCCGGTGGATAACTTGGTCCAGGCTGAAACAATCAATGAACCATGCATGGTTAAAAGGTTGAATTATGAAGAGTGGTGCCCTTTGTCGTAAAACGTGGAAAATAAGCTCCCAATGTCAATGCTGCACACATCTTAACATCAAACAATCTCAATAAGTTTGGAAGATATACTATTAGCTAAGTGTAAGGAAAAATGTTATCGCTTGAAATGTCTTGAGCGATGCAAATTTTACTATTAGATTCAAGAACTACATCTCATGAAAACTTAACAGCACAAAATTGGACCAATGCCCTATTTTCATCCGCGGTAAGACGGTATCTCAACAGCAAACTTCTTTTGGTTTCTATCTTCTTACTAAACAAAATTATGTCACCTGTGCATGAACTCCTTTTCATGTGATTTTTCTTGATTTATTTTCCAATATCTTTATATTGCATGTCTCGACATTTACTCCCATAATGGTCTATTTCCATTGGTACTATCTTCTATTATCTATTGAATCAAATTTTGAACGATGAATCTTTACACCATGCAAAACTTATTTGACTGTTGTGTATGAAACAGGCTTTATATGTTCTGGTATACATTTGGACTTTATAATGCTATTTTTATTTGACTGTTGTGCTAAAACAACTAATGTTCATGGTTAATGAGATAATTTTGAGTAAATCATTGTCTCAAGAAAAATATGCACGTGAATCTGCATGCCTTGTGAGGTTGGACAATGCTTTTACATGTAATGATTAGACTTACAGTTAAATTTCTTCCTTTCATATTTACTTTAGTTTTCTTTGTTGGAGCGTGTCTAGATCAGGCAAATTTAAGCATTTTAACAATGTATCGTTCTCTCTTGCAGGGTGGCTTTGACATGATTTGCAGCGGGAGAGACAAAATAGAAACCCCTGAACAAGTAGATAATTAGCATCCCATTTTATTTAAATAAGTTTTGTATATTTCATAAACTATCAAGGGTATTTTAGATCAGCAACAATGCGTGTTGGAGCTAGCATTCCATAAAATCACCGATGGTTCTAGTAAGGCGCATGGAAACATATGTACAGTAGCCTCATTGAGTTCATGGAACCCAAAAAAAACTCATATTGCCGACAATCAAGTTACATCTAGTCGTGTCTGCATAAATATACTATATGTAACAGAATTGCTTTATAAATCTTATCATCGTGGAGTCCTAATGAGCCTGTGTAAACGTGTGTCCCTAAAGTCATTGGTTTAAAGATTCTAAATATTGCTATTGTTAGGTGGAATTTTTTTTAATGACTGTTGGTGACTAAATAAAGAGTACAGTAAATTATCATAACCGTGGACCTTTTTAATTATCACACTTTGTCATTTGCACCTTATCCCTACATTTTGTTTTTCAGTTCAGCCAGGCAGAAGACACAGCAAAGAAGCTTGATTTAGATGGACTGGTAGTAATAGGAGGAGATGACTCAAACACTAATGCCTGTCTTCTTGCTGAAAATTTTAGGTCGAAATTATTCTCCTGGATAGTTATTTTGATTTATGCCTATGCAGCTCTGTTCAAGTCTAGTTGTTGAATTAACATTTCAGGGGGAGAAAATTGAAAACTCGGGTTATTGGATGTCCTAAGACAATAGATGGTGACCTCAAATGTAAAGAAGTTCCCACAAGCTTTGGATTTGACACAGCATGCAAGGTAAACATTATATTGCTAGAATTTCCATACTTCTGACTCTTTTTACTACCCATTGAGGTGTTCTATCTATCATCTCAGTGAGCATAGGAGTAGCTTTACATGCATACAAGTCCTTGTTCGGAAAGCATAAGCCATTGAGATGTAACTGCCATTTTGTCTTTTGATGTGAGACTCATTGCTTGAGCCTCTAAATGAAACTGAATGCATTTGCACATCTTTCCAACATAAAATGCTCAACATCCCTACAGGATGTGATTTAGGTGTTCGACATCCTTGAGACGGACAACCACTAAGCATTCTGATACATTTATAAAAAACTCCTACAGATACGAGAATTGTAATTTAATCTTCTCTTAATTTGAACAATCGAGTCTAGAATTAACTTGTATCATTCATTTGCAACATGCCAGCTTGATGGCTATTCTAGTAATTTAAATGATGAGTGCTTCTCCACATGCTGACATTACGATCCCCTGGCCTCTGTAGTTCAAAATGCAAAATTGATTTCAGATTCACTGATCTTCATTTTGAGCCTGGATGTGACAAGTTATTTTGGATTTTAGAAAAGTTTTAACATTTTGAATATGCTCGAATTGTTTCCTTAAATCAGTGTTCTCTTTCGCCATCTTACATGAGTATTTGAAAAATGCTAGTAAGCACAAAAATGTATTTGAAAAAAAAAAATTTCAAAAATGTATTTAGGATAATTTTGTAATCACAAATGCAATTTGTAACCCAATTTGTAATTTCATTTGTACATGTAGCATGATCCATTTAATTTATTGAATGGATTACCAAATATATCAAGAATGCTAGTAAGCTCAAAAATGTATTTGAAAAAAAAAACTTTCAAAAATGTATTTAGGATAATTTTGTAATCACAAATGCAATTTGTAACCCAATTTGTAATTTCATTTGTACATGTAGCATGATCCATTTAATTTATTGAATGGATTACCAAATATATCAAGATCTTCTGTCTCTTAGCTTTGCGTTATTAGCTGCTACATCTTGAAGTGCTTGAATTTATTTAATATTCTTTTATTCACTAAACTCACGTTTAGAGAAAATGATGCAATGCTAGTTAGACATGAAATTCTCTCATCCAGATACCCTTCTTTTTTATTTTATTTTATTTTTATTTTTATTTTCAACTTCATGCTTGGAATTGTTTTTCTGGTATTAGATATATGCAGAAATGATTGGAAATGTTATGCTAGATGCTCGTTCAACTGGAAAATATTATCATTGTAAGTTCTTTGATTGTGTTTAGTTCAACTTTTTTGGTGTTTATCTAAGTGATGTTATGTTATTTTGTGATTTGTGCCACAATTACAATCTTACTTGAGAAATGTCATCTATAGTTGTGAGGCTTATGGACCGCGCTGCTTCTCACATAACATTGGAGTGCGCTTTGCAGACTCATCCCAATATAACTATAATTGGTGAAGAGGTATTCTTTGGTTAAATTTTTAGATATTTGATTGGCAACTGGCATTGTCCGAGTCATACAAACAGACTGAACGCGAGTGGACAGGTGGTTTGGGAATTAAGCAAAGGATTCTTGTGAAATTCATTAACTGCCGGTTTGTTGTTCTTGCTTCTTGCGGGTTGCAGCAAAGAAACAGACTCTGAAGAATGTTACAGATTATATTAGCGATGTGATCTGTAAACGTGCTGAACTTGGCTACAATTATGGGGTCATACTCATACCAGAAGGCTTGATTGATTTTATCCCAGAGGTTTGACTCCTATTATAAGCATATATATTGTCATTTTTAATAACTTCCTCAACTTGCTGTACCATCTAAAAATTACTGTCATTGAAGAAAATATATGATTTGCCAACATTACATTTTCTTATGTAGTGGGATGTGGAAGAAGAAACTCACTAGTCAATCTCACGGCCTCTTTGAACTTCTACCACCAGCAATTCAGGAGCAACTGCTGCTGGAAAGAGATCCACATGGAAATGTGTAGGTATTCATTGCTTTAACTATTGTCCCTTCATTTTACTCTAGTTCTTGATTTATTTCCAATCCTTAACTAATAGATCTTGAGAGAATAACATGATAGTACTTCAGCCTATTTGTTATTTATCATTTTACTACTTTACGGTTTCGTTTTAGGTTGCTAAAATAGAAACAGAGAAAATGGTTATCCAGATGGTTGGAACTGAATTAGAATCAAGAAAGAACCAGGGTTTATATAAAAAAGAGTTTAATGGGCAATCTCATTTTTTCGGGTATGTAATTACTTTGTGCAATTGTTGCTTATAAATTTTCAAAGTTTCATAGAATTAACCATCATACAAGCACTTTATTGTTTCATCTGCCTCCAGGGATGTTATCAGAAAATAATAACGAATAGTGGCTATTTTACTTCTTGGTTTCATTTTCGTTTTACTTCTCCAGTTATGAAGGTCGATGTGGTTTACCTTCTAGCTTCGACTCCAACTACTGCTATGCATTGGGTTATGCTGCTGGAGTACTATTGCATTCTGGCAAGACTGGTTTGATTTCCTCGGTTAGTTCTTCCTTCTTCCATTTATTTCTCTTTTTCATCACGCTCGAATGGTATCTCTATTTCAACACCAATAATCAGATAATTCATAAAGCCTTACGTCGTCACTTTGCATATGATTCAGGTGGGGAACTTGAGTGCTCCAGTTGAGAAATGGAGTGTAGGTGGAACAGCTTTGACGGCTTTGATGGACGTGGAAAGGAGACACGGTATCATAGCCTCCCATGAACACTTGTATCTTGTAACAACTCTTCTTTTCATTTCTGTTTTATGATGAGGATTGATCTTCCTCCAGGAAAGTTTAAACCTGTGATTAAGAAGGCAATGGTCGAACTCAAAGGTAAATAAATGTTATCGGGTGTTGTACATTTTTAACTGCTGTTATGTATCTTCCTGAGGCTCGTATCAAAGTGGAGTGATTTAACACACTGTCTGTGTTGCACCAGGAGCTCCTTTCAAAAAATTTGAATCCGAGCGTGACGAATGGGCCATGAAGAATCACTATATCAATCCAGGTATTCCAATCACAAATCGTAATCCAATTCATTTTTTAACACCTTCTTTGTTAGTGCATTTAGTGAAGAAACCCCTTCTGAAAGCCACTCTAATATTCTCCAGGAATGGTTAAAATCTTGGATAATGTGGAAATTTTTTATATAAACTGATGCATTTGAACCTTGTATCTGTAACAGGTCCCCTTCAGTTTTCTGGTCCAACGGCAAATAATATCAATCACACTCTGATGTTGGAGCTCGGTAAGGCTTAGAACTCTCAGATATAGGATTCCCTATTATTCCTCACAGGAATATAAATAACACGTTTGTTGAATTTTAGTGTCTCGTCATTTTCTGAGAATCTGAGACCAACCATTTTTTGTTTCTTTTGGGCAAATGTATTTTCATGACTCCATAAAGTCTACTCTGAATTTGCGCACTAATTCACTGCAAATTGATTCGATCAAATTGGTTTCAGTTATGGATTTTTACTTTTCAGTGGCCCTTCGAGTTCTTTTAGCATTTAATGTGCAAGTAAATTTCACGGCGGTTGCCAACACATTAATTGATACGTAATTTGCGATACTTATGGTAGTAAATAATGCATTGTACGTGCTCATCTAGATTGCGTGAACATTGATTTATCCGTAATTTGCGATACTTATGGTAGTAAATAATGCATGTAACATGCTCACGGCTCACCTAGAAAAATAAGCAATTTTTGGGAACATAAAAAGAGTTAAAAATAAATTTAAAAAAATTTACGACAAAAAATTTGGGAAAAAAATTTTCTGTGACAAAATGGTGTAACATAGACACGTATGATGATTTATTTGTTTAAAAAACTATCATATCAATAAAAACTTAACAAGTGAAATTAACTGTCAATATAACACAAAATATTACAGCAATTGTCACAGATGAATTTTTTCCAAAAATTTGGCGTACCTCAGTAGTGCATGCCAAAGGCGAGTAAAAGAAACCGGGGTTCTTTTAGGCTTGAGAATAAAAGTGCTCGATTAATATAATCTAACTAGAGCTGCATAAATGAAATTAAATGGAGAAAATTAAAAATATTGCAAGTCTCAAGTATTGATCGAATACATATATATATCTCATCACCAAATAACGGTCAATGACTTTCTGATGTATACAGAAGCAGAAGCAAGTCTTGAAGAATGACACCCAAAAAATTTAACACTATTATGGTAAAACGATGTCCTGCTGCTATAGAAAATGATGATATCAAATCCAAACGCTTGCCAAGACTCAAACATTCCCAACTGCGACACGCTTGCACAAATCGGGGGACAATCTTGGAGTCGGAACAGCTTTGAAAGGCGTTTTCATGTAGATAACCAATCCCGGTTGCTCGTTCATGTCTATATCTTCAGGCTCCATTCCTTCAGGCACAGTCCAAGTGAAATGGTGCAGCATGTGCCCCAACATGGACGTCACGAAGTTGATGGCGAGCTGCGCTCCGGGGCAGATACGTCTCCCTGACCCGAATGGGAGTAGCCGATAATCAGTGCCCTTCATGTCAATATCCTCCTCAAGGAACCTCTCGGGCCTGAATTCGAGGGGGTCCTTCCAGACCTCAGGATCCCGAGCGAGGGACCAGAGGTTGACGTTCACGGTGGCTCCTTTGGGGATGTCGTAACCACCAATCTTGACATTGGAATTTGCCCTGTGAGGGAGTAACAAAGGTGTTGGAGGGTGCACTCGGAAGCACTCCTTCACCACGCATTGCAAGTAGGGGAGATTCGGGATGTCAGCTTCGGTCATGATACGATCGGGTCCGATCACACGATCGAGTTCTTCTTGAATTTTTTGTTGAACTCTTGGGTTCCTCACCAACTCCGCCATCCCCCATTCCACAGTGATGGTCACAGTGTCCATTCCTGCCGACACCATATCCTGCACACCACATTTGCATTGTTGATGAGTAAATATCCTAGTCTTGATTACACAAGGATGCCATGGCATATATCTTACAAAGACCTTAGCAAAAGTGCTACTAAAATCTTTAAAACCATTAATGTAGCGTTTGCAACCTCTAAAAATAAGTGATCGTGTAGTTTTTAGAAAATTTGTTAAGATAATCTCGGCAATCAATTATTTTTAGAGGTTGCAAACAGTGCCTAAATAGCTCAGACGCTACGTTTGGATCGCAGTGCCAGATAAACAGCTACACAGGGTAATTGTTGATTTCTAAACTTCAACTTACCCAAAGGAGAGAAATAACAGTGTCGTCGCTGAGTTCATACTCCTTTTGGAGAGTTAGCAATGCATCCACGAAATGGCTCTTGGTGCTCCCGGACTTCAGGCGTGCACGCGTGTGTTCCTCCATTATCTTAATGGTGAAGTTATTCGCTAAAGTGTCATGCTCGTCCAGTGCCGCGTTTTCGGACTTGAACAAGAACCTAAACCATGGGAGGAAGTCTGAAAATGATTTCTTGGAACCCAACTTTATTGCATTGTCCAAAATGTATTTCAATTCTTGCCCCTGTTTGTCAACCACGCCATTTGAGTCCATGAACCTCTTTCCGAAACTCAACCTTGTAATGTGCAGGAATGCCGCCATTCCCATGTACTCCCGCAGCTCCAAAGCCTTTCCCTTATTTTCTGCAACAATACAATTGAAGATTAACTAAATTCGCAGCCATTTGCGAGATATATAACGATTCATTCACAAGAAGAGGCTTACAATATTCTGATTAACGTGTGGATCACAATAGTAATAGATCCAGTGGGATCATTTAACTAGTTGCATCTAATAATGAAAGGTTTGCCCACTGAAAAATGTTAAATTTCCAATTTCTACATCTTACACTAATTCTCCGAGAATTCAAAACTACACCACCTTTCATGAACCTCTAAAGCCTTCAATCATACCAAATCTACATAAAACTAAAAAGAAGACGGAAAAAAATTCAAGAGTGATGATTAAACCATCAAATTTCACAGGGATTCCTATAGTTTTCACCTCACTCTAAGTACATTATCCACTGGGTAATGTTCTTCACAATAATATGCCTTTAACTCCCACCTACCAAAACATTCTATTTATAGCTCAAATTCCTTCAAGCAACAACCAGACACAATTTCACACAAAAGAACAGACCCTCCACTACCAAAAAATAGAGCATCATTGAATAATGTCTACAAAACAAGCTAAACAGAGAAAAGTCATATGCTTTCCCCTTCATGTGTGGATCAGATGATAAAACAAGTATTAGTATTTCTAATCTTGAAAATTGAGAGGCATGAAGCTCAGACAAAATGCATCAAAAAGGGGGGCAAAAAAAAAAAAGGAGGACCACATAGCTAGCTAAATCTTTCATGATTAGAGCAAATCCAGAAACCCCAGACTGTAAGCAGAAACCATAAAAAAAAATATTTCAAAAAAAAAATCAAGCCCATTAATACTTGAGAAAATAGAAGGATGTATAAAGAAAGGGTCAACCACAAAAATCAAATCTTTACCAGGCTTAATGCTGTTTTTGTAAACGGACTCAATCATGAAGGTAACCTCATCTTCTCTGATGGGTCTCAAAGCCTCAACCCTCTTATTCGAGAAAAGCTCGAGAGTACACAATTTCCTGACCTTCACATAGTGAGGACCATAATCAGCCCAAATCAAATCCATGCCATCCTTGCTGAACCTTGAAATCATTCTAGTCCTGTTCCTGTAAGCCAACTGCTGATCATTGTCTTTCAAGACTTGTTTAGCTAACTCCGCCGAGTTAACCACAACATTTAGATGGGATCCGAGGTACACAGAGAATATCGGGCCGTAGACTTGAGCCCACTCGGTGAAGCACCGCACGAAGACCGGTTTGATGTCGTAGAGGTTCCCGACGATGGGCCGCGGACGCGGGCCGGGCGGGAGCTTGAAACGGAGGCGTTGGTAGAGCTTATAGGCTATGAAAATTGAGAGAACGGCGACGAATATCAGTGGGAGAGCCATGGATTGACTTGGGATTCTAAGGTTCAGACTCGAGCTTTGAAGACAGTACTGGTTGAATTATATATTGGAAGTCGAAGCCACCTACTTCTTAGTTCATGGGTAGCTGAAGGCTAATTAATGCTTTATTTCTTTGATTACTAATTTTAATTGTAATTTATTAGTTATTTTTAACTCTTTGAAAGAGTAATAATTTATCCATTAATTTTCTTTCTTTTTTTGGGTCAAAAGTAATTATTTTTTCTGTCCTAATTATATAGACAACTTTTTTTTTTTTTTCAAATATATAAACGCATATCATAATTATTAGTAATATTTTTTTATACTTATTTACTAATATATACATATTAACTACAGCTTAAAACTTATTCAATCATTTTTTTAATATATTAAAGATCAGTTGGTTATATATAAAAGTCATTGGTTTAAAAAAAACTCTTAAATAACTCCAGTTTTTTAAAGTGTTTTTATTATAAATAAAAAAAATAGAAGCGTTTTTAGCTTTTGAATAAATATTGAAAAAGTTATTTTTAAAATAAAAAAGAAACAGAAGCAAAAAACCAAAATTTATTACTTTTAAAAAAGCACTTATTTGTACTTAAATAAGTATTTTTAAAAAAAACTATTGTTGTAAGCAAACGCCTAAATTTTTTAGAAAAACATTATTTTAAAAAATAAGTGTTTTTATTTGGTTAGCTTCCGTAACCAAACGCACTCTAAATATGTATAAAATGAAAAAGTTTATACAAAATTTGTTTTCGCAATAATTTTTTGTAAAAATAAATAAATCTATATAATTGGGACGGAGAAAATATTAAAAAAGCTGATTCTAGCATGGGATCGATAATAACATTAATAACTTTGAACTTTGAAGATTATATATTTGGGTTCTAATTACCTCGAACCTATTATTTTAAATAGATATAATTCTCATCGTTATATTTGAACTATTTTCGTGTAGTATATGGATTACTTGAAGCGAAATATTACTCTATAGGGCCATACTTATTAAACCTCACGTATGAGTATAATATGACGCATCTTTATATTCAATTTTAAGGTGTTTTTATAAGGTACGATGAATTTTCATGTGACCATATATATTTATTTATTTTATAATGACAACATATTATATATTTATATATAGAAAAATAAATGACAACATATATTTTAGAATATTGGATCTAGCCTAATAATATCCATACCCTGTTGGTTCGAGCATGGCAGGCAGCCCTTTAAATGCCAAAAATGTTGGTAAAATGGTATAAAGATTGTTGGGGGACCGGAAAATTGTTTTCATTCGTTTTTTTTTTATTATTAATTAACTCGTTGCATCGTTTTAATATCAACCTAAAATTTATCCATATTTAGTTGAATATTTTGGGAAAATTTTATGTTTAGTTGAATATTTTGGGACAAAACCACCAAATTTACTTATTTTGGTATCACGAATTAGTTTCCGGTTTTTGTTCAATTTAATTTATACATTAAATCTAATAAAATATTAATTATATATGAATTAACGATTGATTTGATATATGGAAATTGTTTCGAAAATAGTGAGATATACAACAACTGTTAGAGGTATTTAAATCAGTTAAGAAGGCAGTGAAAATTTTTCACAGATCGATTCAGATTAGATCGTTTGTACAAATTTTCGTGATGAAATAATTGTCGACAAAATTCAGTGTGTATGCTTTGTGCAATGAGCTTGGGGCATCGGGTAATATTTAAATTTATTCAAAATAATTGCTAAATTAAACCCATTGATTGGTTTTAGGGTAAAAAGCTTCACCAAAGTTGACAAAAGAAATTAACTAGAACAATAATGAACACGTTGGCCACCTACATATGCGTTCATTAATTGAATATATTTAATACCTCACCAAATTTTTTTAAAATATATTTCGTAAATTATAGAATTTAAATAATTTTCGTTAATTGTTAGCTTATTAAATATTTATCAAAGTCTTGGTGGAATATCTTATGCTGTATTCGGCGGAGCGTAATATCTTCCTAAAGTGATACTTAAAAACAATTATTGTTAAATAAATTGATCATCGATCTTCTATGTCATGCGTGTCTTAAAAAAATATAATAAAATAAATGAAAATCAGTCGGGACAATATTTAGGATTTTGAAATTCAATTTATAAACGCTCATATTAAACTCTCTCACACACACTCAGTGTAAAATGTAAATTGTCTAAAAATTATATATAATTCCGAATAAGGAAAATTTAATTAATTAGTTTATTCGAACATTGAAGACATGAAGATAAATATAAGCTACACGTGCTTCCCCCATCCTGGTGGCCTGTGGGTAGGTGGTGCACGAAACAAGGTAGATTCATCTGGCCAGTTTTTATATAATATAGTATTTCATATTTTTTTGTTATTTGAAAAAAAAAAATTTGTTACACCTTTTAATAATTCAATATATTTATGAACTAAATTTTTTTAATGAAAAATGTGATATTGTTCTATATTTAATATTAGCGACGTAAAAATCGCCACAAAATTCAGTGTTTATTTTATAGTGAATTTTACGCAAAATATGATATTAATCCCTGTCAACTAAATTTATCGCTTGGGTTTGAGTCCACAATAAACCAGACCTTTCATAAAAAAATAAAAAAAAAAAAAAAAAAAAGCCCCCTTGAAAAATAAATAGATTTTATATCGTATTTTCGAGGTCAAAAATGATCTTTTTGATGACTTATATGTAATAATATATATTCGCTCACAAAATAATTTCATTTTTTATGTTTATTTCTTATAAATTCTAAATATTAAATATATATATCTAAAACATATTAAAAATATTTATAATTATTTTTTAAAAAAAAATGTGAACTCGTTGTTCATGTGGTGGGTGGCTAAAGAGTAAAGTCTAAACCAATATATATATATTTTTAGCAAAAGGCGTCTATGTGGTACGAATGAATATAGAAATAAATAACTCTTTTCGTATGATATTTTGACGATGGATTTTTCAAGAATTCTGGTATTAAACATTTTAATTATTATAGATTAGTGATGCTCAATATTTTGAGTTCGAGACGCAAAAAAAAAAAAAAGGAAGAAGGTATTTTAGAAAAGAATTTTGAAACTTATATTTTATTTAAAAAAATTATATGATAGTGATAGAAAATAGTAGACTAACAAGAGAACAATTTTGACCAGTAGCTCATCATCGAATATGAACTAGACAGCCACCCAACTCACAGCCATTGGTCCATCGGTTTTTAATGTTTTCCACCTACCAATCTGATTTGCTATTTAAATAAAAAAGAATATAAATATTATTATTATTATTGAAACAATATTCATGTACATTAATATAATTTAGTTGACTTTATTTATCTAATTTTACGAGTTCAGATTTGGTAGTTAAAGCTCATAATTTATTAAGAATAGTTTGGTGTGATCACAAGTTTTAAATTCTTGCTAAACTAGTGGTATTGGAATTTTACTTCATCTTACTATTTAACTAAAGACTAAAGTTGGGCCTTCTAACTAAAAGTTTCACTCTTAATAAAGAATATGAAAAAATTAGTAATTTATATACGATCGAGTGCTTATCGTTTTATCAAAATCGTAATGGTGTAATTCAAATATTTTAAGCCATACAGCAGTTCAAACGACATGGTTCGATGACTCTATCCAATAAGAACAGTTATTATACTTCAATAATTTGCAAATAATAAAATTATCATATTTAAATAAATATTATATATATATATATATATATATATAATCACAAGTATATAAAGACATTAATTAGTATAATGAAAGTATCATTTGCATTCACTTCCCATACATTTCATGTATTTGACATTCAAATAGGTGAATGCTAAAAACAAAAAATGTAAGATTAATGCAAATTATCCTATAATGAAATAATGGCGTTTTGGGGGGATTTTGGCCAGACATTTAAGGAAGTGTTTGCAAAATATTATGTTTGTGTAGAAATGATTAAATCTATATATATATAATAACTGAGTTTTTGCCAAAAATAGTAAAATTTTGCCAAAACAAATTAGCTAAAAAAGGAAAACAAATAAAACTTATTTCTATTTATGTTCTATATGCAACAAAATTTTTCATTTTTTTCATACATTATATATATATATATATATATCTTATATTATATATATATATATATATACAAATATATAATTCAGGAACATAACTCATAATTCACGAAAATTACATATCTTATAACGTTTTATTTTGCTAGAAATTTTCACTTTGAAATGTAGATAAATAAATACTAAAAATATAATAATAAATAAATTATTATTTTAACTGTGCTTAATTACTCTACACAAATTCAATAATTTTAGAAATCATTACTTATTAAATAAATGCTTTAATATATAAAATTTGTAATAATTAAGATATTTCTTTAACAATACAATAAAATTAGAATATTTAATAATTATTATTATTACATATAAAATGTACTATAAATGAAAAAATCACTTAATTTCTTTAACATTTAAAAAACTTTAATTTCCGAGGTTGATTTTCTTTATTAAAATACAAAGATTATATTTAATTCCATGATTTCGTATATCTTATATGGTAATATACAGCTGATGGAAGATGTATATTACAGAATATTATTTAAATCAAGGTGGCTCCGCTTCAGTGTTTAAACTTCATGGTCAAAATTATCATTTAATTGGAAGCATACTTCCATGTGAAGGTGCATCTCCGAAGTTTGCGCAGTTATATATTTACGACACAGAAAATAAAATTACTAATCGAATTTCTACTGTCAGATATGCCTTAAAATATGTCTTATTTTGTATTTATCGTATTTGTCAATTTATTAAAAAATATTCATTTATATCGAATAAACATATTTTTCAAAAAAAACAGCGACACAAATAATCTGCATCTGGAGATAGTCTCTGATTTGAAGATCATGTTAGATGAAAATAATGTTTTGGTCAAGTCTTTTCGGATGATCAAAGAAAGAATGATGGTAGAAGTACAATCTGATATTAAATTACAGCTGATTGGGAGAATAGATAAGGATGAAAAACGATATAATCTTCCTTCTATTTCCGAGGTTGCTGCATTAATCGTGGGATATTTTAATGAGGCTTTGGGAGACAGAGATATTTTAGTAGAAATACAAATTGGTCAACTAAAACATATCAATGAGTTGAATCCTGCATATCTTATAGATTGATATATAGATAAAATAATGTTGCTAAATTACCATATATTTATAAATCTAAATTCCATGATTTCATGTATTCCATATATGATTATTGATTTTCAAAGAATTTAAAAATGAATTCCATGATTTCGTATATTCCATTTATGATTATTGATTTCCAAAAAAATAAAAAATTATTTTTTGAGATTAAAAAAATATCTCTTAATGCTTTCATATATTTATATACATGCACAATATTCATTTCCAACTTGACAATTACACATCTAAAATTTAAGAAATCAATCCTAATTTGTATTTCCGAATGAAGTTTGGATATTTAAAGCTATTTTATATATATAGCATATGTTTATACGACATATTCATATTTTTTTACTATTTAGGGCCCGTTTGATTTCAGTAGATTTTTAAAAAAATAAGTGTTTTTTAAGTTGACTTTTAAAAATATTTTTTAAAGTAAAAGCTGAAATAATTTTGTGTTTGAATAAATATATTGAAAGCATTTTTTTAAAGTTGAGTTTTAAGAAAAAGAAAAGCTATAAATATGAGCTTTAAAAAAACACTTATTTTGGCTTAAATAAAACACATTTTAGTTAATAAAAGCATTTTTTTTAAAAAAATATTTTTTCTTAATTGTCTACTGAAATCAAACAGGCTCTTAGTCATGTAATCTATAACATAATAACATCAAATCAAATAAAATGTATAAAAAAATTTATATATTTGTGTGAGAAATACATAATATTTCCAATTTGAATTAAAATTAACGTCCATCTTTCAAATGAAAAAAATTAATATTGATAAATATTAAAAGTAAACCAAAAATATTATATATATATATATATATATATATAATTTTCGTATGAATATGAAATCAATAAGCATTTAAATGGTCAATATAGATAACATAATGTTTCTAATTTATCATATATGAATAAATCTCAATTAAAAAATCATTCTTAAAGATTCAAAAATAAAATCATGCTTAATACTTTCAAATATTTTAATACAATATACAAATATATCTGCTTTCCAAAATATTGACAATTTTATCTTTATAATTCAAAAAACAATTTCGGCAATTAAAAATTATAAAACTTAACAAAACTCACTAAAAATTTTCAATATTGGTTTGAAGACACTGTATAAATATTGTTTACGAGCAAAAAATATTATTTAACATTTCAAATTTTAATAAAATATTTACCACTCAATTGCAAAGCAAATGACACCTTTATTTAAAATGATCTGAGAACTAGACCTTTTAGATTGACACTGAGCGTTGAAACTACGGTTAGTATATTTCTACGATCTACCTCCATATCAAGACAAACAAAATCTCACGATGGAATGCATATTTTAAGATGTTGAGGTATACATAAACTTTTTGTGATTTGTTTTTATATTCTATCTATCTTCGATTTTATTATAAAATTTTCTCCATTTTTCAGGGAACACACATACATATCATAATTTGTGTATTTTACACCGATTATTTAATGAAACATATATTTGAAATTTTTTTTTACTAGGTTCAAAATACAAGTGAGAGTTGTTGGCATCACTGAAAATATGAAGTTTTCTTATTGTGAGATAGAAAGTGTGCTGAACTTTTTGGAAAAACATCTTTAGAGTTGAAGACTGAAATGAAAATCACCTTTACGAAATAAGTTTTTGATAGTATAATGTATTTTTCCATTGTAGATGATTATTAAATATAAATCTTGCATATATTATTTCATGGTATGGATGCTACAGAAATATTGGTTTGAAGACACTGTATAAATACTGTTTACGAGCAGAAAATATTATTTAACATTTCAAATTTCAATAAAATATTTACCACTCAATTGCAAAGCAAATGACACCTTTATTTAAAATGATCTGAGAACTAGACCTTTTAGATTGACATTGAGCGTTGAAACTACGGTTAGTACATTTCTACGATCTACCTCCATATCAAGACAAACAAAATCTCACGATGGAATGCATATTTTAAGATGTTGAGGTATACATAAACTTTTTGTGATTTGTTTTTATATTCTATCTATCTTCGATTTTATTATAAAATTTTCTCCATTTTTCAGGGAACACACATACATATCATAATTTGTGTATTTTACACCGATTATTTAATGAAACATATATTTGAAATTTTTTTTCACTAAGTTCAAAATACAAGTGAGAGTTGTTGGCATCACTAAAAATATGAAGTTTTCTTATTGTGGGATAGATAGTGTGCTGAACTTTTTGGAAAAACATCTTTAGAGTTGAAGACTGAAATGAAAATCACCTTTACGAAATAAGTTTTTGATAGTATAATGTATTTTTCCATTGTAGATGATTATTAAATATAAATCTTGCATATATTATTTCATGGTATGGATGCTACAGAAATGTCGAAAGAATTTCAATATATAGCTTATCGAATTGTTTTGTTCAAAGTTCAAGTGAGAACAACCAAATTCATGGATATAATGGAACATACATTGTCATCAAAATAGTAACATACCCTATAATTGTAGAAAAAAATACGTTGAAAATTTTTTTGAGAGCCAGGTATAATATTTTTACTTTGAAAGTCATTATTTCAAATTTAATATATTATTTTTTAACATTCTCGAATTGTTACAGGAATCTGATTTATTTTAAAAACTGAAAATGACATAAACTGGAGATATGGAGGTGCTAATCATGAAATTAAGTATAACATCTAGAAGAATATGCTACATTACCTAATAAATATTTTTCCCCACAGGTTTTATCGTCGTAATGTGAGGTTTCTATACAATTAAAATTTACAAGCAAAACTCTTATTTCACAAGATGATTTGAAGGATTATAAAGAAACGATGATGAATGAGTTTTCTTCAACAATAATAGAAAAAAAAAATTAAAAACTATCATCAAACAGGGAAAAGATTGAAATATATTTTTCAAAATATAGAGTGCTAAATTCAAATTTTATAGTGGTTGGAGTTTCATTTGTCAATGAGTTTTTATTGGTTTAAACATTTTGATAATTCCAGGATTTTTAATTATGTTGGTATTGTTCGAATAATTTTATTAATAAAGTTTAATTGCCGATTTATAATTTTTTTAGTCCATTCACTTTTTACTTTTGGTATTACATAATCTCTATAAAAATATAAACATCTATGTTAAATTAATGCAACTTCAAATAAACAATTAATGATATACAAAAATTTAAAAATTGGATACTTAAACAATTATTATTTATTTATCACAAGATAGTCATAATGATGAAAAATATCACAAGTCTTGGATTTAATCCCATAATATTTGATTTCTAAATATAGAACATATTAATTAAAGATTCAAAACATCTATAATAAAATTAATTTCTTAATTTAATTTAAAACTCTACATAAACACTTTAGTTTCAATCAAATACATGCAAATATGACACCTTCTATAACAGATTAAAAAACATATATTAGAAAATTCATGCGATAATTACAATAGATTATGATCAATCTTATCAAATTTTCGAATATATTTATTTTCTTAATTTAATTTAAAATTCAACTTTTATATTCGATTTATTATGAGATATTTCATATTAGATTAAAAACATGCAAGTTGAAAATTGATACGAATATTGTAATAATTTTTTACATGTCAATTAACTTGGCCAATCAACTTTTCGAATATTTTCGTAGTTAAATTTTCAAAATTAAAACCATTCAAAAAAGGAAAATTACATAAGTAAGGGATTCAATCCCATAAATGTAAACATCTACGTTAAATTCATGCTTTCACATAACCAACTTAATAATACACAAAAAATTAAAATACCGTACACTGAAAGCAATAATTATTATTAAAATTATAACATCGTTAGCTTATGAATAATATCTATTAATTATTGTTGCAAAAAATAATCAGAAAAACAAACAAGTTTGAGATTCAATCTCATAATCTTTGTTTTCAAAATATAGAACATATCAATCCAACTTTAGAAAATAAATAGATCAATCTAATTTCTTGATTTAATTATATATTTAACATGAATACACGTTTTAGTTTCTAAATGTTTCTAAAAAACATGACGCATTCCATAAAAGATTAAAAAAAACATATAACTGGAAAATTCAATGTAAAATTACAAGAAACGATGACCAATTAATCAAATTTTTGTGTATATTTCCTTTGTTGATAATTGATATACAATATCAATTAAAAATTTAATAAATCAATCAAAATAATTCGTTAGTTAAATCAACATTTATATATAATTTAGTTTTAATGAAATACCAGCAAGTCTAACATATTTCATATTAGATTACAAACATATAATTTGTAAATTCATACTAAAATTGTAATATAATTACACCAGAATCAACTTTTTTTAAAAAATAAAATTTTATAATTAAGTTTTGGATTCAATTCCATAATCCATGCTTCTCAAATCTATAACATATTTAATCAAACCACTCATCTCATATTCTTTTTGGAAAAAATTTACCACCCAATCACAATTTCAAAGAATTCACAACTCAATCTCAAATCCAAACTCACATATTTTCATAATCAATCATTACATAATCTCAAATATGGAGCATATTTAAGGAAGTATTTCAAAATTTTAAGATAATTTGTTTGTTTTTTTAATTATATGATATATAATCCATATTTCGATTATTCGTTCACATGTTCATTCTTATCATTTTTATCATTAATTTTATAAAATAACATCACGTGCATCGCACGACATATTTTTGTTTAAAAAGTTTTTTGTTTTTTTAAAGTACTTTTTATCGTTATTTTTATTACTTATTGTAAAATTAAATTTATTTACAATTTAATTTTATATTCAAAATTTTCATTTAATCTAATTTAATTATATTATATACAAGATATAGACCGTGCATCACACGGGTGAAATACTAGTTTATAAATTATAAAACAGTTGAGAGAAATCAAAAGTTGGTAGTGTTTGAAAACAAATATAAAAATTTAAAAATTCAAGTTGAGTAGTGTTTGATAAATAAGTTATTAGAGTGATTTTAACATTAACTTTTTTATTAGAATCACTTTTAGAGATAATCATTATATGACTAGCTTTTGGATTTCAATTAAGTTAAGCATAAACTAACAAATAATTTGGGTTTAAAAAACAAATAATAGTGATTTTTTTAAGTCAAAATTTAACAATCATTTTTTTTAGTGATAGCAAACATTTCCTAAGAATTGAAATTTTTTTTATAAGAAAAATTGAATGTGAGAATTGAATACTTGCTTTTAGGGGCTATAATTTATGAAAATATAAATATTTAAAATGGGTTTATATGCAATCAATCCCCAGCGCTTTGGCAATATCCTATCCTAATGATTGATTCTCATATTTTGTAACATTTTTTTGGGAAAAATTGTCTATGCGATCTTTAAAGTTGTCAAATTCGGTATGGTCACGTAGCCCATCATCTAATTGTGCGGTGCTTAATTTATTAATTACAAAATTTTAACCTATTTTAAGAAGATAATTTCAATTTTAGATATAATGATCCATTATTTTATTTTTTTTTTTGTTGAAAGAGTGATCCATTAGTTGTCCCAAACGTGAACACTAGAATAATAATTATTCTCTTGGGTTGAAAATTGAAATATCAATCATCACATACTTCATTTGACCATATTACCCTTACGTGGTGGAAAGTGAAAATATGGTCTAATAGCTCGTTCTCTCCATTTAATTAACTATTTATAAGTGAAATACAAAACAAATAAATAAGTTTCAGAAATCGGATAGGACATGTAAATAAGAATACCAGGATCCAAGATATATAAACCAACATTTTACATCTAAACATGCATGAATATTTTATCAAAGATCAACTATCCATTCTTCAAAAAAAAAAAAAAAAAACTTCAACGACGATCTGCATCACTCGGATGAACCGAAGCACCGCGAGCTCGATTCCCATTACCAAACTCGATTCGTTTACAACTCTATGCCACACGTTTGTACAAATTCTCAGACAATCTTGGTGTGGCAACAGCTTGAATAGGAGTTCTCATGTAAGTGACAGTCCCAGGTTGCTCCATCATGTCCATATCTTCAGGCTTCATCCCCGGTGGTGGAGTCCAGGTGAAATGGTGCAGCATGTGTCCTACCATAGAGCTCACCAAAAATATAGCAAGCTGCGCGCCAGGGCATATACGCCTGCCAGAACCGAAGGGAAGTAGCCGAAAATCGGTGCCCTTCATGTCAACATCCTCCTCAAGGAACCGCTCGGGCCTGAACTCCAGAGAGTCTTTCCACACCGCAGGATCCCTAGCGAGCGCCCACACGTTGACGCTCACGGTGGCTCCTTTCGGGACGTCGTAGCCACCAATCTTGACATTGGTACTGGCCTTGTGAGGGAGCATCAGTGGGGTTGGAGGGTGCATCCTAAAGCATTCCTTTATCGTGCATTGCAAATAAGGGAGATTGGCTATATCCGATTCCGTCATGATTCGGTCTGTGCCAACCACACGGTCGAGCTCCTCCTGAATCTTGTGTTGAACCCTCGGGTTCCTTACCATCTCGGCTATCGCCCATTCCACGGTGATTGAAGTGGTATCCATGCCAGCTGAGATCATATCCTGCACAATTCGACATGGCATGTTAGGGCCAAAATTCGAGACATGTATAATAACTCATAACAAGTAGACAATCTTGGAGTACTAAAGCCGGCCTCTACCCAAAGGAGACTGATGATGGTGTCTTCACTAAGTTCATATTCCTTTTGCAGCGTTAGCAAGGCATCGACGAAATGAGACTTGGTATTCCCGGACTTCTGTCGTGCAAGAGTGTGTTCTTCCATGATCCTCTTCGTAAATTTGTCGGTACGAGCATTAACATTGGCGAGTGCCTCATTGTCTTTGTTCAAGAACCGTAAGAAAGGGATGAACTCTGCATAGAAAGATTTTCTAGAGCTCAACCTAATCCCCTCGTGGAGAATTTCCTTCAATTCTTGGCCCTGTTCATCAACAACACCATTATCGTCCATAAATCTTTTCCCGAAAGTGAGTCGTGTTATGTGAAGAAACGCCATCATTCCCAAGTACTCTCGCAACACCAAAGGTTTCCCCTTGTTTTCTACAAGTATCAAATCAGAGTTCAACACACAATATTTAAGCAGATGGGATCATTAGAGCAGAGTATAGTTTGTAGCCATTATAATAGTTCAGCGAATTAATGCATCTACTGGGATCTATCCGACTAAAATTAAATAGCAATCAAAGAATTCCTATCGCTTTTAGTGACATTTTCAACTTTTGAACAATTGATTCCACAGTATTCTAGTGTCAGAAATCCAGTAAGATCCCTAATTAAACCAGACTCAACAGCAAAGAAAAAACACCAACAAAGCAAAATCAAGAAAGTATCAAAAGGGTCAACCACAAAAGAAAACAATACCAGTACAATCCTTGAAAATGGATTCAATCATGGCGGTAACCTCATCTTCTCTAATGGGTCTCAAAGCATCAATCCTCTTCATCGAGAAAAGCTCGAGCGTACACAGCTTCCTAACTTTGACATAGTGAGGCCCGTAATCAGACCAAATCAAATCCATCCCATTTCTGCTGACCTTGGCAATCTGCCTCGTCCTGTTCCTGTACGCCAACTGCAAATCATTATCTTTCAAAACTTGTTTCGCCAACTCAGGGGTGTGGACTATAACGCTGTGCTGCGAGCCGAAGAATACGGAGACGATGGGTCCGTACACTTTGGACCAATCTTGGAAGCAGCGTACGAGGACTGGCTTGAAGTCGTACAGGTTCCCGACGATCGGGAGAGGGCGGGGGCCCGGAGGAATCTTGAATCGGAAGCGTTGGTAGAGTTTGTAGGCCACGAAAATGGTGAGAAATGCGAGGATTAGCAGCTGTAGCGCCATGGATTGACTTCGGAAGCAGAGCTTGAAGCTAAAGAGCTGCAAGAGAGAGAAGGTTATTTATATATAAATTTAATTCTGAGGCATTTTAGGTGTTTGGTGGATGATTATCTTTTTTCCAAAAAAAATTAAATTAAATAAAACAATACATATAATATTATATCCAACTATGTAAAATTGGGTTTGGTTAAATGAGTTTGATATTTATGTAAAAAAAACGTGAATTAACACTATTGAATCATTTTTTTTTTCAAATCTCAGGTGAGTAAGAGATCCATTAGAACACTATTGAATCATAATCAAATTAAAATTGAGCATAAATCTAGTACAAGACCAATACCCTCGAATTAACACTATTGAATCAAAACCAAAATCTAAAACCCACAACCCAATTGTAAAAAAATTTCCTGATTTATGTTGTTTTGTATCTAAGATATGTTATTTTAATTTTATGTCCGTGCCTGAATGTGTTTATAAATGTGAAACTTATGCATGTCATTTTAAATGAATTCAGATTTAGCCAGATTATTAGGGGGGAAAATGGGCGTTTGTTATTTATCCACATGGTAGCTTATATTTTGTTGGTTTTAATACAACATATTTATAATTATTTTAAGTTCTTTGTTCAGATTTATTTAAAGACGTCGCAGTTTCGGCCTATAATTATAAGATAAACAAAATGAGAATTATATTTATAAAAAAAACCGTATTTTTTGGAGGTGAGAAATTACATCACACGTTGTTAGCAATTAAATAAAAAATATTGACTCTTATTATACTGATTAGTTATTTGTATTAAGTTAATAGTTTAAGGTGAGACGACATGCATGCACTAAATTGCTAGGAGATTAATTACCTCAGTAATCAATTAATTTATGCAACCAATGCTCACTAAATTCAACAAATATTTTTATGTAATATTGTATGGAATAGTGTATTTCTAATTCATCAGAATCTATTAATAGTTTTTAATCTATGTTATATTAGAATAATATGTTAGAGCATGCATGTGTACATATATATCATAAAAAAGTGCACTCTAAGGACATTAAAAACATTACATGTTAATTTGAGGATTTATCCATTGTGTACGCACGGAAAGATAACTAATGCATGCGGTTCTTCATGTCATAACAAAAATTACACTACATATGTTATGTATTAATTAGTTGTAATCAAGAATAGATTTCATTAATTGCTTGTTTTTAGTTTTGTTCAAATTCGAATGAAAGTTCATTTCTTTTACAGAATAATATAGTTCACAAGTAAAATATAGTTTCTTTCAAAAAGTTCATTTCTTCTATGAATGGTTTCTTTCAACAACAAAAAAATAAAAATAAATAAATAAAACAGTTCACAAGTAAAATAAGAAAAATAAAAGGCACCGATATTTAAGACTAATAAAACATCGGTAATTTGTTATTCA
Source organism: Henckelia pumila (assembly GCF_033568475.1). Classification (NCBI taxonomy): domain Eukaryota; kingdom Viridiplantae; phylum Streptophyta; class Magnoliopsida; order Lamiales; family Gesneriaceae; genus Henckelia; species Henckelia pumila. The sequence continues at coordinate 4,542,470 of NW_027331857.1, read as the reverse complement.
GTCCCTGAACCCAAACATAAATTGGTCATCAGTCTTTATTAGAAAAAAAAAAGTTTTTTAAACTCCTTGAGCCCACATGTTTTTTCTCGGATGAACTTCGGTACAAAACCTAAAAAATATGGTACAAATACATGATGTTTGAATATCAACTATTTCAAATCTGATGCTAATGTATGATTTTTGAGTACTCAAATATGTAAGCAAATATTGACTTAAATAACCAAATAACATCATAGTTATCATGACTTAAATAACATCTTTTTTTTCATATACGTATATTTAATTTAATTAATTAATTAATACTTTAGCATGTATCGAAATGTAATAAAGTTTATTTTTATCTTATAAAATATATAAAAATGAATCGACCAAATCCTATCCAAGTTGGCCGTAATGATCGTGGACATGCATACATAGTTCCGTTCACAATGTTATTGGAATTGTTTGCTTTTGCAGCTGCTAAGGGTTTGCTTTCACCTACTTCCTTGCTCAAAATTTAGACTTTTCAAAATCAAACTCTCCCCAACAATTTTTTCTCCAGTTCAAAATTTTCGACTGAATATTAAATAATATATAATATTTTATTAAAAAAAATTTCTTTTAAAAAATAACTATTTAAAATAATAATTCTCCATTAGAATATAATGTTGAAACCTTTTGAAATAGATTATCCTAAGTATCTATGTGGATGACAAATTACGAGGTCCACGTGCTTGCCACCAACTTTAGTAGATATGGGGGGTTAGGTATATATACGAATCATTAATTGCATTCCAGTGGTGTAAGTAGAAACGTTTGCTTATTATTTTAAAATTCATATAAAATATAATTTCCTCAAAAATATTTATTAATTTTCTAATAATTTATGCAGATAATTAAACCGTGGTATTTATAGAAATTTTTTTAGAGTATTCAATCGTCCTTGCAAGTGTATTAATACAAATTAATTTGTTATTTTAGAGTTCCATGCCGAAGTCATTATTCACGTGAATTTTTTTTAAAAAAATTACATTGTACAATTGGTACAAGTCCTTGAATGAAAATGGCTGTCAATGTAATGTTCTGGTGACGTCTAAATTTCAAATCGTCCATAGTACATGGAAAAATTGTTTCCGGACATTTAATATTATAGATTTATTATTATCAATGAAAAGTAATAATTTTTAATGATCATTTGAATAAAAAATATATATTTCACAAAATTAAGTAACCCATAAAAAACGGTATCATGGAAATTTTTGTTTTATATTTATTACTTTATTTTCGACGAAGAAAAGTGATATTGAAGGTTAATTCATTTGTCTAGATGAAACGTTGAATTGACTAATTCTTTGGGCCATAAATGGGTTGATTTTCACGACTCATGTTCAATGTATTTCTTTAGGTTTGTTAGGTGACATTGCATAAAATCTTCAACTGCCATTTGAATATATATAGACAAGAAAATTCTCTATTTTTTTCATTAAAATTAATTTATTATATATATACACGATTATTTATTCTTTAAAATAATTGTCAACTTTAGTTCCAAACTATTTCTTTCTCAAAATCAATTATACCAAATAAATAAACGTCCGGAAAATTGTTTCAATCACTTGATTCGAATGGTTCATGTATCCTGATCATTCTGGTTCGATTTGTTTTTTTTTCTTTCAAATTATATGTGAGGGTTGGTTCGATTACTTTGATTTTTATTAGAAACCATTTTGGTTAATTTGATTAATAAGATTTTTCACAATAAAACGACAATTTAGAAACAAAATTAAAATTTTAAAAGGAGTAAATTTTAAAATTTTGAGTTAGAGGAGGACGTTATTACAATTGGATATCGAATTAGAAAATTTGTCTCAATATTGAGAGAGCTACAATAGTGTGTGTTCTTGTTTGTATTTATATACACCATATATAAATAAATTCAGAAAAAGTATCGGGCCAGATATAATTGGGCCTAGTTTGGAACTAACACGGCTCAGGAAAGGGGATAAAATTGGGCCTTGCTTTGGTACTATCTCCAGCCCCGACCCAATTATATGTTAGATACTCCCAAGACGGCCTGCATAATCTTTTTCCCAATATTTCGGTTTAGTTTCAAAATGAACAGAAAAATGCAATTCGATTAATGAATATCAGAATCGTAAATTACTTTGATTGTGTGATATTACTAAACAAGAACCACGATGCGATTATTACGAGTGTTAAAAATATTGACAGTTTAACTTCTATTATTGACTATTATCTCATCACGTTCAATAAAAGATTAAAATTTTCAAATAAGAGAGCATTTTGACTACAAAATTTGTGGATGACATTTTTTAATATATATATATATATATATAATGAAATATGCCGATGTTACCCTTCAATTTGACCTCAGGTCAACGTAGTAGTTTACAAAACATACAAGTCAATTAAACTACCCTAAACAAACTTTGTTCGATAAACTCACTCAAGGAAATTTTGATAAGAAAAATCGAACATGATTATTTACCTGGCGTTTACCTACTCGAATTTGATATTGTAGTTGGTTGCGAGTTACGACAAGCCATGGCGCTTTCTTACAAGCGTGATATACACTATTTTTTTCTGAAATTTCTCACGTCACAAATACCCAAACATTAATGCATGGTTAAAAGTGTGAAATAATTATATTGAAGTTATTATCAAATTTAGTTATTTTTTCAGGGTTTAATTAATTAAATTAAAATTAAAATCCTTAAAAGTGGGTTGGTGGCTAACATTGGTGTCGTTTCTTTTTCTTAATCATTTAACTGTTATAGACATTCATCAGAGTTTGTATTAAACTATATCGATTCAATTTCGCTTAGCAATAAAATAGGAGAACTTGTTTCAAAAAAATAAAATTTACGTGTCTCAGCCTTTTTCGCTTTCTTCTATGTAACAATAAATTGAATAAACCTAGCTATTTTTAGCTAAACAAAATAAAAGATGTGAGAAATTGACTTGGATCTAACTCACCCCAAGAATGAGAACATCTGGAGCGCGCGTGGAGATATTAACAGATGACCAAACTATAGGCAGCCCAATTATGGTCAGTCCAACACACACGGAGGCCCTGAGCTTTGATACTAGTTAGAAATTGACTTGGACCTAACTCACTTCAAAAGTTAGCTCAATATATATTAAGGGCTTCCAGAAACTCTATCCTACCGATGTGGGACAATATTCAACAAAAGCACAACACCGATAATTGAAAGTCGTATAAGGTCTCACGTTACGAGGTATTAATTCGAAACTCAATAATAACAAACTCTCTTTCATTAATTTTTTTTTTTAAAAAAAAAGTGCATCTGGAATCATCTGTAACGTCACAAAAGCCAAAATTATATGCTTAAATAAATTATTAGGATATGGGTACTAATTAGTAAGATAGTGGGAATGGGTTAATGTAATGTTGATTTATGCGTATTATAGTGTCTCTTATCAATGGGACACATCAAAAGCTCTTAATAATATATAAGAATAAGAGGGGTAAAAAAAACAACGTTTTAAACATATAAATGACAAAGTTATGTGGAGAATCGATGACGCATAAATATCGGTCGGCTGAAGTGATATCCATGCAGATTAAGCACATTCGATCCCAAGTGCAATTATGCTGTGGTAGGCCCTTTTGTATGACTCATACTTTTTTGAAATATTAATATTAAATCTGTCCCACAGCCAAAGTTGAATATATTAATGTTTGTGCATGCTTAGCTTCTATTAGATTTGCCAGTTGTGTGACCAAAATTAAGAGCCAAATTTGCCTGTTTCGACTGATATGATGACACCATTAGTAAGGTCGAAAGTGGGTTCTTAGAAATGAATCGGATCTGAATTGGATCGAGTTCAGTATAAAAAAAATTTAAAGTTCAAATTCGGATCGATCCAGTTAATTTTATTCGAGCTTAAGGTGGATTCGAAACTTTTTTAAAATTTTTTTTTAAAAAAATCCGAGTTTAGCTTGAATTAGAGCTAGAGGTCAAGCTCGACGACTCGAAACATTTGCATATATTTGCGAGCTAATTATTCGAACTATTACTAGAAAACAAATAGTACTCGAAAATCGAAATGTTCAAAAACTATATATTTAATAAATATATAATTATATTATATTAACAAATATTAAAATTGGAGAGCGGCTCACAAACTAGTACAAAATAACTTGCTTCGATTAATTCAGCTCGAAGAAAAGTTAGGAAAAAATTGAGTTTGGCTCGAATTACATAATTTCAAATAGAAATAAAATATTTTGTGGCTCGAAGTTTGAATATTATATTACTGAAAAAATCTAAGAATTCATAAATTAAAAAAAAAGAAACAATTTTAATTATTTCAGGGTCTAATTTTTTAATTCGATTCGAGCCTTAAAAAAACATGATATGGGCATGAAATCGTGATTGTAAGATGGTCAGTTGGTGGGAACTACGAATACGATTCTAGGAGCAATAAGAAATTGACCAGATACGGCTTTAGATTTGTTTGCCGCTTGAAATATTAGAGGGTGTATTATTGCAATCAATTTTAATTTTTTACTAAATAACAAATACTTGGTCCAGTATTAAACATTAATAACTGAAACTTTTAAAAAAATGTAAAAAAGTAATGATTCACTCTCAATTATTACTGGACAATCTAACTCAATATCAATAATTAATCGTATGGTATTCACTATTTAGTGGTCAATGACTCAATCACCGTGCACTTTCACACCTTTTTTACTAGATTTACCAACTCTAGTAATTGTAGGTTGGTTGGTTGGTTGGTTTGTTTTGGTGTTTGTTTTGTTTTTTTTATGACACGAAAAATCACGGTCGTTATTTTTTCAGTTCGCATTGGGTAAACTTCTAAAATAATGTAATAGCCTTCACTAGCTAAGTAAAACGTATGCACTAGACAAGCTTTGTGAGATATGTTAATTTAAGAAGGTGTTAACAAGAGAATCGAACCAACTTAAATTCCCTTGAGGGCTTGTTTTTGTTTTCTTCTCAATAAGTTTCCAATTGGGACTACCTCAATTCATTAGGTAATTTTCGTTAAGTTTCACTTTGCTACTTCATTCCATTTGTAGTGGCCAGTGGGCTCATCAGAATTGTGTAATAATAAATGGGGATTATTGATTTTTTTACTTTTCCAAATGGAGTAATGATAGCGTAAGATCGAATGTTTGTTATTTTATCAATAAAATTTTATGACTGTTCAACTATCATGGTTCGGTTGTTTGTTTAGTATGAAAAATTATTGCACAACAAAAATCTGTTTCCCACTAATTATATTCATCACATTAATCGAATTCGTGACCTTAGCTATTATATTTATTGTTGGACCGAATGATTTTCGCTTTATCAAAAAATATAATTAGTGTTAATGTTATAATTCAAAATTTTGAAACTGTACCAGATTTCGATCAAACGTCACATTTTAATCGTTCTTTCAATATGAACAATTATTACACCTCGACAAGTAGCATTGAATTTTCCCAAACTCGTAAAACATTGTGAGGGATGCGATGTTAATTATATTCGAAAATTTTGCTTAATCAGTAGCGCAAAATGTCCATCCTTAATTAGGTCTTTTATTTGTAGCCATATTTCATAGCATCAAATTTAAATTTATTTGTTAAAAAGGAAATATTCGAGTTGAGAGATTCCAGTATATATTTGAGGGTCAGATTTATAAATTATAACTGTGTCGTTATCTTCGTCAATTTTCTTATTTTCTTATTTATTGTCTTCTTTGATTTTTTTTATTATTTTTTTGAGTTAGATTTCTTCTCAATCTGGAAGGATAATTCTTTTAGTCGGAAGAGAATATTGTTACAATTGAGTTTAGAAATCACATTTCATACTTAGAACTTTGATATCAGATGAATCGCATTTCATAGGCCCTAGAATGACACATTTAAAAACCGAAAATGTACACAATCAAGAACTCTTTAAAAAAAAATCACAATTTAATAATTTGTAGGGGAAAAATAATCGGCAGCTGAAAATAATATTTTATAACCGTTACTACTTGGCAAACCCGGCTAAAAAAGATACCCCATTGCCATTAATGGAAACTATGTCTCATTCAAGCGGGGCATTTCTCGAAAGATGGTGTGATTTAAGTTGGCATGGTATGTTCCGTGCAATATGTTGCAATCGTAGGGTTGAATTTTGAGTACCTAGAATCATATGATTTCATACAAGGAATTTTTCAAATTTGGTATAATTATATTACCATTCTAGCTAGCTCGGCTGTATTACATATTTATGCATGTATATGCTTGTTTCGTGATAATAAAACATGATTACTCTAAAGTCTAATCATAGGGTAATAAGTGGTCTAACTAAAATTCAGTGAGGTGCCAGATTTTCGACACATGATTTATTCATGATTTTAATTATTTTAGGTTGTGTTTGGATTAATGGAATCATAGATTTCAAATGTATTTTTTTTATTGTTTAGACAAGTAAGACGATCATAAACTTCAAATCCACCTCTTACATGTTTATATAATATTTCATGTTAATTAATTAGGATGAATTTCAAACAAGGATACGTGTCATTTAAAATTCATTCTACTATGTGTAAATAAATAAGGTGTGTATTTATGATTTAATTTTTTTATTGTAAAAAATAAAACTATATCGAAATCGATAGATTTCAAATTTATCTCACCAAACACAATTTTAATAAAGATTACATCCACACAATTATGATTGTTTAAATGAATCATTGTGAATGAAGGATTTTTTTTTTTTTTAAAAAAAAATATTGCATTTCTCATCTATGTGAAATTAATTTCGATTTTAACAGTGACGCATTTGCCTCGTTTGCAAGGAGTTTTATGCTTCGTTTTTGTAAATACAAGGTTGTGACGTCGATGTGTTGGGAGATGGGAGGCTAAAAAATGAAAGAAATCTGTGCATATATTTCTAATTTTCTACCACTTTATCATTTCCTTTTAAATATTTACAGATTCATCTTCATCATGTTTTCACTTTTATTCTAATCAATAATATATTTCCATTTCTCTATTACAAACGACTTTATAAATTACTATTGAAACTTTGTTATTCAATCACAAAGAAATATATATTGTTGCCCACAATCTTGCTAGGGTGTCTTGTTTTCATATTCGTCCCACGATCTGGCTTCGTAGTCAGATTTTATTTTTGATGTTATGAATGAAGATTGTACGTAATCATTCTTATCATTAATAAATTTATGTCTTCTTTTTTTAAAAAAAAAATCTATTGTCATTTTCATTTCTTTTACACGCTTAAAGACATTATTACATCAATTATTAGAAGACACATTACAAGCAATATTTGATCATAATAAGTTAACATCATCAAATTTTTCTTTGGAAACCATAATTAATTACCTCAAACGAGAAAAGGTTACAAGCTCCGTAATTTAATCAGTCAAAACTCAAAACAACAAATTACTAAATCCTAAAACAAAACCACAAAAAGAATACATGAAAAAAGTGAATCCTCTATTGCATGCCACCATTTCATGTCCTTTTTCCTTATTATATTTTCCCGATCATGCATCCTCAATTTGAAGCATTAATTATACTAGATCTCTATATTTTTCTCTTTATTTTTATTTTTTTAAAAATGTTTCGCTTATTTTTCCCCGCCTAGTTTCGGTGCTTCGATGGCTATCATGGGAGGCTGTGGCATCGGAGCACTGACTGCTAGTACACACAATTTTTTGAGTCCATTTTTCTCCAATTCTACGAAATTTGCTTCAATATCTTCCATATTCTCGGTGGCATTTTGATTGTTCCCAATTGTACACTTTTCCGGTTCAAGAATTTCACCTTCCGATTTTTCTTTCTGTTTCCCCCACAGAACTGCGTACAATCCGATCACAATCAGCACTGCGCCAAGAACACTGCACCGTACCATGCCCGCGGGATACATAAAATCAATTAATCACACATAATACTAAAATTAATGTTTAATTAATTTCTTTGGGAATTTTTAGCTAGGATGTTGAAATTAATTAATTACCCTCCGACAAATATTTTCTCAGCCAAGATGAAAGAGCCCATGATTGCCACGATAATCATCATCAGTGGACTGAAAGCAGTGACAAAAACTGGCCCTCTTTTTTTCATCACCAACCCTTGCACGTAATATGCAATGCCCGAAGAGACAACACCCTAAACCATTTCAAGATTAATAAAGAATATCACACACACACACACATATATATAAATATATATACCATGCAGCAAGTATATATATAATCTTGTTCCCATGCACACCAGTGTGCAGGAATTTTGTGTGCATCCCGTGATCAGATGTTCACGCGAACATCTGATTTTTATTTTTAGATGTTCGCAAGAACATCACGCGGTACACACAAAATTCCTGCACACTTATGTGCAGTGGATCAGGACTATATATACATAATACTGAATTTTTTAATTTTTTTAAAAAATATATATATAAAAACTCACAGCATATGCAGCAGCCAGCAAGTTAATGTCCCAACCAATGACCCAAGCGCCTGTTTTGTGCTCCATGGCCAAAGTCACAACAATGGATTGCAATGTTCCCAGAAAGCACACAAGGGCTGTGAGTGAAAGCTGTGCTGTGTATTTCCTCAATGTGATAGCCTGTTGAATTTTTTTTTTAAAAAAAGGGTTAATTTTCTGTCTTAATTAAAAAAAAAAAAAAAGGTATTTAATAAAATATATAAATACCTGAAGGATGAAGAAAGAAGCCCAGGCTAGTGTGGCAATAATGAGAAGAATTGAACCTTTAATCCAATCTTCTTGAGTGGCATGTGCAGAAGTACTGGGTTGAGGAACATAGGACTGCCTAGGATGTATGTATTTTGACCATACCATGTTTATGACATCACCTTTGTATAATGTCATAAGCATGGCTCCACAAACTGTTATCACTGTTCCCACCACCTTTGCTTGGCACCTTATTTTCTTCATATCTACTTTCTCCATCCTATATATATACATGATCATGAACATATAATATAACTCTTCATTCATTATTAGCTCAAACCAGTTTAATTTGTTTTTCCAATTGTTTGTGCAAGTAGATTTTCCACATTTTGTCGATTTCAATTCGGCTTAAAACTTAAAAGATAGGGTTTTTCTTGATGTAATATATATACCTGCATAGGACTGCCATAACAAATGTCATCGCAGGTAGCATGTTGCTCATGGCGCATGAGTACGTCGGCGAAGTGAATTTAAGACCGGCGTAGTACAAGTTTTGATCGATCACGGGACTGCAAAATTTTTATAAATCCCAATTAACATGAAACCAGTCAGAAATATTATAAGATTGCATAGATATTATATACTTGTAAGTGACATGCTCGATCCATATAACTTAATTATATTTATTTTATATATATTCTCACCCCAGAAGTCCCAAGACAAACATCTGCAGGAAAATGGTAAATGTAATCTTTGGCCTCACTTTCCTATATGACAAAAACCCAAATAAAAACAAAATGAAAGATTAAATATATATATTTTTTCATCCAATTTTGCAGTTATATATATACGTACATATATAATCAGAAATTATAATAGAATTAATATTTTTGCTTACCTTTCAAGTAGAATAGCAAAGGGGGCAATAACCGCAGTAGCAAAGGCATGTCTATAGACCACTAGCACATAATGGCTCATTCCTCTGTTAAGAGAAACTTTGGTAATAATATTCATTCCAGCATACCCGAATTGTAAACAAATCATGGCTATGTAAGGCTTTGCTTTCTCAATAAATCCGCCATTAACCCATCCTTTTCCTTCCATTTTTTGTTAATTCTAAATATGTATATATATTAGAGAGAGGCTAAGGATCAAAACACTTGATTCTTGAATGTGCTTATATATATATAATTAGTTTGTGTTTTGTCCTAGGGGAATATGGCTTGAGGCTTGGATATTTATAAGCGATAGGGGTGTAGGTGACAGGGGTTTCTTCGGAACTTTGGTCTATCATATCTTCAAGTGGATCCAATTAATGGAATATGTATGATTACGATATGTGGAAAACTTTTGAGCTAAGTATTTTTTCTTAAAGTATATACATCACTTACATGAAATATATATATGGTGTATTTATTAATTTTTTTTTTAAAAAAAACAAATGGCCTTTCTTATTCATTTTTCTTTTGGTTAATGGATATAACTTGATTCTCATCCACTTTTGGATATATATACCTAATTTGATTTTAAATTCACTAGTTGAAAGAATGAATTATTTCATCTTTAGTACTAGCTAAAGGTAAATAATACACTAATATTGTATCAAGTACTGTTTAATAATATTTATAGGATCAAATGAATCGTACCAAAAGTTAATATAATTATTTGAAGTCACGTGACTTTATTTCCTTTTCGCTATGATATATAGTCTAATTATATTGAGCAATGAGTGGACATAATACATTCGTTGACAATGAATCTGACTCGTTATGCTTAGGTTTTTAGTATTAGGCCATTGAGCTTACAGAAAATTTGGCCTGGTCTAATTACCTCAATACTCAAAACATATGAAATTATGACATTATTAATTAAAGAAAGTAACATTTTAAGATCTTTAAACATTATTTATTGATGATATAGTATACTACACGCATATTTGTACTCTTTTAGATAAAGAAGCCACTACATTTTGCATTATAAAAGTTCAGACGCACAAAGAGATTATGCCATTTTATTGTTTAATTTTATATCATAAAATCTATTTTGATCACTTTTTAGAAACTGTCGAATCTATTATATGCTGCTCAAAACATTTTAGAAAATTTACAAATCATGTAAGTTGTCATATTATCACTTTTAGTCTTATAAATCGTCGAATTTTAGTTTCGATACAATAATTTGGTTATTATTTTTACTATTTTAATTTTTTTTAATATATGCTTACGTGTGTAGTAGCTAACACGTATAATATATATACAATAGAAAAATGTTGTATGTATAATGAGAGTTACAATACAAAATACATTTGAAATTATAAAATTATCCCTACATTTTATTTGAAAAAATCTTTCAAAATTACATATAAGATAATTTTATAATTTCAAATGTACTTTGTAACCCAACGTGTAATCCTATTTGTACTTGTAGCATGATCCATTCCCAAATCAAACGATGTAAGGGACGACCAGCTATAAAAATATATAGTAGGTTTTTTGTATATGCGTGAAATGTGTCAATATTATTCATACATGCAGTGATAAAAATAGTTTTGACATAAAAATCAATAGATTTCATTAATCAAATCGGATTAGAGATCTATTCATAAAATTGATTCGTGATACGATCTCATAACAGTTTTGTGATAACAACAGTAGACGAAGACGAATTTTCATCCGAATAATTAGACAAAGTGTCGTCACACCAATTTAGTATATCCATTAATGGGTTATGTGAAGTCCACGAGGGACAAATCGGAATAAATATATAATGGTAATCATGTTCCAATATTTTAACTCATGGTGGCCGATTAAGTAGTGATCTGAAAGGTACCACCACGAAGGCTAGTTTAGTGCAAGCTGATGCCATTAACAACAATATTTTGCAATGTGGGCTCCGCCACATCATCTACGGCCAGATGATGCATGCGAAATTAACTTAGATGATGTTTGACAAAACTTCTAAGAATCATTTCTTAGTATTTTTTTAATAAAATTTCAAAATTTCAAACAATGTATCCGTTCATGAACCAAAGCATCCACTCGTAATTTTCGCAAGCGGAAATCTTTATTCGTCATCGGCAACAAAATTTCTGAAAAAATTCTGAAAAAATATTCTAACAAAAAAAGCTAAGAAACTAGCGCTTCCTAAAAACTCTCTCAAACACTACATTAGTGTGAAACATCCAAAAACAATATAAAGATGTATCGTCTAATTTTTTTGTTTCAAATGGATCTGTTTGAATCGATCTCTACCGGAACAACGGGGTGCTGGCATTCTGGGAGCATTGTGGTACAATTTTCAGCTAGGTTTGTGCGTAATAACAAGTTTAATACATATAGTCGTCATCTCCTATATATGTATTCATAAACCAAATATACGTACATCGTCAATTATGCATAATTCGTCCACTACCCCATGAAAATATCCAAGAATCAAATTTTATTTGGTATTCTTCAGTCGATATAATATGATTTGGCCTCATAAGTTTTGTCGATCGAGTCAGCCCATTGCACTTTATTGCAACTTTATTGAGTGTGAGCATAAAAATATAGTGTATATATGGTATGCTAGGTAGCAATTGGAGAACAACCACAAAAAGGCCCGTCAATATTAATGGGAAATAGCTTATTCGGTTTCGTTTCTCTGCATACATCTCAGGTCCCATGCAATGTATTGGATCATGTTATCTATAATTGTGTGACAATATAATGTCCACTTGATAAAGTTGGAACTTAGCATTTCTTATTTGGAGAGCATGCACTAATGCGTGCATATACAAGCGTGATGTGTCGATTGTTCTCCAGCAGAAATTATTATTGTGATCGAAGATCATGCATCTTTATTAATTCTGTTCTTATACTACATCCATTAGAATTTTGTTAATCCAATCGAGACAACAAAAATTTGAAATCAACGAAATTCAAACTCATCGTCTCAAATACATCGATTCAAACACCACCTCGTATTCTTGGTATGACGCATCCATTGTACTAATTGGAGGCTGCTTTATTACTATATTTTTGTGCCCAGCTTGAGTGCATACACATGTTGGGCACAAAAGTAACCTCACCATTCACCAGATGCGACAAAATTCAACTTAACATCTGCTGAGAATTGAATATCCGATTTTACAAAATTCAACTTAACATCTGGTGAATATTACTTCATTAACTAATTCTTAATATTTACATTATCATCAACATGAGTAGAGAGAATTAAATTCGAGCCCCGTATCGTTATTTTTTATACCGCAATAAATAAAATAAAGAAATACACAATTTTTTTAACAAAAAACTATGTATGCCCTTTGGATTAGATGTGAAAAGTAATATAAATCGCTTTCGAAGCAAGAGCCTGGAAAATGCGTTCTTAATGGAGCAATTAAATCACTAAACTTTGTCTTTAAAAAGCATGAAATGGACAATAATACCAATATTTAATAGCGTGTCTGTCTAAGTGGTCTCAAAAGCAACTTTACTTGCTAAACCCTGATAGTTAAGTGTGGGACGAGTTTTCGAGTTTGAAACCTAATTGCAACAAAAATTCCTTCCCTCGACTCAAAAAAAAAAAGTGATACTTTCATCTCATTTATATAGGACTGTGTGTCCTTTAAATATTAAAAGAATTATTGGAAAAGTAGATTTTAGAAATAAATTTTCAATTTTACCCATATTTAATGAATGTTTTTTTTATTTCATGAAAAAATGTTAAGGTAGTAATGTATTTAATGATGAAGGTAGATTGGTATAAGAATAGATAAAATAATATTAATTATGAAAAATATAATAAATATTTGAGACACATGAAAAAAGAAATGTAACCTATATATTTAGTAGGGGTGTCAAAATTCAACCAAACTCGTCAACCTTGAAATATTATATGTTTATTTTGTATAATTTTTATTTTTTAAAATAATTTTTTATTTTTTTGTAGTAAGTATATTTTAAATTTTTTACAACTAGACTTTCAAATTTAAATTATATATATCCTTAGATTTTGTTATTATGTGATTAAATTAATATTATTGTGTGTTTTGATTTTTTATTTAATTATTTTGTTAAAAAATAAAAAATAATAAAAAATAAAAAATAAAATCGGGTTGAGTTCGAGTTAATCGGGTTCGGGTTAGCCATTTTCGGGTTGGATCGGGTTTGGGTAGAAAATTTTTTTTACCAATATTTTTGCCAACCCGACTCACTCGAATTGACACTCCTATTATTTAAAAGAGTTGACCCTGAAGGGGACCCCATCCCACATGAGTCAGAGGTTCATTGACTCATGCGAAGGGTTAAATAGAGGGATGTCCATGAGCGGCAGGGACCTGAGGGAGGGAGCAACATGGTCAACTTCCAAAGCATACCCCACAATATTTCAGCAGGAAATATGTTCCACACGAATATCGAACCCGCAACGTTGGGGAATTTCTTCTCACGCCACCTTAGACCTTACCAACTCGCCTATGCTTCTGTGAACATGGACACTATTATCATTTAGGACGGATGTGGGGGTAATCAGAAGTAATGGGGTAAATTTTGGGCCGTGATCAGGTTAAGCGGTCGTTTGGTTTTAGCTTCTAATTTTAGGGAGATTACCAACATTTTTTTACATTGAAGCAGTGTTTTCGGAATCGGATTGGATCGGACCGGTCCGTCCCCAAGAACCGGAAAACCTGTCCAACCAGTTATAACCGGTTGGACCGCCCAAGAGCCGAAAAACCAGTTCAATCGGTTTTTCAATTTTTTTTTTGAAAATTTAAATTTTTTATTTTTAAACCTTAGATTTAATATTTTTATATATAAATACATTATTATTTGAAATTTTTAATTCATTAAAAAAAATACTTTAATAATTATTGGTTTTTTTAAAAATTAAATAATTTATAACTATAATTGATATTTTAAATATATTTACATAATTATTTAGCTTTCAAACTATGTTAAATATATATTTTATGTCTATTTATATAATTTTTGAGTTTTTAAAATTCCAAAATATTTTATTTATTATATTAAATTATATAAACGGTTTTTCGGTTTAACCGTCCGGTTAAAACGGTCCAACCGGTTGGACAATTTTTTTAATTAAACCGGTTCTATCACCGGTCCAGTTATGAAAACACTGCATTGGAGTTTATCTCAATTTCTTATATGCTCACTGAAATATTTTTTTTGAAGAAAAATTAAAATATGGAGAAGTTCATTTATAAAATACTTGAAATTCTTTTATTGAAGTTTGAAATGTGTCTTTTGGATTTATATTCCAAATTAAAATCAAAACTAATTATTGTCACCGAATATAAAAAGTAATTGTTTTAAAAATTTATATTTAAAAAGGACATAACTATAAATCAATTTTATGAAGACATTTTTCACAGCGTACGACTTTGGCATTGAAACTAGCATGTTGTTGCCCATATACAAGCCCAAGACTCCCCCAAATATTACCGAAACACTAAAGTGGGCCTAGGAACTGATTAAATAGCCCAAATTGAATACAGGCAACCCAAGACTCCCGAAAAGATAACCCCTAAACTACAGTGGTCCTGTAAACTGATTAAGGTAGTGTTTGGCAGAGCTTTTAAAAAGTATTTCTCAGCTTTTCATTAATAAAATTTTATAAAATTGCAAAATTTTGTTAATGAAAAGATGAGAAGTACTTCCTAAAATCTCTCCCAAACACTACCTAAATAGCCCAAATTGAAAAATATGTTTGAAGTCTACCATAATACAAATCAAAATTCAACCTTGTTACTTCATATGATATGAATTTAATATTAAAATATGACTACCATTATATAGTATATTGTAGCTTGATATTACTGCGAGGAAAATAACTAATCAAATTTCATTTTTTTTTTAAAAAAGGGGGAAACCTTAAAAATGGTGTTTGGATGGAAAAGCTCATTTAAACAAATATTTAAATTTCTTTTACTAAAGTTACAAACTTATCTTGTGAGCTTTAAAAAATTATATTTTTGGTCTTATAACATGCATGTTTTTTATTTTTTTTTATTATGAATGTTATTGATCAATTTACGGTCTTAGCCTTATACTTTGAATTTTTTTTTGGATTTTAGTCCTTTTCTTTATTAGAATATTGACGTGATATATCATTCAAAAATGATTACGTGTCACTGAAAAAGATTGACGTATGAATACTTCTATTTAATCTTTTGATAACCGAAATAAAATCAAAGCTCTTTTTATTTAACTAGATTTGTGGTCAGTGTACAAAATCATACTTCACCTTAGATATTCGAGCAGAGTTTATATGATAGAGTACGTAGTGCAAAATCTTATAAGCTTCTAACATATTCTTTGATTTTTGGTATGACATATGGAATTTTGTTTTTCTATTATAGTTTGTGTGTGAAAAGCGTCTCATTTAATCAAACGGATCATTCTGAGTTACATTAAGAATATGCGTTTTTTTATATAAGATATTCAGATGAACTTCTTGTATATATATAAAAACAAGCAATATGGACACTCATCAATTTTTTTTTATCTTTCATTGTGTAACACTGCACATACATAAATCCCAACTTGAACGACGCTGGAGATTCTTACGTTGGTTCATCCCGGTTGGGAACGAGACTTAACGGATAAATGTCGACGGTGTACGAGGTTTAAGACGGATCATGTTTGGTACCGAAATTACTTCGCCATCCGCAAAAGAAGAAGCAAGATGAAAAAATGGGTCGAATTTGGGGCGGGGATGGTGGGCAGCATTCTTTTTCAGAGTTTCTTCAGATTAACATCGTTCCATCAAGTGGTAGCCTTCTTCTGCTTTGCATGCGGTGGTGTGGCTGGCTAACATGGTGCTGGTTTCGGCTTCTTGTGACATAGGGGTGTTCCATTTTCTGCTGACTAATGTGGTGGTGGGTTGCACTGTAAGTGAGTACAGGCTTGGAGGTACTAACTACTTGGATTGCCTGTGGAGCTGCTCTGGTTCTCTATGGGCTTAGACTGAAGCTCGCGTCGGTGGAGTTGGTGAACATGGAAGGAGGAGAAACCCGAGTTGTGATATAGGAAATACAAGTGTATCAATGTCTAGCCGAAAACAGAGCATCGTTTGTTGTTATACTTGAATCACGTGTCAACTTTTTAAATTTATCTGAAACTCTTAAGATGATCAATCTTGTGTAAAAAATGCAGTAAATTTATTTTAATCTTTGATATGTATAAGCATTATTTAATTTATCATGTATAATATAATAAAAATGTTTGATTATAAAAATGTAAAAAAAAAGTTTTTTCATATATTAATATTCCCGGGCCAAAAGAATATATATATTCAAAAATAAAATAATAAGAATATATAAATTGGACGTAAACCATATCCAAAATGGATAACGAAAAGAGGCAACGAACAGCCCAACGATCAGTCTCTTCCATTTATCATCGCAAATCATCTACCTCTGAAACTCGAAAACTCTCCCCCACACACATCTCCAAAAATGGCGGCTATTTATTCCCTTTTCACTCCAAATCGAACCTCAAGTTTCCCATTTTCCAACCCAATTGCCTCCCAGAAATCCTCTCTCAAGTCCCATCAAAATCTGAATTTGCAGCTGCCAAATCTTTCGAGAAGAGAATTCTTGAACGGATCGGTTGTTTTGCTTCCATTAGCGGTCTCTCCTCCTCCACCTTCGCAAGCCAGAGAAGTTGAGGTGGGATCCTACCTCCCAGTATCGCCTACGGATCCCTCGTTCGTTCTTTTCAAAGCCACCACTAAAGACACCCCTGCTCTGCGTGCAGGTAATATATATGGAGATTGCTAGAATTTTTTATGCTCAACTGTAGTGTAATACCCTTTAATTGACTATTTGTGGGCAGAGTTTGTGTTCAGTTTATCGATTTCTCAAATCGAATATGGGCGTAGTTGCTAGAGAAGCATTGTGAATTGAAGTGTGTCATTTCTACTTTCTTGATTCTCAAATGCTATAATTTGATGGGGGAGTGATGCTTTGTTTATTGTCATTTAGAAGATAGATAGCATTTAGTTGTAGCATAATGTGGTACTTTGTTGGTGTTGGAAATTATAAAGTCTCGAAGACCCTACCCCTTATCAGAATATTGATGTCATAATCGTTCGTTTTCACTTCAAAAAATACGTTGCTTCTTTCTGTTTGTGCTTATGAAAATTCTGAATATAGTTGGTTGCAGGAAATGTACAGCCTTACCAGTTTATGCTTCCACCGACTTGGAAACAGCAGCGAGTGGCTAATATATTATCGGGCAATTACTGCCAACCCAAGTGTGCAGAACCATGGGTGGAGGTGAAGTTTGAGGATGAAAAACAAGGGAAAGTTCAGGTGGTGGCTTCACCTTTGATACGCCTTACGAATAAACCCGATGCAACAATCGAAGAGATAGGGACCCCAGAGAAACTCATCGCGTCTCTTGGCCCTTTTGTCACTGGAAATTCATATGATCCTGATGAACTACTAGAAACTTCTGTCGAGAAAATTGGTGATCAAACGGTATGATCTTGTTTTCTAAATTTTTAGCATACAGAACTTTTGACGGGAAATATTAGATTAATAGATGCATGACTTCTGCCATAGCTTTTCAACACCACAATTTAAACATATGCTGAAATAGAACTGAATGTCGATAAAAGGGATGATTTGAACGGGGAAAGAGGACAATCAGTCGCTCTCTAAGCCAAGGGTATGCACACTACTTCACTTGTGTTCTTTAAAAGAATGCTAAGTTTTACCCTCATTTCCCCCTAACCAAGATTATATCTTTTTTTTGAATAAGAAATGTGGAGCTATAAGACGAAACATGTTGTCGTTAGAGCTTGATGTACGGGTTTTCAGTCTTGTCCACCTCCTGAATTCATGTTCCTGCCTCTGCTGCTGTCATGATTCCGTTCAACATTCTATTTTTGCATGTTGTGGATTCGCGATAGACTGGTTTTGCCATTAGTTGTGTTTTTATTCATTTTCTGCTTCCATGTTTACGATTATCTTTTGGAAACTTGATCGCGCAGTACTATAAATACGTTCTGGAGACTCCATTTGCTCTCACGGGATCACACAATCTTGCAAAGGCGACAGCTAAAGGAAACACGGTCGTCCTGTTTGTGGCCAGTGCCAACGATAAACAATGGCCAACATCAGAGAAAACATTACAAGCTATTCTGGAATCCTTCGTGGTGTGAATCTTGGTTCAAGAGAATTGGGAGACATGAGTCTCTATTGCATTGTATATAGTGCTTCCATTCATGAAAATTTCTGGTTTTTTTGGTCATCTGAGTTGTTTGTCAACGTTAGAGCCTTGTGTTGTTCCGTAAGCAGAGGACTAAATATTTGCGTTATACTTTTAAGTTACAATCAGATGACGTTTTACCTTTTCAATATAAATAAATAATAAAAAATTAAAATAGACGTGATTTGATTCAAATGTACTTTCGTCATTTATCATGCAAAGTGAGTGTAACCGTAAGCGTACACTCAGAATTTTCCTTAAAAAATGATTCATGCACCAACTGAACCAATAAATTCCCAACCTCGACAGTAAAAAAGAGAGCTCGGGGGAAATAGAGACTTACACTTTCATAGAGAGAAGCCGATGATTAATTAATGTTTACAGTCAAACACAAGTCAAATCATGCCGACTAGTTCCCATCAAAGTTTACAAGTTAAAGTAAAAACTATAAAGAGTCACCATGTAAATATCTACAAAACTGGTACAGCACTTGCTCCTATTCCAATTCTCAAGTGGTCACTAGGTGCGGACCAGCTCCCTTAAAAGGAAGCATGCATGAGTAAGTGACATACTTCACACTGTCAATTAGAACAACTACGAAAATTCGAGAGACGGCCTTTGCTCCCATCACACCATCAACATCAGTATCACTTGCCTCCCTAGGATCCATGAGCACAGAAACCACCACAGAAGATGCTGAATTATTTAAGTTCAGGTTCTTGTTTTGTGAATGTCTTCCAGCTTGTTCCTCAGAAATGTTATGAGAGGATCCAGGAAGAGGAATAGCATGACCATGGAGGATCCTGCGGTTCTTTCCCCTGTTCAGGCGCGTAGAATTCTTATTCTGCTGTACAGAAATGTTTCTCGAGGCAGCAGCTGGAACAATGGCTCCTGACGTAGAAGCTGATGACACGTCAAACTGGAAAACTTCTGTGCACATCCCCGAGCTTAGCATCGGACCTGAAGGAAACCTTAGCATTATAATTTATGAAATTTTGAACTGTGTGCCCCATGGGCCATCGGCAAGAAATAGTGCAAATATTTTCTCTCTCCGAGACTCAGCGAAATTTGTTCACTTGGGTCTCAAGAAGTTATATTATTCAAACCAACATAAAAAATAAATAAAAAAAAGATTTATCAACAAAAGATAGGGAGTTTAGAACTATGTAATTCGATTTCTTCTAATCCGTCGACTTAATTCAATATTTTTTATGCCAGAGAAAATGTTTATTAGCCGCGGATAATATATGACTCTGGGCCAGCGAGTTGTTTATATGAATCGCATACACTTGAGTCGTCCCAAACAAAGGGGGGCGTCGAGGCAAATAGGAACATTTAAGATCATAACACTGTACTACATCAATACATACAAAGTGGTACAATACCAGCATTTGAAAACAGCAGGAATGAAATGCCACGGTCGCACATAAGCTAGCATGAGCAAATAACAATGTATGTAACTCTGGATGCACAGAATTTCTAGAAAAACTACAATAATTTCATTTGCATACCTAGGATAAAATCTATCTTTACATAACCACGTGAATAGTCAATCTTAGGATTATAACAAAGAATAGCACATACACAAAGAAGCCACATGCAAGAGAATATTAAACAGTGATTACCAGAGAGGCCTTCACGGAACCATTGCTGAAGCCTGCCATCATTGGCCTTCGACTTCAAACTATCTTCTTCTGCTGAACCAGAGCCCAGTGCCCTTAGGTGGGGAACCCGAGCACCATTCCTTCCCATACCAGGGACAGGAACGGCAGGAGCCAAATCTCCACGAACCGCTAAACCACTTTCACCACCTCCCTGACCCTGCGATACCATGGCTTTCTCACTCGCCAACACTGAATGGATTATCAAATTACCATCTATCTTAACAAGCTTATCATTCCTAGGAACATACAATGATGCAACAAGGGGTTCGCTCCCATTTCCCAAATGAACACTCTCATCAGTACCTGGCTTCCCCCCACTTTCATGACCTCTTTGACTACAATGTGCACCACCACTAATACAGCTAGATTCTCTTCCACCACCATAATTCTGAACATGAACAGTCCCATTCGCCATCAACAACCTCCCATGGTATGTTTCATGATATCCACCTCCAACATAACTTTCATCACCAGAAAATGCCTCCCTAACACCTCCATATTTCATACTGATCATCGGAACCAAATTTCCAAATAATATAATAAAAAACAGCAGACCGAGAAAGCTAACAGCTGCAACCTTCTTAATCTTTGGCCCCCCACTCTTCTTAGTTTCCACCTTCTTACTGGCCTTAGCCACGCTGGCTGGCTGTTGTGATTTCAATCTTGGGATTGGAACCAGTGGCACTTGAGATCCATGTGGCCTCATCATGTACGGGGGAGCAGATGCCATCCATGGATACATCATGGCTGGGTGTGGAAACATCCCAGGATGAGGAGTTGCCATTTGAGGAGGTGGGACTGTGCCATTACTCCCACCAGCGCCCATTTGTTGCCGTAAAGTCACGTTTTCTGTCATGAAGAATGAAATCTTTGCATTCAAGTCTTGTATTGTAGAATGCATTGCCCTCACTTTATCCTCCAACTCCTCAACATATTGCTTCTTCCTCTGTCGTGATAATTGTGCACTCTCTCTGTTCCTCATCAACCTAGCCTTCTTTTTACCGTCATCTTCATTCGAACAACTGATACTATAACTATTATGGTCAGTCTCAAGACTCTCAACATTACACTCGGATTTCCTAAACTTGTTACTCATGGACCCTAAATTATTATCCACATCACAAACTGCTAAATCATCGGTCTCTTTTTTCCTCTTTAACATAGAACTATTGACATTATCGTTAGGAGGCCCCTTGAATTTAATCTTTTGATCGACGTTATCATAACTAATCAAACTGGTGTTAGCATTTGGCACAGAATTTACCGATCTGGCACAATTTTCTGAGTTCTTGGATACATTGGAACCACAATTCCCAGAACCCCGTGATTCTGGGGATGAGCAATACGTTCCCTTAGCCTCAGCACCAGAACTTCCAGAATTCCCTTGATTTGATCCATTTGATTCAGGCGACGGCACATCGAAATAACCAGAGATCTGATTAGATTCTAGGCCTGGAGAATCCGAATCCAGAACCCCGGACCCATTCAAGCTCTTATCGCTGCCTACAGGGAGATGACGCAAGTTTGGACAATCTGATTTGAAAACACCGTGATATTGATCCAAATTTGATCCGGCATTGACTTCGTCAAGCAAATCGCCGTACTCTAAATTGGTGGTGTTGTATATCGGATCGGAGAGCAATTCGTCGAGATCGGAAGAAGGGAGGCATAGGTCGTCGAATGAGAAATCGAAATCAACGTCTTCATGAAACAGATCGCCCTCTTGATCGTCTCCCGAACCGTTACCCTCCATGCACTGTTGGGAAAAGAAGGCATCGTCGAGGGGCGGAATCGCAAGGCCGGAACTGAAATCGGCGTCATGAGGCGGAGGCGGAGGCGGAGGCGGAGGCGGGACGATGACCACCGTTGGATCAGTCATTCCGTGTGTAATTTGTGTGAGAATGAGACGAGAAATTTGGGGATTAGGGTTTCGCTGACTTTGGCATTTAAAAAACGTTGGACTCGTAGGCGACTGTGTCACGTTTTCCAGGGGCAGGGCCGAATCCTTGTTTGTGAAGACAGCGACACACGCATTACGAGGATCGTATCCATTCGCAATTTCGCACAAAATAAAATAAATTTCAATGTGTTGAAAAAATATATTATTATTATTATTATTATTATTATGTTGAATATTGAAGGTTGAATGTTGAATATTGAGTTGTAAAATTTGAAAAATTAGTGTGTGATGATGTAGATGATGATGTATTAATTTTTGGACTAATCTCAAATGTGAATCTATAAATAGGTCTTTATTTGTGATGAAAAATACAATTGAGTTGAGAGAAAAATATTATAAAGTGTAGAGTTTGATATATTTTGAGTTCTGAAGTTTTTACTTTTTATCATAAATTTTTATTTTTTCACAACACAATGTTTATTATAGTAATTTCTTTGACCCTAGTAATTATAATTTCTTTTGTTAAAAATGGAGAATAAGAAAATAAAATCAACCATGAAGTTGAAAATTTCTACCCAATAATTATGTAATACTCCCTCTGTCTTATATATATTGTCCTTTTTCTTCACACAGATTAAAAAAAAGTTATTGGAAAAGTAAATTTTATATAGACTTTCTATTTTATTCCTATTTAATGTATTAAAAAATAATTGCATAATTTTCAAAGTGTAGCTAATATGATTATATTAGTAAAAAAGTGTAAAAAAAAATTATTAAATATGATATATGACTATATATTTGGGACAAACAAAAAAGAAAACGTGAACAATATAATTGGGACGTAGAAAGTATATGTTTTGCGTAGGTTTTTTGTGATATGTTTACAATTAAAAGTAGTTATTACAATAATAATAATAATAATAATAATAATAATAATAATATGATGTAAATAACTTAGAGCATTGATTATGTTATATTATATTGTCTATAAGACTCACAGTCACAGAAGACTTACACAAATATATATTAATGTATTATAGGTATAATTTTCAGCTTCACCATTAATTTTTATTTGCTTATTCTTCAATCTAACATATAAATTTTATGACATATTAATTATGAGATTCGTCTCATAAAATTTGGAGAGTATTTTGGTCATTTGTACTCAACATATAAAATTAATATTCATCTTTCGTTTATCCTATCTTTCAAACTACGCGAGCTTAAATGTCTTATCTTTTACATAAAACCATAGGTGGATCTATGTGTTCCCTCGGTATTTTTTTAAATTATATATTTTTTAGTAAATAGATATATATTTATAAAGTTGTTATCAACCCGGTATGCAACTTAGATGGTCAGGCATGCTTCTAAACCCAAGGGTGCATGATTGGATTTATATTGACTCATTTCAAAATTATTTAAAATATTTTTTTTTATTTATTTGTTTTGTGAGGATTAACTGGCTGATCTTGAATTTTTTTTTCCCCATTATTTCAATAACTATCATCGAGCCTTTATTGAATTAAAGTAACTTTTCTATTTTTCATGTATTGATGTTAAGTGTGAACACATCAACAAAGCTCACTTTTTTCGTATTGAAAAATATTTTTAAAAATTAGTAATATATATTTATATATACTTATATTGAACTTTAAATTACATTTGTAAAAAAAGTATAAAATGACACCAATTTTTTTAATAATTTAAAATTTGATTTCGCCAACAATAACATATTTTAATGGGCTTAAAACAAATTTTTAAAATATTTTTCTTGATGTGTCGATAAATATATTTATTGGCCCTTGGTGGGGTTTTTATTAAATTTAATGTAAAATAAAGAACTAATTTCAAAAATAATGTGTTTAAAATTATATATTACAAATACCGCAAAACTCTGTCAGAGACACTTGAATATTATATTCAAGCGTCCGCTATCTCTGACAGAGGACAATGCCACATGGGCAGCGTCCGCTGTCAGAGACAGAGGACGCTGCCTATGTGGCAATTTATTATTATTATAATTTTTTTTATTTTATTTTCTTTTTTAATTAATTATATAATTAATAAATATTTTTATAAACTTATAATTTATTTATTATTAACTTGTAATTTTGTTTATCAAATTTTTAAATTTTAATTTAAAATTTTGATTTTATTGTCCATCTAAAAAATTATTAAAGAAACGAAAATAAATAAGTAAATTTATTAAATGATTTTTTATCATTTATATTTATAAAAATATTTTTAACCTAAATAAAAATATTTTATAAAAATTCTACACTTATCATATTAATATTATTTTTTAAAATTTAAACACATAATAAAAAGTATCGTTTATATATAATTAAAATGTGAAAGTTTAATTGTAAAAATTTAAAGTATACTTAGTATAAATAAATAAATATTTGTTAACAAAAATAAAAATTTTATAAAATAAATATTAATGATGACAATATGTTTTAAATATATAATTTTTTCAAACATAAAATATTTTTCGAATGAACTCATCTAGGTTTGTTAATATAATTGAAATACTATCATTAATCCAAATAAATTAAAATAAGTCAACAACAACTGATATAACAACTTTGTAATTAAGAAATAAAATTTATAATAAATATAAAAATAATAAAAATATATTTTTATTTATGTTAACCAATATTTTTATAAGTATAACTGATAAAAAAATTTCAGTTACTGACTTTAATTTTTTATTTTTGTCTTTTTAATAATTTTTTAAATGGACATCAAAATCGAAATTTAAAATTAAAATTAATCACTTTTGAGATAAAAAAAATTCCACAAAAATATTTTTATAAACTTATAATTTATTTATTTTAAATGTGGAATTTTGTTTCTCAAAATTGATTAATTTTAATTTTAAATTTTGATTTTGATATTCATTTAAAAAATTATTAAAGAGACGAAAATAAAAAAGTATAGGCATTAAATGAAATTTTTTTATCAGTTATATTTGTAAAAATATTGGTTAACATAAATAAAAATATCTTTTTCGAATTTTAATTATATATAAAAGAGACTTTTATTATGTGTTTAAATTTTAAAAAATAATATTAATATGGTAAATGTAGAATATTTATAAAATATTTTTATTTAGGTTAAAAATATTTTTATAAATATAACTGATAAAAAAATCATTTAATCAATTTACTTTTTTATTTCAGTCTCTTTAATAATTTTTTAGGACAAAAAATTCGAAATTTTATTAAAATTTAAAAAATTTGAGAAACAAAATTACAAGTTAATAATAAATAAATTATAAGTTTATAAAAATATTTATTAATTATATAATCAATTAAAAAAATAAAATAAAATAAAAATTATAATAATAATAAATTGCCACATAGGCAGCGTTAATATTCCGTCCGGTATTTATGATATATAATTTTAAACACATTATTTTTGAAATTAGATTTTTATTTTACATTAAATTTAATAAAAACCCTTGGTGTTGAGATCATCAATTTTTTTTTATTTAGACTCAAAGTTCGTGTTTTTTAATCGCCATTGTTGTTCATTCTTATGTTTCCACACTATAACCAACATTTTTGGGAAAATAACACAAAAATTACAAAACCAAAAGATGGGAGACCTCAACTGAAAATTGGTCGTTCTTACAATCTATCATCTAGTATGCGATCTCACAAACCTAAAATCCTGATCCACCTCTGTACCAAACAATACTTAAGAATATTAGCGATAATCTTAAATATAATAATTAATGTTTAAATCACATTATCCCTATCAACTTTAATTTATTTTTTTTAGGCAACTATTAACTTTAATATTAGTTATATGTTGATTGGAACTATTTGATATACCGTTTAATTATTAGCCAAAGGAATCATTTCACACACAAAATATACGAGCGTATATTTTTTTTAAGCAACTTAACAAAGAGAAAAAAAAGGGACAAAATGATTTGTTAGCCCGTGATTGGGTGCAGTGGCGTGGAAGGAAGTCTCTGGATTTTTATTTTTATTTTTTAAAACTCACATAATATTATATCTATAGTCTTTCAATACAAACCTTGAAGCCAAGGTGAAAAGCTACAATCAAACCAAAATACAGAAATTTGAATCGAATTTTCGGTTCGATTCGATTTGGTTTGGTCCGAATAAATAGAAGGAAGTATCTGGATTTTGGCTTTAACCTTCGACTTGGCCTATAAGTTAAGCGTCACACGTGGATTTTTTAAATAAATACTTTATAATTTATATGTTCAATGGTATATCCTAGTGAAATTTTTTTTCTTAACCATAAATATAATAATTAATCATGTTTGTTTATTTAATGGGGTGGAATTTTATTTTTCTTTTTCTTTTTTTTGCTTTTATATAAATTATTGAACCCGTGTAATCTCCTCGGAAGGGATCTCATTGATAATTGTTTTTAAATGATTTTTTAAAATTATTAAAAAACTATACCGACTCACCAAAAGTTTTGTCACCACGAATCCACGATCCTTTCCAATCATTTCTTTCTTCTTCTTCTTTTTTTCAATCTAAAAAAAACATAATTCCCCCAATTATTATTTTTTTAAAAAAAGTTTATAATCATAGTTTTCTAGTTTTAAGATGGTCATGAGCACTTTCTATTAACATTTTCGTAAACATAGTTGAAGATTTGAAGTGATCTTGTACATCCAATAGGTGAATATTACATTAGTCAATACTCATATAAGTAGTCATTGTAAGTGCTCACCGTATCAAAACTCATCATATATATATATTTAAGCCTTTGATGATTTTTATCACAATCTAATGCTTCGGTATTTAATCTAAAATTTGTACCCAAATTATTTGTTTTACCCTTCAAAATTGTCCGAAAAACGTACATTAGTTTTAACTTTAAAGTAAGAAAACTGCTCTAAAACATTTAACCAAAATAAAATAAAATTTGTCACTATACGTGGTACTATTACCATTAGCATATTTATTTTAAAATCATGATTTTTTTTGTATTAAATAAATTGTCACTGTTTATGATAATCAATTTTGTATTAGACGTGCGAAATATAATAACGATGGTTATTATTTATCTTGAGTTACAAATATATTTGAGATAAATTGTTTTTTTAAAATAGTTTTACATAAATTGTTATGCTTTAAAACTTAAAACACTTTTCGTTCTTAAAATTAAATTAATTTAATAATAATAAAAATTAAATTAATTTACATCGACCGTTTTGGTCCTTAAACTTCGGAAAAAAATTAATTAGCATCAATTTTATAGCTACAGAGCCTATAATTACCGAAAAAAATTTAACAACAACAATAATAGTAACTCTTATTAAAATGTTTCACGGGTGTATTCCGTAAAATCCTCATAAAAAACATATTTTACAAGTCCCGTTTCACATAAAAAGAGCGACCATTTCTAATCATTGTGATCATATCAACCACATAATTGAGATTCTTGATTTCAAAATCTGTTAAATAAAGCTATGCCTAAATAATTTTAAAATCACAAAACATAAAATAAAATTTTAACATAAAGATAAATTGATCATGTTCTCAAAGTAAACGTGGACACAATGATTCAATGAATCAATATATATGGAGCGGGAATCGTGAGCATGGTCAAATGGGTCATCGGACCTTTGCTGAAGACAGATTCTTTCTAAGACGATTTCTATTTCGTTCATCGGATCTGTTTGCTAACAAAGAAGTATATTATAAGCCAAACAAATTCAGTTTTGCTCAATCTCATGATCGAAGCATACACTCAAAGCAAACTAGATTATATATATCGTCGTGCTCCCTTCTCAGTGGAGGAGTTTACCATGACGCATATCACATATGGAAAATTTTGGTTTTTCTGATTGTGATTCATATGTTTTATGAGTAAATCTGTTGCTGTACAAGAATTGTTGAATTTTTTAATGATAATGGTTCGTTTTAGGTAAAAAATAAAAAATAGAACATTCTTGTAAATTCTAAAAATTGTCCTTTTTTACGGTAGATTTCAACCTAGCATATGAGTAATATCTTAATAATAGATCAAATATTCCATGATTTGTCACGTCAACAAAAATATATAATTAATTACGCCTATGTGTAAAAATACGAATAGTTGAATGCATGATTTGAACATCTCATCTACCCCTTTCTTTCTGACATATCACATTTCTTTTATATTTATATTATCTTTTATATTTAGATTTATATAAAATCAATCCATTATTCCGTTCCAACACTTCAATTGGTAGAGTGGAAGAAGAAGGGTTGCCCTTTTCTTCTCTCGATCCAATCACCCCTTCGTGTCTCTCTGTAGAGAGAAGAGAGAATATCCTACGTTCCAGGGGTAACCGTACATGCATCAATATATATACAAACTTCAAGAGGGTGTTTGGGAGTATGGATTTGAGTTTGACTTCTGGAGTTAGTGTTGAAGCTGGTGAAAATGGTGCTATTTTGGAGCAAAATTGGGAAGAGAAGGAGAAGGAGAAGGAGAAGGAGAAGGAGAAGGAGCCGCCTGCATACGCTTCTATGGTGGATTCATTTCTCATCGAAGCTCTACGGAACCCACGTCATCGTTTAACTGGTTAGTTTTTTTTTTTCTTTCTGTTTTGCTATCCTCTGGCAAGTTATCAATTTCTTATTTCTGGTCGAGTAGTTTCTTTATATCCTGTGTTGAATTTATTGCAAGTTCTTTTTTTTTTTTTTTTTTTTTGGTGTGTGTAATTGAGAACTGTTTTTTTTTCCGGGGTTGGAATAGCTTTGGAAGATTTTAGAAGTTTGCTTTAGCTGTATAAGGAGTGATTGATTAAGGTTTGGCTGTGTGGGCAGAGGTTCGGTTCTATTTTTATTTTTGGGCTTGTAATTCAAGAAGCTTTAGGGCCTGCTGATGTGGATGGATTTGAAGAGGAATCTGAATTGCACGTCATTGTTAAACTTTAGGTATAGATTTTTAAACTTTTGAAGTTTATATAGAAGCCATTGAATGAAAACATGGTCTCTGCACAAATGGCTTGCTTGTGGTTAGTTAAGAAAATTTACATGTTAGACCGTTATGGTACCATTTATATTTATTTGGCTCATTTACGTTTCACATTTGGGTGTGTTGATTTAATATTTGATGTTTATTTAGTTTTTTTATAACATTTCATGGTATTTCTTGTTATTTATCAGTTTTACGAATGGAAATCGACATTCAGAAATTCATACAGAATTCTGATCTGCAGCTGTTTGAGTTTCCACATTTCCCTACCTCATACCTGCGGCTTGCTGCTCACCGTGTTGCTCAACATTATGGTTTGCGTACGATGGTTCAGGACAATCTCATAGATGGTCAAGGAATGAGAATTTTGGTTATGAAGAAGCCAGAGAGCAAGTTCCCTGCTTTTTGTTTATCAGATGTGCCAGCAAACGATTCAGAAACTGACAATCTTGATCAAATCAAGATTGTCATTAGGCCGAGACCTTCTAACCTTAATTCAAATGATGCCACTGAATCGCAGCACAAACGTAATCCAGTAAGAACTGTAGAAGAGAGGAAGGAGGAGTATGACAAAGCACGGGCTCGTATCTTCAGTAGTCCAGCTAGTCCTGAGTCAAAGGATGCATTCTTTCAAGCGACTGATGTTGAGAGGAACTTAAACGTTGATGACAATGAAGTTTTAAGGAACTTGTGTGTGCAGGGTGGCGATAGGGTTTGTAGCAGGGAATTCAGTACTTCTACTGTAGCTATTTTTAGGGACAGAGTAAAGGATCAGATTGACCCTGATTATGATCTATGAAAGGTATTTAATGAATAACTTGGTTTTGAGTTAGTACTATGCATTGAGAAATTGTTGATGATATCTTGTTTCTGTTCTAATTATTTCCTTTTCCGTACCTTGTTGAGCTTTTTAGCGTTTTAGATCGATAGTTTCTATTCAAGCTACAGTAGCCCTTAACCCACATGCCGAATAAAAGGATTGAACTTGAAGTTGTTTCCGATGCATTATTCACTTACAAATTTTCCTTGTTTTGATGCCAATCCTTGGAGAAATTTGCATGCGCAACATGCTTTTGAGTAAATAAATAAATGTAGCAAAAGTCTGTACTTCAAAGATATACACGTGTCTGTACCAGCTTAGGAAATTAACGTAATGATGCATATGATGTTGCGGTTTGTAAGTGCTTTCATAGAAACTGTCAATTTCATGTTGATTAGTCTTTAGCCATTATCAGTTGGAATTTGCATGCAAATGGTATAATTAGTTTCAGTTTCTTCTTTTATGATTTGGTGCAGATATGTTAGGAACACCCCAAGCACTCAAAATTTCATTCAGACCCAATTTAATATACAGAAAATTCAGCCTCCATTTGTCCAGTACGAGTCTTTTTACCCTCAGCTAGCTCATATGGCAGCACCTTCAGCTGCTCTCAATTACGGGAACCCAGTGATGAATCAGTATTGTGCAGCAGGATTGAGTCAAAAGTTTGGGGATGCTCTATACATGCAATGGCCTACACAGACCATGATGTATACACATTCATATAATCAGCCGAGGCATAACTTTTTCCAGGTATACATCTCAAGTCCTTGTTATTTTGCTTCATCTCACAGTCTGCATTATAGTTGGTTATGTCAGTTGCGTTTTGCTTTTATCATTGTATTAGTTCGTTTTAGCATGTGCAATGATTTTACTCCAAATTGCATGGAACACCGATCTCCAGATTTTGACATGTCCCAGAAGGTTAGGTGAGTGGTGGTGTTCTTCCGTTCAATCCACGCGGTCAAATTGGATTGGGGTTTTGGGTATTTGAACAACTGATTTGAGTGCCTCTTTTTGGCATGAATTGGCTCCCTGAATCGTGAATTGCCAATTATCTGGACACTTCCTCAAAGCGTGAAACTATGCCAAATAATTGTCTTGGGATTGTATAAATATCAATTTGTAGTGTTGCAATTCCATTTCAGGAATGATGTTAGTTATGTTAAGTCGTTCAAACTCGATATTCTGCACGTCTTTTTGTCATTAGACATTAGGTTGTGTACAACAATGCAGTATGATCTTATTGACAATGCTTATCCATTTTTACGCTGAATTTATGCAGCTAATGCATTTCCTTGATTTGTCATAGGAACCCTTCAGTCAGGAGCCTCTTAGTTTTGATTACTCCCAGAATAGATAACAGTTGGTGTGTGATGTCTGCGTTACTCCTGGTATCTTCGTTTGGGGGGAAGTCTATGCTACCCCAAGGGCACTACCCTTGGAGTGGCGTGGCACTCCGTGATCGTGGGGCCCACTAATTTTAACCAATCATACTATGCTACGTCATCCCAAGGGCCTTGGGTAGCATAAACTTTCCCGTTGGTTTGGAGCAAGGGACAAAGACAGTTGAACTTTTGGTATTGTAATTTTCTTTTGTTGCTTTATTTGGAGTTTATTTTAAGGTCTTTGAAACCTTTCGCTTGTATCAGAAGACACTGCATCTTTGTGTTTCATTTAATTTAAGTTCAATGACGATGATGAATGATAATAATGATGCTTAAAATCCAAACTACGCAACCTCATTAAATATAAAGTAAATCACCACCAGGCACCGAATCAACATTTTAAATTAGGGAAGGCTACGTTTCAAATCACACTACCATTTTCTTTTAAATGTTATTTTTTGAAAGTTGGTAGGTTCAAGCGACAACATATGTATGTGCTTGTCCGTCTATATGTGTATGTATAAATTACCAAATTTAGTGCATAGTTTATAGTTGATTAAAAAATAGATCTTTGGTGAAATGGTTTTTATCTGTGAGACGATTCATCTATATTCATATTTATGATAAAAAAATACTTTTGGCATAAAAATGTGCATTTTTCTTAAAAAGCTAATAAGATATTCATATCACAGAATTGACTTGAGACGATATCATAAGATTTTGTGTTAAAACATTACCATGCCCAAGTAATTAACTGATGAAATTAAATTGCTTGATAATTATGATCGAAAATATTGTAAATTTTTGCTTTTGATTACAAATAAAAAAAGCCTCGAAGTAAATTGGAAATTATTTCCATATAGTAATTTAAATCACTCGGAACTTTAAAAATGTACAAATTCGGTTATATTTATGTAAGGTTTTCACTTGCCATTTTCCGAATTGAAAGCACACCGTAACTTTTCGAATTTGGTTCAACTTTTATGTCAAAACTTTTGGTTAGTATTTATTAGTTAATTAATTTCAAGCAATTATAGGTTGTAATTTTAAATTTTTTTGAACAAAATTTAGCGTATACAAGTACACAACTAATAATAAATATTATTTATTTATTGTGGGCGGACATGGCACATGGCGACAATTGTCTATCATGTGACCCCGCTACTCCGCCTGCGACCACAGTTGTCCGTTTCTCTCCAACAGTATCAGCCTCATTCACGCCCCTAGATCGTGTTTCCGATTCACGCGCAACCTTTAACAAATCAAATGATCCCACGTAGTTGCTTGTTCCAATAAAATCTTAGCGTGGACTGCAACCACCAGCTAGAAAATATTTTGTTCAGATTTCAATTAAAAAATCTCGCTTTTTAGATTCAAAAATAAAAATAAAAAATCTCGCTTTTTCAAAAAAAATCAAATTCGCTTTACTCCACGCCCCGATTTCATCTCGTCCGTCGATTGGTACAATCGTACGGCGTCTAAATAATCAATAGCGTTAGGAGGGAAACAACCTGTACCGTTGATGGCTCTTGCCACACACATAAAATCCCTCGATTGGATGGCCATTTCTCCTCACACGCTCTCTCACTCACTCTCATCGATCGAGTACAGATTACTCACTCGATCGCCTCTACAGTTTCCGAGCTCGATTCCGAAGGTACTTTCTGTAAGATCTAGATCTGCTCTCGATGCTTGTGTTTTCCAGAAGAATTTCTCACCATTTTCTGTTTATTAACGTTAATTGCTGTTGCTAGAGACTGATTTCCCTGATTTTAGGCTTAGATATATATGTTAACTCGATTTTGAAAATTTGTGTGTTCGGGCGTCGAAATGCGGGTTGATCGAGACGGTTGTGAGCATTCCATAGTTTCAAGTTGTTTTTAATCGATACTTTTGACTTTGACATCCCACTGTTTGTAGATCCGACTTGTATTTGAGAATTTTATGGTACAATGGCATCGGTAGTTTTGCTCTATGGTTAGATCTGTGAAGTATCATATAGTTTAGTGTTACTTCCGGTATGATGGATATGCGCGTTTATGTATGTTATGATCTTCAAGATTTTGCTGATCAAGGTTTGCTTTTTGTTTCTCCACGGTAGATCTCGGACAGACAACTTGATGAGTTGATGCATCCATGAAAACTTTGTGATGCGATTAGTGATCATGTGTTCGTGTCTGTAAATTTTTATGAATTATAGGAACAATGAGAGAAATCCTACACGTCCAAGGAGGCCAATGTGGCAACCAGATTGGATCAAAGTTCTGGGAAGTTGTCTGTGATGAGCATGGCATAGATCCAACTGGACGATATGTTGGGACATCTGATTTGCAATTGGAGCGTGTCAACGTGTACTATAATGAGGCGTCTTGTGGGAGGTTTGTGCCTCGTGCTGTGCTCATGGATCTCGAACCTGGAACCATGGACAGTGTCCGCACTGGTCCGTACGGTCAGATCTTCCGTCCTGATAATTTTGTTTTCGGACAATCCGGTGCTGGGAACAACTGGGCCAAAGGGCATTATACTGAGGGTGCTGAGCTGATTGACTCGGTTCTTGATGTTGTGAGGAAGGAAGCTGAGAATTGTGATTGCCTTCAAGGTAAATTATTAATCTGTCTGGATTTATTTGTTTGGTTACGATCGGGATTGATAAATTGCTGAGCTTTCTTTTTCTTTTTGGGTTTCTTGTTTTGGAAAAATTGTCATGTTATTGAACTTTGATGCGCCGGTTGCCTGAATGTTTAAATCTTGCTTCTAGGTTTCCAAGTCTGCCATTCACTCGGTGGGGGAACTGGTTCGGGAATGGGTACCTTGCTGATCTCAAAGATCCGGGAAGAATACCCTGATAGGATGATGCTAACATTCTCCGTGTTCCCTTCACCAAAAGTTTCAGATACAGTGGTCGAGCCATATAACGCGACTCTTTCGGTGCATCAACTTGTCGAAAACGCAGATGAATGCATGGTGCTTGACAATGAAGCTTTATATGATATTTGTTTTAGGACACTCAAACTTACCACTCCTAGCTGTGAGTATATTTTACCGAAACTACATTCCATGATGCATTTTTTCCTCCTATCACTGTTTTTATTCGGAGAAACAATATCTGCTCTGTCGTTATCTTTGCATTCAAAA
The DNA here is from genome assembly GCF_033568475.1 of Henckelia pumila. Classification (NCBI taxonomy): domain Eukaryota; kingdom Viridiplantae; phylum Streptophyta; class Magnoliopsida; order Lamiales; family Gesneriaceae; genus Henckelia; species Henckelia pumila. Next base: position 4,507,694 of record NW_027331857.1, on the reverse strand, counting down.
GAAGTGATATGCGGTGGGACTTCAGTGTCTGGACATTCTTCATATTTCCCCATCTGATACAATTACTGTTCTGACAACACTATCACAAGTGATGAGTGTGTCAAACGTGAGATTCATTAAATTTTCTGTAGAATGACTGATTACTGAATGAGCCCCACCACACCGGAACAACATTATTGGTTGTTCCATTGGTACTAGATAGAGGTTCAAATGAACCGAATCGAGCCGAATAATGGTAAAAATTCAAAGCTTGAATTCGGCTCAAATTAAGTATAATTGAGTTCGAGCTCGATTCGAATCTCGAAAATTTCAAATATTTTGGCTCTAGCTCAGCTTGAAATGAAGTTCGAGTTCGACTCGAAATATTCGAACTTATTCGTGAACTATTTGAACTATTGCTCGGATATTATGGTTCGAAAAGTTCGAAATGTCCAAAAAGGTTCGAAATGTATATATATATTTATTGTATCATTATATTATTATATTAATAAAATATTAAGGCTCGCGAACTATTCGCGAACTATCGAACAAAATAATTTTGACTCGAGCTCGGCTCGAAAAAAATTTGAACATGGTCGGATTCGGCTCGAGTTCGATAAGTTCGAGTACGAATCAAATTTTTATCGAGTCGGCTGGAAAAGCTCGTGAACGGGCTCGATTCGTTTACACCCCTAGTGGTAGATGCCTTCTTGACACTGTTTCAGTGCTTCTTGTTCTGTTTTCACGCAACCGAAGCATCAGTTTGGCATTATTCTGTTTGATTTTTTTTTTTTTTCTGTTGCATTACCTACATTCTTCCCTTTGGCCGCTGTTAATCACACGCGGAATTTCAAATGCAAAATTATTCTGCTTAGTGCTGAGTATGTTTGCCTTTGTTTGATTTTAATAGCCAGTTAATTAGTAACATCTCGTGTCTTTTGAAGAGCATGAATTGTGTTTGTGTCAACTAACTGGCTCTGTATTCTTGCAAATGACAAAAGATCATTCTTTCATCTTTAATCTTTCCTTTTGTTAATCTAGTCGGTGATCTTAACCACTTGATATCTGCAACTATGAGCGGTGTTACCTGCTGCCTGCGTTTCCCTGGTCAACTCAACTCTGATCTAAGAAAACTAGCTGTCAACCTGATCCCGTTCCCCCGTCTGCACTTTTTCATGGTGGGCTTTGCTCCTTTAACCTCTCGCGGTTCCCAACAATACCGTGCACTTACTGTTCCAGAGCTCACTCAACAAATGTGGGATTCCAAGAACATGATGTGTGCTGCTGACCCACGCCATGGACGTTACCTCACTGCCTCGGCCATGTTCCGGGGAAAAATGAGCACAAAGGAAGTAGATGAACAAATGATCAATGTTCAAAACAAGAACTCTTCCTACTTCGTGGAGTGGATTCCGAACAACGTGAAATCAAGTGTTTGTGACATCCCACCTAAAGGACTTTCAATGGCATCCACCTTCATTGGCAACTCAACCTCTATCCAGGAAATGTTCAGACGAGTGAGTGAGCAGTTCACAGCTATGTTCAGGAGGAAAGCTTTCTTGCACTGGTATACCGGTGAAGGCATGGACGAGATGGAGTTCACTGAGGCTGAGAGCAATATGAACGACCTTGTTTCTGAGTACCAGCAGTACCAAGATGCTACGGCTGATGATGAAGAGGGTTACGATGAGGAAGAAGAGGAAGAGGCACACATGTGAGTTGAGAACTGTCCTCTGCAAATTTTCCATGTCATATCTGTTTGGAAAATCAAGTATCTTAATCTGTCTTCTGTGTTCTGTGCATTTCTGTGTTGGAAGATTCGAAAACTGACTGGTTTTCGATTTTCCATATATGTTGTTATTAGTAGCTACAAGAAAATGAGAGGAAGATCGTGAATCCCTATTGGGACTTGTAGTTTTTGTTGAATGTTTGGTTTTGGAGTATTATTGTTTTGAATGTTTAATAATATGCTGTAGACAATACTACTACTGGTTGTGCTATTTGTGTTGAACTACATGGATATTAAACTTGGCTATTCAAATCTTTCTTCCAATTGCAAATTATTATCCGAATGTTATATCTCATTAGTCATTTTGGATAATTTAAAAAATATACAGACCTTCTGTAGTGTCATTCTGTCGTTCTCGAGTTTTATTCCACTTCTGTAAATAATAATTTAAACTCAAAATTCTTACGTAATATTTCATCTTTTATAAATATATATATATATTTATTTCAGAGTAACTTCCAATATTCTTTATTTAAATTCTTTGTCGATCCCTACAAATGCTTTATTTGAAGACGATTTTTGTTTCTCCATTACATTATCAAGTAACAGATCTGGCATAAAATAAATTGTATTTTCCTAAAATACCTATTTCCCGGAAATATTATTATTTTGGTTAGGAAAAATGTAAAACAAAGTGAACTTTTAGCATATAATTAGGTAGAGAATGCATCATAATTATATTGGACACAAAGATTTATTGTACATCTGTTTATATTTTATATTTAAATTTAATGTATTTGCATAAACACTGGCCAAAGATTGCTGATATATGATATACAACTAGTATTTTGATATATGTGTTACGTATTTGTACGATTTGTTTTTTACGTTTTTACGGAAACCCAAAAAGATGCAAAAGCCTTAATTTAGAAGTAGAAGATGCGGAACAGTTTGAAAAGCCGTATTTTCATAAATAAATAGTCATGGACAATAAATGTACATCAATTTTTTAAAGACTAAATAGCCATCAAAAGGTGGAAAATAAAAAGGTTTATACCAAAATTTAATATAGTATAGAGATAGAAATATCTTGCATCGTGTTTTATGATTTTGAAATACAATACACGGCTAAGAAAGTAAAATATCTTATGTAACATGTTGAATTATATATATGAAATTTACTCACTAATCTTAAGTTTTTTTAAAAAGAAATGTTGGGAGAATCTGTAACCATTATCTATCGATATTTACTTGGTAAATAGTCAAGCTAATATACTCAGATTGCTAACTTCATTAACAAAGTAAACCACATTAAACAAATATTATATCACTAGTTTGTTCAAAAAATTGTTAATAAAAAAAATAAAACCCGTGATCATTCATCAAACGTCCACCTACTCAATCAATTCTCGCGTCTCTACCAGACATCGCTACTTTTAAGTTGAAATAATGGGAATGTGGCTGTTGGGTTGTAGGATAATGGATTTTGCCGGTGATTTATTTAGCATTGTATGTACCAATCCACGTGCTTAAGGATAGAGTTTTCATGTGCAACGAAGAACCATATACATGGATATCATACTATAGTTTTATTTTTGACAATGATTCATTGATAAGTTTATCTTCTGTATTTTATCTTAAAAATTTTAATTATATTTAAATTAAGACATTCAATCTCAATAATTCCAAATTTCTTTTTATTTCGATATTGTTAATATAATAATATTAAAATTACCCGTTAATTTTAATTTTTAAATCAGCAAATGTGATAGATTTAAATGAAGATTTTGCATTTTTTTCTCTAGACCAAATAACTAGAAAAATTAGATCTCGAAAGACCATCATTCAGAGTTCGTTTCACTCGTAGACAAGAAACAACGTCGTTCATAAGTTAGCTAGAATATCTTGTTTTCATGCTAGTCTTTCAAACTGGACATCACCTCCAGATAAGATTGTAATTCCGCTGTTTATTAGTATTATTACTTTTTGACTTTTTTTTTGAAAAAAAGATAAATATAAAATGTCGAAAAGTGGCAACAGATGGGAATGCCATGTGAGATGTGTACGAGGTACCGACATGTAGTCGATTTGGTTAAGATGTTTGTGAATAAATATAATATTAGACTTAAATTTTATATTTGAAAACGTGACATGTAACAAATTATGATCCGCAAGAATCTACCACGTTCTTCACTAAAAAAAGAAAAAATAAAAATCTACCACGTTCAAGCAGCCTTGGAACAAATAACACAGAAAATTTTTAGATGAACAAACAACAAAATTGAATGGGGCTGTGGAAGTAATTTACTAATTTTAAATTCAAAACTAATAAATCGGTTAAGTAATCAATAAATTTAGGGAGAATTACAATTTTGGTCTTATACTTTGTACATTTTCTATTTGTGATTCTGTTAACAGTAAATTTTTATTGTCCTGTAATTTGCATTCTTTTTTTATTTTTGATCATATTAAATTGAATTCGCATTTATAGTCCTTTAACTTACATAAATTTTTTTTATTTTTGGTCCTTTTAAAGATGAATTTTTATTTTTAGTCCTTTAACTTGCATGTCTTTTCACTTTTGGTCATATTTAAAATATGTGAATTGAGTGTTAACAGGACTTAAAATTAAAAAAAAAATACAAGTTACAGGACTAAAAATGTGAATTGAGTGTTAGCAGGACTTAAAATGAAAAAAAAAATGTAAATTACAAGACTAAAAATATGAATCGAGTTTAACAGGACTAAAAATGAAAAAAATAATGCAAGTTACATGACTAAACATACAAATTTACTTTTAACGAGATCAAAAATAAAAAATGTGAAAATTACAAAACCAAAAATGTAATTCTTCCTCAAAAGGTTAAAATTTTTTATGAGATAAGGAATCATGTAATCATTTTTAATAATGGTGACGACGACAGCGACGAAGATGGTAAGAAGTGATTTATTATTATTATTATTATTATTATTATTATTATTATTATTTTTTTAAAGAAATCTTGCAATATTATTAAAATTATGAGATGTCATTCAATACAAGATTAACTAACCAAAGAGAAAAATTCCCATGTTCCCAAATACAATGGGAAGGGAAAACAAGAGCAAATAAAGCAAGTCCATGTGCAGCTAAATTCGCTGTTTGTGTAACATGACTTAGATTAAGGCCCGAAAGACCATCCAGACAACAAAGAATATTCAATGCAATATTTCCAGTGTAGCTAACATCCACTGCTGGGTTGGCGACTGCTTGCACCGCCAGAAGAAAATCAGTCACGATTTCATGAATATCCATTCCTCGTTCTTGTACCAATCGGATTCCTTCACGGACAGCTACTAAATCCCCAAAGACTCTTGATGGAGGTTTCAAGATTCTGTTGGCAAAGGCTAACAAGGCTTGTCCTTCATGGTTTCTCACAAGCCCACCAATAGAAAAATCACCAGTAGCATCATTAATCAGGGCATTCACATCTAATTTCAATTTGTTAAGACCTGGTTGTTTCCATTTTGGACTTGGAACTCTGCCTTTTTGCACGGCACTCGAATTTAAAGCTGCTCTTGCCTCATTGAATTCATGTAGCAATATGTCACTCCATTCTATATCAAATCGAGCAGGAAGCTTATCTTTAACATGGATAATTCTGAGTCTTTCTTGCCATACGGCCCACACTAGCTTCACAAAGCTTTCCAGCTCTGAATTTAATAAAGCTGCCTTCATCCACAGAAAAATATCAATAAGGTCCAATGAAGTGGCCTGCTTCAGAATTGATTTGAACAACGAGTTCTTCCAGCACTGCTTAACCATGTGACAGAAGAACAGGGCATGACAGGTGGAATCAAAACCATATTGACATAAAGGACATAATCCTGTTACTGGTACATGATGCGCCATCAAGTTAGCTTGCGTCGGAAGAATATTCAATATAGCTCGCCACCAAAATATACGGACTTTTGGAGGCACCGACATAGACCATAAGAACTTCCACCAACCTTTCGAATGTAAATGTGAGCTGTTTTCAGAAGAATCGTAGAATTCAATTTCTAGTTTATACCCATCTTTAACCGGATAATGTCCCTTTGGATCAAGATACCAATATCTCGAGTCCTCATTCAACGACAAAGAGATAGGGATTGCCAAGATATTTTGAACAATGTAATTTGGCAGTATAGAATTTAACAAATTTGCATTCCAAGATCCATCTAAAATAAAAAAGTTAACAGTATCAAAGCCTTGCTGAATACCTTGTGGCCGATTCAAAGAATGAATGCCCGGAATCCAGTGATCTTGAAATGTTTGGATTTTTTTCCCATTACAGGCTCGCCATCGAAGCCCTTTGTGCAAGAGTTTTCTGCTCCATAATAAAGAACACCATATATACGATGGATTGCACCCCAAAGAAGCTTGCATTATATCTTGATGTTTGAAGTATCTTGCCTTGAGGACCCGAGCTACAAGAGAGTTTGGATTTTTGATAATCCCCCAAAGTTGTTTCGCCAGGAGAGCCTTATTAAAAACTTCTAGGTGTCTAAAACCAAGACCTCCCATAGACTTCCAAGATTTCCAATGAAGATGTCTCCTCCCATCATGTATTCCCCACCAAAAATAATTTGCACACTCTTTCTCGATAGCCTCACAAACAGCTTTCGGAATATGGAAACATGACATAGCATAAGTAGGGATGGATTGGATAACTGACTTGATTAAAGTTTCTTTTCCTCCGGCCGAAAAGGTTTTATTCTCCCATCCTTTTATTCTTTTAACCACACGCTCAATAAGATAACGGAATTGAAGTGTCTTACTCCGTAGAGAGAATGTTGGCAGTCCCAAATAAATCTCATGTTCCTGTGAAGTGGAAATAGTGAGCTCTAATTTGATCAAATTAACCGTTTTAACATCAGTGTTTGGGCTAAATGATAAAGAAGATTTCTGAAAATTAATGAGCTGACCCGATGCCTTTTCATATAACCTCAAGCAAGCAGTCCCAAATAAATCTCATGTTCCTGTGAAGTGGAAATAATGAGCTCTGATTTGATCAAATTAACCGTTATTATTATTATTCAAAATTAGTAATAAGTGATTGGGCCAAAGCGGTGGTGCTATAGGATTTTGGCTGACTTTAATTTAGTGGAACTTGTAAAGAAATAATATTTCTTTTAAAGGTCTAGCCCAATTACTTATATCTACTTTTGAGATTCTGGCCTACTAAGCTGTCCCAGCATTTTAGATAAGATCCTAGCTCAACCCAAATCACACCGCCATGCGGCCCAAGCCCATCATTATATTATAGTATAAATTTATTTATTTATTATATAAATAAACAAATTAACATTTTAAAATTAGATCATTTACCATATCATCTGCGTGCACTAGCTACCACTTCCGAGGTGTTCAATTACGATTTTGTTTCATTTGATTTTTTTTTATTTTTATCAAAATTCGAACCATTGAACCAATATCATATCGATTTCATAAAACTAAAAACAAAGTATTTTTTTTAAAAAAAATAATAGAATCAAACAAAACCATGAATTTCGGTTGGGTTTGGTTTGGATTATGCATTTTAAATTTTAAGTTTCGCAGTGAATTAATACACGAGATATTGTAATACAAAAAAAATTAGCAATTGAGATTTAATAGAAGCAGAGTTTATGAAATGGAATGATTATCAGATTATAGAGTAAAATACGATAAACAAAAATACTTACGTAAGTTAATTAATTCAAAGAACTATTCATTGAAAATCGATCTAAACCATGCGATTTATGTAGTATTTCAACACTAAATATAAGTGATTATAAATTATTTCTTTAACAAATTTAAAAGTTACAAACATCGCCTTAATCGTTTGGTTCATTTTGATTCATTTTCTGGACACCCCTAAGTAGCGTGTCAACTTCATTCAACTTGTTCGTCACCTACAAATTCCTCGCGTGTTTCTCATTTTCTTTTTTTTTTTTGTTTTTGGTACCATCATTATCTTTTCGTTTTTTTTAATAGAATATTGACACCATCATTATCATACTCACTCGTTCCAGTTTTTTTTTTTTTTTTTTGACTATTTTCAGTAATTATCAACTTACTATTTCAACATATGATTAATGATTTTATTATTTTAATTTGGGCACAAAATTTCAATGATATGGAATTATTCGAACTGCATTAGAGATTTTATCTTACCAACTATTAAAATTGAATGGCCGATGGGTCACAATGTCTTTGTTACACATTGATATAAACATTTTTCAATATTACCAGACGTGTGATTGAACTCATCACTCGGTCGAAAAAAAAAATAAAAATAAAAAATAATAATAATAATAATAATAATAATAAGACTGACCAAAACACGAGTTAATCCTCTAGCACAATAATAGCATAGGATTATTAATCTGAAAATGGCAATTGATGTCGGCAAGACCCAATGGAGACAGACTTAGGCCCACACCAAATGCATTAAGTCAACAAATTAATTAGGTACTTTGAAGTTAAACCACTTTTAATCATCTGTCGACATTCTACATATTACATATTATATATATTGAGTAGAAATGTCTCTTGTGAGATGATCTCAATAATTTAGTCAACTCGATCTATCTATCAAAGATGAAAAATAATACTTTGAACATAAAAAAAAATATTTTTATAAGTTAAAAACCTATATAAAAATATTTAATATGCGTAAAACGATCTCCTAATAGTTTTGTGTTAATACTTTCGCAAGTGAGACATATATTAACAAGTACACTTATCCATAGTTTTTTTTTTCTTGTATTTAATATAATATTGACTTTTAAAATCAGGGATGTTATACTTACATTTTTTTTCAAATTAAAAGTTACTAATACAATGTGCACTATCCTATATTATTATGAGATAATTATCGTAACTAATTTTAATAGCTAAAAAATACCCCTGCTTACACTATTATTTTTAGTCGTGGTTTTTCATATATTGTATAAAAAATATGGGTATGAAAAAAATTCATACCGATACTGATACCAAATTTTAAAATTTTGGTACGGAAAAAATCCATATTGATACCATATAGATACTGAAAAAAAATTCGGCATATCGAAAAAATATTTGTATATCGAAAATATTTCGGTACGATATGCCGAAAACTCGGTATTTTGATCCGATATGCTAGCTCTAATTATTTTATGCAAAGTCATAAAAAATGAAGAAGTAAAACAGAATTAATCTTTCGTCAAAAAACAGAATTAATCTGATATAACTATATTTTATATAAAAATTTATTATCATGCTTTTTTAATCAACGTTATACATACATAATGCATTTTTTTTAAATACAAATTACGCAGGAAAGGGAATTCGTGAGATCAGTTGGTTGGATCCAGATTGAGAATTCTGATTATTTTAACACAAATTTTTTTATGAAAATGTCTCATTGTTCAATTTTTTATGAGACAAATTTTCAGTTTGATCCGAAATTTGAAATTTGTTTTATGTCAATAATAATATTTTTCACGAGCAAAACAACTTTTTATAGAAGAGAACTACTCTTATTTCAAAATTCAAACTATGGTTACCTAATGATTGGGTAATGTTTACAAAGAAAACAAGCTACACCAACTTGTGAATTTGTTGAAAATAAAATGGGATCTGATTCGACAAAAAAATAAGAACTAAATAAAATAAAATAAAATAAAATAAAATAAAAGGAAACAAGGAGTGGCGCCTGTTTTTTCTCATTTTTTTTTTCGATATTTGTATGATAAATTTTATTTTTTTATTCTTGGCCATAGTGCAAAAATTAATCAAAGTCGTGAGTGCAAAATTTCAAACAGGTACTAATTCCGGATGGGAGAGGATAAATCATTGAATAATTAATAAATTCACACGATTCCTAATCTTTTTTGTTGAATTTTCTAGAACGCACACTTGGCTCAATTTCATTAAAAATAAATGGTTTTAAGAATCACTTGATATTGCCAATCTCACGAATTCATTAAAACTAATTTATATATTTTTCAACCCCAAAAAATAAACACACACACACAGAGAGAGAGAATATGGAATCACTATTTAGAGACTGGGGCAAGTAGTTGATTGGGCGAGAAGGATAAGAGCATAGGAATGCAATCTTATCATTTGGAATCTCATTCATATGCAAGAATCAAATTATTCAATGCCAATTGCAAAATTCCATTCTAACAACAAAGACTAAAATTCCATTTTATTTTCAAAATTTTTAAATATGATTTATTTCACGATTATTTAATTGGTTTAATATACTAGATAAATCGTATTAGAATGTGATTATTAAATTAAAACAAGTATTTATAAAGCATCAAATGATGGGACCTTCTTCATTTCTTGTCATAAAGGGAATGGTCCACCAAATTTCTTTGTGGTGTCACTTTTAAGTTTTAATTGAGATAGGAAAATATTCAAGGCAACGTGTTTGTTTCTTCCTTCCTATTATTTCCACCAAACTTTTTTCTATCTTCAGTTATGCTTCCAACAACATTTTAATTTTCAGGAAATATATATGATTTATCCACAATTTAGCTTAATTATCATAATTTAAATTCGTTCATCACATTAAACATAATTGCAAGTTTGCAAATTTTTAGTTTTGGAGGGTGAAAAAAATAAAATATCAACATAAAATCAGAAATTTAGAAAAATTCATTATTTTTTATTAATTAAATTAAAAGAGATATTGTAAAAAAATCGTTTGATTCATGAGATAAAATCAAGGTTCTAAAAAACGCAAAACGCGTCGAAACGTGAAGGTCAAGTTTCAAGTTTTTCAAGTTTAAACGAGATTACTACGAGTTTAAAAGCAAAAAAAAGTTTTCAAATTTTATTAAAATTTTAATTATATTAATTCAAATAATAAATAAAATGATAAAATTACCATAAACTTAATATTAAACGAATAAATTTCAAGTTCTTAAAAATATAAAAGTATTAAAATTATATTAATTAATAGTTTCCTACTTATCTAAAAAATAATATAATAAAAATAAGCTTATTATCAATTAATAATACGTTTTAAAAAGCGTGAAACGCATCGAAGCGTGAAGTAAGCAAGCGTATGTGGTATTAATACGAGTTTAAATGTAAAATTTTAAATATCTAACACAAATTAATGGAGTAAATAATGCCTAAATATAATAATTTTAACTAGAATGCATTAATTTTTTGCCAAAATCTAATTCAATTTATTATATTATTCATTTTATATCAGTTATCATCAAATACAAACTCAATTTAACTAGACTACTTTAAAATATTAATATTAATATTCTTCAATATGTACTGCATATATTCATACGTGTTATTAATTAATTTTGGTATTTTAAAAATTGCACTTAAGCGTATTTAATGACACTTAATATGATCAACATGTGTTAGACCGTTTTTACCAAAACTTGTTTTTTATCGCTTTTAGCGAAACGAGTGGTTTTGGAAAAGTTTCAAGTTTAAACGAGATTAAACGAGATTTAATCAAGTTTTTTTAGAACACTAAAATAACGATCAAATACTTACCGCGGAATCCATATATGTTGGCGGGTCCAGTGAATTGATTCAAAACTGGGGGTGGAAGTGGTCAACATTATACGCGTAGAATAGAATTGAGAAAGTAGGGGACCTCATGTAAAATTTTGATATAATTTATATTAATTGTGTATTATTTCACCACCCTTTGTATTTGTTTTTATCATGATTAGTGATCAAGATTGACCAAATTAGATACTGAATTTTAAGCGAAAAATTTAACGTGAACGACAAAAAAATAATGGAGTAGCCCTTTTGGAAGGTAATAATACTAATAATATAATAATTCCATTTGAATGTTCACCTCATATATATATATAAATTATTATTAAAAGGGGGAAAACGCCTTCATCACTTTGGTAAATGTATTTATTTATTCGTGACATTTGACTACAATCAAAATATGGGAGTTAGGACATAAATTTTAAAGGATTTAATTAATCAATTGTTCATTTATTATTTTATTTGAAGTATTAAAGATGGGAGGGGGTCAATTGTCAAACAATAGTGAAGTTGACCTAACCCCAACTTCCACCTATATCACCAAAGTTTTTCATTTTTAATTTGTTTTAAATTGGGAGAGAGATTGTTATAATTAGTGCTAGCGACTGTTTAATTTCAAGAAAGTAATTGTCATATATAATATTTGTATTTTTTTTTTCCAAAATAATCTATAACTCGGTCCTTCGATCATATAAAATAATAAAACATGCTATGGCTGTTAAAAAGCAAGACAAAAAATAACAAGTCTGCGTAATCTCAACAACAAAAATAAGTATTAAATCATTATTCCATTATTTTGGCGATTTCAAATGTTTTAATGTTAAAATTAGCATTACAGCCATATAAAGTGCACCTGAGAGACTACGTGCAAATAAAGTCAGTGGAGAAAAATGGCAGAACTAACTCCAACTAGTCGTTATTCTCTTTAAAAGTTCGACCATAAGGTTTCTGCTGTGTTGGCTTAATTAGTTTTATCAGAGCACAGCAAAAGCCCACTCTTCCGGTCGACCACTCGAAATATACAGTTCTAAAGCAACTCCAAACCATATGATCCGAGAGTTAGACGTACCCTTCAGCGTGTTATAGGTGAAGGTGTACGAAAGTTGATGAATTTAGGAAAAGATTCAGTGATTCAACGCCGCCCGTTTGCCCAATGCTGCCTGTTGTGGCTGCCAGGCCTGGTGTTCTGGGTCCTCTGTGCAAGATTCTGCTTCGGGAGCTCGTGTATCTCCATGACTTGTATCGTTCTCTGTTTCTTGGCTGTTGACAAGCACAAGATGATTGAGTCAGTGATGAAAATTATGAAATCGTATGGCTCAATGTAGGGGAAACTAACCATTTTCTGCTTCTTGATAACGCTCGTGAAGTTTCCGCTTTGCGGCCTCCAGCTTCATCTGAACTGAATCCTCATTGTTACTCGACTTCTGGTGAATAACAAAAATATTAATGCAGTAAGATGAAGATCGGTACGGCCAGGGCACAATAATAACATAATGTAAGCGTCCTGAAATACCATCTTTTGTTGAGGCTGCATTGGTTTCTTTTGAACTGCCCCTTTGTCCGGTTTTGTTCTGCCCGGTCCCGATTCAGTACTGTGAGGCCTGTTTGGTTGTTTAATCAACTTAGGATCTTGATTTCTCGTTTTTTCATCTTTCCTGTCTTTTGCAGGAGTCCTCGAATCATCAAGATTTGGAAGCTGAAACTTTGGAATTTCGGGCTTCTCAGGTCTAGACCTTCTGCCATTCTCTCGGTTTTCCTTGAATGCCCCACTGTTTCTTGGATCTGGAAATAACATTCCCGTTAAAAATCATGAACCTCTTAAGTTAACTTTGTCGCTGGTAATGCAAATAAGAACTGAATAGCAAAATCAAACAAAGAAACTCACTTCCATCATCATCCATGCCATCAAAAAACTGTACCAGTCGCAACCGAGGAACATTGTAGCACAAACAAAGATCAGTCAGCCCACAACGAAAAGTCCATACCTCGGAACATTTTCTATTTACAAAAGAGAAGACACGACACCTGTGAAAGCTCCATCGAAGAAGGAGTAGCAAAGAAAGCTCCTTCATCTAGTGGAGGAGATGGAAGTCCTTCCTCCTCTTCTTCAACGACAGAAGTTTTCACAGACTCAGTCGCTACTTCTGTACCTTTGAGACAAAAATAATTTACTAATCTAAAACAAGACGTAAAAAAGAAACTATATTCGCAATGTACAGTAGAAACATCTTGAAATCGCTACCTGCAATGGCTTCTGTAGAACTAACCCAGGCGTCCACCATGACCGTCCAATCCCTGATTTCAAAACAACAAGAATAGGCAGTGAGAACAGGAGATTTTATGATATAAAGCACAAGATGAAATTTCAAATTATTAATGGTCAAAAGGGCACAAAAGGAACCATTCAAACTTTTCCATATACCCAAATCGCAGTTCCAAGTTAAAATTTCCAAAACATGAATAGGAAATAAAATGCAATCTGAAACGTTTGGGAGTTGGGACAAATCAGCGCAATCCACAAGCATGTAACACGGATAAATTAAATAAATACATGAATGTCAAAGCAGTCTGGTGTTAGATTAATCTAACCAAGTTGAGCATCAAACACCAATAACAGTAGAGCAAAGAGCACCTACCCAACTAAAGTCCTAGCAAGATTCCGAATTTCCTTTGATCTATGCTTCCGTAGAGCATTAACAGACTTTCCAACCTCTGTAGCCTGAAGTAGAAACAAGAAAGCTAAGACAACAATCGTAAAATGTGAAACACGGAATCGAGAAGCATAAATGTTTCGGAAACAAACAACTCGAAAGGCAATCTATATAGCCGGCAATATTCCAGTCAAACCTTAAGAATCTCCACAGACAAAGGTAGAAGCTGAAGCCGCCTTAGGTAATCAAACAATATCACATCAGACTGTCAAGAAACAAAAGAGGAACGATCAAACTAAATAATCTAACAAAACAATCAATATGGAAGCAAACACACTTCTAAATTCTACCACAACAAAGGCATTAATCATCAATGTATCGATTCACTTGGGTCCAAATTTTACCATAAATCTCACAAACCAGAAATCTTGGCCAATCCAAGAACAACCAAAAGATTACAGCTAAATTAAGTGAATCATTCAAAAAAATAACATCTTGATGTAAAACAATACTTTGGAAAGAAAAATCAAACCTCTTCTTCACTATCATCAAGAATTTCCTTAATCCTCGTGACCTCCTCATATAACTGAGACTCCTCTTCAATCTCATCAGTCAAAGCCTCAGCTTCCCCATAGCTGTAATTACTGACTTGATTCGCATTCATCTCCAGTATCTCCCTGTGATCATCATCAACACAGCTATTCACCTTGCTTTCTTTTGTATCTTTACTCCCTCCAGCCTCAATCCCACTCCCACTTTTACGCTTATCCCCACTGTTTTCAGCACCTTTTACATTCGGCACAGCCAATTCAATTTTATCGCAGCCAAAACATTTAGTAACTTTACATGTGAATAGCATCTCAGCAATTCGATCCCTGTTTAATTTGAAGTCGTAGGGGCAATCAGAGGCCGCAACCATGATTGCTTGCTCGATTATACTGAAGATATCACAATTAGCACTCCTGAAATACTCCCTCCACTTATCAAGAATCACCGAAATGGTGGCCATGATAAAAATCCAATTCCCAAGGCCTTGTTGATGGGAACTTCAATCAGTGCCCAGATTAAAAGAAACAATTTTTTTTTTCTTTTTTATCACAGACGAGGGATGAAAATTTAATCTTGATGACACCCAGATATCAAAAGATTCGGATTTTTTTACGCAATATCTGAAAAGTTGTGTTCCTTTTTCATCGGCTCTGGCCCAAGAATTTTTATGGGCACCTCTTACATCCGATTGAGAAAAGGGAAAAGGCAAAAAAATCCGACCCTCGGCCGATGATCGGATTTACAAACAGCAATCGAGTACAACGCGAACAAAAATCGAAAAATAAGTGGAAAAAAATTGTGAATAAATCTGTAAGCTATCCAGGGAGATTCTCCAAACAGGCGAAGAAAAAAAAGTAAATAATCCAAAAACGTTATTGCGAAGTGTGATGGTGAAAGAATTCAATGCATTCAATCGAAAAAAAAAATGGAGAAATTCGGAGAAAAGTTTATGTGAGGATTGAGGAGATTATAATTGTCAAAAAAGTAATGAGATAAATTCTCTCCGTCTCGGTTTCGTCCTCTCTCTCTCTCTCTATAGAATACGATACAGGAGATGCTCACAGAGAGAGGAGGAAAGAATGATAATATTAAAATATGTTTTATTTATTTACCCGATTTTTTTTTGGTGGGTGGATTAGGACACATTTTATATTTTTATTACTATTAAAAAAATAGGTCAATTAATAACTTGTCGAAAAAAAAAGTTACGACATATAGAAATTAATATTAAATTCATCTCAATTGTATATCACTAAGGGAAAATTGTAATTTAGTCGGTTTGTTATTTTGCGATTTTAGTGTTTTATATTTTTATATTTAATTTTTAGTACTGTATATTTTGATTTTTAGAAATTTAAGTCATTTTTTTTCGAAAATGCTTACGTGACACTATACAAGTCAGCTCCATAACAACATTGCATTAGTGTCACATCATCGTCACATCAGAAAAATGATAAAAATTGTCAAAAAAAATAAAGCTAAGAGACTAAAACTGAAGGCACTGTTTGGTACAATTATTATTAATCTCAGTTTAATTTATCTTATCAAATCCTGCGTTTTTCTTGACGTATTATTTATCTATATATTAATTATTTATTTTATATCAATCAAATCATTAATTATTTATCTTACATAAATCAAATAATTGAATTAAAATTACTATATTATCCCTTATAAATAATATTATTCATATTTTATTTATTATTAAAAAGACATAATGATAATTTATAATTTTTATATAAATTTAATCAATCAAATAAATAAAATATAATCTATCAATCAAATCAAATACTAAATTAATTATCATTTTTATTTATTTGTATTTACATTACATTACTAAGCTATATATTATCTATCGTATCACTTAAACCAAATTGGGTCTTGACCAAAATGATAAAATGAAAACATGATCAAAAAATCAATTTTCCCTATAATTATCATTGTTATTGGGGAAAACAAATGATAAACAGTAGATATGTTTATAAAAGAGTTTGTTAAATATAAAAAGTGGATTATATATTTTATAAAAGCCATAGGCCCATAGTTATAGTTTTTTGCTATCGGCTTATCTATAGTACCCGTAAATAGATTTTAAAGATATCATATTGTAGAAATCAAAATATGGCTTTTCAAAATAATGAACTGTTAAAATATTTGAATTTCTATTATAGGGAAATTGTAAAATCTTGACCTTGTTAACGTATTGATATAATTATGGCATAGCTTGCAAGCTACGAATAATTTGTAATCGATTATAATTCTAAAGCGAAATAAAACTTAGAAATAAACTGTATTATATAAGTAAATACCCTTAACAATTTATCTTCACATAATTATCAGTCTATTATTTAATAGAGAAATTTTTGACACACTCCAAAGAATGGATATTACTTTTTCGAATGAGTTATATACATACATATATATATTGGAACCTAAATCGCTCGCTCCTCATAGTAAGTGTAAAAGGACTAAGATCCTCTGCAGTGGTCTATACACAGCATTCGGTGATGTGGCCTAAAAATGGTACCCTTTTGCTAAGTGACGTGATAAGTCCACAATCAAAGGATGCTTATAATATTTTTTTTTTTTAGTTTTAATAACTATCATGCTACTGGAACAATCACACCTAAAAATATTTATTCTTTAAATATTATTTTTGTTTAGATTTAATTTTTTAAGTTAAGATTTATCATTGAATTATTCTATCCAGAGATTTTGGTTTAATTTAATTTCTCTATATGTTTTTCTAATATTTAATTGTAATACACTTTGCATGAATTAATTGATTGCTTTAAAAATAATATTAATTATTATTTCCATTGACTTGTAATTAATTACTTTAGAAAAAAATTAAAAAAATAGATATGTAAATAATAAAATAATCGAACATTGTGTACTCGAGTATTTCCTATAACTAGAAAATAAGTTTTTGAGGAAATAATTAAATACAAGACAAAAATGATTTAAAATGATTTTTTTAAATAATCTTTGAATGAATGAGAAAAATAGAAAAGCGGATAAAAGAAAATTTAAAATGATTTTTTAAAGATAATAAAAAAAATTGAATGAAGACAAATGGAGTCAAAACAGGAAATATAACGCAAAATATAATAATAGCACTTAGTCCAACGATATCGTTTTGAAGCCACAGCACCGAATGTTGTGTTTAGGCCACTGCAAAGGATCCTGGTTCAGTGTAAAAGATGTTAACCAAGTAAATTATGTTAAATAAATTTGTAATCTATTAGTCAAATATTTACCTACTTCGTCGACTCAAACATTCCCTCTATAACTAACTACTTACGGCACAATATTGTATATATGATTTTAATAATGAATAATAAAATAAGTAGCTTATAATGTACGTACGAGATAATATATGAGATTAAATTTAAATGATTTAGAGATAAAATTAAAGTGATTAGGAATAAATTCTGTGGGATGAGGTAATCAAAGCAAGAAATGTAGAAATTTGTCATTATACATATGAAAGAAAAATGAAGGATATTTTTATCTGAATGCTTTAAAAGTGTCAAATTGATTATTAAGGGGTTGTTCTTCAATAATATTGTGTGGATATATAGGGCAGATTGGGAAGATAAAATTTATACTCACATTATTGGGAACTTCTTAGAGCGCACTAACTCATTACCTACCAAATGAATGATTTTTTTTGGGTAATGTTTCGTTCACTTGAACATGTTCATTTATTTAGCACGTTCCATTTTCTTCAAAATATTTCTCACATATATTTTCACCTTCTTTGTTTAACTAATTTTTCATATATTTTAAATCATACCGCACATATTGATCGCTTTATCGTAGAGACAGTTATTGTGTCCCGACATGTTTTCGAATTTTCTAAATAATTTTACTAAAATATTATATTGAAAAAACGTTGAATCTTTAGGTTAACGATATCTCGATGACATTTTTTGGTTTATTTCTGATTTTTAACGAAGTAAAGTGCGTGAAAAAAGTTTTATCAACATTTTTAGTTTGATGACACTTGTTGTGGACATTTTTCAGCTATATATTATAAAATTAAATGTGTCGAAGAAGACGCGGTGTCAAAAATCTACCAATAAATTTATGTTACAAGGGATGATAAATTGACACCTATGTGACTTTTATGTTTTATAGACGAAACAGAGTTCAATAAATAAATATAAAAAATTTGCATATATAAGTAATCATTAATTGGTAAAAAATAAATAAAAATAAACTATATCTTAGATCCGGGTTTTGACCTATCCTTAAAAAAAAAAATCGTAGCAGTGAAGCTACTCCGACTAGTTGAGAAATATTAATTTTTATGTTAGAAACATATTTTTTATTATAAATATAGATTAGATTGATTCATTGTATAGATACGTTTAACAAGATAAATACTCGTATATTTAGGAATCAATGAAATTGGAATACATGATATACAATATTAAAATTGAGGCAGGAATGATTATTTGAAAAATGAAACATAATTTTGGAATAGATAATTATTGAGTCGATTCGCGCATGGAAGTACTTCAAATCTCTGTTTCTAAAATGGCATGCCGTTTCATTTTTTAGTACCAAGGGGTATTTGTATATTAAATTTATTTTGTAGCAAAAAAACTTTTTTTTTAATATCTCTATGAGATATATCTCTTTTCCTCTCATAATTAAATTCCACTATTTTTCGTGCCACAAATCACCCCACAGCTACATGTCAACCCGACCTTATTAATTTTTTTGGCATGAAAATATGATGAGTTTGAAGATAGAAAACTTTTGCTTTTATGTTTTAGTATAGTTTATATTTGGATTTAGTCAATTGAAATATGTTTTTATAGTTAAGGTAACTTAACTAAAGAAAGCACATGTAAATCTTCTACTTATTTATTACATCATAAATGTATTAATCACCGTAGCTTTCATATTATTTCAATATTCCATGAATCTGGAAATATAAGTAATAAGTATATGAATGATTCGATTCTTCATCACTCAAGTCACCTAAACAATGAAAACACCTTAGAAATCCGTACATTATAAATCACGGATTTCAATGTGAATTATTTTTTCATTACGGCACCGATCTGTTCACCGTATTACTAGTATACGTATAACTAATCTCATCTCATCCTACGTTTTTCTTATCATATTATTTATTCATACATTAACTATTTTTTTACATCAATCAAATCATTAATTATTTATCTTAAATCAATCAAATCATTGAACTCAAATTACTATATTACCCCTTATAAATAATATAAGTTTTATATTATTTATTGTTAAAAGGACAAAATAGTCATTTAACATTTTTATATAAAATTTAATCTATCAAATCAAATAAACTATACTATTTTAACTATCATTATTTATTTATTTTTTATTACATTATATTACTTATCTATATATTACTCATACCAAACACTGCCTAAGTTAGTTAAACGACACACATACTGCGCTTAAAATGTGGTTGATATTTGATATAATGCTGGAATCAGTCGCATTTCACGTGTAAGAACACCAAAATGGCAAGTAAAGTCATGTTTATAGTAGAACGCCATTGATTAGTTGGAGGCCTGAATTTTTTGGAAGCGAAACAAAGGAGTCGGTCGATGCTACCCCACTCGGGTGGTGGTATCAACGGTCCGGATTTCATTGCAGATCAAATGATTTGACCTATAAAATTGATCCGGGCCGTTGATTTTAGCTTCAGGATAATACTTTGAAGCCAATATCGATCCGAATCGAAACAAAGCTAATAGACATCCACCACTATCGTGGGACCCACTCTTCTAGCTGCATCAATCTTTATCCATTCATTACCTAAATTAGATACAAATGATCCTAATCTTGATTTTAGGGATAGGATAGGATTTGCAATCACGACTAGGACAAAATAGCAATTTAATTTAGCATTACTATTCAATTGATTGATTTGTGAGTAGAGAGTATGTTTCTACTGGTAGTGTAATCAAATGTAACTCCTACCAATATTTTTGGTGTTCAAATTTGCATTTAAGTTCTAGTTCGATTCAATTATAATAGATACTTGACACGTTAAAAAAACAAAACAAAAGATAGATGAGACTCCGTATGTTTCTCCCATTTTCAAAGTTTTTATTTTTTCTTTTTGAGATTGGAAATCCCATTTTGTAGATTTGGGACGAAACAAAATCTTATTTGTTCGGCTATAAGCAAAAGCACAAAGAAATAATAATGTTAATAATTAAAAAAAACAATGGAATTTGCAGCAAATGGTTGGTGATGAATGTGACATAAAAGCAACAAAATAGAAATTATTATTATTATTATTATTATTATTATTATTATATTATTATTATTGTGAAAGCATCCAAAAGGCGGAATTGGCCATAAAACAAGGGACACGTTTTTTCACAAAGAAATCTAACACAAACACAAAGGCAATGGGCGACTCGGTCTCATCCTAATCGTATCTTTTTTCCTTTTTTTTTTCTTTGTTTTTTTGGCAATTGTATGGAAACACATGTATTCCAAATTCCAATATCCCAATTCTAATTCCTTTAATTTTTTCCAGCTAATATTTTATCATACGATAAATTTATTAAAAAAAAGTATAAGATAAGTTACATTCCTTTATTTAATTTATTTTATAAAATCGACTTACTATAAATTAGACGCCTATTGTGGCAACTGGCAAGCTATGATCCACTCACATTATATTTTGAAACTTATAAAAAACAACTTATTTATTATTTTTTTTTTTACAATATTTAAGAAATATTATAATATTTTAAACATAGTATAATGTTGACCCATTCCGATTATAATTGAGTTCCTTTTAAACTGTGAGTCTAAAAACTGAAACTGACATTAGATTTAGATTTGGATTTGGATTTGGATTTGAACTTTCATTTCAAAATCATAATCTCGATAAGTACCAAAAATTTTATTTGGTTCCTGTAGATGGAGTTGAGTCCTAACCAAATATATAAATTAATTATAAAGTTTTGTAGAGCACACATAGACAATTGAATTTATACAATATAAAATAATTGTTAGGTATAAATTAAATTAAACTCTGTATTTGTTTTGTAATAAAAAAATAAACATTCATCATATTATTCACTAATTAAAATTGTTTTGCCGTAAAAATAAATTTTGGTTCAAATCAATTCGAGTCGACATAAATCAAAATCATAATGAATTAGAATCAAAATTGTACCAGCTCAAGCACGAAAACTGGATTGATGCATTTATATCACGTGCCTTCCACATATAGTATGTTGGCAGTTTTCAAAAATAGTTGCAATATTTAAATTTGAAACTATATAAAATAGGTTGAAACAACTTATGTTTATATTAATAAGTAATATTTTTTATATAAAAACAATAATTTTTCATGTATCGGATCAAATCGAAAAGCCGTCTTACAAATATGTGAGATCGTATCAAATACAAATTTTTTTGTGTAATAGTATTAATATTATTCAAGAATTGACTCTTCAATTTTTTACAAACTAGAACATGATAAACATGCAAAGAATAGTTCACGTTTAACTTCTGAATCAAACCTCAATTTCTTTGCTAGCTCACAACTAATCATCTTGATTATGTCATGTTTAATCTTTTAATAAGCTGCATTTATTTTAAATTAACGACTGGTTCTAATTAATCCAATTTTAGTCGAGACCCTTGAATTTCGTTGATTCCAAAAATAACATACGTATACGCTTTTCAGAAATTTGTTAGAAATATGGTCAGCTGTCTTGGTGAAGCTGCACTGTTGCCTTTTTAACCAATAATAATAATAATAATAATAATAATAATAATAATAATAATAAATAGCTATATAGTTGCTATTATTATTTAGATATATATAAAACAAAGGGAACACAAATTCATTGAATTGGATAGAGTAGTTCAAAGTCAAGTCAAAGAGCAAAAGCCAGCAAATTTATTTAAATTAAAATATGTGTTATCCTTCGAAAACGCGTTATCAAATACAGGATTAGTTACGATTCTTGTATTTTTTTTATATCATTTCATTTCTATATATAAAAAAATAGGGCAGACGAAGAGAAAGAAAAAATTATAAGCATAAAGTAATCGTTGCATATGAAAACCGAAGTAAAATGAAGAAAGAATGAGAAGTCATCGCATCTATATTTGGATTTTCTTTGCTTTTGTTGAACCTAGCGTAGTTCTAGCTGGGCTTCAAAGTCAAACCAGGCCAACATTCAACATTTGAAAAAAAAAATTCAAGTGCGATCCTTTTTTCTCTAAAAAGAAAAAATAATAAATTTCAGTCCGATTATTATTATCACCATTATATCAACGCACACGTTGCGTGGTTGTAAATTTTTTTAAATTAATTTGATTTATATTTAAATATAAGTAATATCACAGTTGTAAAAATTATTGAGTGATTAAACTGTAATTTGAAATGTGAAAAAAAAAAAGAACAAAAATGTAATACACATATATATATCAAATAAGGTCAATTTAGACAAAAAAAGATGATGTCCTCTTTTGTTTAATGGATAGATTGTTTACATATATTATAGATATAGATTATTATAAACTATAAATGAATGAATGAATTCACAAAATGGAAAAGAAAACAGAGGATCAGTCATACACGCCAAGAGGAAATAGGATCAAATCAAATCAAATGTGTAGTAGTCATTATTGTGAACAAAACAACTGCAAATGATCTTTAGATTCGCAACCAATATCTTTTTATTTTGAAGATTGTATTGTCAAAGTAAATGAACCTTTTTCTTTTATCGCTCTAAGAAGAAAAGAAAGCATGCCACGTGCAGTATAAACTATTAGTAATTTTAAGATAAAGGATGATAATAATAGAATAGAATAGAATAGCACGATTTAAAATTTTGACCACTTTCATTGAATTCTGTATCCGCGGGCAGCTGAAAACGAAATTTCCCAAAATATATCTATTTTTTTCCGTAGCCAAAATGTATCCTACAGTTCAGGTCTGCATTTATCTGCGTGGCAATTGGTTATTTATTAATCTGGATTGGGACTTATCTGATTATATTTGAAAATAACAATAATAATAATAATGTATAGAATGAAGAAAAGGGCCGTTGTGATGATGACGATGAACAGTAATCGTGTGGAAAAACACTAAAACAACTTCAGATGGCAGAATTAGGGATTGAAAGATTTCACTTCAAAAGTAGAAATCACTAGATAACTTGATATTTACAAAGATTTCGGTTTGATTCGATTCGGATCGTATCAAATGTAAGGGTTTTTGGTTTGAAATACACGAGTTTGCAAATTACTCAACAACTTAACAATATCTGCATCAAAAGTTCGAAACAATGCAAGAACATCAGTCACCAGTTTAAGGTTGATGAGACTAACGTTCTTGTGCCTGGATGAACTACCAGAAACAAATATTTTGTTCAGATACAATACAAGGTTAAGGAGGTGATGTAGAGGAAGAGGAAGCTTGTGGTTCTTTCTGAAGCTCCTTGAGCACGGCAGCGAGTGACTCTGGATTGAGACCCATCTCACATAGCGCTATCAAAATCGACAGTGTGTGGCGATCGAGCCCAGTTTCAAGAATGTTCGACATGTGGAACACTAAGTCCAGCAACTCTCGTGCAGTTCGTGCAGCTTCTGGATCCATTTTCTGACTAAAAATATGATTGTCAATAGGGGGAAAGAAATAGCACCCAGAAGGAAGGTTTATTTGGTACTGGATGGATACTTGTATCTCATACATATCATCTCCAAGGAAAGAGTGGGAAAACACAAAGCAGCAACAGTTCAGCCAAGCCCAGAGAGCCAATGCTTTCATCAAATGCCAAGAATAACAAGGTGAAAATTCGATTGCTGATTCACTTCGCAACTTGGAACATGAAACAAATTATCACTGAAAGAAAGATGTAGCTATAATTGACTAAAGGTGGTGCAGCTTTAATTTGAATACTTCGCATTCAAAAACGCTCTCCCTTTTCCAACCCGGAATAACTTCATAGCAATTGCGTATGGACAACATACAAATCGAAATCCCTAACTTTAGAGACATTAATTACAGGTAAATCAAGTATTTAGAAACAGAATTTCCTTTAGATGTTAAACATTTTCAGTAAGGTAAGCAAGAATTCAAAATAAATTTGACTCACCCGTGGATAGTGATGATAAGTCTAAGCTATGCATTTTCTTGGCCCACACTCAAGACTATTTCTGTGTAGCTGTCATTTCTTAATACCAGCTGATGAAGCTCACTGGGCTGGTGAAAAGAAATTGACGAACCCTAATCCCCAAATTAGCCAGCCAATCTATATGGGTTGTTTGGCTAAATGTGAAATTGTAATAAAAAAAATAACGCGAAAATAAAAAAAATTGATATCCTCACAACCGTTTTATGAATTAAACCGGAATATTAAACACAGATATCATCAATGCATCGTATAATCATCCGAACAAGCAAATTAAAATATTATAAACGAAGTCTCTAGCTCAAGAATACAGACTTAAAATCGACATTTCAACATCAATCAAAATCCACCGAAAAATCACAACTTAAAAAAATGAAAAAAGATAATTACCTCTCACAAGTACGAATTTTTAGTTGTTGGTGCAGATTTTCCGTTTAGAATTCGAGAGTTAGGGTTAGGGCAACAGAGGAGAGAGTCGGAGAACTGAGAAGTGAGAACGATGGCGGACACACTATAAAAATAAAAAAATATATATATTAAACCCTCTTAACCCATCTTCAAATATTAAATATTAAATAAAATGAATATATAAATTTCTGTTTCATCTACTATTTTTTTGTTTTTTTGTTTTTTTGTTTTTCAAGTTTAGGTAGTGTTCTAAAAAATAAAAAAGTTTTTTCTTAATAAAATTTTTAAAATTATTTTGTAAGAAAAAATTGAGAAATGATTCATGAAAGATCTTCCAAACATTAATTTAGTTTTTTTTCAACATCGATTTTTAATTTAACATCGATACTATGCTAATACGACATTTATAGATACCTTGATATATCAGCAATCCGATTAAATATGACAATAATTTGTTCTAAAATTAAAAATATTAGATTAAGATTGAAATTGAATGAGAACTAAAATTGCAAATGATCAAATACAGAATATCAAAGATTAAAATTTTCCTTTTAACTCAATATATTGGATACAATTATATCTTTCACCACTTATCAACAGGGGCGGACCTAGAAATTTTTTTCTGGGGCGTAATTAAGAGTGGAGCCGCGTGTTGCTCCGTCGGGTGGTAGCTTAGGTGATCACTTTATTTTTTTTATTTTGAATACATTAAATTTAGTTCATTTTGTCAATATATGTGTTAAAAATTTTAAAAATAAAAAAATACAAACTAAACACATTAAAAAAATTGAGATATCACAAAAATGCAATTCAAACAAAAATAAAAATCTAACTATGCTAAACGATACAATTCATAAAAAAAATCACGAATGCATAATTTATATCATTAAATGATAAACAAAAAAATTTAAAATAGTGTCATCAATACCTAATAATTTATTATATTATTTGATTAAATTCCTAAATAATTTTATTTTTCAATATATAACACAAATATGAATTAAAATTTATATGTATTATATTTTATTTTATTAAATATATAATACAAATATATAATAAAAATATTTTATGGCCCCTTGAACCCTATATGGGTTCGCCCCTGCTTATCAAGGTTATATGCTTGGTCATAATGGAAGCATTATTTATTATTTTAGTGATTTTTAGATTGGGCAGACATTAGAGAAAAACTAACAAAATATTCAGGTTTTTCAATAGTTTTAAAATCAAGGTTTTCAAATTTTTTTATATAATATTTTTTGGACAAAAAACATATCGATATGAAAGTTTTTCCTTAATCAAATTTGGGTGATACCAAAATATATAGGCAAGGCCCATATAATTTAGCCCTAACAATTTTAAATTTGTTTTTGAAAAAAAATAAAATAATTCGGTTTAACGATTTTTGAAGTCCAAAAGCAAAATCAAATCGATGTAACTGAAATAACCAATAATTTTTTTTAAAAAATAAATCGAACTTCCAAATTAACCAAACCAAAATTTTAACTCAGTTCCTTTCATCTGTTTGTTTAAATCGAAATTTTGCTCACCCTCACCATGGTCCATATGCACGGTAAATATTAGCCATTGTTAGACAAATTTGTTTTAAATCAAACAAGTGCATGTTATTATAAATGTTATCATCCACTAATGTACCTTCGATCATAGTTACCATAAGGGTGCCAAGTTAGAATTTTGATCAGCAAGCACAAGCTAGCTAAGTATATGGATGTCTTTCCTTTCTTTGCAGTTGGTTGATATTCCATTTTTTCAGAATCTGTATACCATTAATGTTGAGTGTTACACACTTACACTCCAAATTCAAATACACCAAATATGAAATACAATAAATAAGTTTAATTTTTATTCTCTAAAGAAAAAAAAACAGAATATAACAAAAAATTTAAACAAGACAAAAGTTACACGATTTTTTTTGTTTTTCCATTTTTACAAGGAATAGGATAGCATAGTACTCATAACTAACTGATAAAATTGAATCTCGTAAATCCCAATTGCTTTATAAAATTGAAAGTCTCCTAAATCCTAATAGCTTTATAACATTGATTGGTCCACCCTAAGAATTGTACCTTTAACCATTACGTGGGCAGTTTTATGAAAAAAAAAAAGAACATTTCCAGTCACTGTAATTTCTTCAAGTATGTTGCAAATAAACTAAATCCTACAAATCTACAAGACTACACTGACTTTTCTATACACATACGGCATATACCATTCGGTTTTTTTTTTTACCCATTTTTCACTAATTGAGCATACCGGTAATCAATTCAATATTAATTATGATAAACACAAGTCTTTATAATATTGGACAAAATAAACAGAATAAGGATGTGAATTAGACTATTAAAGTGTTACTACAACAAGAAAAACTAAAACAATATTAAAGAAAATAGACAATAAATCCTTGTTTGAATCAAAATAATATTGAATTAAAAAAAAATAAAAGAACCAACAACATTACTTGGATTCGTATTATAAAATTGCTTTGGTTGGAGGGGAAGCCCGTCTGACGAAAGCGAGAGATTTAGGTCAACACTCAACAGAAAATTTGGAACAATGGGAAGCAAATTGTATAATGAGAATTAAGTGGTGTGATGGGCCGTGGGCTGCTAAACGAAGTATGATTTTTGGTGGGCTTTTTGTGTAATATATAAAATATATACAGTAACTAATTATTTTTTTTGGGTTGGGTTACAACCTACCACAACCCTTGTGAAGATCCGCCCCTGGTAGTCGTATTAAGTGATATTCATTATTCAATATCGTCTAGCTATTTGTTATCCATGAACAATTCTTTTAGATGCAATAGTATCGAAGTCGAGACTGTTAGCCAAGACTGAGAAAATCGAATCACAAAAATTAATTTTATGTGATTCCAATAATCTCATAAAACAGGATCATGATTGTTTCACGTATTAAACACGAATTAATTAATTTACACACAAAGAAATTGAGATTACCTTTGAAGCGTGCTTTACGTTGTCTTGTCTGCAACAGAACTGCAACTCAACGCTTCAAACCTCCAGGCCTTCTCCGGTGTTCTCTCAAACTCAATCGTAGGAAAATTGTACGTGGTATACAACTTTCTGCCAGATTACGTTATATCAAGTAGTCTAGAAAGATAAGATAATCTCAAGAATGAAATTATCTTTTTTCATAAATTAAAAGATTATCAATCGTATCAAATTTTATCGTATCGGTAAAGTTTTAATTCAAACTTTCCATAGATAAAGATACTATAATCATATTAATTTATTCCTACGAGTTCCATAAATTATAACTCATATAATCTATTTAAGTTTATATTTAAGCCACCAAAGGAACCTGATCGGATCCAATTAAAATAAGCTCCAATAAATTAATTTGATCTAATCAACTCATGATTAATCAAGATAATTTATTAATCTTATTCTACTCCACTAAAAGAACAAGATTGCACTCTTAATTTAATTGAAATTACTGAAGCATAAAATCAATAATTACATCCTTAGATTGATCGACCAACATATCACCCCCGTCGATCAACTAGAACATCTAAAATAGGATACCATGACCATGTTGCCTATATTAGATATTCATAATCACTCACCCTCATCTTCTATTTGACAGTCACATGTGATCGCATCACATAATTAATTCAACAAATAATATTGAATTACTGAGCTCAGATTTTACTGTCTTTTAGAAAAAACTTGTGAGTTCATGATCATGTAGGTGACGGATTCCATCTTGCGAATATATGTTCTTTGTTATTTTACTTTGGTTCCCAAAACATCGAGATATTGATCAATGGTCTGATCTCACTCATTGATGTCTCAAAAAACTTCAAGTTAGTAATCAAAGTTTATTACCCGCTCAGGATTAAGGTTCTATGTACGATAACCTAGTGGATTTGAATTAGTATGGTAAATTCAAATTCAAATCTCACGTGGTCCAGTCCAATACATCAAAATGTATCTCCAATTTTATTACCAAGCCAAAGATAGACTTCAATAAAATTGAAACGATCTTGTCAAAATAATTTTTCCCTATTTATTTTCCGATCGTGGACATTAAAAATATGAATTGAATTATAAATTGAATCTTTCTGTGTTTAACAACATAAACACTCAATTTATAATAATACAACAATTCAATGGACATATGCATTGCTCAAAATAATTTATTTAAGAATAAATAAATAAAACATTATTCTAATTTCAAAATGTCATAATACATGAGAAATTACTCGATGGGCAAATACTGTTAAACATTCTTCTCCCACTTGCCCTAGAGTAAATGAGACATGTCCAACACTCCCATATTTCGAATATGTTCCTCAAAAGCTCTAGCAGGTAAGCTTTTAGTAAACGGATCAGCAAGATTTTCAGCAGATGCTATCTTGCACACTGTCACATCCCCTCGTTGAACGATATCTCTCACTAAGTGATACTTTCGTTCAATGTGTTTTTCACGTTGATGGTTTCTGCGTTCTTTTGCATTTGCCACTGCACCACTGTTATCACAGTATAAAGTAATGGCATTTGATGCAGAAGGAACAACCTCGAGGCTGAGCAAAAACTTTTTCAACCAAACGGCTTCTTTTTCTGCTTCACAAGCCGCCACATACTCCGCTTCCATAGTGGAATCAGCAATGCAAGATTGCTTGATACTCCTTCAAATAACGGCACCACCACCCAATGTGAACACAGATCCTGATGTAGACTTACGAGAGTCTCTGTCAGCTTGAAAGTCAGAATCAGTATATCCCACAGGTGCCAACTCAGAAGCTGTATAAACAAGCATATTTCCTCTAGTTCAACGAAGATACTTGAGAATATGATTTACAGCAGTCCAATGCTCTGGTCCTGGGTTTGACTGATATCTACTAACAATCCCAACAACATAACAAATATCTGGTCGAGTGCATAACATAGCATACATAAGACTTCCTACAACCGAAGCATATGGAACTCTTTTCATGTATTCTATTTCACTTTGAGTCTTAGGATTGTGGTCCTTGGACAAGTGAATTCCATGTCTAAAAGGTGTTTGACCTTTCTTGGAATTTTCCATTGCATATCTCACCAATATTTTATCAATGTATGAAGCTTGAGATAAGGCAATCCGTCTGTTCTTACTATCCCGAAGGATCTGGATACCTAGAACAAAATTTGCTTCTCCCAAGTCCTTCATATCAAAATGTTGAGCCAACCATCTCTTAACAGATGTCATCACCCCCACATCATTTCCAATCAGCAGGATGTCATCCACATATAACACGAGAAAAATCACCTTGTCATCTAAAACTTTCTTATAGACACAAGGCTCATCAAGATTTTGATCGAAACCATAATCCTTCACAGTTTGATCAAATCTGATATTCCAAGATCTAGACGCTTTAAGTCCATAAATAGACCTTTTAAGTTTGCATACTTTATGCTCTTGACCGTTTTGGATAAAACCATCTGGTTGCATCATATAAATGTTTTCCTCAAGATTTCCATTTAGAAATGTTGTCTTGACGTCCATTTGTCACACCTCATAATCAAAATGAGCTGCAATGGATAAGAGAATCCGAATAGATTTTACCATAGCCACAGGTGAGAAGGTTTCTTCATAATCGATTCCTTCTCGTTGGCTAAAACCTTTAGCTACTAATCTAGCCTTAAAGGTTTCTACTTTTCCATCTATTCCTCTCTTTCTCTTGTAGACCCACTTACACCCAATAGGTTTTACCCCTTCAGGCATATCTACAAGATCCCAAACAGAGTTAGTGTACATGGATCGCATTTCTGAGTCCATAGCACTCCTTCATTGGTCAGCGTCTATATCCTCCATAGCTTCTTTGTACGTAATGGGATCTTCCTCTTGTTCTATAGAGACTGCCTCTAAGGACTCTCCATAGAGCAAGTATCTAGAAGGTGGTCGGATGACCCTCTCACTACGTCTAAGTCGTGGAGGTTTTTGGTTGATTGGATTTGATTGTTGGTTCCTTGAGTTTGCTTCTTCACCATGTGCCTCATTCTCTATGTCGGTACGGTGAGGTGAATTAACATTAGGAACATTATCTTCCACCATATCAGTTGTTCGAAAAACAGTGATTAATGGTGGTATAGATGTGAAATCAAACTGAGTAGGTTCAGTGCGGATCTCTGGAGTAGATGATGTTTCAACAATCTCTTCCAAAAGAACCTTACTCTTTGATTCACGATCTTCTATGTATCTGTCCTCTAAGAAAGTTGCATTTGTACTCACAAATACCTTCTTATCCTGAGGACTATAGAAGTAGTATCCTCTCGTTTCCTTAGGATATCCAACAAACACACATGCTTCTGATCTAGATTCCATTTTATCCATCTTTCTCTTGAGCACATACGCAGGACATCCCCATATCCGAATATGTCTTAGATTGGGTATACGCCCATTCCACATTTCTAGGGGTGTCTTAGAGACAGACTTAGAAGGAACCATGTTCAATAAGTATATTGCAGTTTGAATAGCATATCCCCAAAAGATGTACTGAGCGTAGAGAAACCTAACATGGATCTAACCATGTCCAACAAAGTCCTATTTCTCCTTTCCGAGACACCATTTTGTTGAGGAGTATATCATGCACTCAATTGGGATAAAATCCCATTATCTGATAAGTATGCTCTAAAGCCACTGGATAGATACTCACCACCTCGATCTGATCGAAGTGTTTTTATGCTCTTACCTAATTGTTTTTCCACTTCATTTCTGAATTTTTTGAACTTTTCAAAAGCTTCAGATTTGTGGGACATTAGGTAAACATAACCATATCTAGAGTAGTCATCAGTGAAGGTGATGAAGTACTGAAATCTGCCTCTAGCTTGAACACTAATTGGTCCACATACATCAGTGTGCACTAATTACAAAACTTCATAGGCTCTATGTCCTTTAGATTTAAAGGACCTCTTAGTCATTTTACCCTCCAAACAAGATTCGCATACAGGCAAGGATTCCACCTTTAAATCACTTAAAGTACCATCCTTTACCAACTTTTGAATCCTATTAAGGCTGATATGGCCAAGCCTCAAATGCCACAAATAAGTTTCATTAGTGGGAGATAATTTTATTCGTTTGTTGGATTGTGTTAGAACCTAATGGGGGGGGGGGGGGGGGATTTAGGTTCTATTGGCAACTTTAGCAATTTAAAGCGATTATGCAAGTATGCAAGCGGAAGACTTAAAGCAATCAAAAATAAATGCGGTAAATAAATGCGTAAAAGAAATAAAGCGATAAAGAGATAGGATATGTTTATGGAAGTTCGACGATAAATCGTCTACGTCTCCCCTTCTTGGTTAAGATTGATTAACCAAGGATCCACTAGCACTTCAACTCTTGGCCTTGATGGCTCCAATGATAGCCTTACAACTTGACACGATCACCGCGCCGATACAACTCAACACTCTTGGCCTTAAGGGCTCCAAGAATAGCCTCAACACAACACTTGGCTTCACACTCAAGTGCTTACAACGATAGCACAACACACTTGGCTTCACACTCAAGTGTTTACAACAATAGCACAACCAACTCACAAACTATTTTTACAAACACTCTCAAATATATCACACAAACACTTTGATAGTGAGAAATTGCTTGCAAAGGAGAGAAGAGATGAGTTGGGATGTCTCCAAATAAATTTGGATGGCCTCTATTTATAGTTGGCAAAGATTTGAATCTGATTCGAGTGCTTGGAGCGTGTGTTAAGAAGTCAAGGAGAGACAAAAAAGTGTTCGGCGCCGCTGCCATCTTTTTCCCAGCACTGAGCGGATTTTGTGGAAAAATCATATCTTCTAATCTAACTGTTGGATTGATCTAAAATTTGAACTGAAGCTTTAAAACATCCAGATCTTTATTCTGAACAGTGAAGATTTAATTTGAACAAGACAAACATTTCCAGTAATTTTTTGAAGTCACTTCATCATGTTTTCGAACCTGTTCTGTGCAACAAATTTGAAAAATTCATATCTCTTAATCCATCTGTTGGATTAACCTGAAATTTGGACCGAAGCTTTATAACATCATAATACTGAATCTGATCGGTGAAGATTTGATTTAGATTTCTCAAACATTCCCAGTTATTTTCTGAAGTCGAATCTTCATGGTTTCATTCTTTGCAGAAGTGGGTACTGTGCAGCATATATGGAAAAATTCATATCTCTCATTCTAGCCGTTGGATTGCTCTCAAATTTAGACAGTACTTGTAACACTTCTTTATCTATATTATGACCGGTGGAGATCCGATTTGGAGTCATAGAAAATTTCCAGTAATTTTCGGAAGTTGCTGCTCCATACTTTGGCTTCTTCTTGTCTTTTTCTTCATATCTCTTAACAATGTTCCATCCATTCAATGAGCAATACAAGACTTTATAAATACATGTATAGCTTCAAAATAACTTCCAATAATTTATTTTTCAATAAATCTAATCTGCAAAATCTCACTTTAAAAGATTAGTAACAATTAACCGAGTTTTGTAATCATCAAAACATATTATTATGAGACTTGTTAATGCATTAAAAACATTAATCTCATAACACGAGATTTGTATGCGTTTAAGGCGTAACAATCTCCCCCTTTTTGATGATCACAAAACTTGGTTAAATAGGAGAAATAAATGTACAATATTAAATAAATAATTTAAATTTGCACAATATAATTGCATGAATAAAACTCCCCCTAAATTAAACAATTAGTGAAGAAGAGTTTGTTTATCAAATAACCGATTTTATTCTTCATGCATTTAACCATACTAACTCTCCCCTTTAGTTAAAGTATTTAACCAAACTAATTCTCCTCCTTTTTGTGATAATCAAAAAGACTGGAAAAGTATGCAAAAACATGAGAATTGAAATATGATTTCTAAAATGCAACACCTAAATTTCACATAAATAACAAAATATGAGCGTATAATATTGAATAAATACAATTAATTTGTATTATCCAAAATTAAGTTGCTCGAATTTTATATAGCTCCCCCTTAATATGTCATTATCTTTAGAATATGTCAACAAGTGATTACAACTCAATCATGCCAAGTTCACCACGCAAACGAATAAAGTATTTTCATCTAGTGGTTTTGTAAAAATATCGGCAATTTGATTTGTCGTGTCAACATATTGAAGTTCAACTTCATTTCGTTCGATGTGGTCACGAATAAAATGATGACGAATGTCAATATGTTTGGTGCGCAAATGTTGAATCGGATTCTTTGTTAGACATATGACACTAGTGTTGTCACAGAAAATAGGGATTTTTGAAAAAGAGACGCCATAGTCGAGCAATTGATGCTTCATCCAAAGAATTTGCGCACAACAACTACCGGCAGCCATATATTCGGCTTCGGTCGTTGACAACGCAACACAATTTTGTTTCTTTGACCACCAAGAAACTAAACAGTTTCCTAAAAAGAAACAAGTTCCACTAGTGCTTTTACGGTCCACCTTATATCCACCAAAGTCGGCATCACAGTAAGCTTTTAAATCAAAAAAAGAATTTTTCGAATACCACAAGCCGAGATTTAGAGTATTTGAAAAATATTTGAAAATGCGTTTTAAGGCGAACAAATGTGATTCCTTTGGACATGATTGAAATCGTGCACACAAGCAAACACTAAGCATAATGTCCGGTCTACTAGCAGTAGCATAAAGTAAGGAGCCAATCATACTACGAAAGGAAGATTGATCTACAGTTTTACCATTTTCATCCTTGTCGAGTCTGATTGCTGTGCTCATCGGTGTGGATGATGATTTTGTGTTCTCCATTCCAAACTTCTTTAGAATCTTCTTGATGTATTTGCTTTGGTTCACAAAGAACCCATCCTTGCACTGTTTGATTTGTAATCCGAGGAAATAGTTAAGTTCCCCCATCATACTCATCTCGAAGTGTTCCTGCATCAACTTAGAGAAATCTTGACAAAGAGTTTCGT
Organism: Henckelia pumila; assembly: GCF_033568475.1. Lineage (NCBI taxonomy): Eukaryota > Viridiplantae > Streptophyta > Magnoliopsida > Lamiales > Gesneriaceae > Henckelia > Henckelia pumila. The sequence goes on along the minus strand of NW_027331857.1, from coordinate 4,472,727 downwards.
CAGTAGAACCAAAAATTATATCATCAACATAAATTTGCACAATCAAAAGATCATTTTTGACATTCTTGGTAAATAAGGTAATGTCGATCTTTCCTCTTGAAAAACCATTTGAAAGCAAGAAAGTAGACAGTTTATCATACCAAGCTCGAGGAGCTTGTTTCAAACCATACAAAGCTTTGTTTAGTCTAAACACATGATCAGGCAAAGAAAGATCAACAAAGCCATCAGGTTGCTCAATATAAACCTCTTCTTTCAATTCACCATTAAGAAATGCACTCTTGACATCCATTTGAAATAACTTGAAATTTCTAGAACAAGCAAAAGCAAGTAGCATGCGAATAGATTCTAGTCTAGCAACAGGCGCATAAGTTTCATCATAATCTATGCCTTCTTCTTGACTATATTCTTTAGCAACAAGTCTAGCTTTATTTCTAGTGATAGTGCCATGCTCGTCAAGTTTATTCTTAAACACCCATTTAGTACCAATGATAGATCTATAATGCGGCCTAGGAACAAGAAACCAAACATCATTGCGTTTAAACTCATTCAACTCATCTTGCATCGCAATTATCCATGCATCATCTAACAAAGCATCATCTATGCATTTAGGTTCAACATGCAAAACAAAGGCAAGATGATTACAAATATTATTAAGAGAAGAACGAGTGGCTACTCCCTTCGAAGGACTTCCGATGATAAGATCCATTGGGTGATCTTTGTGAAGCGTCCAATCCTTCGAAAGTGGTGTTTTCTCAATGGAAACATCTATATCTTTTAGGCTTGAGGAATCCAACTTTTCTTCGAGTAATTCTACATCATCAATGTTAGTGCGAACAATAGTAGACATAGATTCATCAAAAATAACATGCATAGATTCTTCAACAAGTAAAGTGCGTTTATTAAAAACTCTAAAGGCCTTACTTGAGGTAGAATATCCGAGAAAGATACCTTTGTCGGATTTGGCATCAAATTTGCCAAGGTTGTCCTTACCATTGTTATGTATGTAGCATTTGGAACCGAAAGCTCGAAAGTAAGAAATGTTAGGCTTTCTCCCTCTCCATAATTCATATGGAGTTTTCTTGAGAATTGGCCTTATTGATACGCGATTGATAATGTAACAGGCAGTGTTCATTGCTTCAGCCCAAAAATATTTTGGTAGAGAATGCTCACATATCATGGTCCTCGCAATCTCCACAAGTGTCCTATTTTTCCTCTCAACGACCCCGTTTTGTTGAGGAGTCCTAGGACAAAAAAAATTATTACCGATGCCTTTCTCTTCACAAAAGTTTGAAAAACTCTCATTTTGAAATTCAGTTCCGTGGTCACTATGGATCTGCTTTATTGAAAGATTTTTCTCATTCTCAACACGTTTCACAAAAGTTTTAAAATAATCAAAGGCATCATTTTTGTGGGCTAAAAATAATGTCCACGTGAATCGTGAGAAATCATCCACAATGACAAATGCATAAAGCTTCCCTCCTAGGTTAGCGTTCCTCGAGGGACCACATAGATCTAGGTGAAGAAGTTCAAGGGGCATAGAAGTTGATATAAAATTTTTGCTTTTAAAAGATTCCCTTGTATGTTTGCCAAGTTGACATGCATCACAAATAGAATCTAATTTTAAATTGAGTTTTGGCATACCAACAACTAAATCAAGTTTAAAAAGTTTTTCTATGGTACTAGGACCAACATGACCTAGTCATCTATGCCAAAGAATGTTGTCATCAACATTCAAGGATACAAGGCTTTTAATATTTGATAAAGATAAATTGTTTAAAGAAACCTTGTAAACATTTTCACTTCTATACCCTTTGAAATTTATGGATTTGTCAGTCGTGAGTGATATAGTGCAGTGTTGGGGAGTGAATTTGACTTCATAACCTCTATCGCACAATTGACTTATGCTTAGTAGAGTATGCTTAAGCCCTTTCACTAGGAGTACATCATCAATCAAGCAAGATTCAGATATACCTATTGAGCAGATTCCTTCAATGATTCCTTTGCTGTTGTCTCCAAAGGTTACAGTTCCTTTCTCCTTTGGTTTGATTGATTGAAGTAGCTCCTTGTTCCCCGTCATATGTCTAGAACATCCACTGTCTAGATATCATATGCTAGGGAGAACAATTTTTCTATTTCCCTCATCATCTTCGTCGGTGACGATGTCATCACTTTTAGCCATGAGGCAGATATTGGCTTCCTCCTCGTCATCGTCGCTATCGCTCCAAGTGGCTAGAAGTGCTTTCTTCTTTCCCTTGTCAACTTTTTTCTTGAAAGGACACTCATTTGCATAGTGGCCTTGTTGTTGACAGTTGTAGCAAGTAACTTCCTTATCCGGCTTGTTTTGGAATTTGTTTCCTCGCATGAATCGTTTGAACTTTCTTGCGAAGAGTGCCATATCATCATCATCATCATCTTCTTTGGATTGGCTAGATAGAGCAATCCCTTTTGCCTTGGTATCTTCTTTCTTTAATTCCTTCCTTGTTGATAATTCCAGCTCATGGGTTTTTAGAGTCCCATGTAGTTGATCAAGATCGTAGGATGCGGTGTCGCCTTTGTTTGACTCGATGATGGCCGTCCTCTTGGCATCCCACTCCTTGGGTAAGGCACGTAGAGCTCTCCTCCACACTTGTTTGGTTGGATATTGTTCCCCGAGTTGGGCTAGCTCATTGATAATTTGAGTAAGCCTTCGGAACATAGTATCTACATCTTCGTTTGATTCCATCTCGAATGTTTCATATTTGAGTTGGAGTAGATCGATCTTCGTCTCTTTGACTTGATTAGTCCCTAAATGGCATATCTCCAATTTTTCCCATATCTCTTTAGCTGATGAGCACATTGAGATCCGGTTGTACTCATTCATATCTAAGGAACAATGAAGAATATTCATGGCTTTAGCATTTTGAGAAATTAATCGCATGTCCTCCTTGGAAAAGTCGTCCATTCCCTTGGGAATTTTGACACCCTCAACCTCTTTAGTAGGTATGTAGGGACCTTTCACAGTAACTTTCCAAAGATCATAATCTACGGATTGGATATACAGGGACATTCGGTTTTTTCAATATCCGTAGTTTATGCCATTGAAAAGAGGAGGACGATTTGTTGATTGCCCTTGAGCATAGTCGCTCGCTAGATTTGCCATAGAGCCTTTTTGAAATTTTTTTTTGTAAAAAGGTGGCTCTGATACCACTTGCTAGAACCTAATGGGGGGGGGGGGATTTAGGTTCTATTGGCAACTTTAGCAATTTAAAGCGATTATGCAAGTATGCAAGCGGAAGACTTAAAGCAATCAAAAATAAATGCGGTAAATAAATGCGTAAAAGAAATAAAGCGATAAAGAGATAGGATATGTTTATGGAAGTTCGACGATAAATCGTCTACGTCTCCCCTTCTTGGTTAAGATTGATTAACCAAAGATCCACTAGCACTTCAACTCTTGGCCTTGATGGCTCCAATGATAGTCTTACAACTTGACACGATCACCGCGCCGATACAACTCAACACTCTTGGCCTTAAGGGCTCCAAGGATAGCCTCAACACAACACTTGGCTTCACACTCAAGTGCTTACAACGATAGCACAACACACTTGGCTTCACACTCAAGTGTTTACAACAATAGCACAACCAACTCACAAACTATTTTTACAAACACTCTCAAATATATCACACAAACACTTTGATAGTGAGAAATTGCTTGCAAAGGAGAGAAGAGATGAGTTGGGATGTCTCCAAATGAATTTGGATGGCCTCTATTTATAGTTGGCAAAGATTTGAATCTGATTCGAGTGCTTGGAGCGTATGTTAAGAAGTCAAGGAGAGACAAAAAAGTGTTTGGCGCCGCTGCCATCTTTTTCCCAGCACTGAGCGGATTTTGTGGAAAAATCATATCTTCTAATCTAACTGTTGGATTGATCTGAAATTTGAACTGAAGCTTTAAAACATCCAGATCTTTATTCTGAACGGTGGAGATTTAATTTGAACGAGACAAACATTTCCAGTAATTTTTTGAAGTCACTTCATCATGTTTTCGAACCTGTTCTGTGCAACAAATTTGAAAAATTCATATCTCTTAATCCATCCGTTGGATTGACCTGAAATTTGGACCGAAGCTTTATAACATCATAATACTGAATCTGATCGGTGGAGAGTTGATTTAGAATTCTCAAACATTCCCAGTTATTTTCTGAAGTTGAATCTTCATGGTTTCATTCCTTGCAGAAGTGGGTACTGTGCAGCATATATGGAAAAATTTCTTTCTCTCATTCTAGCCGTTGGATTGCTCTCAAATTTGGACAGTACATGTAACACTTCTTTATCTATATTATGACCGGTGGAGATCCGATTTGGTGTCATAGAAAATTTCCAGTAATTTTCGGAAGTTGCTGATCCATACTTTGGCTTCTTCTTGTCTTTTTCTTCATATCTCTAAACAATGTTCCATCCATTCAATGAGCAATACAAGACTTTATAAATACATGTATAGCTTCAAAATAACTTCCAATAATTTATTTTTCAATAAATCTAATCTGCAAAATCTCACTTTAAATGATTAGTAACAATTAACTGAGTTTTGTAATCATCAAAACATATTATTATGAGACTTGTTAATGCATTAAAAACATTAATCTCATAACACGAGATTTGTATGCGTTTAAGGCGTAACAGATTGCGTGTGATACAAAGAGCTGTCAACGGGTTTTAAGACATACAAATCATTATTCAAATGTCTTTTGCATATAGGAGTTTTATTCAAGGAAATAGCAACCACCATTTGTGAAAAATGGACAAAATATCCTTGTCTAAACAATAAAGCAACAGAAATCAAATTTCTAGTAATGTCAGGAACATAATAACAATTTCTCAATACCAAATATTTATTATTTTGAAAATAAAGATAAACGACTCCAACAGCTCTTGCAGATACCACAGCTCCCGTGCCAACTCTAAGAGTATGTTCCCCTTCATTGAGCTCCTTGGTTACTTGGAACCCCTGCAATGAATTGCATATATGATTAGTGGCTCCAGAATCTACAATCCAAGTATCAGTAGAATCAATCACTAAACAAGACTCAATAAATGATAACTCACCACCACCTTGCTTTTTGGAAGCTAGGTATCCTTGGCAGTTCCTCTTCCAATGACCCTTCTCTCCACAATGGAAACATTTTCCTTTGGGTTTGCCATCTATTTTGACTTTCTTTGCTTTTTGCTGTGGACCCTTCTTGTTGGGCTTCTTCCTCTTATTATTTCCAAATTTACTTTTCGGTTTGGAATATGATGGTCCAACAGAAGCAACAGCAAGTGCATCACCACTTTGAGTTTTAAGAACACTTTCAGCATTTTGGAGTTCCTTCATCAACTCAGTCAGGGACATGTTTAGCTTGTTCATATTATAGCTACCCTTGAATTGTGAGAACATCTCAGGGAGAGTCTCAAGTGCCATGTCAACCTGAGTCTCTGATTTGATTTCAGCCCCTAAAACCTCAGCCACATTGAATTGACCGATCAATGCAAGCATATGATCTCTCACGGGCATCCCAGGTTTCATGCGCATGTTCATAATGCTCCTAATGGCTGCTTGACGTGCCTGACGTCCTTGATGCTTAAACATTTCCTGAAGGCTTTTCATGATTTTTATCGCGGTTTCCATATTCTGATGTTTTTGTTGCAACACATTTGAGATGGATCCCAAAATGTAGCAACGAGCCATCTCATCAGAACGGACCCACTTATCATAAGCCTGCATTTGTGCAGCAGTGGACTCCGCCGTAGGCACCGAGGGACATTGTTCAGTAAGCACATATTTATGTTTCTCCGCAGTTAAGACAATCATCAAATTGCGTTTCCAATCAATGTAATTTTCCCCAACTAGTTGGTTGCTTGTTAAAAGCATGGACAGTGATAGTGAGTTTGAAGACATTTTTCTGAAATTAAAATAAATTAAATGAGCAACACATACAATAAATAAAATGACATGTGTTATGCAAAAAACAAAATGCATTAGTAGACCCAAAAACTACTTACAACACAGCAATGACCTAAAACTCCAAAATCAAATTATACTCTTCTTTAGGAAAAGTAAACACGATTTATAGATAGGCTGGGACCCTCCCACTAAATTCAATATATCTAGCATCTCATGCAATATTAATTTTGTATTGCTTGATTTTTGGCCATCAAAAATACATTGTTTGACTATTCTATAGGAATATCTCACAATGTTATTGACTTAAGTGTATACCCTTATATTGATTATTTTTCAAGTACTTAATTAATTATGTCACCTATAGGGTGATCAAAATTAATTTTACTTTTAAAAAATTATCACCATGTCGGGTCCAATCAAGTAACCGAAATAGTGCAGCCCTTCTATAGGGAGACCAATGAAAATTGGCACGAGGCATACACAAATTCTTACTAATGGACTAATAAGGGAGACCATGGGCTCATATAAAATATACCCCTCACACTTAATATTTTTGAAAAATAATTTTGGGTTTTATCCGATTAATAATATCCTAACTATTTTAACTCATAAAATAGTTCAATTATTAATCAAAAATTTATTTTCTATACATAAAAATAGAAAATAAATAAAATTTTGAGTTTTGTACGATTAATAATATCATAACTATTTTAACTCATAAAATAGTTCAATTATTAATCAAAATTTATTTTCTATATAAATTGAAAATAAATAAAATCTTACTTTATGCATGACAATGTAGTACCTAAAGCGGTGTTTATGCAATCTACATGGCATGATACATGAATGACATATAATGCACATAATAATTCAAGCAATAAGCAATAATTAAACAAGAACAAATTTATGGCTCATCCTAGACACAAAAATACAATAAATACAAATAAATTAATTGAACCATAAAATGGTCCAATTCTCCAATTTAAATGCTTTTGTATCCAGCCCAGATCTTGGTCCAAAACAATAATCCAAGGCTCAAAGTAAAAATCCATGAGTTACGACCCAGTTATAGCCCACGACCCGATAGTCCATGAACCACACCCGCAACCCGACCCGGATCTCTCCTTCAGCCGTAACCACGCCGCCGCCATGTCCTCCTAGCCGCCGCCGTGACCTTGGGAATTCGCCGGAAACAGTCGTGCACATCACACAGCTCGTCGCTGCGCCATATACGGAGAAATCACCATGACTTCTCTGCCGATTCGAAACCGAAACAACAGCCAAAAAATATCTTCGATCCAGCAAAATTGATGGTCACGCCGCCATGTTTCAGCCCAAGCCGTCGATCTTATGCGGCCGTGCGAAGGGTTCCCGAGTTAGAGTAACGGCTGGCTTGCTTCTGCCTTCAAATCTGGAGCTTCCATGGTGATTTCAAAAATTGTAGAAGAGGCCCTCGAACTGTTGAAGAAGATGCACTCTGGTCCCTAGTTGCTTTGGACGAAAATTGCAGATTGCCCCTCCGATTGATCCAAAAATTTCAGAGAGCTCCAATCCGAAAAATTACAATAAAAATTGCAATAAAATAAACAAACAAGGGGAAACATGGAGTCGTAATCCACCCCCTTGGTTACAGACTCGATAATTACGAAATACAATTTCACCAAAATCTAGGGCCATAAATTGTTCAAAAAAAAATATTCATTCAACCAAACCATAATCACATAAATCTAACACCGCTTTAAACTAAAACATGCATACAAAATTAATTAATTCGAAATACGCAAAACACTATCAAAACCCGTGGCTCTGATACCATATGTTAGCCAAGACTGAGAAAATCGAATCACAAAAATTAATTTTATGTGATTCCAATAATCTCATAAAACAGGATCATGATTGTTTCACGTATTAAACACGAATTAATTAATTCACACACAAAGGAATTGAGATTACCCTTGAAGCGTGCTTTACGTTGTCTTGTCTGCAACAGAACTGCAACTCAACGCTTCAAACCTCCATGCCTTCTCCGGTGTTCTCTCAAACTCAATCGTAGGAAAATTGTACGTGGTATACAACTTTCTGCCAGACTACGTTATATCAAGTAATCTAGAAAGATAAGATAATCTCAAGAATGAAATTATCTTTTTTTCATAAATTAAAAGATTATCAATCGTATCAAATCTTATCGTATCGGTAAAGTTTTAATTCAAACTTTCCATAGATAAAGATACTATAATCATATTAATTTATTCCTACGAGTTCCATAAATTATAACTCATATAATTTATTTGAGTTTATATTTGAGCCACCAAAGGGACCTGATCGGACCCAATTAAAATAAGCTCCAATAAATTAATTTGATCTAATCAACTCATGATTAATCAAAATAATTTATTAATCTTATTCTACTCCACTAAAGAACAAGATTGCACTCTTAATTTAATTAAAATTACTGAAGCATAAAATCAATAATTACATCCTTAAATTGATCGACCCAACAGAGACGACTCCTGATCATAAATCCTCACGTACATCATAATTTTCGATATGTTGTTAATTCAAGCATAATATTATTGGCGAGGTTGTAGATATCATCATCGGCACAACACTCAAACCTCCACTCGTGATAATGGTTTTGTAATTTTCTTACACATATATCGATAGCGCAATAATAATATACAAATACAAAACTTGCAAGCAAAACCCATTCCCCTTACGGGTAGGCTAATTTAATTTGTCCCCATATAGCAACCACACTACATTTTCTATCACGGGACACAATATGAATACGAACATAGTTAGGTCTAAGTAAAATATATTTTTCAACCCAACACAAAAATTATACTCATTTTTTTTAAATTCTAGCAAGTACTATCATTTTTTTTTCTTTCTTTCTATTGCTTTCGTTAATATTTTTTATCGCATGCGCATTTAGTAATAATAATTTGTGGATGATATGATACTATCAATCCAATTCAAGAAATGTAATTGTCAATAACCAATTAGCTAGCGTGGGGACAACATCAACATGATGTAGTGTAGACCACATTTGAAAGTGGAAAAAGTTGCACAATAATCATAACCATCCATGATATTAAAATCTCCCAACAAAATTAAGGTCCAAAATGTTTACGTCATGTGTTACGACATCCAATCTGAGGGGCCTAACAAATTTCAAAGAAATATATATATATATATATATATAATTTGTAATGATAAAGCAAAAATAAAATTAAGCTACTCTAAATAGACAAAGATTAGGGGAGATAATATGTAGAGATTTGATATCCGCACCCTAGGGTGCGGGGAATCCGTGCACACCCGTGCTCAAAAAAATTTTGATTCATTTGAAATTTTCAAGGTAGAATCGTTTAAAAAATACGAATCCAACGATATATCATATGCTACAAATTTCAATCTCAATGGCCGAAATCGTGAAGATGACAAAAAACTGCATATTTAACCCCATTTCCGGCCATCTTCACGATTCCGGCCATCGAAATTGAAATTTATAGCATATGATATACCGTTGGATTCGTATTTTTTAAACGATCCTACCGTGAAAATTTCAAGTAAATCGAAATTTTTTTGGGCACGAATGTGCACGGATTCCCCGCACCCTAGGGTGCGGGGATCAAATCTCATAATATGTATGTATATAATATCATATCGTTCGAATAAAGTATGATAAATTTTTATGGATATGTGTGGGCACACGTTATATTGTTTTGATTTTTAATCTCGTATTACCATTTTCTATTGTTTTCCTGGCTCCCATTCCCAAATTCAGATTCAAAACTGTGTATAAAGTTCCAAGCAGGGGCGCCTCACGTAGGCCCTTTTTTTTTTTTTTCAGATGAAATTGAGTTTTTTCGGGAAAATAATAATAATAATAATAATAATAATAAAAAAGAGGTGCAAGATGTTAATAATTATACTAATGGCTTTTGCACGTGTTAACTTCTTGTATAGTTAGAATAATTATTTAAATATAATAACTTTTGTTATTTTCAAATTAAAAAATTTTAACATTATTTTTTTTAATTAAGAGTGATATAACTATTTAAAAATTTAGAAGCATATATATAGATTAAAAAAATACTTAAATAATTTAAATTTTTTTTAAAGGTGGATAATGTTATATCAAAACACTAAAAATAGTTACTCTCTAATGCTTTATAATATAGTATAGTATAGATATATATTTAAATCATTTTCCAAAATATTTTAGAAAATTTCAGATTCTAGACATTAATATGTATGAAATTCTTTAATTATGTGCATACAATCTTTTTTTTTTTTGAAGGAATTATATGCATACAATCTTAAAAACAAAGATTTTTTTTAAAAAAAAGTGGAATTCTTATTTATTTATTTTGACCAGGTCAATTTTCCCGAAATAATAAAATAGGTTCATATTTATGTAATGTTTTTTTTTTACATGCTACAAATGTACATCGTTCTGAATATACAATATTGCTAATTTTATTTACAAATTAGAAGACAATATTAGTAATGGATTTAAAAAAAAACAATATTAGTAATTTAAATAATATTAAATCATGTTACATTTAAATTTTAATTAAAACTTTTTGTTTTTCAAATATCACAAAACTTCAATGGCGATGACAGTGGTCACTGGTCAGTGGATCATAGTATCTATCTTCAATACAATATCACCATCTGCAACAGTACAAAAAGTGTAAACTTAAACAATTGATTATCGATTAAAACTATTTAAATACTACTGCACAGTATATGTAAGACTACAGATTTAGTTTCCCTTTTCCTGTTTCTCTCATCTTTCTGTTCACACACTAACACACACAGTGACAGCTATGGTACTGTCTCAGCTGCCATGGCCAATCTTGGTAATAATCTGTGTAATGCAGATGTATATGTCAGCAGTTAAATCTGATAAAATAGTAAGTCTACCCGGTCAACCAAAGGTTAGTTTTCAGCAATATTCAGGTTATATTACCATCGATGAATCGCAGAAAAGGTCATTCTTTTACTACTTTGTGGAGGCTGAAACTGAGCCAGATTCGAAGCCTCTTGTTCTTTGGTTAAATGGAGGTAAATTACACTCTCTGTGTGTGTTTTGATATGTTCATTTTGTTTGTTTCTTGAAAAACAGAATCAAAGCCTCTTGTTCTTTGGTTAAATGAGGTGAATTACATGGTATGAATGTTTCCCAGTTCACAGATTCGATGTGTCATTGATTTGGTTGGTTACTGCTATTTTAGTTATTTATGGATATCATATGTTGCCAGAAAAATTGAAAATTTGGTACATGTCACTGTTAACGAAAATGATTAAACCAAATTACAGAAGCCGTTAATTGGCATTCTTGGATTTGACAAGATGCGATTTTTTTGACATTTCAGGGCCTGGTTGCTCATCTGTAGGAGCGGGGGCTTTCAGTGAGCATGGACCCTTTAAGCCAAGTGGCAACATTTTAGTGAAAAATGACTATAGCTGGAATAAGGGTGACACTTTTTCTTCAATTCTTTTCATGTAAAAATGTGTTTTGCAGATTCGTTAACAAAATTTTTGACACCCCTTAGCCATTGTAATGAAATTTCTTTTGTGTATACTTACAGAGGCAAACATGATATACTTGGAATCGCCTGCCGGAGTTGGCTTCTCTTATTCTGCAAATAAATCGTACTATGAATCCGTGGACGACGAAATGACAGGTTCAGTTTGCTAGAAAACAGATGACATTTATTTTGCAATGTGTGTATACGAGCCTTCTAAGATAGATGTTTACTCTTGTGTAGCCAAAGACAACCTTGTTTTCCTCGAAAACTGGTTCGATAAATTCCCGGAATACAAGCACAGAGATTTTTACATCTCCGGGGAAAGTTATGGTGGTATGTGTTATTTCTCTTGATAGGGATAATTATGGAAAACGAAGCTGCTTTTTGTGAGTGTACGTTGAAATAATGAAGTTGTTTCTCTCCAGGGCATTATGTTCCACAACTAGCGGAACTCATTGTACAATCCAAAGCAAAGATCAATCTTAAGGGAATCGCCGTGAGTAATAGCAATAAATACATCAAATAATTCATTGTCATCATGAAAAATTTTAATGGTGAACTATTGTATTTAAGCTGACTTCTTGATGATCTTCTTGCTGTATTACTCTCAGATAGGAAATCCACTTCTTGAATTCAATACGGATTTCAACTCGAGGGCCGAATACCTGTGGTCACATGGACTGATATCTGATGCTGCATATCATGAATTCACATTTGTTTGCAACTATTCACAAATCAGAAGGCAGTATCAGAACGGCGAAGTTACACCGGTTTGCTCTCGGGTTATAAAACTGGTTACTGCAGAGATCGGAAAATTCATCGATTCTTATGATATCACACTCGACGTTTGTTTGTCGTCGGTTCTTGGGCAATCCAAGGTTCTAAATCAACTGGTGAGTGCTGCTGTTAAGTTGCTCCTTGTATTCTTTTATCTATCGCTTACTTTTGAAAGTGTGTTCTTGGACAAATTGTTGTGAGACAAGTACTTCGCATAGAAAATCAAATTTTTTGGGGAAAAAAAGGTATATTTATTTGGGATTGTTGTTAGCAGCAAGATGAACCCAAGATTGATGTGTGTGTAGAGGATGAAACAGACGTGTACTTGAACAGAAAAGATGTGCAGAAAGCTTTCCATGCGAACCTCATTGGAGTCAACAAGTGGAGCATTTGTAGCGAGTAAATCCCATCTTCTCTCAAATTGCACAAAACCCAGATACTAAACCCTAATTACATTTCGGAATTGACTAAAGAACCACGATTTTTGTTCAATATTTGGGTTTCAATGCAATATCTTGATTGCAGTGTGCTGCATTATGATTTCAAGAATCTCGAGACGCCAACTATCGGTATTCTGGGTTCTCTTGTCAAGTCCAAGATTCGTGTATTAGTTTACAGGTGAACTTTGAATGTTAGTTACAATCGCTCCAACCTCATTCTTTCAGTTGTCTAATGATTAATTTTGTCTGAAATTTCTCAGCGGCGACCAAGACTCGGTTCTCCCACTAATCGGAACTCGGACTCTGGTTAACAAGTTGGCAAAAGAAATGGGATTGAATACAACGGTCTCGTACAGCCCCTGGTTTGAGGGAAGACAGGTTGATTCAATTTACGCATGACATTACATCAAATAAAGAATATGGATACAACCACATGCGAGTTCAGCTTGTGTTATTTGTCTCAAAACTGCGAATTTTCCCCTAAATCTTTATCCATGTTCGTCCATTCCCTCCCACTTCTCTACAATTCTTGAATACACAACACAGATATTTAAAACCTTAAATGACACATCAAGAACATAGATATCTCACATGTAAAACTTAATGGGAACTATGGGTTATTTTGCAGGTAGGTGGTTGGTCGCAAGTATATGGAGACTTCTTATCATTTGCTACCATAAGAGGAGCTTCTCATGAAGCCCCATTTTCCCAACCCAAGAGATCGCTGGTTCTGTTCGGTTCCTTTGTTCGAGGCCAGCCGCTTCCTCAAGTTAATAATATTGCTAACAATGGCCCATAGAGATATCTACTTGGCAGCCGAAGAATTTGACAATAATTGGCTTTGTTCGGGAGAGGAAATGCATTTGAATGAATGGTTTTCCGGATTTCAGCTTACATTCAAATTTCCATGTGTTACAAACTAAATTTACCAATCATTACCTTACAATTTTGTTGCGAAGATCAATTCAATAATTCATACAGCGCTCAAAAACATAGACACGAAATCTTGAGACTCAGTTCTATAGTATATAATTCATGGAAAATTGTCCGACAAAAAAATCCACCAATCTCCATCAAAATCAGCATTAGACAAAATGGTAACTAATGCACTGAAACCTTTAACATGGTAAGGGTGGCACTGAATCACTCGTGCAGAGTTCCCAGAATGTCATCATCTCGATACAGATGATACCTGACAAAAAAGACCAAAATCATTCCACACAACCAGCCTAGCACAATGGATAACAAGTTCGAATGGGATCTATAATACCAATCAAAACAGGCAAAGAACATGACTATTGCTTCCGAGAAAAAAAAAATGCTGATATCTGTGCCAAAAGTTCTTCCGTTCCAGGAAACATAAAAACTAATCTGTCCAATTTGACAAAGCTGGCATTATGTAAATGGCAAGCTTACGATCCCCATCTTACAGTTAGGATAAAAACCAATGTCACATGTTGAGTCCTACAAATGATGAGTTGGTGAAAAGGATGAAAAAACAAAAAACAAATGTGGCGTTTTGATTCCTACAAATAATGAGTTGGTGCAACAATTGAGATAGACACCATCGAGGGATAAAAAATTGTGCATATTTCATGTTGTATGACAGTTCAAAACATAATGCTTAGCCTGTTTTTCCAGTTAAATGTTAACAAGTGTATCCCAAGCAAGTTAGTTTCATTTGCCGAATAGCCATGGCACAAACAAGCAAATCACTCGGTTCAAAAACAAGAATAACAACACAAGACAAGAAAATACAATGCGGAATCCACATTAAACAAGAACAAACCAAGACGAAAGACTTACTCTTTTTCACTGAGCTTCACCTCAGTTCCTCCATATTCCGGCAGCAAAACAGTATCTCCTTCCTTGACACTCACAGGAATCAGCTTTCCTTCCACATCACGGCATCCAGGCCCAACAGCCACAACTTTACCAGAGTTCAGCTGAATCATCAAACAGATCATATCAGCAAATACAATAATTTTATAGTTATCGATATCTACAAAAAGATTCGTTTCGGTTCCTTTGGGGAAAAGAGGAAAAAAGCGCTACACCAAAGCATCAAACAAATTTTTTAAGAGCCAAACAAGCAAAAGTAGCCTCTTATTCTGTTTTTTTCTCCCGTCTCCTTGGTTGTCTTACCATTTCCTCAATCACTCTGGTCTACATTGGTCATTACCAAACATTTTGATCTGATTTTATAAACATTTATAACCCATTTATCTAATTCAGAAAAAACTCAGAAACCAAAGAAATCACCTTAGCTATGATCAAAGGAAAAAAAAAAAAAAGAAGAAAGAAATTACCTTAGCTGTCCTCTCAGGAAGAAGAATGCCCGAACTGGTTTTGGAAGGTGGGGTAATTTTTTCAACTAGAACACGGTTCAGGAGTGGTAACAGGCGCTTCGCCATTGTTTTTACTCGAGGAACAGGAATCGAAACAAATGGTGAGGAAAAACACAGCCCTAGGGTTTTGGGTTTTGGAGAAGAAATTTCTGGAACTATTTCGCGAAATTACCAAAAGGCCATTTGCTTCGATTAAAATATCCAATTAAGAAACCCGCTTCCTACCGTGGTGGGATTTCAAAACCCGGCCCTTTAAAGCTTTAAACAGGGGGGTCCTTTTTTCAAAAAAATAATAATTAATTTTGTTTATTTTATATTTATATCAAAATATTTTAAATCCATTAATTTTTAATATATACTAGCGACAGAAGCACACACAGTTGCGTATGTGATATAATATATGAATATTTTATGAGTTTTTTTTTTTGAAATAATCTATTATTTAGTAGAGTTGAAAATTAGTTATTGAGAAGATAATATAAATTTAATATTCTAATATATATAATCAAATTGATATTTTAGATATATACGTGTGAAATTAATCATAGAAGCAAACATGATACAGATTGGTTGAAGAAAATGTGAAAGATGTTAGTGGAAAAAAGAAGTTGAGAAAAAAGGTGGACAAAAAATAAAATAAAATTGGAAGATGATTTTTGGTGTGTCACATTATACACACAAAAAAAAAGTAACTATAAGGCACACAACCTTTATATGATCGTATAGATTTTTTGATTAGGTAAGTAAAATGAATTTCAAGTTTACCAAATAATAATTTTATTTGAAATTTATTTTACTTTATATAACAAAAGGGTAAATAAATAAGATTATATTTAAAATTTGATATATAGTACTAAACAATAAAACTAATCAAAATTAAATCAACTTGTTTATCCAAGCGTAATTAATTTTAATATACATCCCACTCCATAGTTCTATGAATGGTCTTTTCCTTTTTGTTTTCAGCAAATATAGGTTAAAATTAAATAAAAGTGAAATATAGAATAGAATTGGCTGCCCCATGGTAGTATTAGTATGACTAAAATGTGAAAAAACAAAAAGTTTTAGGAAAAGGAACAAGTTAATGGTTTTATTGAATTGTCTCGAGGAGAATGATGTTGTTTTCCCATTAAAAATAAAAGTCATAAGCTTCCTAGTTGCTATCCATTGATGTTTGCACCTCAACACCTACACTTTTTCAGATATATGCATGGTGGGTCACACGCATCAATTTTACATTTTTATATTCGTACATGTAAATTAATTAAGGATGGCCGACAAAGAAACCATTTTTCTATTTTGCAATATTTAATTTGCTTCTAAATTTTCATGGTTTATACTGATTTTAATCATCTATCTTAAAGAGTCAGAATTCTCGAGTCATTTCCAAAGGAAAAAAATAAGTAAAGACAACATCATTAATTTGTACCAAAGAAAATATTAGTGTTCCATTATTGGTCATAGTCTTTTGTCAAATGATGAATACGACCATTAAGAAATTTTGGCACCACAAAGCTCGAGTATTTATATTATAAGAGATCTCATTAATGTTTATTTAATCGGGTGCATTATGCTCAACTTAAATGTTTTTTTTAAAAAAAGACTATATTGTAAATTCTCATTTATATATGTTCGTGAGTTGTACTAAATCTTTTAATGAAATTTATAAGAAAAATGATCCTCTAAAATACTTCTGTCAAGTTAAACAAATGTATGAAGTTACGTATATAATATGTGATAATTAGGTCGGCACACACCCTTTTCTGCCCAAACGAGCGTACGTGTGTGTGTGCGTGTGCGCGTGGGTGTTGCAAATTGACTCTGAAATTTGAAGGCAATTAGGACCCGAGATTTTTGTGACACAATTGATATATGATTAAAAATCATTTATATATTTTTCGAGCCATATAAAAATATGGGTTTTCTTAATTAATGGCGTATATCAAGTTGAAATGTTAATAATTATCTTTCCTGGATTTTACATGAGTCGATATTTTTTTTTTTTTGAAAAAAAAAAAGCAACAAAATCCATGCAATATATATAGTCCCTCGAAAGTAGCAAAGAAAACCAAACAAAAAGCTCTAGTACTGTCTACATTAAAATCCCTGTAAAACTCCCACTTCAAATCTATATATATAAAGCATTAATCTTAAATAATTCTGCTGCTTCAAGATAGAGTACAAGGTGAGAGAAAGAAGCTGTATTTTTGGATCCAATTCCATATCTTAATATATATATATTGAGCTTCTTGGCCAGAGAAAAATTCATAGGTTTAATGGGGAAAGAAGTGGCTGGCTTGTGCACAATTCTTCTTCTGCTCATGTTGGAGAACCCTTGTTTTGCACATGGAAATAGCAAATTATCCAGAGATAAAAATGGTTCTGTTTCTTCCATGAATTCTGTTCAAATACATAGAATTAATGGCTCGGACAGATTAGGAGATAATGCACCGAAAGAGAACGGAGACGCAGTTTTCGGCGCCGAGAGGAGGAGAGTTCGCACAGGTCCAAATCCTCTACACAACAGATAAGTAAGTAGCTAGTGAGTTTGTGAGATTAATTAAAAAACCAAGATTAATCTTGATCCTTGATGGATTTTCTTATTGAAGAACTATTAATTAATTCTCAATATTATATATATTATTAATCTCATAGAGTTTTAGCTTAAATTTTCAATATGATCCTTAACTAATTCCCTACCAAATGTAATATATTAATGCTTCTGCATGAGGGTTTTGTTGCATTTCCTTTCACCATTTATTCTTTTTTCTGAACTTGATTGATTAATTTAGGTTTGTATATGAAGAAATCATTTGAAAATTTTGAAGTCCAAAATTTGATGGTACCAATGCCATTTAATGTGGTTGGTGGTGTAATGAATGATGCATATCTGCCTCTAAAAGTTTTGGTAGTTGTTTAATATTCTGGTCTGCATTTCCTCTTAAAGCATAAAGAAGGAATGTCTTGCGAAAAGGCCTTTTCAAGTCATGCTCCCATTTAGCCAAATTCCATTGTCCAATTTCAGCATTGGACTCAAGATATATATGAAAATTTGGTAATTATTATTTTTAAAAAATATAACAATACAATCCAACACATAATTAACATTTAATTATTTATTAGAAGTTACACATAATTCATGAGTCGAGGGACGTACCCTAGTAGTGTTTATTACACAACGCCTCATAATAATTATACTTAATTTTGAAACTTCAAAACAAATTTATGAGTAAATTGATTTTGTTTATAAGATTCAAATAAAATTGTTGAAATAATTATTTGAAATTTTACATAGTATTTATTCGTTGCGCTTGCGTGGTGGCATATATATGTGGCCTAGTGTTTTGCTACACTGATAATGGATCAGCAGAAGCACACATGCATGCTATTAATTTTATGGACCCACCACCTCTATTACCATCACTTGAGGTAGCTACGCTGATTTATGACCAACCTCAAATAAAATTGTTAAAAATAATTCTTTGAAATAATTTTAGTCTTACTGAATTTAACCCAAAATGTCAACTTTTTTTTTGTTTTTTTAATGCAAAAAAAAGGTTAAATTAATCATATGAAGTGCTTGCATTTGAGATGTTCGCGTAAATATCTCAAATGCAAAAAAATTTGCGTCGTTGGATCCCCATTCAGGCATGGGGTAGCATAGACAAAACTCTGAAGCGCAAATCAACAAATTAGTCTCAAGACGATTTGAAAAGCCGACATTGCCAATGGAGTCTGAAGAATTCATTTCAAGAACCAAGTACTTACAGTAGAAAATAAACACACTTGCTCTAAGACTAAATGACATAATTTGGTTCATACAACGAGATGATGAAGTGTGCAGATAAGAATGATACATCAATATACATTAATATCAAAAAACGCACGACTCTAGTTAATTACAGAACTTGATCCAAATCTTGGATGAAACAAAAACAATGTTTTTATTTAGAACAACAAAACAAAACGCCAAGTTAGCTTTGGGACCAGCCTGGCATTATGATTCTTATTTCTCACACGGTAATAACTAATAAGCTATAAGTAGTATAACGGAAAGAAGACATTAAATTTTGGGAAGTCAAAGTGATGAAAATATGGGGACTCCCGGTAGAGTGACACCCGAGTCAACAATAAACAGATTGCCAGTGACATACTCGGAAGAATCATGGATTAAATACCGTAGCAGCGATGTCAACGCCGGATCCGTCGTCCCAGAAGTTCTAAGCGGGATTATCCTCCATTCCACTCTTTTGAGCCATTCCTTTTGAACAAGACCTTGCGTTATCTCTGATTTGAAAAGTCCAGGAGATATGGAGTTCACTCTTATTTTGTATGCTCCAAGTTCCAGGGCCATGACCTGAAAATGAGTTGTCGGAAAACACGAAGAAGGTGATCCACAATCCCAGATAAAATCTGATCCTACCTTTGAAAAGAAACACCGCTAGCTACACCCGTACTCTCAAGTTGAGCTAATTGTGAAATTTCACATGCTTGCCATCAAGACTCGAGAGCTTGTTTTGCGAGCTTGGATTCATAAATGTGATAATGAGCTTCATACATAAAACGATTTTGAAATTTCTATAAGATTCCATGTTTTACAGTTTCAATGTTCCCGGTGCAGCAAAACGCAAACGGATATCGGAGATATATATATGATCCTATAAACTTTTGACAATGTTTCACATTACCTTTGTCATTGAGTTGATGGCAGTCTTGGAACAAGAATATGCAATGCCACCAGGTAAATGGCCACGATCCAGACCACCAATCGAAGATATATTAATCACAGATCCACCACACTTGGCATCACGCATATGCGAACAGACATGCTTTGATACCAACCATGTTCCAGTTAAGTTTGTCTTAATTATATCGTCCCATTCTTCCTCTGCCAAATCTAGTGGGGTGTGGAGGCGACCTACAACATCCACTTCAAGAATTAGGCAGATACTTAATGAACACCAAACTTTTCAACATACCAAACCTAAACGCAGCCGGCAGGTTAGATTACATACCAAACCTAATTAGCACTTAATATTGAGTTTGAGTTCAATTTATTTGAACATCTAGGCAACTTACTAGTCATCTGGTTGGAGAAGCCAACTTTAAAAAAATTGCTTCTCTCGAAAAAACATATATATATAATGTAAGATCAAGACGGGCTTAAAAAGTGTTTTTTTAAAAGCTATAATTTTCCCTTTTTTTGTTTCTATTTTTGTCTAAATTTGGCTCAAAACTCCTCAAGGTGCATGGACTTCCCCAACAACAAAACTTTTCCACGGAATCAAAACTAACCCCCAACTATCTAATTATTCACAAAGTTGATTCAAAGGAAAGGAATAAGGAACCGAGAATTTAGATTCATTAACGATAAAAATAAAAAATAAAAAAAACAAATTTCAATAGTTGCTCATGTTACCTCTCACTCCAGCATTGTTGATCAAAACGTCGATTTTTCCAAACGCATCCCACGCCTTCTGCACTGACGCCTCAATCGCGGGCCCAGTAGCGCTGATATCAAGCTCCACCGCCACGGCTCTGGGTTGATCTCGGCCCGGCTCGTCTGAGGCGGAGGAGCCGAGCCCGTTGTTGATCTCAGTACACAGTGATCGTAGCCGATCGACACGCCGAGCCGCGGCAATGATTCTGCAGCCGGCTTTGCCCAAATCAAGGCAGAATTCGCGGCCTATCCCGGACGACGCCCCGGTCACCATCACCACCTTGTTATCCAGCCGAAGCCATGGCTCCAAGGTGCTCGTGTCTCCGCAATTGCTCTGCATTTGTGTATGTGAAACAGTATTGTGGGAACAGTTGTGGGATTGTGGGACTGACAGCAGAAACGAACAAACAAAGATTCCAATTTGGAAAGCAGTGAATATATATATAATTGCAAAACAAAATAATCTATCAAACAAATCGTTTTTGGAAAGAGAAATGTACCAATCGTTGTTTATTATTATTATTTTTTTTTGGAATCAATACCAAACTACCAATCGTTGTTTGGTATATATAAATGGGATAATTATATTTTTTGGCATGTAATTTACGCGATTTTTTTATTTTTATTTTTGACCTTGTAAAAATAATTTTGTATTTTTATTTCCTAAAGATACATGTTTTTTTTTTCTTTTTTCGGCTTAATAACGATGTATTTGTATTTTTAATCTCATGATTTGTATTTGTTTTTCATATTTTATCATTTCAACGATTAATTTATATTTTTAGTCTCGTAACTTGAATTTATTTATATTTATCATTTCGATTCGGTTTGATGTTTTTTGATTTCTTCTTCTTTGGTTTATTCTTTTTGGGTTTTAACTTTTAACCAAAGTTTGAATACCTCTGGAATCCACGTTCGTCAAATAAGCAATTTTTATAGACTAAAACAAAATGGACACAGCTCTGACTCCAGCCCAAACTATAGTCCAAACTCTAACCCAAAAGTGTTGGTCTGAATTTTGATAAAGCAGTAGACTTGGCCCAATTTAGTTCCGCCAGATTCCTAGGCCTTAATCAGAAAATCACCCCCTCTCATTTTAAACTGGGCCAAGGATAAACCCAACGAAGCCATATTTTTCCAGATCTACAAATTAAACACGGGGTACGTGTAGGAGTGTCAAAAACCAACCCAATCCGCCAACCCGACACGATTCAACCCGAAAAATATCAGGTTCAGATTGGGAGTTTTTGGGTTCGGGTTGAATCGGGTTGACCTGAAAGCCAACCCGAAAAAATTATTCGGGTTCGGGTTGGGTCGGATTGGGTTCGGGTCAACCCGAGTTGACCCAAATATTTTTATTATTTCTTTTTTATATATATAATTAAGAAAGATTTGTTATAATTTCATTTATTTTTTATTTGAAAAACATTTATTTTATATTGATAGAATATATTTTCTTGATTTAATGTTTATAATGTACAATTTTGATTTTTTAAAATATATATTTTATTTTTTGTAGTAAATAAACTTTAAATTTTCTACAACTAAACTTTCAAATTTAAATTATATAAGCTTAGATTTTGTTATCATATAATTAAATATAATATTATTATTATTATTTTGTGTTTTGAATTATTATTTAATTATTTTGCTAAACAAATAAAAAATAAAAATAAAAAATCGGGTTGTTTGGGTTGAGCGTGTTGGTTCAGGTTATACGGGTTCGTGTTCGGGTTGAACATTTTCGGGTTTGTTCGGGTTCGGGTTGAGGAATTTTTCAATATTTTTTCTTCAACCCGACCCATTCGAATTAACACCCCTTGGTTCGTGGCATTGAAAGCTCTCACCAGCTGAATGTGTTCATTAATTTATCTTGGTCAGTAACAACAGTAAAACAAGCCCAAATACAATATAAACGCATATTAAAATTAATAATCTTGATGTGATTATAATTTATATGTATGTTACCGTGGATTACAATTGGTGTTTCGAACTCGATACAAAACCGAAACCCGCTGCTCTTTTCAAGTATTTTAGGTTTTGTTGGGTCATATACTTTAAATTTTTTTTTGTGTTTTATAAGTGAAAAAAACTTAAAATATGTGTTTGGATACAATTTTTGTAAAATATATTTGAAAAATATTTTTTAAAAAGTGTTATCTAAGTGTAGTTTTTAAATAACAATTGAGAGATGTTTTTAGAATGAAACTATGGAAGTTAGAAATGACAACATCACTTTTGCAATGTTAAAATATTTTTATAGAACAGTTGTTCAAACACATATTTATTATTAAAAAATACTTTTAAAATATTTTATAATTTTTTTTAAAAATATTTGTATAAAAACTTTTACAAAGTACATGAAGAAATATTAGTTTTTTTGTTGTGACGTGAGAATCCGCAGACGCTACCTTTCGGTGCGCTCTGGGTAAACCCCCGAACTAACGCAATAGCCTGCAAACTACGCTAGTCAGATAAACCATACTGGGCAAACTCCGTGCGACAAGTTAGTCTAAAAAAATGTTTTATTTAATTTTTGCATTCATGGACAGTGGACTTCTCATATCTTTTCTTTGTCACCTAAAGTAACAGCAAAAATAGTGAAAATGTCACAAAAGTAATTCACGTACATGTCCTGTGTTATATAAATTCACACATAAAAGCAAAGTTTTTGTTAAAAAAAATAGAGTGATGGATATAAAATAAATTAATTAATTAAGGCACCGTTATGTTCACCATATTAATAATATACGTATAAATCTTCATATCTCATCTCACGTTCTTCTCATCATATTATTTATCCATATATTAACTATTTATTTTACATCAATCAAATAATTAATTATTTATCTCACATCAATCAAATCATTGAACTCAAATTACTATATTACCCTTTATAAATAATATAATTTTTATTTTATTTATTATTAAAAGTACAAAATAGTCATTTAACATTTTTATATAAAATTTAATCAATCAAATCAAATAAACCATAATCTATCAATCAAATCCAATACTATATTAAGTATCATTTCTTATTTATTTTTTATTATGTTATATTATTTATCGATATATTACTTATATCATATCTCAAATCAAACTGTATATTCATCATGAGACACGTGAATTTAGGAAAGCGAATGCGACAAACAAAAAAATGGGGACCATAAAAAATAGAGAAAATCTTGTGTCCGAGAGAAAAGGAAATATTTGAAATGAAAATTGGTTATTAAGGTTGGCCTAAAACGATGAAATAAGGGAGAGAGTGGGAAAGAATCTTTGCGAGTCAATGTTTGTTTGCTGGCCCTCTCATATCTCAGATATGCTGTTTGGCATTTATCTTCCTTTTTCGTGGATGGTGATGAAATTAAAGCTGCTGATTCTCTCTCATTTTCCCCCATTTTCTACTTCCAATTCCTCAAATTAAGTTCCATTGCGTGAAACCTAGTTTCTAGTTACACTTCACAAAAGATATAAAAAGCATGTATCCACCAAGCAAATATATATTAGAAAACCTAGTCAAATGAGTACATAATTATTGAAAATCAGTGATATAAAAATGAACTAAGTGCTCGTGAGCTATTCGAAACTCGATTCAATAATAATTTATTTGAGCTCACTAAGGCTCGTTAGGATAAACAAACAATTTTTTACGATATTCTACGCATTAGCTCGTGAGCAGATCGTTAGTAGGTTCAGCTATGAGCCAACTTTGAAAGGGAAAAAAATATAATTTTGATATTTAATTTGTAGTTTTTATACTTTTAATCATGACAAAAAAAAATGATTGAATTTATTTATTATAATAACATTACCAAATTTAATAATAGTGATATATTTTTCTCTAAAAACAAAATGAATTCAATGAATATTTAATTTTATAACTTATATTTATCCAGTTTATTTAGGCTCGATAAAAATTCAAAAAAGATCGTGAATCTTAATTATATTCGTTAAATAAAGTTCGAACTCGACTCAATGATAAACAAGTCAAACTCAAACATTCAAGAGTTAGTTTCGATTACATCCCTATTGAAAATGATATATTATCAATTTAGAAAATTAATTTTATCTTTTAATTAAAATATTTAACTTCAGTTTGTTTATTAAATTCAACTAGAATACTAGATACATATTTTATTTTTAAAGATAAATTCATTTTTATTATATTTTAATGAATAATAAAGAAGCTGCATATCATGCGTCTGGAAAATTTGTCCAAAATGAAAGCTTTATATCATGAATGAAAAAAAAAAAATCAGCTTGGAAAATAATTAATAGCATATGGAAGCCGAAAACCGACACGACAACACATGAATTTCGCTTATTATCTCAATTTAGACGATTTTTTTAGTACCGAAATTTTTTATATCTGATTAAATACTTAAATAATTTCATGATATTTTATTTGCACTTTTAGTTACATATAAATACTTATTTTTGATTTATTTATATATGAACGATAATTTTTATTAATATATTATTTAATATTATAATATTTTTTTTTTGTGAAATAAAATATGATAATATTGATAGAAGAGAAAAATCATCATTTTACTTTATATTTATGAGCTTATTTTTAATAAATATTGTGTATTAATTGAAATCTGTAATACGTTTATACCGTGAATATGATATATATTTATTATAATATAAATTTATATTTATAAATTATTTAATTTACACCGTGAGTATGATATATTTATTATCATATAGATATATTTATTATCATATAAATTTATATTCATAAATACATTTTTTATCTACATAAATTTAATAACAATATTGCACTTGAAATTAATTTACTTAAAGAGTAATATAATAATTTTCCTTCTTGTTTTTTTTTGAAGCTATATAATAAGGTTTTTTTTAGGCCCAAATAAAAATGTTTTGTTTTTTACTTTTAATAAATAACTTAATTAGTATGAATAAAAGTACTCCCGTAGTCCATAGCCATAGCCAGCATGCATAACTGTCTGCATCGTCTCTCTCTTTTCCCTTGCTCCCCTTCATTTCACATCAAAACACACACACACACACACACACATACAAAAAGATCTCTACTTTTATTTCTCTGTCTGCCATTTAATATCCCCATGATAACAATATTTCGAAATCAATCCAAGTTTGTCCCTCTCTCCCAAAGTAAGCCAGGAAATCAGGCCAATACTACTTTATTTTTCCTTCTAGCTTTGTCTGGTATCATGATTCATAAAACCTTTAAAATGAACTGAAAAATCAGCTTAAACTGTAGCTGTTTCAAGTAGCTTCGAGCAACATTTTTCTTGTGAAGGAACTTGTTTTTTGGAGCAAAAAAAATCACATCTTTGTAGTTCTTGAAAACCCCCAAGAAAAACCCTCTTGAGTACGAAGAAAAAAGATGATCACAATCACAGATTTATACCATGTTCTCACAGCCGTGGTTCCACTCTATGTGGCCATGATCTTGGCCTATGGCTCAGTGAAATGGTGGAAAATCTTCAGCCCAGATCAATGTTCAGGCATCAACAGATTCGTGGCGCTATTTGCAGTGCCTCTCCTCTCTTTTCACTTCATCTCCTCCAACAATCCTTATGCCATGAACTACAGGTTCATTTTTGCTGACACTCTTCAAAAAATCATTGTACTTTTTGTTCTTGCCCTTTGGTCCAGGATTAGCTCCAGGGGATCCCTTGAATGGTCAATAACTCTTTTCTCAATATCCACACTGCCAAACACTCTAGTGATGGGGATCCCTCTCTTGAAAGGAATGTATGGTGATTTTTCGGGTAGTTTAATGGTTCAGATTGTGGTGCTTCAGTGTATCATTTGGTACACTTTGATGCTTTTCTTGTTTGAGTATAGAGGAGCAAGAACACTCATCAGTGAGCAGTTTCCAGACACTGCAGGCTCCATTGTTTCGTTTAGAGTTGATTCTGATGTGCTTTCTTTGGATGGGAAAGAGCCCTTAGAAACTGAAGCTGAGGTTGGTGAGAATGGGAGGCTTCACGTGACTGTGAGAAAATCTATCAGTTCTATGTCCGAAATCTTTTCCAGAAAATCAAATGGGTTCAACATTTCTGGTGCTTCTTTGACTCCTAGACCGTCAAACTTAACCAATGCAGAGATTTATTCCGTGCAGTCATCAAGAAATCCAACTCCCAGGGGCTCAAACTTTAACAATAGTGATGTTTATTCAGTAGTTAATGGGAAGAATTTTGGCAATGTTAGTCCACGGCAGTCAAACTATGGGCATTTGGGATATGATGAAGAGAATGGGCATGGGAATTTATCCAGGACTAATGCGGGTTACCCTGCACCTGCAAGTGCTGGATTATTCTCTCCTGTTGTAGGGCCAGTGGTGAAGAAGAAGATCAGTGGCGGCGACGGTGGTAGAGACCTTCACATGTTTGTGTGGAGTTCTAGTGCTTCACCAGTTTCTGAAGGTGGCATTCATGTGTTTAGAGGAGGTGACTGTGGGAATGAGCCTCCTCACCTTGGAGCTAACTCCAAAGGTATTTTTTGGCACTTTTTTCGTGATTGAATATTTTCTTTCAGCATATGACATATGACCAGAAATGAGATTTCACGCCTTTATTGAAGAACTTGTGGATCCTGATTCATTGATTAGTTTCATTTCATGTGAATATCTGACTCATGTTTCGTCAAATCATCCTCTGTTGATGTAACTGTTTGTTTGTCATTTATGTGACCATTTCCTGAATTTTGGATACTTTTATTTCCTTCTCATTTTAAGTGTGTATTGTTTGTTGCATCGTATTCCCATAAAACATCCTTGAAACAGTTCTAACTCTTATATAGTCTTGCATGATCTATGGTTTCATGTATTTGATGTTGTAGACTACGAAGGAGAAAATTTTAGGTTCCGAAATGAGAAGGGTCCGAGTGGGATGGACCAAAGAGGACCGGTTCCGTCCAAGCTCGGTTCTGGCTCCACTTCGGTGCTTTACCCGAAAACTAGTGTTGAAGACAAGAAAGTCACTATGCCACCAACCAGTGTAATGACCAGGCTCATACTGATTATGGTGTGGCGAAAGCTAATTAGGAATCCGAATACTTACTCCAGTCTCTTCGGACTTACATGGTCTTTGGTTTCATTCAAGTAAGTACTAAGATCGATTTACTCGTATATCACATCGTTTTTGCCTGGTTCTTGAAGTTGTGGATCTCATAAAAAAAATTGTGATCCTTGCAGGTGGCATGTTGAGATGCCTGCTATAATAGCCAAGTCGATATCAATTCTATCTGATGCTGGTCTTGGAATGGCAATGTTTAGCCTTGGTATAGTATTGTAACCAACACTTGATAAAAAGTTGGGTTTGATGACCAATTAGGCTCATTTCGCCGTGGGATTACAGGACTATTCATGGCTCTCCAGCCCAGAATGATTGCTTGTGGGAAATCAGTCGCTGCTTTTTCCATGTTCATTCGATTCCTCATGGGACCTGCAGTAATGGCTGCTGCTTCAATCGTTGTTGGACTACGAGGAGTGCTGTTACACGTCGCAATAGTTCAGGTTTCATAATTTCAGAGGGGCAAATTATAATGAGGCTTTGACATATATAGTTCCAAAATCGTGATATGTTCCAATATTCTTGGCTGATGAATTCTGTGATTAATTTTGATGATTTTCAGGCGGCGCTTCCACAGGGAATCGTCCCTTTTGTTTTCGCAAAGGAATACAATGTCCATCCTGATATACTGAGCACAGGGTTAGTGACAAAAAAAACACTTGTTTCTAGCAGATATCATACAAGAAGAACCAAGAATCGGCAACTTATAGCTAGTGGTTTTTGAATGAAATTTTTGCAGTGTCATATTCGGGATGCTAATAGCTCTACCAATCACTCTAGTTTACTACATCTTGTTGGGACTTTAAAGCCAAATCAGTGAAGCTGCAGGAGTCGAACCAAATCGACAATCAACACAGAACCAACCCTTTAACCCAACATGCATGCAGATCACATCTGCAAAGATTTGACTGAGAAGAGAATGACAAATCTTGAACCAAAGACCTTTGTTCAAGAGAGATGAAAGTAAAGAACAAAATATTCACAGTTAAATCATGATCTTGTGTAGCCATTCTAGTTTTTCTTTTTTCTGAACCTTCGTGTTACTTTGTTTTTTTGGCATGGAGTAGAATATTATGCAGCTTGTTACCATTAGTTTGTTGTTTATATCTTTCTCCAAGAAACCAAGAGTTTATGTTAAATTATTATAAAATTATAGTTGCTCTATGCCATAACAACAATTAATTAATTAATGATCATGCTGGCATATCTGTATTTTGGATATTGATTTTAGTCAAGTTATCAGCGTTTGTCTTTAAGATTTACATTTGCGTTTGTCTTTAAGAATTACAATGAATCTATAATCAACAATATTATTTTTTAGATTAAATGGACGAATAGAATTTTATTTTATGGGTGAGTGAACAAAATTACAGAGCCTAGGTTCTCGTATTCCTATGTCATAGGAGGATAAGGACGGGGTTGTATCCTTTGAGGGCACAAGCACAAGTAGGTACTAAACTAGGTTTTACTGAGTTGTCGGTACATTTGTTGACATGCTGCACCCCTCCCTCATGTCACCCACTGGGTGGTGGTGTGTCGTGTGCGTCTCGTGAACCCAGATAGCAGTACTCAGGCACGAATTCAAGAATTAGAGTTAACCATAAAATAAAAAAATTTATATACAATATTTTTTAAACTCATTTGATAATTTTATGAATTTAGTCTTTAGTGTAATATGGCAAATGACAATAAATACGATTTAATTTTTTTTCTCAATCCACATAATTTATTTTGATCAAGCATTGAATAATTGATCAAAACTAAAAAAAAAAATTTAAATTTTCATTATTTAAGAATTACGATTTTTAGTTCTAGCTCAATCATGAAAATTTTTATTTTTTTTGTATACATTTGTATCACACAAGCTTACAATATTTAAAATTAATCTAAAACAAATAGATTTTGTGTGTACTCAAGACTTGAGAGACCAAATTAAAATCATGAGAGTAAGTTTTTTACCCAAAAATTTCAAAGAAACAATGTTTATATTATAAATGTAAAAATTTTATAACATTATAAATAATATATATATATTTTTTTTTAAAAAAAGTTGGGGTGGGCTATAGCCCACCATAGCCCCAATATAGATACGTCCTTGGCAGTACTTGCTATAAAAAAAAGAAAATTCTATGCTACCTCAACGGCATTGCCCTTGGAGTGACATGACAGAGTATGATTGGTTAAAATCAGTGGATCCCACTTGGGACCCATTAATTTTAACCAATCACGGATTGCCACGTCACCCCAATAATTTTAACCAATCACGGATTGACATGACAAATAGGATCATTTTCGCGTTTGTTAGATGAACGACTCTTGTTTTTTATTTACACGTTGAAAAAATTGAATCGAATGAGGAAGCGTCGACAATCTTAAAAGTAGATTCTTAAAAATTGATTTAAACATATTTAATTTATATATTAAAATTCGATCATATTTAATTGCAATTTAAATTTTTTTATATTTGAATTAAATAATCATTTTTAAAATAATTTTATTATTATTTTTTAAATTAATAAAATTCAAACTAAAAAATTAATATTTTTATATTATTTCAAAAATAAATGATAATTTAAATATTTTAAAATATATTTAAAATGTATTTATTTAATATAAAATAATTTTAAATTATTGAGTTGAATGTGAGACCAATAAATAATGAATGTTAATGTTAAAAGGATTATGGGTGAAAGATGTATGCATTATTAATAGTGAGACCATACTTTTTGATGATATGGAGGGTGTTATTGGGTGTTATTAACACATAGCATTGCGGATGCCCTAATAAGAAATTGATTCGTTATTTTTCGTGGAAGATACAAATTTTTTAATTGAATAGTATTTTTTAGAACGAAAATTCCTAAAATGTAGCGTGACAAATTCTGATTGGTCCAAATCAGTGGGCCTCACGTGAGACCCACTTATTTGAACCTATCATGAGGGTACACGTTGCCCACATAGCACTACCGTGTGGGCATCATGTACAAAACGGTTAGGGGGTGGTTTTCCTTATAATATTCAAGTTGATTTATGATGAAAAAAGTAATATCGTGGATCTCCATGATAAATTAAAATATTATTTTGTCCATAGTTTTATAATTCTTGATGAATTTCCGGCTATGATATCGGTTGATAAAAAAACATAAATAGAAAAATTAGTGGTTGTATTCTGAAAGGCGAGTTAAATAAAATTAATGAAATTAGTAGAAAATTTTGAAATAATAATAAATGAAATATTGTATTATTATTATTAAAAATACTCGACTTTGAAATGTGTAGACAATCCAATCGTAAATTGGACTTTCTTCAAATTAAGATAAGACATAACTTGGGCTACTGATAAAGCCAAGAGCCTCCCGATGATCTGCCAGTGAAATCTTTTTTACTTTTCCAAAATAACCCCAGGGGTTGATTGTTAAACTAGAAGATCCCATAGTTTTCTTTTAATTTTTTTATTTGGAGAGGTGAGGACTTGAAATTGAGAGGCCGTTTGGAAACAAAAGTTATTGGCTTAAAAAAACACTTAAATAAATTCAGCTTTTTAAAGTGCTTTTATTAAAAAAAAACATAAGTAGTTTTAGTGTTTGGATAAATGTTAAAAAAATGCTTTTTAAATTTAAAACATAAGCAGAAGCCAAAAAACCAAAATTTTTTGCTTTTAAAAAAGCACTTATTTGGGCTTAAATAAGTGTTTTTTTTAAAACGTCTATTGTAACCAAACACATAACTTTTTAAGAAAAACATTTTTTTAAAAAAATAAGTGATTTTTCCAAAATGTCTAATGTTCCCAAACGGGCTCTCAATTTCCGTCAATTGAAAGACGAGTGAGACCAGTAGTACTACAAGCCCGGTCTCGAATTGAGATATCTTGATTTAAAAAAAGTATATGAAATGTCAAGAATACGTTATCATGAATATAAAATCTCTAAGCTTCAAATACATGTAACCTCACAATTTTCAATTTAATTAATTTGCCTATATTCATAATACATTTAAGTTTTCTCAACATTTTAAATTAAATTTTATAATATTGGATTATAATGCACAAATTTTAATAATTTACATTTACGTTTTGTCAGTTATTTTCAATCGATGCGACAAATTTATATATGTCAGTACTAGTAATAATAATTAGATAGAGGCTGGACTGAGGCCCAATTGAAAATAATTTTTAATTAGCCAGTCGCAAAATTGGAGCCCAGATTGGCAATTTCGACCCGATAAGCCCATCTTCAATTAGCAATTAGCATTTAGCACTAGTGAGGAGTAACCACGGACAACACATTGGGTCAAAGTCATAATTAATGACGGGACAAATATGGTCAAAGTCATAATTAATGATGGGACAAATATGGTTAAAGTCATTTAAGTCTTAACATTTTTTCATACAGGTTTATCAATTATTCAGTTTCTTTTTTTCAAACAATTTTTATGCTCTTTAATTTATTTACGTGTAACTAGCTAGTTGTTACAAATAAGTCTGGAACTTGATACCTTATCTTCACACTCGAGACCTTAATGTCATATGAATTAGATGTCATCGACAAATGTATGATTTTCTTATTATAAGTAAAAAATATTAAAATATCAAAAAATTGATGACATAGGGATCCCAAGACGAAAATTTCGAACCAATATATATTTAATGAATATATCTGAGGTTATGAGATACATGTCTGAATACGTGACGTCTCGAATGAATTAGGGCTTATCCAGCTGCAGGAAAATGAATAATATATGACTAATAATTAAGTGGGATTAATGGTGGTGATTGGCTCCCCAAATTGGCATAGGATTCTCAATTATAATTAGAGTATATATAAATAAACATTGACCAAAAAGCATGTCTGATTATGTTATTGTTTTTATTTTTAATTGTCTCCGTTATAAGGGAATTATTTGTAATGATTAGGGAAAAAAACATCTGTAATACATGTTCGTGCATGTTCATGTCCAATTTATTTAGTCATAAATTTTCGATGGTGTAAATACGATAACAAAAAGTCTTGTACATCAACTTTATTCCTCAAATAAAGAAATGGATGAGAGAAGGGTATATAAAAAGATGATGAATTTATTATTTTTTATTTGTGTGTGTGTGACGAAGCTAAGCTAGCTCCATTATGCCAAAAAGAGGGGACAAATAGTAGAGTCCTTGTTTGTTTTCCCTCTATATATTTTAACGGAGAAACCAATGGAATGCCAGTCCAAAAATACAATTCTATAAACATAATTTTTTTTCCCGAGGGCTCAAGTAACTTTCATTGATCAATTTTTAATTGTATATAATACACGTATATTATATAAATATCAAATATTTGTTCATGTCATCATTAGCCAAAAGGAGTAAATGAAAATTTTGTTTCCATTCCAATGATTAAGAGAATTTTTTTTCAAAAGAATAATAAATATTTGATTAGCCTTTAAGCATAGGGATCTTGAAAAGATGGTAATGATTAAGAGATTTTTATTTTTGAAAGAGAATAATAAATATTTGATTAGCCTTTAAGCAGATGGGCCTTGAAAAGAAGGTAATGGGAATAATATATAATAAAAAACTAATAAAACACTGTCTTTTTCTGACTTTTTTTCGTTTGCGTCAAGGGAAATTGGATATTTAAATAATCATATAATTTTCAAAATTTTGTTCAGTGAAAAAAAAATAATGTACATATTTTATTTTATATTAGTATTTTTCACGTATTTCTTGGCCAATTTCATATATGTTAATTTGTTCGTAAGTCTTATATTACGGTTTCATGGATATAGTTGATTTGACTTCTATTTAGAATGAAAATAATATTTTTGATATAAAAATAATATTTTTTATAACTCGAATTGAATAAAAAATTGTGTCACGAAATTGTTCAGTAAAACATCGCATATAAGCTATCGTGTACCTTTTAAATTTCTTTTGCTAAATATTTCTGCCATCTATCCAAATTTTATCATGTCATAGTACCATCTTTATGGTCTTTTCCTCATCATGAATATAGACAATTATCATTGTATCCAATGTGGTGGCGGAGAAAAATAGTGGATAGAACACGCTTGTGTGAAAAATAACTTAGGTGATTGGAGAAAGCTATATATTCTAAAAGTTATTTTAAAAAAAATATTTTTTATAGTTTTAAAATTGAATTATATTGAAATGATGACCCTTTTCTCGATCTTATTAGATGAATTTTAACTCCTACTCGTAATCAAAATATGATTTGATAATATTGCATTTGCAGTGTTGAATTTTATCTCGTATCAATATCATATCAAAATTTTATTTCTTGCGTTCAAACAATTCCGCGTATATGTATCAGAACTCGATTAATAATGTTTGAAAATACTTTAAAAGATAGTTGTAAGATTTTTATTTTACAAAATTTTTCACTGTTTTACAAACTAATTAGAACAATTTCAATTGTGTCACGAACAATTTTAGTTTTTCAAAACCCTTGAAATATTGTTTGATTTGTCAATCGCAACAGAAACAATAGACATTTATCTCCACAAATCATTAAAAAAGGGACTTGATGCTAGAAAAGTTTTGGAGAATCGAACAAATTCCCATCAAGATAATGGAGAATAAATTCTAAAGTGTCACACTCTTTTAAGGACTACTTTTGAATACGAATCACTACAAGAGGAAGAATATCGACTTCACATATGTGTAGTCGTTTTATATCCTCCAAAAAAAAAATGTTTCAATTAATTTTTTGAAATGTGTAAGTTTGTAACCCCACTGGATAACGTTAAAATCTCTCACCAAAACTAGTTATTTTTAAATTTGAAATCGACATTTCGTGTGACTAAGGTAATTACAGACACTTGTATTTTTCAAAGTGAATAAATGTGCTTGATCATGACCATGACTTTACATTGTCAAATATAAAAAAACATGCATCTTTGTGTACATATATATACATATGGTTTCGATGATTTTTTTTGTGGTCCGAAAAAAAATATATATACTGCAAAAACCGGTAATTTTGAAAATGTCGATACATTTTGAAAAATGATAAAAAAAAAAATTAAGTACCAACAATCCATTTCCATGGCAATAGTAATTATATGGCTAGCTAGGTTGTAAATTATAAGCGCCCAAATACTTAGGTGATGCAATATATTGAATGTGGAGTTTAATTGCTGTCAAATAATACATATAGATTTTAGGTGATGCATTAATTAAAGTTATATTCAAATTTTACTATATGGTCTATAATTCATACATGAGAAATCAATTAGTTATATTGATATAAATTACTCGATTTACAAATTTTTTGGCATTATGTAATTTAAAAATATCTTGAGCAAATTATAAGCCAAATTGATATAAACATAAAACTTTCGATCTAATGTCAAGAATCGATTAAATTTATTGATTAAAAGCCTATATTAAAAATACTGTACACAAACACTTTCGTGAGTCAATTTTATAATACAAATCTTCTATTCCAACCAATCTCTATATATATATACATATTTTACTTTTTATGCCAAAATACTTTTTTATCGTAAATCTATAACTATATATTATGTAAGAGCCCTTTAGTAGTCTCTTGGTGTGTCCATTAAAATAATATATAAATTAAAAAAAACACACAACCGCTTTCTTCCACTATCTCATTTTTTCCTTCAATTATGATTTTTTTCTTCTTTTTTTCATTTAACTATTTTTTTATTTTCTCAAAAATTTTTGTATTTAATATATAATACAATAATTTTATTTGAAAGTTTTAATTGAAATATAATTTTATTATAAAAATGGACTATTTAGCACGCAATGCGTGCAACATAGTGACTAGTATGAATGAAGTCGATTCGTTTTACAATAGACTTATTTAAAAAAACTAAATTTATTTTAATGAGAAAAATATATTTTAAAATTAACCCTTTTTCAAGAACAAAAAAACAAATTAGATCATCCATCCCCATCTCCTAATTGTGGAGTTAGGAGGTAGAAGAACAAGAACTTTCCCACCAAAGAAATATTGTTATTTAAGGCCAAAAATAAAAAGTATAAAAACGCAGAAAAAGTTGGTCAAAGGCTCAAAAAAACCAACAGGAAATAAAAATGGTGGTTAGCTTTGAGTTGTTGAAAGATGTCTGTCTACAGATCCCTCTCTATCTTCATCTCTCTCTTTCTCTCAGTAAAGGACAGCCTGGAACCATCCAAACTTAAACCCCACTCCCATTATTATCACTTCATTAATTTAATTATTGGCCCCTCTTAACAATATTCACTCAAATCATTTTTGAAGAAAGTACTGTTTTGTTTAAAACGAGAAATTTTCTTGATTATATCGGTGATTTCTTAATTGCAAAATTGGTTTAGAAAAGCAAAGGAAGAGACTTCATCTCTTTCTTGCATACTCTGATCTGACTAACTCTTTTCTCACTTTTGTGTTCTTTTTCTGGTTCATATTCTTTCCCTTATTGAATTTTTTTCCGGCATCTTTTACTTTAGGGAGTACTCTATTTCATGCTTCGAGTGATTCCGAAGCTCTTATTTCCACACACACCTACTTCAGTAGTTTATTCATTCCTGTGATTCTTCTTTTTATTTTTGCAAATCTTTCTTGCATTCATCATTGAAAGGAAAGGTGTAATCCATCCCATTCTTTCATTGTGTCAAGAAGTTATATTATATTTCGCCATTTTTTTCCCCTTCTCGTGCTTCCCTTTTCCACGTAGATTTGCCTTGAACTCTGTTTTCGCATCAACTTCCCTTGTTTTCCTTTCTGGATTCTGCTG
Source organism: Henckelia pumila (assembly GCF_033568475.1). NCBI lineage: Eukaryota > Viridiplantae > Streptophyta > Magnoliopsida > Lamiales > Gesneriaceae > Henckelia > Henckelia pumila. The sequence goes on along the minus strand of NW_027331857.1, from coordinate 4,436,435 downwards.
ATCAAGCTTTAAAATTCTATCTTTCTTTAGTTTTTATGCAAAAGATCGAGTCTTTGAGTATTGTTGGTGCACCGTTCCTGTTTATTTTCCTTTCGGAATTCAAAACTTGCTTGGAATATGTCGTCGTGATCACAAGTTGCCCTCTTTTCCCCTCTTGCTTTACTTGAACGTTTTAAATCTACTGTATATACTGTCCTTGATTCAATGGGACTTTGCCATGGAAAACCCGTTGAACCGCCACAAAATCTGTCTGAAACTTCAATAATCCCTGGTGATAACCATGATTCCACACTCACTTCCTTTACTGGGAAAACGCCCAAATTCCCATTCTACAGCCCGAGTCCACTTCGTAGTGTATTCAAGAATTCCCCTGCGCATTCTGGTAGTGTTCCTTCAACTCCTCTGCGCTTCCTCAAGCGTCCATTTCCACCTCCATCGCCAGCTAAGCACATTAAAGCCTTGCTTGCAAGAAGGCATGGCTCTGTGAAGCCAAATGAGGCCACCATACCAGAGGGTAGTGAGTGTGAGATCATTGGATTAGACAAGAATTTTGGGTTCTTGAAGAATTTCAACAGCTACTACGAGCTTGAGGATGAGGTGGGCAGGGGTCATTTTGGTTACACTTGCGCAGCTAAGGGGAAGAAAGGTAGTATGAAAGGGCAGGATGTGGCTGTCAAAGTCATTCCAAAATCCAAGGTACCATTCGAAATGGATCAAAATCCATCTCTTGCTTTTATCGGTTATTTGGATGTTCATGTACTATGAAGTGAATTAATCTGGAATTTTTAGTTATTTGCCTCAGGATACATGTCTTATTGTTCATAAATTGGCACATTGGTTTCTGGCGATGTTTCCAATGTTTTTTTTCCTTCTTAATAACATTATATTACTAATCAAGTCGGTAGATTATTCTCTGTTAATGCTTGTGAGTAGTTTTCTGTGATTTCAGAATTGTATCATGAACATTGCAATTTGTAACACTTAGGTAGTGTTTGGGAAGGAAAAGTTCAAAAGGGATTTCTAGAAGCAATCCCAAACACTACCTTAGTACATATTGAAATTATTAAATCCAAATAGTTACTATAAAATTCCATGGCCAGGTTTCTCTTTTGAGTTTGGTTTATACAAGGGTTTAATTGGTGGATCCTGAGTCTTTATCCTTTTGCTTGTGACGGTCACGTTTGTACTATCACGTTTGTACTAGCTTGCAAGGTTTTGATGTCTCGTTAGTTTCTGATGGATGTACCACTATTCTGATGGTTTTCAAAGGATGAAAGATTTTCGTTGGAAAAGTTATACTTGATGTATGATAAAGAAACCAATGTAAATGATGAGTAAAAAAGATGAAGCTCTTACTTATTTAACCAAATCTTCTAAATATTATTTCGCAGATGACCACAGCTATCGCCATAGAGGACGTCAGAAGAGAAGTAAAGATACTCCGTGCTCTGACAGGACATAAGAACTTGGTACAATTCTATGATGCGTATGAAGATGAAGAAAATGTCTATGTTGTCATGGAGTAAGTTTGGACTTTGGACTATTAACTTCAATTAAGTTGGTGGCAAAGCTATGCCCCTTGCTGAGAAATATATAATCTAACTTTTTCTTTGCTCTTTTGCTCTCATTCAACTGGAATGTTTCAAATTCCCTCTGAACCTCAGCAATGGCCTCTCTAAAATCTGAATATACACCTCCTAAAATTTTCCCCCTCTTTGCAGGCTATGTGAAGGAGGGGAATTACTGGATAAAATTCTCGCTAGGTAAAGCTTAATGCCTTTTCCTTTCCATTTCTGCGAATCTATCTTCATTTTTGGTCTTTCATGTAATTTTACGATTGTTTGATCAAGGGGTGGCAAATACTCGGAAGAAGATGCTAAAATTGTCATGGTACAGATTTTAAGCGTGGTTGCATATTGTCATCTCCAAGGTGTGGTTCACCGTGACCTAAAACCCGAGGTACATCTACTGTCACAAACAATTATACAAGCCTTTGTCTGGGAAATGTACCATAGTGTAATACCTTTATTTCACGAAATAATCTCACTTGCCCATTCCTGAAGGGAAGTTATTCTGTTTAATCAATTGATTAGTTATGCAACATCAAGCAATATGTTGGGAACTCTGGTCTTATTTTCTTTATTATAGTTCTCGTAAGTTATATTCTAAAGTAAAAATACATCAATGAATGAATGCAGTGTAACCAATGATTAACGTGGTTGTGCCATAAAAGTGCTACCTAGAACTCTATTAATCTCTATCAGTTTGAATTACAATTGTCATCTCTTTATATAGGTGAAATATGTTTGGATAATGCTTTGATTTTATGGACTACTCCAACAGGAGCTTCCTTTATTTGGTGAACTTTAACTTATATTGCATAAATATTCTTTGAGTGTCTTTTATTAATCAACTGATGTTTGAACTTAAATTATTTCTTCCTCAAACGCCATGATTATCATTCAGATAGTCTAATAGCATGTCTGTGCAATTGTTGGTTTTCCATTTTCCAGGAAGCATTCACACAATTAAAAATGTATACGCGTCATGAATATATTTTTTTCTGCTTTTGTGGAGAATATGATAACTAGATACAACTAAATGAAATTTTTACATTGTCTCAGAATTTTCTATTCACAACAAATGACGAGAATTCCACATTGAAAGCCATTGACTTTGGATTGTCTGATTATGTAAAGCCAGGTTGAGTTTGTTGGTATTAAATACTTTTTTTGTTCTTTTCATTATTTTTGTGGTGTTGATTTAGATGGATTGATAATTTAGATGAACGATTGAATGATATTGTTGGAAGTGCTTACTACGTGGCGCCCGAAGTTTTGCATAGATCATATGGAACGGAAGCCGATATGTGGAGTATCGGTGTAATTGCTTATATTCTTCTTTGCGGAAGCAGACCGTTCTGGTCAAGGACAGAATCTGGAATCTTCCGCGCTGTTCTAAAGGCCGACCCCAGCTTTGATGAAGATCCATGGCCTTCTTTGTCCTCTGATGCCGTAGATTTCGTGAAGAGATTATTGAACAAAGATTACCGGAAAAGGCTAACAGCAGCTCAGGCTCTTTGTAAGTCGGGTGGAAATATTTATGGACTCTGTTTTATCCAAAACGGGATTCCTAAACTGGTCTTTCCAGTGAGTCCACCAACAAAATATAGTGTAATAACTTGGTACCCAAATATGTTGATGAATTTTTTTATAATAGGTCATCCATGGCTGGCTGGCAATCACACTGTGAAGATCCCGCTAGATATGATTGTATATAAGCTAGCAAAAGCTTATATATGTTCCTCTTCTCTGAGAAAGACGGCTTTAAGGGTATGTATATTTTGACTGTAATAGGAAATTATTTTCACTGGTAATCTATTAATTATGATATTTTCAGTCAATTCCTGGGATATCACGGCTTGTGTCTCTTGTACACCATTTTTTAGCATTTCAAGTTTATCTTCAGTGAAAATGGTATTAGCTGTGGATATTATTAACCAAGAAACTGTTCGAACATTGAAACAGGCACTTGCAAGAACGTTGTCAGTACCTCAGTTGAACTATCTAAGGGAACAGTTCCAATTGCTAGGACCAAGTAAAAGTGGATTTATATACCCACAAAACTTTAAAACGGTGATCTCTCTCTCGCCCTTTCTCTTAGTTTTTAGTATTTTAATCATTTTATCTTAACTTCACTGATTTACTTTGGTTGCAGACTATGTCAAAGAACTCCACTGATGCAACGAAGGACTCACGGGTTCTGGATTATGTCAATATGGTAATGCTTTCGGTAACCCATTCTCTTTCAAACATTAGTTCCGTCGTGGATTTTTTTAGCAGATCATATATCTTTACAAGACTTGCTATTATACTGATGATGAAAATGGTTGGATCATATCTTCATGTGTCGAACAGGTGAGTTCTCTTCAATTTGGGAAATTGGATTTTGAAGAATTTTGTGCAGCAGCCACAAGTGTGCATCAGCTGGAAGGAATGGAAACCTGGGAGCAACATGCACGCCTTGCCTATGAATTGTTTGAGAAGGATGGAAACCGGCCGATTAAGATAGAGGAACTTGCCCCGGTATTCCTCCCTTTGTTCTATCCCCTTTTTCACATGCACATGTTCGGCATGCACGTAAATAGAGTCATAGAAACACATCCAACCTTTGCTTGAAACAAATCGGGGACAAAATCAGCCTTCCTTAAATTATAAAGATCTTTTGGTTTTTCGGAAATTTTGTTTCCAATTTTCATAAAACTGTAAGTTATGCTCCCCAAAATCCATGTAGTCTGCCATGTCAGTTCCTTCTTTCCCCCATCTCCCTAATTTATGGATCCTCCCCTGTTTAGATTGGTTCTATAGTTAATCGAAGATGTTGCGGATTCTCAGTTCTGTTTTCAAGACTTCAAGAAATTTCTAATCTTCGCCGCCTTTTGAACAGGAGCTTGGACTTAGTCCATCCGTACCTGTGCATGTGGTTCTGCAGGACTGGATTCGACACTCGGATGGAAAGCTCAGTTTCTTGGGGTTCGTCAGACTTCTGCACGGAGTTTCTTCTCGTTCATACCACAAAGCATGAACGAAATATGATCCAACTACTTGGTTGTTTTTTCGCAATATGGCCAGTTCCTTGAAAACAAGAATCTTCACAAGAATTATAGGCTCAGTCGCCAAGGTGTTAGCCATTGTCGAATTTGCAGTGAAATGGTTCCGTCATTTTTTTCACGTATATTTGATGTAGAGGATAGTATAGATGAGATTAGATCAGCAGATGTGTATGTAGTGTTAGAGAAAAGTTGAAATGTGAAGTGGTTTTTGTATCTTTTGGTGTACTTTCATGTCTACTTTATGTTATTAGTTTCATAATAAATCATGGTTGCTATAATTATGCACATCCCGTTTAGTTTCAAAAGCCAGGTCAAAAAAACACTTTTTTAAGTGTTTTTTATTTAATAAAGTATTTGGCTGACCAGAAAAGTGCTTAAATAAACACCTTTTCAAGTCAAAATTAGAGCTTTTTCAAAAGCAAAAAATTATAGCTTAAAAAAGTATTTTTTTTAAAAAATGTCTACCAAATCCAAACGGGTGTTAGTTTACCACTTTTATCAAGCATCTCAAGTTTAAAAATAATCATTCTAACCAAGGAAAATAAATAAAATAAAAGCTTAAATTACATTTTGTTTCTTTGTGATTTTGATGTTGTGATCCAAATGCACTATCCACTCGTACGATAGGTTCGATCGAAGTTTCGGACGCAGTGGATAAACCCTAAAGCTTAGAAATAATCATTTTAACTAAGAAAAATAAATAAAATAAAAACTTAAATTACATTTTGGTTCTTTGTGATTTTATCATATCAAATTGAATCAAAAAAAATAATTTTAATAATTTTTCATTGAGAATATTAACATCCATCGTACTAAATTACCACAAATAACACATCGAAAAATCTTGATTAAAATTGTCAAAAATATAAAAAAATAACTATCTAAAGATTGAAATAGAGCCAAAATCACGAATATACAAACAAATGGACAATACAATTTTCCAATGGGAGATCAGAAGTTGCCCAAAGGCATTACCCTAAAAATGTTGCGTGCATGTTTGTCGATATATGCCTTCAAAGCATCAACCTTTATTCGTACCTTTGGATGTTACGGTGAGCTAGCATGAAATTTGCTGTTCGAATCAAGTAAATTGCATGCTTGGTAAATCATGAAAAATTAACTAGATTTATGGCTCTAGTTATGACTTTATATTGTTCCATTTTGGCTTGGTTTCAATTTTATTCACCGACTAAAATCACAGCTATTCCGGTTTCGTTTCCAAATACGAATAACTGGATTGTGACTTTTTCAGGGGATAATTCCAGTTTTTGTTCTATGGCGTATTGTGTGGTGTATAGCTAATTCAAGAAATTCATTGGCTTCCATTTCTACATCCTGGTGTCTGGCGATCCCTCAAGAAACATAAATTAAAGAAAATGGTATTGGAAATTATGGAGCCAAACAATTGCATTCGAGGTTGCTGTCACAGTCAGACGATCCCTCTTCATCTCCACCCTTCTTCTTACTCCCTTGCTTCCCCAATTGCCAGAGGTATGTGTGGAAAAATAATCCACTCAACATTATTCTTTCGAGATCGTATATTCGTATTTCAGCTATCAGTATGTGTATGTGTGTGTATATTTTGATGAAAGCTATCAGTATACTTTTTGCTTAAATATCAACTGGGATTTTCTGGATTTTTGGTTTCAAGGGGCGGAGAGTGTGGTTTACCAAGCCATTCTTGATGGTACGAAAGTGGCCGTGAAGAAACCAATTTTATCCACTTCAGACGACCTCGACAAATTCCACAAAGAATTGCAAATACTCTGGTTATTTTTCTTTCTTCTTACGATGTTTATTGGGAAAACACCAGTTTATGGAAAAAAAACATTTTGAACATTGTATTGAGTTTAAAACGTAGACCTCTAGTTGGCATATTTTTGCATTCTCGAGCTTCTGGGCTGGCGATATTGGCGGTATAAGCGTGTTTCGAGTCTAATTCCCTGACCCAATTCCTTTCTATATGTAGTTTCATGATAGACCTTGGTTATTTTGTTAGATTACTGTCTACAACATTTCAAACATACAAATATTGCAAGATTCGGTTGTACAGATAAATACATTTGTTTGAGTGGAATTTAGCTGCCCGTGGATGAAACTAAATTTTTTTGTGTAGAGTGAATTTGATAGTCTTTGTGATTATCATGTAATATTTATGTATTTAAAAACAATTATATTTGGCGCACCATAATTTTTTCTTGAAATATGATTGCTGAAGCAAGTTAGATCATCCGGGGATATTAAAGTTGGTGGCGGCACATGCAAGGCCACCAAACTACATGTTTTTCTTGGAATTTTATGAGGCTGGAAATCTAGCCCAGAAACTACACGTTGAAGAATGGAGTCCAAGCATTGGTCAAGCAGTTAAAGTTACCCTTTATTTAGGTATAACACGTGTCTCTGATGAATCTTAATAGTAGTTGTTGTGTCAATAAATTTCTTGGTGTATTTGATGCTTAAAGCGGGGGAACATTAACTATCTCAGAAATTGATGGCATTATTGTTTATCATCTTAACTGTGATATGGTTGATGCTTTGTCTATTGTATTTTATTTGGTACCTCAGTATTGCTTACCCCAAGTTCTTTGTTCTATCGTGGCTAATATTTCGTTTTTTTTAAAAAAAATAAAATTAGCCGGCAGCCTCATTCAGCAAAATGGAAATTATATTGTATCGTATTTTTAAGTCTTGCATGTGCATATGATAACTAAACTTGATAAAAGCATGCATCAGTCAAATTTGTTCAATCATATGCTGTGACCACAATGAAAAGGGATATGCCTAGCAGATTCTTATTCTTTCAATCCCCAATGATTGCTAATTTGCACAATAACTTCTCTGAATTACTCCTTTTTATGATGGATCTAACGTCAGTTTCATGATGTTGCCAAAATTAACTAGCACTTAAGGTTATTGTATCATGCCTGTTATGGTATTTGACTTCTAGTTTTGCAGAGTGTTTGTAATTTTTTGGATCCTCTGTTTCTAAGTCGATCAACCATTTGGTAGTTGAACTGGAAGAGGACATGCCACTAAGTAGACGACACAAAGTTCATCTCTGCTGCCACTAATTTGATTTTCTTCTCAAAAACTGCCATAAAATTTGATTGAATTGGTGTTTTGCATGCCAAATTCAGCAAATGGAAATGCATATATATTTGATGAATATGTAATATATGAGATGGAAAATTAGCTTGGGGTTGGATGATGCGCTCTTGAATTGCAACTGTTTTTCTGAACAAGTATATACAAAATAACGTTCACTGGAGATCTATGTTGACTATGTTTTATCCTCCTCTTTTATGCCATTATGGATAGAACCTTTGGTGAGTTGACTGGCTTGTTCCTGAACAATCTATTTAGTGTTCTAATATTTTTTTCTTCTTCTTTTTTGTTGACTATGTTTTATCCTCCTCTTTTATGCCATTATTTATAGAGCCTTTGGTGAGTTGACTGGCTTGTTCCTGAACAATCTACTTAGTGTTCTAATTTTTCTTTCTTCTTCTTTTTTGACCTTTTTAAAATTAATTCTCCTTTGCTTTCTGTTTGCAGCTAAGGCTCTACAATATCTTCATAACCTTGGGATTGTGCATAGGGATGTGAAACCAGCAAATATTCTTGTAATGCCGTCTACGATCTCTTGATGCATCCAAACTTATAGCACTAATTATGCATCTGAATTTTTTTGTAAACTTCAATATTTTTACCTGCATGTGGCATCCATTGCACTTATCTTGAATGAGATGATAATTTATGCAGTGTCTGTGCAGCTCGACGAGAATTTTCATCCGCATTTAGCAGATTTTGGTTTAGCTGAGCACAAGAATAATCTTAAACAAGTTTCTGCATCAGACTGGAAATCTGGCAAGCCAACAGGTGGCTTCCACAAAAGAAATATGGTCGGTACTCTTATTTACATGGCACCTGAAGTGCTGAGAAGAGAGATACATACCGAAAAATCTGATGTCTATAGTTTTGGAATCACAATTAAGTAAGAACATCCCAATGACTTGTTATGTTTTCATTTGATGAAAAGTGAATGTCGTTCATATGCTCATCTATTCCCTGCTATGATTCTCTGGAACATATTATTTTTTTGAAAATAGTTGTTTAGCAATCACGAGAAGCAAATTTTTTAACAATTTGAGGTCTAATCTGTTGCATTTTCATATTATTAAAATTCACGCCAACTGCATACAGAAAAAAAAACACGCACACGTGAGCTTGAGTTATAAGAGCTATTAGCCAATTCAAGATGCTACTGATGCTTGGGATTGGCTATAGCCTTGCATTTTGTGCTGGTGACACTTTGAAGAAATTGATCTCACCTTTTGCTATATCTATTTAAGTTATGCTCTTGAGAATTAGATGTCTAGTTGGGAGGTGTTAAAAGGTTATGAAGTGGAAATTACAGTTTTGGATTTAAAAGTGCAATTTATTGAAGCTCTGAGATTAGGGTGAAGTTATCTATCGCAGTTGCCTAATGGGTACAACAAGAGACCTCTAAGAGCCTTGACAGGCGCCCCTCAATATCAAGACTTTATGATTGGGTTTTGTTTCTTGCAGCTGCACCATGCTTTAGGAATGATGAATTTGAGCATGAAGAAAACGATAAAAAAAACTATAAGATAGGCCTACGTAATTGGAGAACAATTTTAATTATTTTAATTTATTACTGAAATGTAATTTTAACTCTTTATTTTTCCCAAATTCTGTGATACTTGAACCTTTATACGTTGCAGTGAGCTTCTTACTGGTGTAAGCCCATATACTGATCTTCGAGCAGAGGCACAGGTTATCACTTATTTTCTTGCTTTTTTGTACCAAGAATATTGGAGAAAAGGGAAATTTTATGTGGTGGAAGGTGGAGAAATAAAGTCAAACTTTACCTTTTCCTTCGTTTGCTACTCCTACTTCTTTGAAGAAACAGAGTGTCGGTTAAATCTGTATAGAAAGGATAAGTTGGATTCAATTAAACAATGGCATACTCTATAACTTCTTTTCAAATTGTGCCTGGTCTATTGCCTGAGCAGTGAGCTGTTGCAAAGGAGAAGGTTAGGTCTTTGACACCTAGTCAGAATATTATAAGATTTTATTTTATCATTCTTGTACCTACCACGAGTTTGGCATGAAAACAAAGTGCATCTAGGAAGTCATGAAAACTTCATGAGAAAACATCAGTTTGAAAATCGATGATGCCTGTACAGTGATGGTGAATTTTCGCACTTTTTACCTTGTATTTAGTGCAAAAATTGACTACTATCAACTTATAGTTTGTTAGGAATCATTGCATCTTGTATTCCCATGAGTTTGGCCCTTGAACACTTCTTCAGGTCGTCATACGATGTAAAATCATATTATTCGGTAATCTCAAAATGTAGTTCAAGGTAAATAATACTTAAACATGCTGAGTTCTTGTAAAAAAGCCACATTGTAATTATTTCCATTTTAATTGTTGTTTTGATTTAAAATTTTATTGGTTGGTCATTACTGAACTTTTGAGCTTATTTCATATAATATGCTGGTGGCAGGCGCATACAGTCTTGGAAATGAACTATACTGAGCAGCAACTTACAGCTGCTGTGGTTTCTGAAGGCTTGCGACCAGTTCTAGCTACCTCTGAGTCCAGTGCTTCAACCAAGTTCATCCCTTTGATACAGAGATGCTGGGATGCAGACCCTCAAAAAAGGCCATCTTTCAATGACATTGTTTCAGAACTTGATGTAATGTTTGAATGCGAAAGAGGAGTGGATAAAGAAGAAGCCTTTGTCAGCTCTCGTATATCTTGTGGGAACACCCATGAAACAGCCGTTAAAAGTTATCAAGAACCAATTAACTGGTTTGCCCATGGCAAAGAGTTTTCACCAAGTGATTTGCTTTCTTCTCATAATGTTCTGGGCACGTGGTTTAACTCTTCAAACAGTTCTTTTCCCTACCATCCAGTTCTCTCTTGGGGTTCCTTCTCAACTTGTGGAAGAAGAGAAACCATGGAGGATTCACATTTTTTAATACCCAATTTCTGCAATGAAGAGGATGCCCATTTTTTTGGGATTTTCGATGGTCATCGAGGTATGTATGTATATCCACTTTCTAATGACATCAATGCAAACTCTAGGAATTATTAAATCTTTGACCTTTTGAATGTTTTGCAATGGACTTGTGCAAATGGCATCAAGAAACAAATACAAGCTCCTGTATTATGTGCAGGTGCAGCTGCTGCTGAGTTTTCAGCTGGGGCTCTACCTGAATTTTTGAGGGCTCAGATCTCAGCGAGCAGGTAAAACCCTTCTCCTTATAATCTAATTTTGCGTGTTGTAGATTGATATTAGTGAATATGAATACCAATACCATGGAGTTACTTATCTTTATATATCTGACATGTGTGCAGTCCTTCTCAAGCACTCGTAGAAGCTTTTGTTAGGACCGATATTGTCTTCAGGAATGAGCTAAACTCTCAGCGTAAATTAAGCGGAGTTATTCAAAGGGACTTCCACCCTGGTTGTACTGCAGTCACTGCTCTTATAGTGAAAAACAAGTTATTTGTTGCTAATGCCGGCGATTGCAAAGTGATTTTATGTCGTACAGGAAATCCCTATGCTTTAACCAGGGTGAGATGGAATTTATGTGATTAGGTCCCTCCTGATTTCCGTTTAGTTTCCCCCTTTCCCTAGAATTTATGTGATTCACCCCTGGACTTTATAGCAGTATTATGTCTTTCTCGTTTTCACGCTGCTAGGTATTATACGTTTTTTAAAAAAAATTTAACTGGACGACCTCAATATAGTAGGACCATGTTGCAAGTTGTGTTGAAGAGAGAGAGCGTGTCATTAGTGCTGGTGGTGAGGTTAAATGGCAGCTTGATACATGGAGGGTTGGTCCTGCCGCTCTCCAGGTAATTCACTTGAGTAAAATTATTTTTACAAATTTTTTTGATAAGACGACGATATAAATATGTGCATTTAATTTGTCTCCATAATGTTTTGTGATTCCATATCTGATATTGCTTTGTGTTTTATCATTACGTCCTTTTATCAGGTTACGCGATCCATTGGTGATGATGATCTAAAGCCTTATGTAACTGCAGAACCTGAGGTTGATGAAACTTTACTATCGGCGGAAGATGAATATATGGCAAGTCATATTTATTTGGGAGCCATTTGTCATAGATATTCGGGTGTACATAATTTGTTGCCTAAACTCGAGTCCAGACATTTGTTGCCTACAATCCAAATAATATCCCTTTTTCTCTATCTCTTCATGAATATTTACATCATGTTCCTTTTCTGTGGGCTATAATGTCTCTAATTAATTTTCAGGTGATGGCCAGTGATGGGCTGTGGGATGTTGTGAGCGACACAGATGTTGTAAGCATCATCAGAGACACGGTGAAAGAGGCTGGAATGTGCGCGAAGAGATTGGCGACTGAAGCTGCAGCACGTGGCAGCAAAGATAACATCACGGTTATAGTCGTTTTCTTACGTCCCGTATCTACAGCAGAGAGGATTTACTAGCTGCTATACTGCGTTTCATTGGCGTAAATTCGATTTGGAAAATAATGAACTGTAGGGGGTGATTTTGAAGAATTCCAACTAGTTTTTTAGAAGAATTCCAACTAGTTTTTTAGAATGATAAATTACTGGTGATGCGGATAAGGTTTCTTTTTTAGTTGGGAGATGATACTTTCAAACTTGGAAATCATTGAGGGACAAGAAGTGTTCTAAGTTGTGTTTTGTGCAAATAGTAATAAACATCAGCCACTCTCTCTCCTATGTTATTTTTCTTTCAACCACTCAAAATCCCCATTTTATGGCGGGAGAGGTAAAAAATAAATCTAATCCGGCAACGGACCGAATTGATTTGAAAATTACGGATTTGGGTTGGGTTAGAGTTAATCCGAGATGACCCGATTTCTTTATTATTACTATTATTTATATAGAATATTTAAGAAAGATTGATTGCATTTTTATATATTGTATGTTTGAAAAAAAATTATTACATATTGATATAATAGAATTTCATCATTTAACATCTATTTTGTAAAATTTTGATTTTTTAAAATAATTTTTGATTTTTGTAATAATAATACTTTAAATTTTCTACCATTAGACTTTTAAATTTAAATTATATAAGTGAGATTTTTTTTATTATGTGTTTAAATTAAAATATTACTATAATTATTGTGTTTTAAATTTTAATTTATTTATTTTGTTAAAAATATAAAAAAATAAAATCTAATTGGTTTGTGTGATCGGATTAGTCGGGTTAGCCATTTTCGGATTAATTCGAGTTTGAGTTGATAAAATTTTAATCCAAATTGGCAACCTTGATAGGGCCGATGTAGTTTTCGAAACAATATATTATTTTTGTCCTATGGAACTTAAATTTTAGAGAAACTGCACGTAAAACTTGAATAATATTTTTAATTGAGAGGGCGATCAATTGGGTCTAATTGTATATCAGGAAATGATCGGAAGACAATAATTATTTTGAACATAAAAAATCAAATGTATATATTTCAATAAATGCTTAATTACCATTATATATATCTTGCAAAATTTAATACACCATAACTTAAACTATCTCATATAGGCCATATATCATAAAAAAATCCGTGTCCTAATTATATATACATACACAAAGATTAAAAGTAATAATCTTCAAAAAAAAGAAAAAGCAAAAGCAAAAGAAGATCAACATTATTCTCATCAAATTTTGTTGGGAACCGGAAATTTTTATTTATTTATTTTTGATTGCAGATACTCAGAGATTTTTAAGATTAATTATGTATTGTTTTTTCCTCTCAACATCGACATTTGTCATGCCATTATTTTATTTTATGGTTTAAATAATCCTAACTGGATATTTACACAATCTGATTTTGTACATTGGTGTATATATATATATATATATACAACTAATATTTAACAAATTTATTTTATTTTATTATATATTTCAACATAAGAGCTGTAAAGGGCACATTTCTTTCTCCAATTTTTGCTGTAAGATGGGAAGATCAGAGCAATGACTATGGTGGAGTACTACTGAGTGGGTTTTCTCCAATTGTGAGTTAATAAAATTACACTAGTACATGTTTTCTATTTATTTTATTTGCTAATTATTTGGAGTATCTGCTATTTTTGTATAAAAGAAAATCAATTAATTAATAATTGATTTGAGGTTATATATATATATATTTGGAGTGCTCAATTTTTTGAATTACTTGATTATATATTTTCTATTATTTATTTGTGAAAATATATCTATCTTCGTGTTCTAAAATTTAATAATTATTAAAAAATATTATATTGATAAAATCATATAATGCACATATATATTGGGTCTGCACAGTCTGAAAATGATGGAAAAATTAAGATCATCTGCTGTGGAGAGAGAAACAACACAGTATACTGTGCATTAAAATATATATGATTTCAATATTCCATGTGTGTAATTAATTAAATAATATTTAATTATTTAATCTTGTGATATGAATTACAGAAGTCTATATATTGCACAGTATTCTGTGCTGTTTCTCTCTCCACAGCAAAGGATCCAGATCCGGAAATGATGTACCTTTTTTCCTTCTGTTTTTGATTATTACAGAAACAAGTGTTTTTTTTAATACAAAAATAATAAATCTGTTAGACAAATAAGCAAATATCAGTTTTGAAGTTGAAAATCTTTCTTGTAAGAGATCAAATGTGAAATGAGTGTATGCTTGGGGAAACAAACAAAAAATAACTTTTTGTTGTTGAAATGACTGAAGTGAAGAATTACAATTTTGGTCTTATAATTTGCATATTTTTTATTTTTAGGTCCTGTTAAAAATAATTTTATAATTTTAGTCCTGTAACTTGCATCTTTTTTTTATTTTTGATCCTGTTAACATTAATTCGCATTTTTAGTCCTGTAACTTTCATGATTTTTTCACTTTAAGTCCTGTTAATATTGAATTTACAATTTTAGTCCTGTAACTTGCATTTTTTTTTTATTTTTAGTCTTGTTTGCATTGAATTTTCACTTTTTGTCTGTAACTTCTATATATTTTTTCTTAGTCATATTATCAATGAATTTATATTTTTAATTCCATAAATTTCATACTTTTTTATATTTTTATTTATAATATATTATGATTTACATATTTTAAAGCTTTTAAAATTTAAATGAATTAAATAAAAAAAATTCAACTAAAATTATTCAAAACAATTTTACCCTAATTATAATCTTATAAAATACATAATATAAATAAAACTATTAATCTAATGTGAATCATGTTTTTTTGGGTTTAGTTTTGATATATAATATGAAATCGAACCATATAATTTTTTATTTTAAATTTTATATCTGACCAAAATTCCATTTTCGTTTTGGTATTTTGTTTCTTGAGTTGGGATTTATGGTCATTTTTGTTTTAACCAAATCTTAAATATTCACGTCATCTAAAACAATTTTTGGTAGAAATATAAATAAAAAATGAAAAAAATTACAAATTACATGGTATAAAAATAAAAAAATTCGCCTTTAATATGACTAAAAATAAAAATTAAGTGTTAACAAGACCATTGAATTCCCCTTTAATATGATTAAAAAAAATAAAATTATATGGTTCGATTTCAGATTATATATATAAAAACTAAACCGAAAAAAATGATTCATATTATATTAATAGTTTTATTTATATTATGTATTTTATAAGATGATATTTAGTTTAAAAAATATTCGAATAATTTTTAGTTGAATTTTTGTTGATTAATTTAAATTTTAAAAGTTTTAAAATATGTAAATTATAATATATTATGAATAAAAATATAAAAAATATAAAATTTATTGAATGAAAAATATAAATTCATCGATAATATGACTAAAAATAAAAATATATGAAAGTTACAAGATAAAAAAATTAAAATTATATGTAAACTGGACTAAAAATGAAAAAGAATGCAAGTTATAAGACTAAAATTGTAAATTCAGTGTTAACAAGACTTAAAATGAAATTTCATGAAAGTTACAAGAATAAAAATGTGAATTCAATGTTAATAGGACCAAAAATGAAAAAAAAATGTAAGTTACATGACTAAAATTGCAAATTTACTTTTAACAAGACCAAAAATAAAAAAATGTGCAAATTACCGGACCAAAAGTGTAATTTTTCCCTAATAAGTGTGGGTTTTTTTTATTTTAAAGAATGTATGCTACGTTTTAGAGTAACAAACAATAAATTATGATACATTTTAGAATTCAAATGAAAATTTTTGTTATTAAACATTATGTTAGAAATATATATATAAAAATATGATATCTACAAATAATAAAAAAAACATCTCTGACATAAATGAAGTAGGATAAATATATAGAATGAAAATTTAGTAAAATTGGAAGGAAAAAAATAATAACAAAAATTACAAAAATATGTAAACTTAACCAAACAATTCAAAATTAAAAAGCAGTAGTAGTAGGATCTTGTACTTTCAAACAGCATCATTAGTTAATACATATTTTTTTAATACAATTTTTTTTTTGAAAGGGTACACAATTTTTTTAATTCTTATAGATTTTGTTCATTTAAATTTTCTAAAACACCACATATATATCCCAAATAAGTGAATATTGTGGATAACTGCATTTTATTTATTTGCGTGCTTGTATATATTCTATTTCATAAAATACTATTTTTTTTAGTAATTTTATATATTAGTTTTTAACAATTCTGGACTTAAATAGAAAAAATAATTTTATTTTAAAAATTTAATGAATTTTTCTAGTTCTTTTAATCTTGGATGTAATTTTTAATAAATCTATTAAAATTAGTTAACATAAATACATAATTACAACAATCAGTTATAATTATCGAAGTATAATGATCAGCTATAGCCTATAGCTTGTTTGCAAATCTGATCTACGCCGCGGGGAGGAGTCTGTCTATCTGTTTAGTTCGTAGCCACGTCATGAGATCAAAATTCTCCACGTCGCGACAATATGCGAATCTATCATTTGTCAACGTTGCAAGTTCGTTAAATTATGTCATAACAAAAAAAAAATTCAAGTTGCGACAACATAGACGATCAAAACTCGAGTCGTCATGTCATGTCAAGAAATCAAAATTCTCTATGTTGCTGACAACATCCATGATCAAAGCCATCAAAAAATGCATGCATGGACAAAGCTTACAAATTTCCTTTAAATTATTATTTTTATAATATATATAATATAAAATTAGTAAGGGTTTGGATTTGAGAAAATTTGGCGGAACACAACCGATCGAGCCATTTAAAGGATTAATCCATGGCGTAACGTTTTCCTACTCTTCAAACTGTTAGACTCTCTCTCTCTCTCTCTCACACACACACACACACACACAAAAGCAGGGTTTGATTTGTTTGTTTGTTTCATATAGTCAGAAATCTCCAAATCTGCGTACATTTATACACACACACGCTGGATATATATATATATATATATATATTCAGATACATGCACGCATGTATTCGTTGGTATTGCAATATTTGACTCTATCTTTTTGTGCTTTATTTATACATTAACCTCTGTGGGATCGATCCGACTAGGGTTTCCTCTACTGCCTTGTTTACTTCAAGGTGAAGAGGCTAACTCAATTCTTCAACGTTTGAGTTTTGATTATATATATATATATATATATATATATATATATCATGGATGATGGGAACGCAAATTCATCACCAGAAACTCATGAACACAGCTTCAACTTGGATGACTGGATGAAAGAACTCTTGCCCGATCAAGAGGACGTTGAAGTCGAGGCTGAATTCGGGTAAATTTTTTTTTTTTTTTTTGCATGATTAGCCACTCCCATCTCATGAATCTTGATTTCAATTAGTGATTGTTATTTCTGATCAGATTTTTTTTTTGAAGTGTATATATATGTATGTAGCATCACTCCGTGGTTATTTTTTTTATTTTCATTTTTCAACTTAATTTTTTTTTTTTTTTTGCACCGGCCTTAAAATGATGCTTCATGCGAAGTGATTCGATTTGCTGGTTCTTTGTTGATCTGGTGTTGATTTGATGATAGAAGGGAGATGTGTATGTTGCATGCATAATTCCTCAACTCCTCTTTCATTTTATGTTAATTTTCTGGGGTTTTTTTAGGGTTATTTTTTTACATTCAGTAATCGAACAAGGGCAAATCAGTAGATCTGGGAGATTGAGAGTACTTCTATCTGTTGCTTGCAAAATATATCTTATATATGTTGAGGTTTTAGAAAGTCGTCTTGATTCTTGTTTTTGGTTGAATTTTTAATTTTGAGCATGATTGAAGCATAAGAAACGTAATTTTAGCTAGTTTTATATTGTTTTGGAATGTAATCCTGGTAATTAAAGATCTACTCACTTACTTATTTACTTGCTTTTTGTGCATTTTTACATTTTTAATCAGATAATTTTTCACCTAGTAAATTAGCTCTTATTTTGTGAATGGATAATTTTCTCATTTCATGTAATTATAACTTACTCTATTTGCCTTTCTTTCTTTCTTTCTTTCTTTCTTTCTTTCTTTCTTTCTTTCTTTCCTTTTTTGCCCCCTTCGAATTTTAATACTGCACTTGTATCACAAAGAACTGTCTTTTACTAGTAAGAATTTATCTACTATTTTTGTTTTTGTCAAGATGAGGATATTCATTTGATTTTAATATTGTTCAATGTAGATTCGAATACATGGTGAGTCCTTTGATATTGTGCAAAAATGTTGGAAAAATAATTGGCACAGTCCTTTTCTTTTGTACTTGGAATCTGACGTCCGATGGATCACTATTTCATCAAGTATATATCAATATTGCAATACTCTTGCTGTTCATCATTATTGTTCCTTTTTCATGTTATCTAATTGACAGCAAATTAAGACATGATATTGTCGTGTCTGATCGACCGTTACTTGAAATATGCGGCACCTCTAATTATGTTCTTAAATATGACGTCATTGGCGAAACGTCGTGGACAGCAACTAGTTAGTTAATTCAATTAGTTAGTTATCATGCCAATTATATTAAAGAACATACTCCATGCCTTAAAGTGGAATTAAATTTAACTTTCTGGGAGAAATAGATTGCAATCAAGTTTTACAATAATACTTTCTTTTTTATTTCGTTTAAATTGTGGTGAAACCTATTTTGTCATCAAGTTAGGCTCCAAGTTGGAAAACAATGGTAGAGTTCTCATAATTACATGCAGGATGGGGCAAGCTGGAATATTATTGCCACCCCCAAGTGTAAATAATTTTAGCCAGGAAAACAAGTCTGTGCAGATGGAGAAAAGCTATCAAATTGATGCTACTTCTGTAAGTTTCCTTCTCCAATGTTCCTCTAAATTTTGGCATTTAGCTATCAAGAATGGAGAATGGTTTTCTATATTAAATGTATAAAATAGCTTGAATTATTTTATGAAACCATTAAGATTGTTGTTTTTGTAGATTGTTTATGAAAACCAAATTTACTCACGATTAACGAATGGTTTAACGTGAACGTGAATATATAATAACACCTCTCATAAGGATGTTAGAATCAAGATCCTAGATGTGTGATGTTATTGGATTTTTTTTGCAACTTTAGAAGACGCCACCGGAGATCGGAAAAGGTGAAGTACATCATTCTGCTGTAAGTTGTTAATTACACCATGAGGGTTACTTATAAATTTGTTTTTTTTTTTTAATAGCGAAAGCCTTGTATCCAGTAGTAAATTATTATGTCATGCTCCCCTCCAAAAAGACATATAATTTGGTATTTCGGAACAAAAGTAATACTTATTTGTTTCCTTAATTTTAGGATATCATATCAGAGGATTAGTAAGTTTATAATACTTCATAATTATTTTCTATTTTTGATTGAAAAGAAGTTTTGAAATATTATTTTGCTTTCCAGTTTTTTATTAGAAGTTGACATTAATATAGGATAGCTAAGAAATTTCCTGAATAGTTTGACTGAAATCAGAATGAGTACTTCATGTATTGTTTTCTGACTGTAAAATACTAAAATTTTGCTGGTTGTGCTTTTTTACTTCACTGTGAATAATTCTAGCAGACATTTGCATTTGCAAAAGTTAGAAAGACATACAGTGACAAAACATATTTTGATGATGAATATGCTTCATTGGTATATATTACTACAGTCGTTTTCATATTAATGCTCAAGATTTTTTAAAGATTGATTTGTTCATTAGCTGCAGTCAAATGTCTTACCCAACATATGTCAGAACTCGAAGCCAATGGTTTCTGCTTCAGGTATCTCTAGAACTATGCATAGAGGCTAGTTAGAATGATCCTCCGTATGTATGTTGTTTTTAACAAAATTTTCTTCACAGATGTCCCGTAGATGTATCAGATGAAAATTTAGAAGCTGGTTTTAACATGTCTGTAGTTTTATGCTCACAGAAGCATCTCAAGAAAACTGTATTACATTATCTATTTTTCACGGTCTCAGCATGGTGCAAATTTAGTTAGTTACTCTTCACCGCATGTAAACACGGCCCTTTAATTTGCAGCAAGACAATTTTGTGCATCGAAGGAGAAGTTGATTGAATCTATTTTTATTTTTTAAAAAAAAATAGGAGTTGAATCTATTAACAGAACATTATTTGTAGAACTTGAATTTTTATGCTTATGTATTTACAGGCAGCTCAATTATCCAAGTCAGGCAAAATATCCCAAGTAGTTTATCTACCAAATACTCTGGATTCCCCGAGAGTCAGACTTCAAGCAACATGGTCACTCAAATCCATCCGCACCATCAATTTCAGCATCAAGTACTCCTTATGCATCCAGCAAACAGACCGAATATTCAATCGTCGGCTTTGCATTCCAATTCCCATTTGAGTAATCTCAGGCAACAGCAGCCAATACATGTACTTATCATTCCCACTAACATCTATGGATCTTTTTGTTGCAACTTTTTAAATTGTTATATCAGGACTTCTGATTGGAAGGAAGCAATTACCCCCTCTTTCCTCCAGGTCTAGCCGTGCTGCTGTCCAACTCAAACAAAAAATTTCAGATTTTACTTGTATATTTATTGAAAAATGCTAGCATTGCCCTCCCAAAATCCATTGGATTGTCCGCAGATGAAATTGCAGCGGTCACGCCTATTGGTCTTAGTTTGTGAAGTATTTCGTAACACATAGCATTGATCGCTATTCCTATTATTGATACACGAAGCCATAAAATTTTATCTATATTTTAGCAGAAGGAAAGCCCCACTTTCGGAATGCTGCAACAACATAAAATTGGAAACCAATCAAGTTCCTTTATGGTGAACGGCCAAGAATCATTCAATGTAGTTCAACACTCTGATCAATCAACATCGCACAAGCAAATAATGCAGCTGCCTCAAAAAATGCAGTTGCAAGTGCAACCGAAGTTACAGAGAACTGCTTTTCTTCATTCTCAGAATGTGATGGCTATTGATCAGAAGATGCCAGCAAATCAGTCTCAACCAATTCAAGTTGGATCTTCGCAAGGTATGTTCACAACCCATACATATAGATCACATAATGTTTAGATGAATATTTAAAATGGTCTCACTGTACTTTTGAAATCACATTTTAAATGCATATGTTTTGTCAAGTAAAATTATGTGAGTTGAAAAATGAAAGAGGATCAGAAACATAGTCGCTTTATTGATCCCATTGCACATATAATGCTGATGGCTGGTTTTCATCCTTTCCTAATCTATGATTCCTAAGAGTAAAAGGAGCAATTTTTTTTATCAGATAAATGATATATTACTAGCATTGGATTTGTATATTATAGAAAGATGCTCAAATCCATGTCTTAGATAACGATAAAAAAATAAATTTCAAACTAGATGTGAAAATATGTCGAACTGAACTCCTTTTAACTAAGATTGTTAATGTTATTTCCCTTTTTTGGTAACCGCTATCTGGTATCGTTGTATGTCGCACTTGGCACTGATATGTCAATGTATTTCCTGTTCTCTGTCTTCTAGAGTTACAAAAACTCCACGTTTCAATGCCCTATCCATTCAAATATTTCCGTTTGATATTTTAAGATTTGTCTTTTCAAGGATTATTAAACTACAATTCTCAAGCCGGATTGATGAATTCCAACGATTGGGTTGATCCAGCATTCCAGCAGGTAAAATTACTACTGATGAAATACATTTGTATTTAAAAACAGTAGTTTTAATCACTACTTAAAGTAAGTTCATCATGTGGCATCAATATGGAATATATTTTTAAATGGAGTTTGAGTTCTTTATAAGAAGCATCATGTTGTCTGTGAAGAATGAGGAATTCAGATTTTTTCTTTTTCTTCTTCTCTAAACTATAATGTGTTGTAATTTTGCTGATAGATTCAATTCATAAAGGAAATGTACATGTCTGACTTGATCAAATTATTCGAGAGATCACAGGAGTTGATGCATCAGGTACAAGTCGTGTCTATTTTATATTTTCGTGTCACAGCATCAGATCATGTATGTTCATTCGTTATCGCTTTTATCATTACCATTTGATACTGATGTTGGAAAGTATGAATTTCTCACGCAGGCAACCAACGCAGAGTCAGTGGAAAAACACGAAAGGAATAGGACTTTCGCAGAAAAAATAATAAGATTCCTACAGTTTTCCAAAATGGATCTTATGATGAATTACAGAAAAGAGAAACTATACAATATTATTAGTGAGGTGAGGACTAACCTTGAACGATTAATTGCCAAGAATCACGTTCCGTTGCAACGACACCCTCAGCAACTTGTTGAGATGTCTGGTGGTATGATGAGAACATCCCAGATGCAGCAAAGACCAAACTTTCTTCAGTACAAAATGTCTAATCAGTGCCTGAACAGCCCACGTGCAGGAATGCCACTGTCTTTGAGGCAGCAAGGGACAAATAAATTTCAGGTCAGCCCTTCAGTTGGACTTAGAGACACCTCGTCTATAAGAAACTCCAATGCATATAACTTGATGGGTTCAGGATTTCAAAAAGGAGTTGAGCACATGGCTCGTAATATGTTACTTCATCCTGTAAGTGGAATCGCTAACAGTAATGATACGATGACTCTACACCAAAGAGTTGCCTCGTCGAAGAACATCCACAACTCCTTGGATTCTTCTGTCAGCTCTATTACTCAAAAATCCATTTCCATTTCACCTCAGCAAAATAAGCATCGGGATCAAGCTATGGAAATACCAAATCTGAAGCAACCATTACAACAGTCACTGGCTGAAAAAAATAAGCGTCAGGTGGTACCAAAATTGAACAATGATTTGAAGTACGGGTATATTTCAGGATTCAATCAAAATCAGCCAATGTCTTCCTCATATCATGTTATTTCTCCTCAAAATTCCCAGCACTCTTCGACATATATTGAGCCAAAGGATTTTTCATCCACCTTTTCCAATTCTGCAACACCGATATTATCAATTTCCTCGCCAGCAGTTGTTCCATCTCCTATGACTCCCTCTTCGGCACCACTAGATTCTGAGAAATGTCACTCAAGAATTCATTCATTGTCTCTTGACGAGAGGAGAAAAGTTCATCAGATGCCTGCTGCTCTATCTCAGCTAAAAAATGCAAGCAATCAATCCCTTGTAACTGAAGAAACTGGACTATTGAAGTCTCCTTTGCTTGCAGAGTCCACTTCTCCAGTTGTCAATCAGTCGCCACTTGATAAAGAAAACCCGTTGGGCCGATTAGTTGAAGCGGTTAGTCCAATTTTTACACTATTTATATATGTTTGCATCTATATATCCAACAGCACACACTTTCACTTATGGAACACTTGGTTGGTATAACAATTGTTTATATATGCATGTATCTGCATAACTGCTATTAGGATTAATTTATTTTTAATTTGGTGTTGAAGGTGAAGTCTTTATCAACCAGAGCTCTAAATTCTTCAATACGGGATATCTGCGCTGTCACAAATATGACTGACAGAACAGCAAGAAGCCTCTCTCACAGTGAATCAGATAGGATCTTTGTCCAGGACCTGGCTGATGATATTAGAAATTATGAAGATGGAAACTACAGCCTGATCTATGGAAGCTCGAGGATGAAGCGTCGACTGAGCACCATGGTTTCTGATGATTCAATATCGGAAATGGAATTGAATGCAGATTCTCCGATGAAGAGGTTAAAAAAAGAGGATCTCATCTTACAAGAGATAAAGGAAATTAACCAGAAGCTTATTGAATCTAAGGTGGAGGTGATAAACACAAAAGATGTTTTCCGGGCTGAAGCTGATAAAGGAATCGTCATTAGGTGCTGCTATAGTCCGGTAGGACTCGCTGGTGAAATTAGGATCCCCGGTTCCTCAGAAAAGACGGTAACAGTTTTTGGATCTTTTTCTTCTGTACTTTCTGGAATTTCCGCCCGTGAATAAGTTAAACAATATGATTGCCTGCTTACAGTTCCTCACTCTGCTTCTGGAAATGATTGTGACTCCTGATTATCCAAATTCTTCTCCTGTTGTGTCGGAAGAAATGCCTCTTGATTTTAGGTGAGAACCAATTATATTCACATCATTTTTGTGGTGAGAAACCAATTATATACACATCATTTTTGTGAATAAGTTTTTCTGTGACATCATTTTTATGTGAGAACATTATCTTGTTGGGATTCATTTGCTTGCTAATGGCACTCCTGGAATGCGTAAATGAGTATGGATTTGTGAGTTCAAAACAAATTGACAGGAGGATAAATCTTACACAATCAAGAATGATGGATTTATCGCAGCCTGACATAAAAATGTGTCTGATATGTTTGCTTTATCTCACAGTGGTGATGAACAAGGGAAAGATCTCTGGACAAAGGCAAAGTCCATTTTCACCTTGTCACTTAGAAAATGCTCGCACCCGATATCACTTAAAGAAATGGTTAAAACCTGGGATGCTTCTGCTCGTGCTGTGTTACAGGAGTTTGCTGAGCAAAGGGGAGGTGGTAGTTTTAGCTCAAGATATGGCAAGTGGGAAAATCATATTTCTTTTTCTCCTGTTTCCTAATTTTTTCCCTTTTGTGGAAAAAACTTGTATAGTTACAAAACTGATATTCTAGAGCATTTAGTTATGTGTTTGTATTTTGGAAATGTTGGAAATCTTATCTTCGTTCTTATAACTTTTCTCAACTCTTGTGGTAGTTCATTAATCTTAGATTTATCGTGTAAAAATGACCAAGCTGCCCGGGTTTTTTTTCTTTTCACCTTTGCTACTACATTTGGTTCTGAGACTTGTACTAGACTAGACTTACTAGTTTGCGTTCAAGTGACTTCACCAAGAAAACAATAAATGTTTTGATATGTATCACAGGCCTCAGTCTCATGGGAATACAAGATGCAATGATTCCTAACAAACTATAAGTTGATAGTAGTTGATTTTTGCACTAAATACAAGGTAAAAAGTGCGAAAATTCACTATCACTGTACAGGCATCATCGATTTTCAAACTGATGTTTTCTCATGAAGTTTTCATGACTTCCTAGATGCACTTTGTTTTCATGCCAAACTCGTGGTAGGAACAAGAATGATAAAATAAAATCTTATAATATTCTGACTAGGTGTCAAAGACCTAACATTCTCCTACGCAACAGCTCACTCCTCAGGCAATAGACCAGGCACAATTTGAAAAGAAATTATAGAGTATGCCATTGTTTAATTGAATCCAACTTATCCTTTCTAGACAGATTTAACTGACACTCTGTTTCTTCAAAGAAGTAGGAGTAGCAAACGAAGGAAAAGGTAAAGTTTGACTTTATTTCTCCACCTTCCACCACATAAAATTTCCCTTTTCTCCGATATTCTTGGTACAAAAAAGCAAGAAAATAAGTATATGGGATTACACCAGTAAGAAGCTCACTGCAAGATATAAAGGTTCAAGTATCACAGAATTTGGGACAAATAAAGAGTTAAAATTACATTTCAGTAATAAATTAAAATAGATATAGCAAAAGGTGAGATCAATTTCTTCAAAGTGTCACCAGCACAAAATGCAAGGCTATAGCCAATCCCAAGCATCAGTAGCATCTTGAATTGGCTAATAGCTCTTATAACTCAAGCTCACGTGTGCGTGTTTTTTTTTTTTTCTGTAAGCAGTTGGCGTGAATTTTAATAATATGAAAATGCAACAGATTAGACCTCAAATTGTTAAAAATTTTGCTTCTCGTGATTCGATTCAATCTTCACCTTTCCTGAATGAAGAAAGAGAGTGAAAGAGAAGAGACATAACCCGAAAATACTTTTCTTAGTCTTTTTCCTATTGCTATCGCACCCTTTACGCTACCGCCTAAATAACTATTTTCAAAAAAATAATATTCTCCAGAGAATCATTGCAGGGAATAGATGAGCATATGAACGACATTCACTTAATTTCATCAAATGAAAACATAACAAGTCATTGGGATGTTCTTAATTGTGATTCCAAAACTATAGACGTCAGATTTTTCGGTATGTATCTCTCTTCTCAGAACTTCAGGTGCCATGTAAATAAGAGTACCGACAATATTTCTTTTGTGGAAGCCACCTGTTGGCTTGCCAGATTTCCAGTCTGATGCAGAAACTTGTTTAAGATTATTCTTGTGCTCAGCTAAACCAAAATCTGCTAAATGCGGATGAAAATTCTCGTCGAGCTGCACAGACACTGCATAAATTATCATCTCATTCAAGATAAGTGCAATGGATGCCACATGCAGGTAAAAATATTAAAGTTTACAAAAAAATTCAGATGCATAATTAGTGCTATAAGTTTGGATGCATCAAGAGATCGTCGACGACATTACAAGAATATTTGCTGGTTTTGCATCCCTATGCACAATCTCAAGTTTATGAAGATATTGTAGAGCCTTTGCTGCAAACAGAAAGCAAAGGAGCAGTAATTTTAAAAAGGTCAAAAAAGAAGAAGAAAGAAAAATTAGAGCACTAAATAGATTGTTCAGGAACAAGCCAGTCAACTCACCAAAGGCTCTATCCATAATGGCATAAAAGAGGAGGATAAAACATAGCCAACATAGATCTCCAGTGAACGTATACTTGTTCAGAAAAACAGTTGCAATTCAAGAGCGCATCATCCACCCCAAGCTAATTTTCCATCTCATATACTACATATTCATCAAATATATCCATTTCCATTTGCTGAATTTGGCATGCAAAACACCAATTCAATCAAATTTTATGGCAGTTTTGGGAAGAAAATCAAATTAGTGGCAGCAGAGATGAACTTTGTGTCGTCTACTTAGTGGCATGTCCTCTTCCAGTTCAACTACCAAATGGTTGATCGACTTAGAAACAGAGGATCCAAAAAAATTACAAACACTCTGCAAAACTAGAAGTCAAATACCATAACAATTCCTGAGCTCAATTGTTTGACGAGCACTCGAGCCTGAGAAATTAAAGCTCAAGCTTAACTCAAGCTCTACTTACGATCAATTAACAATTACATGCAGCATTTGGTATCCTAACGTTCAAAAGTTTTGCTTCTTTCAATAGGTTACTTAAAATTACAAGTCACAATTTACAGTAAAAGTTTCAACACATATACGTATATCACCAAATATAAAACTAAAAATATCGAAAGGCCAAAATTATGTATATTCCAGAGGCAGAGGCTGGTACATCCGCACAATTGTAATAAACTACATCACCAAAGCTCTAAAAGCAGCACAAACTTCAAGGAATAGAAATGGAGGTCCCTTCAACTGTTGCAAATCCAATACATACAACTCTCCATTTGCTTTGTATAGCTGGAAAATCATGAACTATATCACATACTTGTTTTATGCCAAAAAAAAAAAGAAAAAAAGAAAAAAAAAAGATGCATGATTATTACTTGTTCCGAAACATATGGCTAAAAGGGTTCCCTTAAACTAAATGATTTTTTTGGGGGGTTGCATGATTTGAATTTTTTTAAAATTGCTGTCCACTTCTGCCTGTGTCATCTATCATTTACTTGTAAGCAACATCGAGCCAAGAATCTCCCTTTCGAATACATAAAATGAACCAAAACTCACCTGAATTTCGAACTTGACAGCATCTCCGGATCCAATACAAATTCCTCTACCGGCAGCTACTGAACACCTTGAAGGAGGCGGTGACCACAAGCACTTCATATTATAGCTTCCTATTCTCTTCCATTTCACATTCAACCGGTGGAAAACATTTAGAATTTCTACCATTGTTTCTCCTGGACTCGCCTGAGACTGAACATTAACCAAATTTAACAGACAGAATGAAAACTAGCATATTGAAAGATTTTCTGAAATCCAAGTATTACCTTCAGACCAAGAGTCCAATTGCTTTGTCCATGCGAAGCTGATTCTGAATATGTCTGAAGGTTATCTGTGCTCAAACTTTCTTGGTTTTGAATATGGTTAGCGACTTGAACCGGAGGGCGGTTATGCAGCAACATAGTGTATGTAACCGTGGCCTGAAACGCCAGAAGACGTTTTCTTATGGCCAAAGAATAAAAGAGTAACTACAATGTTTAAGGCAGCCACAACACCTCGTTCTGCAGATGATTCTGAAGCGATCCAATCACTTCTCGGACATCAAATCCCATTCGAACCACATCTTTCACAACATCTATATCAACCTTTTTCAAAAGTTACATGAAAAGATCATTCTTAAAATCAATCATTTATAAGATCAGTAGACGTGTCACACTACAAGCTGCAGGCTCGTGACCCAAGCAACACAAGTGCACGTTTGACACAAACTGAATTGGGTCCTTGTATTATAAGATGTACATATCTTTTTGTCAATAAAGGATTATCCAAGAAAATGCACTCACCTTTTCTGTTCGGTTTAGGTAATCTGGTGATGGATTCGCGATATATGGTGGAAGACGTATCATAAACCATGGGTGCCTACGTATTTCTGGGATAGATATGCGTTTCATAGGATCGACTACTAGTATTCTTGAAATCAAATCCTGAGCACTCTCGGTCAAGTGATTTCCAACAGGGTATACTCCACTCTACCAATCAAATAACTTGAATCAAGAAACAAATTTTCAACCGTCGTAATTTTTTCTTAAATAAAAATTTAAAATTCTGTCACCTTTATCTTAGCATATAGGCCAGGAATATTATCATCATCAAAAGGGAGCCTCCCACAAAGAAGGGCGTATAAAATAACCCCACAACTCCACACATCCACCTCTGGACCGGCATATAGTTGCCTACATATGAGCTAGTAGAAAATAATGATAAATATAAACTAGAAAGCAAGTTTATCACAAGCTAGAATTTAGTTTTGCGTAGGTTGAAAAACCTCCGGAGCTGCATAATTCGGGCTTCCGCAGGATGTTTTAAGAAAATGTCCATCGCGCATAACATTTCCAAAACCAAAATCAGCGATCTTGACGTTATGTTTCGAATCCAGGATTAGATTTTCAGGCTTCAGGTCACGATGCACGATCATGTGATGATGACAGTACTCAACTCCTGAAATGATCTATTCTGACATCAAGTAACATGCTGTCTTGATTAGAACAATCTTCTTCATCTGATTTTCAACTATAACAGAGAATAACAGTTTTACAAGAATCCTAAATACCTGTTGGAAAAAGTGGCGAGCCTCGTCCTCTTCTAGTCTACCATGTTCTGTGATATAATAAAACAGTTCACCCGAGTTCATGTACTCCATCACCACATAAACCTTTGTTGGTGTATCTATGACCTCGAAAAGTCGAACCACGTGAGGATGAAAGAGTTGTCTCATAATGTTTATTTCTTTCCTCACTGAAACATAATGACAAAAGCTCAAAAACACACAGAATCATAGTGTTAGAATCTCGAAAAAACACAAATTTGATACTCAATCAATCCGTGGCCTAGAATGTGCAGAAAAGTGGGCAGTGTGTACCTTTTTCTGCTTCAGAATTATCAATTGATTGGCGATCAAGAATCTTTATGGCAACTTTAAGCCCTGTTAAACTATGTACTGCTAATTTTACTTTACCAAAAGCTCCAATACCAAGAGTTTTTCCGAGCTTGTATCGCGGTAGAACGTTTCGGCTCGATTTGCCACGCCTTCCGGAACTTCCTCCATCCATCTTAGTACTACCAATACATAAAGACGAAATGTTCATAGATGCCCAAAAAAAAAATCACATATAGCTAATTAAAGCCTCAACTTATAATCCGAAAACGTTTTCTGATTAAACCAAACTATGCTCTAAATAAGAACGTCACATACAAAAGTCCTCAATAAAATAAACAGATAATTCAAGATAGTTTACACAAATTATGAGGCTAATTCAAGAATATTTATGCAAACTTGAAGAAAGAAAACATTGGCAAAATCATCAATCTACAGATTTATGTGACGATAATACATCTCAAACATGAGGGGTACCTTACTTAGAGTTGAACAAAATCACATGCTATAGTAATGTATTTTTTGTTTCAAATGTATTTACAAAGTAAAAGTAGTAAGCGTCAAAAAGCAGCAGAGATCAAATTACATATTTGATTAAACGAATACTTAAGTTGTGTTGTGTTCTCCGTCAAGTGCAGTGGGAGTTGATTCGGAAACCATTAAACAAAGTGATTGTTCTTGGACTCACCGTTGACGAATCTATAACAAACAAAAATTACTTTGTGGGTGTGACAAACAAATAAAGTAAAGTAACATCAAATCTAACTTATGAAAAGATATCATAGCAAGGCAAAATTGCATTTTTTTCCTTCACAAACTCGAGTCTTTACATTTGCCCAAAAACTGTGTCATTCAAATTAATTGAACGGGTACGGAAAATGGTTGTCGAAAGTTAGGACCAAATATTTTTTTTTTTGGGTTTATTGACAGGAAACTCGAAGCTCCTACCTCTTTGGTGTACACGGGAACTGCAAATCACGCAAGCCGAGTAAAACACACGAGGCGAACCTAATGCGACAAAATTCGACTGACAAAATATTGGTAAAGAGAATTGAACTTATGATCACTGCTAAAGATAAAATTTATTGGTTGTGTGATGGGTCAATGATAATAGAGACCTCCGATCCTTTGATTCAATGTATTCATTAATTACTATATAATGCATTAAATAGGAATAATAGTGATCTGCATTCATTTATCATTTAAAAAAAAAAAAAAAAAAACCTAACTCAAACGTCAAGGGTTGGAACCATCCAAAAAGCAGATTTTGGGGTGTGGGCTTCCTATTTGCTGGATAATAAGAAAAATTGATATGAGAAACAACTTAATATTGCCTTTTCTTTAGTTTTTATTTGAAAGTGTTGATTGATTTATGCCGGTTTCCTAATCCTGATTATACTAAATAATGGATATATACACATCCTTACTGGATATAACACGAGACAATATTGATTCAATAAATTTCTAAAACCAATTACACAAAATGTTTCGCTATGCTTTAACAAATCTTATATTGTGACAAACCATTGGATTTTACGTTAGGTTATAATATTAAAATATTATCATTATGCTAACATGAACTCAATCGTGCAAGTAGAGCGGAGATTTTGCTAGGAATCGAAGATAGCAACACACATTTCCAGGAATAGAAAAGGAGGTCCCTTTAGCTGTTGCAAGTCCACTACGTACAACTCTCCACTGGCTTTGTACACCTGGGAAAATGGCTCATATTATTTATGCACCAAAATTTAGCAGAAAAATGCATGATTTTCATGTGTAGAATCTCTCAGGGCCATCTTGAGCCAAGAATCTCGGTTTTAGAATACATAAAATGAACCAACACTCGCCTGGATTTCGAATTTAATAGCATCTCCAGACCAACACAAATTCCTCCACTAGCAGATATTACTCAAAATGTCTTACGTGAGCTCTACATTATCATTTATCACATCTTGATAATTAACTTCAAATGATACAAATTAATCTCGAGTTCTAAATCAAATTCAAGATCAAAATAAAAATAAAATGAAAATATTAAAAACCATTGAGCTTATCGTAAGAATTAGTAATCCACGCACACGTGCATAAATAATTTATATTAATCTAAAAATAATTAATATTTTAATTATCTTAAATAGAATAAGTAAATATGAAAGACGATTAGGAGTGACCCGTCCCGTAAACCCCCTACCTAACTCCCGTCCCGAAAAGAATTGAGAATTTTTTTTTCAACCCGATCCCGTACCCGAAACATTTCGGGACCCAACTATTCAGGATCCCATCGGGTAGGGAGAGAAAATCCCGAATTTTTTTTTCATGTTCAAGATTTCGTTTAAAAAATAAAAAAAAAAAGTGATAATTTTATTAAATATACTATTTAGAAACTTATATTTATAAATAAAAATAAATATTCAACTTAAAATATATAATATTAAAATATTTCGGATAATGTTTCAAAGTTTTGTTAAAAGAAAAATTTTCGGATAATTATTAATAAAATGTTCGGATACAATTACTAAATAAATTTTGTTAAATAGATTGTCAAATTAATCTTTTGAGTCTTGTTCTACATATTTGTTCTAATTAGATAATTATAAATATGAACTAATCAAATTATTGATTTAATTTTTTTAAAAATACACAAAAATAAAATGACATTTCGTGATTTTACAATTTGATCGTTCCAACAATAAAAATTATGCGAATTAAGTCCTCAATTTAGTGTTATATGAGTTGAAACCTAATAATATTTAGCTTATTATATTAATAAATTTATTAATAAAATATATTATTATATTATTTCAAAACGGGTCGAAAATCCCGTCGGGATAAGGTTTTATTCCCGATCCCGCTCCCGATATTAATCGGGATGGGAAAAATCCCGAAAGTTCGGGTCGAGAAAATTTTGGGTTGAGATTTTTTCGGAATGGGATTCGGAAAGGGTCGGAATTTCGAAAATTTTCGCTACCTCTAAAGACGATAGTTATAAATAGTGAATAATATTTATTAAAAAAGGTAGTAGATAATAAGTTTATTAAAGGTAAAATCTGAAAGAAAGGGCTTTCTGTCTTCCAAAATTGGTGCATCATATTAGATAGCATAGAGGTATGCCGGGGCTACATGGCCTTACTCGGTTGTTGGACCAGACCAGCCCATTGTATATGACGACCCATTAAATCTTCCCGGCCCGTTTTGAGGGTGCATTTATTAATGGGAAAACTCCGCCTTTTGAATTACATTCCCTCCAATTTGCGGCATGAACACTGCCACCATACAAATATTATTTTCTCTGCTGAAATCTTGCACTCACACAAGATCATTGAAAACAATTCAAACAGTTCATCAGAAAATAATTTCTTCAGGTTTGCAAAAGAACTTAGCTTTATGTAAAAACCTCGTTAATCTTTACATCTCATGCCGAGCATATAAATCAGCTAATTCAGTTTTTCTGAGCTTAGAAAACCCGTTGGACATTACGTTATGGAATGGATTGATGGCAGCGTATACGAAGAATTTCATGTATACAGAGGCACTTACGTTGTATGAAAATTTGCTTCAGTTCCCTTATTTGAAACCGGATAGTTACACATACCCAAGCGTTTTGAAGGCTTGTGGTGGATTGAGGAGATTAGATATCGGGGAAAGGATTCATGCAGATTTGACAAAATCTGGCCTTTTATCAGATGTTGTCATATCCAGCTCTTTGGTTGGTGTGTACGCCAAGTGTGGGTTGTTTGGAGCAGCTGTGAAGTTGTTTGATGAAATGCCTGCGAGGGATTTGGCATGTTGGAATAATGTGATTTCGTGTTATTATCAAAGTGGGCAGTCTGAAAAGGCTTTGGAGTATTTTGAAAGGATGAGGAGTTTTGGGTATAAACCCGATTCGGTGTCTTTTACAACAGCCATATCTTCATGTGCTAGGCTTTTGAATTTGGAAAAGGGGGAAAGCATTCATGAAGAACTGGTGAGGAGTGGGGTTGCGTTGGATGCTTATGTGAGTGCTGCTCTTGTGGATATGTATGGTAAATGTGGATGCTTAGAGAAGGCTAGAGAAGTTTTCAATGAAATTCCTAACAAGAGCTTGGTTTCATGGAACACAATGATTGGAGGTTATAGTCAGATTGGGGATAGTTTTTCATGCATTAAACTTCTAGTGAGAATGAACCAAGAAAAACTTATGCCGAATTCGACAACTCTAAGCAGTCTGGTAATGTCTTGTGCTAAATCGGCCCATCTCCTTCACGGAAAATTTATCCATGGCTACATATTAAGAAAAAATGTGGAATGTGACATCTTCATCAGAAGCTCATTAATTGATATGTACTTCAAATGTGGATGCATCAAGCTTGCTGAGAAAGTATTTACCACGATGCCTAAAACAAATATTGTTTCTTGGAATGTAATGATTTCTGGATATGTATCAGCAGGCTGTTACTTTGAAGCCCTGGATATATATAAGGACATGAGGGAAGCAAGAATAAGCCCGGATGCGATAACATTCACCAGTACTCTTTCAGCTTGTTCGCAAGTATCTGCATTAGAAAGGGGAAAAGATTTGCACAAGTGTATCATTGAGAGTAAGTTTGATTCAAATGTGATATTAATGGGTGCTGTTCTTGATATGTATGCCAAGTGTGGTGCTGTCGAAGACGCTGTAGGAGTGTTTAATCAGTTATCTAGAAGAGATTTAGTATCATGGACTTCGATGATAGTTGCATATGGTTCTCATGGTCGATCATTTGAAGCTTTGAAACTTTTTGAGGATATGTTACAATCTAGCATAAGGCCAGACAGAGTAACCTTTCTTGCTGTGATTTCTGCTTGCAGCCATGCAGGATTAGTTGACGAGGGGCGACATTTTTTTAACTTAATGATTAACGATTATGGTATCCAGCCTACATCTGCTGAATACTCTTGTCTTATAGATCTCCTAGGACGTGCTGGCAGGCTACAAGAAGCTTACGAGCTTCTACAGAATACACCTACCATGAAAGAGGATGTTGAGTTGTTAAGTACACTATTTGCTGCTTGTCATTTGCATGGGGATATAGTCTTAGGGGAAAAAATTGCAAGTTCCCTTATTGAGAAGGATCAAGAAGATCTATCTACTTATGTTGTTCTAGAGAAGATGTATGCTGCTACCAAAAATTGGAATGAGGCTCGCGAGATTAGATTGAAAATGAAAGAAGTTGGGTTGAGAAAGAGTCCAGGGTGTAGCTGGATTGAAGTTGATAGGCAAATCCGGTCATTTTTAGCCGAGGATAACACATCCCCTGGTGCTGAATCTGTTTTTGACTGTTTAAGTTTGATGTATAGTCACATGGAGAAGGATGAAAATTTGAATCAAGCAGCGCTGTAATTAAACAAGGTAAAGTTAGTATGTAGTAGGGGTATGATGACGGTAAGCATAAGCAGTGAATAGTTAGTAGACAAAGATGGCCAGAACTATGCAAAAAAAGTTGCATGGATTATTTTACTGTCGTTGGATTTGTGTGGGCAGTAATTGTTCTTCTGCCTTGTGTGGCTATCTATGTGGCATAGATATTGAATAGTGCTTCAATATCCAACTTAAAAAATTTTGGGCTACATCGTTTAATG
This sequence comes from Henckelia pumila, assembly GCF_033568475.1. Lineage (NCBI taxonomy): Eukaryota > Viridiplantae > Streptophyta > Magnoliopsida > Lamiales > Gesneriaceae > Henckelia > Henckelia pumila. The sequence goes on along the minus strand of NW_027331857.1, from coordinate 4,401,374 downwards.
ATTAGATTGTGGCAGATACTTGAGCAACAAGTTGCAGGAATAATTGTGGGTAGTGGGATTGTTAGTCTAGCTAACCAGTAGTTGCCTGAGTATCATGTAGAGTTGTACAAGTGGCTCAATGATTGAATCTCAGAACTTGATAGTTTGTGTAGTTTAAAATATTCGATTTGCATTTTGTTACCAATTATAATTTTGCTATAGTGGCTTCGAGCTAGATACTGCGACAAATTGGATAAGGTAAATCACTCTTTCTTTTCAATACAGTGAAAAATTCAAATGGAGATTTTGATAGTGTACTAATGAGTGAATTATCGACTCTATAGGTATTTGCTAAATTCCGTGGAGAGCATGGAATGGAAGAGAAACTTCTCTACGTATTATGTTGAAACATGAATCTACAAGCCTTCATCCTATGGTGAAGGATTACAGGGTATCACGAACAGTAAAGGAAGGAGCTCGGAAGGTAACACAAGAATATAGCTCGATGATTTTAGTATTCCGCATTTTCGGATGAAATAAATTATGGAGGGATGTTGAGATGTGGTCGCTGTCATGCGAAACAAGTATCATTTCGTTAGAAAGTGTATGCTCTTGAAAGCATCGAGACCAGAAATTTTCTTTTATTTTTACCAATTTAAACCACCTATTCTTCCAAATTTATTCAATTCTTTGTATTTTTGAGACAGTGCGACAGAAATTCGAGCATGTATAAAGTTAGCCCCCTCTCGTGTATTTTTTGACCTTTTTTATTCTATTTATTTATTTGTAGGGGTCCTTTTCAATTAGATAGTTTTTTTTATGAAAAAAGGACTGAAAACTGTTATTAGGTACCGGTCTTGTAACTTGTAATAAAAAGCATCAACTTCTTGATTTCTACTGTTTTAATTATCTCTAACCGAAACTTTGTTTTAGTTATTTCTTTGCATTGCATTCATGCAAAGAATGGTAATTCGTGTGTAAACACTTTCCAGAGAACAAAACATCTAGTGAGGATTAAGCACAAGAAGATAACCTATCCACCGACGAGGAAAAAAACCTCGGCAGCAGAAATCAAAAAAGCTTTCTAAGAATGGTGATAAAGTGCATCTTATAATATTTACAAAAACAGTGATTTAAAGATGTCGATAAAAACAAAGAGAACAAAGAGATCTTTCTATATAAATTTAACCACCTGTAACTAGGTGATGAAGTTGGGTAAGGTCACTGTTGTCCATGCATTATCAAACATTGAAACTGACTTCAAGAGGATAAGCCCTTTAGTGACATAACTGCAACTGGAGCTAGGAGCAAGATGACAGAAATAATTAAAGTCCTATTGTGGAAGCCAAACAAGAGACCGGAAAGAGCTTTGCTGTTTCAGACATACATTTGATCCATAAAAATTAGTCAATTGATATTCTTCCTCTGATATATCGCCTATGTCCTAGTTACCAGTAGTCTTTACATGAACACGCACCATTATGAAAGTGATGGAAGCGATATGTATCCCTTACAGTGATAGTTCGATTGACAACCTTTGACACTAATTTAATCCAATTGTGACAATCAATACATACACGCAAATTCTTCATCACACGCAACGGAATATTATTATTCAAACTTAGAAGTCCAAATGCAACAGCTAACTTTTCACTGTGAATATGTGATGATGGATCCTTCTGCTCCAATTCCAAATCATTCCATAGGCTGTTACGATCTTGTACATAACCAATTGCAGCCACCTGCTCGTTCAGATTCAGCAAGTACATGTATATCTCATCTGCAAGAGGATGGAGTCTATCACCAGCAAAAAATGCATGGAACATATTTTTTACTTCAACCCAACTACGGCCAGGCTCTTTCTTAACACCTCTTTCTTTCATGAATTGTCTTGCACGATCCCGATACTCCCATTTCCCTGTAACAGCATACATGTTTGACGTGAGTACATGAGAAGCTGAGTCTTCAGGTTCTAATTCTAAAAGGTGTTTTGCTGCAACTTCGCCAATTTCTGTGTTCTTATGAACTGTGCAGGCACTTAAGAGGGTTCTCCAGACCATTGCATCTGGTTGAATTGGCATAGAATCCACAAATGCTCGTGCACGTCGCAATTGGCCAGCCCTCCCAAGAATATCGACAACACATGCATAGTGCTCTGGTTTTGGTACTAACCCATGCTGTTCATGCATGGATTCAAAGTAGCTCAACCCCTCCTCCACAAATCCTATATGGCTACAAGCTGACAAAACACCTACATATGTGACATTGTTTGGCATGATTTGCGACCTTTTCATTTCCTCAAAGAGCTTTATAGCTTCTGTACCATATCCATGTTGGGAATAGCATGTAATCATAGCATTCCACGAAACTTCATTTTTCTGAGGTGTCTCAATGAACATCCTTTTGGCACCATGTAGGCTTCCACATTTTGCATATAATGTAATTAAAACATTACATACTTCAGCCTCAAAGCTGTTTCCAGTTTTCATTATATAAGCATGAATTTGCTTGCCTATATTTATGTTTGTTAAATTTGCTGCAGCACTAACTGCAGATCCATAGGTGAACACATTAGCTTCCTCTCCTGCTTGAATCATTTGGCAGAAGACCTTCAGCGCTTCCTCATTCTGTCCGCCCTGTGAAAATCCCGATATCAATCCATTCCACGAAATATTATCTCTATTGCAGATTTTCTGGAATGTCATGTATGCTTCTTGTATACGACCACATCTAGCATAGAGACATATAAGTGCATTACCAATCGAAAGATCCATTAAGTAGCCAGAGACTATAGACTGACTATGAATTTGACGTCCTTGATTGAGAGCTTGAACTCCAGCACATGCACTAATTGCACTTGCTAATCCAATTCCATCTGCTTGAATCCTTAGTTCTTGCATCTCCTTAAAAACATTAAGAGCTTCAGTGAACATGTCATGCTGTGTATATCCAGCAATCATGGATGTCCAAGAAACGACGTCGTCTTTACTAAAACGCTTGAATATTTTCCAAGCAGTTCCCAACTCTCCAAGTTTGACATACATATCTATAAGCACACTACATGCGTAGACATTTGTCTGGAATCCATTTTTTATAACTTGGGTGTGAACTTGCTCTCCTAAGTCAAGAGCTCCAACAGAAGTACAGGTTCTCAATATACTCGGATAGGTGTACTCATTAGGTAGCAAACCAGCAATATGCATTTGTGAATAAATACGAAATGACCCTTGGAGATCACCCAGCTGTCCATATGCCACTAGCATCACATTCCAAAGGACCACATTACTGGATTGTGTTTCGGAGAAGAATTTATGGGCCGTTTTAACATCCGAGCATTTTACATACAAGTCCAGCAAAGAACCCTCTACTATTACGTCCAAACACATTCCTGCCTTTATTGCATATGAATGCAGTTGCATTCCCTTATAAAGAAACCCCATTGATGCGCAAGAGGCCAAAATACAAGCAACAGTAACGCTATCAGGCTTTAAGGATACCGTCAGCATTTTCTCAAATAACTGGAGAGATCTCTCATTTGATCCTTGCATAGAATATCCTGAAATCAGAGTGTTGTATGAAACCTTATCCTTTTGTTGCATTTCAATGAAAATCAGTTCAGCAGTTATCAGATTCCCACGTCGAGAATAAAGCGCCACAAGAGAATTGCACACAAAGAGTTCTGATGAAAATCCCCACTTGTAAATTATAGCATGAAGTTGTTCTCCAAGTTCATAGGAGTCTATTTTAGTGCACACACTTATAATGCTTGAGAAGACGTATGGGGTAGGGAAAACTCCAGATTTTCTCATCTCATTGTAAAGGAGGATACCATCCACTTCACAACAATTTTGGGACAAGCCTGATATCATGGCAACCCAAGTACCACTGTCCCTCGTGTACATGTTGTTGAAAATTTGAAATGCACAATCTACAAATTCATTCTTCAAGTAAAAATCTATTAGCGGATTACAAACGAGTGGCCTTGCAAGGAAACCAGAACGGACACATTTAGCATGAATCTGCTGAACATACTGAAAAGAAACTTTAGTTCCGCCACAAGCCCGCAAGGCATTAGCCACAGCAACCTCATCCAGAGTGACATTATTTTTGAACTCTTGCGAGCATAAGCTAAAAGCTTCAGCATGTAACTTCTTACCTGTGAAATGACACAATAAATATCATTTCTTTTTCCAGGAGGTAGAATTTCTACAGCCCAGAACATGGTTTTCAACAGTTGAATCCAGTTTCTTTTTCACCATTTTACAAAATATAAAGTAACATGAAAATTTTACCAGATTAAAATAATGTATTGCTTGAATTTAAGTGTTTTCAGAGAGGAATCAGTTCATCTGTTAAAAAATGGATAAATTTTAAATTTTTTTACTATGGTTGTTGCATTGTGCCTCTGTCGTTAACCTCTTTGTCTTTCATCATTGGTAGTACAAAACTATGTATGGAGACACAAAACGTACATCATAAACACAATCACATCTAGTCATTTTTACAGTACGGAAAGGTCGCATAGGGTAGACATAACATGAGTGGAATGGAAAAGAGATCAAAGCAAGAGGTTACTAGCTTGTCAGAGGTTGATCGTTCTAGTTAGATCCACGAGATCCATAAGCTATATTAAGTTATTCTGTTATTGGATATCTCACTTTGGCATCACCTTCATTCTACCATCATGTTATGTTTTACCCAATGGTTTTGAGTGTGCACGTTGTAATGCTATGTATGCTTTATGACTAAATGTAATATGACTAAATGTAATACAACACAAAAAGGTCGCTATAAAAAAAACCAAGACTCAATTGTGGCCAGGGGGATTATTATATGCTTTTAATTTGTTGTGTTGATGTTTTTGTCACACCAGATGTTAGCTTTTTAGTTCAATTAAATACCATTGTCTTGCATACAATTTTAATCGTTCTTCTTGTTCTGTTGTTCATAATTTGTTACACATAATTCTTGGTACTTCAAAAATATAAAACTTTTGTCGATCATAAAAATTAACCAAATAGATAACAAGAACTTGAATTGATACCTATCATCTGTTCATTTATTTTTTGTATGTATAAAAAATAAACATGCATGGATTGAACTAATGCCTCTCTCAGAATTTGGAGAAAAAGGGAAAGGAAAAACATCGATTTAATGAACCCATATGTCAGTTTGATAAAACCATTACACCTTACTTCACCAAAAAAGCTAAAAATGAATTGAGCTTTAAAGGCCTCCAAAACATCATCAGAACCAACATTGCACGATTGGAGTTTCAAGAAATAACATAGATATCAACAAGATGACTAGAAGTCTGAATACCTTTAGCAAATCCAATTGTCAATATTCCAGCATGGATGTTACGGGTATCGAGCCACCATCCTTTCTCGAGGATTAAATGCACCTTCCTTGAGATCAAGGGCAATGTTCTTGAGATCCTCATAGAGATATTTTGAGTGGCTATTTGGCAAGCAGCAAATTTAGCACGATTAGTCCATGCTTGTACAATATGTGAGAATGAAGTATAACTCAAGATAGAGTTTCATTGGTCTGGGAAGATAAGAAATCACCTGTACACTCATTAAAAACAAAAGAATTTCGAAATTCATTTGGGCCCTGATAATACTGGATGCTGCTAGTACGCTGGTTCATCAGCAGTAGAGGTGCCCATAATATTACAAGATAGAATCTTCATGTGTTTGTTGACTGTGATTCTGCTGATAATTTGAGGACTGGTGGATTATTCATATTGATGGCGGACAATGGTTTTTTGGTCATGTGGGCTTTTCATCTTACAGTTGGAGAAATACAAGTCCGGCATTTCACCGAACAAATAGAGGACGTCGCTACGCTGAGCGAAGATCGGACTGCACGATGTAAAATTTAACAAGAGGAATCGTCACCAGACGGTGGCTGCGCTCTGAGCTGCGGACATGCAAATAATACGAGTTCGTAGCGAATCGCAGCCCAGGTGCGTGGATAGCTGCATAGGTTGACGGTTGGGTGTATATAACGGTTTTGTGTTTTTTGGATTTGTCCTAAATTTTAATATAACTAAAATTAACATATCGCTTATATTTTATTGAATATAATATAATTGTAATATCGATGTTTGTTTATATCGATTATAACTTCAGATTTTGTTATTATGTTGCAGATTATATGTTCAATGTATTATGATATTTTGACAAATGATTTTTTTTTGTATTGATAAGACATCTATCGCTCATAAATTTTATTGTTGTGTTATTCATTTTTTTCATGAAAATTTATGAATATATTGTTCTTGTAGAAAAATATTTGAATCGTGGAAAAAATCTAACAATAAAGAATATATTATTATTCTCAGAAAAAATATGACATGTAATTAAATTTTTTTATTCCTCTATAAGTTTCTTCTCTCGGCACATATTTTAAAATTCTTCTTCTCAAATGGGTTTTCGAAACTTTCTATAACTTCTCCTCAACTTGCTGCATATTTGTCTATTTTCTAACTTTCATTACTCTCTTCTAGTGTTATATTCTTTATCCGGAGCTTTTCAATTTAGACTATAAGATAAATAGATAATAAAGGAAAAGAAAAGAATGTTGTTAAGTTTTCAATCTTTATACAATTTTTTTTGGGATAAAACCCAAATACGTCCTTAAAGTTTTCTAACTTTCCCAAAAATATACTAACACTTTATTCGTTCCTAATTATGTCCCATATTTAACAAATAGTTTCTTTAATATGTCCCTCAAACTAAAAATTGCCTATAATATCCTTATTCTAACAATTATAATTAATATTTCCTCTGGGCTCAAAAAATGGTATCAAAACCTAGGTAATTTTATCCAGACTTTATATTATTCATTAAATCATACTTTTCTTTGTTGAGGAAGAGATTTTCAACAAACCATGGATTCAGACGAGAGTTTGAACCAGAAGAATTTCATCTATATGAAATCCCATAAACAAGTGAATCTATTTGAAATAGATTCTTTATAACAGAACTTAAAGAGACTTAGGTCTTTTATACTCTCTGAATAGATTAAGAAATATGATTTCTAATTCTCAATTTCTAGAGATCACACCAGATTCCTCTAAACTCTCCGGAGATCTTAGAGAAATTCAAAAGACGGTACAATATTACAGTAATCAGCTGTATGAAATACCTCGGCAGATTGAAGAAATCCTTAAAAAACAAGAAGAAATTCGTATAACTCTAAAAGATCTTCAAACTAAAATTATAAATCTAGAACATACTTCTGGTTCTAGAAAGAGAAATACAGGAGGAAGGTTACCACTCTCGTTTGGTACCGAACCTCTGTTACATCAGAAAGGTAAAACCAAAATGGTTCAAAAACCTTAAACAGATGATGAATTGATGATTAATCTTATAAAGACAGTATCAGAGAAAAACACTATCTGATGACTACTTTAAAAAGATTAAATCTCGAGGATCTACAAGATCTTGCGGATTCTTTTTCGAATCTTAAAGTAGTAGATCTAAAAATAAATTCTCCCGATGGTGAACAACCCATAGGGAATCCCCCGAGATATGTGGTTAAAACAGAAGAACCACATAGTGAGTTTCATGTTGGAGAAAATTCACATCCAGCAGGAACCAGATCAAGAAAGAGTAATATACCAATACATCAAACTCCTTATGGAAAAACCGTTTTAGACCCGATACATCCTTATGGGGTTATGTTAAACCTGGATGTTCTGGACTTCAAAAACAGAGAAGATCTCATAGATGATTGGACATCAGCCATGAGAATAGCAGCAGAAACTTTAGATCTCGATAAAGAAGGATTTATCAAACTTCTGGAAATGAGTCTAATGGGATATGTCAAGATAGCTTGGGAAATGACCATGCCAGAAACCAAGGAATCAATCTTAGGAGAATCACTTAGCGAGATTGGAGGAAGAATGACCACCCTTTTTAAAGCACAATTCATAGGAGTAGACTATTTCAATAATCAAGATACAGAGAAAAAGAGAAGATATACTCAAGCTCTGTATAGCCTCGAGTTACATGATATCTGTTTAGTTGATGAATATATTATGTTATTCACCAAATACAGATGAAATTCGGGAGTTGAAGAAAATGTAGCCATTCAGCTATTTTTCGCAAAAATGCCAAGCCCCTGGAGAGAAATGCTGATAAAAGAATACGTTCCAGGTAATCTTGATACTTTGGCAAGACGCGCCTCTTTTTTGAAAGAAAAATTGGCGGAATGGTGTCATATGGCAGCATTACAGAAGAACTACAAGAAAATAAGGGGTATTAACAAGCATACTCCTCTATGTTGTAGAGAAAATGATCTTCCTACGGTTATAGGGAATAAATCACAGGGATTTAAAAGGAAAAAATTCAGAAATAATCCCTACAATAAAAGAATGAAAAGTTCTTGGAAACCAAGAACATTTTGGTACAAACAAAAGGCCAGATCTTATAGATCAGGTAGAAGAAGTGGACCTACAAGAACATCCCAGCAACAAACTCATCACAAGGTAGGGGAAGAACACCATCTAGAAGAACTTTCAGAAGAACTCATACGAGAGCAAGTGAAAGTTTCAAGGATTGCAACTGCTGGACATGTGGAGCAAGAGGACATATATCTACAAACTGTCCAAAAAACGAGAAAAAGGGAGTTAAATTCTTTGAAGCAACATTAGATATGGATGATGCGGTATTCTTTCAAGATCTAGTCCAAGTATATTAATTTGAATATATCCCCTCAGATGAAAGTATATACGAAGAAGAGATATTGTTTAGCCAAGATGAATTTGAAGATGAATCAGAATCAGTATCAGAATAAAGAAAAAGTGTTTCGACACGAAACACAAGAGAGTTTGGCTGGATTTTTTAGTCAAACCACGATATCTCATAATATGGTCCAAAGGATTATGAGAGAAAATCCAACATTACAGAAGTACCAAGGATTTTCTGCAGGACAAGTAGAGAGGGTCTTAGGCAACCTAGGGCTAAGACAAAGAAGACATCATTTGATTTACAAAGTATCCAGAAGGAAAATGGCAATCCCGATGGAGTTAACAAGTAATCAAATAGAGATGCAGTTAATTCCTTTTGAAGAAGTAAGAGAGAAATTGCAAAAGCTGAAAAGTGAGGTAGCAAGAACGATGTCTTGGATTCATATTGGAGCAATCCAAATAATGATCAAGGCAACTTTTAAAAAAGGAATAGTTTCACCCATAGATATCGTAGTATGTGATAAAAGAATGGGGAATATCCAAGATACTGTTCTGGGTACGATCTCAGGATATCTATGTGCAAAAAAAATTGTAGGAGTTATTTATCCAAGAATAGCCTACAATTTAGCTGACAGAGACTTTAGTCGAGCCTTGACGTTGCATCAAAACTTCAAGGAAAAAAGATTAATGAAGGAAGGTAATAGACCATATTCTATTACTTATCAAATTTCATATGCTCTTTCTAATACGCACAATTCTGAATTATTTATTAGAAATAAGTTTATTGAAATTCCAGAAATCTTTGGAAAAGTTGCTCAAGCAATATACCCGGAAAGAATCGAGTTTCCTTTAATTCAAGAAACAGACATTCAATTACAAGATAAACCGGTTCTATACAGAGAACTAAAAATAGAACCCCGAAGGTTATTTTTTCAAGGTGACCGAAAGACAAGTCGAAGGTGGGAAAAATCTCCTATTCAGGAAATTCCACCAGAAGAAAAGGAGTTTTCAATAATAGGAAAACTTAGATCTCCAGAAGGATGGAAAGAAGTCAAAATAGTATTCGAAATTACAAGTCACAGGAACCAATTTCCTTGTAACTCGATTTACTATTTAGAGCAGCAGGTAACAGGAACTTACCAAGGATTAATAAATATTGGAGAATTGGAAGTTCAAATCTGTGGAATTCCAGGAAAAGAAGTGGATCAGCTCATTCTTGGCCTAGAGTTTTTGGAGGACCATAAACCATGGAAACGCCTTGAAAAAGGAATAGAGTTTATGACAAAAGAAAAGATTTGGAGGATTCAATAAGAATTCTACGAGATGGAAAACCAAGAGAATTGGATAAGGAACAATCCCTTAATCAGATTTGAAAACTCTGTTTACAAACAGAGGAAGAAACAATTATTGAAATTAGTAAGTCATGAACATGATTTACTAGAACGCATTGAAGAAGTAAAAATGAGTAACCATACTCTACCTTCCGAGGCCTTAGGAAAACTAAAGGTAAATAGTCTTAATCGGATTACTGAGTTACAACACAGTCTGTTAAAAATGGCGGGGCCATTTAGTAATCCCTTTAAAAAATAACAACAAGTCCTTTCTCCATATACATTCCAATAGGGATGTTGTATGAACAATATAAGGCTGAATATTTTGCAGCTTATATTGACTCGGGAGCAGGAATTTGTACAGCAAAAAGAGGAGTCTTCCCTGAAGAATGTGAAGAAGAATTGCCAAAAATTGCTAGACGAGATTTCTCTCGAAGAATTTTAATTCTTTGCAAAGGAATAAAACAAACAGAGATCCTTATAGGAGGAGCAGGTCAAACACCTTGGTACAAGGTAAAAACACCACCAATCTATTTCCATGATACAGGAGCTGATATCCTGTTAGGAAATAACTTCTTACAAATGTTTAAGAAGTCCACACAAGACAATGAGTCAAGAAGACTTATGTTCACTACAATTTGTGATCATAAAATTATCGTTCAACGACTCAAGGTTGCTTTTTATCGACAAATACCGATAATATTTCGCAGTAAGCGTGGTGATAAAGGACAACTTTTTCACCCGAAAATGAAAAATCCAAGAAGGTTTGGAGAAACCATGTTGAAAATAATAACAGAACAAGAACTCCAAAAAGAGGATATGAAGCTTCTCAAAGTAACTCTAAATCACAGAAATATAGAGTTAGAAAATAAAGTATCCCTTGAAAATGTCAAAAAGAGGCTCAAAGAAAGTTACAACGAGCATTCTTTGGCATGGTGGGATAGAAATCAACTCAAAGTCAGTCTTACTCTAAAGAAAGGCAAAGAGTATGAATTTGTCAGATATAAGCCTATCCCAAAGAACATAACAGATCAAAGGGATATGAGAATAATTATCAAGGAACATTTGGACCTTGGTCTAATCAAAAAAGGAGTTTTACCATATAGCAACCCAGGTTTTCTGGTCAGAAATCATGGTGAAATAAAAAGAAAAAAACCCAGGTTAGTTATTAACTACCAAGGTATTAATAAAATCCTGGAATTTGATGGATACTTCATACCCAGTAAAGAACATCTAATTAGCTGTGTACGAAATGCTAGAGTGTTCTCAAAATTTGATTGTAAATCTGGATTTTACCAGATTCGAATGGAAGAAGGCAGTAAGAAATTCACAGTCTTTCCTACACCACAAGGACATTATATCTGGGAAGTTATGCCTATGGGATTGGCTAATGCACCCCAAATATTTCAAAGAAAGATGGATAATCTTTTTAAAGATTATTTCAACTTCATGTTTGTTTATATTGATGATATTCTTATAGCATCGAAAAACATAGATGGACATATTAAACATTTAGAGATTTTCTCTAAAATTTGTACACAAGAAGGACTGATTTTATCTGAAAAGAAAGCAGTCATAGCAACAAGGAAAATTGAATTCCTTGGAATTGAGATTGATGAAACTGGAATAATTCTACAACCTCATATTGTGGAAAAGGTAAAGAATTTTTCAGATAAACTCAAAGGTGTAAAACAACTCCAAAGTTTTCTAAAAGTAGTTAATTTTGCAGGGATGTTCATAAACAATCTAGCAATGTATAGAAAGGTGTTTAGTCCTTTGTTAAAAAAGGATGCAAGGTTTATATGGACCAATGAACATACTAAAAAGGTAAACCAATTAAAGGATATATGTAAAAATCTCCCAAAAATGTCTATACCCTTGGATGAAGATGATCTGGTGTTATTTACAGACGCCAGTGACTAATGGTGGACAACAGTTCTTACTAAGATCACTCCGGATGGAGAAATACCATGCAGATACTGTAGCGGTATTTTTTCAGAATCTGAGGCTATCAGATGACATATCAACGAAAAGGAATTTTATGAAGTTAAAAAGGCTTTCGAAAAATGGCCATTATTTTTACTTGCTAAAAAATTCACTTAAAAGGTTGATAACACTTAGGTAAAAGCTTTCCTAAGGAATAAGATTGAATCTAAACCTGAGAAGGCTAGATTATTAAGATGGCAAGCTTTATGTCAAAATTATATTTTTGATATTGTTATTATTAAATCTCATGAAAATATTCTTGCAGATTTTTTAACAAGAGATGGAAGGCAGTGACGTAGATTTCATCATGAAAATGCAGAGGCATCTCAGGAAACACCTTGGGTTGCTTCAAACCGAGTTCAACCAGCTTGTCATAAGTGCCGATATGGCGGGCAGGTTACAACAAGCTGATCGGATCAAAGTATCCAATCGAATCACAGGATGTATGCAAGCTCAAACTCAACTATGGGCTGCTATTCAAGGGCCAATTATGCGTGCCATAGAAAAACCACTGGTTTCTCAAAAACAAAAAATACAACCACCGATTGTAAAACAATATGTTGAGGATTCTAATACTCAAGAAACAAGTTCTAATCTATCATCAGCTTTTGATGATCTAGATAAAGCAACAATTGATGAGGATAACTCATCAAGTCAACCCTCCGCCTCTGGGGTTAAAGAGGAAGAGATCAATCTTAGGCCCCACACTGATAAGGGCAAATCTAAGATTGATACTAACCCAGCTGTAATTTCTCCATTTCAGGTTTATCAACAAAGATGGGAGAAATTAAGTACAAGAAGTGAAATCAACCCGATCAATTACAGGGTTGATGTTGCAGGAATATATCCAAGGGTTTGGCTAAAAAACAATGTCAATCCTAAGGATGTAAAGCTATGGTATGAATTTGGGGCTCTAACCTCAGTTTATACAACTTCACCAGGCTTCCAAGAAATATCACAACTACCAAAATGGATTCAGGAAGCAGTCCAAGAAACATGGGCAAATAATGATCATTTGTCCAGAGGAGATGTGCTCGAGTTATACTTCTTTAGTGCTGCTCCAGAACCAACAGGGAAAGGATCACACGAGCCCTTTCATTTCATCAAGCTAAAGAGACCTGACATGAATAATCAAAGATTTATCAAGGATCCTATATTTGAAGAAATACCATTGGTGTCCACCTTTGGAGAAAATAAAATTTCAACCAGAAGGCATGTGGTATTTGGGTTTGTCTCACCGAGATGGATAAGGTCAAGTTTTCGTTCAAAATTTATCAAAATTCTGTGAATGGATCATTCCTGTTAAACACAATGACAGGAAAAACTACGGCTTTTGCGGAAGAACTCTTCGAAAAGAAGAGGAACTTTTTGTGGAACAACAAGCTGCCGGGGAGTAAAGAAACTCACCGAAAATTTTGTAACATGGCTCATATCAGAAGATGATCAGAGAATATCTGCCCAAAATATCCAAACTAGAAGGAGCCAGAATTCGGAAAAACCTTCAAACCCCGAACGGATCGAAAAGATTTTTTCGAGACAAGCAAAGGTGGACAGGGACCACCAAAACCGCGTTTTCCCAGGGGCCTACTGCAAAAGCAAAAGATGCCCCGACAACAATAAAAAAAGCATGTGAGGAGAATAAATCCAAAAGAAAAAGTCAAGCATGTGACTCCTCCACTAGTAAAAGATGCCATCGGGCATGTGACTCCCACTAGCAAAAGATGTCATCAATAATATCATAAAGAATTCAAGACAACTGTAAGATTCCCTGAATTTTTTCGGTGAAACGAGTGGAACTTCGGCTATAAATACAGGATTTTAAGAAAGCTGAAGACATCGATCATTTTCTTCAGTTTTCTTACAAATAAAACATTGTAATATTTCTCTTTCTATTGTATTAAGTTTTACTTTTATGTATTTCAAGAACAAGGCTACTATGAGTAGCTAAACAAGTTATCTCCTCCTCTTCAAAGGAGGTTGATTTATGTAATAATATGTTGTTTGAATAAATTTCCGAAGCTCTTCTCTATCATGTTATTTTATTTAAAAAAATTAAGCTTTTACTATGCGCCCTAAGGTAGAAAACGAAATAGGGATGTGCTAGCTGCTGCTGAAGAAGTCTGTGTCAGGAACCATCGGTTGCGATCGCGCGGTTTGGTTGTGAGGAACAACCTGTAAAACCCGGTGGACATAACCCGGCAACAGTGTGGTCAAAGAGGTATTCTGCTTTAATTTACTGACGGAAGCATGATGAGATTAAGCCTTTAAATTTTAAATAGGAAAATAAAGGGTAGAATGAGCATTATTTAGTTTTAAGGACAAATACAAGAGACTATTTAATGAATCAGGGATATATTTGGAACATGAAAAGTGAAAGGGATATAATACGGAAAATGAAAAAGATACAGGGATATATTTAGGAATTGTCCCATTTTTTTTCGATTCATGTAGACTTGTTTGGACTGTTTTCATGTGAGACAAATTTCAACTAATTTTTTGTTCATGTTGATTGAGATTTAGTTGATGTAGTCTGCTCTTGTCTACTTTTTCAATTAGTAAATCGTCTACTTGAAGTCGGTGGAAATGTCATGTCTATTGAAGGCAGTAGATATATCTACTGAATCTCTTTGACTTCATTAAAAACAAGATGTCTCATATATATTAAACACAAAAACTTATGTGAGACGGTCTCACGGTCAATTTTGTGAGACGAATCTCTTATTTGGGTTACCCATAGAAAGTATTACTTTTTAGGTCAAAATTATTATTGTAAATATAGGTAGGGTTTACCCTTCTCACAAATAATGATATGTGAGACCGTCTCACAAGAGACATACTCATTATTAAAAATAAGTGTTATTTACACTCCAAAAAGTGTTAATCACACTCCATTTCACATTTTTATTCCATTATTTGACAAATATACCTAGGGGTGGGCGTTTGGGGTTGAGTACCGACCCGATCGGGTCTGTTAGTTTAAAAAAATTCAGGAGAACCCGAACCCGATAATATATTTTTCGGGTTGGTGACGGGTAGTATAATTACTACC
Organism: Henckelia pumila; assembly: GCF_033568475.1. Lineage (NCBI taxonomy): Eukaryota > Viridiplantae > Streptophyta > Magnoliopsida > Lamiales > Gesneriaceae > Henckelia > Henckelia pumila. The sequence continues at coordinate 4,386,328 of NW_027331857.1, read as the reverse complement.
AGATCGGGTTCGGGTACACGGATTATTTTTATTTTTTGAAAATTCAATATATATTAGTTTGTGTTATCCAAGTCTATATTTCTGTAAGTCTAATATTTAAAGCCCAATATTAACTTTCATACTTCCTCTTCATTTCCATTATATTGCTCAATTAAAATGGTCGCTCGTTTTTCTTTGGATTGGGTATACAATACATTACTTGAGTAATGATAATTATTGTTTCACGGACCTTGATTATTTAATTGTTTGACAGAGTTGAGATTTTTAAAAAAAATTGTGAAAAATAAGTAAAGATCAAAGGGTTTTGTAGCCCACGACCACAAATATATGGATTGATTAAATTTATATTCAATGAATTTGTAAAAAAAAAAAAAAAAAAACAATGTAGCAATTTTCGGGTACCAGACTACGGGCACCCGACCTTACCCAAAAAAATCGGGTACCCGACTGTCGGGTATCCGATTATTTCGGATCGGGTTCGAGTAGTCAAAATAACTACCCGACATGTCGGGTACCCGGTCCGAAAAACCCGAACCTGCCAAACCCCAACCCGACGCCCACCCCTAAATATACCCTTATATATATCTTTCTTTATACACAAAATTTTGATTGATCATCCAAAATCTAAACTTATATACACTTTTCCATATTGACTATTAGTCTATTTTATTTATTTTTTTTTTGACAATAATCTTTTAATCTTATTGAAAAAAAGTGATATTGTTCATTACAAGATTTACTTACCAAAAAAGAAAGTTCTCAGGTTCCCAAATAAAATGAGAAGGGGGAAGAAAGAGCAAAAAAAAAATCAAGTTCATGTGCAACTACTTTCGACGTTCGTGTGCAACTATTAATCTTATTATTATATTCAAAGTTTTTAATATTTTAATTTAATATTATATATAATCAAATTTTGTACAATTTCACTTTAATTGGAAATTTTTAATATATTTATATTTATATCTCAAATTCTATCGAAAGTTTATATGATTAAAGCAAATTAATCATCCAGTATTAAATAAAGATATATTTATAATTAATCATATTTAATTATCTCATAATTTATTTTTAATTTTAAAATTATTTTTAATTTTATTTCAATTCATTAAAAATTTTCAAAATAGAATAAAAATTTTCAAAAATTTCTAGATGGAAATATTTTTTTATTCAGGTATTAATTATATTGTTTTTCAAAACAAAATAAATTATTTTCATTTACTAATAATATTAACTTATGTTATTTGTTTGAAATAAATTAAAATTATTTAATTTAATTGGTAATCAAATCACGTAATATACTATAAATTTTTAGTCACACAACTTATTTTGAGATATTTTTAAAATAAAATCTTTCATAATAATGAGATGATATTTGAAGATGATTTATGATATAAAACATTTTCTAATTTGAAAATTAGTTTGAAATTTGTATTTTATAGTTTATATTAAATATAATATTTTTTCATTAAATGAAATAAAATAGGAAAAGTGTGTAAAATTTAAAAAGATAGATTGTCATCACAAAATTAGGAAAGAAATATATGAAGTTGAGTGTGATAATATTTTTTTGGAGTATAAATAACACCCCCTACAGGGCCGGACCTGATATTTTTTAGGTCTGAGACGAGTTTTAGAAAATGAGCCCTCAAATAATACAATGCAGTTTTTTAATTAATGAGATGTTTCTCTAAATCAAACACCTAAAAATATAAACTAAAATATAAATATCAAATAACATATAATATTCAAAATGTATGTAAAATAATCAAATAACATAAATTTTAAGTTCTTTTTTTACCTAATATCGTTTTTAAGCCTTAAATATTGCAGAAGCCCAAAATAACTTATTGGGTCAATTAATATATTTGGATTCCTTAAGAGTCAAAGACTCAAATAAATTAAAATTATTTTTTGGATCTATACTTAATACTTAGTATTTTTTTTTTGGCCCTCTTAAATCCTAATTACATGGGCATGAGGCGGAGGCCTCTTGGGCCTCCCTTCAGGTCCGGGCCTGCCTCCCTATATTAAAATGTCCCATAAATTTAATTCACCCACATATTGAGATCATTTAATATTGAAATTGAAAGTTAGAAAGACGGCAATAAAATCTACAGAATTTAATATGTAACAATTTCGTGATCCTATGATTTATTTATTTCCGTTAAAGATTTGAGATATATGCCCTTTTTTGCGTGTGAATGTTTAAAAACAGTAATATTTATTTTTGCACCTTTATATTTTATATATGGATCTTTTCCTTTTATTATTTTTTTTAAATTCATGTCCGTATAAATGACCGTGCTTTGCCATTGGCATTGTATACAAAGAAAAACTAACCAAAACCCTTTTGGTGCTTTTCTTTAACAATAAAAAGAAGAAGTCACCCGCTTTTAAATCTTCCATGGAAGGCATCATCAAGCTTCTATGCCTGATTTTCTTCGTGACATTTACAAGCCAAGGTATATTAGACGCTCTCAGATTTATATATTTTTGTCAATTTGCGATTTTGATCCTCTAATTTTTTTTTAATTTGTTTTTCGATGTTTAACACGTACAATATTGTCGAATCAATACTCCGATGAAATGCAATCTTCCCAAATTGACATGATGTGCTAATCTTATATAACACTACCTTAGTATGCCATCAAAAATGGTCTTGGCGATCTCAAACATTTCATATACCCATTTTAATAAAGTACTTTTCCATACTCTAGAATTATGCATCTTTCAAAAATCCAATCTGTGACTTGACTTCTACGAGTGATTAAAGTTTTAATTTTTAAATCATCATATCATCTACATATATAGATTTATCGTTTATATACTATACATAATTCATCGTCCTCTTACTCGAACCAAACGGTGTCTCGACGTACATATATTCAGGGAGTATGGCACATTGCGAGACAAGCGATCTGCTGATCAACCAGACGGCAACAGGAGCATTAGTGAAAGGTAAATCCCAGTGGAATGTGACGGTGACGAATGAATGCCCATGCACTCAGCTTCACGTGACGCTAATGTGCAAAGGATTTGACACAGTGGAGCCATTGAACACTTCGGTGATCGCAAAATCTGGGGATTTATGTCTCTTGATCAACGATGAGCAGCCCATTTACCCATTTGCTACGCTTAGTTTCACTTATGCTTGGGATGATCAGTTTGCCTTCAAGCCTAATTCGTCTAATGTTGCTTGCTCTTGAACTTTGGTTTGATTTAATTTAATTTGATGGAAACTGTTATTAGTGCATGGAATATTATAGTTTGTTAATGTTATCGCTATATATGGATTTGTGAATGATAATATATATCATATATGGTATATGGAGCTTGTTTTTTTGGGATAAATTTTGATATTTTTCGAATATGATTTGGTGTTTAAATCCAACACAAATATCGATTGACCAAAGTTTGTGAGCCACTCATGAGTCATAGGTTCAAGTTCAACCAATTAACCAGCGGTACTCGAACCATTGAGTTAATTTTTCTCAAATACAAAGTGAATTTATTATATGAATAAAATGTCATGAACAAAATACACATCATAATATATTTTATAATATATTGTTAGATTATTCTTGGTAATACATATATATATATATATATATATATATATATATATATATATATATATATATATACTTGTCAAAACGGGCCGGGCCTCAACCCGTCTCAACCCGCCTTTAGGCAGGGTGGGACGGGCCTCCAAATGCTCAACACAACCCAATCCGCCTTGGGCTGCGGGCGGGCGGGCTGACCCGCCTAATTTTTTATTAATTTTTTTTAAATAAATGTTAATTTTTTAATTAAAATTAACAAAATTATAAAAACACTTGAAATGCTAAGAAAATGAAAAATAAAATTTAATCAAATAATTTAATCAATATTAAATTATTACTATGAAAAATTAATAATATATAAAATTAATTAGTAAAATAAAATATGAAAAAAATTAAAAAATACTACAATTTTTTTAGTCTCACAAGCCCGGTACAACAATATTTTAAAATATTCTATATTCCAATAACCCAAAGGTCCTACTGCACTTCCTAAAATATGACATTCTTAATACATTTTATTATAATTAACTTCTATCGTAGTAGGAAACCCAAAATCTCACAATGACGGTACTTAGGCATCGAAAGCTAATTTACCCAGACTTGTTCATTCAATTGAAAATGTTAGAGTTTACTCTTATGTTAAGATATCATTGTTTCCTAATAATGTAATTTTCTACAAGAAAATAATAATTTTATCACTAATTGAAAATCCCAAAGTGAAACTGAACACTACATGAAATCTTAAAACTCAAGATAATGCACAATGATCAAACAAATCATCAATACGAGGCAAATGATATTTATTCTTTACCGTTGCCTTGTTCAGTTGCCGGTAGTCGATACACAATCTCATGGAACCATCTTTCTTTCTAACAAATAATACTAGAGCACCCCAAGGAGAAACACTGGGTCGAATGTATCCCTTGGCCAGTAAATCTTCCAACTGTTCTTTCAATTCTACGGGTGCCATTCGATAAGGTGCTTTAGAAATCGGTACAGTACCTGGCATCAGTTCTATGCTGAAATCGATCTCACGATATGGAGGTAATCCCGAAATTTCATCAGGGAAAACGTCAGCAAATTCACTAACCACTGGCAAATCAGCCAATCTATGGCTAGTTTTCAATACATCAACTGCATATACAAGATATCCCTCTGCTCCTTTCTGTAAAAGTCGAGTAATAGATAATACTGAAATCAGAGGAATCTTAGCACGAGAACCCTTACCATAGAATTTCCATTCTCCAGCCATCTCAGGTCTGAATCTCACAACTTTCTGGAAACAGTCTACGGTAGCTCAGTACTTGGTTAGCATATCAATCCCAATAATGCAGTCAAAATCAGACAAACTAAGCACAATACAGTCTATCTCTATCCCATTACCATCATACTGTAGCAAACAATTTTTAACCATCTGCATGGATATAAGACCTCTCCCCAAAGGTGAAGAGACATATACTACAACAGGTAATGATTCAACAGGCAAAGCATGTAATAATGCAAATCGTTCAGAGATGAATGTATGGGATGCACCTGTATCTATCAATACATATGAAGGATAACCACAAAGAGAATAGTTACCTGCAATCAAATCATCTGGTGCTCCATGTACCTGTTCCTCCGTCAGTGCAAAGACATGAGCCTGTGATCTCGAGGGTTGACTACCAGTATGACTCCCTCCTGGCCTTGTCTGTTGCTGTGGATGTGATGGTTGGAAGGAATGAACAGAAGAGGCTTGCCTCTCAGGCTGAGTCACTGATCGTGATGAATCTGTACCTCGTGATCTTTCAGAACCTCTCTGAGGACACACCCTCGCAAAATGTCCAGCCTGATGGCATATATGGCAACTTCCAGATACACCTCGGCACTGATTGGTCGGATGACTTCCACCACAACTGCTACAATACACTCCTAACTTCGGTTTTGAGCCACTGGAACTCGAAGTACTGCTCCCTGACTTTTTAAACTGTTTCCCTCGAGCTTGCAAATATCCTTTCTTACCACTGCTACTACCACCACTTTCAAATCGAGGAGGTTGCTGTGGAACCTGAGCCGCAGGTTGTGATTGTCTCTGAGGCTGAACAGCATACAAAGCTGTAGTGACCCAACCCAGATCCATTAACTAATCAGAGTTACGATAAAAGGGCATGCAATTAAAACTTAAAGCGTAAAGAGCGGATAATTAAAATACAACAAATCCAATCGGCAGAATACAACCGACGATAACAATCGTGTATAAATATTATTATACAACCAAATCGAATGTTCAGGGTAAAAAAATCACTACCCTCTATAACCTCGCACTCTCCCAAGCTCAATCCTGCTGAGAGCCGTCTGGACCGCCCAGCCTCAAACCTGCCCCGCCACAAGGTACACCACGATACCCAAACACAGGGGCGTGAGCTACAACGCTCAATACGAAAGCAATGATATAAATACAGATATGCGCACACAATATGATTTAAAACTCAAGTGAAAACACTTGCTCATGGCACCGGGAATATACAGTACCGGCTAGAGAGCTACTCTGCGGGGTACTCGTATATTCCATATCAGGGCTGAGCCAACCCCATCCTGACCCGAATCCATAATAGGATACAAGTCCCATATGAAAATTGTCATACCTGACTCGAGTCCAATATGAGATCACTATTCCATATGGAGACTGTAAATGACTCACATCTCTCCGGATGCAGTCACACGTAAAATCATGTATGTGCTAAGACGGTAAAACATGCTAAAATATGATAAGACATATAGCACATACTCATGCAACATACATGCAAATATATCATGCCGGCTATCTCGGTCAGTACTTACGTACCTCTAACACTGCTGGTCAAACCTAGCTCCGCTGGTCTAGACTCCAAGCCTACTATTCCAGTCTACTGCTACTACAATGCAAATATCCATGCATCAACAATAAAGCTCTAAAATCCTTAATTAAGTTAAGGCATACTCCTAAATATTTTTAGGATGCCAAAGCTATACATGCGTCCGTCGTTAGCCCTTTGCTGTCGATAGCCTCAAAACTAGGTCACAGCTCCGCGACGACGCCTAGATCACTAAGCCACTTTCGGATTTCCCGTAGGACGCCTAGATCTCCCTAGATCTGAGTCAGAAGGCTTAGGAATAGAGAAAGAAGAGAGGAAATGAGCAAGTCACAAATGAACCTCGGCTCCTCTATTTATAGACGGCGTTCGGGCCGTCCGAACTCGGATTCGGGCCCTCCGAACTGGTTCGGATCCTCCAATAATGACTTCGGATTGTCCGAACACAATCGGATCATCCGATCCTAACTTCGGGTCCTCCGAAGTCCCATTAGTGACGTCAGCCATGACGTAACCTTGCTGACGTAATTGATGACGTAAGCCCCAACCCTGTTCGGGTCTTCCGATTCCACCAACGGAGCCTCCGATCCTGGTTCGAATCCTCCAAACCCCTCTTCGGATCGTCCGAACTCCTCGGGCCCTCGATCCTGACTCCAATCACGTTCGGGTCCTCCGAACACCAGTTCGGAGCGTCCGAACCTCCCGAGTCATGCCCACCATTTTTGAGTATCCTGGATCTATTTTCGGGCTCCGTTAATCCATTTGGAATTTTTTTAATCATGTTTTATTAAATTTAAACATGATCACTTGATTAATTACCTATTAATCATTACTTTTGGATACGGGTTACTACATTCTCCCCCACTTAATAAATTTCGTCCTCGAAATTAAAGTCAGAGGAAAAGTACAGGATTCAACACGAATATTCTTTATTACAACTAAACAAGTACAAACTCGGTACAAAGGAGTATAAAATCTCAAAATAACTCGGGGTGCTCGGCTAACATCCGACTCTCCAACTCCCAAGTAGCTTCCTCTGTACCTCTGCGCTGCCACTGTACCATCACCAACGGTATACGCTTGTTACGAAGTATCTTGTCTTTCCTGTCTAGAATCCGCAGGGGTTTCTCCACATATGATAGATCCCGATCTACCTTTACCTCGGTCGGATGCAAAATATGCGACTCGTCCGCCACGTACTGCCTCAACAAAGACACGTGGAAAACATCGTGAATCTCCGAAAGATCGGGTGGCAAGGGCAAACGATAAGCCACATCCCCAACCTTCTCGAGAATCTTGAAAAGACCAATAAATCTCGGTGTCAGCTTACCCTTGCGACCAAATCTCATCACCTTCCGGAAAGGTGACAAACGCAAGAACACATGCTCTCCCACCTCGAAGTGTAACGGTCTCAGGTGAGTGTTCGCGTAGCTAGCATGTCGATCTTGGGCCGCCTTAATCCTGCGTCGGATCAACTCCACTGCATTAGTCATCTGCTGAATCATTTGAGGACCCTCAACCTGACGCTCGCCGACCTCGTCCCAAAACAAAGGTGTACGACAATGACGTCCGTAAAGAGCCTCAAATGGTGTCATGCCAATGCTGCGATGGAAACTATTGTTATAAGCGAACTCCACCAAGGGTAAATGATCATGCCACGCTGGGCCAAAATCCATCACCGCTGCGCGAAGCATATCCTCTAAAATACGAATAGTATGCTCGGATTGTCCATTCGTCTCTGGATGATAAGCCGTACTCAGGCTCAAAGTAGTACCAAGGGCTCACTGGCAACTACCCCAAAATCTCGAGGTAAATCTCGAATCTCTATCGCTGACAATGCTCAACGGAATCCCATGCAATCAAACAATCTCCCGCACATACAATTGCGCCATCCTATCAAAGGTATAATCGCGGTTATAGGGAAGAAAATGCGCTGACTTCGACAACCGGCCCACGACAACCCAAATAACATCACAATTCCTGGAAGACATAGGCAAGTGGGTGACAAAGTCCATCGTCACATGCTCCCACTTCCACTCAGGAATCTCTAAGCTGTGAAGTAACCCTCCGGGTCGTCTAAACTCTGCCTTGACCTTCTGACACACAAGGTATCGGGATACGAACCGATAAACGCTGCGCTTAATCCCTTTCCACCAAAATCGAGTGCGAAGATCCTTATACATCTTCATGCTGCCTGGATGTACAGAGAATCAACTGCGGTGAGCTTGCGATAAGATCTTATTCCTCAATGTAGAATCCTAGGGTACCACAACTCGACCAGAAAGACACAACAAACCGTCTCCTTGTAGATGAAAACCAAAAGTATTATCACCCTCAGCCAAACGGGCCAACTTCTGCGTCTTCAGATCAGAACTCTGAGCTTCGCGGATTCGTCGATACAACGCTGGCTCTGCAAGCACAGAAGAAACACGAATCCCTTGCTGTTCTTTCTTATGACGGAATGTGAATCCTAAAGAACAGCACTCCTCCACTGCCTTCGAAACTGAACTGGTACGAAGGGAACTCACATAGACCTTGCGACTAAGCGCATCAGCAACAGGGTTAGAAGAACCTGGATGATACTTGATCTTACAGTCATAATCTTTCAACAGATCCATCCAACGACGCTGCCGCATGTTCAACTCAGCTTGAGTGAACAGATACTTCAAACTCTTATGATCGGTGAAGATCTCAAATCGTTCTCCGTACAAATAGTGACGCCATATCTTTAAAGCAAAGACAATGTCTGCAAGCTCTAGATCATGTACGGGATAGTTCTCCTCGTGAGTCTTAAGCTGTCTAGAAGCATAAGAGATCACGTGGCCATTCTGAGTCAACACACACCCCAAACCCTGGAGAGAAGCATCAGTGAAGACTACAAAACCACCTGATCCAGACGGCAAAGCAAGAACTGGAGCTGTCATCAAACGACGTCTCAACTCACGGAAACTGTCTTCACAAGCATCAGACCACACGAAAGAAACATCTTTTTTCGTCAACTGAGTCAAAGGCTTAGTTATCCGAGAGATGTTCTCCACAAAACGTTGGTAGTATCCTGCCAAACCAAGGAAACTACGAATCTTAGAAGCTGTAGTCGGACGCGACCAATTCAGAATAGCCTCTGTCTTGCTAGGGCCAACAGATATGCCCTCCTGAGAAATGACATGAACAAGGAACACAACTCGATCAATCCAGAAATCACACTTGCTCAACTTCGCGTACAACTGTCTCTCCCTCAAGACCTGCAATACAGTATAGAGATGATAGGCATGCTCATCCATGCTGCGAGAATACACCAAAATATCATCGATGAACACTACCACGAACTTATCCAGAAAATCGCGGAAAACTTTGTTCATCAGATCCATAAAAATAGCTTGAGCATTCGTCAGACCAAACGGCATCACTAGAAACTCATAGTGCCCATACCGCGTACGGAATGTTGTCTTAGGAACATCCTCCTGCCGAACTCGAAACTGATGATACCCAGACCGAAGATCAATCTTCGAATAGATAGAAGTACCCTGTAACTGATCAAAAAGATCATCTATCCGCGGAAGAGGATACTTATTCTTCACTATCGCTTGATTTAACTGACGGTAATCAATACACAACCGCATTGAACCATCCTTCTTCTTGACAAACAGCACTGTGGCTCCCCACGGCGAAACACTGGGTCAAATATAGCCCTTATCAAGAAGATCTTGTAATTGCTTCTGCAGTTCTTTCATCTTTGACGGTGCCAAACGATAAGGAGTTCTGGAAATCGGTGCGGTCCCTGGCAGCAACTCAATGCCAAACTCGATCTCCCTCACTGGTGGCAAACCTGGAATCTCCTTCGGAAATACATCTGGAAAGTCGCGAACCACTGGTATCTCCTGGATATCTGGCTCTCCCAAGGATGCGTCAATGGCGTAGATAAGGTAGCCTTCCCCGCCAGACTATATAGCACGTCGGGCCTTCAGAGCAGAAACCACTGGCATCGGGGGTCGCACTCCCTCACCATAGAAATACCATGACTCATCATCCTTTGGTCGAAACTGAACAAACCTTTGATAGCAATCCACTATCGCTCGGTAGGTAGTCAATAGATCTATCCCAATGATGCAATCGAAATCCTCCATCGCTAGAACCATCAGGTTAGCACTAAGCTGATGCCCCTCAAAATCCAAAACACAACCCACAACTAGAAGTTTGGCTAAAACCTCACTACCCATAGGAGTAGAAACCACTAATAACACGTCTAGAGGAATATATGACAACTTATACTTCTTAGCAAAACGTGCTAAAACGAAAGAATGCGATGCACCGGTATCAATTAAAACATATGCAGGAAAATCACATAAACTACAGATACCTGCAATCATCCGATCACTGTCAGCCTCTGCCTGCTTCTGGTTAAGCGCAAAGACCTGACCTTGGGCATGTGGCCTCAAAGAAGAATGACCCCGAGAAGGAGTCTGAGTAGGCTGTCGCTGAGACTGCTGCGGCTGCTAGCGCTGCTACGAAAACTGCTGCTGGAAAGGTGGCTGCTGATACTGAGGTGGCTGAACAGATGCCTGAGAACCTCCGGAACCACTCGCTGCCCCAATCAGCATCGGAAAATCCCTCATGTGACCCTCCTGGACACACTGGAAACATGCACTGGTCGATCGACCATACTACCCTGGCGGATGTCTGCGTCTGCACTGACGACAACGGTTCGGCCTCTGACCGCCAAAGTTATGCACTCCACCAGATCCAGAGGAAGAATAAGAAGTACCTCCTGGCTTCTTGAAAGACTGACCCCTAGGGCCCAAAGCATTGACACTCACTGACCTGGAAGAAGAAGAGTAAAGTCCCCTGTTCCTCCGAATACTGTCCTCGGCCTGGTGAAAATGGTCCACCAAATCCTCATAAGTCCCATCGCCGCCCACAACAACCATCCGATGAATATCAGGGTTCAAACCCTGAAGGAAATGGTCAAACTTTTCCATAGAACTTTCAGCAACATGAGGACAAAAAGGTAGCAGATCAAAGAACTTCTGCTGGTACTCCTCGATCGTCATCGTACCCTGTCGCAATGTGACGGGTTGAGGCTTATGCATTGGGTATATATATATATATATATATATATATATATATGTATATATATATATATATTTTCTAACAAGTTTATATGTATGTGTGTAAAAAAACAACGTAAAAAGACACCAGTTAGGAAAAAGGGTTTTCATAGGTACTTGGTATTAGAGAAATGTCATATTTATCTTAGATTTGTTTCTTGAATTTTCTGGATTGGCATCTTTATAGAACTAAGGTTTGTAAACATTTTATATATGGAAGTGTTCATGTAAGTTATTAATTAACCTAATATTTTGACTTAAGATAAAAATTGGTTTGATAACTGGCAAATTATTTTTAGTTTTGGACAAGACCAATATATGGAAAGTTTGAGATAAATTTATGAAATCGATTTTTGATTTACTAGTATAGAAATTGAATATAGAATGTAGCCTAATAAATATTATGAGATTAATGATTGATTACGTTAAAAGGTGAATAAAAGTTTTTACCTCACCACTGAATTGAGATTTTATTTTTATAAGAAATCTTTTATTATTGTTCATTATCTTGAGTTTTAAGATTTTATGTAGTGTTCAGTTCCACTTTGGGATTTTCAATTAGTGATAGAATTATTATTTCCTTGTAAAAAATTACATTATTAGGAAACAATGATATCTTATCATAAAAGTAAACTCTACCATTTTCAATTGAATGAACAAGTCTGGGTAAATTAGCTTTCGATGCCTAAGTACCGTCATTGTGAGATTTTGGGTTTCCTACTACGATAGAAGTTAATTATAATAGAACGTATTAAGAATGTCATATTTTAGGAACTGGACTAGGACCCTTTGGGTTATTGGAATATAGAATATTTTAAAATATTGTTGCTTGTAAGACTAAAAAAAAAGAAATAAAAAACTTAGCGTAAAAAAAATAGAGAAGAAGCGTTGAAAAAACGCATAAACATTAAATAAAATGAAATAAGACCAACCACGCTCTTATCATTTCATAAAATTTCATGACTTTCATAAAAACATAGTTTTTGTGAAAAAACATAATAACATATATAGTAATAGATAGTTAAACCGATCCACGAGAGTCGTTACTTCCAGTCTTGATGCCAAAATTGAAAATATTTAATAAACTAAATAATTCTTTCCAAGCATACTTAGAAATATTATGGCAGCCAGGAAAAGTAAACTGACTCATAATAAAAAAAAAATAAAATACTTCTACTTTTCCAAAAGCTCAACCAATTAAATACATAAATTGTTTTCTTAAAAACATTAAATCGCGGAAGCTGCATGGTCACGATTTGCACCGCCACACGACCACCGCACTCGCTAGACAGCACCACATATTCATCATTACCTGCATCAATAAATTCTAGTGAGCCTAATGGCTCAGCAAAAAATATACGGATATAACAAACATATATAATTCTATAAACTTTAACTGCACTTTAAACATCTACTTTAAATCTTAAAACCTTGAAAACTTCAAGCATGCATACACACAGCACACAATCCTCATCCTTTACCTTTAAACATTTAAACACGTCTCAAAAGAGACACCTCAATTTTTACTTTACACCTCAACATATATCAAACACCTCGCAAAAGAATACATCTGAACTCATTTCAAACACATCTCAAAAGAAAACATCTCGACACATATCAAAGACATCGCAAAAGAATGCACCTTAACCTCATAAAAATTATTTCTTTTCTTTTGACCTGTGGCTCAGAAACTGTAGTGACCCTTACCCGGATCACCTACTAAACAAAACTTAGGCATGCAATTAACTTAATTAAACAGAAATCAGAATTCAACTGCGGAAACCATAACATTTATACAATCCCAAGAAAAGGAATCTGTAAATATCCAAAAGAATATACAACCAAATCGAATAGCTGTATAAACCCAAAACAACAGAATAAAAACCTAAACGAAGCTCCAGCTGATCAATCACTGCCTAGCCCCTCTTGGATCCACCTGCCTCATCCAATCGCAAACCTGCCTCATGGAATAGGGTGTCTAGAAACATAGAGTACGAGACGTGAGCATAAAATGCTCAGCACGAGAGTATGAGTATACATGCATGCAAAGTGAACTCCCTATAAACTCGAGGTCAAGGATCAGATAACAAAGACAGACCAGGCCCTGGTATGTAGCACGTTGTGCCGTCGCTTCAGGAGGTGGCTCCCATACCAAAAATACCAGTGTATATGCCAGATCTAAATCGATGGAGTCCAACCACTAACAGGATAGGGTAAAACCCTACTATAGACATCTCAAACGAGATAGCTTAATATGCAAATGTATGCAGCATAAATCAATGACATATAAATCATGCAGTCACATAATACATGCATACTCAGTCAGGATCTCTCGAACAGTACTTTCGTACCTCAAATACTAGGCAAGTGCTATCAGCCCTAGGTCCACGCCTATAATCCGTGCTACACTGCCAAATGATACTACTATCATTATAGCGCTCTAAAAGCCTTAACTAAGCTAAAACATACTCCAAAATATTTTTAGGAAGCAAAAGCTATACATTTGTTCGTCGTTAGCCCTTTGCTGTCGATTGCCTCAAAACTAGGCCACAGCTCCGCTACGATGTCTGGATCGCTATGCCACTTTCGGATTCCCGATGGGACGCCTAGAATTCCCTAGATCTGAGTTATAAGGCTAAGGAATCGAGAGAGAAGAGGTGATTGGTGCGTCTAAATCTGAATCTCAGCCCTCCTATTTATAGATGGAGTTCGGGCCCTCCGAACTGGCTTCGGAGCCTCCGTACACGTTCGGATCGTCCGAACCCAATAATACGTCATTGCTTACGTCAGAAAAATGACGTCATCCATGACGTCTGTTGGCAGAATGATCGGAGCGTCCGAACCCTCTTCGGGCCGTCCGAACTCGACATCGGAGCCTCCGAACTCGACAACCCTCAAACCATTATCGAGCGTTCTGAATACATTTCCGAACTCTGTTAATCCATCTAGGACTCCCTTAATCATGTTTTATTACATCTAAACATGATCGTATTATTAATTACTCATAAATCGTTAATTCTGGATACGGGTTACTAGAGAAACTTTCCTCAACTTTCTTTCCTCAACTTTATAAATGGTCGCTTGATCAAGCTTATACAAGGATATCCAGGTTGGAGGGGCATTATGACCCGAAGGCCTTATCCAACACTTCATCAAACCTCAAGTAGAGAGGCATCATGACTCAATGGCCTACATCCACACTCCGTCTTCCTCTTGGGAGGGGCATCATGACCAAGGAGCCTACATCCATACTCCGTCAACCTCAACCTCAACCTCAATAGTAATTTTACCACAAGCCATAAAAAATATTTTTCCTCACTTCTTTACCTCAATCCTCAATTCCAGAACACACACACAACAAAATACACAGCAAAACACACAAATACACACTACCCCAAAGTACACCCAAACCCACACAAACTCACACACAGAACACACGCACACACAGCCCATATACACAAACTCACCACACTCCACTTGACACATTACCAAAATTTTCACAAGTAAAATAAACAAATACTCATGTACCCATTTAAAATTTACTCACAAACCCATGTTGGACCCTCACCAATAAAGCCTACACACACGACAACAACAACACACTTATGGAAACACACACACATGACAACACACCTATACGTATATATACCCACGCACACTATACGGTTTCAAACATGCTTTGTTTTCTTTGTTTTCCCTTTTTTTAAAGACCACTCACAGCTAACACAAAATTATATAAATAATATTATAAATTTTTTTTCGACTCGGTAATACCGTAATAGCTTCGAAACATGTGGATCTCAATCATACAAAGCAAAAAAAATTATATAAACAAATTTACTCCCTTTTTTTTTGAAACGTCAAAAAAACGGAATCCCAAAACATCACTTTTCTTTGATAATACTCACTTATAAATCTAGATCATAAACAAGGAATACTTGGTGTTCTATCTCCCAAAAGTTTGATAATCATCTTAACAAAATAGAATAATGACCTAATAATAGATTGAGTCCTAAATAAAAGAGTTTTCAAAAATAAAAATTCCTTCCCGAACAGCCCGTCTCGCTCGATCCGTAAAGTTTGACGGATCGAGCGAAAAAATCTCTGTCTCTGAAATCCAATTTTCTTCTTTTGGCCGCTCGATCGGTAGAGTTTTACGGATCGAGCTACCAAATCTCTGTCCATATGTTCTTCAAAATGCCACATCCTACAAAATAAACCGGGGAACATGTAATGAAGACACAATAAATAAAATACGAACAAAATACTAAATTAAAACACATAAATGCATGCAAAACAACAATAATATGATGTTAAAATATGCAACACAAACACGAATATCAGTATGCTTTCACTGCAATTTCCCTATGGAAAGATCCAAATATAGTTGAACATGCAGCCACATAATTAATGATGACATATATAGAATGAAGAGTTTACTGTCACATAAATACCTCTTCAAAGTGGGTGAGTTTAAAACATTTTTTACACCATGATTCTCTACAAACCTACATGATAAAACAAGGTGGACGATAAATCCATATAAGTTTTACTTAATTTCAATATAGAGATTTATCTCTTCATATTTGATGTTGCAATTATAAATTTATTATTATTTTATTTATTGAACTAATTTCATCTCTGACTCATAATAAAAAGTGAAAATAATGTGTATTAAATTAAAAAAATAACCTATTTTTTTAATATAAATCTAAATTACAAGTTAACTCTTCAATATAAATAATTAAAAATAACATAATACTTATTCATTCATACATTAGATCTCATGCATGTGCTTAATTTTTTTTTGAAAAAAATTATTGTAATATAATCTAATAATCTCTAATAAGTTAAGGAAACTTATAACATAATAAAATTTAGTTTTTTATATCATTATTATCATAAATATTGATATTTTATAGATTTAAAAATACATGAAAATGCATTTATATAATTAATTTACAGACTAAAAGATCATAATATGTATAGTTTATATTTTGACAAATCTATTGTCTTTAAATTTTAAGCTCGTCATCTTATACCTCATTTCTTTTATTTCAAAATAAAAAATAAAAGCTCAAATGATTTTTAAGAAAAAGAACCGATTTCACTAAAAATAATGTTGATAACTAATAGCCAAAATGCTGGTTAGTTAATAGTTTGGGGATGAGTTTGAATAGCCTGGTCCTAAATGGATCTTCAAACACTATTTTGCATGCATTGAACTCATATAAAATTAAATCAAATATATGAAAACTGTGTCCACTGGCGATACAAAAAAAAAATACAAAACTAACATATTATTGTCATCAAAAGGCTATATATTACAATGATTGTGGTAATTTGATTTTTGCATATATGTTGTATGATTGTGACATCAGTTATGTAATAGTTAACATAAATCATTATCTAATAGTCATAACAATATTTGCATTAACTTTTAACTTCTTACCAAATAATCAGGTTCCTTTATGTGAGAAAATACACCTCCTGTTCGAACCATGCATCCACGAGAACTTACTGATGCCATATTTTGGATACCCAACAAGGCCTAAAATGAAAAGGAGTCTATTGTAAATCATTATAAACTCATTTTAAATATTTAATTTTTCTCATGTAAGATAGGGGTATCACAGTGCCAGTCGTTAATGTATATAATAGTTCCAAAAGGTTACTCATCCAACATGAAAAATCTTGTGTGCATTTATGAGCTGAAGTTGACTGGCTTAAAATCCCATGATTTTCATGTTCTAATGCAGCATTTTCTGCCAATACTCAAACGTGATGCACTGCCAAAACATGTTAGATATGCCATCATAATATTATGCTTATGTTTCAACGAAATTTGTTGCGAGGTTATAGATGCAATCAAGTTAGATGAGTTGCAATCTGGCTTGGTTGTTACGCTCTGTTTATTGGAGCAGTATTTCCCATTCCTTCTTCGTTGTTATGCTGCACTTAACAGTCCATCTTGTTCGTGAATTCCGATTATGTGGACCTATTTACTTCCGGTGCATGTATCCATTCGAAAAATGCATGAAGGTGCTTAAGAGTTATGTAGGCAGTCAAAAACATCCCGAAGGTTGCATTGTTAAGAGATATTCAACAAAATAAGTAATTGAGTTTTTTTTCTGAATACCTCGACGGACTTGATCCTGTTGGGGTTCCTCAATCAAATCGAGACACCAAATCAAATGTTCCAGGCTTCTTAGCATGCAAACCACCAATTAAAGTGCCACAAATTGATACAAGCACTTTTGACTGTGCTAGAAAATATGGAAGAAGTATCTCCCTACATAATGTAAGTTTAATTAATTAATGTATAATTATGCACATATGTAATTTTCAATATCTGCTGTCTAAAAAAATTTTTACATAAATATTTCCATAGTGAACATAAAACCATTTTAAAGTCAATGTTCCCGAACAAATAGAATGGTGAAAGATGGATACAAGATGCCCACAATAAGAGGTTCATTGGATGTTTTCGTGCAATGGTTAGGTGGATGTAAAAAATTTTATGTAATCAATTTACGGTGAGCAAGTTGTATCTACTATTTTAATCACCATTTTCAAATTGAATGCATGTCAGGTGGCTGCTGAAATCGACAGTTGTACAATGAGAGGCGAAAAGGTGACGGGTTGATGCTTATGCATTGGGTATATATATATATTTTTTCCTAACAAGTTTATATGTATGTGTGTAAAAAAACAACGTAAAAAGATACCAGTTAGGAAAAAAGGTTTTCATAAGTACTTGGTATTAGAGAAATGTCATATTTATCTTAGATTTGCTTCTTGAATTTTCTAGATTGGTATCTTTATAGAACTAAGGTTTGAAAACATTTTATATATGCAAGTGTTCATGTAAGTTATGAATTAACCTAATATTTCGACTTAAGATGAAAATTGGTTTGATAACAGGAAAATTATTTTTAGTTTTGGACAATACCAATATATGGAAAGCTTGAGATAAATTTATGAAATCGTTTTTTTATTTACTAGTATAGAAATTGAATATAGAATGTAGCCTAATAAATATTATGCGATTAATGATTGATTACGTTGAAAGGTGAATAAAAGTTTTTACCTCACCACTGAATTGAGATTTTATTTTTATAAGAAATCTTTTATTATTGTGAATTATCTTGAGTTTTAATATTTCATGTAGTGTTCAGTTCCACTTTGGGATTTTTAATTAGTGATAGAATTATTATTTCCTTGTAGAAAATTACATTATTAGGAAACAATGATATCTTAGCATAAGAGTAAACTCTACCATTTTCAATTGAATGAACAAGTCTGGGTTAATTAGATTTCGATGCCTAAGTACCGTCATTGTGAGATTTTGGGTTTCTTACAACGATAGAAGTTAATTATAATAGAACGTATTAAGAATGTCATATTTTAAAAACTGAAATAGGACCCTATGGGTTATTGGAATATAGAATATGTTAAAATATTGTTGTACCGGGCTTGTAAGACTAAAAAAAATAAAATAAAAAACTTAGCGTAAAGAAATAGAGAAGAAGCGTTGAAAAAAATGCATGAACATTAAATAAAATGAAATAAGACAAACCACGCTCTTATCATTCCAAAACAGAGAAGCTGAAAAATGTGCCGTGCTCGATCCGCAGAAGTTGGCGGATCTAGCCAGGTACTATTCACAAAAAAAAAATTTGAATTATTCTTTTTGAGTATTTGTTTTATATATGATTAATTGGTTTTAATCATTAATTGCCCTAAGATGAGATTACAACCCGAGGTCCCCACAACAGGTGGTATCAGAGCATAAGTTTCTCGGACTGAGAATAGATGAGCGGGGTTAGATCGAGTCTTTTATTCTGGTTTAGTTATTCTTGAAGCATGTTTATTATTTGACTTGATTTACAGCTTTAAGAATTGCATGTTATCTGTTATCTGATATGATTGGAAGCATGTATGATTACGACTGAATCAGATTCGATCTTTTGAGAAGGCATTGTGAGTTGAAACAGAATGGTTTTATCTGAGATTGAATTGTACACTAATCTGTTTGATTATCAGATATGCCTCCCCGACCAGCACCGAGGGTTAGACAGACATTGGCTATGAATGAGCCTGAACAGACAAATGCTGCACAGGTCCCAGTGACAGCAACTGAACATGGACAGGGTAGTACTTCTACTGATGAGTTTAGTGATGCTAATCCGATGGAGAAACTTCTGAAATGATTCCAGTCATTCCAACCCCCGAAGTTGAAAGGAACTGAGAATGCTGTGGAATGTGAGAATTGGCTGGAAGATATTGAGCAGTTATATGAGTCTATTGACTATTCAGATGATCGTCGTGTGAGACTGGTTATTCATCAACTCCATGGCCTTGCCAAGAGTTGGTGGATAGCGACGAAGAAAGCATTGGAAAACCAAGGTACTGTTATTACCTGGTCTGTATTTCGAACTGCTTTCTATCAGCGTTTCTTTCCTGTGTCTTATCGCAAGGACAAAGGAGCAGAGTTTGCCAGTTTGCAACAGGAGCAGTTGAATATCGAGGAATATGTTGCCAAATTCACTAGCCTGTTGAAGTTTGCTCCACATATTGCTGTTAGTGATGAAGCTCAAGCCGATCAATTCATCAATGGCTTGAATCCTGAGGTGTTTACACTTGTGAACTCGAAAAGACCGAATACCTTTGCTGATGCTCTGAATCGAGCAAAGGGTGCAGAAGTAGGGATATTGAAACAACGAGGAGCACAGTTTGTGCCACAGCCAGTGAGACAGTCTCAAGAACAGTCACAGATTCCACCGCCACCTCGATTTGAAGCTGGAGGTAGCAGTAGTGAAAAGAAGAATTTTTTTAAGGGCAAGAGTAAACAGTTCAAGAGATCTGGTATTAGTAGCTCTTCGAGTTCAGGTAGTTCCCGACAGTCTAGGGCTGGACAGAAGCCTGATGTGTATTGCACCAAGTGTGGTGGACGCCATACCAATGAACAATGCCGAGGTGTATTTGGAAGCTGCCACATTTGCAACAAGATGGGACATTTTGCACGAGTGTGTCCACAACGAGGATCCGAAGGTGCACAGGGTGCGGGATCATCGAGACTGGTAGGTAAATCTACATCTTCTGTTCACTCTTTTCAACCACAGCCTGCAGCACCGAGTAGAGGAGGAGGTCAGACGGTGAATCAACCTCCGAGGCAACAAGCACGAGTGTTTGCATTGACAGAAGAGCAAGCACAAGCAGCACCGGACGATGTGATTGTAGGTAACTGTTTTCTTTCTGGTTATCCTGCCTATGTCTTATTCGATACTGGTGCGTCGCATACCTTCATATCTGAACAATTTGTTACGATGTATTCATTGCCTGTTGAGTCATTAGCTACTGTAGTGTCTATATCTTCACCGTTGGGAAAAGATATAGTATCAGTGAAATTTGTTAGAAACTGTGTACTACAGTACGAAGGTAATGAAGTTGAGCTTGACTGTATCGTTCTTGGTTTATTTGATTTTGATTGTATAATCGGTATCGATATGTTAACCAAGTACAGAGCAACAGTTCACTGTTTTCAGAAGATTGTGCAGTTCAGACCTGATATGAATGATGAATGGAAATTTTATGGTAAGGGATCACGAGCTAAAATTCCTTTGATATCTGTTATTGCTATGACTGATTTGTTACAGAAGGGAGCAGAGGGATTTTTTATCTATGATTGCTATTGACTGATATACCCGTGGTGAGTGAGTTTGCAGATGTATTCCCTGATGAGATTCCAGGATTGCCACCGTACAGAGAGGTAGATTTCGGTATTGAATTGATGCCAGGTATACAGCCGATATCGAAAGCACCTTATCGAACGGCACCGATTGAACTGAAAGAATTGAAAGACCAACTCGAAGATTTGTTGGCCAAGGGATATATCAGACCGAGTGTTTCCCCTTGGGGTGCTCCGGTGTTATTTGTTCGAAAGAAGGACGGATCGATGAGATTATGTATTGACTACCGGCAATTGAACAAGGCAACGGTAAAGAATCGCTATCCTTTACCTCGTATCAATGATTTATTTGATCAATTGCAGGGTTCGTCGGTATATTCGAAGATTGATCTACGATCCGGATATCATCAATTGAGGGTTAGAGACGAGGACATTCCTAAGACTGCGTTTAGAACCAGGTATGGCCATTATGAATTTATAGTCATGCCTTTTGGTCTAACTAATGCACCGGCAGTTTTTATGGGATTGATGAATAGAGTATTTCAAAGATATCTAGACGACTTTGTGATTATCTTTATTGATGATATATTGATATACTCTAAGAATCTGTGTGAACATGCTGATCATCTCCGAACTGTATTGAGAATATTAAGAGAAGAGAAATTGTATGCCAAGTTATCCAAATGTGAGTTTTGGTTGCAGCGAGTTGTTTTTCTTGGTCATGTGATTTCAGGAGATGACATTTCAGTGGATCCGAGTAAGGTTGAAGCTGTGATCAGTTGGCAGAGACCGACATCTGTGCCAGAAATTTGAATTTTTATAGGCTTAGCTGGTTATTACCGTCGTTTCATTCGAGATTTTTCATCGATAGCGAAGCCTATTACACAGCTTACACAGAAGAATGCACCATTTATTTGGTCTGAAGCATGTGAAAGAAGTTTCGTCGAACTTAAGCAGAGATTGACGACAGCGCCGATTTTAATAATCCCTACAGGTACTGGTGATTTTGTTGTTTATTGTGATGCTTCTCACCAGGGTTTGGGATGTATTTTAATGCAGAAAGGACATATTGTCGCTTATGCTTCTCGACAACTGAAACCACATGAAGTCAGGTATCCGATTCATGATCTTGAATTGGCTGCAATCGTTTTTGCATTGAAGATTTGGAGACATTACTTATACGGCGAGAAGTTTGAAATCTTTTCTGATCACAAAAGTTTGAAGTATCTGTTCTCACAGTCTGAATTGAACATGAGACAATGACGATGGCTTGATTTATTGAAGGATTTTGATTGTGAAATCAAATATTATCCGAAAAAATCTAACGCAGCAGCAGATGCCCTGAGTAGAAAAGTATGTGCTCTATCTTTATCTACTGTAGGTGTATCTAATTTGATTGAGTATTGTTGTATTTCTGGGTATGTATTTGAGACAGATAGAAGGCCTATGAGAGTGTATGCAATCAGTGTTGAGCCAGAGTTATTGATTCGTATCAAAGAAGCACAGAAATCTGATCAAAATGTGCAGAAATCGATTGAAATGATCCGATCAGGACATCATTCTGAGTACAAGGTTAGTGATGATGATATCTTGTATGTGAATAACCGAATAGTTGTTCTCAATATTGCAGACTTGAGACAGAATATTCTTAAAGAAGCCCATTGTAGTCGCTTTAGTGTTCACCCTGGAGGCAGAAAGATGTACAACGACTTGAAGAGTCAGTACTAGTGGAAACAAATGAAGTCTGATGTGACTGAATTTGTGTCTAAATGTTTGAATTGCCAACAAGTGAAGGCTGAACGAAAGAAACCAGGTGGCTTATTACAGAGTTTATCGATTCCTGAATGGAAATGGGATCACATTTCCATGGAATTTGTAACGAAGTTGCCACGATCATCTCGAGGATCATCGACAGATTGACGAAATCTGCGTGCTTTATTCCTTACCGAATGACTTATCGTCATGATCAAATGGCGGATCTCTATATTCGAGAAGTGGTAAGACTACACGGTGTGCCAAAGTCGATTGTATCTGACCGAGATCCAAGGTTCACTTCGCACTTTTGGCATAGCCTACAGGAAGCTCTAGGTACGCGTTTACATTTGAGTACTGCTTATCATCCTCAAACTGACGGTCAATCCGAACGAACTATTCAGACTCTTGAGGATATGCTTAGAGCTGTCGTAATTGATTTTGGGACTACATGGCAAGATTCTATACCACTCGTGAAATTTTCTTATAACAACAGTTATCAGACGAGTATAGAGATGGCACCATTCGAAGCGTTATATGGAAAGAAGTGTCGATCGCCTTTGTATTGGGATGATGTTTTTGAGGTACCTGAGTTAGGGCCAGATATGATCAGACAGATGACTGAGAAGGTGAAACTGATACAGCAAAGAATGAGAACAGCACAGCACAGACAGACGAGATATGTGAATGTACGACGACGGCCGTTATCTTTTGATAAGGGAGATAGAGTGTTTCTGAAGATTTCACCGTTCAGAGGCACCGTTCGATTTGGCAAACGAGGGAAATTATCTCCGAGGTATATTGGGCCGTATGAGATTCTCGAGAAGATAGGAAATCTAGCTTATCGGCTCGCTCTTCCTATGTCTTTATCTGGAATACATGATGTCTTTCATGTATCGATGTTGAGGAAGTACATATCTGATGCATCTCATGTGATTCGCTCCGATGAAGCTGAGTTGGATGACACTCTTAGCTATTTCGAGCAACCTATTTAGATTCTTGATAGGAAGACAAAGCAACTCCGAACGAAGACCATTCCATTGGTGAAGATTCAATGGAGTAGACATGGAGTTGAAGAAGCAACGTGGGAAGTCGAAGAAGATATGAAGCAACGATTTCCTTATCTATTTCACTGATGTGAGTTCTTATTCAGTTTTAAGTTATTCTTTATTCTTATGAGCATGCGGACTGCATATCTATACTGTTTATGAATTCGAGGACGAACTCATGTCTTAGTGGGGAAGAAATGTAAGGCCTCGGATTAATTAATATTAATTCAAATTTATTTAATTTTAATCCGAGTATATTTAATTTGGGAATATTTAGAGTTTTGATTTAAATTCTAATATTCTTAAATTATTTAGGATTGAAATTGAATTAAAATAAGGGCCGAGGACCAAATTGCAAATAATGAAGAATTGAGGGGCCAAAGTGCAATTTTGGCTAAAGTTATCATATTTTAATTGTAAGACTCAGCATGAAACGTGTACTTGCCTTAGAAATTCAGAATTCAAGAACAGAGGAGCCGAGATCCTTTCTTTTCTTTTGAGTTTTGATTTTCAAATCCTTGTATCTTTTGACTTGATCGTCCGTTTTCAATTCCGAAAAGTGTTCTGGAATCCTTACGACGAGGGCTTCGATCTCGTGTAAGTTTTATGTTATTTGGATTTCGAAATCAGTATGGACAGATATCAGATGTTGAGTTTTTTATTATGTTTATCGACGTTTATGCGATTCTATGTCGAAACCGGATTGAGAAGTTTGTATTGAATGCATCTAAACATGATTTCCAGCTTATGGTTGTTGATTATAGCTATTGAGATGAATATTTGAATGATATATCAGCTGGTTATTGATTTGGAATATATGTATAACTGGTTTTGAAGTTAGAAATGGTTTTGGGATTACGTCGGTTACCGATTTTCAATCGCTATGTCGTTTAATCGAGTTTTGGAACTGTTTTGATAGCCGATATTTGAGTTAAAGTTGTTGTTGATATGTTTTGAATGTTATAGTATTTTTCTTATTCAGTTTCAGTTGAGTTTGAAGGCTAAACGACACGAGACGCCGACTTGAACTAACGAAGAAAGAGTTGAGGTTTGAAATGCGATTGATTGATGAATTCTTGATGGTTTTGACTCGTTTCTGAAATGATAGATTGATATGAAGTTTGATATATGTATTTTGATTATATCTCACAGATTTTAAGAGTTCAGAACCTCGATAAAAGAAGGTATAATGACGACATCTCGAAGTAGGGACTTTGAAACTCAAGAACGACTATTTTTTAGTTGGCCCGCAAAAACCACATACTTGTTTATGTTTTTGATTTGATTGTGATGTTGTCGATCCATCTCAGGTAGTGGATCTTTAAATTTGAGTTGATATGATGCTATATTGAATTGATTCTATGCCAAGGTTTCTGTTAACCTTATTTGCGAGTCGGTTACGAACTCGTTAGATGGATATCCATGTCAAGATCAGTTATGAATCTTGATGGCCTCAAAGTTACATGAATCAATTCGTATTTGAAGCGTTTATGTACTCTATTTGTTGAGTCGAGTTTTAAATAGAGTCGATATGATTTATTTAACGCTTTCTATATGTTGGTTATACTGAGAATTGTATCTCACCGGAGTTTATCCGGCTGTTGTCTTGTTTTGTATGTGTGCATGACAAAAGATGGGGCAGAAGCTAGTCATCGACGTCATTGACAGCTGGGAGAGAGTCTAGCACGTGAGGACTTGGGTTGTAGATGTATTTAGAAGCATGGTAGAACACTTAACATGATATATTGGAAGAACTTTGAAACAAGTTGTGTAATCTTATGTTTTGAGTAGTTTGTGATCTAGTTGAAGTTGTAAAAGCTAGTTTATTATGCTCAAGACTTGATTTATGAGTATATGTATGTTTATAGAAGTTATATCATGTTTGTTGAATCCGATATTTTGGTGATAACAAACAACAACTCAGTGTATAGGAATGTGCTGCCAACCATTGTATTTCAGGAATCTACTACAACTTCTACCGGAAGCTTGTCAACCGCCTTTGCTCTCGACCGGCTGAAGTCACAAGCCTATCGACTGGCTATCAAAACCAGCAGAGGATAAATCTCTCTACCGGAAGCTTGTCAACCGCCTTTATCTCTCGACCGGTTGAAGTCACAAGCTTATCGACTGGTTATTCAAACCAGCAGAGGACAAATATCTCTACCGGTAGAATGCCAACTGCCTATCTAGATATCTCGAGACAAGTACCTGTGACAAGATGTTCTTTGCAGGATCTTTTATTAAAAGCAGAACCGGCGTTTCAGAAGATTTGTTGACTCCTGCAAATCAAGACAACAGGTTGTACCAAAATGGCAAAAACACAGAATGACTGCAGATAAAGCATTCGACCGTTTATTCCAGTTTTGGACCCTGGAAGTTGTCTGCAGTGTACGATCCTCATGCAGAATCATCAATGCATTTATGAGCATTAAATGTGCATTCAATGCAGCATCAGAACGTTCAAAATAAAGACGTTGATGATTGACCTATATAAAGGGAAGATTGCTCAAAAAAAAAAAAACAACAAGAACAACAACAAGTGATACGAGACAACGAAGAGAGACAAGCAACTCAGAAAAATTTCAATCACTTGACTAATATCAGAAGTCCTCATCTGATATACTTGAGCACACTTACAAGATCATTCATCTGCTGCTCAAATAAACCTCGCCTACAGTTCACATATCTGATCGTCAAGGATCATCCTAGGGTTTTCAAGCCTCTCGACCGCTCTGCAGTCTGAGAAGCTCAACTCAACTATATTCAGTGTTGAAGAGACTTGAAGCTGCTCTGAAAGCTTCCACCAGTCTGATAAGAACTGAGAATCTTATCTGTGTAAATCTAGGAGTTTCGGATTAGGCATTGGATAAGTCCTAAGTCTGAAGTGGGTGTATTACAAGACGTTGTAATAACCAAAGTCTTCTAGTGAATTCCTTCCTAAGTGGAAGAAGGGGAGACGTAGAAGGATTAAGCCTTCGAACTTCCATAAAATCGTGCTCTAGCATTTACTGCCATTTATCTTACATCCTGCTCATACATTGCATTATAAACTTTGCATCACTAAAACCTCTGAAC
Source organism: Henckelia pumila (assembly GCF_033568475.1). Taxonomy (NCBI): domain Eukaryota; kingdom Viridiplantae; phylum Streptophyta; class Magnoliopsida; order Lamiales; family Gesneriaceae; genus Henckelia; species Henckelia pumila. The sequence continues at coordinate 4,359,262 of NW_027331857.1, read as the reverse complement.
TATTTCCGCACTATTTAAGTTGTTCAAAACGTTTTAGAAGTTGAGAAAACTGATTAAGTGAACTAAACATCACTTGATCATTTTAAAGAAGAAGAAGAAAAGTTTCAGAGTGTATTCACCCCCCCTCTACCCTCTGAACCGATCCCAACAAGTGGTATCAGAGCGGGTTCCTTTCTCAACTGCTGATCTGAAGTTTTCAAATCATGACTTCTTTCAACAGAATTCCTATGTTTTCTAAAGAAGAGTATGATGATTGGAAAATTCGCATGCAGGCACATCTTGCAGCACAGGATGATGACATGCTATATGTCATAACAGACGGTCCTATCAAAATTATGAAGGTCAACCCAGCTCTAGCCGATGGTGCAGGACAAATGATTGAGAAACCAAGAGCTGAGTGGACCACTGAGGACAAAAAGAAGGCCAATCTTGACAATGTGGCCCGGGACATCCTATACAAAACACTGGACAAGAATATGTTCAGCAAAATCAAGTCATGTTCCACAGCAAAGGAGATTTGGGAGAAGCTCACTCAGCTGTGTGAAGGGAATGACCAGACAAAGGAAAACAAGCTCACTCTGGCCATTCAAAAATATGACAACGCCAAAATGAAGCCAGGGGAAACCATGGCTGAATTTGATGAACGGTTCAGTAGTATCATCTGTGATCTTATTGCTTTAGGTAAAACTTATACTAACCGTGAAATTGCTGTGAAGGTTATGAGAGCTCTGCCCAAAGAATGGGAGATCAAGACAGTGGCCATGAGAGAGTCAAAAGACTTGAGCAAGGTTGAACTGCATGATCTCTTTGCAGATCTCAAAGCCTATGAGTTCGAGCTCAACATGAGAACAGAAGATGAACCATCCACTTCTCAACCAACCAAGGCCTTAACCTCAACCGTGATATGTCCACCGGTCGAGGAAGCTCCAAAGAGATCAGCTGAGCAAATCAGCAATGAAGCCATGACACTCTTTGTCAAGAAATTTGGTAAATTTATGCGTAAAAACAATTCTAAATTTAAAAATTATCATAAATCGGACCATACAAACGATGGTCCTACTTGTTTTAACTGTGGAAAGCCAGGCCACTTCATTGCAGACTGCACCAAGCCTAAGAACAATGATCAGAAGCAATTCTCCGAAAGAAGAAGGGGTAAGGAGGATAAAAGGACGTTTAGAAAAAGAAGAGACCAAAGGGTTCTAGTAGCAGACGAAAGCAAAAACAAGTGGGCTGAGTCTGACTCTGACAACTCCAATACCGGAAGCTCTTCAGATGACAGCGATGATGAAAAAGTGGAATGCCTTATGGCCGACATCGAAGAAGAAGCTGAGGAGGTATTTGACTTTGGCTCACCTGAATTTACTCACAGTGATTTAGTTACTGCTTTACACGAAATGGCTAATGAATACAAAGCATTATCCAAGGAGTTCGAGGAAGTAAAGGCAGAAAGAGCTGACCTAAAAGATAAGTCAAGCAAATCAAGCTGCATGCAGCAAAAAGAGCTTGATGGTCTTAAGGTCAAGCTAAGTCTGCTGGCTACTGAGAACGACACCTTGAAAAGAGTATTCCAAGCTACCTTGATTGAGAATAAAAAACTACTTGAAACCATTAAGGCTTGGAATAAATCTTCGGTAACCATTGACAAGATTCAAGAAATCCAAAGACCGGTACATGATAAAACCGGTCTAGGGTTTGGAACAAATGAACAGTCTATGGAATCCTGTATTCAGTCAAGCCTGGACAAAGGCAATCTTAACAAAATAAGATTTGTCAGGTCCAGCACGATATATGAACACGATAAGTGCAGCTTTGACAAAAATCAGAAAGTATCGAACGAACGAAGCTCTAAGCATAGAGGGCTGGGATATGTGGATCCCCAGACCTCTAATCAAAGAGGAACTTGGATCAAACCAAAACCTAATGAAAGAAGAAAGGGAAACCAATCTAATTTCAAAAGGCCATGGAATGAGTCTAACTACTCTAAGAAAAGATGGTCAAAGGAGAAGCCTTACCAGTACTTTAATTGCAGGCCAGTTCAAAAGAGGTACAGGCTAACTGATGAAAATAAAAAAGGCAAGCAGCACACAGCAACCTCACAAGCACACACATTTACTGCCTATCGACCGCACAGATTTCTGGACACACACACGGGCAAACCTGTAAGGGTGTTCCAGGTGTGGGTCCCGAAAGGGCTAATCCGACCTGGACCCTACTAGATATGGGTACCAAAAGTTCTTCACTCTTTGCAGGTACTAAAAGTCCAAACGGGCGAGAAAACCACTTCTATCAAGGACACTACCTGGTATTTAGATAGCGGTTGCTCACGACACATGACAGGGAATCCAGAACTTCTAACAGAAGTGGTGTTGTGCAAAGGACCAAAGATCAGCTTTGGAGACAACTCCAAAGGTAAAACCGTGGGTAAGGGTAAGATCATCCATGGTAACATCATTATTAAAGATGTGTTACTTGTTGACAAACTATGCTATAATTTGATAAGTATTAGTCAACTATGTGACAATGATCATTCGGTCGAGTTTCACAAACACACTTGCCTCATAAAAAATGACAAAGGTGAGACTCTTATGACCGGTGTACGAGACCTAAACACCTACAAGGTAAACTGGTCTTGCTCACATATTTCTTCACCTACTTGTCTTACTGCTCATCATGATAAACATTGGTTGTGGCATAAGCGATTAAATCATCTAAATTTTAAGTCCATTTTTAACCTGAGGAAGCATGATTTGGTTTCTGGTCTGCCCAAAGGAGATTTTATAAAAGACAAAGTTTGTCCTGCTTGTCAACTAGGAAAGCAGGTGAGAGCAACTTTTAAAAATAAAGGGTGTATGTCTTCTTCCAAATGTTTAGACTTACTTCACATGGACCTATTTGGTCCTATACCAGTAAGAAGCATAGGGGGAATGAGATATGCTCTTGTTGTTATAGATGACTTTTCTCGATTTACTTGGGTCATCTTTCTCTCTTCAAAAGATCAAACTGCACCTCACCTGATTAAGCTTTTTAAACGCTTGCAAAATGAACAATCTACTGTGATAGATAGAATCAGGAGTGATAGAGGGACTGAATTTTTAAACACCACTCTTATGACTTATCTAGATGATCAGGGAATCAAGCATGAGTTGTCAGCTGCTAGATCCCCACAGCAAAATGGGGTGGCTGAAAGAAGGAACCGTACTTTAAAAGAAGCAGCCAGAACTATGATTGCTGATTCAAATGTTTCTCAAAGACTTTGGGCAGAAGCAGTTAACACAGCTTGCTATACTCAAAACAGATCTATGATTAATAAACGATTTAACAAAACTCCATATGAGATCTGGAATGGCACAAAACCTGATATTTCTTATTTCAAAATTTTTGGGTGCAAATGCTTTATCCACAACAATGGCAAAAACCATTTGACAGCCTTCGATGCCAAAGCAGACGAAGGAACTTTTATTGGTTACTCAGCCGTTAGCAGAGCTTATCGAGTGTTCAATCAAAGATCACTAACGGTCGAGGAAACCATTCATGTTGTTTTTGATGAATCTACTCTATGTACAGAACAAACTCAAGGGAGCATAAATGATCTGAGTCACAGACTGGAAAACACAAATCTACAGGAAGAGAGTGACAGTGATCTATATCCTCCAAAGAAGGATGATCCAGTTCTCTCTACCGGGTGTGATCAAACAAGGCCAGAAGTGGATCCACCGGTTGATAACAATCCTCCAGCCAATGATGATCCAGTAAACGAGGACGTTCATCAACCAATTGATGACAACCCTTTAGGGAATTATTTTAGGTGGAACAAAGATCATCCACCTGGGTTGGTCATAGGTGACCCTTCTGCTCCTCGAAAAACACGTGGTCAAATGATTAATGAATTCTTGCATGCCGCTTTCATATCTCAGGTAGAGCCCAAGAAAATAGATGAAGCTCTATCAGATGCCAGCTGGATTGAAGCTATGCAAGAAGAGTTGAATCAATTCACCCGCAACAATGTTTGGCATCTAGTTCCTCGACCGAAAAATCAAAATGTGATTGGAACTAGATGGGTGTTTCGTAACAAGCTCGATGAACATGGCACTGTTGTGCGTAACAAAGCTCGACTTGTTGCTCAAGGATTCAGACAAGAAGAAGGCATAGACTTTGAGGAATCTTTCGCGCCAGTTGCAAGACTAGAAGCAATCCGCATCTTTCTTGCTTATGCAGCCTTCAAGAATTTTAAAGTTTATCAAATGGATGTGAAGTCTGCATTCCTCAATGGTCTACTTCAAGAAGAGGTGTACGTTGAACAACCACCAGGTTTTGTCAATCCTACTCATCCTCAATATATCTATAAACTTGACAAAGCTCTCTATGGATTAAAACAAGCACCACGTGCTTGGTATGACACTTTGCTAAAATTTTTACTGGAACATGATTTCCAAATTGGAACGGTCGATAAGACCCTGTTTAAATTTGTAAAAGGTGATCATGTGTTACTAGTACAAATTTATGTTGATGACATTATATTTGGGTCAACTAACCCCAAGTTGTGCTCAAAGTTCTCTAAACTGATGAAGGAGAAGTTTGAAATGAGCATGATGGGCGAGCTAAACTTCTTTCTTGGACTTCAAGTAAAGCAACTTGAAACTGGAATATTCATCAATCAGTCCAAGTATGCCAAGGAATTGGTAAAGAAGTTTGGAATGGAACAATGCTCAACTGTATCTACCCCCATGAGTACATCAATTAAGCTTGATAAAGATGAAGGGGGAATTCCGGTCGAGGTAACCATGTATCGAGGCCTTATTGGTTCACTGCTCTATTTGACTGCCAGTCGACCGGATATCATGTATTCAGTTTGTTTATGTGCTAGATTTCAAGCCGCACCTAAGCAATCTCATTTCATTGCTACCAAACGAATACTTAAATATATTAAAGGAACTACTAATGTGGGTCTTTGGTATCCCAAAGATTCAAATCTTAATCTTATTAGCTATTCAGATGCAGATTATGCAGGTTGTAGAATTGATCGCAAAAGTACAAGTGGCACATGTCAATTCCTTGGAGATAGACTAATTTCATGGTCAAGTAAGAAGCAGACATCAATTGATACCTCGACCACCGAAGCAGAATACCTTGCTGCTGGCAGCTGTTGTGCTCAAATACTCTGGATTCAACAGCAGCTTAATGATTATGGGATTCGGTCGAGTGAAGCTCCAATCTACTGTGACAATACAAGTGCCATAGCCATCACTCACAATCCAGTGATGCACTCTCGGACAAAGCACATTGATGTCAGGCATCACTTTATCCGAGATCATGTCTTAAAGAAGGAAATCAGGCTGGAATACATCTCTACCGATCAGCAAGCAGCAGACATATTCACCAAGCCTCTACCGGACGCTAAGTTTTCATATTTTCGAAATATTCTTGGCTTAGTAGATTTAAGTTAGTATGCATGTGTTTAGGGGGAATGATTGTCAATATGACATTAATAGATTAGCTGTTACGTTGCCATTAATATTGGCATATCATCCGCCTTTAACTAGTCTCTGACAGGCTTCGTACTAGCAGCTTGGTGCTTTGAACCAAATGACATTAATTGGGCGCCGTGATTATGCTCTTCAAAACTTTTTGAATTTCAAAAATACTTTTCATGACATCACCCTATGGCCCATAGGTTCCTATATATACTTCTTTACACTCGTATATCAATCTTTCACCTTTGCTAAAAACTTTCATATTGTATTAAACGCTCCAACGAATTACTCTCAAGCTTTTGCTTACTCTTTGCTCGAGTTCTTATCTACAGATATCATGTCGATCCAGAAGACTTGCCTCGCCATCAACTTTGATTCCGTTGTTAAGGCAAACAACGCAGGAATAACTGAGGTCTTCACCATGCTTGAAGCCTCTGGACTGAAGAAATTTCTGGAATGCAGCGCCATCTGCGATTTGCCTGTTTTGAAGGAGTTCTTCGCAACTGCTCAAATCGAGCATGGGACTATCAAATGCTTGATCAAGACAGAGGTCTACTCCTTCAATCAGAAGTTCTTCGCCAGCACATTTGATCTGCCCTCCAGGGGTTTGACAAAATGCACGGATCTTCCAGATGGTAACTGCTCTTATTGGTTGAAGGAGTTCTCAACTACTGATGCTCCGATCAAACTGCCGGCCCAGAAGACATCTCTCAAAGCTCCATTCAGGCTACTGACTAATATCGTGGCCAAGAATCTTCTGGCCAAGGCTGGATCTTACGACAAGGTGACGCTGGAGAAATTTCAATACATGGCTTGTATTGCCTCCAAGATCAACATAAACTGGTCAGACATTCTGTTCAATATTCTATGTGAAATGATCAGGGGCAAAGGGCAATCCGAGGGATTTGCTTTGCAAATCTGCCACATCTTGGGCGTCCTTGGAGTGGACTTTTCCAAGACTGAGCCTCTGCATCCCACCAAATGGCTCAACAAGTCTACGATTCTCAAATTCCTGAACAAGAAAGAGACTGCGGTCGACACCTTGCCCTCAACCGCAAAGGTTATTGCTATCCCTCAACCGCTTTCAACGGTTTCGGTCGTGGCCAAACCAGTCCATACCAAAAAGTCTGCCAAGCGTCAACTGATCATCGAATCTGACTCTGAAGATGAATCACGTGAGAATGTTCCACTGATTCAAGCTTTCAGCAGGTCATCCCCTTCGGTCTCCAAAGCAGCTGTGTCATCCACGCCTGCAGGCGAGAAGAAGAGGCAGCACAAGAAGCTAAAGTCTCTTTCTGGACTTGCTCCTACCCTGCCAACGGTCGAGACTACTACCGTTGTTGCTTCTACTGCTCCTCGTCCTACAAAAGGTGTGATAATCCGGGAAGGTGCCTCATCAGCTCCTGAGGTCACTCTAGCTGATCCCAAAGACAAAGGGAAAGGTGTGATGATCTACACACCCAAGGCTCAACCAGCAGCTACGATAGAACTCAATATGATCATCTCTCACGTGCTCCGTACTGTCAAGCGTCATCTACAACGTTTTGACAGATGGCATCACTCCCGCACTCACTTGACACTCGCTCAAATATTTCCTAAATGGAAATCTTTAAACGTCATTGAGCAGAAGATGCTTCTATTTGCTGATACTGAAGACATCGTGGAGGCTCTGGGAAGAAGACATCTCATAGACTTGAAGCTTCGAGGAAGCCTGCTATCACTGCTAATTAATGAGCGTGTCAAGAATTTCAAATCCAAGAGTCCTACCGCTGCCGATGACTTTGTGATTTTGACTGGACTACAGGATAGTCTACGTCAAATCACTCAACTACTTCAGCACTTCCAAGCTCTCAACAATGTCAAAACACCAGCTTCAGCAGCCTGTTTGCAAGCTTATGTGCTGGAAGCACAAGTGATGATGAAAACCTTTCTCACTCAAGATCAGGGTGAAGAAGACGTCTATGCTCTCCCTTCTTCAGATGGGATTCTGACCGATCTCATCACTGCTGACCTCTTTCAATCATATGCTCTAAGATCGAGTGTAGCAGCATCTTCATCGGTCGACCCCTCCTCAACCGCAGTCCAAGCAGTTACTCAACCGGAAGCAGTTGTGATTGCTCACTCCTCTCCCGTGACGACCGCTCACACTTCTCCCGGTCATTCACAAGATGTTTTAGAAGTGGTTGCACAAGAGATACCTGTCACCTCTGTGACAGAGGCTCCTTGCAGTAGTGAAGCAACAGTGCCCCCAACGGAGATATCAAGCACTATTGTATCACCTGCATCTCCAGAACAGCAAGTGACTGATGCTGATCCAGCACTTCAACCGTCTCCATCTACTGAAAAGTTTATGGAAGATCTCATTATGGATGAACCAAGTGCTGATCCTGGTACTCCACCAACCATATTGGCTGCAGTCGAAACTATTACATCTCCAACTGTACCATTATTGGAAGGTCCATCGGGTAGCTCTCCAGCAAGTTCACCCGCACCACATCATCGTGAGTCTAGCCCGGTTTCACCAAGAAATGACTTAGAAGGGCAAATGATTCAGACTGATGATTCTTTAATTGAAGCCATGGCCGCAGCTCTAGATCATACCTTGATAAATCGGCTTCATGAGCTCATGCAAACGGTTAGGTCCTTCTCTCAAGACATAACAAACTCATCCTTATCGGTCGATAATTCACGCCAGACGATGATTCGGCATTTCGAGACCGTGTCTCGAGACCTTGCTCGTCTGTCCACAGAGATCACTAATCATCATCGCACTCAAATCAACACGCTCTCTACCGTCTCCGAACAAGTTATCCGATCCGAAAATCGCCTTCATAAGCAGTTGAATGATCGGATGGACACTATGCAAGCCACTCTACTTGCTCAAATCGATGCAAAAATAGACACTATGCAAGCCTGCCTTGGCACTCAACTCACTGAGGTCATCCTTCGGCTCAACCAAGGTGATGCCAAAAAGGGGGAAGAAGAGCAACGTAGAGCAGCAGAGGCAAGAAGACGTGAAGAAGAGTCCAGAAGAAAAGAAGAAGCCGACAGAAGAAGAAGAGAAGGCGATAGGTCAGGAGGAGCCAGTTGGTTCAAAAGATGAACAACTTATCTCTTCTTTACTTATCGCAGCCGCATCTTATTTTTTTCTGTAGGTGTAATAAAAATGCTTATTGTACTTAATGAAATTCATTCTCTCAATGAAGTTCATTTTAATGCTTTCATATTGTTCTTGGAGCACTTAAGTTTTGTCATCACCAAAAAGGGGGAAATTGTTGAATCCGATATTTTGGTGATAACAAACAACAACTCAGTGTATAGGAATGTGCTGCCAACCATTGTATTTCAGGAATCTACTACAACTTCTACCGGAAGCTTGTCAACCGCCTTTGCTCTCGACCGGCTGAAGTCACAAGCCTATCGACTGGCTATCAAAACCAGCAGAGGATAAATCTCTCTACCGGAAGCTTGTCAACCGCCTTTATCTCTCGACCGGTTGAAGTCACAAGCTTATCGACTGGTTATTCAAACCAGCAGAGGACAAATATCTCTACCGGTAGAATGCCAACTGCCTATCTAGATATCTCGAGACAAGTACCTGTGACAAGATGTTCTTTGCAGGATCTTTTATTAAAAGCAGAACCGGCGTTTCAGAAGATTTGTTGACTCCTGCAAATCAAGACAACAGGTTGTACCAAAATGGCAAAAACACAGAATGACTGCAGATAAAGCATTCGACCGTTTATTCCAGTTTTGGACCCTGGAAGTTGTCTGCAGTGTACGATCCTCATGCAGAATCATCAATGCATTTATGAGCATTAAATGTGCATTCAATGCAGCATCAGAACGTTCAAAATAAAGACGTTGATGATTGACCTATATAAAGGGAAGATTGCTCAAAAAAAAAAAACAACAAGAACAACAACAAGTGATACGAGACAACGAAGAGAGACAAGCAACTCAGAAAAATTTCAATCACTTGACTAATATCAGAAGTCCTCATCTGATATACTTGAGCACACTTACAAGATCATTCATCTGCTGCTCAAATAAACCCTCGCCTACAGTTCACATATCTGATCGTCAAGGATCATCCTAGGGTTTTCAAGCCTCTCGACCGCTCTGCAGTCTGAGAAGCTCAACTCAACTATATTCAGTGTTGAAGAGACTTGAAGCTGCTCTGAAAGCTTCCACCAGTCTGATAAGAACTGAGAATCTTATCTGTGTAAATCTAGGAGTTTCGGATTAGGCATTGGATAAGTCCTAAGTCTGAAGTGGGTGTATTACAAGACGTTGTAATAACCAAAGTCTTCTAGTGAATTCCTTCCTAAGTGGAAGAAGGGGAGAAGTAGAAGGATTAAGCCTTCGAACTTCCATAAAATCGTGCTCTAGCATTTACTGCCATTTATCTTACATCCTGCTCATACATTGCATTATAAACTTTGCATCACTAAAACCTCTGAACTATTTCCGCACTATTTAAGTTGTTCAAAACGTTTTAGAAGTTGAGAAAACTGATTAAGTGAACTAAACATCACTTGATCATTTTAAAGAAGAAGAAGAAAAGTTTCAGAGTGTATTCACCCCCCCTCTACCCTCTGAACCGATCCCAACAATGTTATTATCTTTGATTGATATTGTATTGTGCCAAGATGCAAGCCTTGACAGCAAAAACTTTTCTGCTGAATTTCTGGAAAATGTGTCGTGCTCGATCCGCAGAAGTTGGCGGATCTAGCCAGCCCTGATTTTTCCAAAACAGAGAAGCTGAAAAATGTGCCGTGCTCGATCCGCAGAAGTTGGCGGATCTAGCCAGCCCTGATTTTTCCAAAACAAAGAAGCTGAAAAATGTGCCGTGCTCGATCCGTAGAAGTTGGCGGATCTAGCCAAGTACTATTTACAAAAAAAAAAATTGAATTATTCTTTTTGAGTATTTGTTTTATATATGATTAATTGGTTTTAATCATTAATTGCCCTAAGATGAGATTAGCAACCCGAGGTCCCCACAACAGGTGGTATCAGAGCATAAGTTTCTCGGACTGAGAATAGATGAGCGGGGTTAGATCGAGTCTTTTATTCTGATTTAGTTATTCTTGAAGCATGTTTATTATTTGACTTGATTTACAGCTTTAAGAATTGCATGTTATCTGTTATCTGATATGATTGGAAGCATGTATGATTACGACTGAATCAGATTCGATCTTTTGAGAAGGCATTGTGAGTTGAAACAGAATGGTTTTATCTGAGATTGAACTGTACACTAATCTGTTTGATTATCAGATATGCCTCCCCAACCAACACCGAGGGTTAGACAGACATTGGCTATGAATGAGCCTGAACAGACAAATGTTGCACAGGTCCCAGTGACAGCAACTGAACATGGACAGGGTAGTACTTCTACTGATGAGTTTAGTGATGCTAATCCGATGGAGAAACTTCTGAAACGATTCCAGTCATTCCAACCCCCGAAGTTGCAAGGATCTGAGAATGCTGTGGAATGTGAGAATTGGCTGGAAGATATTGAGCAGTTATATGAGTCTATTGACTATTCAGATTATCGTCGTGTGAGACTGGTTATTCATCAACTCCATGGCCTTGCCAAGAGTTGGTGGATAGCGACGAAGAAAGCATTGGAAAACCAAGGTACTGTTACTACCTGGTCTGTATTTCGAACTGCTTTCTATCAGCGTTTCTTTCCTGTGTCTTATCGCAAGGACAAAGGAGCAGAGTTTGCCAGTTTGCAACAGGAGCAGTTGAATATCGAGGAATATGTTGCCAAATTCACTAGCCTGTTGAAGTTTGCTCCACATATTTCTGTTAGTTATGAAGCTCAAGCCGATCAATTCATCAATGGCTTGAATCCTGAGGTGTTTACACTTGTGAACTCGGGAAGACCAAATACCTTTGCTGATGCTCTGAATCGAGCAAAGGGTGCAGAAGCAGGGATATTAAAACAACGAGGAGCACAGTTTGTGCCACAGCCAGTGAGACAGTCTCAAGAACAGTCACAGATTCCACCGCCACCTCGATTTGAAGCTGGAGGTAGCAGTAGTGGAAAGAAGAATTTTTTTAAGGGCAAGAGTAAACAGTTCAAGAGATCTGGTGGTAGTAGCTCTTCGAGTTCAGGTAGTTCCCGATAGTCTAGAGCTGGACAGAAACCTGATGTGTATTGCACCAAGTGTGGTGGACTCCATACCAATGAACAATGCCGAGGTGTATTTGGAAGCTGCCACATTTGCAACAAGATGGGACATTTTGCACGGGTGTGTCCACAACAAGGATCCGAAGGTGCACAGGGTGCGGGATCATCGAGACTGGTAGGTCAATCTACATCTTCTATTCACTCTTTTCAACCACAGCCTACAGCACCGAGTAGAGGAGGAGGTCAGACGGTGAATCAACCTCCGAGGCAACAAGCACGAGTGTTTGCATTGACAGAAGAGCAAGCACAAGCAGCACCGGACGATGTGATTGCAGGTAACTGTTTTCTTTCTGGTTATCCTGCCTATGTCTTATTCGATACTGGTGCGTCGCATACCTTCATATCTTAACAATTTGTTACGATATATTCATTGCCTGTTGACTCATTAGCTATTGTAGTGTTTATATCTTCACCGTTGGGAAAAGGTATAGTATCAGTGAAATCTGTTAGAAACTGTGTACTACAGTACGAAGGTAATGAAGTTGAGCTTGACTGTATCGTCCTTGGTTTATCTGATTTTGATTGTATAATCGGTATCGATATGTTAACCAAGTACAGAGCAATAGTTGACTGTTTTCAGAAGATTGTGCAGTTCAGACCTGATATGAATGATGAATGGAAATTTTATGGTAAGGGATCACGAGCTAAAATTCCTTTGATATCTGTTATTGCTATGACTGATTTGTTATAGAAGGAAGCAGAGGGATTTTTGATCTATGCAGTTGATATACTGAAGTCTAGCCATAGAGGGATTTGTTGAAGAAGGGAGCCCTGATTTTTCCAAAACAGAGAAGCTGAAAAATGTGTCGTGCTCGATCCGCAGAAGTTGGCGGATCTAGCCAGCCGTGATTTTTCCAAAACAGAGAAGCTGAAAAATGTGCCGTGCTCGATCCGCAGAAGTTGGCGGATCTAGCCAGGTACAATTCACAAAAAAAAAAAATTTTGAATTATTCTTTTTGAGTATTTGTTTTATATATGGTTAATTGGTTTTATTAATTGCCCTAAGTTGAGATTAGCAACCCGAGGTCCCCACATAAACCGATCCACGGGAGTCGTTACTTCCAGTCTTGATGCCAAAATTGAAAATATTTAATAAACTAAATAAATCTTTCCAAGCATACTTAGAAATATTATGGCAGCCAGGAAAAGTAAACTGACTCATAATAAAAAGAAAATAAAATACTTCTACTTTTTCAAAAGCTCAACCAATTAAATACATAAACTGTTTTCTTAAAAAGATTTAATCGCGGAAGCTGCATGGTCATGATTTGCACCACCACACGACCACCGCACTCGCTAGACAGCACCACATATTCATCATTACCTGCATCGTAAAGTCTAGTGAGCCTAATGGCTCAGCAAGTAATATCCGGATATAACAAACATATATAACTCTATAAACTTAAATTGCACTTTAAACATATACTTTAAATCTTAAAACCTTGAAAAATTCAAGCATGCATACACATAGCACACAATCCTTAACATTTACCTTTAAACATTTAAACACGTCGCAAAAGAGACACCTCAACCTTTACTTTACACCTCAACATATATCGAACACCTCGCAAAAGAATACATCTAAACACACTCCAAACACATCGCAAAAGAAAGCATCTCGACACATATCAAAGACATCGCAAAATAATGCACCTTAACCTCATAAAAATTATTTCTTTTCTTTCGACCCGTGGCTCAGAAACTTTCCTCGACTTTCTTTCCTCAACTTTATAAATGGTCTCTTGATCAAGATTATACAAGGATATCCAGTTTGGAGGGGCATTATGACCCGAAGGCCTTATCCAACACTCCGTCAAACCTCAAGTGGAGGGGCATCATGACTCAATGGCCTACATCCACACTCTGTCTTCCTCTTGGGAGGGGCATCATGACCAAGAAGCCTACATCCACACTCCGTCAACCTCAACCTCAACCTCAATAGTAATTTTACCACAAGCCATAAAAAATATTTTTCCTCACTTCTTTACCTCAATCCTCAATTCCAGAACACACACACAACAAAATACACAGCAAAACACACAAATACACACTACCCCAAAATACACCCAAACCCACACAAACTCACACATAGAACACACGCACACACAACCCATATACACAAACTCACCACACTCCACTTGACACATTACCAAAATTTTCACAAGTAAAATAAACAAATACTCATGCACCCATTTAAAATTTACTCACAAACCCACGATGGACCCTCACCAATAAAGCCTACACACACGACAACAACACACACTTATGGAAACACACACACACGACAACACACCTATACGTACATATACCCACGCACACTGTACGATTTCAAACTTGCTTTGTTTTCTTTGTTTTCCCTTTTTCTTTGAAGCCCACTCACGGCCAACACATAATTATATATAAATAATATTATAAATTTTTCTTCGACTAGGTAATACCGTAATAGCTTCGATCATGTGGATCTCAATCATACATAGCACAAAAAAATTATATAAACATATTTACTCCCTTTTCTTTGATACATCAAAAAAACGGAATCCCAAAACATCACTTTTCTTTGATATTACTCACTTATAAACCTAGATCATAAACAAGGAATACTTGGTATTTTATCTCCCAAAAGTCTGATAATCATCTTAACAAAACAGAATAATGACCTAATAATAGACTAGAGTCCTAAATAAAAGAGTTTTCAAAAATAAAAATTCCTTCCCGAACAGCCCGTCTCGCTCGATCCGTAAAGTTTGACGGATCGAGCGAAAAATTCTCTGTCTCTGAAATCCAATTTTCTTCTTCCGGTCGCTCGATCGGTAGAGTTTTACGAATTGAGCGACCAAATCTCTGTCCATATGTTCTTCAAAATGCCACAGCCTATAAAATAAACCGGGGAACATGTAATGAAGACACAATAAATGAAATACAAACAAAATACTAAATTAAAACACATAAATGAATGCAAAACAACAACAGTATGATGTTAAAATATGCAACACAAACACGAATATCAGTATGCTTTCACTGCAATTTCCCTATGGAAAGATCCAAATATAGTTGAACATGCAGCCACATAATTAATGATGGCATATATAGAATGAAGAGTTTACTGTCACGTAAATACCTCTTCAAAGTTGGTGAGTTTGAAACATTTTTTACACCATGATTCTCTACAAACCTATATGATAAAACAAGGTGGACGATAAATCCATATAAGTTTTACTTAATTTCAATATAGAGATTTATCTCTTCATATTTGATGTTGCAATAATAAATTTATTATTATTTTATTTATTGAACTAATTCCATCTCTTATTCATAATAAAAAGTGAAAATAATGTGTATTAAATTATAAAAAAATAACCTATTTTTTAATATAAATCTAAATTACAAGTTAACTCTTCAATATGAATAATTAAAAATAACATAATACTTATTCATTCATACATTAGATCTCATGCATGTGCTTAATTTTTTTAAAAAAAAATTATTGTAATATAATCTAATAATCTCTATTAAGTTTAGGAAACTTATAACATAATAAAATTTAGTTTTTTATATCATTATTATCATAAATATTGATATTTTATAGATTTAAAAATACATGAAAATGCATTTATATAATTAATTTACAGACTAAAAGATCATAATATGTATAGTTCATATTTTGACAAATCTATTGTCTTTAAATTTTAAGCTCGTCATCTTATACCTCATTTCTTTTATTTCAAAATCAAAAATAAAAGCTCAAATGATTTTTAAGAAAAAGAACCGGTTTCACTAAAAATAATGTTGATAACTAATAGCCAAAATATTGGTTAGTTAATAGTTTGGGGGACGAGTTTGAATAGTCTGGTCCTAAATGGATCTTCAAACACTATTTTGCATGCATTGAACTCATATAAAATTAAATCAAATATATGAAAACTGTGTCCACTGGCGATACAAAAAAAATACAAAACTAACATATTATTGTCATCAAAAGGCTAGATATTACAATGATTGTGGTAATTTGATTTTTGCATATATGTTGTATGATTGTGACATCAGTTATGTAATAGTTAACATAAATCATTATCTAATAGTCATAACAATGTTTGCATTAACTTTTAACTTTTTACCGAATAATCAGGTTCCTTTATGTGAGGAAATACACCTCCTGTTCAAACCATGCATCCACGAGAACTTACTGATGTCATCTCTTGGATACCCAACAAGGCCTAAAATGAAAAGGAGTCTATTGTAAGTCATTATAAACTCATTTTAAATATTTAATTTTTCACATGTAAGATAGGGGTATCACAGTGTCAGTCGTTAATGTATATAATAGTTCCAAAAGGTTACTCATCCAACATGAAGAATCTTGTGTGCATTTCTGAGCTGAAGTTGACTGGCTTAAAATCCCATGATTTTCATGTTCTAATGCAGCATTTTCTGTCAATACTCAAACGTGATGCACTGCCAAAACATGTTAGATATGCCATCATAATATTATGCTTCTGTTTCAAAGATATTTGTTGCAAGGTTATAGATACAGTCAAGTTAGATGAGTTGCAATCTGGCTTGGTTGTTACGCTTTGTTTATTGGAGCAGTATTTTCCATTCCTTCTTCATTGTTATGCTGCACTTAACAGTCCATCTTGTTCGTGAATTCCGATTATGTGGACCTGTTTACTTCCGGTGCATGTATCCATTTGAAAAATGCATGAAGGTGCTTAAGAGTTATGTAGGAAGTCAAAAACATCCCGAAGGTTGCATTGTTAAGAGATATTCAACAAAATAAATAATTGAGTTTTTTTTCTGAATACCTCGACGGACTTGATCCTGTTGGGGTTCCTCAATCAAATCGAGACACCAAACCGAATGTTCCAGGCTTCTTAGCATGCAAACCACCAATTACAGTGCCTCAAATTGATACAAGCACTTTTGACTGTGCTAGAAAATATGAAAGAAGTATCTCCCTACATAATGTAAGTTTAATTAATTAATGTATAATTATGCACATATGTAATTGTCAATATCTGTTGTCTAAAAAATATTATACATAAATATTTCCATAGTGAACATAAAACCATTAAGAAGTCAATGTTCCCGAACAAATAGAAAGATGAAATAAGTTCAATAAAACTAAAAAATATGTATAAAAAACACTAAAAAAATACAATTTTGCAAAAAACATTAAAAAATTTGGCGGGCCAGACTGCCCTAACCCGCGGCCCGCGCGGGCTCAGCCCGTTTGGCTCGCCTCCAAACGGGCTAAGATTTGCCCAACCCAACCCAACCCATTTTTATGGTGGGGCGGGCCGGTTTGACGGGCCTAGCCCAATTTGACAAGTATATTAATATATATATATTTTTACAAAATATGTTTTCGATTAATAAGATAGAAATTTTGTAGTAAAAAATAGAATATAAAAAAACTAATTATTAGTGTGATTTTAATTTGTATACAAATATGTGATAGTCTATATAAATCAATAAAAATCTTTCAAATTCGAGAAATCATTCAAATTCATTGAATGTTATGATCGAATACATTTCGCTTATGTTTACATGTGTTTTCACACAAATTTATTTAAAAAGTAGTTGTAAAAACAAATTTTAGAAAGATATTTTCAGTTTTAGCATTATTTAGCGAATGCTTTAATATAACCAAAAAAATTGTTACAATATTTAATGATAAGCTAATTTGGAAAAAGAATAGATAAAATAATACTGAATTTAGAAACTAAATTGTTTAGAATAGATGAAAAAAGAAATATTATCATTATATTTAAAACTAAATAGATGAAAAAGGAAATATTATCATTATATTTGAACGGACGGAGTATTATTTCTTGACATTAATTTGATCCGTCATCTGTGCAATAAACATAAATATAGATTTTTCAAAATGCTATCCGCCTCGAAATTTTATGGGAAAAAATTTATTCCAAGTTTTATGAACTTAATTACCTGCGATCTTTTTCCTCCTTGAGATTTGTGAACCATAAATAGGTGCATTGTACTTGATAGAAACCAAAGAAAAAGCAAGCCAATTAAACACCAACACTCCTCAATGGAAGTCATGATCATCAAGCTTGTTTTGGCCATTTTCTTCGTTGCTGTTATGACCCATGGTATGTTGAAAATTCTCAATTTTTGTCCTTTTTTATTACTATTTTTGCTAAAGAGAATGTTAAGAAAAATTTAGAAATATAGAAAGGATTTTGATGAACTCCAAGGCACGTTATAACTCTGTCTTTTAAGAGATGTTTCTTGATCTTCTTAGGATACAATGGAAAAAACAAACTGATTCAAGACAACTATGATTCTGATGATGATGCACATATATTTATAGAAAATTAAGAGTCAACTTCGAATAGTTGTAACTCTTCGACACACCTTCTCTGAATAGTCACACATTTGTTCATAAAACATTTGTTCATAAAATAACGTGTTGTTTCTGAAGAGTTATTTCACTCACAAATGGCAAACATTATTCGTTGTCGGCAGCTAAATTTCCAAAAATATTAAACGAAGTTCTGAAAATATTCTAACACAAAAAACTTCATCTTTCCTACACACTACAACAAAAAATGATTTCTATAACCTCGCAAAATCTTTTTCACTTTTACATTAGATCGCTCGCGCCAGTTTCGCGTAAGAAAAAATGTTAATGTCACTTCATCTAAGTAGTGGTGTATTTTTATCAGGCAGAGTTCATCGATCATGTCATTCGAGGAACCTGGAAGTCGAGCAAGAAGCAACAGGATCGGCTGTGGGTGATCAAACACAGTGGAATGTCACCATTACAAATGCTTGCCATGCATGCAATCAGACTAAAGTGAAATTATCGTGCAAAGGGCTTCAAACTGTGGAGCCGTTAAACACCGAGGTTGTCACAAAATCTGGGGATTATTGTCTGATCAACAACGGTCGGCCTATTCTCCCCGAGGTGACGCTTAGTTTCACATATTCTTGGGAAAATGAGTTTGCATTCAAGTCCCATTCATCAAAGGTTCACTGTTCTTGATTGATTCACGAGACATGGAGGAACATGTGACTTTGTTCAAGCCTCGTATTCTCATTGCTGGAGGAGTGAGTTATCGTGAATCTATATTCTGTATGGGAGGAACGAAGTATACATCACAAATGAGTTGGTAATAAATATCTTAGCATGCTGCAGAAAAAATTAAAGTGCCATGGCCACAAAGACAGTACATTTCATACAAAAACCATTGCTCGTAGTGGATCGATGGGACATGAATATAAGGCGACCCGACCCTTCTACATTTGTTCATTTCCACTCGAAAATTTATACATATAAAACACATCGTATACAACGCAGGGGCAAATTGCGATGCATGCCGCTATAGGCGTTTCCAGCAGATGACTTAGCCTGAACCTTGATGCATTTAGCAACTTAGCTTGGTATAAATGATTGTATCAAATATTTACATACAAGGGAAAGAAAATGGACAAACACTCTATATATACAGGAAATTGTCATTTTCAGGACCACCCCACCAGCAAAATTCTTCCAGTCTGCACGGCTCATTTTGTAGGAGACGATGTAGGTACGAGGGGGCAGTTTTGTGGTTAGTTTCAGACAGCATGGCCTTGACGAAAAATGGCTTCTTTATTACTTTCTGCTGCTATAAATGCAATGCGGGTAGTATGAAAAGTGGTAGAGCCCATGTACTGAAGGAAAAGATAGCTGCAGAAGCTGCATATATAGGATTTCATTAGGATTTCATGCGATTAAAAACAAAGAAAATCAATACTACTGTTGCATGGAAAAAAAGAAAAAAATAAATTCATTGTCATGTCTTCAATTCTGCTTCTTTAAACGCTTCCGAAACTATAAAACCCAATCAAACATCGAGATTGAACTTATCAGCTTTCTTAAAGAAAGTTCTCCGACAAAAACACTTCAAAGTTACTGTAAGCATCATACAAGTGCCTTATATTCTAGAGATATAATATGTTCCTAGTGCATACAACGAAAAATTCTATGAACTACCGCTACTCGCATACTGAAAAACTACATATATAAAGCCACTCCTTGCCCCTCACGACAAGGTGCATCAAATTAATTAAATATATACACTATTCCTTACATGAGAGATCAGGCCAATAGATAACAGTAAAATTTTCTTTTCAACGTTTGCAATAAAGAAATAGGAAAACAACAAATTTACACATGTTCGTAAGACTTTTAAAAGGAAAGAATATACTTACATGGTGAAGGCGAAGGTGAAACTAATGGCAATACTTCTGGAGCTCTTGCATGCATGTCATTCTTTGATGGAGGCAGACTATGAGCATAAGCAACATTTGGCAAAGGACTTGGGGCATAAATTTGAGAACTTTTAGGAGTCAAAGGATCATTTTGTTTTGGCAGTGATAGAGCAGGATTTGGTGCATGAATTGGTGGTGAGGAAGGAGTCAAATGATAATATTCATCACGCTTCCAGGGAAATCTGTTATTGTAACCGAAACTACAAGATGGAGGGTTGGATACTAAATTCTTTCCTGGTGCTGGTGCAGCTGCAGGTACAGAAGTCGGTGATTTTTTCCTATTTACCAATCCCCTGTTTTCTGGTGGCTGTGATGGTGAAATGACAGGAGCAAGACTGGCCTCATGGTGGTGGTGGTGGTAGTGGTGGGATTGTGGCATAGGAGACGGAGAAGGGGTTGGGGATGAAACACTTCCACCGCTGCCGAGGGAGTGCTGCATTATGGATGAAAGTTGAACTTGCTTAACACGACCAAATACAGTGTTATTCAGGCCAAGGTTTTTCGTATGCGAACTGGTGATAGTTTGAGCCAACTGCTTTAACCTTGAGTTTGACGGATTAACACCGACAGATAAGAGAACTTGAGATTGAACTGTAGTGGGTGGAGCTACTGATGAACCTTTAAGATTAGTCAGCCTAATATACAAGTTCTGCAAAGAAGAAAAAACATATATTAGCTGTGACATTTCTGTTAACTTCTGCCCAGAATATTTCGATAATACAAACGTACAAACAAGCGGAAGAGTCACCCCGAGCTTCCATTCTACTTATGAACCGTTTGGGAACCTTAATTTAGTAATGAATGTTTTATAAATATCATTTGATGAGCTATCAAGGTACACCTATATTTCGAGCTTTAACTAGTTGGGACCTGATATAAAGCTCAATACGAGCTAAAATTTGAATTCTAATTCATCGCAAACGTGAGTTCAAAATACATTATTTTCAAGTTTTGAATCAGAGTCGAGCCAGCTCAATAAAATAAAGATCAGTCCTAAATTTAAAGCATGATTATTATATGCCTAGTTTCGAATCGTTTGCATATTTCAGGGTGTGACATGAAGAGAAAAGCAGAGGTAATTTATATTCTACAATTACAATAGCAAAAAATAAGAAAGGTGAAAAAATAGTTCGGGTCTACCTCGTATGGGGACAGTTGTAAACCACTCTGCAGTTGGCTACTAAGTTCATCAAACTTACTAAGTATTTGATCCATGGAGAAATTCAAGGTGAAGTTGAAAAGAATCTGAACTCTTTGCATAAGAAATGCCTTCTGTTCAGGACTAGCTGTGATCCCACCTCTGAATTTTAGCACCTCGAAAGAGAAAGGTTCTCCGAACAAAGATGCATTTGTCAAATGAAGAAACGATTGCCGTATAATTAAATACACGAAAGAGTCTTTAATTAAACTTTGGGTAGTCACATCAGATACAACCACAAACACAACCTTTGTCAAGTCTGACCTTGCAGATGGTTCTAATGATATTATTTCCACCTGCCATAGAAAGGAAACTGAATACCGATTCAGTGAACAAATAATTTAAATCAAACAAGAAAAAGACAGATGTCAGTTTGTTGTAGAACATATTACACAACATGAGATCTGCAATCATTGGAATCACATAAACCAGTTCATGTCTACAATTATTCCACCTATTTTGAAATGCTATCATCCTTCACATACTCAAGTAATTTCATACATCACAGACAGAAACATATAAAATATGAAACTATTGAAGGACTATAAAAGATCAAACGTTGTTGTAACCATGAAAGTTATAACTAATAGTCAGGATACAAGTCAAATTGCTTAAAATGTAGACAAACCTAAGTGTCATGTTTCAATCGTTATACAACATATGGGGCCACAATAGAAGAAAAAAGAGTCATAATGACTAAAAGTAAATGGAACAAAAGCTTCAGGGAATACTTTAGTGGTGGGGAAGCTCAGCTCATCAAAAATATCATCCTCAAGTAGTAAAATATAGTCTTTGAGAAAAGAAGCTGCCTTCTTCAGCATAAAACTTGCGACTATGTCATGACCTGTAGAATATTAATAATGGAATGTATAAATAAAAAATTTAATTCCGGTGAATAAAAACCTTTGCAACTTGCATATATAGAATCAGGTGACAGAGATAATGACAAGTAATTTCATGTGCTTGATGTCTGCTGCAAAACAAAGGACGTATAAAACATCGGTGCCCTGAAAGTTCTGTAACCATTTGATTTAGAACTAATTTCTTTCTTCCTACTTATATCCAGCCTTGCTGTACTTCCACTTTACAAGAGCTTTCAAATAGAAGTATGAACTAAAAGCTAGTATCGTAATATATATTCTGAGATACACGCATTTAAGGTGTAAGAGTAAGACTTCAAACTTAAGAGCTATACTGTGATTTCCAAGAAATTACTACAGAATGCAACTAGTTTATGGTTGTGATGATAGCATTATCTTTAATTTTATTTCTTTTTCAGGTGTTACATTTTTCAACTGAGTATGATCAATTAATAGAGAACAATCCATTACAAATAAATCAATAATACCATCAAATAACAAATTACAATTAACGACAATCGACTACTGATAAAGTAGACATAAGTGGGACACAAATCCAAGATCTCTTTTAAAAGTGAGAATCTTAGGGTCTCCTCCTACTCTTTAGTTTATCTTACAATTACCAAAAAGGGAGAGAATACAAACAAAAATTTCTGGCCAAAATAATATTTAAGATCAGATTTTGTGCATGGTGACCAAAATTTTGTGAATGACTGTGATGATATGTGCTGTCTTTAACTTACATCACTTGTACCAAAAAGGCAGATAATACAAATAAAAATTTCCAGCAAAAAGAATATTAAGACCAGATTTCTATTTGGTGAAGATAATCAATTTGTCGACCCTAAAATCCAAAACATCACAGTTCATTAAGATCTTTGCATTTTGAATTTGAAGAGTAGCTGCAATGTCATTCAACAAGAAGCTTCTTAGGACTTAAAAAAAGCTTCACGCTTTAAAACTAGCCATATTACACAGTGTAATAATGGACTTAAGTGCATTGATCCATTCAATATTCATAAGAACAATTTATTAATATCCCAGACGAATTAACCTTCTGTCCAATCCCTCACATTTGCTAGGTGAATCAAGCAATCAAATAATAATGCCAATCCCTCACTTTTGCTAAGTGAATCAAGCAAGCAAATAATAATGCAGAAGTTGACCACCTTTTGTTTTCATCCTTTTCTCTCCATGTAATTGCATTTAATGCATCCCTCTAGCCTGATGAGGAAGAAGACAATCAAGCTCTTTTCGTTGTATGTACAACCTTGCAACTCTTTTAGCTAGTAACTTTAGTATTGCTTGAAACAGTTCTTGATCCTAAAAAAATTAAAGAGCTAATCGATCTGTATTTTTAAAAAGGCCATTAAAACTATTATACATAACCATAAAAAGCTTTGCATCCTTTATACTAGTCTGGATTTGCTCACTTGACTTGCATTCTAAATATTAGGCACTAAACTTCAACTATTCACTTTCTCGTTTCTTCGTCAAACTCTATTTTATTCGAGCAAGTATGGTGGCTAAAAATCAACAAAATATCATTACTTCCAGTGTAATAGATAATCAATACATGCATGTATGCTGTCGTACTTAAGACTTCAGAATGATTGCTTGAATGCTTTCTCAAAATTTGCATGATGTCTGTCTCATGAAACAGTATGTTCCTAAGACAAAGCTCAGTTAAACAAAAACTGTACTTTTAAAAGCCACAAATTAAGTTTAATGATAAAATAGTATCATCTGAGCAACATGCATTTTCGTATTTCTAGTCATCATACATTTCTCACAACTCAAATGATGGCACCAAATACATTCTCAACATATAATTATCTGCCCCATTTGCAATAACCTAAATAGCTGAAATATGACTCGGTTATAAAATTTTCCATAAATAAAAAATTGGTATAGACTAATTAAGCCTATAATTCTATACAAAAATCTTTATAAAAAAGATTGGATACCGCTCTTAAACTGCATAACTTCTCGATCTGGTGAGAGGGTGCCTCTATTCTACAAGATCGAGCATATAAGCCAGGAACCTAAAACTTAAAAACAAACTTTCAAATCTAATGATTACTTGTAAAATCTTCCTGTATATACAGAGAGGACCCCAAAATACTATTTCATCGGCGTGACAGGTGCAATCTTAGATTATAGAGCAATGGTTACAGAATAAAATCCAACTCAAAAAAATGAAAACCATCAGCAGGGTGAAAATCCAGGTAAGGAGAGAGAGAGAGAGAGAGAGAGAGAGAGAATTTATTCAGTTAAAAATGGGCAATGTTCTATCATTGAGCACGATTACATTTCACATTTCTAATGTGGACCATAATCTTAATGATATCGAAGAAATCCCATCATTATCCAATCCTAAATTCAAAATGCACCCACTACCAAAAATGCAAGAACTCGGCCACCAAGGGACCGTATGAATCACGAAAATC
Source organism: Henckelia pumila (assembly GCF_033568475.1). Taxonomy (NCBI): domain Eukaryota; kingdom Viridiplantae; phylum Streptophyta; class Magnoliopsida; order Lamiales; family Gesneriaceae; genus Henckelia; species Henckelia pumila. The sequence continues at coordinate 4,334,807 of NW_027331857.1, read as the reverse complement.
AGCAAACTGATAATCACAATAAATCCCGAATCCGATTCCACGAATAGAAACCACTAAGAGCAAACAAACCAGAAAAAAAAACACACGATATATAGTCCAGTGCCATATTTATAAAATGCTGATCATCACCATACAGTATCACCCCAACCAACAAATATGTCTGCAAAAACCAAGGGTATTAGAAAGAAAAATCGATAGAAAACCACATCAACCTTCATAGATCAGATCCAGATCCTTTTGATCTCCATAATGGAAAAATGGAAGCCAAAAGACAGCAGACAAAAGTACCGCAACACAAAGCACCAAAACAAGAATACATCTGAAAGCCACCAACTTTTTAATCCTCCTGCAACTCAAACAGCACCAATTACAGTTCCCTTCACTTGGGTTTGTACCCTGAGCATCAAGTTCTGTACTTGGCAAAGTCTGCTCATCCCCCGTCTTTCCCATTGCAGTAATTGCAGCAATGTGGGTTCTTTTTGCCCTGTATCGTAATGGGTTTAACTTTTCAGCTGGGCTACATTACTGCTGTGGTTTGCGGAGAGAAAGTCCTTGGCTACCTTCCTATATATTTTATTTTTGCACAGAGATGAAGGGAATTTCAGAGAGTAGTTTTAGAGTGGAGACAAATCTACAATGGTATACTAAAAATGTAGTGTTATTGGATTTTCACGTTGAAATTTGTAAGCATTGGGAGTAATCGATATTTTGGTAAGCTCAGCGGATCAAATGTCCTTTTCCATTTGACAGAGAGTCCGATGATAATAGCTTTTGAATGTAATGAAGTGAAAGAGACGCATTTTGATTTTTTTGTCAAATCACTGCTGCAAATATGTATTAAGGTCCCGTTTGGATTTGGCTGACATTTTAAAAAAAAACATTTTTTTAAGGTATAATTTTTTCTTTTTGAAAAAGCTATCATTTTGACTTAAAAAAGTGTTTATTTAAGCATTTTTTTGGTCAATCAAACATCTTGTTAACTAAAAAGCTTTTAAAAAATGCTGTTTTGGTCTGGCTTTTGAAACAAAACGGGGCCTAAGACTGTATACAAACATATAAATGTATTTATTGACCCGCATGATCCAACGGGCTTCTGATTTATATGGGATCGAGTCCCTACGGGTCAACTTTTTTGATATAAATGTATGTATTTATAATTTAAAACATAAATTGTCGTAATTTTATTTTTATTTATTTATTTATTTTGGTATGTTGCGTTACATATGTTTCGGTAAATTTTTTTAATTTTTTTTAAAAATTTGACCTGTATTTATTGGGAATACCACAATAAGTGTAAATACTATTTTATATCGTGTTTAATGTTTAAAAAGTTTAACACCGTAATTGTAACTATTTTTTAACTTTATTATTATTGTAACTTTATTATTATTCTGTTTACTAATTTTAGTAGTTTTTATTTAAATAATGAAAAATGATATGGTTACTAAAAATTTAAATATACATATATTTTACAGTAAATCTAAGGAATAGGCGGAAACGTGAAATAGGCCGCCACATCAATAAATGGAGCGGGCGATTTGTTGGATTACTAAAACCTCAACCCAATCCATCAAAAAATTTAAAAATTGCTATTTTTAAAAAAATAATTTATACAAAATTTATTATAAAATATAAACCTTTCAAAGTTTATCAACCAAAAAACATATGCAAGTATTTCAAAATTCATGAATCCTGCACACATAAAAACGCTAGAAATTACACAAATCTTTAAATGTTCATCAAACATAATATAAATCATTATGTATAACCAGGGGCGGTCCAAAGGAAAATGAGGCTCAGGGCGAAGATTAAAATAATAGTTTCTTACGGTAATTTATAAAGAGAGTTGATATTTACACTATATTTTTTGTTATTTGCACTTCATTTTACGCATGAAGTGGAGTGTAGGTAACACAAAATAGAATGTAAATATCAACTTTCATTTAAAAAAAACAAATATAATCGAGCTATACGAAATTATCTTCATCTTTTGTGAATATAATTATGAAATTATCCAAAAAAATCACATTGAACCATCAAAACTCACAATTTAAGTGCGAATGTAATTTATAAGCAGTTAATTTAGTCACTCAAAGATAAATTAAATAAAAGTCCCAATTTTTAAATTTAAGTTTCGAAATGCGTACCTTCAATACATAAATTTTCAACCACGACATGAAATTAAATATAAATATTAAAATTTAACATTAAATCAAAATTAAATTGAACGAGTCATCAGTCAAATTTTAACACACACATAGACCGAGAAGAAATTGATCGAAAATCAAGCTATAAAACGCAAGGCTAAGAACGTCGATGATCAAGGAGAGACGATGGAAAGTGATGGTCGACGACAAACAATACCAAACTTAGAGGTGATGAACGAAACGGATATTGAACATATCAGTTTGAGTGATAACTTTGTTGTTGACGATGTATAAGTATTCTTCGATTTTTCTAATAACTATTATAATATAATAATTAATTGAACTATATGAATACATAGTATTTATAGTATATATGTATATAATAAATTTTTTTAGGAAATTTGGGGCCCCGGGCAGGGCCGCCCCAGTATATAACATTAATCATTCAAAACTCATTAATTTTCTTTAATCATTTTAAAACTCATCAAACCATATATAACCATTAATACATTGATAAAAAAATTTGATGAGCTTAAAAACTCCGACCAATAATGTCTTCCCAAAACAACTACCCAAATGGAATCGACCAACAAACCTACTTTCAAAATGATAATTGACAAAAATAACTCAACCCATAAATTTTTCATCTTAACTAGGGGTGCAAACGAGCCGAGCTATTCGTAAGCAGCTCGTGAGTAGCTCGGTCAAAACTTGACTCGAGCTCGATTTGACCTCGAGCTCGAGCTTTAAATATATGTGCTCGCTACTCGATAAGACACATATATATAAAATATAATTTGCAAGCTCGAGTACTCGAACATTACTCGAGCTCGAGTACAAAATTGACTACTCAATCGAGCTTGAGTAGTAAAATATGAGTCGAGTTTGAGCTCGAATAATAGCTCGACTCGACTCAATTACACCCCTATTAAATCTTAACTCGAAAAATCTAACTTATTTTGACGATCGTGGATGAACCGAGGTTTGAAACCCGGTTCTTTTTACCGTCAAACCCCGGCCCCCAATTTGTTTTTTCACAAAATTAATTTTTTTGGTACTATATATAGTCCCCTATTTTACGGTAAATTGGCAGTGATTGCGTGAACGTCATTTACAGCTCTATCTCTCTCTAGGGTTTTGTCCTCGGACCGCATTCCTTCCGGTAGCCTCATCAACCATGACTCAGTCTCAAGAGGAATTGTTGGCTGCCCATCTTGAGCAGCATAAGATTGAAGTAAGCTCTCCCTCAATCGTTTTTGGTCCGAGTTTGATTCGTGCAAGGGTTCTGAGTTTTATCATTTTTTGGCAGAAATGGGTTTTTTTTTCTTCGATGTAGTTCGATGAAGTAATTTGTCTCTATTCTGTAGCTTTTCTAAGATTTCTTTTGCTATCTTTGATGTGAGGTAACACGTTGAATCAATCTGGTATCTGTCCCAGTAAGTGCGGAATTAAATTTTGATTTGCTTGTATATTCTGATTTCTGATCTAGGGTTTGTCTGAAAGCGAAAGAGTGACATTTAACCGTCTATCTAAATTTTCTGTTCTTTATGTTTTCATTTGCTGGGTTGTGTATGATACAAATTCATCAACAGTTAGGCATAATATGACAGGAAAATGCCTTCTGCAGATTGATATCCTTGAATTGACAATGATTTTTTGTCACGTCAAACATTTTTTTATAACTTGGATTGTTTTTAAAGTGGTTTAGTCAATTTCCAATCAGGCAATCATATAATGGTTCATACCCGGCTTGTGGACAGTGGTCATTATTAGGATTTAATTTGGGACAATAAAGCTTTATGCGCTCAAAATGAGACAAAAGTAAATTGTGCGCTCAGAATTGGTTGTTTATCATGTTCAACTGCTGTTCGCAGGATGAGGGGCCTTTGATCGAGGATGATGATGATGACGAGGAAGATGATGAAGGGGATGAAGATGATGTAGAAGGTAGATGGTCAACCTTGATTTTGATCCTGTTGTTCGCGTGATCAAGATATTTGCTTTCCGGTCTATGCCTTTTTTACTGCTTTTTAATCCAAAATTTATTGAACTCTTGAGTTATGGTTCTAGGCATTCATTTATAGATTTTAATCTCCATGTTATTGGCTTTCAGTATCAGATCTGATTTTGGAAATGACATCCCAGCAGGTTCTGGTATCAGTTTGTAGTTGACTAAAAAAACATTATCGAGCATTACCACCTTCTTTGGTTTTGAACTTCCTGAATTTGTGAGTTTCTGTGTTTCAAGTCAGGGATGAGTAAATGTTTTCAAGTTCTGGTTGAGCAACACTAGCTGGAGTCATTTAGCATTGCTAATTATTTAACAAATAGTTTCAGATAGATGATGTGGATCCAAAAGAATCTTGGTTGGGCCAAGTTTCAGTTCTAATTCTGAAAATCTTTCTGCGTATCTGTGCATTAGCTTAAGCATATGTAAACGATGTATTCGTTTACTTTTGTAGGACAAGAAGATGCTGGTGGTAAGTCGAAGCAGAGCCGTAGTGAGAAGAAGAGCCGCAAGGCAATGCTAAAGCTGGGAATGAAGTGTATTCCTGGTGTTAGCCGAGTCACTGTTAAGAAGAGCAAGAATGTTGGTTTCTCTGTACTTCTTTTTACCATTCGAGCCAAGAATTCAAATGGTCCTGCTTTGGACATATGTAACATTGTCACAGATAATTGAATTTCTCCAACTGTTGGTTACAGATCTTATTTGTCATCTCAAAGCCAGATGTTTTCAAAAGCCCAAATTCAGATACATATGTAATCTTTGGCGAGGCTAAAATCGAGGATTTAAGTTCACAGTTGCAGACTCAAGCTGCAGAGCAGTTCAAGGCTCCTAATGTCAGCAATGTTATACCGAAGATTGAGCCAACAACTGCACATCATGATGACGAGGATGTAGATGAAACTGGAGTTGAACCGAAGGATGTAGAGCTCGTGATGACTCAAGCTGGGGTTTCTAGAGCCAGAGCAGTCAAATCTCTGAAGGATGCAGATGGAGATATCGTCTCGGCCATTATGGAACTCACAAACTAGAGAGAGATTGACATTTAGATTTTATCTCTGTTACCATGTCTACTTTAATTTGAACATCCCCGAATTTTGAGTTCCGAGGTTTCCGATAATCTTTTTTTCTGTTCTTTCCTTGCAAGGTGTTGTGTACTGAATCAGTGTCCCAGATGTTCTACTCTTTTTGACATTTTCTTAATTTTGTAGTTTGTATTTTGTTCATGATGCTCGTGTTTCTTTACCCGATAGAAATGTATTCATATACTGCATTTTCATAATTTAGAGAATTTAAATTACCCCAAAGCAATGATCTTCATACGGCCAAACAGAACGGGTTTGGTGGCGCTTGGGCGAACAAGCCTGTGGCAAATGTAGAAGATTATTGGCTCATGGAAACCTCGTCTTACCTTAGCCAGTAAACAATATCTTCATTCGTTCAATTTACTGTGTCGAGTGCGATAATATTCCTGAAATCGGCATTTGCAAGTGAAACACATTTTGTTGGCAAAATAGCCTTTTATTTCCGTATCATCTCACTTCTAGTCTATGTTCCATTTTCTTAATGGAATCATCTCAAACTGAATTCTTGGATCCAAGCAGGGTATTTTACCAATGAAATTTGAATCTCTAAACATGCGCATAATGCTTTCCAGCAAGTATGAAAGAGTAAGACAAATTTAGGATGGTAGAAAACACCAACAAACATCGATCATTCGCTACACATTATTATGTTCAACAGAGGAACATTATAGTCGCAAAGAATTTAAAAACACAGCAAGGTTGCTTGTAATCACGAATCGTCAATATTCGAAAGGCCAATGGGGGTACCCTGTATGGTTGTCATCTTGATGGTATGGAACTGAACTTGGTTCTGCAGTTTCATTTTGGTGCGAATTGGAACGTGACGAACCAAATGGCCATAAGAAAGACCAACGTCTTCCCCTTCCTCGATTGCCACTTCTGCCATCGCTGCTGCTAGACCCCTGGCCCCTGCTTCTATTACACGAGCTCGAGTTTTGACCATTTAGCTCTTGGCGACAAACAGGGCAAGAACTGCGTTGTTCTAACCATGGCACGATACAATCTGCGTGATATATATGTTTGCAGGGAAGTTTTCTTGCCTGAGAACCCAGTTCGAATGTCTCTTTACAAACGGCACACATTGAATCTGAACGAACATGTTTTTTTGAAATCTTGACTGTTGGTAAGGCCGCGATCACAGATCTTGAAGCTGGGGGAGGGGGGCGTTGATCATCTCGTGTGACATGATCCATATACTCTTCCACTCCGGGTCCAATATAGTAATCACCTCCATTGTCTTGTCTGAATCCAATAGCTTCGTTAAGAAACTCTAGAACTCCGCCACCGCCAGGCATCCTGACTGGCATGTCACCGCTGAAAACAAGGACCGTGTTCCAAGGATTGGCATTTTGAGAGCCCCGCTCAGTTATCCCTCGGATATGAGATATGCTGCCGCCTCTAACAGACATCTGCTGCCTGAGAAAATTCGAGATGGTTTCCAAGAATCTTGGTCTTTGGGTGTGTTCTTCGGGAGACATGCTTATTGTTTCATCAAGTTCTTGAATAAAACCTCCATTACAATTGGGACACACCACCATTTGACTTCCCAGGGTCACTGGTTCCCCACAACTATGACACCAATGGGTGCCCCTTTCACTTGACATTTTCACCCACTTCAGCCCTGTTCTCTATTACATCCAAATCTACCCAGAAAATTTACTTCTCTCAAAGCCTTGAGAGAAAGCAAACTGCAATTGCACGAGGCAGAACACAAACTGTTACTAATGCTGACAAATACAGGAAGTAGACAAGAGAATGATCATCAAGAAACCATTAACCCAAGTCATTTTGCTCAAAATATTCGAGTATTGCAATAATAATTTCGCTTTTAATCAAAAAGGAAAATAAATAGAGTCATCCGTATTTGATTTCAGGCTTTCCTTCTTTACAGAAACATCGTCGTCGCTCTTGAACAATGCCAAGTACCCAAATATATTTTAAAAAAAGCGTATGTGGATTTCCAAGTATGAAGTATGCATTTACTCATTAAAAGAATCAACTTTAAGCCCGAATTTACCTTTTTCATAAAATATCAGTCGCAATTATCACTGATTATTAAGAGTTAAATAGATAATTTCACAATTTACACAACTTCAATCGTTTGGCTCTAAAAAATTATCATCCAAATTAAATCTAAAGATCAGGGTCAAAGAATCAACTTTTTTTCCCAACCCATGTTAACAACGAAATCAAAGAATCTGCATTCCCTGAAAGACTAAACTTACAGTAATGCAACAACGACCATTAAAAATGGGGAACAATATTTAAGAAACAGAGCAAGAAAAATGGAAAATGGATGAGCAAGAAGGTACATACATACCTTTAATCCAGCGGATAAAAAGTGAAACGGCGAGAGAATAGAGGAGACCCAAATGGAAAAGAGTTAGCAATGCAGTGGTTAAAAGGATATGCAAACAGAGAAAAAGTTAATGATTGATGAAATTGGAGGATTTGTAGCCAAGATTGCTAGTGTGTGACTGTGTTTTTTTTTTTCTTCTTAATTTTACAAAACCAACAGTGCTTTTTAGTTAAAAGAAGTGTCAGTACAGTGTAATAAGAGTCATCAGAGGTGTGTGCTGTCCTTATCTGTCAATTTTTGTTTGATTTCATTAAAAAAAAATTTGATTAAAAACACTTTATTATTTTATTTTATTTTATCCATTTTCAGTTACAATAAAAATGTCAGAAAAAATGTGTAAAAAAAAAAGTAAGAACAAATTATGGTTTGATTTCAAAAAGTTAAATATATTAGTATTAGTAATCAGTTCAATGAATAGTTAAAAATTCATATTTCATGTGTATTTTCATATTAAGGATATCGATTAATTTAATTATTATTTTTTGAATAACTAAAGTAATTAAGGAGACTAACTTTAGAAATGAAGAACTATGAACAAACTTCCTTCTAAAAAATGAAAACTAAAGTAATTAAGGAGACCTACTTTAGAAATGAAGAACTATGAACAAACTTCTTTCTAAAAAATGAAAACTATTGTCGACGACATGTAACTAATTTAACATTTATATTATAATTATGAGATAAAATTTCGTTCGAAACTCAATTATAGCAATCACTTCATTCAACTAACAGAATGAAAACTATAATAAGGATATTGTTAGTTAATACTATTAAAAAAAAGTGGAGTGTTATTTCCCAAAAAAAAAGAAAAAGAAAAAGTGGAGTGTAAATAATATTTTTTTTTTAATTTATCATAACCGAAAAACTAAATCCTATCCATTGCATAAATTTATTTCAATTCATTAGCTAATATTTTGCATGACTACACATCGAAGCTATTTCAATTTCAAGAACTATAATTAAGATGAAATAATCAATGGTGGATTAATTATTAAAAGTTTGAACGTTGTTCATTGGAAAGCCAACCCAAATATCTAAATCTCGCGTCTAATAATTTCACTTGCAAATGGATAAACAAACCCTACATAGGTTAGACCAATGGGCATTTTAGTCTAATGATGCGAAAATAAAGTATCAATCAATTATAAAAAAAATCCTTAACCTTTTCCCAAGTTGTAGGGAAAAAGAGTAAATTGTTTTTTTTTTTTAAAAAAAAAAGATAGATGGGATATTTATCGAAAATTAACTTCATCTTAAACACGTGGATGAACATCGAGTCACTGCCTAAATTGTTTTGTATCTATTAATTAAAATATTTCCAAACATGGGAGTTGGGGGTGAGTTGGGACCTTGAAAAAGTTTCTTTCTTTTCTTTCCAAAATAAACTGTGAATGAAAATGAGTTTATACGTTTTAAGATCTGCTTCTTTTATCTTCTTTAATTAATTTACATGTACAAAAATTTGAAAGGTCCTTTTCATAGAAATTACAAAGTGGACCTCATATCAATTTTCGTTAAAGTGTTTCGAAGGGGATTCTTTGTTGGGAAATGTGATCCCCATATGAGTTATGATTTAAATAAGAATTTATTGGCAAGAATGCATGTGAGTGGCCAAGAAAACACATACTCTCATGATTCAATCTACTAAAGGGTCCACGAACTCTGTCAGTCTATTAATTAACAACTACTCCTATTACTTAAATTTCTGTTTTTAAGAAATAATTCCCATATTAAATTAATCTAAAAATATATTTCAAGAGAATTAAAATTTTAATGATATATAAAAATATTTCAACATAACTATGCATAACATCTCAGCGTCAGATAGTTTATAAAGAACGAAAATTTTATCATAAGTTTTGCTTTACAGAGACTAAATCACTAAATCGATTATCGACCCCGTCTATGAAGCTCAAGACAGTAAGGAGATTTAAAGTTTAATGAGCAACAATGTGCTCCACTCCATCCTAATAATATTAAGTAAAACAGAAAATTTTGGTTTGAAATTTTATGATGTTACATTTTCTTTAATAACATGAACTTGCTTACAAATCACAGCTAACTCTGTCCACCGAATTGCTTTTGGATGTCGCCGAAGGATATGGTGGCGGATCCTCTCCTCTTTGGTTTCTGTTGGGAAGTGTGTTCCCTCCACCCTGTCATGTATATCACCTTCACAAACATGGAAATGCATTCAGGGTCGGGTCGGGTTGGGCAAAAAAGTCACCGAAAAACGATTCAAAATCTTGCAATGTGTATAAACACATTACAGGTGACTGGTCTAGCCAGCAGGGGTGTCAACAGGAACTGTAATTGTGGTTCAAGCTCAATCTTAACTGAACCTGGTCCTCTCATTAAACTAGCATGCTCGGTCCAAAACTCAAAATCCATTACCTCAAGGTAGGAGAAATCTATGCTACACCGTGCAACATCCATCGTTCATTTGACGTGGGGTCCCACAAAATGAATGGTGCAGGTACACAGAGTCTCCCACACGATACAGTTATTTTTTCCTATATTTTTATTTTAATTTTTTAAAAAAATGTGAGACAATACATGCCAATTTTTATTTTTTTCGGTTACAAAAATATAACTCGATTAATAGTTTTGCCACATAAATACGAATATTTTAAAAAATAATATAAGAAGACATAGAAGGGGATTTATTTTTGCATGAAGTTAATGCCGGATCATCTGGATAAAGAATAAACACACTTGCTCACATTAATCCAAACCCATCTGATTAGCAGTCAGGGATCATGAAGAGTGAGAACAATAGAGGGAGGGAAAATCATTATCAGAAGTAGGCAAAATCAATGTTTCACAAAGAATGGTGGCGAATATAATATAAAAAGTCATGGCGTGCACAACCTAAATCGATTGGTATCTGGAAAATCTCAGCAAACATCCAAAACAGACTGTTCAAATTCACCTGGAATGTTGCCGGAACAGTACCATCGTCGGCAGCAAACATTGACTCATACACAGCTGCCACTGCCAGGGCCGTTTCTCTCTTCAATATCTGATTCCGTTTCAGATTATTTTTTGTCCGTTTACCCACTAAACATCAATATCGAAGCACAAAAGACAAATGAAACAGAAAGAAAGAAAGGTCTTACTTTGCTTCTTTGTAATAAAGCATTGGTTTCACCCATAGAACGAAGATGCTCTATCAACTCCAGAGCTGCCTTGAGGAAAGAGACCATGCATTACATTCAAACAAATACAAGACAATACTGAAGAAATAAATCCCATCATTATATTAGGTTCCTTTATGTTCAACGTGATAATCGGAAGGAAAAAAGATAGTTGTATTACAGTCTCAGAAGAGTATATCCAAGTGCGTTCACTAATACGGGTGACATAATTCATAATTGTCCTTTCGATTCAACTAAGAAAGAATTGAGCATGTCAAATCAGATCTGCTCTAGTGATAATTAGAAAGGGGGTGGCAGGTCTGCAGGAGGTAACATCAGAGGTTGAATGGTCAAGCAGTACACGTATAGGTGGGATGATATTTGACATGAATACGCACATCAACGCAATCCCGACCATTCACGTTCTCTTGAAATGAATTATATCTTCATTGATAATCCAGTGGCATTCCCATTGAAATTTTACCGTCACTTCTCAAGCCAATTCTGGTATAGGATCTAATTGTGGGGATCATATTTTCAGAGCATATAAAAAATGTCGAATGCTGTCATAAAAAAGGCATTCATAATTTCTACACAATGTGCAATGCGGACTCCCTTTTCTTGTCTTCTTGATAAAATCTTGTGCCTTTTTTAGGACATTATTTTCCTCTTTTTTTTAGAATATTATTTTCCTCTTTATAGCAGAACAGAAATAGAAGCAAAACACAAATAATAAGAGTCATATGGAGCACAGATTAAAATGACGAACAGAGAATCAGAGATGGACAGGATAAATGCAAAATCACAATTATATCAGAGTTCTTTAACGAGACATTACAAAGACCAAACCCACGTATTAAAATATAAATCAGTACCAAACTATACAAAGAAGCAGCAACATTACAAATCATACAGATGCAAGACGAGGAACAGAACATTTTATGATGCCTTTGAATTTGAAGCGTTGAAACAGAACAGTAAACAAGAAAAATGAGTTTGCAAAACCTTCTATAAGAGTACATCAATTGAAACTTGACCATATAATTTGTACAATTAAGAACATTTTATGATGCCTTTGAATTTGAAGCGTTGAAACAGAACACATCAAGGGTAATAACTCACCACTGTTATATCTCACAGTGTATTCATCAACATCAACACCAGGAAGAGTAAAGCCAGCCCTGGTCAAAAGATTCCCAGCATCACGCACCTATAAGAGATAATAAACCATTTGGTAACCTTTAGAGTGCAGAAATGGTGACATAACACAGCAAAATGTCACTGAAATAATTTTTATCATCGGAAAACCCATTATGAAAAGCAACAATCACAATTATCATAAAGAAATAAATCGATCATGAACAGCATGATCAGAGATCAACAGATTATTTACTTGATAAGCAAGTCATCACCGAATGCGAAACATATGTGAATGTCAATTAAAGCAACAGAAGTGCATTCATATTGCTTTAGCAAAATATTTGTGGACAGGGTCTCAAAACAAACTTTCCTAATGAATTTTCTTGGCATTGTAGGACCATATTTATGTGAAGCTGTCAATCATAAGCCGAAATTTTCGAAATATTTCCAGAGAACAATGTCAATGGCACACAGTATAGCTAAGAACGTACTTGTGCCAGAGGCGATAACCGTGGACTAATGCCTCCCTCGCGTTCCATTTGTGAAATAGTGCATGCTATTCTCAACTCCCTAGAGTAATGACAGGTAACACAGTTGGACCTTTTTCACATTTGTCATAAGTAGAAATGCAGCATAAAATTTCGAAGATATGACCTCAGAGTTTCCCCGCCAAGAATGGCAGCCAGAAATAGGCCATCGGGCTTTAGTGCCAATCTACTCTGCCACAAGCAAGAAAATGAAATGATGTCTTTGATAATGCAAATATAGTATAACACTCTATTTGACATTAAAAAGGGTGACGGGGAAGCAAATTGGAAACTGAACGAACAAGAAAGAGTAAAAACATCGGAAACACTTGATGATTTAAATATGAGCAACAAGAAACCTGAATCATTGCTCCAGGAAGATCATTTGTCCAATGAAGTCCCAAGCTACTGATAACCAGGTCCAGAGAACTGCACAAGCAGGGGAGAGTACATATTATTTTTTTCTACAACAGAGTTGGTAAGGCTAGAAAGTTGAAAGGTCCTGTTCATGTTATGCATACCCTTCCTTCATTGGCAAAAACTCTTCATCAGCAACAATGAATGAGGTCTCAATATTTTTGTTTGACAATTCTTGTTCACTCTTTTTACACAATTTCACCATGTCATGTGAAGTATCCATCATTATTAGCTTTTTGATACCACCTAATGATTAAATGAAAAACATTGCGAACTGAGAAAACAATAAGAGAAAAAATGGGATATGAGAGAGATACACAAATATGATAAGAAGGCATATGCAATCAACTGAATGATTTCTCAAATAAGCATTATTGCATAAATCTTTTAACATTTTTCAACCAGAGACCTTATAAAATGAACTTGATGAGATCTCATGTTATGCATGTATCCTTTCACCAAAAAAAAAATCTTCTGAAATATTACCAAGAAAAAGTAAAGGGCAAACTAGATCCCCATTTCCAATTTATAATTGAATTCTCTTTCCAGTTCTAAATTTACATATAACATTGATTGTCAGTTCTAGTTATTCTATGTCTAAAAAACGCACAGCATTTTTCTTTTCAAACCATCCATCTTCAACATCAAAACTGCATTGCATATTTGTAGGTAAACTGAACTTCTAGACAGAAGAAAAACAAATTACTATATTTCCACTGGTGCAATCAGCACATTAGATATCTTGGTCATAATAAATTTCAGATTTACAAACTCTGATAAATCTAATGTATAAGCCAAATCATACCCAGGATTAACAGATAGATTGAGGGTAACAAATGTTAACTCTCACCACACCCAGGCAACAGCCGCGTAATTGCTTCCAAGGAACCCCCCATACATAATGTTGTGGGAAATGTCCTTTTACAATCCTACAGAGAACAGAAGTACCTTCATATACAAAGAAAGAGGCGAAATACATTCATTATAATTTCAGAAAACCAAGGCAAGCAGAAACGACATCCAGTAACCATTTTGCTCCAAATAACAAATTTTTTCGCAGTAAAACTTCAAAACTTACACATGTTCCGCAATCCATGTGTTAATCAAGTTCAAAGCACTGGGAGGAGAACTAATTGTTTGTTTTTTTATACCGATTTACAATGACAACTAAGGTATTGTTTGCAACCTCTAAAAATAAGTGATTATGGAGATTCTCTTCACAAATTTGTAAAGAGAATCTCCATAATTTTAAAGGTTGCAAACACTACCTAAATCAACTGCTTTCTCAGAAGCTATAACCAAAAGTTAAAGGAGTTTAGACCAGTCTTTTCTCGCCTTGATGGGACTAGCAATCAGGCATTCTTTATGGGATAATTATCGGAGCTCCAACACCTACAAAATACATATAAATGCAATCATAAACAAATATCGAAAGAAAAAATATACATCTAAACGATCCAGTAGATTTTCGGCTACAGCATCCAGCAAAGAATCGTTCGGACGCATCAACCACGCAGCCCTATCCCTCTGTAAACGATGATCATTAACATAAATAATTGAAATTCACGAAAAAAAAAAAGAGAGAGAGAAACTAAATGCATCAACTCCAAGTTAAAATAAACATGGATGGGTCTTAACTTGTTTGCGCTTGAGATCACGGTCAAAGATTTTAACTCTGGAACCTTGTTCCGTACAGTAGAATCTACTGCTTCCTCTTACATATCTGCTCGGGATTCTCCGGCAAAGCTCGCCGACAGCTCTCATTTTGCGACCAAAATTCTAAATCTGGAATTTCAGTCACTTGTACAACTAAATCTTGGGCTCGATGAATTTTTAAAGTGGCCCATTATAAAAGTCCATTTGATGACGGAATTGCTCGGCCGGCAGCCCAATGTGGTGGGAGCGAAGCCACAGCAGCCGTTAGATTTTAGGCGTATTTATTTATGTTTTTGAGCAAAAGACGTACATTGCTTTGAAAACCACACATTCTCATTTAACGAGGTGCACCCAATTAAATTTTAATATAAAATATTACTTTATATACATAATAAAATTTCATATGAAATATAACGAGGCTAACTTGTTTTTATTTAAAGTTAATATCTAAAGTTTTTTTCTTTTTGACAAATAATGTTTGTGTTGTGAAAAGTAAAAATTTATGGTAAAAACTAAAAATTCTAAAACTCAAAATATATATAAAATCAAACACTTATAAAATATTCTCTCTAAACTTGTGTAATTTCTTCACAAATGTTGAGGTCTATTTATAGATCCTCAATTAAGAAATATCCAAAAATAAATATGTCATCCATTACATAATCAAAAATTAAAATATCATCACATCACCATCACAATAATTTTCAATCTAATTTTAATATATAATTTCCAATACTCCCTCTTGTGATGATGATCGTGATATTACGTGTTTGTATACTGCCTCGTTAAAAATCTTACTAGAAAAAACACAGTGGGATAAAAACTATAGCAAGAAAAAAAGAGTGCAGCCACGTAAACTCCCCCTCATGTTAATACGATCGATTCTTCACATACGCTGTAGATTTCGCATCCCAATATTATATATATGCTTTCTGAATATTGCCGTAGGAAGCGCCTTTGTGAAGAAATCTGATGAGTTCTCACTTGATTGAATGTAACAGATATCAATATCTTTATTCTTCTCAAGCTCTTGAGTGTAGGCAAAGAACTTTGGGGAAATATGTTTGGTTCTGTCACTTTTGATGTATCCTTCTTTCATTTGAGCAATACATGCAACATTATCTTCATACAGCGTCACAGGATTCTTGTTTACTGATAATCCACAAGAAGTTTGGATATGTTGTGTCATTGATTTTAGCCAAACACATTCACGACTTGCTTCATGTAGCACAATAATCTCGGCGTGATTTGATGAAGTTGTTACTAGTGTTTATTTCTGTGAACGCCAAGAAATTGTTGTGCCTCCACGAGTAAATACATATCCGATTTGGGAACGTGCCTTATGTGGATTAGATAAATATCCAGCATCAGCATAACCAATGATATTTTGATCGGTGTCTTTTGAGTACAAAAGTCCCAAATCTGTCGTTCCTCGTAGATAACGAAATATATGTTTAATTCCATTTCAGTGCCTCTTTGTTGGATATGAACTGAATCTTGCTAATAAATTTACAGCAAAATATATATCAGGTCTAGTGCAATTTGCAAGATACATAAGGGCACCAATGCCACTTAGATATGGTACTTCTGGATCAAGAATAACTTCATCATCTTCACATGGACGAAATGGATCCTTTTCTATGTTTAATGATCTTACAACCATTGGAGTACTTAATGGATTTGATTTATTCATATTAAAATGTTTAAGGATCTTTTCTGTATAATTTGTCTGTGAACAAAAATTCCACATTCTTTTTGTTCAATTTGCAAACCCAAGCAATACTTGGTTTTCTCAAGATCCTTCATTTCGAATTCTTCTTTCAAGTACATCATAACTTCTTAAATTTTTTTATTCGTTCCAATGATATTTAAATCATCAACATATACAACAATAATTACACATCCGGATGTTGTTTTCTTGATGAAAACACAAGGGCATATTGGATCATTTACATATCCCTTTTTCATCAAGTGCTCACTTGGCTGATTATATACCACATTCGGCCGGATTGCTTCAACCCATATAATGATCTTTGCAATTTTACAGAATAAAATTCTCTGGGTTTTGAACTTTGTGTTTCAGACATCTTAAATCCTTCAGGGATTTTTATGTATATATCACTATCAAGTGATCCGTATAAGTAAGCTGTAACAACATCCATAAGACACATTTTCAAATTTTCAGACACGGCCAAACTAATCAAATATCGAAACGTAATTGCATCCATAACAGGAGAATACGTTTCTTCATAATCAATTCCAGGCCTTTGAGAAAAACCTTGTACAACAAGTCTAGCTTTATATCTTGCTATTTAATTTTTCTCATTTCGCTTTCGAATAAAAACCCATCTGTATCCAACAGGTTTTACACCTTTAGGTGTGAGAACTATGGGTCCAAAAACATTACGTTTATTTAGCGAATCCAATTCAACTTGGATGACATCTTTCCATTTGATCCAATCATGACGAGTTTTATATTCTCCCAAAAAATTTTGGTTCATGATCCTCATTTTCATTTATGATGTCACATGCCACATTATAAGAAAATATTTCATCAATATCTTCTATATCTTTTCGGTTCCATATTTTTCCAATATTAATATAATTGATAGAGATTTCACGATTCTCGTCAGTTTGTGGTTCTGACAGAATATTTTCATCATCAGGTGTTTCTTCTGAAACATCATTTTCTATTTTATGATCATCGTGTTTCTCTATGCCTTTTTTTTTCGAGGATTTTTATCCTTGGAACCGACTGGTCTTCCACGCTTCAAGCGTTTTATGACATCATGAGTGTCTTCAATTTGTTTCTTTGGAATTTCAATTCGAGCAGGGGCATTTACAGCATGTATATATGATTTTGTTACCCCTTTTGTGTCTGCAAATGCATCTGGAATTTGATTTGCAATTCTTTGCAAGTTCACACTTTGTTGTACATCTTTCTCACATTGTTTGGTCATTGGATCCAAATGTAACAATGATGGTAAATACCATGTGATTTCTTTTTCGATGTGTTTCTTTTCTCCCCCTAACATTGGGAAGATTTATTCATTAAAATGACAATCAGCAAAGCGTGTTGTAAACACATCGCCTGTCTGAGGCTCAATATATCGAATGATTGATGGGCTATCATAACCGATATAAATACCGATTTTTCTTTGAGGACCCATTTTTTATCGTTGAGGTGGTGCAATAGGCACATACACAATACATCCAAAAATTTTCAGATGAGAAATATTTGATTCTTTACCAAATGCAAGTTGCAATGGGGAGAATTTATGATATGCACTTGGTCTGATGCGAATTAATGCCGCATCATGTAAAATTGCATGTCCCCATATAGAAATAGGGAGTTTTGTTCTCATAATCATTGGTCTAGCTGTAGTAACCCGTATCCAAAAGTAATGATTAATAGGTAATTAATCAAGTGATCATGTTTAAATTTAATAAAACATGATTAAAGAAATTCCAAATGGATTAACGGAGCCCGAAAATAGATCCAGGATACTCGAAAATGGTGGGCATGGCTCGGGAGGTTCGGACGCTTCGAACTGGTGTTCGAAGGACCCGAACGTGATCGGAGTCAGGATCGGAGGCCCGAGGAGTTCGGACGATCCGAAAAGGGGTTCGGAGGATCCGAACCAGTATCGGAGGCTCCGTCGGTGGAATCGGAGGACCCGAACAGGGTTATGTTTTACGTCATCAATTATGTCAGCAAGGTGACGCCATGGCTGACGTCACTGATGGGACTTCGGAGGACCCGAACTTAGGATCGGAGGATCTGAACCAGTTCTGAAGGCCCGAAGCCGAGTTCGGACGGCCCGAACTTCGTCTATAAATAGAGGAGCCGAGGTTCATTTGTGACTCGCTCATTTTCTCTCTTCTCTCTCAATTCCTAAGTCTTCTAACTCAGATCTAGGGAGATCTAGATGTCCTACAGAAAATCCAGAAGTGGCTTAGTGATCTAGGCGTCGTCGCGGAGCTGTGGCCTAGTTTTGAGGCTATCTGCAGCAAAGGGCTAACGACGGACGCAGGTATAGCTTGGGCATCCTAAAAATATTTAGGAGTATGCATTAGCTTAGTTAAGGCTTTTAGAGATTTATTATTAATGCATGGATATTTGCATTGTAGTAGCAGTAGACTGGACTAGTAGGCTTGGAGTCTAGACCAGCGGAGCTAGGTTTGACCAGCAGTGTTAGAGGTACGTAAGTACTGACCGAGATAGCCGGCATGATATATTTGCATCTATGTTGCATGAGTATGTGCTATATGTCTTATCATGTTTTAGCATGTTTTACCATCTTAGCACATACATGATTTTACGTGTGACTGCATCCGGAGAGATGTGAGTCATTGACAGTCTCCATAGGGAACAGTGATCTCATATTGGACTCGAGTCAGGTATGACAGTTTCCATATGGGACTTGTATCCTATTTTGAATTCGGGTCAGGATGGGGTTGGCTCAGCCCTGATATGGAATATACAAGTACCCCGCGGAGTAGCTCTCTAGCCGGTACTGTATATTTCTGGCGCCATGAGAAAGTGTTTTCACTTGAGTTTTAAATCATATTGTGTGCGCATATTTGTATTTATATCATTGCTTTCGTATTGAGCGTTGTCGCTCACGCCCTTGTGTTTGGGTATCGCGGTGTACCTTGTGGCGGGGCAGGTGTAAGGCCCTGAAATTAATTATTTTGGGATTAGTGGAATTTATTATTATAAGAATTAAATTGAATGGAAGGGAATTAATTGAACCGGGATTAAATCGATTGAGTTTGGAGTTTCAGGGACCGAATTGCAATAGTAGAGTGTTGGACTTAGTCAAAGCATGGGATTATTATTATTATTGTTTGCATATCTCTCTCTCCCTTAACTTTCCTCCTCCCCCATCTCGCCTAGAAGCCGAGAGAAGCCATGGAAGGTTTCTCAAGCTTTTGCTCCGTCCGATTCGCGCGATCTGACCGTTAGATTTTATTTCCGAGTTGAGTTTCACGTTCACCGCAACGAGGGCTTCATTCTGACATTTGGATTGAAGTTTCGGATTTGGATCGAAATTGGGAGTTGAATCAATTGAGAATCAAAGACGATTTGAAGCCTCGAAGAACTTGAAAGGTAAGACGACGACAACTGAATGAATGGGACGACTAACTCGAATTTGAATTAATTCGAGTGCCCAAAAGAAATCACATACTTGTATGCTATTCGAATTATTTGATTTTAACTTGAATGAGTTTTATTTCACTTACATACATCTTGAGCCGAAGATTCGATTCATTATGAACTTAGACGATTCAGGGAGCTATATTGAAGTGGCTTTGGATTTCGAGTTTTTTCAATTGCCAGAATACTTCTTATAGTTGCTCTGAAGTCTAGGGGTTTGAGTTGAGCGACATGCATCCCGAATGGGTGTGTCGGTGAGTTGTTCGTGAAAACTTGACCCCGGGATCCCAACCGAGTACCGATTGATATTCGATTATCCGATTAGATGATCCTGAGTTTTGAAGTCATGCATTGCATTTTAATGCATTTTGAGCTGAGTGCTAATATTTCTTTTTGAACTGATTGACTCTTTGTGTTATATAACATGAATTGATATATAATTTGGAATTGCTTGATTTTTCTCTTTTACTGGGAATTATATTCTCACCGGAGTTATCCAGCTGTCGTTTTGTTTGTATGTGTATTTGACGGCAGGTGGGGCAGGATCGAGTCAGAAGTTGCATGACTAGATCGAGTTGGAAGTGATAGAGTGAGACACCGTTTAGAAGTTTGTCCTTTTAGCAATCTCGCATTATAGGGTTGATGAAATTTCATGTCTTGAATCATGTTTAGAAAACTCGAATTTATTTTGATTAGTCGAACGAACCCTATTATCGAACGTAGATTGTATTCGACTTGTATTGAAATATGCATGAGGAGTTTGTAGTGCATGTTTATATTTTGAAGTATTGAATGGCTTGAATGGAGTTGGTTAGCGTAAATTTTCTGGCCTGTTGATTTTGAGGCATAAATCTGCCATTTTTGGGTGCGCTCGATCCCACGAACTCGCAGGATCGAGCGCAGCCCTTGAAATTTCTGGGCAGTACCTCGAGTTTTTGAGGTGCGCTCGATCCTACGAACTCGTAGGATCGAGCGCGGTACTATTCATCCGGAAAAAAAAATTTCCTTTTCTTTTGGCTTTTGTTTAATGATACTTAATTATTGTTTAGTCCCAGATTAGACGATTAGAAAACGGGGTCTCACAGCAGGTTTGAGGCTGAACGGTCCAGGCGGCTCTCAGCAGGATTGAGCTTTGGAGAGTGCGAGGTTGTAGAGGGTAGGGATTTGTTTACCCTTAACCTTCGATTTGGTTGTATAATAATATTTATACACGATTGTTATTGTCGGTTGTATTCTGCCGATGGGATTTGTTGTATTTTAATTATCCGCTCTTTACGCTTTAAGTTTTTAATTGCATGCGCTTTTATCGTAACTCTGATTAGTTAGTGGATCCGGGATGTGTCACTACATTTTTTGTATCAGAGCGCATTGCACTGGGAATTTCGTAAAGCGGATTAGTGATTATCTGTTATTGTGTAACAGATGGCAGATTACGATGAGAGCCACGATAGCGGAGGCGTCGGTCGTTGGGGCGATCCGAATGACCGTAGACGTCGTCAAGGACAGCCTAAGGAGTGCAAGCGAGTGAGCATGCGCAGATTCAAGGAGGTTAGCCCGAAGCCTTTGTCGGGAGGGTGAGACAACTGAAGAGGCGGAGGATTGGCTTGAGAGGATGGAGCAGTGTTTTCAGGAGTTCCGTTGCACAGATGAGGATAGGATGGAGATTCTTGCCTTCATGCTTGAGGGACAAGCGAGGAAGTGGTGGAGATCTACTTCCGCACCATTCATAGAAGCTAGAGTAGTAGCCACCTGGGCAGAGTTCCGTGCTGCTTATCAGAGGTTGTATTTTCCTCCAGCTCTTCTCAGGCAAAAGCCAGTGAGTTGCTGAGTTTGCGACAGGGGACGATGACGATCGAGGAGTACCAGCAGAAGTTCTTTGATCTGCTATCTTTTTGTCCTCATGTTGCTAATAGTTCTATGGCGAAGTTTGACCATTTACTTCAGGGTTTGAACCCTGATATTCATCGGATGGTTGCTGTGGGCGACGATGGGACTTATGAGGATTTGGTGGACAGTTGTTGCCAGGCTGAGGACAGTATTCGGAGGAACAGGGGACTTTACTCTTCTTCTTTCAGGTCAGCGAGTGCCAGTACTTTGGGCCCTAAGGGTCAGTCTTTCAAAAATCCAGGAGGTACTTCTTCTTCTTCCTCTGGATCTGTTGGAGTGCATAACTTTGGCGGTCAGAGGCCGAACCATTGTCGTTAGTGCAGACGCAGACATCCGCCAGGGTAGTGTGGTCGATCGACCAGTGCTTGTTTCCAGTGTGGCCAGGAGGGTCACATGAAGAGGGATTGTCCTATGCTGATTGGGGCAATGAGTGGTTCTGGAGGTTCTCAGGCATCTGTTCAGCCACCTCAGTATCAGCAGCCACCTTTCTTGCAGCAGTTTTCGCAGCAGCGCCAGCAGCCGCAGCAGTCTCAGCGACAGCCTACTCAGACTCCTTCTTGGGGTCATTCTTCTTTGAGGCCACGTGCCCAGGGTCAGGTCTTTGCGCTTAATCAGGAACAGTCAGAGGCTGACAGTGATCGGATGATTGCAGGTATCTGTAGTTTATGTGGTTTTCCTGCATATGTTTTAAATTATACCGGTGCATCGCATTCTTTCGTATCAGCACGTTTTGCTAAGAAGTATAAGTTGCTATATATTCCTCTAGACGTGTTATTAGTGGTTTCTATTCCTATGGGTAGCGAGGTTTTAGTCAAGCGTCTAGTTGTGGGTTGTGTTTTGGATTTTGAGGGCCATCAGCTTAGTGATAACCTGATGATTCTAGCGATGGAGGATTTCGATTGCATCATTGTGATAGATCTATTGACTACCTACCGAGCGATAGTGGATTTCTATCAGAGGTTTGTTCAGTTTCGACCAGAGGATGACGAGTCATGGTATTTCTATGGTGAGGGAGCACGACCTCCGATGCCAGTAGTTTCTGCTCTGAAGGCCCGATGTGCTTTAGAGTCTGGCGGGAAAGGCTACCTTATCTACGTCATTGACGCATCCTTGGGAGAGCCAGATATCCGGGAGATACCAGTGGTTTGTGACTTCCCAGATGTATTTCCGGAGGAAATTCCAGGTTTGCCGCCAGTGAGGGAGATCGAGTTTGGCATTGAGTTAGTGCCAGGGACTGCACCGATTTCCAGAACTCCTTATCGTTTAGCGCCATCAGAGATGAAAGAGCTGCAGAAGCAATTACAAGATCTTCTTGATAAGGGCTATATTCGACCTAGTGTTTCGCCTTGGGGAGCCCCAGTGCTGTTTGTCAAGAAGAATGATGGTTCAATGCGGTTGTATATTGATTAACGTCAGTTGAATCAAGCGACAGTGAAAAATAAGTATCCTCTTCCACGGATAGATGATCTCTTTAATCAGTTATAGGGTACTTATGTATATTCGAAGATTGATCTTCGGTCTGGGTATCATCAGTTGCGAGTTCGGCAGGAGGATGTTCCTAAGACAGCATTTCGTACACGGTACGGGCACTATGAGTTTCTAGTGATGCCGTTTGGTCTGTGAATGCTCCAGCTGTTTTTATGGATCTGATGAACAGAGTTTTCCGCTATTTTCTGGATAAGTTCGTGGTAGTGTTCATCGATGATATTTTGGTGTATTCTCACAGCATGGATGAGCATGCCTATCATCTCTATACTGTATTGCAGGTCTTGAGAGAGAGACAGTTGTACGCGAAGTTGAGCAAGTGTGATTTCTGGATTGACCGAGTTGTGTTCCTTGGTCATGTCATCTCTCAGGAGGGCATATCTGTTGACCCTAGCAAGACAGAGGCTATTTTGAATTGGTCGCGTCCGACTACAACTTCTGAGATTCGTAGTTTCCTTGGTTTAGCAGGATACTACCGACGTTTTGTGGAGAACTTCTCTCGGATAGCTAAGCCTTTGACTCAGTTGACGAAGAAAGATGTTTCTTTCATGTGGTCTGATGCTTGTGAAGACAGTTTTCGTGAGTTGAGACGTCGTTTGACGATAGCTCCAGTTCTTGCTTTGCCGTCTGGATCAGGTGATTTTTTAGTCTTCACTGATGCTTCTCTCCAGGGTTTGGGGTGCGTGTTGACTCAGAATGGCCACGTGATCGCTTATGATTCTAGACATCTGAAGACTCACGAGGAGAACTATCCCGTTCATGATCTAGAGCTTGCAACCATTGTCTTTGCCTTGAAGATATGGCGTCACTATTTGTACGGAGAACGATTTGAGATCTTCATCGATCATAAGAGTTTGAAGCATCTGTTCACTCAAGCTGAGTTGAACATGCGGCAGCGTCATTGGATGGATATGTTGAAAGATTATGACTGTGAGATCAAGTACCATCCAGGTTCTTCTAACCCCGTTGCTGATGCGCTTAGTCGCAAGGTCTATGTGAGTTCCCTTCGTACCAGTTCAGTTTCGAAGGAAGTAGAGGAGTGTTGTTCTTTGGGATTTACATTCCGTCATAAGAAAGAACAGCAAGGGATTCGTGTTTCTTCTGTGCTTGTAAAGCCAGCGTTGTATCGACGAATCCGCGAAGCTCAGAGTTCTGATCTGAAGACGCAGAAGTTGGCCCGTTTGGCTGAGGGTAATAATACTTCTGGTTTTCATCTACAAGTAGACGGTTTGTTGTGTCTTTCTGGTCGAGTTGTGGTCCCGAGGATTCTGCTTTGAGGGATGAGATCTTATCGCAAGCTCACCGCAGTCGATTCTCTGTACATCCAGGCAGCATGAAGATGTATAAGGATCTTCGCACTCGATTTTGGTGGAAAGGGATGAAGCGCAGCGTTTATCAGTTCGTATCCCGATGCCTTGTGTGTCAGCAGGTCAAGGCAGAGTTTAGACGACCCGGAGGGTTACTTCACAGCTTAGAGATTCCTGAGTGGAAGTGGGAGCATGTGACAATGGACTTTGTCACCCACTTGCCTATGTCTTCCAGGAATTGTGATGTTATTTGGGTTGTTGTGGACCGGTTGTCGAAGTCAGCGCATTTTCTTCCCTATAACCGCGATTATACCTTTGATAGGATGGCACAATTGTATGTGCGGGAGATTGTTCGATTGCATGGGATTCCGTTGAGCATTGTCAGCGATAGAGATCCGAGATTTACCTCGAGATTTTGGGGTAGTTTCCAGGGAGCCCTTGGTACTACTTTGAGCCTGAGTACGGCTTATCATCCAGAGACAGATGGACAATCCGAGCATACTATTCGCACTTTAGAGGATATGCTTCATGCGACGGTGACGGATTTTGGCCCAGCATGGCATGATCATTTACCCTTGGTAGAGTTCGCTTATAACAATAGTTTCCATCGCAGCATTGGCATGGCACCATTTGAGGCTCTTTACGGATGCCGTTGTCGTACACCTTTGTTTTGGGATGAGGTCGGCGAGCGTCAGGTTGAGGGTACTCAGATGATTCAGCAGATGACTAATGCGGTGGAGTTGATCCGATGCAGGATTAAGGCGGCCCAGGATCGACAAGCTAGCTACGCGAACACTCACCGGAGACCGTTACACTTCGAAGTGGGAGAGCATGTGTTCATGCGTGTGTCACCTTTTCGGAAGGTGATGAGATTTGGTCGCAAGGGTAAGCTGACACCGAGATTTATTGGTCCTTTCGAGATTCTCGAGAAGGTTGGGGACGTGGCTTATCGTTTGGCCTTGCCACCCGATCTTTCGGAGATTCATGATGTGTTTCACGTGTCCTTGTTGAGGCAGTACTTGGCGGACGAGTCGCATAATTTGCATCCGACCGAGGTAAAGGTAGATCGGGATCTATCATATGTGAAAAAACCCCTGCGGATTCTAAACAGGAAGGACAAGGTACTTCGTAACAAGCTTATACCGTTGGTGATGGTACAGTGGCAGCGCAGAGGTACAGAGGAAGCTACTTGGGAGTTGGAGAGTCGGATGTTAGCCGAGCACCCCGAGTTATTTTGAGATTTTGTACTTCTTTGTATCGAGTTTATACTTGTTCAGTTGTAATAAAGGATATTCGTGTTGAATCCTGTACTTTTCCTCTGACTTTAATTTCAAGGACGAAATTTCTTAAGTGGGGGAGAATGTAGTAACCTGTATTCAAAAGTAATGATTAATAGGTAATTAATCAAGTGATCATGTTTAAATTTAATAAAACATGATTAAATAAATTCCAAATGGATTAACGGAGCCCGAAAATAGATCCAGGATACTCGAAAATGGTGGGCATGGCTCGGGAGGTTCGGACGCTCTGAACTGGTGTTCGGAGGACCCGAACGTGATCGGAGTCAGGATCGGAGGCCCGAGGAGTTCGGACGATCCGAAGAGGGGTTTGGAGGATCCGAACCAGGATCGGAGGCTCCGTCAGTGGAATCGGAGGACCCGAACAGGGTTAGGACTTACGTCATCAATTACGTCAGCAAGGTGACGTCATGGCTGACGTCACTGATGGGACTTCGGAGGACCCAAAGTTAGGATCGGAGGATCCGAACCAGTTTGAAAGGCCCAAAGCCAAGTTTGAACGGCCCGAACTTCGTCTATAAATAGAGGAGCCGAGGTTCATTTGTGACTCGCTCATTTCCTCTCTTCTCTCTCAATTTCTAAGCCTTCTAACTCAGATCTAGGGAGATCTAGACGTCCTACGGGAATTCCAGAAGTGGCTTAGTGATCTAGGCGTCGTCGCGGAGCTGTGGCCTAGTTTTGAGGCTATCTACAGCAAAGGGCTAACGACGGACGCAGGTATAGCTTGGGCATCCTAAAAATATTTAGGAGTATGCATTAGCTTAGTTAAGGCTTTTAGAGCTTTATTATTGATGCATGGATATTTGCATTGTAGTAGCAGTAGACTGGACTAGTAGGCTTGGAGTCTAGACCAGCGGAGCTAGGTTTGACCAGCAGTGTTAGAGGTACATAAATACTGACCGAGATAGCCGGCATGATATATTTGCATGTATGTTGCATGAGTATGTGCTATATGTCTTATCATGTTTTAGCATGTTTTACCGTCTTAGCAAATACATGATTTTACGTGTGACTGCATCCGGAGAGATGTGAGTCATTGACAGTCTCCATAGGGAACAATGATCTCATATTGGACTCGAGTCAGGTATGACAGTTTCCATATGAGACTTGTATCCTATTTTGGATTCGGGTCAGGATGGGGTTGGCTCAGCCCTGATATGGAATATACGAGTACCCCGCGGAATAGCTCTCTAGCCGGTACTGTATATTCCCGGCGCCATGAGCAAGTGTTTTCACTTGAGTTTTAAATCATATTATGTGCGCGTATCTATATTTATATCATTAATTTCGTATTGAGCGTTGTCGCTCGTGCCCCTGTGTTTGGGTATCGTGGTGTACTTTGTGGCGGGGCAGGTTTGAGGCTGGACAGTCCAAGCGGCTCTTAGCAGGATTGAGCTTTGGAGAGTGCGAGGTTGTAGAGGGTAGGGATTTGTTTACCCTTAACCTTCGATTTGGTTGTATAATAATATTTATACACGATTGTTATCGTCGGTTGTATTCTGCCGATGAGATTTGTTGTATTTTAATTATCCGCTCTTTACGCTTTAAGTTTTTAATTGCATGTGCTTTTATCGTAACTCAGATTAGTTAGTGGATCCGGGTTGGGTCACTACACTAGCAATCAGTTGTAGACGTTTAATCAATGATTCAGCTAATCCATTTTGTGTATGAACATGAGCAACAGGATGTTCAACAGTAATTCCCATTGACATACAATAGTCATTGAAATTTTGGGAAGTAAATTCTCTAGCATTATCAAGTCTTATTTTCTTGATTGTATAATCGGAAAATTGATTCCGCAATTTTATTATTTGAGCCATTATGCCACATTCCGAGCTGACAATAAGCATACATGTGATCATCTGCTGGAGGCATCGATCAATACCATAAAATATCGAAATGGTCCACATGGTGGATGAATTGGCCCACAAATATCACCCTGAATACGTTCAAGAAATATGAGTGATTCTGTTTGGATTTTAGCTGGTGATGGTCTTATAATAAGTTTTACAAGAGAACATGCTTTACATTGAAACTTATTATTCTGAAAGATCTTCTGGTCTTTCAATGGATGACCATGTGTATTTTCAATAATTCTTCGCATCATTATTGAACCAGGATGTCCCAATCAATCATGCCAATTGGTTAATATTGAAGAATTATTAACCACCATATTTGATTCGATTGACCTTATATGTGTATAATGCAATCCAGTAGGGAGCATTGATAATTTTTCAACCACATATTTCTTTCCTGATTTATATGTGGTAAGACACGTATATTTCTGATTTCCATCAGTTATCGTCTCAGTATCATATCCATGAGAATATATGTCATTAAAACTCAACAAATTTCTTTTCGATTGTGGTGAATATAAAGCATCATTTATCCAAAATTTTGTACCATTTGGTAACAAAAATTGTGCTTTACCACAACCTTCAATCAAGTCTACAGGACCTGATATGGTATTCACCATTGTTTTTGTTGGTTTTATTTCCATGAAATATTTTTCATCTCGCAGAATAGTGTGCGTTGTACCACTATCCGGTATGCAAATTTCCATGATATTATTTTCATGTTTGCTCATAGCATTTCCATATCAAACTTCACAAAAATGCAATAAAGAAAAATTAAGTACAATACAAATGCAAAATATAACATGCTTTATAATACAAGAATGCATGAAAAATACAAATTTGTTACAATCTAGAGCTTACATAGGTACTCAGGGGTTCGACAAATATGTGACCAATGTCCTAGAGTGCTACATCTATAACAAACACTCTCAGATCTTTTTGAGTGATTTTCATTTTCACTCGTATTTTCATGCTGCCTTTTTGGTTGGTGGTTCGTGACGTTCTTTTGAGATGAGTTATTGAAATAACTATCTCGATTATTTTCATATCCACGGCCACGACCACGACCGCGATAATTTTTACGTCCACGTCCACGCCCACTTCCTCGACCTCGTCCACGACCAAAATATTTTCTATGCCTTTGATTTTGGTTTTCATTTTTAATTACGACATTTGCTTCTGAAAATGTCGTTGAACCAGTGGGTCGGGATTGATGATTTTTTACTAACAATTCGTTGTTCTTTTCCGCCACAAGAAGACATGCGATGAGTTCAGAATATCTCGAAAATCCACGCACTCTATACTGTTGTTGTAGAGTTATATTTGATGCGTGGAATGTGGAAAATGTTTTTTCAAGCATTTCCATCTCAGTAACAACATGCCCACAAAATTTCAATTGCGAGACTATTCGATACATCGCAGAATTGTAATCACTGACTTTTTTAAAGTCTTGGAATCTCAACGTATTCCATTCATCACGGGCGGTCGGGAGTATAACTTTCCTTACATGCTCAAATCTTTCTTTCAGCCCTTTCCATAAAATCATTGGGTCTTTTTCTGTGAGATACTCACATTTCAATCCTTCATCAAGATGTCTACGTAAGAAAATCATAGACTTTGATTTTTCTTGTGAGGATGATATATTATTTTTTTGATGGTATCACTTAGACCCAATGACTCAAGATGCATCTCTACATCGAGAGTCCATGGCATATAATTCTTTCCAGTGATATCGAGCGCAACAAATTCAATCTTTGCCAAATTTGACATAGTGGTACTAGAAAATAAAAATGCATTTTATTAGTTAATTTCTATTAGTACGACAATACAAAATAATGGAATAACGAAGATTACAAGTGCGTGTACAAAAAGATAAAAAGTATGTGGTGGAAAATCGCTGGTGAGTACAAGACTCGTGAGCATGATGATCATAGTCGTTATGAAAAATAGCCTTATAAATGCCATCATCTTCATCTTCGAAAAATCGAGGAGAAATTATTTTGAGAGAAAGAGTGAATTTGGCGTGATTGAAAATGAGTTTGGGTGAACATATTTATAGGGCAAAAACTAGCCGTTTGTTACCGTTTGGGGTAAGAAAAAATCGAGTATGTGTTGAATAAAAATTTGTGATAATCATGTGATGCATATAATGATAATCATAATTAAATATACGCAATAAAATATATATCATATCACGTTATTATAAGGTCAGTGTCATAGACAGCCTCTTATATAATAACATGAAATTATACAAATATAGTTAGACAATAAAATTATATAAGCAGTAATGTATAATCATATTACGTTATTATAAGGTCGGTGTCATAGACAGCCTCTTATATAATAACATGAAATTATACAAATATAATTACACAATAAAATTATATAAGCAGTAATGTGTAATCATATTACGTTATTATTTAAAAACCTTTGAAGCTTTTATACTTGTCGTATCCCTTATTGGGAGTGTGGGATGTCGTCTTAACATCCTCCCAGGATTTATAACAAGTGTTTTTAAAAAACTTATTTTTTTTTATCATGTTTGATAATAACATGATATTATATATTAAATATATACACAACAAATAAATAAATAAACAATAAAATAAATATACTTACTTGTTAAATATTTGTCTTCTCTTTGTGTTTTGAAGCGTCGAAAATTATAAAAAACCTTCGAGCGATCGTGCTGATAACGTGTTGTAAAAAGTAAAAATTTGTGGTAAAAACTAAAAACTTTAAAACTCAAAATATATATCAAACCAAACACTTATAAAATCTTCTCTCTTAACTTGTGTAATTTCTTCACAAATGTTGAGATCTATTTATAGATCCTCAATTGAGAAATGTCCAAAAATAAATATGTCATCCATTACATAATCAAAAATTAAAATATCATCACATCACCATCACAATAATTTTCAATCTAATTTTAATATATAATTTCCAATGGTTTGAAGTTATATTATATAATAATATTGTATTTTGTTTTATCTTTAAGGTGATGTAAGCAGCCACAAACCTCCAATTTCTCATTTAATTTTTGAAGTTATATTATATTTTATTGTTTTCTGTTTTATCTTTAAGGTGATGTAATCATGTAAGTAGCCACTGCCTACAATATCTCATTTAATTTTTCAAAATTTTAACATCTAGCACTGAAATAAGACCATACAATTACAACAAAATATACCTGCTTGGTCGCAGCAATACACGCAAGGCCCTAAATCTAATATTTCAATCTAATAATATTGTGCATTCTGGGTGAACTTACAAGGCGATGAACGATGCTAAGGTATAATTCTATACTAATATAATATATGCATATACAGGGAAAAAGAGAGGAAAGTGATAGTATTTAGCTACTGTTCAGACTCGACAGAAAGCAGCCGCGAGAGGAATTCAGACCCCTCGTTTAAGCTAACCCTTTTCCGCATCAGAGTCTCGATAACTGGGTACTTTCTTTTTCTTCCACCTCTTGGTCTCGATCGAAATTGCTCATCAGACTCTTCAAAATTTCCCTGAAAACAAATGCAAGAGATTTGTGTCAGCAAACACCAGAAGCAAAACGAGCCACTTCTAGTCAAGGGATGTATATTTGAAATTATTGTAAACCAACCAAAACTTACAGGAATATAGATATGGCAACCTGATGTTTCATGGTTATCCCGCACGTGCTTGTAAGCAAATTTCTGGCAACAACCAAGAATGCTGCAGGTATGTGGTTTAAGTCCCAAGTGAACAGCTTTGATATGCTGATTCCGATTTGATGTCTGTTACAAGTGAAGGCACACCACCAAAAAAAAAACATGAGCAAGATCTACCAGGGCAATCAAATAACTGTACCTGTAAATGAGAAGCCTGTCTGCAGAGCTTAAATTACAAGAATTGGTTTTTTGACGGGAGGGGACGAGGGGTCTTACATTTGAAAATTTAAGCAGACATCCCTTGAAACCACACTCGATTCCATCAGAGGAAACCCCAGTTTCATGCTTCCGAAGATGACGCTTGATGTTTTTCTTCAGTTGTTTGATCCCACATTCACCACAAACAATGTACCGATGACAAGACCTAACATGGTCTTTGAGGCACTGCTCATTACTGAAATATTTCATGCAGCCTGGTTCTGCACATAATGATTCCACCGAATCCAACCTTACTGCATTCTCGGTCAAGAATTTCACAAGGGAACAATCAGCAAATACATCAAAAAAATAGAAAATAAGAGAAAATTCCAGTGTGGTACTGAAATATAACTTATCGAGGATTCCACAGCAAAAATAAACTCACCATGAGAGTTCTCGTGTTTCCGCAATTTAGATGGATATTTAAACACCTTTCCGCACCCGGGTTCTGCACAGACATATTCCTTGGGCTTCTCATACGAATGTTCGCTGTGAAACTCTTTAATGTGCCGATTCATGTTATCCTTAAATGTGAACCTCCGTTTACAGTCCTCG
Source organism: Henckelia pumila (assembly GCF_033568475.1). NCBI lineage: Eukaryota > Viridiplantae > Streptophyta > Magnoliopsida > Lamiales > Gesneriaceae > Henckelia > Henckelia pumila. The sequence goes on along the minus strand of NW_027331857.1, from coordinate 4,302,880 downwards.
ACTGGGCATTCAAATAACTTCCCTTGATGCTGTAGCATATGTCTGTTCAAGTGGTCCTTCCTTCTGTAGCTGGACTGGCAATCTTCAAGTGGGCATTTAAAAGACCTCTGTAACATAACATTATGTTGTGAGAGAAAAGAAAATTATAAAATATTTCACATGGCTTCCATATCTGAAGAAAACAGATATCAATTCCAGAAGAATAAACAAAATCTCCAAACCTCAGCGTGACAGAGGCTTACTTGATGGAGCTTCTCAGGTGGTCCCCCACCTGGTACTGATCCATTCAAGGTAGTATTCTGCCTCATGCATTTTGGAGTTCTTAGTGTGGGATCCAATGCTCACGCGACGAGAAACCAACACACTGTATTATCATGCTTCAATCTGCAGTGTTTCATAATCAGAATAGGCTTAGTGCACATAAAATTGGTTAAAAAAAGGCCAAAACTTTAAACATAAGAAATGAGGAAACCCTTGTTCATATGCTCAAAAAAATGTATTCAACTAGGTGACGATGAGTTCTAACTTTAAATCAAACTAATATATAATCATCATAATCCAATTCTAGTAGTTGTTCACTGGTAATTGCAGTTTCTAGCTCCAAGAACTCTTTAACCGAGCAAACAATACCATAATTAGTCATCTCTTCAAAGTAAAAATTTTCCAGTTCCAAGGCACCGAAATTTGATTATAGCCATCTTCGAAACAAATAAAAAGAGGCTTTTGAAAAATCAGGAGTATCACCTGAACTATATTTGATAAAAATTCAACAACTCATTTTATAAAAATGAACGATTAAAAAACCTTTCGATTTCAGGCCTATTTTTCACAAAAGCTTTTCAGATATGCTGCCCCTTAAAAGTAAAAAAAACAGTGAATTATGGGTCCTCCCATTAACATCAGCCGTTCCAAGTTAATTTCTAGTGTTCCTTGACACTTAAACTATACATCGAACAGTGGGAAGTTATCGAAAATACGGTAGGAAAGGAAATGATAATAAAAAAAACACCGAGAGACAACAACCTCGAGAGAATGGCTTTGCATATGTTGTTTCAAATGAGCAGGCTTCCAGAAACTAGCCCCACAATCTTCGCAAGTGTTCCGTTTCCCCTCTGTCACTTTTTCTTCATTTTCTCCCGTTTCTTCCTGCAATCACCGATTCTACATTCTACTTAACAATTCCGACATATGACAGAAACAGTGAAAACGGTTACATGATCTGTAACCGACATTCGAAAATAAAATTCAATCGCACCTTGTGATGAGCGAGAATATGAGATGAAATCAATGATTTCTTCGATCGGCAAATCCCACAAAACTCGCAATAATACCTCCTAATATCCCTGAAAATCGGCCCTCGAGCTTTCTCTACGTCTTTCTCCATTCTCTGGACTTATACGATGGATTCAAATCAATACAGACCCCAACCCCTAAAGTTTGATAAGTTTAAACCCTAGGATCTGTGCGGCGCTCACACCATATAAAATTCTTCTTGGGGTATTTGTGTCATTTTGGCATCTCCAGATTCTTCAAAAATAACCGTTCTGTCGAACAAACCTCTCCCTCCTGATAATATTTCCTAAATTATTGTATTTGTTGTGAAAAACAAAAAATATATGATAACAAGTAAAAATTTCAAAACTCAAAATATATCAAACTTTATAATTTATAATATTTTTTTCTCAACTCAATTGTGATTTTCATCACAAATGAAGACCTATTTATATTAATCCAAAAATTAATATATCATCATCTACATCATCACACACTAATTTTCAACATTTTACAACTCAATATTCAACATTCAATATTCAACAATAATAAAATAATATATTTTTCAGCACTCCTTCTTGTGATGATGATCATCATATGATGATAGTCTATATTACGTGTTTTATGATGTCTCGTTAAAAATCTTACTAGGAAAAACCCAGTGGGATAAAAATCATAGCAAGAAAAAAAGAGTGCAGCCACGTAAACTCCCCCTCATGTTAACATGAGTGATTTTTCACATATTCCGTAGATTGTGCATCACAATGTTATATATATGCTTTCTGAATATCGTCGTGGAAAGTGCCTTTGTGAAGAGATCTGACGAGTTTTCACTTGATTGAATATAACAGATATCAATATCTTTATTCTTCTCAAGCTCTTGAGTGTAGACAAAGAACTTTGGAGGTATATGTTTGGTTCTGTCACTTTTGATGTATCCTTCTTTCATTTGAGCAACACATGCAACATTATCTTCATATAGTGTCATAGGTTTCTTGTCTACTGTCAATCCACACGATGTTTGAATATGTTTGGTCATTGACTTTAACCATACACATTCACGACTTGCTTCATGTAATGCAATAATCTCGGTGTGATTTGATGAAGTTGTTACGAGTGTTTGTTTCTGTGAACGCCAAGAAATTGCGGTGCCTCCACGAGTAAATACATATCCGATTTGGGAACGTGCCTTATGTGGATCAAATAAATATTCAGCATCAGCATAACCAATGATACTTTGATTTGTGTCTTTTGAGTACAAAAGTCTCAAATCTGTCGTTTCTCGTAGATAACGGAATATATGTTTAATTCCATTTCAATGCCTCTTTGTTGGATATGAACTGAATCTTGTCAATAAATTTACAGCAAAAGATATATCAGGTCTACTGCAATTTACAAGATACATAAGGGCACCAATGACACTTATATATGGTACTTCTGGACCAAGAATAACTTCATCATCATCTTCACATGGACGGAATGGATCATTTTATATGTTTAATGATCTTACAACCATTGGAGTACTTAATGGATTTGATTTATCCATATTAAAACGTTTAAGGATCTTTTCTGTATAATTTGTCTGGTGAACAAAAATTCCACATTCTTTTTGTTCGATTTGCAAACCCATACAATACTTGGTTTTTCCAAGATTCTTCATTTTGAATTCTTCCTTCAAGTACATCATAACTTCTTGAATTTTTTTATTCGTTCCAATGATGTTTAAATCATCAACATATACAACAATAATTACACATCCGGATTTTGTTTTCTTGATGAAAACACAATAGCATATTAGATCATTTACATATCAATTTTTCATTAAGTGCTCACTTAGCCGATTATACCACATTCGGCCGGATTGCTTCAACCCATATAATGATCTTTGCAATTTTACATAATAAAATTCTCTGGGTTTTGAACTTTGTGCTTCAGACGTACATCTTAAATCCTTCAGGGATTTTCATGTATATATCAATATCAAGTGATCCGTATAAGTAAGCTGTAACAACATCCATAAGACACATTTCCAAATTTTCAGATACTGCCAAACTAATCAAATATCGAAATGTAATTGCATCCATAACAGGAGAATGCGTTTCTTCATAATTAATTCCAGACCTTTGAGAAAAACCTTGTGCAACAAGTCTAGCTTTATATCTGACTATTTCATTTTTCTCATTTCGCTTTCGAATAAAAACTCATTTGTATCCAACAGGTTTTACACCTTCAGGTATGAGGACTATAGGTCCAAAAATATTGCGTTTATTTAGCGAATCCAATTCAACCTGGATGACATTTTTCCATTTGGCCCAATCATAACGAGTTTTACATTCACCAAAAGATTTTGGTTTATGATCCTCATTTTCATTTATGATGTCACAAGCCACATTATAAGAAAATATCTCATCAATATCTTCTATGTCTTTTCGGTTCCAAATTTTTCCAGTATTAATATAATTGATAGAGATTTTACGATTCTCGTCAGTTTGTGGTTCTGACAAAATATTTTCATCATCAGGTGTTTATTCTCGAACACCATTTTCTATTTTATGATCATCGTGTTTCTCTATGCCTTTTCTTTTCCGAGGATTTTTATCCTTGGAACCGACTGGCCTTCCACACTTCAAGCATTTTATGACATCATGAGTGTCTTCAATTTGTTTCTTTGGAATTTCAATTCGAGCAGGGACATTTACAGCATGTATATATGATTTTGTTATCCCTTTTGTGTCTGCAAATGCATCTGGCATTTGATTTGCAATTCTTTGCAAGTGCACAATTTGTTGTCATCTTTCTCACATTGTTTGGTCATTGGATCCAAATGTAACAATGATGGTACATACCATGTGATTTCTTTTTCGATGTGTTTCTTTTCTCCCCCTAACATTAGGAAGATTTATTCATTAAAATGACAATCAGCAAAGCGTGCTGTAAACACATCGCCTGTTTGAGGTTCAAGATATCGAATGATTGATGGACTATCATAACCGATATAAATACCAATTCTTTTTTGAGGACCCATTTTTTATCGTTGAGGTGGTGCAATAGGCACATACACCATACATCCAAAAATTCTCATATGAGAAATATTTGGTTTTTTACCAAATACAAACTGCAATGGGGAGAATTTATGATATGCACTTGGTCTGATGCGAATTAATGTCGCAGCATGTAAAATTGCATGTCCCCATATAGAAATAGGGAGTTTTGTTCTCATAATCATTGGTCTAGCAATCAGTTGTAGACGTTTAATCAATGATTCAGCTAATCCATTTTGTGTATGAACATGAACAACATGATGTTCAACAGTAATTCTCATTGACATACAATAGTCATTGAAAGTTTGGGAAATAAATTCTCCAGCATTATCAAGTCTTATTTTCTTGATTGTATAATCGAAAAATTGATTCCGCAATTTTATTATTTGAGCCAATGTTATTAAAACCGGATCGGACCAGCCGGTTTGACCGGGAATCGGTCGTCGGTCCGATCCGGAACTTCATCGGGAACCGAAAAACCTATCCAACCGGTTAGAACCGGTCAAAACCGTTCAAGAACCGGTTGGACCGGTCAAGAACCGAAAAACCGGTTCAACCGGTTTTTCAAATTTTTTTTTTATTTTTTTTGAAAATTTGAATTTTTTTTATTTTAAAAACTTTAAATTTAATATCTTTATATATATATACATGATTATTTGGATTTTTTACTTCATTAAAAAATTATTTTAATAATTATTAATTTTTTTAAAATTAAATAATTAATTATTTAAATAATTTAGAAGTATAATTGACATTTTGAATATATTTACATATTTATTTAGCTTTCAAATTATGACAAATATATATATTTTTTGTCTATATATATATATTTTTGAGTTTTTAAAATTCAAAATATATTATTTATTAGATTATTTATATAAACGGTTTTCCGATTCGACCGTCTGGTTAAAACGGTCCGACCGGTTGAACCATTTTTTTTAGATAGACCGGTTCGATCACCGGTCCGGTTATGAAAACACTGATTTGAGCCATTAATCTTGCAAATGCCACATTTCGAGTTGACAATAATCATGCATGTGACCATCTGCTAGAGGCATCGATCAATACCATAAAATATCGAAATGATCCACATGGTGGATGAATTGGCCCACAAATATCACCCTGAATGCGTTAAAGAAATATGGGTGATTGTGTTTGGATTTTAGCTGGCGATGATCTTATAATAAGTTTTCCAAGAGAACATGTTTTACATTGAAACTTATTATTCTGAAAGATCTTCTGGTTTTCAATGGATGACCATGCGTATTTTCAATAATTTTTCGCATCATTATTGAACCAGGATGTCCCAATCGATCATGCAAATTTGTTAATTTTGAAGAACTATTAACCACCATATTTGATTCAATTGAACTTATATGTGTATAATGCAATCCAGTAGGAAACACTGATAATTTTTCAACCACATATTTTTTTCCTGATTTATATGTGGTAATACACATATATTTTTGATTTCCATCAGTTATCGTCTCAGTATCATATCCATGAGAATATATGTCATTTTCTTTTCGATTGTGGTGAATATAAAGCATCATTTATCCGAAATTTTGTATCATTTGGTAACAAAAATTGTACTTTACCACAACCTTCAATCAAGTCTACAGGGTCTGATATTGTATTCACCATTGTTTTTGTTGGTTTTATTTCCAAGAAATATCTTTCATCTCGCAAAATAGTGTGCGTTGTACCACTATTCGGTATGCAAATTTCCATGATATTATATCCATGTTTGCTCATAGCATTTTTTATATCAAACTTCACAAAAATGCAATAAAAAAAATTAAGTACAATACCAATGCAAAATATAACATGCTTTATAATACAAGAATACATGAAAAATACAAATTTGTTACTATCTAGTCCTACCAATCTTTTAATCAATGTCTTCGAAATCATTCAAAAAATCTACAGCATTGAAACCAGTTGAACCAATTAAATGGTCACTATTTTTAACAAAATTGGTCTCTTTTCATTTCCCCTTTGTCGATTCTTTATAAAGCTTACATAGGTGCTCAGGGGTTCGACAAATATGTGACCAATGTCCTGGAGTGCCATATCTATAACAAACACTCTCAGATCTTTTTGAGTGATTTTCATTTTCACTCGTATTTTCATGCTGACTTTTTTGTGGGTGGTTCGTGACGTTCTTTTGAGATGAGTTATTGAAGTAACTATCTCGATTATTTTCATATCAACGGCCGCGACCACGACCGCGATCATTTTTACGTCCACGCCCACGTTCCCGACCTCGTCCACGACCAAAATCTGGTCTATGCCTTTGATTTTGATTTTGATTTTAAATTACGACATTTGCTTCTGGAAATGTCGTTGATCCAGTGGGTCGGGATTGATGATTTCTCACTAACAATTCGTTGTTCTTTTTCGCCAAGAAGACATGCGATTAGTTCAGAATATCTCGAAAATCCACGCACTCTATACTGTTGTTGTAGAGTTATATTTGATGCGTGAAATGTGGAAAATATTTTTTCAAGCATTTCCATTTCAGTAACAACATGCCCACAAAATTTCAGTTGCAAGACTATTCGATACATCGCAGAATTGTAATCACTGACTTTTTTAAAGTCTTGGAATCTCAACGCATTCCATTCATCACGGGCGGTCGGGAGTATAACTTCCCTTATATGCTCAAATCTTTCTTTCAGCCCTTTCCATAAAATCACTAGGTCTTTTTCTGTGAGATATTCATATTTCAATCCTTCATCAAGATGTCTACGTAAGAAAATCACAGACTTTGTCTTTTCTTGCGAGAATGATATATTATTTTCTTTGATGGTATCACTTAGACCCAATGACTCAAGATGCATCTCTACATCGAGGGTCCATGACATATAATTTTTTCTAGTGATATCGAGCGCAACGAATTCAACTTTTGCCAAATTTGACATGGTGGTATTGTTGAATATTTTTGTCTTCTCTTTGTGTTTTGGAGCGTCGGAAATTATAGAGAATCTTCGAGCGATCGTGTTGATAACGTATTGTGAAAAAGTAAAAATATATGGTAAAAAGTAAAAACTCCAAAACTCAAAATATATCAAACTCTACACTTTATAATATTTTTCTTTCAACTCAATTGTGATTTTAATCACAAATGAAGACATATTTATAGATCCACATTTGATATTAGTTCAAAAATTAATATATCATCATCTACATCATCACACACTAATTTTCAACATTTTACAACTCAATATTCAACATTCAATATTCAACAATAATAAAATAATATATTTTCTTCATATCCAATACTTATTCATGTTTTTTGGAATTTTTCTAATTTCTAACTATTATTTGATGAATTTTTAACATTTTAAATTATTATTTTTTATAATTAAGTTTCTATTTATTTTATTCATTTTGTATGGTTATGTAATTTTTTATACAAATTATAAATGAATATATTGAAATTTTATATAATTTATTTGATTGTGACATTTATTATTTATTATTTTTGAATTGTTTAAAATTGTTAATGTTAGTGTTGGTTTTTTTTTTTCTATTATTTTTAAAAATTTTGGCGGACTAACCCATCTAATCCGCAATCTTCGACAAGGCGAGACATATTGAGGTTTTCCAATCCATGAGATTGGCGTCCAGTCTGCGGTCTGCCCATTTGATTGTAGTTACGACGAGGTTTAACAGGTCGTTCGACTTTAATTCATGATTGGTATGGCTAAACTAGAACCGAGGATGCCTTTGGAACATGTCTGAAGGCCACCATCAACAAATAATTTAAGGTTGGATGTCAATGCGGGTTTTAATACTCGAGAGAACATATTTAGTATAGGGCTGGTGGTTCGAGACTCTCGTGGTTCAGTACGGGGCGCCTATGCGTGTCTAATTAGACATCCGGGTTTGGTGAAGGGAGCGGAGCTAATAGCCATTAAATATGGGATGATTTTCTGCCTGAGACATGAATTTATAGGTTTTTGCATCTTTTCAGATTCATCTCAAGTTATTGATGTTATTACTAACCCGAAGGATTACTTGGGCCCTAATGGTATTATGGCTTTGGAAATTCAAGATCTCTTGGAGTCTAACAACTTCGTTTCAATTTAACATATGAAGAGATCGACGAATAGAGTCGCTCATTATTTATGTAAGGCCCAAAAATATTTAATTATTAATGATGGGATTTGAGAATTAAATTTCATATTTTGGGCAAATATTGATTTGACAAGTTATGAAAATTATAGATTTAATTTTTGAGCCGAAAATATTTAATTTGAGAATTTATGGATTTTGAGATTTAATTTCGGGAATTCTTAAATTAAAAGATTAAATATTAGATTTGAATATTTATGGAATTTAAGATTAAATTCCAAGGTTCAAGAATGAATAAGATTTAATTCGAATGTGAAACCCGATTAGAGACTGATTTGAAATATCGAAGTTCAAGGGCTGAAATGCAAATGGCCTGGATTAATTGATTTAATCCGAATTTATTTAATTTTAATTCGAGTATATTTAATATGGGAATCTTTAGAGTTTCGATTTAAATTCTAATATTCTTAAATTATTTAGGATTGAAATTGAATTAAAACGAAGGCCGAGGACTGAATTGCAATTAATGAAGACTTGAGGGGTTAAATTGCAAATATTCAATACATATCCGATTTTAATCAGATTTATAAGCATGAATACGTTTGTATTGGAGATTTTATTCAGAATTGAGAGCAAGAACAGTCGAGACCTTCTTTTTCAATTATTCTTGATTTTTCAAATCGCCGTAACTTTTGTTCCGATCGCCCAATTTCAATTTCGAAAAGTGTTATGGAATCCTTGCGACGAAGACTTTGATTTGATGTAAGTATTTTGATGTTTTCAATATATTTCAAAATCCGTATGTGGCAGAGATCAGAATTTTATGCTTTATGCATGTTCTTGAGCTTTTGTATCTTGTTTATTCGAACTTGAAGTGACGAACGGAGATTGTTTGGATGTCTTATGACTTACCAGCATGGATTCGATTAGTTCTGATTTGTGTATACTGAGAGTTGATAATGTCTTGATGTGATATGTTGGTTCGAAGTATATATGAAGTTAGAAATGATTTTGATATGTCGTCAGTTACCGATTTTCAATCGCTACGCCGTCGATTAATGTTTTGAGACCATTTTGCGAGCCGATGATTGAGCTGAGATGTTATTGGAGATGTTATTGATGTTGTAGCAATTCTATTCTTCCATTTCAGACTAGTTGGAAGGCTAACGACTCAAGAACGTTGAATTCGAACCGAAGAAGAAGAAGTGAGGTTTGACATGAAGTTGATTGAAGATAAATTGTTGATTTTGATTCGATTCTGAAATGATTGAATGGAATGAAATTTGATATGAATGTTTTGATGCTATGTTTCAGATTTGAAGCGTTCAAAATCGAAGAAATACGAAGGTATAATGACGACATTGCGAGTCAGGGATTTGAAACTCAAGAACGACTATTCTTGAGTTGTCCCGCAAAAAACCACATACTTGTTTATGTTTTGATTTGATTTCGATGTTGTCGATCCATCTCAGGTAGTAGATCTTTGAGTTTGAGTCTATATGATTATGATACGATGATACGAATTGATTCTATGCCAAGGTCTAAGGCAACCTTATTTTCTAGTCCAGAATGACTACGATAGATGGATATCCATGTCAAGATCGGTTACGAATCTTGATGGCATCGATGATATACGAATCAATTCCCGAGCGAGATGTGCGTTGTTTACTCTATTGTTGAGTCGATTATCTTTAGAGTCGATATGAATTTATTTAACGCATTTATATGTCGATTATACTGGGAATTTTTTCTCACCGGAGTTTATCCGGTTGTTGCTTTGTTTTGTATGTGTGCATTGCAACAGATGAGGCAGAAGCTAGTCTGAGATGACGTTGATAGCTCGGGAGCGAGACTTAGCATGCGTGAATTCGGGTTTTAAGCTGAAGAATGGTATTTAGATAGCATCGATCAGGACATGAAACTTGTGATTTAGAAGCTCACTTTTGAGACTTAGTGTAGCTTATCGTTTCATGCTTTTATGTTATTCGTTTAATGTAATAAACGCATGATTTGATGCTTGAGATTTTTTACATGTATATATGCATGTCTTAGAATTGATAAACTCTATTTTGGAGTTGATTTTTGATGATTCGGATTGAGGCCAAGATTTGACAGCAAAAGAAGTTATGTTGGAAAGTTTTCTGGTCGTCTGGGTGCACTCGCGCTGTCCCCGGGCGCACCCGCGCCCTGTTGAAGAAAATTTTCTGCTAGGGATGACAACGGGGTGGGTCTGGCTAAACCCGGGACCCGCCCCACCTCCCTTTGGACCCGCCCCGCGAACCCGGCGGGTCCAATCCGGGTTAAACCCGTTGGACCCGCCATAAATTAAATAATTTTAAATTTATTAAAATAAAATAATAAAAAGTTTAAAAATTAACAAATATCATTAAATTTAATTTCAAATATAGATTTATAATATTTAAGACAAAAAAGAAATTATTCTCACAAGTTTAAATTTATTAACTTGTAATTAATTAATATTTATTAGCTAAAAAATATTATAATGATTTATTTTTATACTAAACATATCATAATAAAATAAATTCATTTCAATCCAATAATATTACATATTCAAATTTTGGATAAAATATTAATTATTTAGTATAATAATATAATATAATTATATATTACATATATATTTTATATTTATATATACATGAATATTTTAAATTTATATATAATACTTTGACGGGGCGGATCCGGGGCGGGTTTGGCCAAACCCGAGACCCGCCTCGGACCCGCTAGTGGACCCGCCCCGTCTGGGCGGGTTTGATGCGGGGGGGTTTGGACCCGCCCCATTGTCATTCCTAGACTTTCTGCCACTCCGGGCGCACCCGCGCTGTCCCCGGGCGCACCCGCGCTCGTATGTGAAAAAAACTAAAATTATTTCTTGCTTACTTCTTTGCTGGATTGTTATTAATATCAATGACCAATACGAATTTAGATTAGCACCCGAGGTCCCCATAATTTAGCTCAAGAAGTTTTAAGTTGTCATCATCAGCAGACTGGTTGGGTGATAATTTGCCTTTGTGGCATCAAAATATTGTAAACCAATATCTTTTACAGTAATGATATGATTGGTTTCCTAAAAAAAATGATAGCATACACACCTTTGGTGTACGCCCATCTCTGTCTTTTGTTTTTAAGTGAAACAAAAGGTTGAAACTAGAGCGTGGACATTCGTTTATATTCTCTTCCTGAGAGTCGTGATTCACTTTTTTCTACTCATATACCATCGGGCATAAAATGTTCGCAGAAAAAGTACCCTTCACGTCTTGGAGCAAAATATCTGCCACCGCGCAACCACAAAGATTGGGCAAGGACATTGGGTGTCTTTTGCTCTGAAGACCTGTAGTGACCCGCACCCTAATCACCTACTAATCAGAAGCTTAAGCATGCATTTAACTTAATTAATAAATGATCAGAAATAACAGCGAAAAATCATAAATAAATCCTCAAATAATATAAATATGATACAACCAAATCGAATAAATACCAGTTAAAATCTTAATCTAAAACTCTTCTGAAAACTCCTGCTACCAAGCCATGATCACCGACCAACTATATCTCTCGCTCCTGATCCACCTGCAAACCTGCCCCGTCGAATGGGGTGTCCGAGATAAAAGCAGGGACGTGATCACTAACGCCCAGTACGTAAAGTATCGAATATACAAGTCTATATGATACATGCAACATGAACTATGAATGCTCTGGGTAAACTGGGATCAATTCTGTAATCATGCTCAGTACACATGCGCCTCCAATATGTGCACGCTTCTCCGAAGATCTAGTGGGTGCCACACATACTGAACCCGATCTTGGACTATCACCGTCCTGGGTAAACCGCACACGCTGCCTCGTCGGTCCAGTGGGTGTCATACGGTACCCGATCGTATAATAACAACAACCCTAGGGCTGAGCGACCCTAGAACAACTGCCTATATCAAAAGGATAACAGGCTCAACATGGTATGCAAATGCCGCATACAAATCATGAACAGTAAATCACGCATATCATGACAGATAATAATGCAACATATAATTATGCAACACATAAACATGTATATTCAGCTGGCTATCTCAGTCTGTACTTACGTACCTTAGTTTTACTAAGCAAGCTAAACAAGCTCTAAAGTCCAAGCCTATAATCCGCATTACAATGCAAAATACTCATGCATTATCACTTTATTCTAAAAGTCTTAACTAAGCTATAGCATACTCCCTATTTACTATAAGGAGCTAGAGCTATACATGCGTCCGTCGTCAGCCCGCTGATGACGATTGCCCCAAAACTTGGGCACCTCTCTGCAGCAACCCCGGAGTGCCTTGCCAACCTCCGGACCAAGCCTAGGAAGGCTGGAAACACCCCAAAACCCCTAGAATACACTAAAGACCAAGAGAGAAGTTGGAAATTGGTGTGAAAATGTGTCTCTCGGAACTCCTATTTATAGACGGAGAACGTTGCGTCCGTTCTAGGAACGTTGCTTCCGTTCTCCACCTATCCCGCCACACGTCGATCGAATTTCATGCAAATCGAACATTTGTCCCTGACAGGGAACGTTGCGTCCGTTCGGCATCGGACACAACATTCTGCTTCGGATGCAACGTTCTCGTTTGGCTGCTTCTGGACTGTCTGAGACCCCTGGGATCTTTCCTACCATTTTTGGACGTTACGGATCTGATTTTCCAATTATTTTTACCAAATAAGGACTCCTTAAACATGTTTTGACACTTTTAAAATTATATGACATTTTCTTAACATGTTTAAATCACTGAATCTTGTAAAATAGAACCGGGCTACTACAAGACCCCTAATCGAATTTTAAAAATAAAAAAAAATATCGATAGAGGAAATGATAACTAAATATGTGCAAGAATCATGAGATCACGTTATCTAAAAGTCTCTAATTGGATGAAAACGATTTAGAATAAAAAACACTTCAAAAAATAATGAGTACATACCTTGGTCAGGTGTTCGCTGGAGGTTGGGCGGAGGATGCGGGGAGATAGGTCTATTTCGTTGAAGGTTCTTTTGCTTTGGGTGATTTGGCGGTGTGTGTAAAAGATAAGTAAATTGTGATGTTATGGAATATAAGATAATTGATCTGTTATTCTCTTCCGGCTATTTGTGCTTATTTTTTGTTTTTTTATGAGGTGGACGCAGCTGGGTTTCCAGCTCAGCAACGCCAACCAAGGTACACACCATCGATGTGTAGGTCATCATTTATATGTGTGTGTGTATATATATATATATATATATGTGTGTGTGTGTGTGTGTATGTACAATTCAATATGCTAGTTGATCAAATTATGCGTGTACGTCTTCCCATTAAACCAATAGCCCCATATAGGCCTCATGCAACTCAACATGATGACATCTCCAATAGAACAAATGTCATTACTTTTATTTCACGAGTCGTATCGACGTAACTTGACCTAAAGCTATCTCGTAAAATTTTAGCTTATATTTGAAGACATCACGGGTTTCATTGTCAATTTCCATAGAAGAGTGTTGTCGTAAAAAATAGATGTGTGGTGATTTAGATAATTTTGCGTTGATGTTGGTGTTTATGGAGTGATTAAAACATGAAGGTTTTTCAAGAAAATAATTATTGATTTTCTCGATTGTGGAACCCGCTTATGATCCCAATGCAAGTTTTACATATGATTTCCAAGATGTTAAACTCAGTCGACCATTAAATAGTTCAATTCTCTTGGCAACCTCCAAGGTTCGGACAAATCAAAATCAACGTGGACATTGCAGTTCCAGATTCCAATGATTGCTTGCTTTGGACATAAATAACAAAGGACAAACCTTGTTTACTTATAAAAAACATCTGTTTAGGCGCTCATCTCCACATTTAGTAGAATTGTTCACAGTGAATGAGAGATTTTAAATGACAATACATGATAAATGACAAAGCTGAATTGTCGAAAGTTATACGCTCCCGTCCTACTCTGTTGATGAGCTTTTTCTTTAGGTACACAATCATCTTTCTATCAACTATTGTCATATGAGTGCAAATGATGTTACAAATGAATCAACTAGACGGAGCCTCTTGAATAGGACTAACATAGATTTTCTGCATGCATTTTATTTTAATTATATGCAAAGATGTAAACGTTGATATTTAGTGTGATTCACAAACGTTATTGCATTTTTTAAACAACACATTCAACTAAAACCTATATTAGTTTTCGTTGAGTTTATTTGATGAAAAGCTTACTCGGTTTCGTTCATGTAGTAACCCAGATTCCATGTTCAGATAATAATATGTTAAACATGATTAACGGTGAGTATTTAACCAACTCAAGGGCTTAATTGGACTTCAGAATTACCAGATGGATCGCTACATTTAAAGGTAGTAGCCAAGTTCCACTTTACATGCTATGATATGACATATAATTTTAAAAGTGACAAAACATGATTAAGGAGTCATTATTTGGTGAAAATAAGTAAATAAATCAGATCTGGAACGTCCAAAAATGGTAGGAAGGGTTTTGGGGGTCTCAGACAGTCCAAAAACAGCCAACACAAGTTCGAGGAACGAAGCTGATCGGAGCGTCCGAACTAGAACAGACGCAATGATCCGAGAACGGACGCAACGATCTCTTAGGGACAGTCAGGCATGAGGTGTCTTGATGACTAAGCCACGAGTGTTGACAAGTGTCAAACATGAACAGAACGGACGCAACGAAGCCAGAACGGACACAACGATCTAGTCCGAGATTTTCCCTATACATGGAGGATTTCCGATTCAGATTTTCATATAAGATTTCCGAGTTTCCTTCTTCAGTTATAAATAGTGTAAGGTATACACTTGAGAGACCTATCGGTTAATAGTGAGGTTCTGGAATAACAAATGTGTTGTTATAGTCCTCAAAACAAGCGACTCCAAAGGGATTATTAAGGACGAAGGTATAGTCCGAGAATCTTATTAAGTTTTGGGAGTATCTGTTAGCTTAGTTAAGACTTATAGAACTTGTGTAGTGATACGATAAACTTTTGATTATAGGCTTGGAACGAAGGTTCTACTAGACTCTAACTAGCTTAGAGGTACATACACATTGACTGAGATTACCAGCAAGTATACATGTTTATATGTTGCATTTCTGTGGCATTATTATGTGGTATGATGTATGGTTTACTGTTTTCCATATTCATATGTCATGTGCGCATATACGTTGAGCATATTCCTTTATACATGTATTTAGTCTAGAGCCGGATGTACCATTATAGCGGGGGGTTCTAGGAGATATTCTAGAACCAGATGTACCGTTATAGTGGAGGGTTCTAGGCAAGTGTGGTTGTACCCAGAGGTTTGATCCGAGCGGTCACATCACTCATTGGCGCCGATTATTAGCATAACTTTCAGATGACTTATTACCCGTCATCACGATTGCATGTATCATATACATATATTTACTCATGTTTATGTACTGAGCGTTAGTCGCTCACGTCCTAGTTATTATCTTGGACACCCCATTCCATGGGACAGGTAGCAGGATGGACGGAGCTGGGAGTTCGAGACATGACTAGGGAGCAGGAGCCTTCAGGAGATATTTTATACAGCATGATTCGATATATTTGTATAATGTTTACTTTAAGTTATTCGATATGGTTGTATCACTACTGAGAATAAGCTTTGAACTATTGTCTTTAGTTTGTTATGTAAATTATGAGTTATGTTTCCACAAGTTTTACTCTATTAATTGATTTTGATATTAATTAAGATTAATGCATACCATAGTTGTCAGTTATTAGGTGATTCAATGCAGGATCTCTTCAGTTCAACTCATAAATATAAAATATATTCGTCAATTTTTTTATAAGGTAATAACTTGAGGTGCAACTTAAATTTTTTTTTTTTAAAAAATTTCGACACTTGCAAATATAAAATATTTATATAATCATCTATATCATAACTATTTAATTTTATTATATTATAACACCGACCATGAATGCTTGATAAAAATATCTGGTAATTTCTAACTACAATAGTATATATAAATATATATATTTATATAAAAAATAATTATAATTATAATAATACAAACAAAGTGATACACAAGGACTCAAGGAGTTATTGCATATCATTAAATTTAATGATAACAGATATATGGTATCGTTACATTTAATGATAAAATTTATGGTGTTATTATTGGGGTAATTTTTGACAAATTTTGTGCTAATATTGGGGATAAATCGATAAATCAGAATATTTCGAGGGGTCAATTAGGAATTAACACAAGAACACGAACAATTGAGACAGCGTAAGTACATCGGATGCAGTGTGCACGCACAAAGCCTCTGTTCCAGTTTAGAAAGCTCACTCTCACGAACCCACAAATTCTCTATCTGAAACTCAGGCTCCGACAGGTATTCTTCCCTGTTTCCAGATCTCTGCCTCCTACCTTTAACAATTCGAGGTCTTTGATTTTTTCCCCTAATTACATGCTTAAATCTGAAAAGTTCAATCTTTTTTTGGTTGTCTGTTTTTTTTGTCCCCATTTTTCTAACCATTCAGTAGCTTTGCGAGGTATGTCGTAGCTTACAAAGAATTTAAAGCAAGCGAAAAGATCAGTCCATATTCAATTTCGCGGTTGGTTCTTACGCCTCGTGGCTTTGCATGTATCTTTGTGCGTTTGAACTCCAGTTACTTCTGAATTTGTTTATGGGTCTTTTAGTTGTTAACCGTTGTTAGGGTCGTAGCGATTCATTTCCGATTTTTTTTTCTTGATTGACGAATCGGGTCCTTTTTGAAGGTTTATTTTTTTAGGGTTTTCCTGGAATTAGGCTTAAGATTATCTTTTTCCCTTGGAAATGTTGAGCCAGTGGATGATTTCATTTTGTATGTTGCAGGATGCAGGTTCTTACAAGTGTCTATGCAGTAAACCAACCGTTCGAACTAGGATCAGTTACTGTGTTTGATTTGTTGGAGAATTAGATTGTGTTTTACCTCATGCATGGGGAACTAATTTTTGCAATTGTAGCTTCAAAAGACCAGTAATTTTATATTCTAAAACAAAAAGACCAGTAGTTTTAGGTAGTTTCTGTTTACTTTTGTTTTATATACAAGTGTCATTTTTTAGTTGATTCAAACTTGTGATAAAGAGTGTCCTGTTGGTGGTTAAATGGATCAAGATTTGGGATCTGAGTCGAATCCTGGTTCAGTTGATAAATCGAAAATCTTGCATGTAAAGCCCTTAAGATGTCTTGTTCCAGTTTTCCCAAATCCACCGGGCATGTCTTCAATTACTACTCCCCAACCTTCACCTTTTGTGTGTGTTCCACCCTCAGGTCCTTTCCCTTCCGGAGTTCAACCATTTTACCCTTTTCTAGTTTCAAATAATTCTCAGCAAGCTACATTTGGAGCCTCTAGCCAACCGGGTAATTTGGGTTTTGGTAGCAATATACCGGCTCCCATACCACTTAATTCATTCAGAACCCCAACACCAAAAGCAAATGGGCATGCTGCTCGACGTAAGAGGGACTTGAGTGGGTTTACTAATGTTGAAGATGTTGGTTCTGGTAAAGGAAAGAGTCAATCAAGGAGGAGAGGAGCTGGGAAGGTTGATGATTTTAGTGTTGACGCTCTAGTTGATAGCCTTTTGACTTCATTTAAGCTTAAGGAATTTGATGACTTTAGAAGATCTAGTGGGGACAAGAATACCGTTGAAACCATATTATTGGTATTTGATTTGCTGCGGAGAAAGCTTGCGCAACTTGAAGAATCAAAGGATTTGGTTATAGGAGTTACTAAACGCCCGGATCTGAAAGCTGCAAACCTTCTGATGAGTAAAGGGGTTCGCACAAACAATGGTAAGAGGATTGGGCATGTAGGTGGTGTTGAAGTTGGTGATATCTTTTTCTTTAGAATGGAGCTGTGTGTTGTAGGGTTACATGCTCCAAGTATGGCTGGAATTGATTACATGGGCGTCAAAATTACCGCAGACGAGGAACCCGTGGCTCTAAGCATCGTTTCATCTGGAGGATATGATGATCAAGGTGATGATCCCGACATACTAATTTATAGCGGCCATGGGGGAGTGCAGAGGAGAGATGGGCAGATGTTTGATCAGAAACTTGAAAAGGGGAATCTTGCTCTAGAAAAGAGTCTGCATCGTGCTAATGATGTGAGAGTTTTAAGGGGTGTGAAGGATGCAGCTGGTACAACCGGCAAGATGTATATCTATGACGGCCTCTACAAAATTCAGGAGTCATGGGCTGAGAAAAATCAGTCGGGGTGTAATGTTTTTAAGTATAAGTTGGTCAGAGTACCTGGTCAGCCAGAAGCTTATTCTTCGTGGAAATCAATCCAGCAATGGAAGGAAGGAACTGTTACCCGGGCTGGTGTTATTATATCCGATCTAGCTTCTGGAGCAGAGAGTCAACCTGTCACTCTTGTGAACGATGTTGATGGTGAGAAGGGACCTGCTCATTTCACCTATACTTCTAGTCTCAGGTACTTGAGACCTTTTTCCACTTCCAAACCTTCCACGGGCTGTCACTGCAAGGGTGGATGTCAACCAGGTGATATCAATTGCTCTTGTGTTCAGGAAAACGGAGGTCTACTCCCATATACTTCATCTGGGGTTCTTCTCATAGACAAATCCTTGATACATGAATGTGGTCAATCCTGCACATGCCCTCCAACCTGCAGGAATCGGATTTCTCAAGCTGGTCTAAAAGTCCATCTAGAGGTTTTCAGGACAAAGACCCGGGGTTGGGGACTTAGATCTTGGGATCCAATCCGTGCAGGAGGTTATATTTGTGAGTATGCTGGCGATATCATCCAGGCACCTAGTTCTAGTGATTTTGATGACAATCACATTTTTGATGCTACCCGCTACTATGAGCCATTAGAAGCCGTCCGCGATGATTCTGCCAGTTCTACAAAATCTCCATTTCCCCTTATGATAAGTGCAAAAAACAGTGGAAATGTAGCCCGTTTCATGAATCATAGCTGTTCGCCAAATGTGTTCTGGAAGCCGGTTTTACGTGAAAGTAACAGTGACTCATTTCTACATATTGCTTTCTTTGCCATTCGACATATTCCACCAATGCAAGAGCTAACATATAACTATGGGACGGTTACACCTGAGAAAGGGGACCAGGGGAGGAAAAGGTGCTTGTGTGGATCTGTGAAGTGCAAGGGCTTTTTTTACTGATGATGTTTAGTTCGGTGATGGATTAAATTTGGTTTTTAATTCCATTAATGGTTAGTTTTCTATTTTTCCCTAAATATATCAGCCAAAAATGTTGGCTATTCTTTTCAAGTCATTCTTATGTATAGTTTTAGGTTCTTGGAATGTTATGATTCACCTCTGTGGTATGTGCAGATAAACGTGATTATCAACTTTTGCAAATCATTAAATGCACTCCTTGGAGAGCTCTATCTCACTAAAATTATGAGCTGCAGGCATTAGCAATATGTAAGATATCTCAATTCCTCTTGGTAATTTAGTTATAAAAATTATTTGACTTATGTCCGATGGATTACAATGGAAAGATATCCAAAATCTTTCTTAAAATTTGAAATTATTTATATCTGTAGCATGCATATACTTTGGTGAACTAGTGATAGTGCATGATAATTTATGTGGAAGATTTTTCGTTTTTTTTTAATTTCGTTTCAGTTGGGTTCTTTGCTTATTTTCTTGTGTTTCCCTTCCTCTCATGATGATTTATTTTAGTAGGAGCTGTCTTATTTGACTGTCTTAACACTCATCTGTGTAGAATTTTCTTGTAATCAATAAACCTTTTTGATCTTTTTCTGGCATTTGCAATTCCCATCAATGAGTACCAAGTGGTGTGAGGTTGTAACTGTTCTAGACCATCCCTTCCCGGGCGCTTTATCTGCTCCATGAGCTTGCCGTGGTAGTAGAGAGCTTGTGCTGTGCTCTGATCAAAGTAAAGACTGCCAGGCAGTCTATCTTCTTAGCGTGCGATAACTTTTTAACATCCACATTTCTCTGTTCCTGCTGTGTGTTATGATAATTTCACTGCGTCTCATGATAATGAGATGATCCTGATGGATATGGAGGGTTGTGCTATCATAATTGCACCTGTAATCTCTGTTTTTAATCTCCATGTTACTTTCCCATGAGGAGAAGATTATACCTCTATTTTAAAATTCACATCTTGAATCACCGAGGAGCTTTCACCATTCTCTGGCAATTTTGTACGTAGTTGTTATGTTAACAAACTGCTTCATGTCTTGTTTTAAATGACTCTGACCATCGTTCATCGTTGTTTTTGCGGCTCATCAAAGTTGCTCGTAGGATGATAGGGTAGGAAGATCTCGATTCAAACAGCCTTATGACAGTATAAGAAGAAGCAGCAGATTTTTCATATGGATCAGGAATTGTTTTCTTGGCGGTACACCAGTCACCAAGGACTCGTTTTTTTCTGTACTTTTGTTGGTTGTAAACGCGAGGATATGTAGATTATTTAGGACTTAGTTTTGGAACTTTGGTTATGTTGAATCACTTTCATGTAATTTAAAACCTTCCTGATGCCTATGGCATTATGTAGTCTTGACGTTAAAAGTGTTTCATCCCTTTTATTTAAACTCCTCGATTATGTTTGTCACATATTCTCTTACATGTAATTTTAAACCTACGAGAGAAATCATTCGATTAGATCTATAAAAAAATATCAGTTTTTATGTCAAAAGTATCAACACTTTGTCTCACGACCTAATCTAGTAGATTATTCAGCTGTGACGCATTTCATTATTTCATGTACCATTTCAAATGCCCGAAGAATGATCTTAAGTGCATTATTAGAAAGAGAGAGGTGATTTAGGAAGAAACAAATAAAGAGCAAGATGTTTTGGGTATTCATTGAATAAAAATCTAGGAATCGTTTAATGTATGTTTTCAAATACCATATGAAATCTTGGGTTTTCTCCCCATTTTGCAAGAGATTATGAGTTGGAAAAATACAGTCCACAATTTAAAGAATAATAATAATAAAAAACAGCCCACTAGAATTCTTGTCCAATTGGGTTGAAACCACAAAACTCAAAACCCCCGTAATGTAATCAAGCGAACCAGTCACAACACGCCACGTGTCATGCTCCCACTTACATCATAGATTTCATCGGATGAGATTAGGCACCACTAAATTTCATCCCGGATTATATAATCCACATGTCCTACCATTCATCTCTTTCAAGCTTCACCCCCCAACATTGTTCAGAGAAATTTCTCAAGAAATGGCAGCAGAAATGGCCTTAGTAAAACCCATTTCGAAATTCAGCACCACTGTTCCAAGAATTGGGAATTCAAGACTTCCAAGCACTAGGTTCTTCACGATAAAAATGTCATCTTCGACCACTTCGCCGCCTTCAAATGCGGCCACGAAGAAGAAAAGTGTGAAGCAAACCGAGATAAAGGAGTCCCTTCTGACCCCAAGATTCTACACCACAGATTTCGATGAAATGGAGCAGCTTTTCAACACTGAAATCAACAAGAATCTGAACATGGATGAGTTCGAGGCTTTGCTGCAGGAGTTCAAGACCGATTTCAACCAGACGCATTTTGTGAGGAATAAGGAGTTCAAGGAAGCTGCTGACAAGATTCAGGGACCATTGAGGCAAATATTTGTGGAGTTCTTGGAGAGGTCTTGCACTGCTGAGTTCTCTGGCTTTCTTCTATACAAGGAACTTGGAAGGAGGCTCAAGGTACAAGGCTTTGCTTCTTCTTACTTTTCTTTTATTTTCCCTACATTTGTTTTCTGAATTCTTGGTTAAGTATTTCGTTGGGTTGTGTGCTTCTGGGTTATCTGGTTTGCTTGCTTTTATTGAATATGAGGTATGTACACATACATTTTTTTTTTAAAAAAGGGTTGACCCTGAAGGGACCCTATTCAAGCGGAGGGTAAATCGAGCGTATGTACACATACATTGATATAAGAGAGTGTGGGTGTGTACGCATTCACATGTTTTTTTTTTCATGAAAACACACTCACATTTGTACATTAAGAATGTGCCTTTGTATATGCCTAAACGTATCAGTAACGCTTAAAATTCGTTTGAGCTCCACTTATATTTCTGTTACTTGTGTAGAAAACCAATCCAATTGTAGCTGAGATTTTCTCTCTAATGTCAAGGGATGAAGCCCGGCATGCAGGGTATGTTATAACTTTTAGATTCGTGAATGAAATCTAATCTATTCCGTTTGATGTTACAATTTGGGATTTTTCGTGAACAGGTTTTTGAACAAAGGTCTGTCTGACTTCAATTTGGCTTTGGACTTGGGATTCCTAACAAAAGCCAGAAAATACACCTTTTTCAAGCCTAAGTTCATTTTCTATGCTACCTATTTGTCTGAAAAGATCGGATACTGGAGATACATTACTATATATAGACATCTCAAGGAAAACCCCGAGTACCAGTGCTACCCGATTTTCAAGTACTTTGAGAACTGGTGCCAGGATGAGAATCGTCACGGCGATTTCTTCTCTGCACTGATGAAGGCACAGCCTCAGTTCCTCAATGACTGGAAGGCTAAGTTGTGGTCACGTTTCTTCTGTCTTTCGGTATAATGGCGCTTTCCATTATGTTCCACTTATAGTCGTTACTTGTAGCCTTTCTCGGTGTAGGTATGTAATTGTCGTTGCTTGTAATATTACAGGTCTACGTGACAATGTATCTCAATGACTGCCAAAGAACAGATTTCTACGAGGGCATTGGACTCAACACAAAGGAATTCGATATGCATGTGATCATTGAGGTGACTATTCCATCTGAACAAGTGTTATTCGTTTTCTTGGTAAACCTTGGTCTCCACATTCAATGGGGTAGACTCTAGGCAAACTCAAAGTCAGATGATTCGGCACATGATCATTTTTTAATCGAAGTCTGATTCTTTGTGTTTGTGCAGACAAACCGCACGACTGCGAGGATTTTCCCAGCCGTATTGGACGTTGAGAATCCAGAATTCAAGAGGAAGTTAGACCGGATGGTGGCGATCAACGAGCAAATATTGGCAATAGGCGAGGGCGATGATATTCCTTTGGTGAAGAACTTGAAGAGGATTCCCCTTGTTGCTGCTCTGGCTTCCGAGCTGCTCGCCGCCTATCTGATGAAACCCGTTGAATCTGGTTCAGTGGACTTGGCGGAATTTGAACCGCAGCTTGTTTACTAGTTTGTGTCTTCAAGGGAATCCGAAATTCAGTTGCACTTTGTTGAGGGACAGATTATTTCATTTTGCATTGTACAAACAAGTTTGTGAAATCGAGACAATGTTGCAATGAATTCAACATTCCTAGGCATTTTCGCGAAAATTTTAGAGTGTGGTTTATTTGTACCAATTGTGCTCGATTTCAACTATTGTACAAATAAATTGCTTAATTAAGTGATATTGCCGGAAATTGAATTCCTCCCCACTTTTTAATTTGTTGGAAAATTTCATTGTGAACACTTCACGTTACATTCCGACTTACATTTTGCAATTTTAATTGGGGCCAAATAAAATAAAATCTATCCTCGCTAGGATTACTAAAAGCAACAAGAGAAAACTCTAAACTCTAAAATTTCTATCGAGCAATAACATCTCCATATCAAATAATCGAGATTTTCTGGGTTTGCTTAAAATTTTTATGTCTAATCTAACAGTAATTAAATATAAATTTACATCCCGGCCCATATCCAAAATTTCGATCCATTTAAAAATTGTATTCATCATATTTTCAATGTAATTTTAATTATTTTTGAAGGCCATATATTTTATTTTTAATCATTGCATTTATGGCAAATAAAAAAATTGGAATTAAAGCTTTTATTATAAAAAAATAATCAATCATGTTAACTAGCTAGCAACTCTTTCTTTCCTCAAAATGTTATGTATAAACTTCTTATTCCCCATCAAAATATAGTAGGACGAACTGGTAAATCGTTAAGTTTTAAATAATTATTACCTATAATTAAGCCAAAAAAATTAGAAAATATTTTAAATTGTGTAGTTTAACAAATTATTATTAATGTAGAGTGAATGGTACAATTTCTTTATCGACATAAATAATGCAACATAAATATATTATATATTTGTTGCAGGGTGGGATCTGGGTAGGATCCTATAACCACTATCGGACCCAATCCAATCCGGTTAGAAAAATCAAATCCAATTGAAATGCCCACTGCACAAACCCAAACGATCCAATCCAAATAAAGCAGATCTGAGTCGGTCGGATAAAACCCGACCCATTTTCATCCCTTCTCCCTGGTCTGTCTTGTAACCAAAGAAAACTCACTACAAGAAACGAAAAACCCCTATAAAG
Organism: Henckelia pumila; assembly: GCF_033568475.1. Taxonomy (NCBI): domain Eukaryota; kingdom Viridiplantae; phylum Streptophyta; class Magnoliopsida; order Lamiales; family Gesneriaceae; genus Henckelia; species Henckelia pumila. The sequence continues at coordinate 4,278,200 of NW_027331857.1, read as the reverse complement.
GCAAACTCAACCGAGAGAGCTCATATAGTTCATAAATCAGCAGCAGAAGAGGGAAAGAAGCAAAGATGAGCAGCATAGGCACGGGATACGATCTTTCGGTGACTACTTTCTCGCCAGACGGCCGCGTTTTCCAGATCGAGTACGCTGCCAAAGCCGTTGACAACAGCGGCACCGTCGTTGCCATCAGATGCAAAGACGGCGTGGTTATGGTATATGCGAAGCAATTTTCAAGCTTTGTTGTTTTTGGTGGTGTTTGGAGCTTTTGTGTAATTATTCGGTTTTTTTTAAAAAAAAAATTGTTATGACAGGGAGTGGAGAAGCTGATTGCTTCTAAGATGATGTTGCCAGGATCTAATCGAAGGATCCATGCAGTTCACCGCCACTCTGGCATGGTATCCGTTCATTTCTCCTATTTTCTTAGGAAATGCTTGTTCATTTTTTTTGGTGGTGCATTTCGGAATCCATCTTCTATTTGGTAGTTTGGGTTACTTTAATTGTACATTATTATGATTAGAATTATGGGGTACAATCCTTGACCCAGAAGACTGGGTGAGCCAACCTTAGGTTAACTTGGTAGAACAGACAGAGAGAAGTTTGACAGCACTATATGGTATTGCAAATTATTGGATTTGGAAAAAATTGGTGACAAGCTCGGTGAAGTTGTAAAACTAAGCTATTAGGTAGATTGAGGTTTTTGACCTATGGTATTGAAACAATTTTCATGACTCAGAAAGTATATGTGCTTTACTGCTTTATCTAGCTTGTGAATTTGTAAGTTTAGAAACAGTTACTTTTTAAAGTCCCTCTCTGATAGTTGGTATTAGAATTCACATATCCATATTTACATACTTATGTATCCATATACATATTTAGTTAGCAGATTTGTGGAAACTATTTTAATTTCTCCACTATTTAGTCTAAGTTCTTGTTGTGTCTTTGTTAATGCTCCTCCCATTTGTAGGCTGTTGCTGGACTAGCTGCAGACGGTAGGCAAATTGTGACACGGGCAAAATCTGAAGCAGCTAATTATGAGAGGTTTGCTTTGACATGTCTTGTCTGATTATCTTTGTTGTTGTCGCACTCAAAATATTTGCATGTCATTGCACTGCCAATCTCACTGCACAGTTCTCTCTTCTTTACTCCTCTGCGAGCATTCTCATTGTGTCCAACATATCCATGGCCAAGTTCCTTGTCAACCTGGGGAGACTAGATGATCGTGCTTTAGTAGTTGGACTTGTGTAATACATAGTGTGGGGCTGCCTGTAGTTTTGATGCAGAAACATGAGATGAAATAAAGATTTTGATCTAGGGCAAGAATTGGATATTTCAAATGCTTTCTTTGGTGGGCCTCCATAGATATTGGATAATCTAAAACATCGGTATGGTGTTGAGCCTTCTGGATTGGGGATGGGGAGCAAATGGAAACCTTGGGTATGTTTGGCTTTGAAAAACCAATGTATGAAAATAATATTTACTGGTTAATCTAATTGGGGGGTAACAAACTTCAGTGAAATGAAGGAGCTTAAACTATATAAATCAGCCATGAAAGTTTTCCTCTCGGCTGTTGGACCCTGTGCTGGTTACCTTGATCTAGCTAAGAATGTAAAATCATGATTGACATATCACATGAAATTGCAGCAGCTTGCGAAAGGCTTACACAAACGATACAATACAAAATCATTGAATAACTTTTCCAGTTCTCTAGAGTGTGTTGATATTGTTACCTGATAAATTTCAGAAATTTTTGGATTTTCGAATGATTTTATCAACTAGCAGTAGTTAATGACTAATTTTGCTGCAGTATAAATGTCTGTTGCTGACATTGAGTTCATTGGGCATCTTTTTTACATCATCGTATGCTTTTTATTTCAGTGTGTATGGCGATCAAATTCCTGTGAAAGAACTTGCAGAACGTGTTGCTAGTTATGTGCATCTGTGCACACTCTATTGGTGGCTCAGGTTTGTTTTTGCATCTCCTTTAATGCTAGTCTCTTCCATTGGTCTGTTTTCTGCACATTAAGCCAATAATTGAATTTTGCAGGCCCTTTGGATGTGGAGTAATCTTGGGGGGTTATGATAGGGATGGACCGCAGTTGTATTTGGTTGAACCGTCTGGAGTTTCCTATGTTAGTTTTTTCTTGTATTAATCGCAAATTATGGTTATATCATTCAATGATCTAACCTTATAAATTTATACTTATGTTAAAGATGTCATGTTCTTTTGTCTATCAATATTAATGGATACTATGTATCTTTGTATTAAATTTCTAAATTTTAATTCTTATGTGTCTTTCTATCATTTGCATATTCTCGTTGATGCAGAGATACTTTGGTGCTGCCATTGGAAAAGGCAGGCAAGCTGCAAAAACGTGAGCAATATATTTTGCATCTTAGATCCACGTACTTTATTAATCCTGGAAAAAAAGAACCTGAAAAATAGAAAGGAACAAAATATAGTTGGAGCCTCCCGATCTTGAGATATTTAGCAGTAGAATGGACCTTTACATTCTCCTGCGCCCCCACCCCCTTATGTTGTTTGGTTATTATCCCGATCTGGATTATAAAAGGGAAAAAGAAAAACATCAACCAAGGAGGCTTCAACTCAAGAAACCAAACAAAGCCAAGTCCTTTACCTCATAAGTCATGAAGAAAATAATGACTTACAATCTTTCTATCATAAAAGCACACTTATTCTTTTGCCGAGGAATCTTTATATAACATTTCTTTATATGCAGTGATATTTGATAATGTGAAACTTCTGAGCTACCATGTTGTGTTGACAGGGAGATTGAAAAATTAAAGCTTTCAGAAATGACATGTCGGCAAGGCATTATTGAGGTGGCCAAGATGTGAGTTATATCTCATAAATTGTGTTTGGAATTTACATATATTTATTTATTTATTTATTTTGTGTGTCACTTTATTCTGGCTATTAACCTTGTTATGATTGGTTTTTTAGTCTAAATTATACCAAATACCTGGCAAATGGATTTACATTTGGTTCAATATAAAAAATCATTGTATGTTACAAACTCAAGTATTTAGTTCTCATATGAACTGACTCGTCTGCTGCCTACCATAAAATAATGCTTCAACTTCTTTTATTTTACACAAGTCACAACAAACTTGTTTTGAATTTAACCCAATATTTCGAATGCTTTGTAGTAATAAATTATCTTCATTTTTGTGTGTTATGTTCGCCACTTCAAAAAAGTTTACATTTTTTTTGGATCGGGTGGTGTGGAAATGTTCTAATTGTATCATGTTAGTTTCACTCTTATGTAATACATATGCATTTTAGTTTCTTTTAAGACTATTTTCATTGGGATGTTACAATTTTGATAACGATTTCATGGTTTGTATATAGCAACTCAAGCATCTTCACAGTACTACCAATCAATTTACATCTTTTATTTAGCTGTAGCAAGTGTCACTTTTTAGTTTCAGACTGGTAGCATGTGCAAAATAAAATTGCTTTTCTATTTTCTTCGTATTTCTCCGTGTCAATTATAAGGTCCCATCTTTCATAATTTGATCCGCTCCCATTTTCATAAACAGTATTTATGGAGTACATGATGAAGCAAAGGACAAAGCATTTGAGTTGGAAATGAGCTGGGTCTGTGACGAGTCAAACCGCCTGCATCAAAAGGTGACATTGAATGTTTTAAGATCTTGGATGTACTAATCCATTGTGGTGCTACTTGCATTTGATTGGTGCCATTTGTTGTCTTAAAGACACTTCTGCTGTTTTTCCGCCGCGTGTCTCACCTCTATCTTCGCTCCATATGTGGCTTCATGTATCAATTCTTTGATGCTTGCATGTCTGGGCTTTGGACTGCATTCTTCATTTATATGTGAATTGGTGAATAATATTCTTTCATCTTTATGGTTAATCAGGTTCCAGATGACCTATTAGAAGAAGCCAAGGCAGCAGCCAAAGCTGCACTTGAGGAAATGGATGCTGACTAGGTGTCTCTTAAAATAGATTTTTCTTGTACTGGGCCATGAAAAATCTTCATACACTTGAATTTGGAACCTTTGAGCATTGTTCTTGCATTTCAGAGATGGTTTTATACTTGAGGCCCCATTTTTCAAATTTCTGTTTGTTTCTACCAGTTCATTGTCATGTGAGTTTGATAAAAATAGGATGCCTGATACATTTTTTTTTTTGGAAGTAAAACCAAGAATTCATTCAAATACTTAAGCCACGGGGTACAACGGCACTAAGCCAAGATGGTAGAGTACAGTTAATAAGCTCCAAGTTTGATCCTGACATAAAAACACTGCGAGCTAGAGGATTCCTGATACATGCTATATTGCTTAGTGTATGAAATGAGTTGCAGTTGAAAAAAGAAGTTTATCTCTATAATTATAAAGTGATGTGCTAAAATTGTAAACGAAATGACAGACTAGTGAAAAACCATAAAAGACAGAAGCTCTCTATCGAAGAAGGTATATTCATCAGCATATCTGTTACACCACACAAGAAAATACCTCCACGTTTAAGTTGCATTCTGTTTATTGATTGTGGATTAATTAGTTGATTTTACTTTTTGCTATAGGTATTTAATTTGAATAATTTCGAATGTGACTCGTGGGACTTTATTTAGAAAAACATTGGCTGCCCACATCTAATTCTAAAGGTGTCATTTTCTGAATATTGCGAGATCAAATTACTAACAAAATAGGGACCAAGGGCAGAGCCACATGAAAGTTTCACCTAACACATATACGGACAAAAAAAATACTCAACCCGAAAGAGTGAAATACATATATATATATATATATATATATATATATATATATATAGCGGCGGATTTAGGATTTCGGCTTTGGGAGGGTCGCTTATAAAATATAAAAAAAATATATTAAAAGATAAAATATAAAAATTGACTATTTTTAACAAATATATTTGTAAATAAAATTAATTCGACATTCCTTAAAATTTTCAAAATCTTCAATGATATCATCAATATAAAGAATTTTGACAAAATCTCTTTCAATAAAATATATATATAAACTTAGAGGAAAACATATGTATTTTCACTTTCACGATAAATATCCATGTTATTTTTTTTCTTTTGAAATTTATTATTTTATATAATTTTAGAGGAAATTTAGAAGAAGAAAATTAGAAAAACATGTGGTTTTACTTTTTATTTTTATTAGTTTGAAATAGGCCCTTAGTTTGCAAATTTTTATTATTATTATTATTATATATTTTGAAAACAAAAATTTACATATTTTAATAATAAAAAAGGTAAAAGGAAAAAAATTCTTAGGGAGATTCGAACCTTAGAGCCTTTTCCAAATTTAGAACATAGTCTAACAATAAGCCACACGTCACTATCATGTAACTCAAAGGGCCAAATATTTATATATTATTATTTCATGAAATATATACATATATACTACAAAATATTTCATACATTTTTTTGGAGGGGCCGTGGCCCACCTTCGCCCTATGGGTCCGCCCTTTTATATATATATATATATATATAATCAAGGATTTGAACTTTTGACGGATGAATTTATGTTTGGTAGATTCAAATCAATCTCTTGCTATCATGGTTTCATGTCGATGTAATGGTGATTATGGTGGATTTGAAATACCTTCAAAATGAGTTTCATTTCAAATTAAGCTTACAAATTCTACTCAAATCAAATCATATCATTCACGGACAATCTTATCTTATATTTAGATTGATGAATTTGAAGTATATTAGTTTGTTTGGTGTAAATATACTTGACAATCTCAGTCATTGCAGTGAATTTCATCGCAATATGAAGTCATATCAAATACATCCTCAAATGTAATCCTTCCGTTCAAACTCAAACACAATCATAAAGGTCTTCTAAAAAGAGTAAAGGTGACATAAGTTTTAATTTTTATAATAAAATGATGAATTGTGTTTGATTTTTTTAAAAAATGAAAGATGTATTATGATTTTTCAACTTTTCACAAAAATATTGATGTAATTATACCGAATAAACCCATATCAATTAACATTATCTATGATTAATTTTCAGTACATTCAAATTTCAATATCATTTAAAAATTGGGATTATTCTATGCTACACCTGGAGTACTTCTCCCCTCATGATGTGGTCAAATATCAACCATTGGATCATCAAGACATATGTCAATTGTCATAAAAATATATGGGTACCACGTGATCTAATGGTGTTGAAATAGGGGGAGAAACACTCTCGGTGTAGTGTAACATAGCATAGACTAACCCTTAAAATTGATCAAGTCCAATATATAATTGAAATTCGATACTGAAAATTCAAACCAAGATTGAATTCAGTAATTAATTTCAATAAAGCATCGAAGTCACACATTCTCACGGAGTCACGGTGTAAATTAATGCTGTCTGTCTCATCTGCCGACAATTTGCTCTCCCTTCGTTATTATTAGCAAATGAATGATGTGAAATTCATGTTAATTAATTAATCAATTAACAATTTGACGAATGGTTTTCCAATTCATCGGATAAATTGCAAAATAAACCCTTATAAATTGATTATTCACATCGAAAAATGCATAGAAATGAAACCACAGTTCTTTTGGATCTTAGGCCATCTTCAACCACAAACATCATTTTGGTGCAAGTTTTGCACTAAAATAATGTAATTTTTGCATCAAACAATACATCTATCTCAAACTCATTTCCAAAAGGAATATTCTTGGAATATTCTCTTTATTTTACATATATTATTCTAATTTGCTATTTGTCACCCAATTTATATTTTTATTTTAATTATTTAGTATTTATTTAAATAAATATTAAATTTAATTAATAATTAAATATTCATTGATAAAATTAATGAATTATTATATTAAATATTTTTGTCCTAATATTTAATTTTTAAAACAATAAATTAAATATTAAATTATTTTTCAAGAAAATAAAATTTAGTAATTAAAAATTAATAAAAAAAAAAGTGGGCTGCGCCAAATTTGGTGCAGCCCATTTTCCTGCGCCATATTTGGCGCAGGATTAGTGGGGGCGCCCCGTTGGACTTCAATTCTGCATCAAAATGGTGCAAATGCAGCGTTGGAGATGCTCTTAGAAGCCATTTTTTACGTACAAATATAAGAATTTTTCACACCTGGATTTTAGTATTTGAATCATCGTGCTATTTTATACTAATACTATCATTAAAACTAGTTGCGTGTGTGATTAAAATATGAATATTATTTATTATATATATATATATAGTACTTTTTTTGTTTCAAATCAATTTAAATTTTAAAATAAGATGAAGACACAAAAATAGAGAAAATCCTGGACAAATAAAATTTAAAATAAAGATAGAGATTTTATTCCTTTTTAAAGGATATTTTAGATATTTCGTCTTTGACTTCACCAAATTAATTTTAATTCGGTTACTAAGTAGTGCTCTTTTTTAATAATATAGTAAGTATAGTAAGATATGAAACTCACACACATTAATAATGAAATCACTACTCTTTTCTTGAGTGTACCTGAAATTTGCTGATATTGGTAATAAAGCACACGGATTATTTTTTTAAAGAACAATTATGAATTTTCTAAACAAAGTTTTTTTCTATATAAATTACCATTCAGACATAATAAAAGCCATCATTTATAATCTACAAACAATAGTAATATGTATACATTAAGTTTTAATCGGTATATGTATATTAAGTTTTTCCATGAAGTTTACGAATAAAAACTTGCTTAAAACGGTCTCAAATGTCATCTTTATGAAATAGATTTTTTTATTTGAGTTATTAACAAAAAATTATTAATTTTTATGTCAAAAATATTATTTTTTTAATTATAAATATGAGTAAAATCGATTTTTTATCACGAATAAAAATTCAAATTAGTTATGTTCAAAGAAGAAAGTGGTGCGCATCCCGAAAATTAAATGTACATGCTTTTCAAACTTTAAGATGCATCTCTAACCTAAAATTTAAAGAACATGTATCTTATGATAAAATCTCACAAATTTATAACCATTTTTGCATCATGATTCACATCAGAAATTCTCTACAAAATTGATGCTTGAACTTTTCTTAAAATTTTGAAGTAGTAAACAACATTCTTTCAAGAAGAGATATGGCATTAACTTCTAAAGTACCTTTATTATTATTATTATTTTTTGCATTAAAGTCAAAAAAGAAAGAAGAAGGGAAGAAATTGGATCGTAAATATTAAAAAATTCAAATCAATAATATGGACAATAAACATTTTGTTGAAAAATGAAATTGAAAGGTCAAATCAAATTCCAAGATCTACATTGTAACGTTACAACATAAAGAGTGGCGTTGATGTATTAATTTGGAGCGTCCTGTGCTGTATTCAACATTTGCGTCTCAAAATCGCGGCGGCTTCTTCTCTCTGTCTCACTTGTGGTGCATGTTCGAATCCACTCGTCAATTATTTGCAGGAGGACAGGATCGCACTCAAATCTATTGGTGGTCTTTTGCGTTGTTCATATCTTATCTGTAATTTTGGAGAAAGCGAAAGCCAAGAAAAACGAGCACCGACCCACATTTGTACGTCGCATTCCCTCTACGCCGGCTTGCTCCGTAGGTGATGTTCTTCATATGGGTTTTTATGCTTCTTGATGCTACATTTTGTTAGTGATTTTTGGGTTAGATTGGATTTTATCTCATATGTGAGCATTTGTGTTTCCCGGACATATTTCTGAAGAGGTTTTCTTGTCAATTCTTGAAATGGTTTTATTTTGTTTATGTCTTTTTGGGTAATGTGTCAGGGATTATACCATTACGGTGAGTTCTCGAGTTGTCCACTCGTAGGGTTTATACTTTGCTTCATTTGATTCTGATCCGTAAAGTATGGCCCTTTCAATGCTTCATTTTTTTTGTAAAGTACTTTACTTTCTTGCTAGGATAACATGTCTGAATTTCATGTTGTGAGTTTATTTAGTAGAAAGATCAGGCTTTTATTTATTATTAATGACTCTCTGAACTCTGATTCTGTTCACCTGATAGGGAAAAAAAAAACTAAAAAATTCACTTAAATCTTGGTTGAAAGGGGCGCAATTGGTAGTACCTACGAGGTGATATGCAACGCCTTGATTCAAAAGCCAAATTCTTTTATGATGGTTTGGCATTTAACTTATAAGAATCGCCTCTCTCAGTTCTTGTGTTTCTTTGCTTTTGGGTCTTGAGTTACTGTATTTTGATGGGAAGATGGGTAAACAATTTTCCATTGTATTTGGCAGATACCATTCTTTGATTGATTTGCTCTTCTTCATCATATACTGATCTATTTTTGTGAGCTCTCTTTGCCAATGTTTCATCAGGTGACTTGCCAGTGAATTAGTTTCTGAAAAATACACAAATTGTGCAACAAGTTTATGTTTGAAGCTACAGTGATTTAAATAGCTGGTTGACTGTGTAAAACTTACTCATCTCATACCCCAAGTGCAAAACTGTATGTTAATATATCTGCAGTGCTGATGTTGTTGATATGCAGGATCCTGCCTTGTGTCCTGATTATCTTCCTGGAAACTTTAAACGCACAATAGTTCTTCAAAGCAGTTGCTAGGGGACCTTTATCTTCCCACAAAAGTTGAGAGTGAACTTTTGTTCTGGGACAGCCTGCTATGGTAATGTTATCCTCCTTTCTTGTGGATATAGGATGTCTAATAAGGATTTGCAGATATTTATCATTTATGCAAATTGGTCGAGTAAATAAATTCATATCATTTACGCTTTGCGTCCCTGTGTCACATTGCAAGAATAAAAAATAGGGGGAGCGAGAGATTTATGACTTTCTTACTGTACAGCGGATTTCTCATTCGGAGTGAAACTCCATAACGATTGTGTTTATATTGTTTAGGCAACTAATGAGAATCTTCCCCCGAATGTCATAAAACAACTAGCGAAGGAATTGAAGAACCTTGATGAAACTCCCCCAGAAGGAATCAAAGTAGGTGTGAATGATGATAACTTTTCAGTTATCTTCGCTGACATTGAGGGCCCAGGTACATTTCTTTGCCATTATCCTCATGCACTTTAGAAAGTCATTTCCTTTTTGTGACTACATGTAATCTTGCAGCTGGGACTCCATATGAAAATGGAGTTTTTCGTATGAAGTTGATTCTGTCTCATGATTTCCCACAATCCCCACCAAAAGGTTTGTCTTCATTTATGCTGAACACACATTCCATTCTTATCAGTCATGGATCAGGAAACATACTTTATACAATAACATTTTGATTTTTTTTTCTTCTCTCTTGGCTGTACATTCCAGGCTACTTTCTGACCAATATTTTCCATCCAAATATTGCAACTAATGGTGAAATATGTGTCAATGCTCTGAAGAAAGACTGGAACCCAAATCTTGGTTTACGTCATGTTTTAATAGTAAGTTCAATCACTTTCGTAGTTCTCGTAGAGTTAGTATTTGACCAATTTGAGATATTTTATCAATGTTTCAGTACATTCCAGGACCATTTAATTTTTTTCCTTTCTCACGCTCTTTTTGTTTGATAGGTTATCAGATGCTTATTGATCGAACCATTTCCAGAATCAGCTCTAAACGATCAGGCTGGCAAGATGCTGCTTGAGAATTATGATGACTATGCTAAACATGCCAGGTAAGTCGTGCCACCGTGTTGCTAAACTGTCATATTCAAAAACTTGTATTTTTATCATGAACTATGCATCTGCTTGTGCTGTTCTCTCATGATAATGAACAAAAAGTCAAGGTTTAGACTTGCCAAGTAAAACGTCGCGCGAGGACTCTCTTTTCTGGCCAAATCTAAAGAACAAGCCTAGAAAAAATAGAGCATTTCCTTTCCTTTTGATGTGTATAAATGCAACAAAACTCTGTGAAAACGCAAAAAATCTGTTGAAGAATCGCACGATGATTGATTCCAGGATCAGTTTCTTTTGGGGGTAATTTGCCTACTTCAAATTATAGACGGTTCAAAAATGAAAATTACCGAGTCCCCATGCAGTCTTTCCTTGTACATTTTCTATATATCTTTTAACTGATTTGTGATTAATAGAAGGGTTCAAAATAATTAACATATTCGAGAGTTTCTATTCACCGTGGAATGGATTTGTGTGGAAAAACAAGACTTGGATGTATCATGAGCGAGAAATCCTCTTGCTATCATCCTTAAAGTAACACTTCTCTAAACCTTATTGAAGCTTATGCTTCACGCATAGAGTCGTCGGCCAGGGCTTATTCTGTCTTTCACGAGCACCTTAGGCAAGATTTTGCACAATGAACTCCTCTAACAGCTAATCTATAGCCATTATTGTTCTATGAAAATAGTTAACTTAAATCACGGCAAGAATCCATTTTGTGGCTTTGTAGATGCTTTCACTCTTTTTCCACAATACAATTTCACAATTTGGGAGGGTCGTTGTTACAGTTGTGAATGACAGCATGGTTTGTGCAGTATTCTTTTCATTATCTGACTTCTCTAAAATCAACAGAGTTTACACGGAAATTCACGCTCTCAAGCCGAAGCCTAAGTTCAAAACTGGAACTATATCTGAGTCCACTGCTATAAACGTAGACCAAACAAATCCTTCGGTAAAGAGTGTCGACCACAAGAATGCCGCATCATTTGCTGCACCACCTTCACCACTGGCCCCAAAACCTGGAAACGGTCAAGATCAGCAATCAATTGCTCTAACTTCATCAACTGAGACAGGAGTCAGTGGTTCTGCTACATTGACACAAAAAAGAGAATCTGCAGTGACTAAAGTTCCTGCAGACAAAAAGAAGATGGATGCTAGAAAGAAAAGCCTGAAGAGATTATAAAGATTCAATGGATCAACCATGTCACATTTCTGTCATCTTTTTAAATGGACGTGAGGGAATCGTTGTAAGATTTGCATTTTTTCACGTCATTTCGAAGTTGGAACTGTGGAACGTTGCAATCTTGCATCTCCTGTGCAATATGATATTCCTTTTCAACCTATTTGTTTGGTTCTGCTAACAGGCGAGGACGTCACCGTGCTGATCAATTTGGCTTGTGGTGGAACAGTTTGTTGTAAAACGAAAGTTTAAGATTTGAGTCGTACTGAACCAACGTGCAAGTAAAAATTACATCTTGAAATACTTGTTCTCGGTATTTTGGTATAATCCTTGATGTATTGTGCATTGCATGAGGCATTTGACAAATATATAGTATTTTAGGGAAAATTCGATCTCTTAGGTTGCTTTTGATATGAAATCCATGTATTTCGTTTAGTTTTATTGTTTTTAAAAAAATAATATAATAAATTTTAAATTCATGCCTTGAAAAAAAATAATATAACAAATTTTTCTTGCATTAGAATACAAGTAAGAATGGATTATAGATGTTTTAAATCCACGTTAATTACAATGAATATACGTGAGAGGTGGATTTGATGTTTATGAACTTAATTTTCTAAACAACAAAAATATATTTAAATATATTTGAAATCTATGAGTTGAAATAAAACCGTACGTCGAATTCAATTACACGTGTTTGGCCAAGTTTACGAGATCCACATCAACCTTACTTAAAAAAATTGTCTAAATATCGGTATGTGACAACTACACATGTTAGGCCCAACGTACAAGGTTCATGGTAGACTTCGCTTAAAAAAACTTGGTCAAAATATGAGTGATTGATGCGTAGCTAAAATGAAATTATATTGGATTTCTATAAGACAAGTCGATCCATCCATATAATAATGAAAAATAATATTTTTTCATGAGTCAAATTGAATAAGAAATTAATCTAAATTGACATGTGAGACAATCGTTTAGGATTTTTGTGAAAACTATAGTATTGGGTTGGAAGTTGGAACTAATCATGTTTAGATAGCTCACATTATGCTAATTGGATAATTCCTTTAAAATTTTGGGACGCCCAACCATTAAACTGACCGAATTTTTCATCAAAGCCAAATAAGTAGACGAATTAAAAATCGATTAATTAAATGGATAACTTGATTGGTTGAAATTTTTTCAACAAAGGTTTTTAATAAGAATTTGAATTCGAAATACCAATTTCGTGGTTCAGAAAATTTTTATTAAAATTTTGTGGTCTTCCAATTCTATGGCCCAGAAACTAAATCGAATAAATCAATTTTTTTAATTAAAATTAAAAAAATCCAAATTATCCATACAAACTTTTGGCAACACATATCGAGTCTCTTGGGTCGCTACTGCACATTACTGGTAAAATGGAAAAATTATAAACCGGCGATTTCTTAATAACACCTCAACACAGTACTTCGAGTATTTCGACAAAAGTTAGATACCATCACAAGTAACCATTAATCTTTTCAAAAACTTCAAAACCATAAAAAAGAAATGATGAAAAAGGGAAACTAGCAACTGATAACACCAGTTCCACCCTATGTTCATCCTTCTATCCAAGATAAAATTTTTGTCCAATTTCGCATTCATAATTTCATGTAATTTTTGGAGGTAGGGACATTACTTGGCCATCATAACCTTGACAAACTCTTCGTAGTTAATCTGTCCGTCCCCATCAACATCCGCCTCCCGGATCATCTCATCAACTTCTTCATCGGTCAGCTTCTCGCCAAGATTTGTCATTACATGGCGAAGCTCAGCAGCAGAGATGAAACCATTTTGATCTTTGTCAAAGACGCGGAAAGCCTCTTTCAATTCCTCCTCGGAATCTGTGTCCTTCATTTTCCTTGCCATGAGATTCAAGAACTCAGGAAAGTCGATGGTTCCATTGCCATCAGCATCCACCTCGTTGATCATGTCCTGGAGCTCAGCTTCCGTTGGATTCTGTCCCAAAGATCTCATCACGGTACCGAGCTCCTTGGTTGTGATGCAACCTGCACACAATTTTGACTATATATTTTAAGTAACTAAAAGTGTAAGAAAAAGGGGGATCAAAATCACTGCATTTCAATGAAACCACATCCAAAGAGATGGTGATGATCCAGTCACTTCGCATTTTTTGAAACAAAAATACATAATTGAAACAGATGGCAAAGAAATCAAACTTAGGTGCTGAAACGTAACTTAGGTGAAGTTTTTCAATATATAGAGATAAGAAATCCAATATCAAATGCAGAACAACAGGCATTTATTATCACTAATAATTAACGAGTATATGCCCCTTGTTATACCTTATATCTTATTGTGTCTTTCGTTTCTAATAACCATGTATAGTAGAAATCTTCATGGATGTGGTGCCATGCGTAACAATTCTTAGTACAAGTCGGACTCTCAACAAGATGTTACCACATTATCATCCGGGAATAGATCGAACAATCCACACGACCATAAAATTTCAAAATGATGAATAGATACAAAATGAATGTAATGAAATTAAGACAAGTACTCAAGATTCAATCTTTTAATTGAGTGTGCATTTTTAGGATTTTCCAAGTTTGTGTTGAGAAGACCTCTATGACAGGTACAAGAATTAAAATGGTTTTGAGGTTTTATTACAGTCATAGTTACCCCATTGTTATATCATTTAGGATACCAAAGGAAAAACAATAAGCTGGAATTGGGAAATATGGCAACATGACTTATCCTAACATGCTCCACACTCATGGAAGAAATATATTTGATGCCCTTTTCACCACAGAAAATGCATTTCTTTCTTTCTTTCTTTTCACCCGAAATAGGCAAATTTAGTTGTAAAAATAAGCTACTAGATCGCATATGTATCAAAGATCACACTAGATCGCATGTGTATCAAAGATCACACTTGATTATGGAGAACATGAGAAACCTGACAAATTCTTCCACTCTAGCACGTGCCCCATTTCCCAATCTCTTTTTAACCATCTCTTGACAGCTTAACTCCAAAAGATTACCAAAGTGACAGCAACTATGTTTTCAGATGAGGAACAATTTAATTCATAACAAAAATAAAAAATAAAAAAACTAGATCTGCCGTAAAACACAAAACCCACATAAAAAATACCGAATCCACGCAAAAAAAAATCGCATCTTTTTCACATAAAGACAAGGATATGCAAGAAATTTCCCGAAATGAAAAAGAAGAGAAGAATGATCGAACCATCTCCATCCTTGTCAAAAAGGCTGAAGGCCTCCTTGAACTCAGAGATCTGGTCATCCGACAACTGATCCGCCATTTCTTCAACTCAAAATTTTCTTGGATTCTGATATCCTTTCTTGCTTTGTGGGCTTTTCTGAATTGAAGAAATGAATGAAAAAGAGCGATGAGATGGGGCCTCTGTTTTACCAGTGATCAGCGTTATATATATCAGACACAGAAGACGCAGATTATTGGGTGGCAGAGATAAATTTGGTACATTAAATTAAGATCCGCTAATTTTCTTGTTAATAATGTTTTTGGAAATAATAATGATATCCCGTTGTGTCCGGACGTGATTGGCTCGGGCTTTTTCCGTTGCTACGATCTTCCCGCTTTGACTTTCTTCCATTTCTTTTCTCAAAATAAATTTTGAAATTTTTATTTAATAAACTGAAAAAAATTAGAACTTTGTTGGGAAAAATTCAAAACTTTTTTTTTTTAAAAGAAAAAAAAAACGATTTGATGCATACATAGTTCTTATACCAATCATGTCCTTAGGTTCCGTTTGGTACTATTATTAATAATCTATGTATAAAATTATCATGTCTAATCACACGTTCTTTTCATCATATTATTTATCCATCTATTAATTATAATTTTACATCAATCAAATCATTAATTATTTATCTTACATCAATCAAATCATTGAATTAAAATTACTATATTACCCCTTATAAATAATATTATTTATATTTTTTTATTATTAAAAGAATAATATGGTAATTTACCATTTTTGTATAAAATTTAATCAATCAAATCAAATAAACTATAATCTATCAATCAAATCAAATCAAATATTCACTATCTTTTTTTATTTATTTTTTATTACGTTACATTACTTATCTATATATTATTTTGTGTCTCGAGCATAAAATTATATATTTATTAGAGGAGATATTTTTTTCTTTAAAATTGTTGTTTTTAATTATAAAAATTTGATTTTTTAAAAGATAATTTTATTAGCTTTTTGACTTATGTTTCTAACTATATTTAAAAATAAAAATAAAAATATTTTTCAACATTTATCCAAATGTTAAAATCATTTTTGTTTTTTTTAATACAAGCTATTGAAAATGTTCAACTTATTTAAATATTTTTTTAAGTTATAGCTTTCCGGTATCTAATTTGTTTTCCAAAATAATCCTCGAACGATAAAAATCAATGATCCTCGAAACAATAATAAAAAAACAACAAATTAACTTCATTAAAGACTTAAATAAATAAAATAAATAAAACAAAAACTATTTAAATATATACTATTTTATATAAATATTTACTATATAAAAATGTAGAATATAGACAACACTTGCTCTCAAAGCATCGTCTATCCGTAGTAGGTTATACATGTCGATCACGATTTAGCATAATTGTTATAACGAAAATCAGAACTAAATCTTATAATATTTTATATAATTTTTTGTAAAGCCAAAATATAAGTGAATTCGGTCCGACATTTTGTTTTGCATAAACCGTGATAGATATGCAAAATTTGAAAAATGAGACTGGCCTAGTTTTTTTGTTAACCAATCTTTTTGAATTTTTTAAAATTTTAAAAATCTAATGTTTATCCAATATACTAACAAAGGAAATTGCACTTCACCCCACCATTTTTGCTTTATTTCCTTTAAAACCAAATAAAAGAACCAAATCAACTGTAGCATAAAATCCCAGTGTCGGGAGAATCATGCAAAAATAGAGATCCACGGCAAAAAGATATCTTGGATTTGATGAAGAAATGGCGAATCCCAGAAGGACATCTTACTCGAATCAACTCCCAATCTCTGAGCCAATCCCCCAATTCCAATCCCAGACCCCACAAACAGCTACGACCCTTTTGGCCTCACTCAAATTCTTCCTGAAGAAACCCCACGCGTTCCCTTTTCTCCTCTCCATTTTTCTTCTCCTCACATGGGTTTCTCTCAGAATCCAGCACCATTCCGCCAGTTCTTTACACCAATCTTCGTATGCGGGAAATGGGCTGACTGTGAATGAGAAAAATGGTGGTTATTTTAAGGATTCTGGTGCCAATATTGTGAAGTTCTCTTCTTTTTCTTCTATTGTTATGAAGGATAAGCGTGGATGGTTGATTAACCCTGTATCTCTTGCATTAGATGCTGCTGCTCCAGGTTTTCTCCAGCTCGCCTCTATGTTTTCTTTCCTTTAGTCTTTAAAAGCTACATTTTTTATGCACCTCATAGTTTGTTTTCCTGAGTTACTTATTCGTACTTGGGGCCTACTAAATAAGATGAAAATGCTATGAAGGTGCGGCCACTAGGAATATTAGTGAGAGTTTATACATAAAAACTACACATTAAAATTGGTCGCGGTTGTGCCCCTCTGTTCCATGCCTTCACTTTAAGAGCAGTGTGCTGCTGTTACTGGTTGTTGAAGAATTTGACCTTGTTTGTGTAGCTAACGGAACGGGAAAAGGCTGCGCCTTTGATCTTCGTTTTTTTTTTTTTGGGAGAAGGTCTTTGATCTTTTATTTGTCGAGACTGCTCTATGTTCACATGATAGACAAAATATTGATCTTGTTAATGCTCTTGTGGCTAGGAACTGTACATTTGCGCCATGCTAAGTTCCACTTTAGTTTTTATTTTTTTGAAAAAAATGTTTTGAGACTCGAGCCAATAGTTTGGAAAAATGTTATTGCGAGGATGATTCTATTTGGAAAAATGGTACATTCAGATTCAACTTTTGAGGAAACAATTTCATATAAGATTTGTCCAATGAATATTATCAAATTATATTTGACGCGATGTTTATGCGAGTAATCATACATTTGAGTAATATATTAGTAATAATATAATATTTGTAGAAATTCATGAGAAGTTGAATAAAGTAACGATTATGCTTGGAGATATGAAGAATGATAATGAAAATGAGATGGTAGTATTGGTTTTATTTTGAAAATAAGAAGATTATTGGTTCATTCAAGCAATCTAGTTTTTACCCTTCGAATATTTGGTTGAAGAATGTTTCCAGTGAATGACAAGACAAGTTAGGAATTAGACTTTTCCCAACTGCATGACATTTTTTTAAAATACTCAGACATAAATGCCAGCTTGGAACATGTTATTTAGAGTGTATGGTAAGCGAAGACATTCCATTCCTCCCCAGTGGTATCAAAGTGAAAAAAAAGTTCAAGCATATTAAAAATTGTCATGACATCAAGATTTCATTCACGTACATCATTATACGCAAACATGGTGAGTTGTGCTGAATTACCTTGAACAAAGAAGCTGTAATTGTTCTAAATATATCTTAACGTATTTCTCGATCTGCGGAGGATATTTTCATTAAAATGCATATAAGAGCACATGCTAAAATTTATAATTTTTGCTGCTGTCGGTGTCACTGGATAGAAAAATTGGTGCCTACGTGTATTGGTAATATTGCTGTTCCCTCAGGTGGTACATCTTAATAATTTTATAACAATGGAATGTTAATTTGCAGGTGGAGCTCTTTCTTGTGTTTCAATTCATGTTGGTGAGATCCGACCTGGAGGTATGAGGGGAAACCATAGGCACCATACTTGTAACGAAACATTTGTGATATGGGGAGCTAAGACGGTGTTCAGGGTATTCTTTCTTTCTCTCTTTTTAGCAATAGCAGCAATACCCGCTAGCAATATTTCAAAATGATTTGCAGACATCCCCAGCAATTTTGTATCTTTATAATCTTCAATCATTGATCAATTAGACTGCTAATCAATGATTGAAGAGAGGGAATAGGAGGATAAAGAAAGCAGTGGGAGGACTTCTAGTGTTTTCCTCGTATAAAAGTTATTTAGGTTTTCTAAGTTTGATCAGCTGAATAGATACAACATAGGACATGTTAGAAAGATATGAGTGGTACTTTTTATATTCTATCAACATATCTGCCATTTTTTGGATGGAATAGGTTTTATTGTATGTAAGAGGAGACTATCTCATTGTTTAAGGTGATTCTCATTTCTTGGGTCAGTGTATTTGTGTAGAAAGTACTGTTGGCAATGGACCCAAATGTTAGATGATGCCTGTCGCCTTAAAACGTTCTCTATTGAAATACATCATATCACCAAATTTAGTGCTAGATCGCTTGATGAAAGCAAGGGCTATTTGAATTTTTAATCATTATAAATAGAACTGAGAATAAGATCTTTAATTCAATTTAGAAGAGATGTATATTATTTCCAATTTGGAAGTTGTGTACTGAAAGGCCTTTCAAGATTATCGTTGTCAGTAAATTTTTATATATCCAGAGGAGAGTTTAAATTTCTTCTACCTATTTTGTTTTGGACTTCTGAGAGGCATTGCTTCCTATAGTTAATAAAACTGAGAGGCACTGGCATTGGGCAAAACATTTTACTGAAGCATGTGTGTAGACTGTGAACATCATTCAATTGTTGCTTCTTAAGCGCTTTATATGATATACAATAGAATTTGCTACTCCACTAATTAATATTTGTTTTAATTGTTGTTTGGTAGTTTATTGAACACATTTTACACGCAATACAATAGAATTTTCTACGTATATCTAGATTCTAGAACATATGCCTCAGTATTGTTTGACGAGGGTCACGAGGCCCACTCCTCGCCTTGTGCCTAGCTGCAAGAGACGTATGTACCTTAAAAACCATATTTCTTCTCTTTTTCTATAATAAATTAGGTCGAAAAGAATATATGATCATCCAATTTTTCCTCTCATTTCTTTCTCACAAGTTTGCAACTCCATGAAACTCGTTCAAATCCTGCAGCTGGAAAACGGTGCGGTCTCAAGAGGATACTCAGAGGTGACCATTGGTGCAAATGAAGTTGCTGTTGCTGCAAGTCCTAGCGGCACTGCACATGCTTTGGTGAACATAGACAATACGCAATCCACATTCTTCTTGGGATGCCAGGATAGTGTTATAAATTATAATAGCTCTACTTCTGATTTCAATGTTTGGAAAGACCTATAGCGTTTTTCGCTCATTTCATGTTAGCCGATTTATATGGAGTTGTTTCTTCTGTGAACGATTCAGAACGACCCAAAACTGAGTAGACCGGACGATGATCTGATCTGTATAGAAGGCATAGTGGTTTGTCGACACGGATTTGTTTTGTTTGGTAAGGTTGTTAATATCTACAGATTCAGTACTTATAATTCGAAAAGAAATATAGATGTTGAACCCTTGTGTTTGCGTCCATATTATTATACAACAATTACTGGGGATTGTTTGCACTCCATGTTTTATCAGTTTGATTTCATCTCTCTCTCCATTTTATTAGGTGAAAAAAACCACCCTCAGTCGTTTCATTTAAATCTTATCTTAACACTATCTAAACTTCATTACTATTTTTCAATATCAGTACAAGTGATATCAGAAAATGAGAGAAAACTTGTAAGATGAAGAGTGTTTAAAATAAATCAAATAATGATATCTATTGATCTCAACAATCAATTAATTAAGACAGAAAAAAGTTTGAAGCCTCAGACTTGTAAATATCAAACAAATATTTATCAGTTTTTAGAAATTAAATTATAAAGATTTAAAGGAAATAATAAAGGGCTAGTTTTTGTAGATAAGTAAAGTGCCTGGACAATGGTACAAGTAAAGAATACAATATATTACCATTAAGATTAACAATACTGTACTACGGCTGGTGATCAGCTTGTGACAAGAATATTGCATCTGCATTTTCATCATTGCAATACAAGCAAGGATGTTGCTTATTAAAATGCTGCATCTTCAGAGTATTTCTTGCCAGCAACACAACTTGCCTGTTGCTTAAAGGGCTCAAATTCTCCTTCAGAACCATTTCTATAGCATGGCTAAAAGCACCATAACCCATTCTTCCATTCTCAGTGATCTCCACATCTGCAGACGTCTCATCCGCTTGACAACCGCTAAGTAAAATCCCTTCATCTGGTTTCAATGCCTTGGCAATGGAGCCGTGCTTGTGAGGGGGTATACGAAACGGGAGACTAGCATCCGATCCAAACAATTCCACCAAGTGTGTGGCGATGTCTGAGGTGTTTATTTTTGTCATAGATGTTAGGTGTTCGATTATTGATTGGATTGGGATTGTTTTTGGCTTGTGAGAGTTGCCAGCAACGTCCAACGACGAGCCAAAGATGTCCTTCCCGTGGATGCTAGAGGGGCCGATTTGTTCGGTTTCTTTGTCAATGAGTCCCCCACTGTGGCAGGAGTCTGAGAGGAAGGTGAACGTTGCTCGTTCGGGTACATGGTTGACCAGCTCCCGGAAGTCTACATCTGCAAAAGGACAGAAAAATTCTTGATCGATATTGATGGTTCATCGTGTAGCACTTGATTTTGTTCAATTTAGACTCACTTACTGGTAACAAGATTGAAATCACAGGGGACGATTGCTTCTTCTTTCTTACATGAAAAGTGTGGTTTGATTAGTGTTCCATGGCCGGAAAAGTGGAAGAACAAGACATCTCCTGGTTTAGCTTGGCCAATCATTTTCTCGAGCGCTTTCTTGATGTTGGCTCCTGTGGGCATGATCGAGCTACCAGGCTTATCGATTAAAAGATCAACCCTAACTGGGTCAAACCCGAAACGGTCTACGAGTACCTCGTGCATGGCCAAAACATCATTGTGGCATCCACGCAACTCATATGGGGTGTTAGGATAGTTACACCCCACAAGAAGAGCCATTTTCTGAGCCTTTTCCATCTTGTGGCAATCTTGGTTTCAACTTGGTGGTTGTGAGAAGTCTTTTTGGGCTTTGTTTTTTATGCATTTGGAGTTTCAAGCTTATGGCATTTTATATAAACAGGAGTACTCTTCTTGCAAGGAAGGACATTCATTTTGAATGTTGTCCTCCAGTCCTTGCTTTCAAGTAATCTTCTTGCTTGAGTACCAACGATCCCATACAAGTCTTTTGGATCTTTCACGTCTTCTCTTTCACTAATTCGATATTGAAAACTTGTATAATTAATTGAAGGCTTCTTGTAATTTTTTATGAACAAGATTGTCATTCTGATACGAGTAGTTTCACCTCTTTAAATTACATCAAGTCATCCCCAACAATTTAATCTATGAAATCGTATGGTATATAGGTTGGTTCTTTTGAACAATGAAAAACATGCCAACTTCTTTAAGTGAAATCACATTCCTGAATTTCCGAGGAACAGAAAAAGGATTGGATTGGGTTGTCCGAGATTTGGTATTCAGTTCCTTTACGGCATAAAATACCATGGGTATAAAATCGGGTCAAATAAAGAAAAGTTTCAATTCTCCCAAAAAGGACAAAATTATATTATATATTCAAATAACATGGACAGATTTAATGTAACGCCATATGGACGAGGCTATCTTAAATATAATGAATCATTCAAGTTCCAAACATACAACTTCAATCAAGCACAGCTGAGTCGACATTTAGCGGTTACAACATATAGATCAATGATCATCGTGCTTTAGCCAGGCGGCCAGTTCATTTGACGCCCGCCAATTAGGTGGATGTGAAGGTGATACACAGATTGACCTGCAAAACAATGTCAAATTCAAGATTACCGATGGCTGGACAATTGAATGAACAGAAACCAATAAATCAATCATACATCCGTTGGGGCCATCGTTGATCACGAGCCTGAATCCATCGTCAAGCCCTTCTTGTTTCGCAACAAGCTTTGCAGTGTATAGAAGTCGGCCAAGAATCTCACAATGCTTCTCCTCAGCCTATATATGGAACATATAAACCACAAGCAGCATAAAAACACGAGAAACAGGCCACAATATTAAAGCCTCAAAAAGGCCAAGTTCAAGTTTTTGAGTCAACTACATTTTATTCCAATCCAAATGACAGACATAATCATACAAAGGCAGTGGCAGAAAATACCTTGGAAATCCCTGTCAAGCCATCCCTTACTTTAGGAATAAGCAGTATGTGTGTGGGAGCTTGGGGATTTATGTCCCTGAAAGCAAGAACCTGCAAAGTAGCCGAACAGCAAATTAGAGCTCTCGGATTGATGGTATATCAGCACAGAAATACTTATAAACTAGGAGGCAAAAATTATAGGATGGGGCTTACTGAGATACACTACAGATGTTATTATTTAACTACAAAGGGGCGTTCTTATGGAGCAGATGTTTGTCAAAATCTTCAATCATATTACTTCACATTTGAAATCAACTGTTTGGCACTAAATTACTAACACAATCTCACCTTGTTCTATCTGTTTTCTCAGAAAGAAAAAGGTTTCATATTACCCATCATCATTTTGTTATTGTGCTACCGTCTACTGCTACAATCAATATAAGTTATACCTGATGATGACGCCACAACACAGATCTTTAAAATCATATAAAACATTTCGATCATTGACCCACATTGATTGACAATAAGAAGAATTATTGCTCCTCCCCCAACAATTTTATATCTCGAATAATCTTCTCAAATTCACATCCAAACACCATTTCAAATAATTTCTGAAAATTTACCACATAGCTCGGCCAAAAACTATTTGTCTTTGGCCATCCATGCTAGCTAATTATTGTTGGATAACAAGAACTATAATTCAGACTTTAGACCGAGTAACAATATTTCAACAATTTTAAAACTTTTCCAAGGATCAATATTTCAACTAAGAATATATTTTGTCAATATGGAGTAGTGATGTTCCTGATATCATTGCATTATTAATACGAATAGTCTTTTGAAAAAAAATTCACTCGATCATCAATGAAGTTCAAACAATCCATTAATCCCACAGCTCAAAGAACCCATAATAAAGAGCCAAAAACATAAAATAAAAAAGTAAAAGTCAGACATGGATTTCATTAAGAAACGATATTTAGCATAGCCCTACCTTGTCATCCTCGAATACGACCTTAGATGGTATTTCTTTGTTAATAATCTTGTCAAATCTGCATTTTAACCCCCAAAAAAAAAAGTTTAGGAAATAAATCTGAACTCATTGGTATGTAAATATTACAGAGATTTGGAGGAAAAGGAAGAAGAAGTAGGAGAAGGACATGGTGAGAGAATCGGAGGGGACAGCGGCAAGAGCAGCCTCCTTCTCAGAAGCGGCCATGTTTTGTGGAGATGCTCCCAAATGACAACTGAGGATTTGCAGTCGGAGGCTGCTTGGGTTTTCCTGCTGGCTCATGCCACTTCAAATGTAATTTTTCCTTTTACTCGTCTCATTTATTTACTTTGGGTTTTTAAATAATAATACAAATATCAAATCATTTTAAAAAAACAAAAACAAAAACTTTTAAAAAAAAAACGATTTGACTGTCCTTTTAAAAATAAAATCGCATTTTTTTAATTTAATCAGTTGGTTTCATCACAATTTCTTTATTCATTTAATATTGTAAATGTTATAAATGTTATCATTTTTTAATATTTTATCATCAATTATCATAATTGTTATTACTTATCAAACAGTCAAACCAAGTAAATATGCTAACTTTGATTTCGCTTATTTAGAAAAATCCTAAATTAAACAAATCAAGTTATCAACAAACATCATTGTTTCTATCAATCTTTATAATATTTTTATATAAAAAATCGATTTTTTTAAACAAATCCTCCTTATAATTCGAATAAGATTTTTGGACATTATTTACCCTGCTTTTTATCAAATTATTTCTAGAAGTCATCAAAAGAAAATTTTTGCTGATATTTATAAGTAACTTTTCACCAATTTAACACGTTTTAACATACAAAAAAAAAATCATCAAAAAAAAAAAACAAAAAAAAAAAAAGTAATACGTGACCTGCACTACGTGTCCAAATTTTTTAATACAAAATTAAACAATGAAATTTCATCATGCAATGTTATTCGGTTGAAAAGAAAAAAACATTTAAATTAAAGAGCAAATCCGAATTATCCTTCATTTTATATAAAATAACAAGCAAATTTCACCAAAGGCAACAAAAAGTAGTTCACATCTCCGACACCAGAAAGCAACAAAATTTAAACGAAAATTCAAATCCGACTCAGTCCCTCAAAAGCTTAGGCCTCTGCATCCTCTACAAGATGGACAATCTTGGAGGTGGGCTTTGCCAACAAATCAGTGTACTCTTGGAAAGGTGATTTTGTGAATCGAGTCTCCCTCCAGAAATCTGGAGTTAAAAACCCGTATGTCTTCAGCAGACAATCAAAAGTTGCCTGCAAAGATTTGAATCAATGAGCTTAGAAACCAACCCCTCGAATGCATATTGAGGTTAATAACATAAATATTTGAATCAATGAGTATGGAAACCAAATCATCGAATGGATATTGAGGTTAATAACATAAATGGCTTCGACGAAACATCAGTAAACATTTCCAAGACATTATCATATTCAGCACATCCCTAATTTACCCAAGGCAAGATGCAACTCTTATGCTTCATTAGTTCTTAGATCATCTAGTAAGCTGTCTGGGCATAGCCAGATGTACAAGTCATTTCGAGACGCAGTAGCACACATGGCATTTATCAACAGACTGCAAGCACTGGGAAAGTATAAAATGATCCTAGGTAACCACACAAAGGAAACTATATAGCATACGAGAATGACGTGAAGATAACCAGCAAAATGTCCTGCAAATACGATATCAGCTGACAAAAAACAGAGCTTAAAAGGTGATCCACATAAAGTTCACATGTCAAGCAGGTAACCGGAATTCAATGATAGTCAACACAAATGCGCTTGGATTCAGCACGTGCTAGGGTTTTCAAAAGCCCAACACAGCAAAGAAATCAACTTAATATAAAAACCATGGAATACTAGATTTTATAATAAAGTATAAATGAACAGACATAAATGAAGATATATAACTGCAACATGATGATATGTAACTCATGTAAAACGCACACAGTTCAGATAAAAAATGTCAATTGATCATAAATTCGATTAGATTCTAAATGTAAATGATATAAGACAGTAGAAAACTAGATATAGATAGAATAAAAGTTGAACCTTGACAAAGTTTCCAAGGGTCTTGGTGGATCCACGAGAGGAAGTGAATACATCTTCAATACCAGCGAATTGCAGCACCTTCTTCGGCACCCGAGCTGCGACAATTCCAGCCCCACGCGGTGCAGGGACCATGCGCACAGTAACTGACCCACATTTACCAGTAACCTTACACGGCACAGTATGTGGCTTCCCGATTTTGTTTCCCCAGTAACCTCTCCTAACTGGGATCACAGACAGCTTAGCCAGTATTATGGCTCCACGTATGGCTGTAGCCACCTCTTTCGAGCACTTCACCCCCAATCCGACGTGCCCGTTATTATCTCCGACCACCACAAACGCCTTGAACCTGGTTCTCTGACCAGCCCGGGTTTGCTTTTGAACCGGCATGATTTTCATCACCTCGTCTTTCAGCGACGGTCCAACCAGAGTATCGATGATTTGGTACTCCTTGATTGGAAGCGAATGCAGGTAGATCTGCTCCATGGACTTAATTTTCCCATCTTTCACTAGGCGTCCAAGCTTCGTAACCGGCACCCACTTCTCCTCCTCTGTTTCGCGACGGGGACGTCGGCCGCCGCGTCCGCGACCTCCCCTATCGCCACCACGTCCACGGCCGCCAAATCCACGCCCAAAGCCGCCGCGGTCTCCCGCACCTCTGTCAGCCATGATGTGTTGTAAAAGGATAGGAAAAGAGAGAATGCCGCTGTGTGTGTGTGAGGAATGGAGTAAACCCTAAAGATGTACTACTATACCAAGGCTTATATCGACCCATGAAAATTGGGCAATGGGCTTTGCATTTAGGGTTTAAATAATGTTTGGCCCAGTGGAGTCATTTCAGGTCCAGTAAGGAAGGTAATATAATCGAGTTTATTTATTTATTTATTTTTCCCAACTTTTTTGAAAACTTGAACAATTAACCAAATCTATATTTGCATCATGTTGCAGAAACAAAAGTATTAAGTTTTAAAAGTCAAAGAATTCCCTAAGATTAATAGTCAGCAGAGATAAATAGTAGTGTGTGATCTTATTAACTTTCACGAGGACAATGTTAAACCATTAGACCATAATTTTGCATAGAAAATATTCCTAATATTTTTAACAATCAATGTCTCTTGAGAAGACACTTGTGGCTTAGCAATTACTTGCACCACAGATAACACGCCATTTTCCACAATCAAATCAATTTAAGATAATGTTTGAGAGAGCTTATGAACAGGGGCGGATTCAGAAATTTTGTTCAGGGGGAGTGCAATTAAGGACAGAGTTATGTGTTGTTTCGCCCGAATGGTCGCTTGGGTGACCTAATTTTTTTTCCTATTTTTTCTATATTAAATTTAGTTTGCTTTATCAATACCCTCGTGAACAATTTTAAAAATAAAAAGATAAAAACTCAACACATAAAAATAGAGAACTTAGAAAATTTTTGCTTGGATAGAAATAAAAATCTGGCTCTGTTATTGGATACAATTCATAAAACAAACATGAATGTGCATTTTATACCAACTAAAATACGACCAGAAAAGTTAAAACATTATCATCAATTCATAATAATTCATTATACATTTATTTGATGAGTTGCTAAACATATTTTTTTTATAATATAATACATCAATATTACTTAAAATTGACATATACCATATTTTATTTTATTAAACAATAATATAAGTATATACTAATCATTTATATAAAAATTTGAGGGGGGCCCTGCCCCTGGACCCTACGTGGGTCCGCCTCTGCTTATCTTATGGAAAATACTTATTAGTTTTTTTTTCAAAAATTTTGTGAAAAAAAAGCCCGAAAAATAATTCCTAAATGTCGGCTTTGAACCAATAAGATGTTGTCTTCTTTAATCCCTCACGTTTTTATCTAAGTATGAAATTGGAAGACCTCGAACCGACGCACAAATCACCACTCCAACATCAACTCGAATTGACGTTTGATTTTCCATATTCTGATAAATATTATTATTTGTTCTTATTGTTTTAATTTTAAAATCAATAATATTAATCATATGAATTTTTATTCGTATTTTTCGATATTGTTAGGTTTTTTTTTGTTTTAAGGAATAAAAAAAAACCCTAGTAAACAAATTTAAATTATGTAAAACCTTAATTTTGATGCGCAACATAAAATCAATTAAAAACGCTTTAATTGAATGGAGAAACGCTACTAGTGATTTATTAGAAAATCTTAAGAATTAATTAAGCCCAATAAAAATTTTGAATATAAATAATCCGTGCGCCATCTGTTATAGGCAACTAAAATAACTTAGTCACATAAAAGATATAAAACACAGTTAAGCACAACCGAGAAGAGCCAAACTAAAATCAAATGACATAAGCTCATTCCGTGCCACCAAGAAACCAAAAATCCAAGTCAGAATTGTGGTGCTTTCGGTGCATGAAGTTCAGGTTCAAATGTTATGCTGTCCTGGGTCAGGCATGGATGCCTGGAGTTGGCCTGGGGACTGGGGTTCGACATCATAGACATCACATCTTCCGGTGTAACTCACAGCTGAACAAGAAAAAGAACCTGCCATAAACAGATCAGCATGAATCCTCGATGTACTATTAGATATTTAGATGAACAAGATCAATGCAGCAATAACATAGATCACAGATAGTATTGCATGCATTCCAATATTGAATACAGCATGCATTTACATGTTTCAAGGTAGTCCGAACGTGATTATTTACACCCAGTTTGTACATCAACTCAGTACCATAGTTAAGTATCGATAACCACACATTTTACTTTGTTGTTGAGGGAAAATTGGAGGGAACCATAAAACTACCCCAAAGCCCCGTAACAATGTCTAAATAAATAAACTGGCATCATCAGAATGTAGATTGTAAAATGCGAGTCACCTTGAGCAAAATGACAATCTAACGTGGTTAAGGCAGGCGAGGGCCAGCAACTAATCCATATTCGTCTTTGTTTCACTAGAATTGTTTGTAACCACTTGTAAACCAATTCAAATACTATCTATTAACCGGACTAGGATATAGTATAACAAAACCCAGAACTTATTTCAAGCTTCTATCCTCCTGACCTCCCATTATTTTACATTTGGTAGGGCGTAAGCTGCAAAGCTTTGAACTTTCATTCACAGAGTCAATCCAATGCAAAGAAAACCTCGCTATTCATATTTTCCCAAACACAATATGAACCTCGACAATATGGTGTAAAACAACACTGAAAAACAGATTAAGCCACTGACATGTGACTTAACAAATGAAGTAAAAAGATATAGCACAGAGATAAGTAACCAATACGAGAACCATAACCAATATTAAATAAACAAACACAGTAACACACCAGGAAACGAGTAACAACAACCACTTGCAACTAACTTCATCTCCCCGGTTGTAAGCATCTTACCTAGCGTCGGAAATAAGAAGTCATCCCGGGTTCCTTTCTAGCATTTCCAGAATCTCTCCCATCGGCTGCAGCCGTTGTAGATGTCCCTGCAGTGGAATGTCCTGTTTGAGGACTCTGGAAGGACCCCATTCCATTAAAAGTTGCTTGTGATCCATAGTGCCCCATCACACTAGGACTCATGCTATTCATTCCATAATTCGAACCCATCCCACCAAAAGATGAACTCAATCCAGATGTCATTAAACCAGCCGGATTATATCCTGCGGCCAGAATTGCATTCCCTGCCAACCCAATCCCAGGATTTTGCGACATCAAATACCCAGCTGGGGTCAAATTAGTACCCAAAATACCTGGATTCATTCCTAAACCACCATAGCTAAGATCACTAACGGGAGGATTGGCATTACTTGCGGTACTTTGCAGTGCCGCATTGTTTTTATTAGCATGATTTTCCACAAACTTCTTGCAATGCAATTGGCAATTATCAAAAACTTTGATCGGCTCCTCCAAAACCTTCTTGTACCCCTCGGCAGACTTGTACGTAATAACAGCAAAGCCTTTGAACAGATTTGTGGCCGGATCCGTCCCAATAGGTCCGTCCTCGATTTCACCATACCTCCGAAAGAAGGCCTTCAGCTTCTCAGGCGCCACGGTAGGCCCCACATTTCCAACATAAATCTTCCATTTCCCCACTTCTGATGCCTGAGTTGCACTTGCAGGAGTTGTCGAGCCAACAGCTGCCAGTTGGCAGGACACGTTCCTGCTTCCAATCTTCTTCTGCGGGACTTTCAGAGCCTTTTTGGCAGCAGCCCTCGTCTTGAACAACACGAATGCGTAGCCCTTCGCGCGACCAGTGTTCTTATCAACAATCAACTTGCTCTCCTCGATTTCACCGAATGGTTTGAAGGCCTGGACGAGCTGCACCGAGGTGGCGTCATACCCGAGCCCATGGATGAATATCTTCCGGTGGATCGGGTCAGAATCCGCCATTTTAATGATTTTGGCCAGAATCGAGGCGTCCTTCGAGCCCGCCTCTTTAAGCAGGTCTATGATTTGGTCTTTTCCGAAAGGTTCCAGTAGCTCACGAACGGTTGCTCTTTTCGATGCTTCGTCGTTTTCTTCGTCCTCAGATGATGAGTTATCGTCTTCCTCTTCCTCTTCCTCTCCCTCATCCTCATCATCGCTTTCTTCGGATTCAGATTCTTCTTCTCCTGAGGACGATTCTTCCTCCTCCTCCTCTTCTTCTTCTTCTTCTTCTTCACCGGAGGATTCCTCCTCTTGTTCTTCGCGAATTATCTTGGATTTTTTCTCACGAGTTTGTTGTGAGGATGGGGCCTTACGTTTCCTCGCCATAGGAAGAATTTGTCGAAGCTCCGTCTCTCCTGCACTAAGCGCCGGTTAGGGTTTAAGAATCTAATTTTCCGAATATCAATTTTGTGTACATATATCGGGATATATTTATATATATGTGTGTGTGTATATCCGTATAGATATATATTAGGGTGTTTTTTATTTATTTATTTTTTTAAAAAAAATTAGGGTGTTCATTTGGAAATAACTAATGATCCTTGATTTTATTATTTTTCTTACAAGTACGTCAACTTACATGGGTGTTAAGTGTTTAGAGTTTAAATTTACATGGTACGCTGTTGCACAAATTTATTTCGTTTCTCGATTTTAAAGATATATAATTTCATATTTGAATTATTCAATTTTGATTCAATTTGATTTTATTCTCAATTATTTTGATTTAAACAATTATTTTTAAAGAGCTAATGACATCAATATTCATCGTAGAAAACAAAAAACACCCCGCATAAAGTTAATATTGTTTTAGATCTCATTTTTTTATAAACAAAAACATAAAAGTGTATGTTGTATAGGATAAATGAACATCAGTTTCTATAACGTAAATACAAAATGTGTTTGATTTTTTAATTAGTTCATTGATATTTTTAAAATAACTTTTAAGTTTGTTTACACTTTGATGCAATGAGCCCTTATTTAAATTACAAAGACCTAAACATGAACAAAAAATATACTTAATTTACAAAATATGTATTTAAATAGAATTATTAATCTAATTAAACTTCGGTTTTTTCGATTCGAGTCGTGAATATATATTATTAAATTAAATCATATAAACTCCGATTTTAACATTTGTAAAAAAAAAAAAAAAAATCATATTCGGTTCAATTCGGCTTCCTATTTTTGTCCATCCGGTTTTCTCCATATAAAAACCAAAGTGTGAACATCTTAATGTGTAATCCTCAATTCTAACACAGATTCTCGAGTGAATAGTTTACTTGTATCAGATGGGACAAGATATTTTGTTCGGAAAATGAAGCCTGAACCACAAGAACAAAAGCAAAATTTAGGGAACCCTTGTGTGCACATACATTTCTTCTTGCCACAGCAAATAGCCATTCTCAATGGCCACTCTACCAAATTCTATCTTAAAAACAACTCCTCATTTATCACCAATCAAATGGACACCAATTCTCAACGCAAACTCCAATACCTTCCCTTGTTGTTACCCGTCATTCACCCACTCCCCAATAACTCATTCCCAAAACTTTTTGAAATTTTATGTAAATTCGTATCGAATCACCACTCGGGGTGGATTCATTCAAGAAGAAGACGACGGTGAGGAGGAAATACGCAGTTTCGATGATGCGGTTTCGCTATTCAACAAGAGGGATTACTACAAATGCCACGATGTTCTGGAAGACTTGTGGAACAATTCCCAAGAGCCCACGCGAACTCTTGTTCATGGCATTCTACAATGTGCAGTTGGCTTTCATCACCTCTTCAACCAGGTCACGTCTTTCATTATTAAGCAGTGTTTTGGAACGCTTTTGGAAAACACTTCTCGGCTTTTTCTTTAGTACTAGTGTTTGCAAATACTCCATAATCAAAATTTTTAAGCATTTGCGAACATGTCTTAATTAGTAAGTGGACTCGAACCCTTGGCTATAAAGAACAGAGTAACTTATCTAGTTTGTTACGATTTTAACGATCATAGGCTAGCTATAGAAAGTGTTAATCTGTTTTGAGACGTGCCTTTCTTGGACAGAACCACAAAGGGGCAATGATGGAGCTTGGAGAAGGGTTATGCAAGTTGCGGAAAATGAACTTTGATAGCGGACCATTTCACCAATTTGAGAAAGAGATTTCAGCAGTCTTGGAATTCATTTACCAGACTCAGTTAGAGAAGGCTGCATGTATTTCTTCTCAACTTTTATTTTCACCCTATAATCATTAGCACCCTTGCTGAATCCATTATTTTTTTTTACATTTTATGAATGTAAAAAAAAAAAAACATAGGAGTACTCATAGTAGAAAGCCTTTTTGCAGGCACAGACGAATTTTGCGAAACAATGGATCAATCTGAGAGATCATACCAACTGTTGGGGGCGTATGCAGCCGGAGAGCGTCTCTACTATCTTGAACTCGACAGAAAATGGAATGCTTACATTGTTTACTCTCCTGAGAAGTATCGCGGAATGCAGGTCGAACCGCCCATGATAAAGATTCCGGTCCTTGAGGCATCTGAGCAACATATAATGGATTTGGAGTATACATAATCGTTTCATTTCTAAGTACTTGTGTTTTCAATAGGACAAGATGGTGGGAAAAAAGGTAGTGAACACAGTATATATAGATCAAAAGGCAACACGCAATTTATAAGAATAGGCAAGCAATTCTGTTTATTTGGTGGAGTTACATTACATCTGGTAGCAAACATTTTGCTCAAATAAATTTTTTTTATGACAACCCTTCACGGCTTCAGTTACACCCATACAATTTGAGACTTGAGAGTTCATATTCAAAAAACAAAGTTGACAATCCCAAAATTATATTTTCTCAATTTTTTTCTCCAAATTATTAAGATGTCAACGAAATTGATAACATGAAATTTTAAATTCCCAAAAAGAATTTTGCATATACCTAAAGCTAACCGTGACAAGATTATTTTCTATTCTATATTATAATATTTGAGATCATTATAAAAACTGTTTTTGGTATGGTGTGATGACACCAAAATTTTCTTCCAGTTTTGCCCTTTTATTGCAGCCAAATTTTCACTTTGCATCAGTTTTTCCCATTTTCTTTTCAATTGAAAATCTAACTTCTTACACACATGTATTTTCGGAGCACAAATTTTAATATAATGCATTATATTATATACGCAAAGTGTATGCTCCGTAACTAGTTACTATTATTCTTTTGAGTCAGGGAAGAGATTGTCAAAATTATTTATTTATAAACTTTAATTATTTGAATAAACTGACCAGAAAAGAAAAACTTGGTCGCAAAAATTCGTGCTTGCAAAAGTCGAATTCATGTGGAGTAAAGTGTTAAGCACCATAAACTTTTTTCAATTTATAAGATATAAAAAAAAAGATGTTAATATTAAAAAAAAAAATCTATCTAAGCAATGAAAATGGCGGGAAAACATTGAAAAAGGCGCGGAAGACCCTTCACATTCAATACATCCATAACGAAAACTTGCACAATATCCCACAATTTCACACGCGCCACCGCAGGAAGCCACAGAATGATGTTCGAGAGCAGCCAAAACGATGCATCAGCCATCAACGGCGGATTCATCTCTTCTCAAACGTCTGATCCATCCCCCACTTCAGCCAAGGTAATTGCCCTAAACATCACACAAAAAATCGAATTGTAGTTTAATTTTTTACAATCGTTTTGATCTGCTGAGCAGAGTCGTGATAATCAACCTATGTATCCCGCTACTGTGAAGCAACTGATTGAAGCGACCCCCTCAGCGGATGACAAATCTGGTTACCTCATCGACGGCGTTGATGTCTACAATGTGAGTTCAAGCTTCTTTTAGCGTCTGCCAAATTAATCAATCAATTTACTCAGATACACAATTAATGTGACAAATCTGCTTATACGAAAAACGTGGAAAACCTTGAATTCGCAAAAAATAGTTTTATTTAATCTCATGGAAAGTGTTTTTTCAAGTACAAGGATAACCTGTATGTATGTAGTATTTAGGGGTAATTGGGTTTTGGGCACCACCGTTCAGTAACTTTTTTTTTTGGACTATGTAAACTCCATCAGAAATCAGCGTTAGAAATATTTTTTTTTGTTCAGTTCAATGATTTTTTTCCTTACTTCATCTTCACTGATGAAGATGTAAATATATATTTCTACAAGGCTACTGTGTTCCATTTGTCAATTTTTCTTTCAACTTTTGTAGGTAAAATTGGTTGGAATGACATATGACAAATCTGAAAGGGTTACTGATGTCTCCTTTGCGATTGATGATGGCACCGGCCGTATTGGCTGCCATAGATGGTAAGTATTGGATCCATTGGTGAGGGGAATCGTAAAAAATGCAAGTTTCTCTCTGCTAAAACACATGAATCCCCCCGCCTTGACCTCTAAATTTGATTCCTGGGTATGCCTCCTCAAGTGTTCTTGGTTATGATATTTTGTCAATTTGTAAACATGTATAAATATGTAGAAACCGACATCAGCATAGAATGCCAAATACATTTACTAGGTGTGCACATTTTGTGTTGTTTCATGCTTGATAGGTTGCCGAGTTCTCGAGTGATCTAACACAGTCATGTTATTCCTTACTTGTGCTTATGAGATATTTCTGTCTGTTTGACTGTGGATTAACTTTGACATACTTGTGTAATTCCCAGGATAAATGATTCTCAGGATACCAAGGAAGTGGAAGGATTAACGTAACATTTCAAGCTTCCGAAATCTTTATTCTGTTTGCTATTGATACTCCGATTTACTGTGAATCCTTTCTTGTTTGATCTAAACCAGGGATGGAACGTATGTTCGAGTTCATGGACATTTGAAGAGTGTCAAGGGTAGAAGGCAGGTGGTGGTATATGCAATCAGGTAAATTTTTATTTGCATTGACTGAAGGAATTGGGCAATTCTCCTTATGATAAGGTTATGTGTATTTCCGATTTCATTATGAAGACTTTGTTTTCTAGTTGAAATGCACCAATATGAACTCTTGGCGTTTCTGGTCATGCCATTAATAAATTCACATATCTACGACTAAAAGCCATGGTGTATATGTGGTGCAGCATATTGTGCTTGCGTGCCAAAAGAATTTTGCTATTGCAATGTTAATATACATTCTCACCAAACACTAGAAGCCAAGCTTGCAATTAATCTTTGGTGGTTGAATGATGAGAATCCCCGACAACAATAGAATAGATTAAAACTTAGAATCAAGAAGGCTCTGAGCTTGATTATACCTTGCCCACTTGCTCCTCCCATTGTTTAGGTAGCTGGTTTCTTTGAGCAAACAACTGCTCAAACTTCATTGAGAAAAAGAAATTAATCTGTGTTATCTTAGAAACTAATGAATACGTTGCCATATTCATGAAGCAGATTGAAGCTTTGTTTTGTCACATTATTTCAAAAC
Organism: Henckelia pumila; assembly: GCF_033568475.1. Lineage (NCBI taxonomy): Eukaryota > Viridiplantae > Streptophyta > Magnoliopsida > Lamiales > Gesneriaceae > Henckelia > Henckelia pumila. The sequence goes on along the minus strand of NW_027331857.1, from coordinate 4,242,427 downwards.
ATTTTCCCTACATGTTTTTGAAAAAAGTCACTAGGAAATATGCTTAACTTTTCTATTATCTTTGGAGCACAATGAGAATGGGATACATACATCAGGATCAGACTTTATTTCTCTGTGAAGGTTGTAATTTACAGGTGTACAATTGCCGAGATTGTGTTTTGGCCATTTTTTGCAGTTCTGTTCCTAGCCAAATTGTTCTGATGTCTTTGTGAATTTTGGCTGCCATGACACCCTGTCCCCTTGTACTCCCCTTACTGCAAGAAAGCATTTTCCAATCACATTTTATGATGGGATATTGAATTTGTCCTTCCTTTAACATTCAGGCCTGTGACCAACTATAATGAGGTAGCTACACATTTTCTTGAGTGTATACATGCCCACTGCTCCAGTCCCAGAATAAAGGTAACGTGCTGTTCAATTGAGATCGCAGGAGAAATTGAAATTTCTGCTTGTTTCTGGTTTTCTTATTTCTATTTAAAAAAGTAACAATTTAGTTTCATAATATTGGTGCCAATGTACAGAATGGTGTTTCTGTCCCCTCTTCATCTTCCTTGGTTATTGGAACTCCTAAACCCAACAATCCTTCCTCGTCTACTCAAGTTAGTTCACAACCTGACTTGTTTTCTTATGAGTATCCTGAATTTGCAAAAAAATTCCTAATACTTGCATCTTCTATTTATTCTTTATTATCTAGGTCTCTCACGAGTACAACTTGGATGGCCTCGGGAGCATAGATAAGATGGTTTTGGATTATCTGCAACAACCGTTATCCCTGTAAGTCATCTATAACTGCTTGTCATGCCAAGATTTCATATTAGCATGTCTTGATATGTACATGTACCTCTGTTTGTCAATGTGCATGCAATAGGCAATTCCTTGAAAATTAAATTATTATGTGGATAAAGCGTGCGCATATAAAAGGTTTTCGTTTAAGGCAATTCCATGAAAATCTAAATTAAATAAGTGGATAAAAGTTGAGCATATATACAAGGTTTTCATTTAATTGGTTGCAACCAGTTGTAATTTCATTTTGGTTTAGTCTGTGTTGGCATCTACTATGAGCCTGAAAAACATATAAATATATTGAAGTATACTTGCAAAGTGACTTTGATCTTGTCTAACATGGTTTCGGGATAGTTGAAGGTGTTACGAGTGGTCTGAGACTCTCAATCCCTTGAATGTGACGTCAACCTCTGACGTACTTAAATGTATATTATACATATAACTGGTTTTATTATATAAACCCGACAACCAGTGTTTCAGGATTGAGTAAATCAGTGATGGTTGCAGATTGACCACAGCATTAGCATTGGGGGATCAGCTCTAAAACATATCATACATCTATAAAGTATAACCCCCCTCAAACTCAGGAACATCCTTAAAAATACTCAGTTCTGTAACCATATCTCAGGTTTTTAACTAACCTCGGATGTGCATGACCCTAGTGAACTTGTAAATTTTATCTTTGAATAATCTTTTAGATTCATCTACTGTTCCTAGTGAAACAGAATGCCAACTCCATGAACAGATATATAACGTCAGTTGTCACCGTAATGCAACCAGTTTTGGGCTTCAAAAACAAAAATTCAACTAGTTTCTGGCCTGTTTGGTAGCGAAAGGCATGTAATGTTCCAGTTGTACAAGGGTGATTCTATGCTATTCTCGGAGAAAAGCTCTTGTGCATTTTTTGTTAGAGATGTTCAGATGAACTTTTTACTTGAAATTAAATATGTGCAGTTCATCAGTAATTTTTTTGTTTTCAGACAAGATGTTCGTCCGAACACCTTGTATAAATACATCGGGAGTGTTTCTTTCGATGTGGCATACAGTTATGCTTATAATGTAATCATGGAATGTGACAGGGATGGTTGACATTTTCTCTGCTCTATGATTCTATAGATTAGGTCAAAACCCAATTCGTGGTCCAAATGAGCTGTGTTCCGTTTAGATTTGTCTTTACACGAACCACTAAATTAGTACCCCAACCCGTCTACTTTTCATAGCTGAGTGGGTTAGCGTGACAAGTCTGATTTATTTTGACACTTCTATATAACACACTCTCATATGGGAGGGTTTATGATTTATGCATTTTTATATAAACATGTCCCAAAATCATGGGATTGGTTTTAATTTTTTTTTAAAAAAAAAATTTCTCAAGAGGGGGGAGTGCAGCTGCAACAAGCAGCACATGCCCGCTGCCCCGTCTTAAAATTTTTTATAATGACTTTTTCTTTGATAATATATTTTATATTTTATTTATCTTTAAATACAAGCTTCACATTCTCTCCAATAATATCTACCTTTGTTTTTTGCTTCATTCCCTACTCCAAAATGTCCGAAGACCCCAATCACTCACAACCGATAGGATCATTGAACTCTTTGAAGAAGAGTTGATGGATGATACGGATGAGAATATGATGTTGTTAATACTTCAACAACTAATGCTATTTAGGTAGCTCATAGTATTTCTTGCGGAACACGTAAAAGAAAGTATCTGAACCGAGATCGTAAAGCCGGACATGCTCGTCTTGCTGGTGATTACTTCACTGATGCATCGGTATTTCAGAGTGAAGTATTTTAAAGATTAATTTATTGATTATGAAACACTTAATTATTTGATGTTCTATTTTATAAAGTATATTTTATAATTCGTCCAAACTCTTAATATTATACCCATTTTTTCAATTATGTTGTCAATAAATTTAGTTTACTTTTATCGAATTATTATTTTCATATGAATAAATGTACAAAATTTAAAATACTAATGTGATTATAAATATTAAATCAAAAATGTTAATTAATATTATATATAGGAAATAAAATTATAAATCAAGATAAATATAAATAAAAAAAGTGGATTGATAATGAGTTCAAAAAATGTTATTAGAGAAGTTTATGACAATGTGAGATATATTTTAAAAGAAGTTAGAGTTTTTAACTTTTGATGTACTATATAAATTTCTTGCAGAGGTTTATGAGTTATGACTGCATATGTCCTTATTCTTTGTGGTTATCGATCACAATTTTGTCTCTTGACTGACAGTATATGGATTTTTTCCATTTTTCAGTGCACAGGAAAAGGGCATTCACCGGAACGAAATAGCACAAAAGCTTAAAGTTTCCCCAGAAAAAATTATGTATGTCCACTTTCTCCTATCTATCATGTTTTGGAGAGATTTTATGAGAAGCAACCAGTGATTGCATGCTAAGTATTAACCAATGTTTTGATCTTGACAGAGAAATTATGGAATCTCTTGAATCAGAAGGGCTGGTTTATTCTACAATTGACGAGTTTCACTACAAGTCCACAGCCGGTTAAATTTGCCAAAGGGTACGAGGCCTTCGTCGAATGTCAATGATTTCTCCTGCCTGAGTATATCTATGGTTTTTTTTTTCAAATGGAAGATATTCACATAACTAGTCATACAATGTAATATGGCCCAACAATGTTTTTAGCTTGATATTTTGCTTCTTATGTACTTGCTGCCTGGTTTCCAGATATATCTGATTATAATTATGCTTCTATTTTGTTGATCTGTTGGGATAAGGTTTTAAATCTCAATCCTGCTCCGAACCAAACAAACAAGATTGTCGTTTCTGCTGATTATTCTCAGTAGTCATAGAGTTCAAATGTGCCATGTTTTGTCATCATATGAAATAGTTACAGCAACAATGGTTTTTTCCCCGTTGCATGGCATCTGGAACGTTCTAGTACTGTTTTGGTATTAGGGTTTTTCTTCCCTTCCCACATTAGTTTTCCTTGTATCTAAAGGTGGCTGCGATCCTTGGGTTTGGGTCAGAGAATGTCAACTAGGCACACTTTTAATTTTGAAACTTGTGTGTTTTGAAATGCAACTTTGATGTACAGATAAAGTCAATAAGGTTTCACAAGGTGAAATTATGTTTCTTAAAAACGTTCTGTATCCAATTCCTTTGGGTTAAAATATGGGTTAATTGTCAATCACTCCCTAAAACACTTTATAACTTATTTATAAATCTCTACATAAATAAAACTTACTTTCAATCCCTGGAGAGAGAAACTTTTGTTTTTAAATATCAATTTTACCCTTATCTCTTAAAAAAAAAAAGAGAGAATGGATAATAAAAACAAAACTAATCCAAATAGTATATATATAAAAATTCAAATTAAAATCAAAGAACATAAACCATATCATATACATGCTTATGTTGATACAGGAGCAAGTATGTGTTTAGGAAGCAAGCAGATACTTCCAAATCATTATTGGAAGAAATATGATAAAGGATTAAAAGTTCGAATAGGAGATGGATCAATAATCATGCTTAATACAGTAGCAGAAAAATTAAAAATAGAAATAGAAGAAACAAAATTTGTAATACCCATTATATATCAAATAGAATCAGGAATGGACATTATAATAGAAAATAACTTTTTAAGAGAATATCTTCCATTTACACAATTTGAAGATCACATAACTTTAAACAAAGGATCATCAATGATTTACATTCCCAAAATACGAACAGCATTTCGCGTAGGAAATGAAGGATTTACAAAGAATTTTCATAAACGAAATACAAATCCAATAGAACTAAAAATAGAAAATATTTTAACGATTAATCCTGAAAAAGAAATCATGAGGAAATTTCATGATATATGTTCTGAAAATCCTCAGGACAAAATTAAGAAAAGAAAACAATTCATTGCTTCAATAAAACTCAAAGACCCTAATATCACAATCCGTGAAGCACCAAAAAGATGTAGCATGGATGATGTAAAAATATTTGAAAAAGAAGTTCAAGAATTATTAAAACTTAAGATAATCATCCCTAGTAAAAGTCCACACTCTTCACCAGCCTTTTATGTCAGTAAGAAAGATACTGATAAGAAAAGAATGGTAATTGATTATCGAAAGATGAATAAAGCAACAATTATGGATGGATATTATATCCCAAATAAGAATGATTTACTATCTTATATAGGAGAAATGAAACATTTTTCCAGTTTAGATTGTAAATCAGGATTCTGGCAAATTCAACTAGAACCACAAACACAATTACTTACAGCATTCAGTTGTCCAAAAGGACAGTATCACTGGACTGTATTACCTTTCGAACTTAAACAAGCACCAGATATCTTTCAAAGATATATGGATGAATCTTTTAAATCATATATAGATTTTTGTTGCGTTTATATAGATGACATATTAATTTATTCAAAAACACTAGATCAACATTATAAAGATCTCATGACAGTTTTAGATATTTGTCATAAAGATGGAATTATATTTTCTGAAAAGAAAGCACAATTATTCAAAACAAAAATAAATTATTTAGGATTACAAATAGAAGATGGAAAACATTGTTTACAACCGCATATACTTAAAAAAATTCATGATTTTCCTAGTGAAATCAAGGATAAAGATCAATTAAGAAGATTTTTAGGATTATTAACTTATTCTGAAAATTACATTAAGAAACTTGCAGAAATCAGAAAACCTCTTCAGGTAAAACTTAAACAGGACTATAAGTGGAAATGGTCGAAAGAAGATACTAATTACATAAACACTATTAAAAAGAAAATAATTAGTAATCTTCCTGAATTATATTTTCCTTCAAATAAAGATATAATAATAATTAAAACAGACGCTTCAGATGAATACTGGGGAGCATGTTTAAAAGCTTATACTGGAGAAAGAAATTTAGAAGAACTTACTAAAACAGCTACTAGAAATAATGAAGAATTATGCAACTATACATCAGGAACTTTTCAAGGTGCACAATTAAATTATCATTCGAATGAAAAAGAATTATTAGCTTTAATATTCACAATTAGAACTTATGAAATTTATCTTATTTCTAAATCGTTTTTAGTAAGAACAGATAATATGAATTTAACATATTTCAAAACAAGGAAAATATCAAGAAATGCAGGAAGAAATGCAGCAAGGCTAATTAGATGGCAATTGGAATTGAACCATTATCAGTTCGAGATCCAACATGTCAAAGGAACGGATAATTCATTACCCGACGCATTAACCAGAGAACTTCATCCAAACTATACTATCCGTAGTAACGGAATAATAAAGTAGATCCTAAGTGATCCAGAAAATGACTGTGAGTCATCCGAACATGCCTCGGAAAGCATGGAGAATATAAATTGATGAAATGAGATTTATATTCAGAAACATGAATTATTTTATGACTTTCAGTCATCCGAACATGCCTCAAAAAGCATGGGGAATATAAATTGATGAAATGAGATTTATATTCAGAAACATAAATTACTCTTTGAGTAAAATAATCAATTTAAGATTGATTCAATTCTTGCAAAATAATTTATAAATGCAATGATACGCATAATAAAACTATCTGAATTACTCACGAAAAGAGTTATTTTACAAACCATTATATATATAAATATGTTTTCTTGTGCAGAGTATAATCAAGATGGAGCAACTAAGTCAATTAAAAGAACAATTGATTGAATTGCAGGAAGAAATTCAAATTCTTCAACTAAAAGAAAGGAATTTGAGTAGAAAAATTCAAAGGACAGAAGAAAAGATGATAACTTCATCATCATCATCCTCACCAAGAACACCAATCAAAATGGCAACTCCATTTGACAAAATAATGGAGATAAAAGAGAAACAGTCAGTGGTCACAGCCAACACTGACAAAGAAAAAGAAAAGAAAAAAGAACCGGTGGACACAGCCAGCACCGAGAAAAATAAAAAAAGAAGAAAGGACGTTTAAAAGTACCCTTGAAAAGAAAGAAAGAAAGATGGTCAATCTGCGACCACAAAAACCAATTTTTGAAAAAGCAAATTTTTCAGAAAAACTCAAGACTGAATTCTTTGAAACACTAAACTATATGAGAATAGCCAAACCATCTGCAGAATCTTGGCTACAAATTTGTGACACACAGAGCATATCAAGAGCAAGAACACTGCAAGGTGCTCCAGCGCATGAAGTCGCAAGATTCTTTTCAAATGGATTATTAAGTGGATTGGAAGTCAGTCCCAACAATCAAGAAATAGAACTATTTTCATATCAGTTGAGAAATAGTATCATCCAGTTCAAGAAAGCAGTCTTTAAGGACGATCTAGTATTAACATTGAGTATTCACTCAACCTTTCCAGATTGGGATGATAACAAATTCTATCAACCAATGGTATATATTCAATGTCGAAAACAAAAAGACAAGTTCTTATTCGAAGGATCAAATGAAGAGAAACCAGTAATGGATATCTCAACACTTCTTGAGATAAGAATAAAGACATTGATTGATATGATCTCAAAAACAGGAAAGATTGATGGAAACTCAAAGATTAAAATAAATTTTGCAACCAGTAAAATTTTATTAACCACTGGACACAAGGAGATAATCCAAAAGAAAGAACAAGCCATGTTAGCTCAATTCGAAGCTCCAATCTATGAAGCAAGAGTTGACATGACCCGAGAAACTCAAAGATTAAAATAAATTTTGCAACCAGTAAAATTTTATTAACCACTGGACACAAGGAGACAATCCAAAAGAAAGAACAAGCCATGTTAGCTCAATTCGAAGCTCCAATCTATGAAGCAAGAGTTGACATGACCCGAGAAATCCAACAAATGTTATGTCAAAGACTAAGAACAATGATATCTACTTACAAATGTGGACATTGCCAACCCATTCAGACAGAAGAAGCAGATGTCAAAGAGGACAAACCAGCTGTCAAAGAAGACAAACCAATAAAGAAATGGTCCGAATGCACCAGTGATTCAGAGAGTGACACAATGTAAAAACAAATGAAATCGTGGACCACACCACATGTTAAAGGCATCCACTCAGATGTAAAATGAGCTGTTTCCATTATGTAGTGTCGGGTGGTCCCCCTCTTTTCTTTTATTTTTAATTATGTATGCGTTTCTCCACGCCTATAAAAGGAGATGTTTTGTGCTGTAAAAAAGGAAGTGAAGTTTGAGTATCTCTCTCTTCTAAAAGTTTCTTACAATCTGGTTCATACAAGACGTATGAAAACTATCAGAAACTAAGAAACATAAAATCAGAAACAAAATAAGCCTTATGGCTAATAACTAAACAAGCAGGGCGTAAGGAGGATAAGGTTGGAAACCAATCATTGAATATTCATGGTTAAGAGTAAACCTGGAGATCCATAGTGAAACATCTAATACTAATAAATGCGGAATTTTTTTTTTTATTAAAATACTAATTAAAATAGATGTACATACATGCCCATACATATATTCACAAAAATAAACAGATTTAAAAATAGCTCAAATAAAATGCAACATTTAATAAATTAAATGTATGAGTCATGCATTAAATAAAAATGTTGTTCTAAACAATTAAATAAAAGTTTGCATGCACTGAAAATATTTCAATAAAAATATGTACTAGTACCAACCACTGAAAATGAATAAAAAGAACGACATGTTTAATATTCCATAAAAACATAATCATAAAGACTCAGACGACGGCCGCGGGGGATCACTGCATGTCCACTCATATGTCCTCGCCTCCGGTGGGTACTATGTCCTCTACGTACTCACCTGCACCATACCAGTGTAGTGAGCCTAGAGGCCCAACATGCTAACATAACAAGGGTTTAAAATAATTTAAATCACTTTAATACTAATACATAACATATACATGAATGAGCATGCTTAAAATATCATGAACATAACATAAACTTAAATTAAACTTGAATATCATAATAATACATAAACATTGTTGAGCAAAGTATTTTCTAACATCGCATGGTTGTATCCATAGTGTAACCTTAAATCATACATTAAATACTGATCAGCGTGAAAACCAACGTACGTGGCGGTGACGAATCACCTCTTAAATTGGCAGTAAACTGCCCTTCAATAGTTCACATATGGGGACGAGTCCCCCTTAAATTGTCACACTACTTCAACTTCCAACATAAAATATTTTCTTTTGCTCAACCTTAAACATTAAATCATGCATAAAAATTATTTCATGAATGCATGTACTTAAATAAAATGTGTGTCCTTCATATATATTTAATTTAATTTCATACTAACATATAAATATAAAAAAAATAACTTACATGCATAAAAATAATTAAATATATATTCAGGACACATGCAATTTCTCATGGGTTGTACTGAACTGCTGGCTCTAACACTCAAGTCCATTTTCTTAAATTCTGGTCCATTAACATTGAGACTGGCCCATTAACATACTTAAACCCATTAACACCTTTCTAAGCCCAATAAATCAATTAAAGCCCATTAGCACATACTTGGCCCAATAACAACTTAATCTGGCCCAATGGGCCTAAAAGCCCAAAGACTGGCCCAATAATTTTCGTGGGCTCCAAAGCCCATAAAAATTATTGGAATAACTTAAAATAATTATTCAAGCCCATCAAGAAACTTAAATGTAGCCCATTAATTTAATTAATCTAATTAGCCCAATTAAAACACTTTAAATTAATAATTAACTTAAAAATAAAATACCCGAGCCCGACTAACTTAACCCGGACCCGGACCCACTAGAATTGACCCATGACTTACTGAAACCGACCCGGACCCATGACCCGACCCGGAAAGCACCTAGAACCCTGAAACCCGAAACCCTATTTCCCTTTGTGCTGCGGCCGTGAGCAGCCCTGAGCGGCTTTATAAAAACTAACCGTGCCGCCTGCTCCGGCCACCTTTGGCCATGAAACTACCGCCCATACTTAGACAACATCAAGACGGTTCTAACCCCACAAATTTTACCTCAAACGGATCTCTGTAGAGGGAGAACGAACCAAAAAAATCTACCCATAGTTTCTGCTCACGTGCAGAACGCAACCAGAGGCTTTAGGCCGTTCGGCCGCTCATCTCCGGCAACCACCGGCCGGAAAATTTACCTGTACAACCTTTCCCAAGGTCTTGGGGTTCTAACCCAATTGGAATCACCCTCAAACTCGTCTTCAACAGTGCACACAAATCATTCTCCTAAAACCGCTCAAACTGCAACCTGTTGCGCATCAGAAATAGATGGCTTCGTTCCAGCCTGTTACACCCATAAAACTTGACCAATCTTGACCCTAGGGACCCTAACACACCCACCTAGACATGCACCAGCAGTTGGTCGTACCATGTTGGAAGAAAACGTGAGTCATGATCAAACAAATGCATAAACATGTCATGAACATCAAAACCGATCCTTAAATCTGAAAATTTGAAGAAAAATCGATGCTACACAATACACACTCTATAATATCTGATAGGTACGAAAATTTGGAAGAAAAACATGCCTTTCACCGATGTTTGAAGAGAAAAAAGGCGAAGGTGACGATTCCGGGACGACAAACAACCTAACTTGAAGCTTGAACAAACGAGGCTATGGAGTTTTCTGTGGGAAGCCGATGAAAAAATTGAAGATTGGGGTGGGAGAAGAAGGGTTGTCGGCTTATGGGGTTTTGGGAATAGATTAGGGAGTGATTTAGGTTTAAAATATTGGTAGATAATTGAATAATAATAGATATTACTCAATATAAAGATATTATACCTTAACAAAATATTTTAAACTCTTAAATAAAAATAGCAATCTGATAAAATATCTCAAATCTCGAAATATTAATATAGGATAATTTTAAAATTTAATAAAAGTCAATAAAGGGACTAATTTTGACTAAAAATCAACCCTTAATTAAATATATAAATAAATACTAAAATTTTCTTGACTAAATATCTTAAAATATTATTTTAAGGCTCATAGAACTCATAAAATATTTTTGGCTAAATATTTTGGTATCTCGTCCGTCCACGGTCCCGTCTCCGCGATCAAAACAATTAAATTTTCATAAATCATGAAAATCACTAATTATGGGTTAAATGCTTAAAATAACTTAAAACATGCACAAATAATTTCACATAATTATTTAACCCATAATCTAAAATTCTAAATAAATAAAATCCCTAATTATGCATGTGAATTTACGTATTAAAAATTCCGGGTGTTACAATTCTCCCCCCCTTAAATTGGATTTCGTCCTCGAAATTAAAGTACTTACCCGAACAACTCCGGGTAGCGAGTCCTCATGTCTGCCTCGGTCTCCCAAGTAGCTTCCTCCTCCGAGTGATTCAGCCACTGGACTCTGACCATCGGTATGACCCGCGTCCTCAATCTGCGCTCCTCCCTAGCCAAGATCCGTATAGGCCTCTCCTCAATGCTAACTCCGGTGTCAACTGAAGAGGCTCAAAATCCAACACATGCGACGGGTTAGAGACATATCTCCGAAGCATGGATACATGGAAAACGTTGTGCACTGCTGCAATCCTTGGCGGTAGAGCTAAACGGTAGGCCAACGTGCCAACTCTCTCCAAGATCTCGAATGGCCCTATATATCTCGGATTAAGCTTCCCTCTTCTGCCAAATCGTACCACTCCCTTCATAGGTGACACTCTCAGAAACACGTGATCACCTACTGCGAACTCCAAATCTCGTCGTCGAGTATCTGCATAACTCTTCTGACGACTCTGAGCAGTCCTCATGCGATCCCGAATCTGAGTCACAATGTCATCTGTCTGCTGCACGATCTCAGGACCCAGTAAAATCCTCTCACCAACCTCATCCCAATGCACAGGAGATCTGCATCTCCTCCCATACAATGCTGCATAAGGAGCCATACTTATAGACGACTGAAAACTGTTGTTATAGGTCAACTCCACTAATGGCAGTCTAGTCTCCCCCGAGCCCTGAAAATCAATGACACAGGCTCTCAGTAAGTCCTCAAGAATCTGTATCACTCTCTCTGACTGACCATCTGTCTGGGGATGAAAAGTTGTGCTGAACAGTAGTCTAGTCCTCAATGCTGTGTGCAAACTCTTCCAAAACGCAGACGTAAATCTCGGATCTCTGTCTGATACTATGGACACAGGTATGCCATGCAATCTAACAATCTCCTTGATGTAAAGCTCTGCATACTGTGTCAAGGAGTAGGTAGTCCTCACCGGCAAGAAATGAGCTGACTTGGTGAGTCTATCCACGATCACCCAAATAGCGGTACACCCTCTAGTACTCCTCGGAAGGCCAACTACAAGGTCCATCGTAGTGTTCTCCCATTTCCATTCCGGAATAGGAAGAGGTCTAAGAAGTCCTGCTGGACGCTGATGCTCTGCCTTGACTCGCTGACAAGTCAAACACTCTGACACCACTCTCCCAATGTCTCTTTTCATCCCGAGCCACCAATACAATAGCTGCAAATCTCGGTACATCTTCGTACTTCCGGGGTGAATGGAGTACGGAGATGTGTGAGCCTCTGCTAGAATCTCAGCTCTCAACTGATCGACGTTCGGTACCCACATCCTACCACGGTACTGAACAATGTCATCCACAATTGTATAAAGAAGACCACCCTTGGCCTCATCTCTCTGCCTCCAACGCTGCAACTCCTCATCTGTAGACTGTCCATCTCTGATTCGATCTCGTAGAATCGGCTGCACCATCAACACTGACAAGCTCGGTGCATGACCACTCGAGTAAAACTCCAAATCAAACCTCTGAATCTCGCTCTGCAGTGGTAACTGCACTGTCAAACACGATACCACTGACGACTTCCGACTCAAAGCATCGGCCACTACATTAGTTTTACCTGGATGGTAGCTAATATCACAGTCATAATCCTTAACCAACTCCAACCATCTTCGTTGCCTCATGTTTAACTCCTTCTGAGTGAAGAAGTACTTGAGGCTCTTATGATCCGTGAAAATCTTGCACTTCTCGCCATACAGATAGTGCCTCCAGATTTTCAAAGCGAAGATCACTGCTGCTAACTCCAAATCATGTGTCGGGTAGTTCTGCTCGTGAATCTTCAACTGCCTCGACGCATAAGCAATAACCTTACAACACTGCATAAGTATTGCGCCTAAACCTAGCTTAGACGCGTCGGTGTACACCACTAACTCCTCGTGTGGTACTGCCATTGCCAAAACTGGTGCAGTAGTAAGTGCGTCCTTCAATCGATCGAAGCTCTTCTGACAATCAGAGCTCCATACAAACTTCGCGTTCTTATTGGTCAAGGAAGTCAAGGGTACTGCAATAGAGGAAAAACTCTTGATGAACTTCCTATAATACCCTGCCAAACCCAAGAAACTGCGAATCTCCGAAGCATTCCTCGGAATACCCCATTTCTGCACTGCCTCAACCTTCGACTGATCCACTGCAATCCCATCTCTCGAAATAATGTGGCCAAGAAATGCCACCTGCTCAAGCCAAAACTCGCACTTGCTGAACTTGGCATACAAATGATGCTCCCTCAAAGTCTGCAAGGCTGTCTGTAGATGCTGCCTATGCTCCTTCATGCTCCTAGAGTAGATCAAGATATCATCAATGAAGACTATGATGAACTGATCAAGATACGACTGAAATACCCGGTTCATGAGATCCATGAAAACCGTTGGAGCATTGGTCAGTCCAAATGGCATTACTAAGAACTCGTAATGCCCATAACGTGTTCGGAAAGCAGTCTTGGACACATCTGCCTCTCTAACTCGCAGCTGATGATAACCAGATCGCAGATCGATCTTGGAGAACACCGAAGCTCCCTGCAACTGATCAAATAAGTCCTCTATCCTCGGCAGTGGGTACTTATTCTTCACCGTGACTCTGTTGAGCTCTCGATAATCGATTCACAGTCTCATACTGCCATCCTTCTTCTTCACAAATAACACTGGAGCTCCCCATGGAGAAAAGCTAGGACGAACAAAGCCTTTCTCTAATAACTCCTGAATCTGCTCCTTCAGCTCTTTCATCTCGGTAGGAGCGAGTCTGTACGGTGCCTTTGAGATAGGCACGGTGTCTGGCACTAATTCGATACTGAACTCCACATCTCTCACTGGTGGAATTCCTGCAACATCCTCCGGAAAGACGTCCGGAAAGTCACGAACCACCTCTATCTCTGATAATGATCTGCTAGATGGTTCTGATGCCGTGACAATACTCGCTAGAAAACCTCGGAAACCCCGTCTCAACAACTTCATCGCCTGAATAAGAGATATCACCTGAGGTGTACTACTGCTCTGAGATGCATAGAAAGTAAACAGGTCGCCTTCTGATGGTTTCGCTGACACTGTCCTTCGACGAAAATCAATCGAAGCTCCATTGACTGTCAACCAGTCCATACCCAATATCAAATCAAACTCGCTCAACGGAAAAACCACTACATCTGCGCGAATGGAGTGCCTTGTGTAGCTCTAACTCCAGCTCTCGGATGACACTAGAGGTAGTAATAATCTGTCCTGACGGCATAGTGACATCATAACCACTGTTGGCAATCTCAGGTGTGATGCCTATCCGTCTGATAAACGCTAGGGAGATAAACTAATGCGTAGCCCCTGAATCTAGCAACGCAAACGTGGAGTTTCCTCCTACTAGAATTCTCCCGATGATTAAGGAGGTATCTGGGTCTGCCTCCTCAGCCGGCATGACAAACACCCGCCCAATGGTGTTCTTCTTCCTTGGGCAGTTGTATGCCCCATTCCCTAGCTCCTTGCAGTGGTAGCAAACGTTGGAACCGATCAAACACTGACCTGTGTGAGGCCTCTGACACTATGGGCACAAGGGAACTACTCCTGTCTTAGGGGCCCCGCCCCTCTGCTGTTGTCCCTGCTGATTCGGGCCCTTATACGGTCCAGTAAACTGCTTCTTCGCAGAAGGCTGCGAAGATGTTCAATAAGCTCCTGGCTGGAACTGCCTCTTGCCTTGCTGTTACCTCTGCATCTCTCGTCTCCCTTCCTCAGAACGCAATGCTCTGATAACTGCCGCCTCGTAAGTAGTGACATCCAACATGCGAACGTCATGCTTGATGTCAGCCCACAATCCATCCACAACTGTCTCAACTTGTCTGATACACTCAGCAATAAGAGGCACGAAGCGACACCCTCTCTCGAACTGGGTAATGTAATCCACCACATGTTTTTTTACGTAAATCGACATGCATAACTAAGTACTTAAAAATTTTTTGCTAACATAAATGCTTAAGTCTTAAACATGATACTACTAGATCATACTAAAAGCAATTAAAACTTACAGACCGGTAGCGTGGATTTCTGAGCTATCATAGCAGTGATGACCCCACCAAGAACGCGTCTCTGATACCAATTGAAACATCTAATACTAATAAATGCAGATTTTTTTTTATTAAAATACTAATTAAAATAGATGTACATACATGCCCATACATATATGCACAAAAATAAACAGATTTAAAAATAGCTCAAATAAAATGCAACATTTAATAAATTAAATGTCTGAGTCATGCATTAAATAAAAATGTTGTTCTAAACAATTAAATAAAAGTTTGCATGCACTGAAAATATTTCAATAAAACTATGTACTAGTACCAACCACTGAAAATGAATAAAAAGAACGACATGTTTAATATTCCATAAAAACATAATCATAAAGACTCAGACGACGGCCGCGGAGGATCACTGCATGTCCACTCATATGTCCTCGCCTCCGGTGGGTACCATGTCCTCTACGTACTCACCTGCACCATACCAGTGTAGTGAGCCTAGAGGCCCAACATGCTAACATAACAAGGGTTTAAAATAATTTAAATCACTTTAATACTAATACATAACATATACATGAATGAGCATGCTTAAAATATCATGAACATAACATAAACTTAAATTAAACTTGAATATCATAATAATACATAAACATTGTTGAGCAAAGTATTTTCTAACATCGCATGGTTGTATCCATAGTGTAACCTTAAATCATACATTAAATACTGATCAGCGTGAAAACCAACGTACGTGGCGGTGACGAATCACCTCTTAAATTGGCAGTAAACTGCCCTTCAATAGTTCACATATGGGGACGAGTCCCCCTTAAATTGTCACACTACTTCAACTTCCAACATAAAATATTTTCTTTTGCTCAACCTTAAACATTAAATCATGCATAAAAATTATTTCATGAATGCATGTACTTAAATAAAATGTGTGTCCTTCATATATATTTAATTTAATTTCATACTAACATATAAATATAAAAAAAATAACTTCCATGCATAAAAATAATTAAATATATATTCAGGACACATGCAATTTCTCATGGGTTGTACTGAACTGCTGGCCCTAACACTCAAGCCCATTTTCTTAAATTCTGGTCCATTAACATTGAGACTGACCCATTAACATACTTAAACCCATTAACACCTTTCTAAGCCCAATAAATCAATTAAAGCCCATTAGCACATACTTGGCCCAATAACAACTTAATCTGGCCCAATGGGCCTACAAGCCCAAAGACTGGCCCAATAATTTCCGTGGGCTCCAAAGCCCATAAAAATTATTGGAATAACTTAAAATAATTATTCAAGCCCATCAAGAAACTTAAATGTAGCCCATTAATTTAATTAATCTAATTAGCCCAATTAAAACACTTTAACTTAATAATTAACTTAAAAATAAATACCCGAGCCCGACTAACTTAACCCGGACCCGGACCCACTAGAATTGACTCATGACTTACTGAAACCGACCCGGACCCATGACCCGACCCGGAAAGCACCTAGAACCCTGAAACCCGAAACCCTATTTCCCTTTGTGATGCGGCCATGAGCAGCCCTGAGCGGCTTTATAAAAACTAACCGTGCCGCCTGCTCCGGCCACCTTTGGCCATGAAACTACCGCCCATACTTATACAACATCAAGACGGTTCTAACCCCACAAATTTTACCTCAAACGGATCTCTGTAAAGGGAGAACGAACCAAAACAATCTACCCATAGTTTCTGCTCACGCGCAGAACGCGACCAGAGGCTTTAGGCCATTCGGCCGCTCATCTCCGGCAACCACCGGCCGGAAAATTTACCTGCACAACCTTTCCCAAGGTCTTGGGGTTCTAACCCAATTGGAATCACCCTCAAACTCGTCTTCAACAGTGCACACGAATCATTCTCTTAAAACCGCTCAAACTGCAACCTATTGCGCATCAGAAATAGATGGCTTCGGTTCCAGCCTGTTACACCCATAAAACTTGACCAATCTCGACCCTAGAGACCCTAACACACCCACCTAGACATGCACCAGCAGTTGGTCGTACCATGTTGGAAGAAAACGTGAGTCATGATCAAACAAATGCATAAACATGTCATGAACATCAAAACCGATCCTTAAATCTGAAAATTTGAAGAAAAATCGATGCTACACAATACACACTCTATAATATCTGATAGGTACGAAAATTTGGAAGAAAAACATGCCTTTCACCGATGTTTGAAGAGAAAAAAAGCGAAGGTGACGATTCCGAGACGACAAACAACCTAACTTGAAGCTTGAAAAAACGAGGCTATGGAGTTTTCTGTGAGAAGCCGATGAAAAAATTGAAGATTGGGGTGGGAGAAGAAGGGTTGTCGGCTGATGGGGTTTTGGGAATAGATTAGGGAGTTATTTAGGTTTAAAATATTGGTAGATAATTGAATAATAATAGATATTACTCAATATAAAGATATTATACCTTAACAAAATATTTTAAACTCTTAAATAAAAATAACAATCTGATAAAATATCTCAAATCTCTAAATATTAATATAGGATAATTTTAAAATTTAATAAAAGTCAATAAAGGGACTAATTTTGACTAAAAATCAATCCTTAATTAAATATATAAATAAATACTAAAATTTTCTTGACAAAATATCTTAAAATATTATTTTAAGGCTCATAGAACTCATAAAATATTTTTGGCTAAATATTTTGGTATCTCGTCCGTCCACGTTCCCGTCTCCGCGATCAAAACAATTAAATTTCCATAAATCATGAAAATCACTAATTATGGGTTAAATGCTTAAAATAACTTAAAACATGCACAAATAATTTCACATAATTATTTAACCCATAATCTAAAATTCTAAATAAATAAAATCCCTAATTATGCATGCGAATTTACGTATTAAAAATTTCGGGTGTTACACATAGAGCAAGTACCAGTTGATCAAGTGATCGTTAAGGAAAAGCAAGGATTTGGCTTCTGCTCAAAACCAAGATTCATTCAAACAAGGTAACCTTTCTAAACCTCTTGCAGCCCTTAATTCAAAGAAATAGTCAAAATACATTAATCATGTCATCATCCTTTATAAGAAATGGAAGATTAATAATAAAAAACTGGTTCGAAATAGAAGATGATCATGAATATGATACATTTCGTGAATATCGTTTAAATACTTCTGATTTAACCATATTTGAATGAATTTATCAACTAAAATTTGTATTAATAATCCATGAATGGAACCAAACTAATATGAAAACATTTATCTGTTATAAATGAATCAGATATGAAAATCCATGAATCAGATCTGTAAATCCATGAATAAGAAAATTCATAAGAATTTGAAGAATTCTGCAACCTGGTATCAAAGCTTAAATAAAGCAAATTATTAATGCCTGGATTAACTTTAGATATTGAGATTAAAAATTTATTTGATAAAATAATCTTACTAAAAGATTTACGTCAAATAGATCAATTATGGAATAAAATAAAAGATCTCCAAACCTTTTATTTCAAAAATCATAAAAAAAAACATTTTTCAAGCAACTGGAAAATGATAATTCAAATTTCTGAAAACGATGAAATTGAAGACATAACAATATGTTATGAATAAGAACAAACTTTGTTATCGAAATCCGATCAACAAAAACAAAATAATAAAAGTAACAATTTTTACTAAATAAAAAAATGTATGAAAATACAAAAATGAATATCTTTAATTTATATTCTCAAAATATAAATTTTGATATAGAAAATTGTGAAAACAATTTGAAACATCTTAAAAATTGTCAATCTTCAATTGATAGTTTCGAAGATTTTCAGAATTTATTAGAACAGATAGATTCAACAAAAAGGCTTTTAATAGCCTTAAGAAAATTAAGAAGTTCTATCATCTGTTAAAATGACAGAAGTAACAATTCCAAATCAAAACAACCTGGTCGATGAATCTGAAGAATCTGAAGAAAACCAAGAGTATAATTTGAATATTATATTCAATCAAAGCAAGTTTGCTGAAATACAGAAAACAGGATTTTCTAATTCAAAAACAAATCTAATAGACCAATCAGAAATACTAAGTAAGATTTCAAATTTTATTAATCCCAGAAAAAATTTAAGTTATTATTCGATTCGTACAAAAGAACGATCTTGTAAAATAAATAACGAATCTAGGTCTAATACTCTGAAGTTATTAACAACTCAAGATATTAATACCATCATGGTGAAAGCCAGTGAAAAAGAACGATCTGAACTGAAATATGTTCATGTCGGAGGAATTGAAATAATAATATCAGCTCATTACCGAGAAGGAATAGATACACCAATTGAAATAACAGTTCGTGACAAAAGAATACGTAATTTTGAGGATTATATCCTTGGAAAAATTGAAGGAAATTTATGTTACAAAAAGATGAAATTTTGTATTTATCCACAATACAATATATCTCTTTTTGATAAAAACATAAATGACATTTTAACATTAGATTATTACTTTTATAGAAATAATCTTATGTTAACAGAAAACCATCCGATCAATATAAACTATGTTGTCGGTTTAGCAATAAGTAATAATTCTCAAACAGGAATAATTTCAACAAAATTTACTATTTCTGTTGAAAGAATGTTTGAAAATATTACAAGAATTGAACACCCTCGAAAAGAATTTATTGAAGAAATAAATCCCTATAAAAGATGGAGTTCAGATGACCTCCAAATCACAAAACAGTCTGTACCAAGAAGATCATTATCATTTGCTAGAAATGATGAAGATATTCTTGATAAGATTGGAACCATGAATCAAAATATTCTTAAAATTAAACAAGCTATTGTTAATGAGTCAACCTCATCGCAATGACGTCCTTAATAAAATTAGAAAAAGATCTAGGAGATTTAGAAAATAATATTAATAAGATCAATCTATCAATACAAGAATTAGAGAAGAATTTCAAAGAATATATTGATTTAGCAACGACTAGATTAATAATTGAACAAAAAAGACATAGTAATGAAATATTAAACTATCTTAAGAAAGTTCTTCCAATAGATAAAGGAAAAAGAAAAATGGAAGAAGAACCACCATTCAAAATTGAATCATGGTATAGAAATCCCCTTAGTCTTTGACATAAGATATGGATATTTCAGAATCAGAATCTGAAGATGATTCTAGACCACGATTAAATCTACGAACGAATGTAGAAGGTAGTGGTGGAAGAGATGATGAAGAATTTAAATATAACAGAGACCAATACTCTGGATCTTATAAAGATGTTAAAGATATTCTTAGAGAATCAAAAACATCAGGATTTGTGAAACAAAATATCTTAGATTTAGGATGTTCAACAGCCAAAGAAAGAAAATTAAAGATAGATCATTGGGCAAATGAACTATCAGTACAAATTCAATTAACACCATTATTAGACAAAAGTGAGAATATTCAAGTTTTAACTCATGAGATGATAAAAATGACACTGGTAGGAGCAGTAAAAACTTGGGCTGAAAACCTAGTAATTACTAATCTACCACAAGGAATGACATGACATCGATATTTCGAACTATTTGTTGATGCCTTGTACCAAGAATTTTTAGGAGTTTCTAATAGTGATGCTAATTTGGTAGCTAAGAATATAGAACAAAATAGAGCAATCTTTATATTAGATAATATTAAATTATGCAATTTATGTTACTTAGAAG
The DNA here is from genome assembly GCF_033568475.1 of Henckelia pumila. Taxonomy (NCBI): domain Eukaryota; kingdom Viridiplantae; phylum Streptophyta; class Magnoliopsida; order Lamiales; family Gesneriaceae; genus Henckelia; species Henckelia pumila. The sequence goes on along the minus strand of NW_027331857.1, from coordinate 4,221,727 downwards.
AATTTATTTGTGATTATGAAACAAACTATTATCAATTAATAGATGCTGATAAAAAGGAACATTATAAACTAAGTATCTTTAATAAGATATCTAATATACCTATACACAGTAAAAATGAATTCTTAACTAGTCCTTATGCTAAAACTTTAGGAGGAGCTATTAAATTAATCAAAGATATAATAACAAAGAAATGTCATGAAGTAACACTAAATAAAAGAATCTCTAAATCCTACAAACAAAACAATAAACTTTGTTGTGACAAAATGGAATTCACATTAAAAGAATACGGTTGCAAAACAAACATGTCACACAAATATTTAAAACGACAGAAACAGAATAAATTTAATAAACCTTATAAATCTTTTAATAAGAAATTTATTCCCTATAAGAAAAATAAATTTAAAAAGAATTTCTTCAGAAAACCTTATAAAAAAAAATTTTATAAAAAGTTTGATAACAAAAAACCACCTTGTCCAAAGGGTAAATGAAAGAATTGCACATGTTGGTTGTGCAACGAAGAAGGACATTATGCGAATGAATGTCCAAAACGAAACGAAAAGAAAAATAAAATTAAACTTCTTGAAGAAATATATACTATTGGATTTTATCCCGTAGAAACAATTGAATTTTCATCCGATGATGAAAATATTTATTATCTTGATGAATCAAGTGAATCAGATTTTGAATCCGATTCCACATTTGATAATTCAAGAAATAATAATGATTAAAATAACGACAAGGGCATTTTCGGAAAGACAAATATAGAAAGTAAATTGAAAGTTATGTTTGATTTAGGGAGTTATCTACAAGTTGCCCTTAAAATATTTAATAATAATATTCAGCTTAAACAATAAATGTTTTTATATGTGACATCGGATTTGGATAAAAATAATAATAATATTATCAGGTGAAAATGTTCTGACTATTAAAAAAACTTGTTGCTTCATCATGCCTTGTCTTGAATTTTCGGCCAAATTTTATAATCTAGGCCTTAATAAGAGTTGACTTACAGTTACGACCGGTTTCCTGTTAGGCTATTGCTACACAGTTCATTGTGGATTTCAGTTTTAGGAAAGATTTTCTTATTGTATTTTTTGTTTGCTCTTCCGTTTGAATCAACTCAAGCGTTTCTTTGCCTATTCCGTGAAGGGTTAATATATCAACCGATTATTTTTTCAAAAAAAACTCTTGTTAGATAATCTCACAGATCAATTTTATGAGATTAATCTCCTATTTGGATCATTTATGAAAAAATATTATTTTCGATGCTAAAAGTATTATATTTTATTGTAAATATGAATATGTTTGATCTATCTCACAGATAAAGATATGTTGCGTCACTGATCCATTCTTAATCTTTTGTCTTGTAACCCTTCTGCAGCAAAAAAAAAAAAAAAAAACTTTATATAATCCGAAATTTTAAGCATGTAATTGGATACGTAGCAATTAATATTCCAATGCGATCTAGAAAATCTGACGAAGAAGGGATGGAACTAAAATTTAAATAACATAGGATGATTAAAATAAAGTTTTACTATTCCTATGTTTATTCCCCCTGATCCACATTACAATGTTAAATTTTCTATGCAAAAACATTCACGGGTAACAATAAAAAGTAGTTATATCGGCCGGCAGAACGCATGCTAAGAGGCACGAGCATGCACAAGGCACACCGCCCCAAATATTTATGTATTCACAGCGATCGATGTTCTTAAAATCTTCAACATAAGTGATGGGTTCAATAATTTGGTTTATATGAACAAAACTAAAATCTAAATACTCCTCTCTAATGTATACATTTGTTTACCTTTCTTCACAAATATTAAGAAAATTAATGAAAAAAACAAAGTTTACTTAAAAAACTTCATATTTTTTCATATTTAATTCATTCAAAAATCATTGTATATGATCCAAAACTTAATTAATAATGTGTATTAGTTTTGAAAAAAATAAAACTAAGAAAAATAATACTAAGGTAAAAATTGGATGATATATTTAAGACAATTGAAAAAGGAAAATAAACATACTATGATTGAGATGTAGAGAGTTCTAACATATTAATGCTTGTTAAAGTGTATAATATTCTTAATTACATATTAATACTCATATCTAAATGAATATTATATTTAGGTCATGTTTGAGATTGATTCTAAAAAACAGTTCTCATTATCTTTAATGTTACGTAGCTTTCGATTCCTTTAAATGTCCCCCTTATTCATTTGTCTTTTGATCTAACCGTCTATTAATAGACAATTATTGTTATTGGAGTATTTTTAAAAACATAATGTCACATTTACAATCGAAATATTTTATCAGTATTTCAATGCTATTGTTAACATATCATCATTTGAAAATTTACCCTTATATTTCATGTATTAAATAATTAAAAAAAAAGAATCAAATATTTAACATTGTATACAATATAGACACTACCATATCTGGACGCGTGTGTATATATATATATATTCGATAATTAATTAGCCGAGTCAAACACCTTTTATGTTCTCGAGCATAATTCTAAAAACTCCCGCCACAACGAACCCATTAATCATCTAGCTGATTACACAAACGACATGAAACAGTTGGGACTTAGGATATGTTTACGTAGCCAGCCCGCGTGATGCTTTGAACTTTCAAGATTTTGTCGCTTCCATCTTACATATATAGTCGATTATTATAAATCTTTGGTTTAAGAATTTTGTTCTTTTTGTTTGTTTTGTTAAAGAAATCAGCGAATTAAGTTATTCATTGTTTTGTTAAGACGGTTGATTTTATGTCTTATTTGAAACGTCGATGTAGAATCACTCCTTTACTTATTTCCGATAATTTTGTGTGAATGTATTTCATGTTAAAAAACATAAATGCTGAGTTCCAACCAAACTCACCAATGAATGAGTCCTCGTGGACCAACCAAATATGTTAATGCTGCTTTTATTTATCATATCATAAAGTGAAATACATTCAATGCAAAAGATTATGGGTTGGATTGTACTTCACCTTTGCCCCGTAGTATGATTAATTTTCGCGTTGTTTGTTTAACTAAAAGCGACTCCCATTCAACTACTCCCAGCATCTGGATAATAATTCAACCCACTCCTAACTAATTTGTGTTAAAAAAACACACACATAATCCCGGCTTTATCATGACAGTTCTTTTGATTGTAACTCCATAGTATTTTGTCATGGAGTATCCATAATCTCATCGACGATCAAAACCCGACAAAAAATTATATATTTTTTAAGAAAGAAAAAACTATTTTAGACGACGTGATAGGATAATGTATGATACCGAACTATAAATAATTTGATATTTGAATAAAACATGTACAGACGTGTAGAGGTACTTCTTTTACTAGCATTTGATCATGATATATACAAAAAGTTCAGAATTTTTTGCGTAATGCAACAAAACAAATATTTTTTGTCATAAAAGGAAGCTGAGATTATATATTATTTAAGGTGAGCGAGAGTGGATATTTGTAATTAGGACAGTTTACCATTATTATTTATTTAACTCTGTTTTTCCATAACCTCTGCGCAGCAGAAAAAAGAACAGTGGAGTCAAGAATTTTGTCCACTTGACTTCCAGACATGAAATACATGCGTACAGCCAGCCTAAAGAGGCTGTTTTCCTTTAAACGACAGAATTTCGAGGAGCAATCCCCCAAAGAATACGACTTTAATGCAAAATCAGACCAAGATTCGGGGCTCGTTCAAAAGCCCATCTGGAAGTGCTTCTCCTTCGAAGAAATCTTTGCTGCTACCAATGGTTTTTCCTCAGGTTCGTTGCGTTTTACCTGCATTTCTTGAAACCCATTACTTTTTTCTTAGTTTTCTGGGTTCAAAATGTGATCTTTTTTTTTTTTTTTTGGCATTTGTTGTAGATAATATGGTTGGGAGAGGAGGGTTTGCAGAGGTTTATAAAGGAGTTCTGCAAAATGGTGAAGCCATTGCTGTAAAAAGATTGACAAAAGCAGAAAATGATGCAGGGAAAGAGAAGGAATTCTTGACAGAAATTGGTACATTGGGCCATGTTTCTCATTTGAATGTGACACCACTTCTTGGTTGTTGTATCGATAATGGACTTTATCTCATTTTCCAATTTTCTTCAAAGGGTTCTGTTGCTTCCATTCTCCACGGTATGTGATTCTAATATACTAAATTTAAAATTTTTTAAAGAAAATATGCATGTAAGATGATTTGGGAACAAAATATTTTTCTTCAATGTTTTTAGATGAGAAGTTACCTGTAATGGACTGGAAAACAAGGCGCAAAATTGCTGTTGGAACTGCTAGAGGTCTGCATTACTTGCACAAGAACTGTCCCAGAAGAATAATTCATAGGGATATCAAGGCTTCGAATGTTTTACTGACTGCAGATTGTGAACCTCAAGTAAAAGTTTCATTGATCTTGTTATCTGATTTGTTTATTTTTGCTTCATAGATTGGCTTGTAAGCTAAATTTGTCCCGAGAAATTCAATGAATCTCCACTCTAGCAACATAAGATACACATTACTTTTGAAGATTATTTTCATTTGAGAGTTGAGTGGAGATTCAACACCTTCATATATGCTAACGTTAGAGCTTGTATTTTCTTGGCGTAGATATCTGATTTTGGTTTAGCAAAATGGCTTCCAACACAGTCGAGTCACCATTCAGTTGGTCCTATAGAAGGAACAATTGGGTACTAATCCATATCTTACTATCTCTTACATTATTAATTTGCAAAATTGCTTTCGACATAATTGACAGTTTCAGCGTTCTTCAGGCACTTGGCTCCGGAATATTTTATGCATGGTGTTGTAGACGAGAAGACAGATGTATTTGCTTTCGGGGTTCTTTTGCTCGAGCTTATTTCTGGAAGGAAACCCGTGGATAGATATCATCAAAGTTTGCACAGTTGGGTAATGACATATTCTTTAACTTCGATTCTTATTCAAGTGAGAGAACATAGTTCAATCTCTTAGATTCCACTCATATGTATTCAACAGGCCAAACCTATACTAAATGAGGGAAATGCAAAAGAGGTGGTTGATTCAAGGCTTGAAGAAACTTATGACATAAAGCAGCTTAATCGACTCGCATTTGCAGCATCTCTTTGCATTCGATCTTCTCCTGCCTGGCGTCCTACTATGAGTGAGGTGAAATTTTTAATACACGACTCGAATCATATGTTTGTGTGATTTTCTCTTGAACCATACTTTAAACATTTGAATTCTCCTGGTACTTCACAACCCATAAATACTTTCATGAAATAGAACTTTTTCTTGAATGCACATTCTTCATTTTGGTATCCTTCCGAACTGCTTCATAGTAGAATTAGTTTTATCAAGCCTTTCTTCAATCTCAAGAGACAAAATGAGTTTCTTTTTATTCTCATCATCTATTATGATACAAGTTGTGACAAGAACATAATCAAGAAAATAATCATTCAAAAATAGAAGAGTGATTTATTTTATGTGCAGTTGGATTATATTCGTTGCCTAATGTTGGCCAAAACAAAATTAAAATATTATATCGTATTCTTTGCATTTGTTTAGTTAATTAAACACATTTTGAAATTAAATTTCTGAATCATACAGTTCAGCAATGTTGAAAGACTGTCCTTTCTTGTGTTCTTACATGTTCCCCATTACATAATTTTGTGTACCCATTTTCAAGTTATTGCCAATAGGGGTGGACCCGCCAACCAGGTAGGCTTGATTCGTCCCCTCACATAAAAATAATTTTCAAATCTTATGATGATTTTTCTGAAAATCTTGATCGGTTCTCCGGATTTACTTGGTTGGCTCATTACCATGGATGGTGTTAATTATACTACCGTTCGGCATGTTTTTTGATTTTGGCAGGTTTTGGAGGTAATGTTACTTGAAGAAGAAATCGACGAGGAAAAATGGAGAATCCCCGAGGAAGATAAAGCAGACGAAGAAGAGTTTTGGGGGTTTGATGACCTTGAATTTGAATGTGATAGTTCTTCCTCAACATCTCCACATGACTCAATTTTCAAGTTATAATCAGACAACCAAGTCTACTATGATTGGTTTTTGAAGTTTGTATACTATGAGAATATGTTTTTGGTCATGATAAGATCTGTTAAATGTAAGTGTATGTGTTAATACGTGTGTTAGAATTTATTCATAGCTACTTTTAGCTGATTTAATGGTCTTTCACGAGAAATTAGATCCTACTTTTAAGACATTATCCATCTAAATGTGAACATTATGAGATTCGTTGATTTTTCAGTAGTCTATACATTTATTAAATAGCACGATACTGAATGTGAAATTTCATGATATAATTGTCTTGGAATAGAGTTACATAATAATGATCTTTAAAAAATTGAAAATTTGGACATCCATCTTGGATGTTTTTATACTTTTTACAAACTATTGAAGTAAAATCATTTTAGATTATTTTTTAGGGAAATTGTACCCCTGATATGAAAAATTACTTGTATTTAAATCCCTGTATTTATTTATTTTTTAAAATCGGCATACAACTCCTTTAAAATGAATTAAATGCGCTCAAGTGTTTATAGCATAGATGTTAAATGTATTTGGTTTTATAAAAAGTGGATGATATATTGGTAGTGTTTTGAAGAGCTTTTAGGAAGCACTTTTCAACTTTTGGATAACTGAGAAGTGCTTTCTAAAAATCCTCTCAAACGCTATCATAGACTATTGATGTTTTTTTATGGGATTTTATGTCTTCTAGACTTTTCATAGATTAATCCTATATTTTTTTTTTTTGTGAAATAGCCTAAATTTAGTGGAATCTTATCAGAAAAGAGAATAAGAGATCTTCCAAATTGAATGATAAGAAGAAATTTTCAAACTAATATTTTATGCATCTTCTAAAACGGAATTCAAAATTTAAAGTTTCCCGGATATAGACCTCAACTTTAGTTGCTGATTGATGATAATAATTCGTTTCCAACAAAAGGAGCGACACAATGGACAAATTAAACGTGACAACAAGGGTACATTGATGAGCCAAGCACTTGTTTTATGAGTGAATTGTCCTAAAATTTCTAATACTCTTTTTAACTTTATTATAACTCTCTGGCCAAAAGATTCTTTACTATAACTCCCTATGACCACCAAACTTGAATATTTTAATGTTTAATTCTTGTACTGGATTTATGCTAATCTATGCTTGAAATCTATAGGTTTTATGCTTAAAATTTAAAGGTTTTATGCTTGAATCTGGAGATTTTGTGCTCATTTGCAGTATAAAGAATTATCCGCAAAATGGTATCAATTTTCTGATAGAGATTTTAGTCGAGCCTTGACGTTGCATCAAAACTTCAAAAAAAAAGACTAATGAAGGAAGACAATAGGTCATATTCTATTACGTATCAAATTTCATATGCTCTTTTTAATACTCACCATTTTGAATTATTTATTAGAAATGAGTTCATTGAAATTCCAGGGATCTTTGGGAAAGTTGCTCAAGCAATATACCCAGAAAGAATCGAGTTTCCTTTAATTCAGGAAACAGACATTCAAATTCAAGACAGACCGGTTCTATACAGAGACCTTAAAATAGAACCCCGAAGGTTATCTTTCCAAGAAGACAGAATGACAAGCAAGAGATGAGACAAATCTCCTATTCAAGAAATTCCACCAGAAGAAAAAGAGTTTCTATAATAGAAAAACTTAGATCTCTAGAAGGATGAAAAGAAGTGAAAATAGTATTCGAAATTACAAGTCATCGGAACCAGTTCCCTTGTAACTCGATTTACTATTTGGAACAACAGGAAAAAAAGAACTTACCAAGGAGTGATAAATATTGGAGAATTGAAAGTTCAAATCTGGGGAATTCCAGGAAAAGAAATAGATCAGCTCATTCTTGGTCTAGAATTTCTGGAGGACCATAAACCATGGAAACGCCTTGAAAAGGGAATAGAGTTCATGGCAAAAGAAAAGACTTGGAGGATTCAATAAGAATTCTATGAAATGAAAAACCAAGAGAATTGGATAAGAGACAATCTCTTAATCAGATTCGAAAACTCTGTTCACAAACAGAGGAAGAAGCAACTGCTGAAATTAGTAAGTCATGAATATGATTTACTAGAACGCATTGAAGAAGTAGAAATGTGTAACCATACTCTACCTTCTGAGGTCTTAGAAAAACTAAAGGTAAATAGTCTTAATCGGATTACTGAATTACAACACAGTCAGTTAAAAATGGCGGGAACATTTAGTAATCCCTTTAAAAAATGACAACAAGTCCTTTCTCCATATACATTTCGATAGGGATGTTGTATAAACAATATAAGGCTGAGTACTTTGCAACTTATATTGACTCGGGAGCAGGAATTTGTACAGCAAAAAGAAGAGTCTTCCCTGAAGAATGTGAAGAAGAATTGCCAAAAATTGCTAAACGAGATTTCTCTCGAAGAATTTTAATTCTTTGCAAAGGAATAAAACAAGCAGAGATCCTTATGGGAGGTGCATGTCAAACACGTTGGTACAAGGTAAAAACACCACCAATCTATTTCCATGATACAGGAGCTGATATCCTGTTAGGAAATAACTTCTTACAAATGTTTAAGAAGTACACACAAGACAATGAGTCAAGAAAACTTATGTTCACTACAATTTGTGATCATAAAATTATAGTTCAAAGACTCAAGGTTGCTTTTTATCGACAATTGCCGATAATATTTCGCAGCCAGCGTGGTGATAAAGGACAACTTTTTCACCCGAAAATAAAAGATCCAAGAAGGTTTGGAGAAACCATGTTGAAAATAACAACAAAACAAGAACTCCAAACAGAGGATATGGAGCTTCTCAAGGTAACTCTAAATCACAGAGATATAGAGTTAGAAAATAAGGTATCCCTTGAAGATGTTAAAAAGAGACTCAAAGAAAGTTACAACGACATCCTTTGGCATGGTGGGATAGAAATCAACTCAAAGTCAGTCTTACTCTAAAGGAAGGCAAAGAGTATGAATTCGTCAGATATAAGCCTATCTCGATGAACATAACAGATCAAAAGGATATGAGAATGATTATCAATGAATATTTGGACCTTGGTTTAATCAAAGAAGGAGTTTTACCATATAGCAGCCCAGGTTTTCTGGTTAGAAATCATGGTGAAATAAAAAGAGGGAAACTCAGGCCAGTTATTAACTACCAAGGTATTAATAAAATCCTGGAGTTTGATGGGTACTTCATACCAAGTAGAGAACACCTAATTAGCTGTGTACGAAATACTAGAGTATTCTCAAAATTTGATTGTAAGTCTGAATTTTACCAGATTCGAATGGAAGAAGGCAGTAAGAAATTCACAGTCTTCTCCACTCCACAAGGATACTATATTTGGGAAGTTATGCCTATGGAATTGGCTAATACACCCCAGATATTTCAAAAAAAGATGGATAACCTTTTTAAAGATTATTTCAACTTTATGTTTATTTTTACTTGCTAAAAAATATAGTCATTATTTTTACTTGCTAAAAAATTCACTCTGAAGGTTGATAACACCTAGGTAAAAGCTTTCCTAAGAAATAAAATTGAATCTAAACCTGAGAAAGCTAGGTTATTAAGATGGCAAGCATTATGTCAAAATTATATTTTTGATATTGTTATTATTAAATCTCATGAAAATATTCTTGCAGATTTCTTAACAAGAGATGGAAGGCAGTGACGTGGATTCCATCATGAAAATGCAGAGGCATCTCAGGGAACACCTTGGGTTGCTTCAAACCGAGTTCAACCAGTTAGCCATTAATGCTGAAATGGTCGGCAGGTTACAACAAGCTGATCGGATCAAAGTATCTAATCGAATTACAGGATGTATACAAGCTCAAACACAACTATGGGCTGCTATTCAAGGGCCAATTGTGAAGGCTATAGAGAAACCATTGGTTTCTCATAAACAAGATATGATAAAACCATTGGTTTTACAAAAATAAGAAATACAACCACCGGTTGGGAAACAAGATGTTGAGGAAGCTAAAACTCAAGAAACAAGTGTTAATCTATCATCAGCTTTTGATGATCTAGATGAAACAACAATTGATGAGGATTTCTCATCAAGTCAACCCTCCGCCTCTGGGGTAAAAGAGGAAGAGATCAATCTTAGGCCCAACACTGACAAGGGCAAATCTAAGATCGATACTAACCCAACTATTATTTCTCCATTTCAGGTTTATCAACAAAGGTGGGAGAAATTAAGTACAAGAAGTGAAATTAACCCTAACACTTGTAGGGTTGATGTGACAGGGATATATCCAAGGGTTTGGCTAAAAAACAATGTCAATCCTAAGGATGTAAAGCTCTTGTATGAATTTGGAGCCTTGGCCTCAGTTTATACAACGTCACCAAGCTTCCCGGAGATAACACAGTTACCGAAATGGATTCAGGAAGCAGTCCAAGAAACATGGGCAAATAACGACCATTTGTCCAGAGGAGATGTGCTTGAGTTATATTTTTTCAATGCAGCTCCGGAACCAACAGTGAAAGGATCACACGAACCCTTTCATTTCATCAAGCTAAGGAGACCTGATATAAATAGTCACAAATTTATCAAGGATCCTAAAACTTGAAGAAATACCCTTAGTGTCCACTTTCGGGGAAAATGAGATCTCAACCAGAAGGGCATGAGGTATTTAGGTCTATCTTACTGAGATGGACAAAGTCAAGTTTTCATTTAAATTTTATCAGAATTCTGTGAATGGATCGTTCCTGTTAAACACAATGACAAGGAAAACTACAGCCTTTGCGGAAGAACTCTTTGAAAAGAAAAGAAATCTTTTGTGGAACAACAAGCTGCCGGGGAGTAAAGAAACTCACCGAAAATTTTGTAACATGGCTCATATTGGACGATGGTCAGAGAATATCTGCTCAGAATGCCCAAATCAGAAGGAGCCAGAATTTGGAAAAACCTTTAGACCCCGAACGGATCGAAAGAATTTTTTCGAGACAAGCAAAGGTGGACAAGGACCACTGAATATGTGTTTTCACAGGGGCCTACTTCAAAAGCAAAAGATGCCCCAACAACAATAAAGCAAACATGTGAGGAGAATAAAGTCAAAAGAAAGTGGCAGACATGTGATTCCTCCACTAGTAAAAGATGTCATTAATAATGACATAAAGAATACAAGACAACTGCCTCCTCCACTAGTAAAAGATGTCATCAATAATGGCATAAAGAAATACAAGACAACTGTAAGATTTCCTGAAGTTAAACGAGTGTAACCTCAGCTATAAATACAAGCATTCAAGGAAGCTGAAGATATCGATCATTCCCTTCAGTTTTCTTACAAATAAATTGTTGTAATATTTCTCTTTCTATTGTATTAAGTTTTCTTTCATGTATTTCAAGAACAAAGCTACTATAAGTAGCTAAACAAGTTGTCTTCTCCTCTTCAAAGGAGTTGATTTATGTAATAATATTATGCGTGAATAATTTCTTTAAAGCCTCTTGTTCTTTCATGCTCATATTTTATAATTAAATTTATATATCATACACCTTAAGGTAGAAAACGAATTAAGGCTGTGCTGGGTGTCGTTGAAGGAGCTTGTGCAGAAACCATCTGTTGCGACTGCGTGGTTGGAGTGTGAGGAGCATTTCGTAAAACTCGGCAGGTATGACCAGACGACATTTTGGTCAAAGAGGTATTTAAATTTAATTCATCTTACGGAAGCATGTTGGACCCTAATTCGGAGTATATCGGCTGGAAACCTTGCGTAACTAATAGTCTTGCATGGCCGGGACTGGTTCGATAGGTTAACAATGTCACGTACAAAGTATTAGTTACTAAATAATATTTAATTCAAAAATGGGGACCACTAGGAAGTTGAAATAAAGAAAATTGTAGTTAGGGAGTTAAGATAAAGTTTGAAGGGTTGGTAGGGATTTTTAAATTATTTACCATTATTTTATATATAAAAATAAAATAATTTAATTTTAATTTGCGATGGACCACCTGATTTTTTAGTTTTGTTTGGTGAAACATCGACCCACTTTCACAAAGTTCCATCCAAAATTTTAATTTAAAAGAGCCCACCACATATATATATTTTTATAATTTATATGATTTAAATTTCAGGTATCGATACATAAGTATGTGGTGTACGGTCTGAAAAATTATTTAGATAGTATTTGAGATTGTTTTCAATAAGCGTTTTTCAATTTTGTGAAGGAAAAACTCGAAAATACGTTATAGAAATAATCTCAAACATTATCTTAAAATTATGTTTGTTCGTCGGTATAATTCGAAAGCTAGCTATGGTTTTTTTGGAAAGAAAATATTCATTAAACGAAGCTAATTAGAATTATCAGAAATAAAGGAAGACTAATAATAAATTCGTCTCTCAAACATTATCCTAAAATTCTGATTGTTCGTCGGTATAATTCGAAACCTAACTATAATTTTTTTGGAAAGAAAATATTCATTAAACGAAGCTAATTAGAATTAACAGAAATAAAAGAAGACGAATAATAAATTTGTCTCTCAAACATTATCTTAAAATTTCGTCGGTATAATTCAAAAGAAAGCTATGCATTTTTTTGAAAAGAAAATATTCATTAAACGAAACTAATTAGAATTATTAGAAATAAAGGAAGACGAATAATAAATTCGTTTCTCCACTTTAAACATAGAAAATTATTTGAAATATATTTTTTATTAGAGCATGTACAAAGACCAATAAAATTGAGCGATCAAGTCCAACTTGATTGACACATATCATTATTACCCCCTCCAAGAAACAATAAAACTGCACGCGAAAGTTTCCGCCTGCAGTCAAGATGGTGGGGCCCCGCGAACACTCTCCGCACGAACAAGCCCCACCAATCTTGTTTTTATTTTTTTTTTAATTTTTTTTTTGCATGGGGCCCACCAATATGTTGTTTTTCTTATTTTTTTTTTAAAAAAAAAGGGATCTCAAGATCCTCAACTATTATTTTAATTTATAAAAATGATTTTAATTAAAAATAAATTAAATAATTTGTTCAAAAAATTGAAAAATAATTAATAAAAATATTTAAAAATGTCAACCAATGAATTTTTTTTATTTATTTGTGTCAAGTTTAATTCATGTGTCTTTTTTCATGTTTGTTTTTTATTTTGGAATATTATGTATGCTTTTAAAATTATTTTTTTTATGTTTTAAAAAAATATTATTTTCTATTTCTTATATTTACGTGCATTTTTTTAATGTAGTTTTTAAATTTAATTATGTTTATTTTTAATTTTTTATATTTATGTGTATTTTTATTATGTTTTAAAATTTAATTGATTAAAAAATTATTATTTCAACATCACCACTACAACATTACCAGACCATTGTAGAAACACACAATGAAGTCATCAACGCTGACATGCAATCAAGTTATCAATTTGACCAGACCAACTTCCTCACATCCTTGTACATGCTCTAAAGCTAGCTATTTAAACCAATTATTGTTCAACAACAATATGAAATCTATAAAAACATGTGTGTAATGATTGAGGGTTCCTCGTTAACCAAAAAAATAAAATAAAATTATGTTACATGATAGCCGGGAAATTTAACTACTATAAAATAATAAAGAAGTAGATAAAACCGACCGACTATAAACCAATAAAAACAAGTAATTTTTGGAGATTTGGAAATAAAACAATGGAGAAATCCAATGAGAAACTTAGGACGGGAAGTACCAGGTAGAATAAGCTAGCCCGGTGAGAAGTAGAGTTTGAAATAATACGAGGAATTAGGTTAGTTTGGGATTAATTTATTTTCATTTTCAGAGCACAAATGATGTAATCGAACCCAGTTTATTGAATATTTGAATTGAATTAGTTTGACCATTGATCGTAGTAGTTTGATAATTTATTTTTGAATGAACATGTTTTTATGAAAATATATAAATGTTAGTTAATAAAGTCATAAATATTTTATTTAATACGACACACTAATTGATAATGATCTCATTTTATGATAGTTATGTTAAAAAAAATTTAAAAAATATTTTTTACGCTTCAAACTCTAGCAAACGCTTCACCACAGTTTGCGTTTTTTGAATCTTGAATGATGATACAATTTTTTATTTTTATTTTTTTAATTTACAGACATGTTTTGGTGTGTATTGTTTGGTTTTCTCTATAAATTCGGTACTGAAACATTGGTTTATATGATCCAATTTCTAAAAATTCAGTATGACGAACATTAACGGAGCCATCGCTCTTGGTAATTACTTGAAAATGAGTAATGCTACATGTACACGGAATTTTACATCTTGTGTTACACATGACACTTAAAATTACATGATTATCCCTTCACTTGATTTGGAAAAAATCTTTCAAAAATACATGTAAGATAATCATATAATTTTAAATGTCATGTGTAACCCAACGTGTAAAACTCCGTGTATATGCAACATTACCCCTTAGAAAATATATAAATATGATACGAAGCGTGAAATAGGTAAGTTTTTTTTTTTAAAAAAAGATAATATAGGTAATTCAGTATGAAACATTGGTTCATATAATTCGAAGCGAAATATAGGTGATTTACTTGAATATATGTAAATAAATAATAAATAAATATTCAAGATTGGGAAAATTTAGAGGTTTTATTTAGGCAACACCCTTTATATTTATATATATGTGTTATTGGTGTTCGGGGCTTGAAGTTTTGGGCAACACTTTTACCAACAAACCTGAAGTACTTGCAAATCTTTTTCCAAGTTAAGAACTTCATTTACTTCTTTACTACTTAAACCATCATATTATGGATTTATATCAGCGTAACCTTTGAAAATATTCATCAAGAAAAATGCCGTAAGAAATTTTATCTATTATTATCATTATTCTCATAACGTACCTAGAATATCTGTCCACAAAAATGTAGACCAATGTTCAATAGCCGAAAGAAAATTAAGCCTACGGCATCTTAGAGTATAGTTTCCATGGAAAAATGTCAACACGACAAGCTCAAAGCTCTTCTTTTCCCTCTGTAGCAATGCCAAGAAGTTTTCCGAGTTCACCATTTTCATACGCTTCAACAGTATCTGTGATGTACGATTTTTAAATCATTGCATAAGAAGGAAAGATATTTGTAGTCGAATATTTGGGACAAAAAATTACCATCGGAGCCTCCGATATGCTTTCCGTTGATGAAAACCTGTGGTACAGTTCGCCTCCCTACGATCTGACTTAAAGCATCTTGAACGTTTGCTCCATCCTCTGTAAACATTTAACAAGGATAACACCCAGTAACCTTATATGCGTCTAATCGAAAGCATGAAACTGCATAAGTTTGTTCCAGGTTTCTCTGTCTTTCTACTTGCCACCCTTTAATTCATGTTATTGAGTTAAGTAATAACAATAGGTACAAGTCAAGTTAAGCTATTGACCGATCGAATAGCCAGAATACTTTTCATAATTTTACAGAACCCATTCATCGATCCTAATTTGCGTATGGAACTCATGGCCTGAGCCCACGAACATGCTCATAAAAGAAGATCTAAACCTGAGTTCATGCACTCGAGCTTTTTTATTTTGGACTCAATGAGCTCTAGGTAAAGTTCCTTTTTCTTTTCGATCTTGAGCTCGACTTAAGCTATTCATTTGCATCTTTATTTGATATCAAGTAATACACAATAGCAGCAACACGTACACAATCGGAGGATAAGAATACAGCTTATAAAGTACAAACCTCTCTCATCAAGTTCAACAACATAAGGCTCTTGCTTCAACTCTTTAAAGACAGCTTTTGCCCTTTTACAGTATCTGCATGCCAATCACAACAACAAAAGGAAACAATGTCAATAACATTATTAATTTAAGAGCACCACCGTGTCTGATTAAATTGAATTAAGCTACAAGAATCATTCGTACATCTCAAGCCTATGCCAAATTCCCATAAACTGTAGCAATCCACAAACTAGAGCCAATTAATAACAGATTGCAAGCAACTTCTTGCATAACTAGTAAGGATGTAAAAATGATAATTAATTTAGCACAGCCAACAAGAATGTACCAAAGTCATCATGATGCACAGATATTGATCATGGTAAGGTTACACATATGCAAGCCTCCAAATCACGTGTTTTGATTTGTTAGAAAGAGCTAAATATCAGGATGAACCAAAAAACAATTAAAAAGGGCGTGTACTAATAATGAAAATTAGCAAATTAAAAAAGAGTTACACTACTAAAAAAAAAGGAAATTGAGAAAAGGGTTTGACTCGTACGGGCAGTAAGATTTGGAGAAGATAACAATTGAATGAGAAGAGATGGTCTTCTTGACGAATGCTGCTGGAGATTTGGGCTTTGCTTCCAGATTCGATGCCCACGACAGAGTTAGCAGTATCGTAATCGCGAAGAGAAGTTGCAATTTTGATACCGAAAATGACGGAAGGAAAGCCAATTTCGCCATTTCCCAATGCAATCGGAGCTGAATTTGCTCAAGTTCTGCTCCAAGATCGAGTGAGTCAACTGATTTGGATCTTCCACGGTTCCACCTTCCAAATTGGGGTGAATTGTACTTTACCGCCTCGTATGTTGATGTCAAAAAAAAAAAACCCCTCGTAGTAAATGTTATTTAAAAAAAAAAATAGATTCAAATTTTTTTTTTGAATTTCAATTTTTTTAAAATAAAATAAATTACGAAGATAATCTGTACAATCTAACTCGTGACATAGTAATATTTTCATGCCCAAAGTATCATTTTAAATTTTAGATTTTGGTCGACTTGATTGTCTCACGAATATAGATCAATGAGATTGTCTCGTAAAAAAAAAAATAATTTACTTAAAATTATCATCTATATAATATTATGAAAAAGTTATGTTTAAGTTGGGGGTTAAAAATAAAAATAAAACCTCGAACTATATGTTTTGCTTGGACACTATATACTTGTAAAATATTTTGATAAAAATGCTTTAAAAATTGTTTTAATAAAAAATATGTGTTTTGACATCTATTTTAGAAAAATAAATTTAAAGTAAAAAATCTATAAAAGTGTTTGAACAATTACTTTATAAAAACTTTTTAACTGTAATTTTACATTTTTTTTATCCTTTTCTCCACTTGTTTGTGATTGAGAGTCCTTTTATTTTTATTTTCCCTTTTTTATATATGTGCTTGTGTTTGATTTTATTTTTCTCATTTGTTTTATCATTTAATAAACGATTAAATATATGAAATTAAAAAACCTTACAAACTTTCATTTAACGTTAAAATAAAAAAATAGATAATGTATATAACTACATTAAGTGTATAAAAATTTAAACGTATTAATTCTCAAATCGAATGTTGAAAAAAAAAAGATATTGTTTATAATAAATAATAAAAAATTTAACAACTTGATCTCGAATGCATTATGCATTACAGTTGCTATAGTAATTTGACAATAATTTATTTGAAAGATGATACCATCTAATGTGTCAATTTTTTCCAGTATATTTTGATGATGCTTTGGTATATAATGACATTGCATAAGTATGTTATAAAATTACTTTAATCATTTCAAGTATGTAAGTCCTACATGACATTCTATCGATCATTAACATTTCTCTTTTAAGAGTGACATTCTATCAATCATTATCATTTATCTTCTAAGGCTAGTTCGAATACAAGTCATTGGCTTAAAAAAGCACTCAAATAAGTTCGATTTTTAAAGTGTTTTATTAAAAAAAAGGCAGAAGCGGTTGTAGCGTTTGGATAAATGTTGAAAAAGTGATTTTTTTTTTTAAACTAGAAACTGAAGCAGAAACCAAAAAACCACATTTTATGGCTTTTAAAAAACACTTATTTGTACTTAAAAAGTGTTTTTTTAAAAACTGCTTTTGAAACAAAACGCCTAAGTTTAAAAAAAAACAATTTTTTTTATTAAAAAAAATGCTTTTCTTTAGTTGGCTTCCGTAACCAAACACATTCTAAGTTGTATTAGTTGATGCAACCTCCATTTCTCATTTTGTTACATTAAAACATAAAGTCGTTTTTTTTCCTATTAAAGCACTACTTATTAATAAAACAAGTTTTAAACTATAGACGGATGATAATGTAGTATGTAAAAATTAAAATTTTATTAGGAGCCCCAAGGAGCACAAGTTAAAGTTGGATTCTTTCCGAAATCCCAATGTTGCCCCCGATTATTATGTATATATACCCTGCTTCTGTATTTTAGGCGCCATTTCGTTCAGTAGCTTCCACTCGCTCACTCAGCAGCAGCGACAAATCCAAATCAAGGTATATCTCTCAATCAACAATTCTTACTTTTGAGCTGCAAATTGGAAATATTACACGATTTTCAATAAATTTGACATGCTGTTTCGATCTATTGCTTGTATAATATGTTTATGACTTTTTATCAGAATTTGATTGATAAAGGGAAAATCAATGGAGAACGCGATTAATTTTTTTTAAACTGTTATTTCAAATTGTTAGTGAGATTTTCTGCCATTCCTCGGGTGAGCTCCATTTTCCTCTTATGCAGATTAGGCTGATCTACACTTTGATTTCCTGTCACTAATGCATTCTGTGGTGTCTTGAGCTGATTGTAAGTTATTAACGATCGCCTTACAAATTTTCTACGATGTCAGATGATTGATCTTTAGTTTTCGTATTCCCGATCTGTTCTTAATTCTTGACTGGACTTTTTGAGAAGTAATAACCACGTCTAATGATCTTTGAAAATATTGCTCTCTTTACTTGCTTCATCAACGCCATATTTAACTGTTTTTTGGACGAAATGTTCTATAGCAATTTGGT
Organism: Henckelia pumila; assembly: GCF_033568475.1. Classification (NCBI taxonomy): domain Eukaryota; kingdom Viridiplantae; phylum Streptophyta; class Magnoliopsida; order Lamiales; family Gesneriaceae; genus Henckelia; species Henckelia pumila. The sequence continues at coordinate 4,203,016 of NW_027331857.1, read as the reverse complement.
TGCTTGAAATGGAGAGGATGATGATGCAAATGGTGATGTTTACAATCATGTGATCAAGAATGTTATGATCTACTTGCTATTTTTTCCCACATACTGTACATGATTTGGTTTACTGTCCGAGTCTACTCGTTCACGTGATAGATCAGTACAGCTCTTTCAAGTATGAAAATTTTTAAGATATAATTTTGTATACTGAATGTTCTCCGCTTGCAGCAACAACACTTCAATCTGCGCAGATCAAGATGGCAGAATCTCAAAAGAATGCTTCTTCTTCCATGAAATTCAAGGAGAAAAATTTACTGCTAGGTATCTTCTATAAATGTAGTTATTATGATAACTATACGCCAAGGCTTCGATGACATAGACATGTTCACGTGTTAGAGATTATTTGGTATATTGGTGGTATTAGCAGTCTAATTTCAGGGCATAACTCAACAAATCAAGGGTCTACAAGATCTATTGTCTTTCAAATGCTTATTCAGTATTCAACAACATCAGAGTGAGATTCATGAGCTAGAAAGCTCATGAAATCTACTATCTGCCTTTATTGGGGAAAATGATTTGAGGGAGTGTTGTAGGTCGAGTCTTAAATTGTTCTAAAATTCCAAATTTTGGAGTCTAATATATTAATGCCAGGGGCATGTATTCTAAGTTCTCCTAGAATTTGTGCTCTGCAACTTCACTTCTGGAAAAATTTCAGAGTCAACTGGTATGAAGTATTTTCTGTTATCCTCATTTTAGATCTGGACATTGGAAAGGACTTCCTCAGTTCTTGGAAGTCAATGTCAGTAGCAGAGGAGGATGCAATGGATTTTGACTTCACACCAGTTTCAAAGAGCAAGGAAAAGATATTTAGTTTTGATAAAGTGTAAGATTGTTTGTTCGTTTTTAATCATTATTATTGTTATTATTTTTTTAAATAATTACAGTGTAAGATTTTTTAGCAATCATCTGTATGTAAATTTAGACAATTGATTTGGAAGTTAGTTTGGAATATGCAGGAAGCTCAAAATATATTTGTGGCATGAATTCTTAGATTTGGCCTGTTTGATTGGTGTTCCAGCTTTTATGGTTCAGGTCTAAAGAGTCTGGGACTGTCTTAATCTTTGTAATCCTTCATGTTATGGTTCTACAGACTCTGAAAAATCTCCAGAGTTTCTGCTCGGTGTAACCTTATTGCACTTTGTGATAAAAAAAGTTATAAAATGAGAAATTGTGTTGTTCCAGGGTAGAGAATTCTAGTGTATTGATTTTGTCTATCACTCGTCATGCTGGTGAAATTTCAGGGATGTGGATTTTAATCTGGATGGTGATTTTGGCAAGATACCATCTTTCAACATGGACATTTCAGATCTAGATATCTCTTCCCCACCTGGGAAAGATCCAAAATTCAAGGAAAAGTTGAAAGTAGATTCATCCAGTGGAGATGTTAAAGGGAAATCAGATCGTTTTACCTTTGGATTTGATTTCAATGAGTAAGACTACCAATGGATTCTCCTTAAACGTTCTTTAGTCTACCGATATAGTTGAATGCTTCATTTTGTTGAGGTCTTCTATAATTGCAATTCCTTAACAGAGCACTTCCATTCCCTTGATTTAGGCTGGAAAGTTTCAATTTTGAACCAAGCTTAGAAAAAGGTCCAAAAGCTCTGGAAAACGAAGATAATTTTGAAAGTTCTCCTAATGAACGTGGGTGCCAATACAAGGAAGATACTTCAAACATGAATTTGACTGAAAACACAAGCACCACATATGAGGAGCCCATAAAGCCGTCAGTGCCCAGAACTGCAATTGGTTTCAACATGGATTGTCAAGTTGATACAGCAGATTCTGAACTTGCCAGGAAAAATTGCCCTTCTTTATTGGCAACCAATTATTCTGGTCGCTCAAACCTTTCAAGTACCACTGAGGAAGGTGTACCTTGTAGAGCCAATACCTCTTCAGAGCCAGAAATTGCAACCAGGAGCCAACCAATAATCAGTCAAACTGAAAAGTTGATTTCTCCTGACCGAATTGATCCTGAAGCTTGTGCTGGAAAGAATGCCATCCCAAATTTATCAACCAACATTCTCTCAAATAAAGGACCAAGTTTTGGACTTTCAACAGATTTTCTAGACAAAGTTGGCTTGGCAGGCTCTGGAGAACAAGATGCCAATGCGCCATCAATATCTACTTCCAGCTTTAACGAATGTTTGACTTCAGAAAACTCGTACCAGCCTCAGACAGCTGCAATCTCAGAGAAGAACAATACTGCAAAGATTCAGGAGGAGATTGAGATTCCTGTGAAAGAAAGCAAGGAAAGGACTGAAATTGGTCAACTTGTTTCACTTGTTGAAAAGTCTTGCATGACTAGTGTTATTCCTGGGCAATTTTCTATCACACGAACTAGCAGTGAGGATCAGACAACCACTTCAGCGATCCAGAAGTTGGTCTCAGTCAGGTGAGATTAGAATGGCCTCCTGCATCGCTCCAGTCAAGTGAACAGAACTCAAATCGTGAAACATGTTTTACAAATTTTTTTTATTTTATTGGCAACTGTACTTATAATCTATAGAAACCTGAAATGTCTTCATGTATGCAATGATGTATGATATATGCAGTGAAGCAGTTGATAAATCGATTTCAGAGAAAGATACAAGACCACATGAGGCAAGCTCAATGTCTTTACTTCAGACGGTTAAAGCTGAATCTAATGTGCAGAAGGCATCATCAACTCAAACAAAAGTTTCCTTATTAAGTAGTAAGAAACTGGGCTTAACTCAACTGAGCCTTATTGATGGAACAAGGTCAGCTTTATTAATAATTAAAATTCTTTTGTTAGTGTTTCACCACACTTAAAGCTGCTTTATATGCAACAGGGATTCGGATAGTAGTTCAAGTGATAGAAAACTATCTTTGCCGTCGTTGGAACATTTAAAAACTTCTAGGAGGGAGGTTCCCCAAACACGGAGTCAGGAGAGCTGTAAGGGGCGAAAGATTTGCGTGTGAGATTTTAATCATTATTCCAATTTTATATCTTCATTGTGGACTGTGGTGATGAACAGAATAATAATGGAGACTATAGATCTTTAGAGTTCATGCTTCCGAATCTAACAAGGATAATTTCCATCAAACTTGATGCAGAGAAGGGGCCTCATGCTGTTGGGCTAAATTACGAGAATAAGCTAAATACTTCTACAGCTACCCATGATACGGAAGCTGTAAAATTAAAATCCTCTAACCGGCAAAGAGACGAGAGAATGAGAGGTTTGGATACTCTCAGGTCTGGTACTCATCCTTGCATTATTTTTCAATGACTTGCTAGTTGCTAATTATGTCTAATTAAATAGAAATTTGTCCAAGAGCACATAATTCTTCGCAGCAGATGCTTAAATCAAATTCAGTCTTTCCCAGCTCCAAGTTGGCTTATGTCGAACAAGATTTTCTCTCTCCTCAAGTACCAACAAAATATATTGGATAGATGTCGAATACCGTGTAAAGAACATGAATCTAATGGTTCCTTTTACTGAAGATCTTTTTCTACTTTCCGAAGTTTAACTACGGAGATCAGCAGAAAAAGTTCACAAAACAATGCAAATACAATAACTTTATCTTCAGAGATAGCATCTCTCCGGGCCATCAAAGACAAGCCTGCAAAAGAAGATAAGATTTTAGCCGTTGAAGGTGGTTTGAGGAATTTTGATATCCAAGGACAGAAAACCTCTAGGCAAGCTCAATGTTAACCATCAAGCGTCTTGCTTTGGTCTATTTGGAGAATTATATATTTATATTCATTAATCACTTGTCTTTTCAATGTTCGGCTTGCAGTTTAAACCTTGATTCTTCAGAGTCCTTCGTTCTGAAAGGTGTCAATACCTTAGCAAAGACAGGGAAAACCAATGTTGTATCAAGGAAAATGCCAGGCAATAGTGCCCTTTTTGCCGACACACAGAAGCGGACACTTGGTACATTGTCACTGAAGCGGAAGACCATGGAGGTAATGGGTTTTCTTTTCCTGCACAGAAAATGCTCACCCTTACCATTTTACTCAAGATTCATTGTTATGGTATCGTTGGTGCATGAGGTGTCATGAAAGATATCTCATACACAGGGATCAAGATGAATACACGTATTCTAACTTGTGCTTGATGTGGTTGAGGAACTGGATCTAGAAATAGACTGTAGTCATAAGATGTCCAGTATGTCCTAGAACTGATGTTATGATATCCCACATTGAAATATTAAATTAATAAAGAGTTAGTTATAAACTCATGAGGCAACCCCACCCAATAGGCAAGTCTTTTGGGATGGACACCTCATGAGTTTATAACCTAACATTTGGTGCTCTTGGGGTTGCCTCATGAGTTTATAACTAACTCTTTATTAGTTTAATATTTCAATGTGGGATATCATAACAACTGAGATCTTCAAAGAGGAAGTGGTGGATTTAAAATTATCAGCTTATAACTATTTCCATTTTTTTTCCTGATGTTTTCATCATCTGCATCTCCACTAGGAATGTAGAACTATTTTCGCTATGGCAAGTCCACCTAAACGGCTCTCCCCTTCATCAAAAGAAAGGAGGTTTGTATTATTCCATTGATAACATGATTATTGAATTTCTCTTTCTGGTTTATGATCAATTTTTCATATTTACAGAAATTTTGTTGAAACATCAGAAACTGTTCCTGACAAACAGGTGATTTTACTTGGGGATTTTACATGTGATCGGCTTGATGGCAGCCAAAGAGATGGCAGTCAAAAAATAAATATGTTTCCATTGTTTATACAATAAGTAACATGGTTTTTCTTTTGATAGGTATCGAAGCATGATATTAAGGAAGGGGATCTTTGTATTGAAAATTCATCAGCGAATTCTCAAATCTCTACATGTGCTCCCCCCAAGGCGAACTTCAAAGAACAAGAGACGTGTTTCTCAATGGAGAGTGATACCAACGTTAGACAAGCTGAAGCTTATAGCAAGGAACTTGATAATGTAAGAATTATTTAAATTTTTTTTTTTTGAAGATAGAATCATTTAATTTTAATACCTTATTACTTTTAAAGCTGTTACAATTCCCTCTACTTTTAATCCAACATTTTCTTTTGCTCAAACGCTTAAAGATCCTTTCACTTCACTGAAAAACTTCAGTTAATCACCAGTAAGGTCCACTTTACAACGGTTTGAGTTGCTAGAGAACAATATAGTTCCTCGAATGGGATTTCGTCTTGGTGAATTTATCTTCTTTACTACAGTTCAGGACATTGAAAATCACTGATGGATCACATGCCATGAGGTGTTTTATTTGTCTACAGATTTGCAACATGCTGAGAAAGAAACATGAGGAAGCAAAGGAAATATTGGTTCGATCTATTGTGAATAGCAATAAGCTACTGCTGCTCAACCATCCTCTACGTAACAAGAAGATATGTTTTTGAGTGTTCACTGGTTTAATTCTCTTTTCTTGAATTTTGCCATTTAAACTGATTACACAATGTGTAGACCTTCACTACAGAAAACATTTGTCAGAACCAATGTTTTTACAATTCGAAATATTTTTTATTTTAAATAATAAGCGTGGATGATCAGTTTAGTTACCTGTCCCAAAATCCTCCATGTCTTTGATTGCACAACGCAGATGAGCGTATCGAGTACACGTTCCACATGAATATGCCCCTGACCCAGTCATTTTCTCTGAACAAATCAAACATTTAGGCGCCCACTCTTGTTGATATCTATCACAACAGCTGTAAGTGAGTATGATAAGACTATATTCTTTTACACTTGATAATTCTTGGCGATAAAGCACAACCCACATGAATCCAAGAATCACACTCGTGACACCCAAAAAATGGCCGTTTTGTTCTTGTCCGCACGCATCCCAGACTGCCGAATTTTTTTTGCCAACGGCCATCAATGGATGCAAGGGGTGGCTTTTGTGCTTGCTTTTGATCTGCTATGGTGTAGCACACATGGGGTGGAAACTAAGTTTCCATGTGTTAGAGAAATTGTAGGTGAAATTCTCACATAGTTGGTGGGTGACATCTTTTGCAGTAACTATGATCATTGAGGGGCTTTTCTTTGAGATGAAAACGGTGAGAAGGAAAACGAACTCCATAATATAGGCATGTCTTTTATTTTTGAAAAAATAACTGGATAGAATCATTTTTTTAGTCACATTATTATATCAATATAAAAATTTTAAAAAAATATTATAGAAGCCCAATTATCAACAATTCGGTTGATTAATAGTGTGTTTGGGAGAGCTTAAAAGCTCTTTCAAACAGCTTATAAGTTGTTTTAGAGCTTTTAAGCTCTAAATTTTTGTTTGGTAAAATTTGACAGCTTATAAGCTGTTTTTAAAAAAAGTAAGGGGATGTACTTTTTTCAATGTTTTTAATAGTCACTGAACTTTATTTATTTTAATTAGAACTTTATTTAAAAATTTTAACATATTCTCAGAATAAAATTTTGAATCAAGATTTATTCATTTAATAAATGAAAAAATTGAATTTTTGAAAAATAATGATGTTTTTTTATATAATTTTGATGGAGAAAATAGTATATGATTTTTAAAAATATTTTTTCTTTTTTCTTTTTTTTTAAAAAATTAATATCAGTTTCATTAAATCAATATATCGAATGAAATAATTCAATTAAATTTGATTTTTTTTTTTGTTTGATGACAGAGCTTATTTGAATATTATCTCAAATGGTATAAACATTTTTTATATGTTTCAAAAAAATAAACATTTTTTATATAATAATTTTCTATGATAGCATTTAGAATTTGAAGACTTGCAGCCCGTGTTGCTACAATTGTAAAAACAAATCGATAATATCAGTAGATTACAGATGTTGCAGAAATCGTCGCGATTAATCTCGTCTTTGACGTTTTTTTTTTTCGTTGAAAATCAATAGATACTCGTGACAAAAATGTTTAAGCTCTATCATGTCTATGAATGAAGAACGTGTTTTATACTGAGTTATAACAAGATCGAACACAAAAATTACGAGAAATACGATGTGAAAATGGAAGATATATGACATAGTCATCGTTATATAGAATTATATAGATAGAATGGAATGAACACAAAAATTAGTTTAATAGCAATCACAACAAGGTTATTTCTTTCGTTCAAATACAACTTAAATTTTTTTTTCCTAATAATGAAAAATTATTAGCAATTTCAGTCGCATTAGTTTATTTTATAATTTTATGTTTGGGTCCATTAAGTTTTCACATTTGGTTTTGGTATGTCAATTTTTAATTTTCTGACATTTTGGTGATAAAATCTGACAAATCAATATTTTTCGATGTCACGTCAATATTTTTCGATGACACGCCAGTATTTTTCGATATAACTTCATCAATTTTTGTTGTCACACCAATAATTATAAGACTCAACTACCTGAAAATTAAAAGTTCATATATCAAAATTAATCTTTGAAAGCTTATTGACCAAAACTTAAAATTGATCAAGTTAATTAGTGGTGAATGATTTCCCAATTTATATTTAAATTGTTTTCCTATTTTGGATTGTATGGACTAGGTGGTGAACCGAATAACTTTTTTAGTATAATATTTTGTTAGATTAGTGATTAGTCTACCGCACATGACTTTCTCAGTCCGATTTATCTGATTAATATAATTTGCATGCTATTGCATTAGTTCAGAGATTTACCTAATGTACACCGAAATATAACGACTATGATTCTCACGTGAAATTGCAAAACCTTTTAAAAAAGGTTCCTTTAGTCACATTGTATTAATATAAAAACTTTAGAAAAATTACTATAGAAACCCAATTATCGACAATTCGATTGTTGATATTAATTAATTTTAAATTATAGAAAATAAAGACCTAATCAATCTACTAAATTTAACCATATTTTATATTTATTATTATTATAATTATAATTATAAAATAAAAACTCGAAACTATTACATTTTAGTAATGCCTTAAAAAAAATCATATTTTTGAGCAATTTGCCAATTTACCCTTTTAATATCCTACAAAACAAAATAAATAAATAATAATTTGTAGATTATATAAATAAATAATATTTAAATCCTTCCTCTCCTTCTCAACTTCCAAGCAGACGCGCGGCACGGCGGCAGCGGCGGAGTGTGGGAGGGTAAGATAAGCTTTTGAATATTTCGTTTTTCTTGTTTGCAAATTTCATTTAGTGTCGTAGAATAAGAGTGGGGATAAGTTTTTGGGACTGAGATGGTTCTGGTTGTCGTTAAGACATGAAAAGGAGATTCCTGGAACCACTACTGTTCGAAGAGCTGAAATTGAGATTGAATTAAGGGTTGAGATTGAATGTTGGAAATTTGGGATGGGTTTATTCCTAAGAAAATGCAGGTACCCGAAAAAGTCGAGCTCTTGGTCGGTTGCAGTATTTTGATGCCAGATCAGAGCTACACGCACCAAGGCCCACCACTGTACATGTGTTTGAAAAGACTAGAACTTCAAACCTTTGCGTACTCCACAGCGACAAAACAAGACTGAGTGAAATATCCTGATATTGGAAATTTGATTTCCAACCGGTCCATCCAGCACCAGGAAACTTTGGGTCATCGGGTTTTGGGGTGGGAGTATTTATTTTGTTTGTTTTTTATTCAAAAAATCATATGTAAGCTGGTGGTTTCAAACTTTTATTCGGTTTTTTAATTAATGGATCAATTTTTTGCCATGTTTTGTCTATCAGATTTAAGGTATTGCAAGTATGACTTGGTGCAGTAACTGTGCCAAAAATATCACCAGACCAGACAAGATGGACGGGAAGATGTAAGCGCATCTAGATATGGCGTATCCATATTCCTTTAACTTTCTTTTCTCTTGATTTTTCAGTTTTCAATGTTTTTAATAGTCCTTGAGATTGTTTATCATGAATTTATTTTGTTTATTTTTATATGTATTTCTTAAGTGTGATTCTATTTTATGATAATCTTTGATAAAGGATGGTTATCGTGTGACTTTTAATAAACAGATGCTGTTCCCTTTGTGGAAGGGTTCTTGACGAGGATAACTTTTCACACGAACCCACATTTGTTAAAAATGCTGCCGGGCAGGTTTGTTCTTCCTTGAGTTGTTTATTGCGCTATTATTTTTCTGAAATTTCATCATAAAGTTTTATTACATGATTATGTGAAACAAAATTTTTGGTGGCTTGTTATTGTTCATGGTGATACTTTTTGGTACAAAGATTGTTCTTGATGGGGACATCTCTTTCTGCATTATGAAATCATATTGGATGATCTGTATCTATCTGCCGTATCAAGAAAACTAAAGATAGTTTCCATGTTGATTGTCTTATGTTAGCTTCATTGTTACTCTTTATTTCCTCTGTTAATGGTGTATTAGGTAAACTTGGTAATAGCCAGAGTTGAAGGATGACGAAAGTCCTTTATGATATATCGTGCTTATCAGTTCAGCACCTCTTCTTGAATTATGGTCTAATGCCTTTCTAGTTATTGCAGTATGCTTGCATAGATATTTCTGTTTGATTTAGTCCAAATATACATATTCAATCTGCTTGCCAGAGGAAAGTGAGAAAACTAGATCATTAGAAATTAGTTTGAAGGAGAGGTCTATATATTTCATATGTACAATTGATGTTGTGCATGTTCTTGCTTGCATTACTTGTTCATAATCTATAGTGATTGACTCACATTTATCCATAGAGCCAAATGTCAGGAACATTTGTGAGGACTATCCAAAATGAATATTCGCTTTCTCGCGAAAGGGTACTGGATGAAGGTACGCTTATTTCCTACTGGCGGAAAAATTTCTTGACATCTCGTAACTACACTCTAATAATATGCTAGAAAAGCACAATCCATACATTACCTGTTGTTGGTACAAATAAAGGGGATTGGCACCGCTTTTACCATCTTACTTCTCAACTCTCTATCGAGTAAAAACCATGCACCGCTTTTACCTGGAAGATTGTTGTACTTTTTCAAAACGGTTATGCATTCATTTTCATTGATGCGTAAGTTGTCTTATCCACTGAATCTAATGTTGCTACTACTTGGCTACTTGCCCACAACCCTATAAAGATGAGAAGTAGCAGCGGTAGCATGTATCATTTGCATATTTCTTTCCTACATGGCTCGTAGTTATTAACTGCTCATTACTCGCTCTTGGAAAATATATGAAGAGAAAAAATACTCTTATATCTGTGAACGAGTCAAAAAGGGGCTCTTATAGTATGAGCAATTACAATATAAAAGGTAACAAATTAGTGTTGAATATTTGACAGATATCTACTACCCTATTTACATTATTTACTGTCTAAAAATACAAGGAGAAAATCCTATAATATTTTCAGAATTGCAACCAGATTGGAAAACCGTTGATTGATGAATTTCCAACACTCGCCAAGATGTACAGATGGCTTGAACCATAGGCATTTGGGAAGGCATATCTCCAACAACAGAAGGGACACACCCTAGGGAATGATATTCTATAATCTAGTTATATATAGAAAATATTTTAACATACGAGGCAATATTTACTTTAAAACTTACTGAACAATTTAAATATTTAATACACGTTCATATTACACTAGTAAAAATTACTGGCTGATACATCGTATGGAGAATCTCATTAGCAAGGAACAAAAATGTGCATTCATGTTTTTAAGTTCCTTGGTCACAGCTTATAACGGGATAAAAGATATGATTTATGCCTTGGGGATTGATGGTGGTGATTCCATAGCTCGCCCAGCATTAGCTTTTTATACGGTATAACCCTTCATTATGCTGTATGTGCTTATGGAGAAATATTGTTGTTTTTTGCTGTAATATTTGAGAATCATTGTTGAATTTTATGGCAGAACTATTATTGTTTGTACAGATCGCACTCGAACGCAACTTCACAAGGGGGCGCAGGAAGGATCAAGTAGAAGCTGCTTGTCTTTACATTGCTTGTAGGTAAGTAATCCATCCGAAATGTTGATCACTGCTTTTTTCTCCTCTGCATTTATTTCTGTTTTTAGATACTTTTTGTTTCCTTGTTAAATAAGCTTGCTAGATAGTTTAAGTCTATGTATAACCAGTGTTCTCAATGCTTTGGCCGCTCCGCCTTTGCCTCAGGCGGTGTTGTAGGTGGTCAAAATTCGGGCGAGGCAGTCGAGGAGGGTCTGAAGGCGCGCGAGGCGGGTGGGTGGCGGTCAAAGTTAACCAATTTTTTTTTTCTTTTGAAGACTAGTCAATCAATTGTAAAAAATCATAATTATTTATACATACAATTTCTATTCAAATTTCAAAAGTCAAAACATAAAAGGAGTTAAACCCACTAGCGTCTCTCTCTTCCTCCTTACACTGCCACACCATTACCGCCAGTCGTCGCCACTTCCAGGCCACTAGGGTTGCCGACCGCCCCGCCACCGTATACTGCAATTTACAACACCATGTATAAGGCGGTGCTTGTGTTCTAAATGGCGGTCGAGGTTGCCGCCTAGGCGGTAGGCGGCCCTCGACTGCCCCGCCTTTGTCTTAGGCGGTCTCTATAGGTGGTCTGAGGTTATCCGGCGGGCGAGGCGGATGAGGCGACCAAGGCGGTCAATTCCCAGTGAATTGTCAAAGTCAAATAATTTTAAAAAACATCCAAAATCAATCAATTAAAAAACCCCTACATATAATAAAAACATCTTTCACTCTCTTTTGTATTTACTTTTTGTTTCAAGTGCCCTCCACCATCAGCCACCACCTGCCTCCCGCCGCTCCATCAGGCACCACCTTAATTATCTTGTTAATTTATATTTATATATTTATTTGTACTTTGTCTAAATTGTTTATGTTGTATGAAGCTTTTTTATGCATAAGCATTATTTAATCACATATATTACATAAAATATTATGACTATTTGTAGTTACATTGCATGATTATATATAATTATAATTACCTATAAAAAATGGCTAAAAAAACTCAACTGCCTAAACACCGCTGAGGCGGTAGGAGGTCACTGACCGCCCCGCCACCGCCTCCCACCATTTACAACATTGGGCGATGCCTAGGCGGTAGGCGGACCGCCCCGCCATTGCCTACCGTCGTTTACAACATTGGCTTATGTTGTAGGCACCTTGTTCTCATATGTTGATTTATTTGATTTTTTTTTCCCTGTGTTTGATCTTCAAATTTAGGGTCAGAGATTTCTCATTCTGGCTCAATCTTTCTATCTTTTTCATGTACATTCTCCTCCATTTATAGCCAGTCAGTTATCTTAGCAAAGTTGGTATTTTAAGTAGATTTTTTTAATCATCAAATGGTGGTATTTTCTTTTCCAAAATTTTTATAATCTTCGGTATGTCTCCAGATGTTCATAAATATCAGATTATTTCTTCACAATCCCACGCCCAGTAATGTTCAATAACTAAAATAAACCACTTGGTGAGTATGGTGACAATGAGCTTGGATTTAATCATTTGAATGGTTCTCCTAGTTCTCGATCTAAGTTATTTAATCATCTATTTTTGCTTTCCATGGATTAATAATTTAGCACGTAACAAAACTTTGAGACAGTTTAGTTTACTTCTTTACTGATCAAGCAGTTACGAAAAGCAATTCACACTGTAGTAGAGTAATTGCTTTGAGATCTCGTTAGGAGCTGCCTAATGAGAAATCACAGTTTATCTTTATTTGTATGTGGTCTACCAAGTTAATCATTCGCTATGGCATAAGGTTTGATTTCCCCCTATTTTTTGCAGGGAGAATAAAAAGCCATATCTTCTTATTGAATTTTCAGAACATCTGCGGATAAATGTGTATGTGAATCTTCCTTACTGAGAATAATGTTGGATCGATTTTGAACTGATTGGATTTCAACTTAGATTGTAGACGTCTGGGTCCTTTAATTTTGCATCAAGTTTCAAAATGTGCGTAATTAGAACCTAGAGATGTGTTCGAGGCGAACTTTTTTATGATTGTCGTAAAAAATCGATAATGTACTGTTATTACTCTGTTGTACTTGTTTAGGGTCACGAACGATTTTAATTTTTCTACCTTGATATGTCTTCACTATTGTGTTTTTATTCATCCTTTTTCTCTGCAATTCCCTGTACTTATTATTTCAGGATATTTGTTCTATACTTCTATTATCTATAGATTGCAGCCTTCTACTCTGATACTCTTTCCCAATCTCTCCGGTTGTCACATATATACAAATTACTGCCCAACCACATGCTATGATCGCTTGATTTTTGGCACTTTAGGCTTATGGTGCAAATTTCGATCTTTAAGCAACTTTTCTTTTATATTTGATGGGAATGGACTGCTGGATGAATCTAGTTTATAACCCAGACATAAGAGTGAGTTTGCTGCTTGTGGTAGTAAAGCGTGATTGAAAGTTCCAGCAGACCTATTACCTTCTATTACCAACTTAACATTTCAAATGTATTAAAACCTCTATGATTGGAGCTATTAATGCACTGATGAATATCAAGGCACTTGACTAAAGTTGTGGCTGTTATGCACAAAGATATGCTGCATATGTTCTTGAAAAAGAGAGTTTAGAGGTACAGTCTTGATTGCTGTCCTCTGGTTTTCTGTGTTTCAGTTCCCTAAGTCACCTGTAGTACGGATACTAGTGCTAGACTTGTTGCATTCAACCCATATGAAAAGAGTGGTCCATAAAATTGGCCACGTTTTGAGGTGCTGTCTATGTTTTGACTTGTTTAAGATGATAATAATTTCTATCTTGTAATCTATCCCAGTTATGTGCTAGGTGCGGTATTTTTGCAACTTTGCAAACTTTTGAGCCTTCAAGAACATCCGATTGTTCAAAAACCTGTGGATCCCAGTCTTTTCATCCATAGATTTACCGATCGTAAGTAATTGTACTGATACATTACTGTTTAGAGCTATGGTTTATGAATGGATTTGATTGTTTATATCACGTACTTTTTATTCTTCGTTTTTTATGTTAAAACAATCAATAAGGCATTATTATTAATCAGGTTTCTGAGAAAGGTTAAATAAGTTGGGACACACTGTATTATAAATGGACTTATTAACTGATGCCTTTTGAAATGATTTAACAATTTGTGGAAGTTTCAAATCCAGAAGCATGAAGCAGTTATTGTTCTAATCAGCAGAAATCTGGTGATATCGAACAGTTTGTTTATCCATTGCTTAATAAGGATTCTTAATTTTGGTCAACAATAGCTTCTTTGTTAGACTAAATTAGAATCCATGTTTCTAATTGACATGGCTTGTTCCTTGAAGTTGTTCCCCTTTATTTAAATTTTGCACATAAGTGTTCAGCTATTCCTCTTTTTAATAAACATGATTCTATCTTCTTTGTAGGTTTGTTCAATGGTAAAAGACCAAATGTTTCAAGAACTGCACTTCATATTATTGCTAGCATGAAGCGAGATTGGATGCAGGTTCAAATTTTTATATAAATTTGCATGTGTGCGAGATGAGAGTAACAGAGGGAGAGATTGAGAGAGGTTGAATTCCTTATGATTTATCTTTTGAGATGTCTCCTAACCCTTTACTTCCTCTCAGACTGGAAGAAAACCAAGTGGGCTATGTGGAGCTGCTCTTTACATATCTGCTCTTTCACACGGTTTCAGTTGCTCGAAGTCTGAGATTGTGAGTGTAACCCGACATACAACATTATATTAGATAATATAATTGGCACGTGTGTGATGAACTAGATATTATCAGCCTCATATAGTTTTCCCGTCATAAAACTCTAGAATATCACGTTTTTTAATTCTGTTTGTCGTAGTTAATTCATGAGGAATTGATTTGGTGTGCTTTACCCCCAAAAGTTCTAGTTTCTTGGTTTCACCAAATCTCCTGTTAGCTTGTAGCTCCGCTTAACATTTGTTGATTGTATAATAACATGTAATTAGGAATTAGCTGAAGGCACCAGCTATGCATAATCTGGAACTTCCTCAACATCATTTTTATACTGCCTTACTCGTTGTTGCTTTATAAGTCTCTGGGAATATCATGAAGAAATCTTCTCATCTGTTTTCCTTTGTCTCAACAAGAAGTACTTATTAATTTTCTATGAATTGCTTTTAGATTAAGGTCGTCCATATCTGTGAAGCAACATTGACAAAGCGGTTGATTGAGTTTGAGAATACGGAATCAGGATGTTTGACGGTATGCACTCTCCAACTCATTCTTCCTTTGTTAAAAACATCAAATGTAGTTACTAATTATCGGGCGTGGTGCAATTTAATGGATATAGGTATATATGCTTCTTCTTAATGTTGTTGTTGTTGTTATTGTTGTTGTTGTTGTTATAATATCAAAATTATTGAAGCCGGGTGTAACGAGGTCTTCTATCTGCATATTAGAGGACATTTGGGACGTGAATGATTTATGGGATTGTTGTAGATGTTCATTAAAGACAATATTTTACTTCTATTTTACTGGGATAATTTTATTGTTTAACTAGATTGAGGAGTTCACCATGAAAGCTGAGGAGCATGAAAAAGAGGAGAGGCTAAATGGGTTGAAACCATCTGGGATTAGTGAACTGCTTTGTGAACACAAGAGTAGTGGAAAGCCTCCTTTTGCCCATGGCCTCTGTGAAAGTTGCTACACTGACGTGAATTCTAATTCCCTTCATATGTTATTTTTGGCTTTATGAATTCCAATGCTAATAGCGCTTGGGTTGTTGCAGTTCATGAAACTTTCTGGAGGCCTTGATGGTGGATCAGAGCCTCCAGCTTTTCAGCGTGCAGAAAGGGAACGATTAATGGCAAAAGAAGCAGCTGATGAAAGCGCTGAGAACATGGATTCCACCATATTGCCTAGCCCAGCTGAAAACAAGAGTGAACTTTTAAATGTACTTTCAGACACTTTCATTATTTTCTGGCTCTTTACTTTTTTCCTTACTGGTAGTCATATTAACAACATCAAAATTTCAGGTCTAACTGCCATGAGTAAATAAATTCTGCTCTCCTATCCAATTTTTATGGGATTAACATCCTGTGCAAAGTATCTTTTTATTTCCATTCAATTTGGTTTATTGTTTTTTAAAGAATCAGAAGATTGTTGCCAAATTATTTGGAGAAAGGAAGGCTGTGAGATGATTTATCTCATGAACTACAAGTTTGACTCTAGCTCTAAAATTATGTAACAGAAAACAAGCTTTTGAAAAGAGTCAAATCAATGAGGTACTAGGTATAGCAATTCTATAGTTACAGTTTTATTAAGGTACTAAAAAGCGCGAAGCGTGACGTAGCGTCATGGTCAAGCTTCAAGTTTCACAAGTTTAAGCGAGTTTAGAACAAACTTAAGTGTGAAAAATCGTTTTTCATTTTTTGTATAATTTTATTATATTAAGTTAATTACTAGAATAAATAACATATAAACTTAAATATTTTAAAAATAAATACATAAATTTTCAAGTTATAAAAAACATAAGTCTCAAAATACAAATTATCTGGAGTAAAATTGTTGTGTTAGGTCAAGTTTCATTTCTTAGTTGCAAAAAAAGGAAATGTACTAAGCAAATTTAATTTTGATGCATTTAAAGTTTTTTTTTTGTTTAACAAATATATATTATTAAATATTTAAAATAAATGTTAAAAAGTATTAAAAATAAAAAAATTAACTTAAATATTATTTTAAAAAATTATGTTTTTTCGCGCTTTTCATGCTTTTTTGCGCTTAATGTGATCAACCAAAGGGTTGAGCGCTTTTGCCCAAAGCGAAGCTTTTTGCTTTCGTTTCACGCTTAATCGCGCTTAAGAGACGCCTTTCGTGCTTTTTAGAACACTTATAATACCGGGAAAGCTGTGAGCTGAATGGATCCATTAGCTTGTTGACCCAAAATATGGTCTCCAGTTCGATTTTTTGAGTTGGTTTATTTCTGATAGTTTTGTTTCATTTCATTTGTCACTTTTTCTGGTAATTCTTGATAGCATGTTCCTTGTTACAATTGATGATTGCAAGGACTCTTCAACAGTTCATTTGTTTTCTTTTGGTCATTTTCATTTTATCTGTAACTATCAATACTCGAATTATATTATATTAATTTTGTTTCCACAACAATTTATTAGTTTGATGAAGAAAGGAGTACCAAGAGCACGAGAAATTATGAAAATGCGCAAGCAACAGAGTCAGACTTAACAGGTTTTGACCATTTGATTTTTTGTTATGCCGCGTGGATCTCTACTGATCCGATTGGCAAATTCCTGTTGCAAATTGTGATTTTAATTTATTAATTTAGAACCTGCACAAAAACACGTTCATGATACCAGCAATGATAGTTTACAAGGAGCTGATAATTTGGAAGAATCAGAAAATTTTTCCGATATTGATGATATGGAGGTATACAAGTTTTCTGTTTTCTTTTCTTTTTTTTAAATTGCCACTTGTTCTGTATTGTAATAATAATCTTCTTTCATTTGTAAAATTTGTTATTTCAAGGTATTTCATCGCTTACATGCTCGACTTTCATGTTTCAACTATCAGTGAAACCTAGTGACTACTCTCTGATTCATTAACTTGTGATCGGCGCTAATCTAAAAGGTATAATTGCAGGTGAATGGCTATCTTCACAGTGAAGAGGAAAAGCAATTCAAGAAGATTATTTGGGAGGAAATGAACAAAGAATATCTAGAGGTTTTGATTTGTTTTTCACAAATTGACTTAACTATTTGTAAAACAGGGGCATGATTTCATTGTCTGGAGACCCTCTCCAATTTTGGTTGATAAGTTGGAACTATGTGTGACACCAAATCTTTTAGGATGAAAACCCATGCTTTGGACAACAATTTGAGATAATGATACATGTTCTGACTGCTTTCACTCTTGTATTTCTTACCCCAATGAATCCCATGCGTACAATGGGTCACAAGGAATCAGATGTACTTTAAAGGAAGTCTAACACATGAAAAGATTTTTTTTTCTATGTTATATCGTTTTATTTTTTTCAAGATATGAACCCTATATATGTTTTCCATATCACAGGAGCAGGCAGCTAAAGAAGCAGCAAAAAAGGCTTTTGAGGTCAATTTTGATAACTGCTCAGAGGATGTACAAGCTGCACAGAAGCTTTCTGCAGCAGCTGCAGCAGCTGTGGCAAAGTCAAGGAAGGTAGTATTCTGATCATTTATTAATTTCTCCTGTTACATTAGATATGAGTATTCCGATAACAGTGTAAAGTTTCCTCATTTGCTAGTATTTTTATGGATTTGATGGAATATTGACCTGTTCATGCTGTAAAAGCTTAACCTTTTAGAGAGGAGAAATATTTAATATTTAGTTGTCGTCAATTGAGAAGGAACCAGTGGGTTAAAAAGAACGCGATGAGGATTTCAATCAGACCCCATTAATGAAAGCAATGCAAGTGGACTTCTGATTTCTGTGCTTGGGTTTTAACTTTCTTCGTTCAGTGTAGTTCACGTTTCTTATTTTATAGATTTTATGGAATGAAAAATTTGGATCAACGGACTTGTGAATGGATAGCTGATGGCAGTCAAGGCTTTGAGCAGTGTTTGCTGGTTGGAAAGCTAAATTGTTAGCTTTGTTGATCTAGTTAAATTAATGTTGGCCTGACTCATAATACGGCAGTCATAAAATGACTTGTGTGTTGCCAAGGAGAAGCTTTTTACCGGGTTTGCAGTTAAGCGTTTGTGGTGTGTGCTTGGGCATTCAAGGATACATCATTCCTCCCATAAAGGTTCCAAGTCACTGTTTAGGTCCCTTAGACCCTAACTGTGAAAGTGATTTCTTCTTTTACTCTGGAAATCCAAAAGGGTCCATGAAAGCCCAACTATGTGATCAACTATCCCATGATATTAAAACCGTGAAATGATAAATTGATCAAAAGTATATGAATAAAGTATATTAAATCCATAAAGTGGATGGAAGTTCTCAAAAAGTTCCATTAGACGTGTGCATTATGTACTACAGTTCTCAAACTTGTACCTTCCTAAGAGATTTCAGGCAATTTGATTAAGTTATGTAATATGTTGATGTACCAAGAGGAAATCTCTCTTCTAACAATAGATGTGAATATGTCTTCCTGCAGCTTGAGTTCTTTTGCCAAGAACATCAGGTTGTTTACCTTTAGGTGATGTGCTGCTAACATATTTATGTATTGTATTGGTTGACAATTACTTATCGACAAGTTGCACGGTTGCTGTTATTTTCTCACTGTTGTGCTATGCTGGAAGAGGCGTGAAAGTAATTTGATCTACATAGGCTTTTGCTTGGTCAATGCAGTTTTACTCATGTATTATCGGATGTACATTTTCAGGAAAGACAACAGAAGCGAGCCGCAGATATAAAAAGTTCAGGGCCCCCTCAAACTGCCGCGGAAGCAACAAGACAAATGCTTGATAGAAAGGTAATGATTGCATTAAAGCTAATAGGGCTAGACTGCTTAAATTTACATTTTTCGTTTCGAAAAAGGGCATTCTGACGTGAAATGGGTTGGCCTCTGTCTACTGTAATGAGGTTATTATATGTGAAGAAGCTCATCTAGTTGTGGAAGTTTTTACTTGTCACTTTTTAGAGTAGACGTGTCTATCAAAACCAATATTATAGATAGGTAGATAAAATGTAGATAGATTAAAGGGGTTCTCTTGTAAGAAAAACTTGTTCAACTCACCTTTTGCTTCTTGGTTCTTAGTTATCAAACTATTAAATTAATAGAAGTTGGAAAAACAAAATTTGTCTATTTAGGATATTGTGATCAAGCACGGTTAGATTGTCACTGTTATCTTGGTAACAACATATATTGGCAGAAGGGTTTGCGGCCAACATCTGAAAATATTGGTGGCACCAACGAATAAAAGAAACTACAAGTTACATTTTCAAGTACTCTTGGGTATTAAAATTATGAGACTCGAGTAACTCTTCATTTCAAAACCAAAATTAAGTCCACACTATATCAGTATATTGAAAGACCAACAAATGCACTAACCCAAAAAGAATATGAAGTGATTTGGAGGAAGTATATGGTTCCATACAAATGAAATTTTTATGACAGCTAAGGGCACTATCTTGGTGTCACCGTTGCCACCATTTGATATCACTAGAGGTGTCAAAACGGACCAGCGGGACGGTCCGGCCCACAACCCGTCGCAACCCATCATTAGGCGGGGCGGCCCACCTTTTAGGCGGGTTGGGAAAACACCATCCCAACCCACCTATTTTAAGTGGCGAGGCAGGCCAATCCAGCAGGCCTACGTGTAATTTGGTGGATTTTGGCGGGGCAACCCGCAATCCACCATTAGGTGGGTTGGGAAAATGTCAACCCAACCCACCCATTTTTTATGGCGGGGCTGACCAACCCGACGGGCTTAGCCCATTTTGACACCTCTAGATATCACTTTTATCCCCTTTTAACTTGTCCTGAAAACTACCATTAGATTTATTTTCTCATTACCAATGGCATATTGCACCTTTCAATAATGTGCTAATGTGGTTTTACTGCAGCGTTTGAGTTCTAAGATCAACTACGATGTACTAGACAAACTCTTTGACGAGTCTGTAAGTTCTTTTTTCTTCAATGTTTTAATTCTTATTTTTGTTTCCATTGATTTGCTTAATTTTATTCCGAGCCTCCATTAGATGTGATCTATTTGTTGAGAGAATAACATCGACGTAATTTGATGAATTTCGGTTCCTAATAAAGGCAGTCAATTTAAAATGCATACCACTGCTTTGATTCACACTGATATAATCTTTCATTCTGTGTCACTTTGGACATGAAGGTAGGTAATCAAAAAGATCTATCAAAGGGTTTTAATCTTATGTAAAGGGTCTCTCCTTTTGTGCTCTAGTGAAGGGTTAATCCATCGTCTTTATTAATTTTGAACCCTGGGTAACTAGAGATTCTTCGAGATAGTATGTCAAGCATTAAATTTAAACACTACGTGCGGGCAAGGCCATTATTGAGGCTCTCCCTCCATAATGCAATTAAGTTCGAGCTTCTAAGGATATGCCCGAAATAATCGATATGTAACAGCATCTGTTGTGCGCATGTTCTGCTAGTAACTTGTGTATAATTTCTCGTATTTGTTTGTATAGCGGGAAATTTCGGAGAACTCCAAGAAAAGCCGTTTGGAACCCGAGCGGCATGGCGAGGATGATGACTATTTAGAACACAGTAAAGAAGATCTTGAAACAAAGGACGCTCAACATCCCTACTATGAGAATGAAGAAGGTTTTGATTATGACGATGAATATAACCACTTTGATACTTACTAGAAAATGTATCGACGTCATAATTTTGGGTATTAGTTAGTCACAGCTTCTTAGTCCTTGTATTATTTGTTGTTATTTTTTGGTTTCGTTTGGTACGGTGTATTATTAATATATGTATGTATAACTTATCTTATCCAATCTCGTGTTCTTCTTGTCATATTATTTATCAATTTATTAATTATTTATTTTACATAACTCAAATCATTAATTATGTATCTCATATCAATCAAATCAATAAATTTAAATTATTATATTATTTTTTATAAATAACATTATTCATATTTTATTTATTGTTAAATCAACTTATCTTAATGATTTTCCCATTATATTTACGTATATAATATTATATACAGTATAATCAAATATAAAAACAGCATATGTTAATTATCTGAAGTTTTTTTTTATTTTGGATTTGTCTAAAACAAATTTTAGCTTATCATCTGACGATATGACTCTATTTTATATTATAATAATTGAACACTTTATAATAATCGTTAAAAAAAACTTGTCAAAATACTATTTACTACATTAATGTATTTGCTTTATTTCTTAAGTGAAAACTGCTGATATTAATAATTTGATCATATAATGTCACACAATTTGTATTATAAGGGTGTGTTTGATGTTATGCATTGCTAATCTATATATTAATAATCTTATATAGTTTTACGTTTTTTTGTTATATTATTTATCTATCTTTCAATTATTTATTTAATCAAATTATTAATTATTTATATTAAATCAATCAAATCATTAAATTTAAATTATTATATTATATTTTATAAATAATATTATTTATATTTTATTAATTATTAAAATGATAAAATGATAATTTATTATTTTTATATAAAATATAACCAATCAAATCAAACAAACCATAATATATCAATCAAATCAAATCTTATATTAACTATTATTTATTTATTTTTTATTACAATATATTATTTTTCTCTATATTATTTATCTTATCTCTCTCTACAAACGGATCCTTATAAATATAATATTTTGGTTTTTGCTCTTTAATATTAACATCATTTTATATTAAAAAAACTTAAAAATATAAATAATATGTACATCTCATACATAATATATATTTATTATGTTACATACTTAACGCGTGTATTAATATATTATAATATATATATATATATATATATATAATATATTGAATATGAAAACAAAAATAAATTCCTGATTAATGTTAAACAATTCGCAACACATAGGGAATATATGTTTAAAAGTAGGTCCAACCTTTTAAAATAATCGTATAATCAATATGATCTAATCTAACGAGGGACCGATTAATTTATTGATTACTTTGCGGCATCCCGTGATAGCATCTGCATTTCACATTGTTCCCAATTACTGTTTCACGTTATGTTCAAATAAGTGTCGCTTACATGAATTATTATTACAATAAATTACAAATAAAACATTCAATTCATCTATTTTTTTAAAATTATATATATATATAATATGAATCTCAAACACGATAAACTATTTACACAACTTATTGTTAATTTTACTCATAAATATAATAATCTACTTTTTTAATAAAAAGAGATATTAAAGTTTTTTTTTTCTCAATGGAGGCTTAATTTCTGAAATGTATGGAAGTATAGCCGGAAATCATCTCCTTCAATGGCGGAAGTATTGGGCATTAGAGAATCTCTCTCTTGGCTAAAGAATTTGGACGCTTGCAATGTAACCATTGAATCCGACAAAGTGGTGATTAATTGTTGACTCAAATAATGATTTTTTTTATTTTTTTTTTTGATTCGGATTGGTTAGAGGTGATTGGAAAAAAATGAACTTTGAATCTATCAAATTGTAATTTCATTTTTTTGAATAGATCAAAAAATCAGACAGCTCATACACAAGTTAGAACAACTACTTTTATGTCTGATTACATAGGTATGTCTGATTACATAGGTTGGACTACCTCGTCTTCTACTTTAATTTCTGATGTAATCGCTATTGATTTACATTAATAATATCTTATAGCTTTTTTTTAAAAAAAAAAAATTACGTCATGAGATAATGATGATGATGGTTGGGGCGAGTGGAAATTTACTCACCACATTACTTTAGGCGTGGAAACTCACCAGAAAAAAAGTGTGTTGACTTTTTAACGCTTAGCTGTACTTTCTTTCAACCATTGCCTTGTAATTGTTTTTATTACACACAAATATAAAAATATTATAATATCAGACCGCATCTTTTTAATTTCCAGTTCTCTCATCTTTTAATCACTTCCTTTCTTCGATCATAACGAGGGATTTCGAGTTTTGCGGCGGCTCATGATGGGCTTCGGACGGCGGCGGCGGGTTTTGCTGCTCCTCTTCTTCCTGCTGGTGTCCTCTTCCGCCGGTGTTCCGGCCTCAAGTAATATTATTTATTTAAGCCTCGAAAACTCAATTCTTGATTTTATATGTATATTTGTATGGTGCTTGTTCCGTGGATGAATTGCATTTCTTATGAAATTTGAAAGTTTTTTTAACAAGAATAAAAGCAGTTTTGTGGATTAATCGAAGTAATGTTTGGCTGCAGGGAGCTTGAAATCAGGGGAGGATGAGGTTCAAGTGCCTAGGAATTTGCAGTACCAGGTGTTATATTATATTTCAATTTACATCAAATGGATTATGACATTAAACATTCTTTTTTGTTTTTTTTTGTTTTGAAGATATGGGTTTTGTTGGGATTGAATTAAAATTATGCTAGATTGTATGAATTTGTTGAGCTTAAATGCAAACTTGATTATATATGCAAGTTTGAGGTTTTATTAATTTGTAGATTCTTATTCTTGAAATCCTATCTTATTTATAATAGGCTTGGATCAAAGATTTGGGAAATTCTCGTGGATTTTTGAAAATGGAAGGATTGTTAGGAAGGAGATTAATGAACATTGAGCTTGCAGACTATCCAGAGACAGGAGCAAACAATAATCACGATCCGAAGCCTCCCGGAAGGGTATGATCGTCTTTTCGCGCATCGACGTGTTCGTTTAATTCGAGGAGGGTATGAGCAAGATGATTATGGTTTTTTTTAGTAACAATGTTTGTCTTCTATTTTGTTTGTTTTGTGTTGTGATGTGATGATGTAAATTTGTGTTTTCCATTTAATTCATACCGATTATGTTGTTCTATAACATGATGTTAGATGGGTGTTTCACGTCTCGATATATTTGGTCTCTATCGTCCTAAACCAAAAATATATATATAATGTATTCCTTAATATTAGTTTAGCAAATCCGCTACTAAATTTTTAAATAAATTTTTATAGGAGTGTTGGCAGCTGCTTTTAAATTTAAAGAAGTTACTAAATGTATAGATAATGAAAAAATGAGAAAAAATTTAGATGGTAATAGTCTTTGAAAATAAACTGACAAGTGAAAAAAAAAAAATTGGATAG
This sequence comes from Henckelia pumila, assembly GCF_033568475.1. Classification (NCBI taxonomy): domain Eukaryota; kingdom Viridiplantae; phylum Streptophyta; class Magnoliopsida; order Lamiales; family Gesneriaceae; genus Henckelia; species Henckelia pumila. Next base: position 4,178,425 of record NW_027331857.1, on the reverse strand, counting down.
TGTTTGATAAATAAAGTGTTTTAATATTATAATCACTTTTGTACAAACAAAACACTAAAAACTGAACTCCACTTTTTGAAACCAAAAATAAATAACAAAGTTTATTTTGCGATTACTATCGTTCTGGTTCAATCTGATTCGGTGCTTCGAAAACCTGGCAATCAATACTCACACTTTTGGGGGCCAAATCCAAACTAATGTAAGCTCCGGACCCTTAAAGTTTTGGGCCATTAATATCTTGGCCCAACTAAAATTATTCGGTTGGGCTAAGCCTTATTTTCTTGCATTCCATTAATGATATAATAACTATTAGTATTACTTCATTTGCCCGTTTTCACTTCTCACAAACCTGATAAGATATAACCCTCGAGATTCACTGCGGTGAGATACCGAACCCTACACGTTTGATTACTATGAATAGATTCATGACAAAAACTCTTAATCTTTGTGCCAATTATATGAGATATATTTTTTTTTTATTGAATTCGACTTATCAAAATATTATTTTTTTATTATAAATATAAATATGAGTCGAAATAGGAATCGGAATGCCTGCCTCACGAATGTAGAATATTGAAAGACTCTCTCACGTGAGACCGTTCTAGATGGTCGGGATTAATTATGTATTTGATGGTTAAGGCAAAATTAATATTTAATAACGTGTTTGGTCAAAATAATTACTCTAAAGTTAGGTTACCATGTACGAATAATTGAAATTTTGTACTCTCAAAAAAAAAATTGAAATTTTGTTATAAATTTTCAATGCTTATCACGTTGATAACCACAATAATATTTCGACACAATTAGAGTTGAGTTTTATCGGAGTGAAATATTTTATTTTCGGAAAAATAATGTTTGCCCTTTAAATGTTTCATATGTCACCAAAATCAGCTAATTAATTAATCTTCACACGCTTTATTAGTTAGTTAGTGTTTTTTAATTAAATTATTGAATACAAGTTTGTTTTAATCAGCCGCAAATAATATATACTATTGCTATACTTTTATTGGCCACTTGCCAGATGTATTTGAATACGTCATAGTCACTAATTTGAAGTTTGGATCAAAACTTAGGAGGTGTAATAATGAATATTACCCATTACTTGTCCTGGAGCTAGTCTAGCTAGATCTCATGATGTCACGATTGTGGCTGCATGGGTGGATGGAGACTGAAGAATGATATTAAAATAGATTTGGTGGTAATTATTTTTTAATTTTTTAAATATTTTTAATAATCTAGATGTTTCAACGTCAATTCTGAAAAATTAAAGAACGGTCTTCCCTAAAACATATATTTCCAAATATATGCACATATAATTAATTTGACCTTGGAGGCTTGGACATTGGCAGGTGTTCGTTTTCGCAAAAAGATTCGGATCAAAATTAATATTATTTTACAAATATAAGAATCCTTGTCACCCATTATTTAAATTTAGATTTTTCTGTCCCACATAATAAATAAATAAATTAAAAGGCCAAGATCCACGTTTTCTTTGGCGTGTAGATTTTGTGAAAACAAGAATATTAAATTATGTAATGTTTATAGTAAAATTATAAATATCAGAAACCGACACTGTCCAAACTCCAAACCCATGGCTTTGAATAGTGAACCCACACCAGGCAGTGTCTAATACTACTGCAATGCTTTTCAAAACATTATATTTAACACGAAATGTTCTTTTGATTAATGATATATATTTCTTCGATTAAAAAAAAACATTAAATTTACCATACGGCCCTTCCACCGTGGAAAAATAGTTCATGCCAGGTTGAAAAAAATTTAATTAACACTTCATTTGTTTGTTTAAAGTTAACCACTTATCAACAAAATTTTTGTCAGACGGTTTCGTATATTTATATTCACAATGGTGTAGCCACATTCAAACCCATTGAGGAGCCCAAATTATTTAAACTTATATATATTAATTTTAAATAATTTTGATTATTTTGTTATTAAATGGGATAGCTCATTTCAAATTATTAAATGATTCAAAAACTTAAAACTCTAGCTCTAAGTAAAATGAAAATTCTAACTCCGGTATTGTATATTCGTAAGACATATGGACGCTATCGACGATAAAAGTAATAATCGACCATAGAAGTAATAAATTTGGTATATGAATAATTTTTTAATGAGTAATCTCGTGTATATATATATATATGTGTGTGTGGGCGTGTTTATATATTTATATATTCTATAGAGTCGATGACATATTGACATTTACCTAAATCAGGTAAAATAGGTAATGAATTGATAGAGAGCGGCGGAGATCCGTTTGTTATTTCCATACAAATACCTATGAGTTGGCAAGCTAGAAAAATGCGAACATCGGAAAATAATGCGGCACTTGCGTTAGCTCAAAAAGCAAATTTGCTCTATTCAAATTTAGGGACTGGGGCAATGGCCCTTTTTCAGATTGGCTTCTGGATGTTGTAAGCCAAGACTTGGTTTCTCAATATTATTGAATTTGGTTTTCCTTAAATAAAAAAAAAGCTAAAACTCGTTAAAACAACATTTATAATTTTTGTTTATTCAAAATATTGTGTTTTAAATCAAATGTTCATTTTTAGAGGGTTTTAAAAATTAAAGTTAAATTATAAAATAAGACTATTTTTCACCTTATTTAATTGCATTTCTTAAAAATATAAACATCCTACTACCTAGTTTATAAATTTGCTCTTAAAATACTCCTCAACACAACGAGTCATCAGTGTGTTCGATAGAAGGTGATGACTAACATTCAACAGGGAAAAATGAAATTTCAAAATAAGATTAATCTTGATGAGATTTAATTTAATAAAGTGAAATTTTCATAACATAGAACAAATTTCATTAGATTTTGAATCGTTAATACGCAGCAAATTTTAAATCTTCGTTGAAATTTTTTGTTCTTGATAATCAAACATATACATATATGATTAATAAAAATATTTTCAAAATAAGTGATACAAATTTTTTTAACATAAATAATATTATTCATAATTATAGACGTTTTTAAATTCTAGTCAAACATCAATACGAAATTCATAATAAATAAATGTAATATCAAAATCTAATTCCAAATATAATATTGTATTCGTACACACACTGAGTTATCTATTTAAGCTTTCTCCCATTTCCGCTGCAATCTAACACTGCAACAAATCTCTCCCCACCACCACCTCCTCCGCCGCGCAATGGAGTGCAGAGAAGAAAAACAAGAAAACATTTTCCGATCAAAGCAACATGATATCGACATTCCCAATCACCTACCCATACACACATATTGCTTCCAAAATTTATCGCGCCACCTCTCGCGGCCAGCTATAATCAACGGAGCCACCGGAGAAATCTTCAGCCACCGTGAAGTGGAACTCACCGCCCGCAGGGTGGCCGCAGGCTTCCATAAGATCGGCATCCGTCAAGGCCATGTCATCATGCTTCTCCTCCACAACTCCCCCGATTTCGTCTTCGCTTTCCTCGCCACCTCCTTCATCGGAGCCACCACCACGACCGCCAACCCACTCTACACCGCCGAAGAAATCAATTTCCAGGCCAACATATCCAAGCCAAAACTCATCCTCACCCAGGCAAGCTACGTCCATAAAGTGGAGGACTACGCACTGAAGAACAGCGGGACCGTAATAGTCTGCGTCGATCCTCCGCCGCCGCCGTACCTCCACTTCTCGGAGCTGAAAAAATCCGACGAAACATCGATGCCGGAAGTCAAAATCCACAGCGACGACACGGCGGTGCTCCCTTTTTCCTCGGGGACAACCGGCCTCCCGAAGGCCGTGATGCTGAGCCACAAGAACATAGTCACGTGCATTTCGGTACAGGTCGACGGCGAAAATCCCACAATCCACGTCGACGCCGGAGACTTAACGCTGTGCGTTCTGCCATTGTTTCACGTGTACTCGATGATATCGATCATGCTGAACGGCCTACGAGTAGGATCCGGGATTCTGATAATGCAAAAATACGAGATCAACGAACTGATGGGGCTGATTCAAAAATACAAAGTGTCGATCGCACCGTTCGTGCCGCCGATACTGGTGGCGGTCGCGAAAAGTGAGGTGGCGGGAGCTAAGTATGATCTGTCATCGGTGAGGCGAGTGGTTTGTGGTGCGGCCGCCATGGATAGGACGCTTCAAGAATCAGTGAGAGAAAAGCTTCCTAATGCTACTATTGGGCAGGTAACTCTGATTGGGCGCCACTCAATTATTTACTTTGTTTTTATTTGAATAACAGAATAAATTTGCTTCAAAATAATAATAAAATGTTATTTCAATAATTGGTATCAAAATATACCTGTAACAAAAATAATAATTGGTATCAAAATTATTGCCCTTGCCCAAAATTCTCAGTTAACTTGTCCAACTACCCCCAGCCATAAAGTAGGATGGCTTTCTTAGTAACTCTCACATGTTCGGTTCACAGTTTTGCCAACACTTCATGAAAAATTTATCTTCCCAAACACATCATTTGCTACTTCATGAAAAATTCATAAAAAGTAGGAATGGGATAGATTTCTTATCCATCCAACCTAAGATGCAAACGAGCCGAGCTATTCGTGAGCAGTTCGATCAAAACTCGAGCTCGAGTAGCTCGAGCATACAATCGAGCTCGAGCTTCAAATATATGTTTTCAAGTAGCTCGCGAGCTACTCGATAACACACATATATATAAAATATAATATAAATATATATATATATATATATATATATATATATATATATATAATGTATATACTCTTTTCGTCCCATATATATTGTCTTTTTTGGATTTTCACATGGTTTAAGAAAAATGTATTGGGAAAGCAAATTTTATATAAAATTTCTATTTTATCCTTATTTAATGTATTAAAAATTGATTCCACAATTTTCAAGGTGTAGTTGATATGGATATATAAGTAAAAAATTGTAAAAATATTTTTAAATATGGTATATGACTATATATTTTGGACAAACAAAAAAAAAACGTGAACAATATAATTGAAACGAAGTGAGTAATATTTTATTTATTTATTTATTCATATATTTTGTATATATATATATATATAATTTTCGAGCTCGAGTAACTCGAGCTATATACGAGCTCGAGTACAAAACTAACTACTCGAGCAGTTAAATACGGCTCGAGCTCGAGCTCGAGTAATATGCTACTCTAGCTCAGCTCGGCTCGATTGCACCCCAAAATCCAACCAAAGACTTCAAAGTTCATTATCTAATATCTAAGTCCAACTAACAAATATATATTTGAATATATATGAATTTTAAATCAATCCATCCAAACACAATTTTTTCCTTTATCTTATAAGATCAAATTACTAATTATTATTCAATAAATAACAAGGTCATAAAAATCGCAATGCAATAGGCTTAGCGTTCAGGTGGTTTTTGTAAAATATGCTAATCAATCATAAAAATATATAAAATATTTTATAATATCTAAAATTAGTCAAATATGCATTAATTTGTTCAACGTTTTCGTTAATATTTTTTCAGTTATATTTATTAATGTGCATACATTTTTATGGACACATATTTCAATAAAATATGCATAAATTTGTTCAACTATTTTTTAAAAAATTTCAGTGATATTTTTAAATTAAATTTATTTTTTTAAAAAAACAATCGAACATCTAATTAAGAAAATTGTTGCCCACCTGAGGATGTACCCAAACCACTTGAGATGTATCAAATATCAATGTTTTAGCCATAGGGGCATAGGCGAGTTGGTAAGGCCCGAGGTGACGTGAGAATAAATTCCCCAGCGTTGCGGGTTCGATCTCGTATGGAGCATATTTCTCATTGAAATATTTTGGGGTATGCTCTGGGGTTGGACCATGTTGTTATCTTCCTCAGGTTCTACTCGTGCACATTCCTCAATTTAACCATCGTATGAGCCAATGAGCCTTCGACTCATATGGAAATCGAGGTCAACCTTTTTTTAATATCAATGTTCTAAAAATGGGATGATGGGTGACAGCTCACCGTCTAAGTAACACCAATTAGACACCGATTACTCATGTTACCTATCAATCATGCCAAATGACGATACAGTTACTCTGGCCCATTGAAATAGACATGAGCCACATCATTTTTTTTTTGGGATTTAGTAAGGGTGCGTTTGGTTCGAACGATAGAATTATTGAATGATTAATGTATTGATGATAAAAGAGATGATAGATTGAAAAATATAATATATGCTATAAGATAATATTATGTTTGGTATGATTTTAGTAAGTGGGATAAATTAACAATTTTTGTATTTTTTGACAAAATTAACCTTTGTTCAAATTAAAATTACCAGCCTAACCAATTTTTTTTTTTTGAGCGACACTCTTCTTCACTCTCTTGTCAAATAAAATCCATGGGCTCCTCAAAAATTAATTCAATCACGTTGGGCAAGATGGTGTGATTATTGTTTTGAAGCTCATATTTCTCACCTCATGACGATGGACAAAATGAAATTGGAAAACAAGATAAGAACAAAATCATTTCTCTAATCAAAATCAAAGCAAGGACAAACAAATAAATCAGAAAAAAATTGACTCAGAATCACATCGAATCCAAGCAACTGAAATGAACAAAGAAGGGAAGAACAAAATTATGTTTCCCATCAAAACCAGACACCAAATTTTATTTTTGCAACATCATATATATATTAAAAAAAAAAATCGTAAACCAATATTTTCCATGAGATTTTTCATTGAGTTTTACTTGTCTGAGAACTACTCCAATTCTTGATGTTCTTGCACATGTATACAGCTTTTTTCCTTTCATCGTTTACATGGAGCAGACAATACTTTGGGCTTTTCTTTTGGGTGGGTAAAGGGTAATAATGGAATTATGGTATTTGATTAAGAATGAGATTGCTAGTCAAAGGGGTGAACGTGAGTTTAATTATCTACCCCTAATGCCACCTAGTACTTTCCACGGTGGATTGACTAGGTTTATTAAAAAACCAACCAAACACTGGTTTAACGTGGAAAACCAACTAAATCCTTGTCAATCCTTAGTACCAAACGCAGCCTTAATTATTATCATACAGAATATATTTTTTTTTTAAGAAAGAAAAATATTATAAATTATGATGCATTGATTACTTTTTTTTCTTTATCTTTTGGTTTGTGTGAGATAAACATAAACAAATGATGTGTAGATCGATAAGAAAATAAAAGAGACAAAAGGTGAATAATAATATAACTAATCAGAGTTTTGATATGGTGAACAATTATCATGTGTACTTATGTATGTATATGTGATATTTTTTATATCCAATAGGTGAACACCGCATTATAATGAATTATAATGATATATACTCCATATGTGAATTAAATAAATATTCTTAAAATAGTTAGATGGATAACTTTAATATAATTATGTTAAATATAATTTTCCCTTTTTCCACCCAAATTCACCTCTTCTTCCTCAATAGTCGGTAAAATTTATTTTCCATCAATTTATTTCATTCCATTTTTCTTTGACCCCAAATAAGTCGCACCAATGTTTGATTGTATTACCTCAATCCAGTAGATCTCCCTATATTGTTTGTCGACAACCACAAAAAATAGTTACTCTAAGGATCTAATATGCTTTATAATATAGTATAGATATGAACATTGTCGGGCTTCAGGGACAATCACAAACCGATTAAAAAAAGCCAAACATGAGATTAAGGCTCACTAGTTAATTAGTACTAGCTATATATATTGGATTAGTTAACTAAAATGTGGGATCGAACAGGGATATGGGATGACCGAAGCCGGAGTATTGGCAATGTGTTTGGGATTTGCTAAAAAACCTTACAAATTTAAATATGGATCCTGTGGAAGTGTTATAAGGAATGCTCGAATGAAGATTGTTGACCCTTTGACCGGGACTTCCCTTCAACGGAATCAAACCGGGGAGATTTGGATCACAGGTGATCAAGTCATGAAAGGTACATTTTATTAAAGGTATATATAATATACAATTAAATTCCAATTGCAATTAATTCATGTTTAATTTATAAATTTTCATGGCTGAAAAAAAAAGGTTATTACAATGATCCTGAGGCTACTAAGAAAACAATAGACAAAGAAGGATGGCTACACACGGGGGATGTCGGGTACGTGGATGGAGACGACGAACTGTTCATCGTGGATCGGTTGAAGGAGCTGATCAAGTGTAAAGGCTTTCATGTGGCACCAGCTGAACTCGAGGCGTTGCTCTTAGCTCATCCCGCCATCTCCGACGCTGCCGTTGTGCCGTAAGTGTTTTGCATTTGAACAAACTTTGTTGTGAAATATTTTTCTATATTTGTTTATTGATTTATCGTTTTCGAATTATTAACATTTTATATTTGTGCCTATAATTTGCAGTAGGAAGGACGAGGCAACAGGAGAAGTTCCGGTTGCATTTGTAGTGCGTGCGAAGGGTTCAAACATCTCAGACCAAGAAATCAAGCAATATGTCTCCAAGCAGGTATTTTATTATCGAAACTACTAGCAAAGCACATGTTATATGTTTATCATATTAATTATTTAATTTTAAAAATAGCATAAAATTATACTGATTTGACTACTGGTAATTCAGGTGGTTTCCTACAAGCGGATACAAGGCGTCTATTTCGTCAATGACATTCCTAAAGCTCCATCGGGCAAAACTTTAAGGAAACTTCTACGGGCAAGGATTTAATCAACACAAATTTTTTTATAAAAGTGTCTTATGAAATAATTTTGCGAGACGAATCTCTGTTCATATATATCCAATAAAAAAGATTAATTTTAAAACATGTATATATGGATTTAATCGATTCGTCCCACAAATTAACATAGTTCATGAAATTGTTTCACGATTCTTTACTCAAAATTGGCTGCAGTCTCCTATTATAATATAGTATAGCATGAGTTCCTATGCAAATTTCTGTAAATATTATTATTCCTACACATCAAGCAAATTGCTGCAATATATTATATATATAGAAATGAGGAAATATTACCAAATTTAGCGTAAAATCATTTTAAAATAATAATATGGGTCATGTTCGCATGGGTTGAATTAAACCTAGCCTTGGGATATTGTTCTATGGTTATGTCTAATAATTTGTATTTATTCTTAAACGTTAAGTCCATGGTTTTTTCTGTGAATCCACGCGTGATGTTAAATATAAAACATTCTGAGCAATCTTAATTAGTATAATCTCATGAGATAGATTATAGACAGATAGCATCTCATTAACGCAAAGAAATACTAATATACTCGGGATGAGCTCGGCACATTCTAGAAAATGAGCTCAGCTCATCCCTCAACACAATTCCTCAATGGTCCCACAAACTAGAGCTCACAGGTCGGCTAGAGTCTAGACTCTTAGGTCGGTCAAGCTCACGGGTCGACAAAGCTCTTAGGTTAGCTCATCATGATCGACATGTATAAAGGGTTCTTAATCAAATAGGAGACCCAACTTTCATCTTTATCTTTAAAGAAAAAACAAGCGAGATCTCTTTCGAGATTCATGGGATCGCGATACCTATAAAGAAATATGTCAGCTAAGGAAATGTGACATCAAATCCGGTACCTCCCTATATACCAAGTTTGATCTCTATATTGAGGTTTTCAATTTCTCTTATTGGAGTTCTTCAATTTCTCTCATTCACAATTTTTCCATATTTGACTTTGATGATGTCGGAATTTTACCTCGGGTTCGGTCTGGTAGAATGGATCCTCCGAATTTCCAATGAAGCAGGTCGGGTCGGGTACAACCAGTTCTGCACAAACAACAACTAGGTTAAGGGGCGCCGAAAGTATTTTCGGCGTGACCCCTCCGATGCCTAAGTCAGTGTCTTGAAGGCAGAGAGTATGATTAATGCAAAAACTGAGAGATATGAGTGCGTGAATGTAAAAGTGAGTAATGAATGAATACAACCATAACAGTACCTGTATTTATAGGAGAAAATAGAATAAGTTACCTAGTCGAATTATAACATGTCCTGGACTAGGACTCTTCATCCATTGGATCCTTCTTAAGTTTATCTCTATCTTGTGAATATTTGAGAAGATCCAAACTTATCTCACATATATCAGAGTCCTACTTGAACTTAAAAAATATGCATGCGGCCTATTAGGCCCAGCCCAGGTCGGCCCATAAAATACCAGTCCTGGTCACATCTGGTAGACCCATTATAAACGGGCTCGGGTTGAAATATTTTCTCGAGGTAACAATAGTACCTCCCTAACTGGTCTAAAAGAAGAATGAAGTTAGACTAAGAATTTAATCCGAACCCCGATTTATGCATGTGTCATTCGACCAGTTCAGAATTTAATTCATGCAATGTGTTTCTTTTGAACGGTCCAGATCAGGATCCGCGTGATGTGTTTTTAATGAACGGCTCAGATGTCCTCTGACGGTTCTTTTCCCGAAGCCAAAAAAAACATGGCTTGTCCCGTCCCGAGCCATAGATCATGTTAAAAATCAATGGTCCAGATCGATTCACCACCTCTATATATACTAGGCGGTAAAAATTTTGTTTTTTTCACCTTTCACTCTTGTACTGTTACGCTGCAAAAATTTCAAGAGCTCGCCCGACCCGGACTACTGCGTCTGTCTTGTTTGTATCCCTCCCGAGCTACAACTCTTTCACCTGTAAGTCCTACCGTCCTTACACTAGGTTGATTAATATGTCCTCCCCAGACGAGACTTCTGTTCGGGAAATAGTAGCCTTTTTTGAAGCATCCAATTCTCCCTCTAACAACCCCGAGCCCTCCGATTCCAATAATCCAAGCTCAGAGTTGGATCTATCGGAGACTCGTATAGAAAAATTAAAGCGACTGCACAAACTCAGGTCGGATGAAGCCCGATTATCTGCCAAAGGGAAACAATGGTATGAAGTCCTGGCCTCCCATCTAAGTCCAAACCTAGGTCCCCTCATTAGGGAAAAATCGGGAATGCCCGATACCTACGATCTTATAATCCCGGGCCGTAAAGACCGGGCTCACAGACCCCCTCTAATTTCTTGAGCTTCAGCCTAGATCAAATCAAGATGGGTTTAAGATTTCCAGTCCCGAACTGCATTTCCTATTTATGTCAATACTTTTGTGTGTGCCCGAGTCAATTATCCCCGAACTCTTTTAGTTCAATTCTATCATTAGGTGTACTTTTTTGTTTCTTCCGAATTCCCTTAGACATAGGAAATTTTATTTACTTTTTACAAATTAAGAAAACCGCCCCGGGCCGCTTCTATATTTCCATGCGACCCGAATACCCCTTTTTGAAGGGTAAGCCTAGCTCACACAAAGGCTGGACAAACAGATACTTTTTTGTCAATCCCAACCAGCCATGGGAATGCCGGTCTAACTGGGCTATGAACTTTACCAGTCCTGAACCCCCAGCCCTGCCTACTCACAACTTTACCAATTTTATCAACACCATGTCCGCGCAAACTTTTGATATTGAGAGCCTGATTGAGGAGGATCTGCTCTGTCATTATGGCTTCAGTGGGAAGGGAGTAGAGATCCAAGGGGATGTAGGTAGTACCCCTGTACCCGTGCTATCCTTATCTTAGACTGATTCCCCTTATGCCTTTGATTTACCGTATTTTTATATATATTTTTTTAGACAACAGGATCAAATCTGCCGCTATGCCTGCCAACTTCAGAGTTGCACTAAAGAACTTGAAGAGGAAGAAAACAGAGGACAGTGAGGCCAGAACTCATCCTGAACCTCCTCCCACTGAACAGTCAAAAAAGAAAGCTTCCAAAACCAAGGAAAAGCCCAGCACTAATCTTCCCGAGCTTGAGCAGCCGTCCATTGTTTCCTCGTCCCGAGCCTGTGGCAAAGAACCCATAATAGAGTTCGGGTCCCTACCTGACGCTGAGCCTCAGGGAATGCCCGATCAGCTCGGGGTCCCAGAGATGTCATTTTTCTCGAAGCCCGACCCCCAAGGGTGCCTAGGCATAATGTAGAATCTGATTTCTCGTTCTGATTTAAAAATCCTTCAAGGAGTGCCTACCTTGAAAGCTGAACAGAACTTCGCTCTTGCATCCCTGCAGGTATATTGCATTTTTCGATCTTACCTTGTATACTGAGCTGTCATGTACCGAGCTGGGTTTTACCCTTTGTGTTTTCACAGGCTCTAGCTTGGGGAGGGGAGATCACCAGCCGAGCTTTCAAAGACCGGGAGGAACACAACCTGAACCAGGAGGCCTTCGTTGCTCGGATTTCTGAGCTCACACGAAAAACCCGGGAAATAAAGGCTGATCATGAGGAAAAGGTGACCGAGATGAGGGTGGAGATTGAATCCACACGGGATGCTCTGGAGGCTGCTCATAAAAATACTGCCGAGCTGGAAGTGGATAAGATTAAGCTAAAGAACCAAGTACGGGCCCTGACTCGGGAACTTGAGGCTGCGAAGGAGGTCGGGAAAAGAGAATTCTTGAATTCTGCTGATTTTGCTAACGCCGTAGCTGAGAAGGCGGCTACCTTCTTTGATGAGGGTTTCAAGGGGTGCTTAGCCCAGTTCAGGGCTAATGGGTACTCAGAAGCCGAGCACCCCGCCCTTTTCCTAGATTGTACCAAGGCTCTTGATGACATGCCTGATGAAGACTCGGAGGAGGCCGAGCAAGAGAAGCCAGAAGATCCCGATCAGAGCTCAAATTCACAGGACGCCCCCGCCCCTTGATTATTTGTATAAATATTGTTTAAAAACATGATCTAAATGGTAGACCCTGCGAGGTCATTGATTTCGGTTGTTGCCCAGGTAGGGCTGATACATTGTTTACTCTTTCACATATGAATGTTTTTGCCCAGTTTAGGTTTATTTAAGAATTTTCCTTTTCTAACATGGTTTTATTGTTATAAATGTGCATGCAAATCCAGCCACGAAACTTATCAAGTATAAACCCTTTAAGGGCCCGACCTACACATATACCCGGACTGGTTGAATTCCAGTTGAGTCAAACTTTACCGTATAAATTACTAAAAACCCGTACTAAATATACCCGGACTGGCTGAATCAAGTCATAATTAATCCAGTGTATCCCTAAAACCCGAGCTACATGTACCCGGACTGGATGAGTGAGAATTGAATTCCGACCTTTAAGGGTGCCTGGACTAGTTGAATGCAAATTAGTACCTTTTCTAAGCTCTTTAAGCTCTACTGTGACCCTCGAGATTGAATCATACTTGTATTTTTAATTACCCACCAAAATGTGGGTGTTAGTATTGCTAATTATTAATTTTAAGTACCAGACCTGTCTGGATTTTGAATTCCACTGGTGGGCCACTGAGGTGGACTTTGTGTGCCAGGCCTGCCTGGGCTTTGAATTCCACTGATGTGGGCCACTGAGGTGGACTTTGAGTGCCAGACCTGTCTGGGCTTTGAATTCCACTGATGTGGGCCACTGAGGTGGACTTTGAGTGCCAGACCTTCCTGGGCTTTGAATTCCATTGATGTGGGCCACTGAGGTGGACTTTGAGTGCCAGACCTGCCTGGGCTTTGAATTCCACTGATGTGGGCCACTGAGGTGGATTTTGGGTGCCAGACCTGCCTGGGCTTTGAATTCCACTGATGTGAGCCACTGAGGTGGACTTTGCGTGCCAGACCTGCCTGAGCTTTGAATTTCACTGATGTGGGCCACTGAGGTGGACTTTGAGTGCCAGACCTGCCTGGGCTTTGAATTCCACTGATGTGGGCCACTGAGGTGGACTTTGAGTGCCAGACCTGCCTGGGCTTTGAATTCCACTGATGTGGGCCACTGAGGTGAACTTTGGGTACCAGACCTGCCTGGGCTTTGAATTCCACTTATGTGGGCCACTGAGGTGGACTTTGGGTGTCAGACCTGCCTGAGCTTTGAATTTCACTGATATGGGCCACTGAGGTGGACTTTGAGTGCCAGACCTGCCTGGGCTTTGAATTCCACTGATGTGGGCCATTGAGATGGACTTTGAGTGCCAGACCTGCCTGGGCTTTGAATTCCACTGATGTGGGCCACTGAGGTGGACTTTGAGTGGTAAGTTCCATAAAACAAAATTGACTTTTGCATTTAAATTGTTCCAAAAATTGACGCTAAACAGGACTGACCATAAAGTAAATAAACCAGGACTGACTTCTGCAAAAGATTGAGAAATAAATAGCGCAAAAAGAATGACTAACTGGTTATCCAGCTTAGGGAGCTATAGCATGATGAGGCCCGAGCTGAGCTACTAGGGATAGTATTTTTTCAAGTGTTGAGCCTTCCATGGCCTTTTACCCCTCTTGCCTTGGGCATCTTCCAAGTAATATGCAGCTATTCCAGCTTTTCCTATCACCTTGAATGGGCCTTCATACTTGGCCTCTAGCTTTCCTCTTTCCCCTGGATGTTGTATCTTTCGCATAACCAGATCTCCCTCATGGAAAACCTTAGGGTATATTCTTTTGTTATAGGCCTGGGTCATTCGTTTGCGATAGGCTGAGAGCCTAATTGCAGATCGGGACCTGTGCTCCTCAAGTAAGTCCAAATCCATTGCTCGCAGTTCTTGATTGTTTGGGCCGTATGCCATGATCCTGGCACTCTCTTGTCTGATCTCTGCTGGGAGGACAACTTCAGTCCCATACACCATGCTGAAAGGGGTTTCACCCGTACCGGATCGAGTTGTAGTTTGGTAAGACCACAATACTGAAGGGAGCTCGTCTGCCCACTTGCCCTTGGCTGCATCCAATCGTGTCTTAAGGGCTTGGACTATCGTTCTGTTGGTAACTTCAACTTGTCCATTTCCTTGAGGGTATGCTACAGAGGTGAAAACTTGTTCGATCTTCATTTCCTGGCACCATGCCCGAACTTTGAATCCACAGAACTGTCTCCCATTATCTGATGCCAACCTGCGAGGGATTCCGAAGCGGCACACTATATTTTTCCATAGAAAATTGAGCACTTCATTTTCTGTAATTTTGGCTAAGGGCTCGGCTTCAACCCATTTGGAAAAATAATCGACTGCGACCAACAAAAATTTTCTTTGTCCTGTGCTAACAGGGAATGACCCCACAATATCCATTCCCCATTGATCAAAAGGACAAGCAGCCACCACTGCCTTCATGTATTCTGCAGGCCTCCATTGTAGGTTAGCATGTCTCTGGCAATTATAACAAGAATTAACCAGATCTGCTGAGTCTTTCCGCATGGTTGGCCAGAAGAATCCTGCCAAAAGTGCTTTTCGAGCTAGGGCCAGACTGCCCAGATGACTGCCACAAGACCCTTCATGAATTTCTCGTAAGACATAATTGGCCTCATCAGGACCCAAACATTTTAACAAAGGCTGAGAGAAAGATCGTTTAAACAGAATTTGACCGATCACGACAAAACGGAGAGCCCTTCTCTTAACTTCCTTTGCTTTCTTATTATCATTCGGTAATTCTTTCTTGATTAGATATTTGTGCATATCATATCGCCAGTCTCCTTCCGATACCTGAGCTATAATTTCATCCAGAGTTTCTAGTTGCGAAACAAGTTTCCGACCTGCGACAATGGGATCAGATCGGTTACTCAGAGCACTGGCTAAGCGGGCCAAGTGGTCTGCCTTCATATTTTCAGCCCGGGGGATGAGCTCTAAGTTCAACTCGGTGAACCCTTCTTTGGCTTTGTCTAATGCTTTGATATATCTCAACATCTTCTCATCTTTACATTCAAATCTTCCGTTGCTCTGTTGGATTGCTAATTGGGAATCGGAATACAGATTAGCTCGGGAGATGCCCAAGTTTCGTGCTGCTTTGAGCCCAAGCAATAATGCCTCATATTCTGCTTCATTGTTTGAGGCCTTGAATTCTAACCTGATTGAAATATTAGTTTCTTCCCCCCAAGGTGAGATGATCACAATTCCAGCTCCGCACCCGGACTGACATGATGACCCATCTACGAAAATCTTCCATAATTCTTCTTGTTCTAGTTGTACTGTCTCCGCTAAGAAATCAGCTAGGGCTTGAGCTTTTATGGCTGTCCGGGGCTCGAATTTGATGTCATACTCACTCAATTCTGTAATCCATCTGATAAGTCTCCCTGATGCATCTGGATTAGCTGCAATTTTTCCCAGAACGCTGTTGGTGAGCACCGTGATGAGGTATGACAAAAAATAAGGACGCAATTTTCTCGCAGTGATAACTAAATCTAAGGCTAGTTTTTTCTGCGTTAAATAGTTGAGTTCAGCTCCCTTCAAGGCATGACTCACAAAGTACACAGGCTGATGATTTATTCCGTCCTTCCTGACTAGGACTGAACTGGCTGCTCGGTTGGTCACCGCCAGATATAAGAACAATTCTTCCCCTTGGATAGGCTTATTCAGCACGGGCAACTGCTGTAAGTAAGCTTTCAAGTCCTGGAAAGCTTTCTCACTTTCATCATCCCATTCGAAATTTTTCGTTTTTCGTAGTGCTTTAAAGAAAGGGAGGCTTTTATCTGCTGATCTGCTTATAAACCGGGCCAGTGCTGTAATTCTTCCTGTTAATCTCTGTACTTCCTGTATTCTTGGGGGAGCTCATAGTAATGATGGCTTGGACCTTTTCGGGATTAGCTTCGATTCCTCTTCTTGTAACCATATAACCCAGAAACTTTCCAGCTCGGACTCCGAAAGTACACTTTCTGGGGTTTAGCTTAAGCCGATAGTGCTTTAAAGTCTGAAAATTTTGAGTTAGGTCGGTAATGAACTGGTCCGCAGTACGGATCTTGACCAGGATATCATCTACATAGACCTCGATATTTTTCCCAATTTGCTGCTCGAATACTCTATCCATCAACCTTTGGTATGTAGCCCCGGCGTTTTTGAGTCCAAACGACATGACCACATAGGAATAGGTTCCTGCTGATGTGACAAAACTGACCTTGTCTTTGTCCTCTTTTGCCAAGGGAATTTGGTGATATCCTTGGTAAGCATCCAAAAAGCTAAGTAATTCATGCCCTGCAGTGGAATCGACAAGCTGGTCTATTCTAGGTAGGGGGTAGCAATCTTTAGGGCATGCTTTATTCAAATCTCGAAAATCTACACACATACGTCATTTTCTCGTAGATTTCGGGACTAAGACTATGTTAGACAACCAGGTCGGGAAGTGGATTTCTTCAATATGCCCAGCCCTGAGTAGCTCGTCCACCTGCTCCTTTATTACTGCATATTTTTCAGGACCGAAGTGTCTTTTCTTTTGAATAATAGGGCGACAGCCCTTTATTACATTGAGCTTGTGCTCTGCAATTTCCCGATGGACCCCTACCAGGTCTGAAACTGACCACGCGAAGACGTCTTTATTTTTTTGCAAGCATTCCAGTAGTAGTTGCTTCAACTCTGCTTCAAGGGTACGGGCAATTTTTACCATCCCTGAAGGAGGGGAGATCATTATTTCTTCAATTTCTTCTTCAGCAGTGACAGATGTGTCTTCTATCAAGTTGAATTTTTCCATGCCAGCAAATCCAGGTCTGTCAACATTATCAGTCCTGGCTACTTTTTGCTCTATTCTGAATTCCTCCACATAACACTTTCGTGCAATAACTTGATCACCTTGCACCTCACCGACCTGATCACCCACTGGGAACTTAATTTTCTGATGCAGAGCTGATGCGACGGCCATGAAAGTGGTCATGGCAGGTCTACCCAGTATAACATTATAGGCAGACGGAGCGTCTACTATAATAAAGCTCACAATCCTGGTCTTGCGACCGTTGCCTTTCCCAAGAGTTAGGGGCAGATGTACTAACCCCATAGGCCGGATTGCATGACCCGTGAAACCAAAGAGTGATGTGACAACGGGCTCTATTCTATACTGTCCCAGGTCCATTTGATTGATAGCTTCTTGGAATAGAACATTGACAGAACTGCCTGAATCCACAAATATCCGGGCCACATCGTAATTCGCGACCATGACCCTTATTACCAGTGCATCATTATGGTTGTTAGCAACCCCTTTTAAATCTTCCGGTCCAAAAGAGAGGGTCGGGCCAATGTTGACAGTTTGATTGTCAATCTCCATATTTATTAATTTTCGGCTGCTAGTTTTCCTAGCTCGATTGGAATCTCCATCAGTAGGGCCTCTTGAAATCATATTGATAATTCCCCGAGCAGGCGGAGCCGGTCTTTGATGAGCTCGGTTATCCCTAGGCTGGTCCTGATTTGGGCGATTGAAATCCTCCTGAGGAGGAGTAGTCCTGGCTCTCTGTCTTGATCTTCCTCGTTGTTTTCTTTTCGGATCAATATATTTTTTATTTTAGAATGTTGTTGTATTATCCTCTCAATCTCCTGATCTAACTGTCGGTAGTCTTCTGTAGTATGCCCATATTCATTATGAAAGTGACAATATTTATCTGATTGCCTGTTTCGGGGTCCATTTTCCGTCCACGGAGGCCTTTGTGTGAGTTTTCGATCGTCACAAATTTGTAGGGCTCGGACTTTACTCATGCGTAAAGGAGTGAAAGAGGTGAATTCTCCCAACAATGCAGGTCGAAATGGCTGTCCCATCCCTGAATTATTGTTTGGAACCCTATTGTTCTTTGGACTTTTTGGCCGTTCCCTCTTCACAGCTGCTCGCGAAACCTGTATCTCTTCCATGTTGACATATTTTTCAGCTCGGGCAAGTAATTCTTCATATGTTTCTGGCGACCTCTTTATTAGAGATTTAAGAAAATCTTTTGTATCCAGCCCTTGCATGAAGGCACTGATGAGCAGGTCTGGAGTAGCCATGGGTACCTCGAGAGCCAAGGCACTAAACCTGCGGATGTATGCTCTCAAATTTTCATGTTCTCGTTGCTTGATTGCAAATAGGCTGAAAGTAGTGGTAGGATGCTTTTTGCTGCTAGCAAAGTGATGCAAAAAGATTTGCTGAAATCCTTGAATTCCTTGATCTCCCCAGGACGTAGCATATTGAACCATTGCTGGACTGGTCCTATGAGAGTAGTAAGGAAAGACCGGCACTTAATCTGATCAAAATATTTATGCAACAGAGCTGCATTCTCAAAGCGTGCCAAATGGTCTTCAGGATCCCCTTTGCCATCATACTCCCCAACATGAGGCAATTTGAACTGATTGGGGAGGTCGGCGTCCAATATCTCCTGAGTAAAATGAATGTTTCTGGTTCTGGTAGCTAGGTACCCGGCCTGCTTCTTCCTTAACTGCTCCATCTCCTCCTTCAACTTTTTGATCTCCTCGAGGTGGGCATTATGATCGGGGTGCGGAGGATTGGCCTCACCCCTTTCCGCCAAAGCCCTCTGAACAGCCTGAGTTACTAACTCCTCTAAATTTGGGTGATTTCCATTCTGATTAGCCATCGAAACTCTTTTTCTTCAAATTCCCACAGACGGCGCCAATTGATGATGTCGAAATTTTACCTCGGGTTCGGTCTGGTAGAATGGATCCTCCGAATTTCCAATGAAGCAGGTCGGGTCGGGTACAACCAGTTCTGCACAAACAACAACTAGGTTAAGGGGCGCCGAAAGTGTTTTCGGCGTGACCCCTCCGATGCCTAAGTCAGTGTCTTGAAGGCAGAGAGTATGATTAATGCGAAAACTGAGAGATATGAGTGCGTGAATGTAAAAGTGAGTAATGAATGAATACAACCATAACAGTACATGTATTTATAGGAGAAAATAGAATAAGTTACCTAGTCGAATTATAACATGTCCTGGACTAGGACTCTTCATCCATTGGATCCTTCTTAAGTTTATCTCTATCTTGTGAATATTTGAGAAGATCCAAACTTATCTCACATATATCAAAGTCCTACTTGAACTTAAAAAAGATGCATGCGGCCTATTAGGCCCAGCCCAGGTCGGCCCATAAAATACCAGTCCTGGTCACATCTGGTAGACCCATTATAAACGGGCTCGAGTTGAAATATTTTCTCGAGATAATAGACTTAATATCGGAGAAGATACGCCGAAAACATTTTCCGGATCGAATTAACCTAAAGAGACTCTCTTGAACTCTACATTTTTTTAAAGAATAATAAAAAAAATCAATGTCCAATATTTTTGACAATTTCACGACCTGAAATAAAAATTAACATCTTTTAACATTATATTCATTATTCTATTAATAGTTTTGTATAAAGCTCATAAGTTCATTGACTCGAGAATGGGAAAAAAACCATTTTAATCAAGTAATTTTACGAATTTGGCTTTTCAGTTTTCTCTCCTAGAGCCTGTGAGCCAATTAATTTCGTGGAATAAGCACGAAATAATATTAATGAAAAACTGTATATTCTGAATAGTAAAAATTAAATTATAATATTCGGAATTTCAACAGATTTGATCCAAAGAATAGGATTTTAATTTTTCAGTTTTTACAATTTTATAATATAAATAATGGATAGGGTTTAAAATGCAATTTACCATTAATAATAACACAACAAAGGACTTTATGATAAGATGAGGTAATTTTTCGGAAATCCATTTCTCTGAAGCATGGCTGGTCTAACCAGCTCTTTCGCCCCCCTTTTCAAGAATCCCCAGCTCTCTCAATCCCACAAGCCACTTTCTTTGCAATCGTGTACCTTTTATTTTCGACTCAACAACGCAACTTGGCCCTCTACCTGCACCTCAAAATCCACCGTCTCCGCCAGATACGGCGGCGATGTTTCCTCACGGAGATCCAAAGCCAATGTTGATGAAGCCCTTAACATCTCTTCCATTGGGTAAGTTTGAAGTGTTTGGGGTTCAAGAGCAAATTGCGGCAGATTAAAGCATTGATTTTTATTTTAAAAAAAACCTCAGCCTGCTCCGTCACTGTTTTTCTGCAAAATATATTTAGGATAAATTAGATATTCTGGGAGGAAAAGTTTATGTTTTTTTTAATTAATTGCACTTGAAATTTCAAGTTAATGTTTTTTTTAAAAATTTAATCTAACCATTATTTTTATGTTTTGAAACAGGTCAAGTACTGTTAGGCTCATTGATGAACAGCAAAAAATGGTGAGTCCCTTTTTAATGCCTGCCTGCGTGTGGGCTCTGTATGATTTTGCATATTGGGTGGTGTTAATTGGGGTACATATTTCGTTTTTGCTTATGTTAGGTTGGATTAGTATCAAAAGCTCAAGCTCTTCAAATGGCTGATGCTGCTGAGCTTGACTTGGTATGTTCATACTTAGACTATGTCGGGTTAAATTAGGCCATGTACCAAAGAAACAGAAATATATCTGATTTACAATAACAGTTATCTTTTTTGCCTTGTCTTCTTGCATAGGTGATATTATCTGCAGATGCAGATCCCCCTGTCGTTAGAATTATGGATTACAAGTAAGACATCCTATTGTGCTTTGTTTTGGTTTTTGATGCGATTAACGCCCTTGGTGAGGTCTTATTTTCCCAAGTAGGTTTGAGGAAAAAAAGTAGATTTTTGTCATTTTATTACATTTTTTGGTAGTGTATCCTAACCTTAAATTTATTGTTGATTTAGAGGAGTTATATCGTGATCATATCCCGGTTCATTTCAATGCTACGGTACATTTGTTTATTAGCCTCGATGTAAATCCAATGGCTCGAAGGAAGCCAAATATGGTTGCCCATATTAAAAAATATGTGTTCCATTATGAACTATCGGATGTACAATGAGCACATTAGCCTCTCATTGTTCTGTTGAATAAAGCATCATTTCCCTTTCTTTTATGTTGCTTCCAAGTGTTGTCACAATTGATTACCGCTAGACTTGTATTTATGTGTTGTTTTTTTTTTTCTGTAATTTATGCAGTAAGTATAGATACGAGCAGCAGAAGAAAAAAAGAGATCAGCAGAAGAAAAGTGCTGGTAATTTCAATTTCTGAAATTTTGTCTCGTGTTTATATTTCTTGCATGAGTCATGCATGATATGAAAATTATTAACTGAATATTAACTTGAATGGCAGCTGGTCGCATGGATCTGAAGGAACTGAAAATGGGGTAATTTCTCTAATTAGAAATAAGTTCGCTTTCTAGTTACCCTGTTAGTTTGCAAGCAGAGTTGAATCTAAATCACAATATTTTAAAGTAGTTGTTTCTTTTTTAAATTCATGTCATGATTAAAACTTCTTTCTAACATATCTTAACTTGTAAGAGATCTGGTAACTTATAAGTTATATCTCATTGTATTCGTGGTGGTTCTATTATTTTTTGGCAGTTATAATATTGATGTTCATGACTATTCCGTGCGTTTGAGAGCAGCTCAAAAGTTTTTGAAAGATGGTGACAAGGTTGGTTGAAATCTCAGATTAAATGCTTTTGGCACTCGAATATTATTCTTCATAATGTAAAATCATTTACCCTGCTGTTTAAATTTTAGATGAATTCTGCAGGTTAAGGTCATAGTGAGTTTGAAGGGGCGTGAAAACGAGTTCAGAAATAATGCCATTGAGCTTATCAAACGATTTCAGAATGATGTTGGGGAGGTACATTTATCGCTTAAATCTCGACAATTTTTTGTTTGCTTTTTGCTTATATCTTTGCTTACACAATATTTCTATTCCAAGATATCGGAAGAGTGTGGATACTTGAGCACTCACCTTGAAAAGTCTATTACTGAGCTTCATATTTCAAGCAACTTTTTACTAAAACACAAACAATTCTCTATTTGGACATAACAGTTAAAAGTGCATTTCTTTTAATTTTCTAAGGAAAATTGAAGCAGCAGCCTTAAAAGCCAGAATGAAAATGAGAGTTTTATTTTTTGGGATCGAAACCATGCTTGTGGAAAGCAATCCAAATCCCTGCCAGACCACAGAAATGAAGGAACGATAGATCCTTGTGATGTCTGGGCGCGTGCTGGTGCTTTGTTTGATGACATTCTACTCAAATATTTTACTTTGCATCTCCCTGATTTGTTTTCTTATCCTGCCAACAGTCGGCCATCGAGGAGAGCAAAAATTTCAGAGAGAGGAACATTTATATCATATTGGTACCAAACAAGGCCGTCGTCGTACAGAAGTCTCCGGAACAACCAAAGAAAAAGGACGACACTGCAGCGACTGAAGTTTCTGCCGGCGTCTGATGCATTTAAATATTTCTCTATCCTAAACAAACAGGCAGCATGTGCTTCTAAATATTTTTACCATACTGACGATCTTAACAAAGATTATAGAGGCTCTTGTACAGATTTAGGAATGGTTTGGTGTGATGAGGGATAAGGTGAGGATTGTTTGTTTATCCCCTGTTATCAAATGTTTGGTTTACAATATGCAAGTCCAACTCTACTGATGTGTCATACATTAAGATAGATGGTGCCCCCAATAACCACTTCCAAAATGAATGGAATAGTAGGTGGAATTTACAAATGTCGGGTTTATAGGTGAGGTCAATATAGGGGGACATGCAAATTAATGCTAAAATCACCACTCAAGCCAACAGTTTAGTGTATTCGTGTTGTGTAAAAGGATGCATTTAAGAGCAGCAGTTGGGAGTTTTTTTATCCTTTCGAGAAGATTGTTTCCGGGGCAACTGTGTCATTTAGGGAACTAAATGCCACGCCTCTGCTTTTCCTCTGGACTGGAGCATGCTAGAACACTAATTTTCTTTCTCTATTGAATGCTGGATGCTACCACATGTATTTTAATCAAGAATCATAATTCAATTTTCCTAAAAGTCAATTTTTTTTTTTAAATTTTTATTTTGAAATTGATCAGTATCTTTGTTCATGATTTGGCAGTATCCATTGAAGTGACGAGTGACACTAATGACTTGGGGCTTCGAGCTTGATACCATTTTACGAATTAGTGAATTCTTGATTGCCACGTTTATACTCTTATTATTATTATTATAATATAAATTTACTTTATACAACCACAAAGTTTGGTTGGAAAAGTAGTTGGCGTGGCCGCAACACAAGCTTTAAACCCCAAGATTTCTGACCCTCCATGAATTCCAAAGCTAGTAAGTAGCTCGTGACAACCCCCACACTCGATGACAACTAATATAAATCCTAACTCTATGCTCTCATACTTCAATACTTCTTTCTCACTTTCTCCAAAGATTATCTTCTCCTCATACAAGAGAAAAAAATTCGGTTGAAATCACAAATATATAGCCAAAACAAAACAACATGGTTTTCCACTCACACATTGGTGTTCTTGCATTCCCTTTCGGCACCCACGCCACCCCACTACTCAGCCTAGTACAAAAGCTAGCAAACTCGACGTCGGGGATCCAATTCTCCTTCTTCAACTCGGCTTCCTCCAACGAAATCATATTCTCCACCTATGTCTCGGACAACATTCGGGCTTACCAAGTTTGGGACGGCAAGCCCGACGCCTTTTCGGGGACTCATTTCGAGGAAGTTCAGCTGTTCCTCAATGCATCTCCCATGAACTATGAGAAGGCTATCGAAGAAGCCGAAACGGAGACCGGCTTGAAGATTTGCTGTCTGTTGACCGATGCGTTTCTTTGGTTTGGCTGCGATTTGGCGGAGAAGAGAGGCGTGCCTTGGGTCGCGTTTTGGACCTCTGCTTCTTGCTCACTCTCCGCACATTTGCACACAGATTTGATTCAAGATGCTCTGGAACACAAAGGTAAATCATCACGCCATGCATAAAAAATAAGCTTTTTTTTGTTTCTTCCTAAACTTTGGCTGAAAATATATTTACGTGGCACCATCTTTCTTCGCATATACGTTTGAAGATATTTAGTTTCTTCAACTATTCGAAAATGTCCACGCCATCTGTCTAAATATAATTGCAGCAATAATATATGATCCATTACGACAACATTTAAAAATAATAATAATAATACACCATTAATTTAGGTATTTATAATCAATGACATTATTGGAAGACTAAAAGTGGAGTATTAATATATCTTTTGGCTCTCACTAATTGTTGTGTCAAAAAGGCGCCACTATGGAACAGAAGCTATTGTTTATCCCTGGAATGTCGGAGGCAAGCTTCAGTGATGTTCCTCCAGAGATTTTCCACACCCAAAATCCAACGTCACTGGCTGTAACCATCTACAAAATGGTAGAAAAGCTACCCAAATCCACCGCTGTCGTCCTGAATTCTTTCGAAGAAATCGACCCCATCATCGCCAAAGACCTTCAATCGAAACTCCACCATTTTCTCAACGTCGGCCCTTTACTTCTTTCATCTCCTACACTGCACAGTTCAGTCACAGACCAAGAAAACGAATGCCTGTCATGGCTGGAACATCACAAGGCTCCGAAATCAGTAGTGTACGTCAGTTTCGGGTCGGTAGCCGTTCCGCCTGGAAACGAACTGACGGCACTGGCCGAGGCCCTGGAAACATGTAGATTCCCATTTCTTTGGTCGCTGAGACAACACGCGGTGAAACTCCTTCCAGAAGGGTTCCAAGAACGCAACCGGGAGTTGGGGAAGATCGTCTCGTGGGCTCCTCAATTACAAGTCCTCGCACACGGTTCCGTTGGAGTCTTCTTGACGCATTGTGGGTGGAATTCGATCCTGGAAAGTGTCAGCAACGGCGTGCCGATGATCTGCAGGCCGTTTTTCGGGGATCAGAAGCTGAACAGCAGAATGATCGAGGATTCCTGGAAGATCGGTCTGAGAGTAAAAGGAGGAGTCTTCACTAAAACTGAAACAACAGAAGCTTTGGAGTGTATAATGGCGAGTGATGCAGGGGAGGCGATAAGGGAAAACGTGAAGAAATTGAAAGATAGAGCCAAGGAAGCAGTGGGATCTGGGGGGAGTTCGAGTAGGAATTTTAGCACATTGCTGGAAATAATCAGTGGCACCAAAGGGAATGGCAATTGATTGCACTAATTGGTATATGTTTATTATCTTGAGTGGTTATATATTTTTACTTTATATGAATCATATAAGAAGATGTTTTGGTGCTGGAGCTTTACTTTTGTGTAATGAACATACATCTTGCTGTCCAGTAATTGAGGCCTATCTTGGTAGTAACAAGAGCAGTATCTTAATGCTATATCCAATGACTCGAAATTGATTCGAAGAGGGAATTTATAAAAAAACATGATCAAATTAAATTTAGTTTCTTGGATATAATAATCATCCGTCTGATTTCTGTTAAGGTGTTCAATCGGTGAAAAACTAACATTGCGAATCGAATTTTTTTAGCAAAATGTTTTGATCGAATTTTGGGATTCATCGATTTTTCTGCCCGAACGAGGATTCAAATGACTCAATTTATTTGCACGGATATGGGCAGTGCCCATATTGTAGATAGAACCCGAATTTTGAATTTAAAAAAAATCGAAAAAATCGAATTGTATTCAAATCGGTTGGTAATGGAATTTTCAGGAAAAAAAGAATAATAAAGGGGAGATTTATACAGTGCAGATTGGTTTCGGGCCTTGTGAGTTGTGCCATTTCTTCAAAACGGAAACGTGGTGCCAATTTTTCATAGCCCAGCAGCAAACACTATGAAAATACAAGAGCCCCAATATGGAGGTTGAGTATATTTTAAGAATAAATAAATTGGTTTATTTAGTAAAATAATTGAATTTTCCCAGAAACAATTGAAACCGGAAAAAAATTAAATAATTACATTTATAAATAAAATACGAATTTTGAATTAATCAAGAAATAATAATTTTGTTATTATTAATCATAATTAAATCATTATGACTTTATGCACAATATTGACAAATATTTATTTGCGGAAACTATTTACGAGTGTTTTTTTACTAAATTATAATTCAATATTTTGCAATAAAATGGAAGCAATCAAAGTATTTTATTGCCATTTATGAAAAATTACAAATTCCATCCTATATATATTTGTATTTTGAAATTTTGATCCTATACTCAATCAGCTATATTATTTTGTAGATTTATTTATTCCGGAAATATGTGTATGAAATATATATGTCGTTACAAGTGTGTAACGTGTTTGCTACATCTCAACAATAACATTGATTAAACATCTTATATATAGTGCTTTATCAATTTAAAACATGATAGATTTGTATCATATTCATTTACGCGAGTGAACAATTGGATGAACTTTACAAACAACTCTTATAAAATTAATATGTTATTTTACACACGAACGCGTTTCACCACATTTTTTCGTTCCAGAATTGCTAGTCATTTATTAATTTATCTACACGGAAGACGAAACACAATTATCATTTATTAATGTACACGGAAGACCAAATGGCAAATGCATTCATCATTAATGTATAATTTAAGAATAATGCACAAAACTGGTAAATGAATAACATTAAGGACAAAACGGATAAATACACAATTGGATTCTTATTCAAATTTTATAATAGATAATAGATTTACTCTTTCATGATTAAAATCTTTTTCTAACATTTCTAAACTTGTAAGAGATTTGGTAACTTATATGTTCCATCTTATTGTATCCGTGGTGGTTCTATTATTATCTGGCAGTCATAAAATTGATGTTCATTACTATTCCGTGCGTTTGAGAGCAGCTTAGAAGTTTTTTGAAAGATGGTGACAAAGGTTGGTTGAAGTCTCAGTTTTAAATGCTTTTTGGCACTCGAAGACTACGACACTGCAGCGACTGAAGTTTCCGTCGGCGTCTGATCGGTTTAAATATTTCTCTATCCTAAACAGACAGGCAGCACGTGCTTCTAAACATTTTTACCATACTGATGATTTTAACACAGATTACAGAGGCTTCTTGTACATATCGAGGGATGGTTTGGTGTGAGGGATAAGGTGAGGATTGTTTGTTTATCCCCTGTTGTCAAATGTTTGGTTTACAATATGCAAGTTCAACTCTACCGATGTGTCATACATCAAGATAGATGGCGCCTCCAATAACCACTTACAAATCGAATGGAATAGCAGATGGAATTTACAAATGTCGGTTTTATAGGTGAGAGGTCAATACAGGGGAAAATGCAAATCTCTTATCTATTATCTAAACATCGGATGTTGGGTTGGCCCAGTTCATTTTTGAACTCATGATCTTCTCCCTGGTGGGTGACAACTAATATAAATCATAACTCTATGCTCTCATATTTCAATACATCTTTCTGCAAAGATTTTCTTCTCCTCATATATACAAGAAGTTACTCGGCTGAAATCACAAAAATAGCGCAAACAACATGGTGTTCCACTCACATATTGGTGTTCTTGCATTCCCTTTCGGCTCCCACGCCACCCCACTACTCAACCTAGCACAGAAGCTAGCAAACTCGACGTCGGGGATCCAATTCTCCTTCTTCAACTCGGCTTCCTCCAACGAAATCATATTCTCCTCCTATGTCTCCGACAACATTCGGGCTTACCAAGTTTGGGACGGCAAGCCCGACGCCTTTTCGGGGACTCATTTCGAGGAAATTCAGCTGTTCCTCGATGCATCTCCCATGAACTATGACAAGGCTATAGAAGAAGCCGAAACGGAGAACGGCTTGAAGATTTGCTGTCTGTTGACCGATGCGTTCCTTTGGTTTGGCTGCGATTTGGCGGAGAAGAGAGGCGTGCCTTGGGTCGCGTTTTGGGCCCCTGCTTCTTGCTCACTCTCTGCACATTTGCACACAGATTTGATTCAAGATGCTCTGGAACACCAAGGTAAATCATGCATAAACAATATTACTTTTATTTTTTGGAGCTATATATATAATTATTTAAATGATACTTAAAACTTTGGTTGAAAACATACTTACGTTTGAAGATATTTGGTTTCATATCTGTCTACAGCAATAATATATACTCAATTACGACAAGATTTAAAAATAATAATAATAATAACAATAGAGGATCCTATTCCCATTAATTTAGGTATTTATAATCTATGACATTATATAGGCGCTAATTGCTGTGTCAACTAGGCGCCACTGTGGAACAGAAGCTATCGTTCATCCCTGGAATGTCGGAGGTAAGCTTCGGTGATGTTCCTCCAGAGATTTTCCACACCCAAAATCCAACGTCACTGGCTGTAACCATCTACAAAATGGTAGAAAAGCTACCCAAATCCACCGCTGTCGTGCTGAATTCTTTTGAAGAAATCGACCCCACAATCGCCACAGACCTGAAATCGAAACTTCACCATTTTCTCAACGTCGGCCCTTTATTTCTCTCATCTCCTACACCGCACATTTCATCCACATTAAACCAAGAAAACGAATGCCTGTCATGGCTGGAACATCAGAAAGCTCCGAAATCACTAGTGTACGTCAGTTTCGGGTCGGTAGCCGTTCCGCCTGGAAACGAACTGACGGCATTGGCCGAGGCCCTGGAAACCTGTAGATTCCCATTTCTTTGGTCCCTGAGACAACACGCGGTGAAACTCCTTCCAGAAGGGTTCCAAGAACGCACCCGGGAGTTGGGGAAGATCGTCTCGTGGGCTCCTCAATTACAAGTCCTCGCACATGGTTCCGTTGGAGTCTTGGTGACGCATGGTGGGTGGAATTCGATCCAGGAAAGTATCAGCAACGGCGTGCCGATGATCTGTAGGCCGTTTTTCGGGGATCATAAGCTGAACAGCAGAATGATAGAGGATTCTTGGAAGATTGGTGTGATGGTAAAAGGTGGAGTCTTCACTAAAAATGAAACAATAGAAGCTTTGGAGTGTATAATGGCGAGTGATGCAGGGGAGGCAATGAGGGAAAACGTGAAGAAAATGAAAGATAGAGCCAAGGAAGCAATGGGATCCGGGGGGAGTTCGAGTAGGAATTTTAGCACATTGCTGGAAATAATCAGTGGCACCAAAGGTAATGGCAATTGATATATATATTGCACTAATTTCCACTACATACCTATTTTATTATCTTGAGTGGATATATATTTACTTTATATGAATCATACATAAGGAGATGTTTTGGAACTGGAGCTTTACTTTTGTGTAATAAAGAAATATGCATCTAGCTGTCCAGTAATTGAGGCAGTATCTTAATGCTATATTCAATGATTCGAAATTGATTCGAACAGGGAATTTATAACAATACATGATCAAATTAAATTTAGTTTCTTGGATATAATAATATAAGATACTTTGGTTGTGCACTTGTGCTAGCATTTCATCCGTCTGATTTCTGCTAAGGTTTTCAATCGGTGGAAACCTAACATTGCGAATCGATTTTTTTTTAGCAAAATGTTTTTATCGAATTTTGGGATTCATCGAATGTTTCTGCCCGAACGGGGATTCAAATGACTCAATTTTTTTGCACCCGATATGGGCAGTGTGCCCACATGGTAGATAAAACCCGAATTTTGAATTAAAAAAAATTCGAAAAAATCGAATTGTATTCAAATCGGTTGGTAATGGAATTTTCAGGAAAAAAAGAATAATAAAGGGGAGATTTATACGGTGCAGATTGGTTTCGGGCCTTGTGAGATGAAAAGAGATGTGCCATTTCTTCAAAACGGAACGTGGTGCCAATTTTTCATAGCCCAACAGCAAACACTATGAAAATACAAGAACCCAATATGGAAAAAATCTTGTTTCTAGAAATAGCACAGGATACTGTGCATTAAAATATACATGATTTGAATATTTTATGTGTGTAATTAATTAAATAATTAATTATTTAATCATGTGATATAAATTACAGAAGTTTATATATTGAACAGTATTCTGTGTTGTTTTTCTCTTCACAGTAGAGGATCCAGATCCGCCCAATATAGATGTTGAGCATATTTTAAGAATAAATAAATTGGTTCATTTAGTAAAATAATTGAATTTTTCCAGAAACAATTGAAACCGGAAAAAAAATTAAATAATTACATTATAAATAAAATACAAATTTTGAATTAATCAAGAAATAATAATTTTGTTATTATTAATCTTAATTAAAAATTATGAGTTTATGCACAATATTGACAAATATTTATTTGCGGAAACTATTTACGAGTATTTTTTTTACTAAATTATAATTCAATATTTAGCGCTAAAATGGAAGCAATCAAAGTATTTTTATAGTTGAAAAATTAAAAATTCCATAATTTCCATCCTATATATTTGTATTTTGAAATTTTGATGCTATAAATATATATTATGAAATTTGGGTTTTGGTCCGCTATTTTTTATTTTTTAAAGTAATATTTTGGTCTGTTTTTTCAATGTGACACTCATTCTCAATAGAAACGGCCAAAATTGGCAAAACTTAAAATATAAAGGATTAAACGCAATTTGATAATCTAGATTACCAAAATGACAAATAAACAAATTTAAAGTACCACAATTACAATAACTAAAATTTGTTTAAGAAATAATTTATGTTTTTCTTTATAATTATATTTTTAACCCAAACAAATACTGATTTATTTGTTTCATAAAAGAACGAATAAAAATTATTTTCAACCGAAAAAAAATAAAATAAAATGCATGAGTGAAAAAAAGAAATAAGGCTACTGTCCCCATAAACACATAGACCTCGTGATTTTTATTGTCTATTTTGTTGTTGTTAGGTTAGGCCTCGTGAAGCTTACAAATTCATCATCATTTAACCCGAAGATGCATGTAAGCTATGTTCCTTTGGATCTACGGCAATTATATCCATGTAGCTTGGGTTAATTCATTTTTCAGGAAAAAAATTATAATCAGAAATATCTTTTGCTTACCGCCTCTCATCTCCTTTAATATTATATTATCGTTTCAAATAATTGTTACTATGCCCCGTAACAATAAATTTTGCATGCGTCCCAATTGGAAGTATGGATCTTGAAAGGGGATAATAAAAATGGTTAGAGATGATCTGATTGCAGAATTAGTAATTAGTTGATTTCACAATAAGAATTAATTGAAATTTGGTGAAATTAATTTGAGAGGAAAGAATTAATAAATGCAACCAGCAATATAATGTGCTGAAAGAGATTTAAAGTCATCTGGCGCTCTCCTTAAATTATCTTTTTCACTCTCTTTAATTATTTGTGAAATCTCTCATACACCGATACCAAATTAATGTATTTTCATTGGGCTCATTTTATTTCATTTTTTTTTTAAAAAAATGCAAATTATGATTCTTTAGAAACCAAAAGAAAATATGGGTGAATCGAGATGTACATCGATAATACCAAACGACATAATTCCTGTAAGCACATGCAGGTGGCCCAATATTGGTGTCATGGATATAAAGGAATGGTTGCAATTTGCTTCCCAACAAAATCATACAAGCAAATATCAATTATAATAAATTTATTATGGAAAAATATTTAATTTTGAACACATAAATTTTATTGGAACAGAAGGTGTATAGAGTAGTGATTGAAAGGCAACCACTCAGCTTCATTTCCTCTCTCGTATAATTTCAAGAACCAATTAACCAATTCCTCCTATATCATGCAACCAAGAAATTATTCCCACTTCTCTCGTTCGAAGAAGCTCCTCCCATTTTTGGCTTTCATCATCCTCTTTGCCATTTTTGTGTTCAAGGTCCTTTTATACATCCTTTTTCAGTTTACACCACAATCTCTATTTATATATATATACATATACATGTGTGTGATTTCATCGAGTTTGTTTTTCGTTTCTTGTTTCTTTGTTAATTTTAATTACGAGTTCGATGCCGACAGTCAAAGAAAGTAAAGTGATATATAAGTTTGATATATTTATATATACTTTGGAAGCACAAAAATAGTTTTTTTTAATGTTAATCTTATAGCTAATTTTGGCACATTAGTGTCTAGTGTACGTACTCCAAAATCTTCGTTTAATATAATCGTTGTGAAATTCAATATTCTTGCAGGCGGACATTATCGCACCTCTAAAGCTATCTGCTGCCCGCGGTGGACAGCAAATCACAAGGTATTTTCTTTGATGTCATAGTAAAATTGAAAATTACTCACTGTAAGTGTTGGAGATCTTGATTGAAATTTGCTTGAATCTATGAAGAATGTATGTATTATGGGGGAGGATCTCTCTCTATATATATATTTTATATTTATATAAATATATACAAACACTTTTTGTTAATGCATGATTATATCTCTCAATCAAAACTATGCTTAATTAACTGCGATCGAGAACATGTAGTGCCATCAAATGAGCTACTTCATTAGTCGAGCGTGACGAATATATATTATATATGGTGGACTTTCATTTGAGTGTAATGAAGTGCTAATGTGCTATGGTATTTCTCAAAATAAATTTCGATTACTTCCAATTTGTTTATTATATAATTTTATTTATACAATCCATTTTTACCGCCTCTGCACAAAAATCATGAGTTGTAACATTCAATGGCCGACATTGAGCTAGCGTAATCAATCTAGCACATTGAATATATCCAACCCCACCTTATCCCTTGGTAGTTGAGTTGGGCTTGGTATACTAGCTTGTCATTGAAGCATGGATTCATAATTCATTGGTGTAGGTGTAGCTAACTAATCAAGTACGAACTTAAAATATATATTTTGTAGCTTAAATTTAATTGCCTGGATATATATATAATTATAGTGCCTGATCATTTATTATATGTTTTAAACAAAATAAATTAATAACATTTTAATAATATCTTGATCGTGATCCTTATTATTAACTCAATTTTTTCATTTTTATTTTTGTGACAGCCATGAAAATGATACAATATTAATCCACGAGCGCCTCGCTGCGACGGAGGGTGATCGCCGTGCTAAGATACTCGAGGATGGCGAGACGACGGTGCATGCACTCTCACTCGACAAAACCTCTGGGTCCGGGTTCGAATCGAAAGAAGAATTCTTATTTGGGAAAATCGGCATGAAAATCAAGCTCCCCCCTACAGATGCAGCAGCAACAGTATCAACGTATTATGTAAGATACTACGTCACTTATTCTATGCTACACCGAGAAAAAAATTTAACGTTTCACAGCTGTTGCACTACAATAATGATGAAGATGATATATATTAATGCAGATGTCATCAGAGGGTGAGCAGCAAGACAGGATAGAGGTGGAATTTATCGGGAATTCAACGGGCGATCCTTACACACTTCACACTAATGTGTTCGTCCGAGGAAAGGGTGAAAGAGAACAAAGATTCTTCCTATGGTTTGACCCGACCCGAGATTTCCACAACTACACCATTGTGTGGAATCCCAAATGCATAATGTAAGGTTTCTACAATCTGAGAAACTACACTAATTTTCTAGCAAATAAAATATATTTAGTACTTGTCCATTAATGTCACATCCTATACAATATAGTTTCTACGTGGATGATATACCAATACGAGAATTCAAGAATTTGGAGGAATTCGGGGTTCCATTCCCTAATGCTCAACCGATGCGAATATATTTGAGTCTGGGGTACGCAGAAGATGGGACTACGCAGGGCGGCGGTGTCGGAACCGACGGGGATTCGGCCCCATCCACTACTGCAGCTAATTCCTACTCCAATTTTTCAGCAGATGCATGCGTTTGGTCTCAGGGAAACACATCTTCTTGCGATTCGACCGACTTTTCGTCGAAAACGTGGCTAAATATGGAGCTGGATGTTAGAAACCACGTTAGAATGCAGAGGATACAAAAGAGTTACAAGAAATATGATTATTGCTGGGATAAGGCGAGGTTTCCTGATGGCCCTGGCCCTGAATGCGGAATCTATTACTAGTTACAAGTACTATATATATATATATATATATATATATATATATATATGTAGAAATGATACCCTGCACCCTAGGTGTGCAGGGTAACATGAGTACCGCATACGTGGCGGTCCATGATTGGTCAGCCAGTTTTTGTAAAAAACAATTGTGTGGTTGTGGGCGCGCCACGTAGGCAGGTGCCCACAGGTGTGCAGGGTAAGGGTGTGCAGGGTATCATTACTCTATATATATGGATATGTTTTGTACGTGCATGTGTCTTTGATTATGTTTAATTTGCATAACGAAATACAAGAAAGTAAACAACATTTTTGTTGGCTGTTTGGCTAAAAAAGCTCAAGGTCGGACAAAATATATATAAAATTCGAGGTATGTGATTGATTAATCGAGCGTGATCAATATTTATAAAGAAAATATTGGTTTAATTTCTTCTCCTTGTTTGAGGTTATTCATCAGATTTGTTCTTTTAGGTAAAAAAAAAATTACGATTTTATATTTCAAAAAAATAAAATAAAATCGAGCGAGTCACCCGTATATATTTCTTTTTTGTAATAATTATTTAAGTGATATTCATGTTATATTTAAAATTATACATTTGGGGGTTCTCAATATAACTTCTACTATAACCTACGTATATTACATAAACGAGAGATCATCAAGAGTTATTATTATTATTATTATGTTATAAATATATTATTATTTATAGATGATTATCTTATTAAAGATGACAAAAACTCATATGAGACGGTCTCAAGGGTCATTTTATTGAGACGGATCTCTTATATGGGTTATCCATTAAAAAGTATTATATTTTATGCCAAAAGTATTACAAATATTTATAAATATTGGTAGGATTGACCCGTCTCATTTGTGAGACTGTCTTACAAGAGTGTTACTCATTAAAGATATGTGATCAAGATAAATATGTAAAGATAATATTTGTAAAGATTTGTATCTTGTAATCTTTCTCTATAAATAGAGGTGATTGGGTTCAATGAAATTTGCACCTGAGTTTGACTCTTATGAATTCTCTCTACTCATCTCTCTATTTCTATTATGATTTATAACACGTTATCAGCACGATGTTGTAACCAACTGAGAATGGAAATAATTCTCATTTTATTGATGTTATTGGAATAGCACAACATGTTGTGAAACCAACTGAAAATGAAAATAATTCTCATTTTATTGATGCTATTGGAATAGCACAACGTGTTGTCAATACTCGATTTTATGAGAGATGTTCATTGGTGCTCTAGAAATAGCACAATGAAAATTTTGATATATTGGTGCCCATGAAATATCATGAATATGTTGATGGCTATAACGTAGCACAACATAATTTTATATTGAGAATTTGAAGAAATTCATGATCATGATATAATATATTGAGAATTTTGAGAGATTCATGATTACGATTTGATATATCGAAAGATATTCATGAATTCATGATATAATATATTGAATATTGAGATATTCAAGATTAAGATCTGATATAAGATCAAATATATTGAGAATCTAAAGAGATTCCTAGTTATAATATAATATATTGAGAATTTGAATAGATTCATGATAAAGATGTGATATATGATTTCGTATATTGAGAAAGTGAAGAAATCATTATTGATATCTGATATGATATCAAATATCTATAAATATCATTGAAAAAATTGATCTCGTGTCAATTGACATATTGATAAAAGGATGCAAGGTTGTATCAATATTGAAATATTGATAAAAAAATGCAAGATTTGATAATATTCATGAAAAATATTAATATAAGATCCAAGATTTGAAAATATTCTCGAAGAATATAATGTAATGCTCTTTTGGTTATTGAGAATTTTATGAATTGAGAAATTTAGTACAATTTCTCAAAGAATATCGATATATGATCTAAAATTGTCAATATCCATAATTAAAGATATATATATGTGTGAGATATATATCAAAAGATATTGACTTGATATCGATTCAAATCATATATTTATTATCAATGCTCTAGAAGAAGCATGATATATTATTTGCCATTATTTTTATAAATAGCGACTTGATGTTCAATAATGATCTGCTTAGGCTATTGATTGACAATTATGAATGTGCGATAGTAAAATCGCAACACTATCAATCGAAAAAGAAAAATAAATGTTAAACCCAATGAATTGGACCATCATATATATTGGGCAACGATGATGATAGATTGATGGTAGCCTATGTATGGTGATGTCAATGGGTTGATTTATGACTAACTTCAAGTCATTTTATTTATTTATTAAACTAATTTATTTTCGGTAAATTAAGTTTGTATTTGATTAAACTAAATAGTAGAAAACTCTAGCATGTGTTTTGTTTTGATTCACATAAATTATTTTGATGATATAAAATAAGATCTACAAATTTTGTGAATCTATTCTATTAGTCAATATATTGCATGAGATATTGATAATGCAATTTGGTGATAAATTTTCTGATTAGAGAATTTATATATTTTAAGGATATATTGGGTTGTTAAATCTTTATTTAAAAAATTTGATTATGGATTTTAAATTCCTCAATTTTGATTGTGGATATAAATTTTGAATTTTTTCAAAATCATTTGATTAAGCTATCACTTTTTAAATGAATGATAGAGTATTTTTATCACATGTTATTATCTTACTTGTAGGAACATGAAATTAATTTTTCGTGATAGATTTAATGTCATTATTAAAGGTGAAAGGTCTACTTGATGCATACATGAATTTGAAAAGGTACGTCCGATTTTTCAATTTAAATTCTTTTATTTTAATATCTTATTTATAGTAATTTGTTCAAGAAAAGACAATTATGAAAGTTGTCTGATTAATGTGGTTCATTCTTTTAAGTGAATGTGACAGTGTCAATTAACACAGTTGATACACTGTAGTTTAATTCTTCAAGGAAGAATATGTCATATCGTATGAAGCGAGATATGAATTATGTATTCGGCACAAAATATTGAGATATACGTCACAATCAAGTATTGTACTAAATGTACATCGGTATATCGTATCACTATCGTACCTGAAGTATGTAAAGAGATTTTATTGATATCTATCAATTAAGATATAAAAGTTTGTGGAGACCGTTTGATTGACAATGAAAAAAATGATGTGGTTGATATTATAGAATAGTGATACACAATATTGACGTATATGAAATTTTGAATCTAGTGGATATTGATTTGGTTTAAATAGTATATTACAAATCAATATTTCTAGAAGAGCTAAAGAGCTCCAAAAGTATCATTGATACAAATACTTTCAGAGTTTGGCATAATGGATTGAATTGAGCATTCAAATTATATAAATAGTTGAAAAACTATTGATAGTGCACAAAGTTGTTAACGAATAAGCCAAAATTTTCCGGATCGATAAATATGAATGTTTTTGAATCAAAGATCCAGAAGATTTTATGAATTCTTATTGGCTTATCAAATTTGATATCACTATCATTAGCTCAAATTGGTAGAGAATTCCCATATTATCTGGAATGAATAAATAACGTGGGCCCACGAAGCGCAATATGATGTTTGCGAAAATAAGTATTGAGAAAATTTTCAGAATATGTAATCAAGACAAGCTTGATCAAAAGATGATATGCATATCAATTTCATGATTATAAATACATTGGTTTAGTTGATTTATTTTGCCTCCAATCAATTAAATCATGAAAATAAATGCGTCATATTTGGGAATATCTGAAAGATATATTATAAATATTATGTCAAATGCTCATGTACTGAAAGTTAATGTTTGTGCGAGAAATGCACTACAATAAATCTCTTAAAGGGATTGCAAATATGTTGGAAATATATTGAATCATATGATCAATTTTCTTGAGAAATGAGATTTTATGACGCGAAATTCTCATTTATTATTCTTGTAAAACAATGTTTTCAACATTGAGGGGGAGGAAATAGAAGCTACAAGAATATTTGAGATCGATCTCAATCAAATTTAAAGTGGACATGATGTTCAAAGTTTAAATCTCAAATAAATTATTTGATCTTGTGTATAAGATCGTTTAGCTTCATTTATGTTCAAGTTGAACAATATATATAAATCGTCTTTAGGGACAAAACTCCTTTAAAGAAAATAAGTGAATATCTCAATGTGAAAAGAACAATGAGGCTGATCGTTATGAAATAAATCAACGTCCTGCAGGACCATATTTCATATTACTTGCAAGTAAATGAAAAAGGACGCTAGAAGCGTGAACGACCAATTATTTCAATGAATCCAATTTGGATTATGTTATTCATGAAAAATAACAAGTATATCAAAATATGAGATTTCACAAATTATTTGGGATCGAAATGATATAATCATTCGTGTGTTTTGCTATTACGCAAAATGATGATTATTTTGAACTACAAGTTGTTGAACTTTCAATAACAATGATATGTGGCAATATGAGAAAATATTAGCAAAGTTTCTCAAAGTATTTCAACAGGATTATGAGAAAATATTTGCACTTATCGTGGATGCACTGATTTGATGATGATACATATAGAAACATCCTCGAAGGATTCGATGCTCATAATATTATTTTTGCCAACTTGAAGAAGAAGAAAAGATATTTGGTCTTGAAGTACCATACATATGGCAAAATCAGCATCTGAATCAATTTTTGGCAAATCGGTGCATAAGATTGAAATATTAAGAGCTAATAATTTAAAGTGATGCTTGCAAGAGGGGGAGCAATTAAAGTTGCACTCTTTTTTCCTTGTGTATGATTTTTCCCATGTGGTTTTTCATAACAAGGTTTTTAATGAGGCAATTAACAAGTATCGTGAGATGTCGTACTCTTTTTCTTTCATTAGGATTTTGTCCCACTGGGTTTTTTCTGATAAGGTTTTAACGAGGCACATCCATCGTCGGGAAGATATCCAAAGAAAATATATGTTGTTGTACTTTTTTTTCTTCGTTTAGATTTTTTTCATGGGATTTTACTGTCAAGGTTTTAACGAGGCAACACTTGAGTCTCGATGAAGTTCTCAAACATAAATCTTGTCAAATGGAGATTTTGAAGAATCAGTTGCTTGTGCAAATAATCATCTAAGGGGAGTGTTATAAATATATTATTATTTATAGATGATTATCTTATTAAAGATATGTGATCAAGATAAATATGTAAAGATAATATTTGTAAAGATTTGTATCTTGTAATATTTCTCTATAAATAGAGGTGATTGAGTTCAATAAAATTTGCACCTGAGTATTGATTTTTATGAATTCTCTGTACTCATCTCTCTATTTCTATTATGATTTATAACATATTATTATTATTATTATTATTATTATTATTAGGGTCCTATATTTCGTGACTAAATCCCACTTAGAAGTGATATACTAAATAAAATATTCGCAGAGGGGTTACGCAAGAACTTCGATCGACGAATAGCAATACAAGAAATATATATATATATATATATATATATATATATATATATATATATTCTTTTAAGTGCCCACCTATCATGCCCATCAATGATGTGTCATTATTCTATTGGATGTGATAAAGATGTGATAAATTGTAGGTCCAATAGAATAGTGCCACACCATTGGTGGGCATGGTAGGTGGGCACTTTAAAAAAACTATATATATATATATATATATATATATATATATAGAGGGTTTTGCTATCCTGCTCACCCACCGTGACCACCTAATGTGCCCACCATGAGGTGTCACTCAACTATTGGACGCACAATTCATCACATCCAATAGCTGAGTGTCATCTCATGGTGGGCACATTAGGTGGACACGGTGAGTGGGCAGGATAGCAAAATTATATATATATATATATATAATTAATGAAGAGGGGACGGGAGTAGACCAAAGGTCACCTCAAATTTCAATCAATATAATATGTAGCGCAACATTATTAGATAAAATTATTGCATCCATCCACAATTATATAATTTCCTTCACCATAATAAACGGAGATTAATATCGTATTATATTGTCCAGTTTGGATCATGTACGAGGACCAATGATAAACGTGGATAGTTACTCTTGATTCAGTGTCCAACAATTTAATGTAGGATTAATATTATTTGTCCTACAATGAGATGGATTTAATGATAGCACTGTTGGATCTCGAATTTTTATCGTGCCCAAGATGCAGCGGAAGTTTAAAAAATTTATTTTGACGTTCAAAATATTTTGGACACTCGTATGGTTTAAATAAAGTTCATAGGGTGTTAAGAGATTTATACCTATCAATCTTAAAAGATTGACGATGGCTCCAACTATTTCAAAATGGAAAATAGCTCTTGTTGTGTTTCCCTACGAACAATCAACTGGAGTTTCACCTTTTCTTCAATATTCAAATCAGGTCCATGACCGGATTCCCTGTTCCTCTTCTAATTCGCACTTAAAAAAAGAAGAAATTTAACGAGGAGAAAATCAAAGAAAATGACTCGCCGAAATGAGAGCTTCGAACAAGAAGAAACAATTTCTTCGCTCTTCCTTTTCTCGAGAGCTTATTCCCTTGTATGTTTTCACACAGATTAATAAAAATTTATAAAAATACTTTTTTTAAAAGTAATTTCATTTTTTACCCTTATTTAAGAAGATTTTAATATGTAAAAAAATAGTATTTGTATTTAATGTATTAATTAAATAGAGATAAATTGATAAAATAATAAGAAATATAACCTAAATTAATGATATATATATGGAATATAAGACAGTACTGTTACATATATAAGTTTTGAGATGATTTATTTATTTTTGAAAGAACCAAAAAATATATCTGCAATGGGCTGACATTAAATTATATTCCAACCCATGTGAGGGGTACAACAGCCAATAAATGCACATTTAATAAATTTAAGATCTATGAAGGCGTACTGATCAGTGATAAATATTAAAAAAAAAAAAAATTGACCCCAAGGGGACCTCATTTCACATATGTCAGAGGCCTATTGGCTCATGCGTTGGGTAAATCGAAGGATGTGCACGAGCGGCAGGGACCTGAAGGAAGGAGCACATGGCCCAATCCCCAGAGCATATCCCCACAATATTTCAGCAGGGAATATGCTCCACACGAGGATCAAACCCGCAACG
This sequence comes from Henckelia pumila, assembly GCF_033568475.1. Lineage (NCBI taxonomy): Eukaryota > Viridiplantae > Streptophyta > Magnoliopsida > Lamiales > Gesneriaceae > Henckelia > Henckelia pumila. The sequence continues at coordinate 4,136,962 of NW_027331857.1, read as the reverse complement.
CTGGGGAATTTCTTCCCACGTCATCTTAGGCCTTACCAACTCACCTATGCCCCTATGGACGATCAGTGATAAATATTAATCACACATTAGGTTGTGTTTATAAATGATGTACAACGTATATCATATAAGTTTTGCATAAATAAGCGAAAAATTTCATGTCACTTTTAGTATTGTGTCCAAGGATATATATAATATATATGTTCACATGCACTTTTAGCACCGTTCTGTTCACCATATTACTAATATATGTATAACTCATCATATCTCATCTCACGTTCTTCTCATCATATTATTTATCTATATATTAACTATTTATTTTACATCAATCAAATCATTAATTATTTATCTCATATCAATCAAATTATTGAATTCAAATTACTATATTACCCTTTATAAATAATATAATATTTATTTTATTTATTGTTAAAAGGATAAAATAGTCATTTAACATTTTTATATAAAATTTAATCAATCAAATCAAATAAACCATAATCTATCAATCAAATCCAATACTATTTTAACTATCATTTCTTATTTATTTTTATTACATTATATTACGTATCTATATATTACTTATACCATACCTTCAAATCAAACGGTGTCTTAGGTTATTGTTCTAAAGATAACATCTCATTAACCTATTTTAATATGGAAAACGGACAATCCGTTAATAATTAATGTTGTATTACTTACAGTTGATGGTGATTATTCCGACTCTAATATACAACTTCAAGCAAGTGACGATTCTTGAACATGTGGATATTAGAGTGACACACAATTCTGAAATGTACTTATATTTTCCTGGCCTCCAGATATTGATCTTGGAGAAGTCCATTAATTCGAAGTGCTCAAATATGATTGCTAGTGAGAATAGAGGACCAACAAGTAGAGCATGCCTAGAGGAGAATGAGGACCCAAATGGCATTATGTTTAATGATTCAAGGATGGAATTCTTCTTCCTTATATATATGTGTTGTCGGCAAATGATTCACGCACGCATGTCTGTTTACTAATTGCGTAAATCATAAGAATTATTATGAATGGTAAATATAAATGATTTACAAACAAACAAACATTTGAAACTATAAAGAATTAAATCAAGGGGATCCAAAGCAATCATGTCACCACATTATTTCATCATCACCAGAAATTGAATTAAGAAAGGCCATTTTATATTTTTAGTGAAATTTACTACTCATAGCAAGTTTATTCAAGAATACATAATCGGAAATAATTATATTTTTAGAAAATGATTTTGAATAATTGAATTTCAATGACAATAATTTAGTGTGGGGGGATACAAGTAGTTAATATGTCCACGGGAACGACACGATGTAGGGTTATTGTGATGGTGACATTAACTAGCTTGGGGCCAATGAACCGACAATACAATTAGCAAAAGTGCCCGTAGTACTAATTAAACCAAAATTTGCTGCACTAATTGCAAACTATTAACTATTAAAGATCAGATATGCCAAAGTTCTGTACTTTGAAATTTCATACTTTTACACTTCATTTTATGTGTGTTGAAAACCCTGGGAAATATGAAATTAAATATATGCTGTATATTCTAATTTTCTCCCAAAAATTTGGACTAATATATTTTCCATCAAATGTTACGTTTATTATATTTTACTTAATATAATTCTTATAATTAAATGTGTTGAAAAGCCAGTTAGAGAAAAACCAATTTACAGCGGTCTCTTATTGTTGAGATCACTTGAGAGGATTAAAGTTCTATTGTGTTAAAAAAAAAAGAAAAAAGAAAGAAAAGTGTCCGATATATTAGTAATTGTGTCCATCTCACAAGGATTAATCATGTCCTGATCACTGTAACCAATTGCATGTTTCTCTTAATTATAATATACATTTTTTAAGATAAATTGTCTTAATTAATTTTAATACCCCACATATATAAGTGTTCGAAATGTACCCAAATCATGCATGGATGTGCCGCCATATATAATTCATGTCTCTGAATCAGCAATGTATATGAGATGGAAGGCCAGTCAAGCTAATTCTCATATTTTAGCTCGACAAATATTGAAGTGGATTCTATTTTTACTATTTATACCATTATTAGTATGAAAACCTGATAAGTATATCTTGTATTTTGGTGGTTCTACTTCTACACATAAATCTTTCGTGCCACTTCACCGACACTTTAATTTTCACAGAGGTGAAAACAATGGAAAAAAATGCAACTTTAACTTGCAGAAATAATTAATCCAAGTGAGGTAAATTCCAAAAGATACAATATATATAGAAAGCCCACAAAAATCCAGGATGAGCCCATTGGCTGTGTCGGGATATAAAGGAGTGGCTGTCATTTGCTATCCAACGCATTGATAGAGACAATTATTACACTACATACACACATACATATATATACATGTATATAAATTTTGAGCACTATTATTTGATTTTATTTATAATAAAAGATAAATTAGGACTAGTCCTTGAAATTACACCAACACTTGCCTTCTTCTCTTCGGTTGTCTCTGAAAAAAGCAACCATTATGCCACCAAGAAATTTTCCCTACCCCTCCAATTCCAAGAAATCACTCCCATATTTGGCTTTCATCATCTTTTTTGCCATCTTTATCTTCAAGGTTTAGTCTCTATATACATTCTTAATTCTAGTTTATATATCGATCAATGCATTAATTGTACATGTAAATTACACTCTCTAAATTTTTTTTCAAGTTTAGGATCAATATTTTGTTTAAGTTCTCTTCTTGATCATTTCACTATATTTTTCAGGTGGACATTGTTATTTTACAGTATGCGATCCGCAGTAGAGTACGGAGCACAAGGTACGTACGTACTTTAAATTCTTGTAGATACATTAATTTCGGTAGCCAAATGAACAAAACCATTGATATATATATTATATATATGCTCACTGAAGAAGGTGAAGAATCTACGAATTTTCAGCTCTTAGATACAAAATCCATAGTCTTCGATCTTGATTAAGTTAAAGTTATGGTTTTAATTCGTCTTCTCGTAGTCATCTTTTGGCGGTATTTATTTGAAATTAAAGTATCCATCGATTAATTTTTTATATAAAATAAGTTACTTAATTTGAAGTCTACTTAATTTTATCCGAGTCTATGCTTGATGTTGAAGGTTTGAGCATTATCAATGTAATATATTAAACAATATTATTAATGACCCAATTAAACATAATGCTGTCTTAAATCGTTATCAACAACCTTTAATACTATATATGATCTTTAATTATTTTAATCCGTTAGTAGCTATCCTATCATGAAACGAGGTTGTGTTGGCATTCAAGTACCCTTTTTGTTAAATTTAATTGGGTAATTAAAATATATACTCCCTTTTTGTCAAAGGCATGAAAAAGTTAATTACTTTTTAATGTACGATACGTGAAGGTGAAAAGTGAAAACGAAGGAAAGAAAAGTCATAATTAATACCTATGAACTCAAAAAAAAAAAAATAATAATGTTAAAAAATTATATCACATCAAAATTCTCCATTTAATAATTTTAATATAACGATGAAAAATGAGGAGTCGGTGTGGTAATGAATGGGCATTCATTTTTGGAAGATGGTGGAGACAGAATAATGGCGTAGGGGATCCATTACTAGCCTGCAACTACTTGGATAGAAATTAAAGAGATTTAATTTCATGGGGGCCATATACAATAGAATAGATAGAATGGCATGTGCTGAATCCCACTCCCTCATTTCACTTTGCTTATCTTTTTATGTGTGTATATGATCATGGGCCACATATATGTGATTGTTAGGTAGCGTTTAGATGGGCTAATTGCATTCACATCCCCTGTGAAAAGTCTAAAAGATATAAAATCTCATGTGTAAAATTAATAGCATGTTAGACCCTATGTTTTAAAAAAATTAGCATAAAAACCCCTATGAGAGGGTATAAATGTGCCCGAGTTTGTATAACATAGGGGTGAAATGTGCTACATTTTAAAAAACTGAGGGATGCATTAGCCTATTAATATTTTTTAGAGGATTTTATGTCTTTTAGACTTTTCACAGGGGGTGTGAATGCAATTAGCCCGCGTTTAGATCAAAAGATTTTAGATTTGTGGATTTCAAAATATTTTTTTATTATTATTTAGAGAATGATGATTATAGACTTTAAATCTATTTTTCAAGTTTATTATTATTTCATGTTAATTAGGATGATTTTCGAGTTCACCCAATAAGAGTAATGTCATCTGAAATCTATTTTATTTAATTTGTATAAATAATAATGAGTAAATAAAAATAAGGTATTAATTTAAAATTTGATCATTTATTTCATTGTTAACCATAAAACTATAATCGAAATGCACTCATTTGAAAGCATCGTCCAAATACAATCTTAGGATACCCAATGGTTAACAACTTGAGAGGGATGATATATGAATGATCTAAGAGCTGGGGAGATTTTCAAATAATTGGGGAAAAAATATAAATTTCTTAGGAAAATTCATATCCCAAACTCAACAACTTTCATTAAACTATTTATAAAGGAATTTGACATTCTTTTTCTTTTCTTTTCTTTTTTTAATTGGCGTGGTTTTTTTAAATTGGCGTGGTTAAATATCGCAAATAAACAGAGCATTTAGAATTTAGAGTTTAAACTTGATCTCAATTCCAACAATTACTTCATATATCAATTGGGGATTCACATGGGAAGTGATTTGAAAGGCCTAGTCGATTTCTCTAATGAAAGTATTGAATACGATTGAGATGAAATTGTGACAGTGCCACTCAGAGTATAGTAATGGGAAATGGTACCTTTCATCGACACTTCGTTGCGACATGGGGTATTAATCACGTTCACATACTCGAAGATGGTGAGCTTCTCACGCTGTCTCTCGATAACGTTTCCGGGTCCGGCTTCGAATCCAAGAAAGAGTTCTTGTTCGGGAAAATCGACATGAAAATCAAGCTCGTCCCCGGAAATGCCGCTGGCACCGTGTCCACTTATTATGTAAGATTCGATATATATATATTCATGCTAACACGAGGATATAGTAATATTTTTTCGTCACAATTATAGTTTGTATTCAAAATTTCACCAAATATATTTGATGAACTGCTGCAGCTGATATCAGAAGGTGAGCAGCCAGACAAGATAGATATTGAATTCATGGGGAACACAACGGGAAATCCATACACACTTCACACCAACATATTCGTTCATGGAAAGGGCGAAAGAGAGCAACAATTCTTCCTATGGTTTGATCCAACCTTAGATTTCCACACATATTCCATTCTGTGGAATCCCAAATGCATCATGTAAGTATGCAAATAAAATATTTATATGCATGTTTTCATATACATATATTAATTGTTTTGGTACGTAGTTTGTATGTGGATGGGGTACCGATACGGGAATTCAAGAACTTGGAGACATTGGGAGTTCCTTTCCCCACTCGGCCGATGAGATTGTATTCGAGTCTGTGGAACGCGGAGGAGTGGGCTACCGACTGGAATTTAGCCCCATTCCTTACTTCCTACGCCAATTTTTCTGCGGATGCATGCATCTGGTCTCACCAAACCAGAAGATCTTCGTGTAATCCCCACGATTTCGCGTCGAAAACATGGCTAAACATGGAGTTGGATGGTAGAAGCCGAGCAAGAATGGAGAGGACGCGGAAGGGTTACATGATATATGATTTTTGCAGGGATAAATGGAGATTCCTTAATGGCACTGGCCCTGAATGCCAAATTTATTAGTTCTTTTTTTTAAAAAAAAATTATATCTTATTATATATACTTTGTTAGATATCATATTAATATTAATAACATACACCAAGTGTGCGGAAAGTAAGTTTGATTCTCTTTTTTTATATATAATGTATTTGTTGCGTGCGAGGAGCTAGAGAAATATTAGTTTCCTTTTTACAAACGAATATTTTATATTTACTAGTATTTTTTACGGAGAATTAAAAAAAGTCTTTAGCCAAAATTCATGAAATCCATGGAGCCAAAAGATTTTTTAATAAGAGCAAAAAAATATGACTTCTGAGCTTCCAGTACTTTTCTTCGACAAAATAATGTGAAAACAAGTACGCGAAAAAAAAAGTAAAAATAATTAAGTTAAAAAATAATAATAAGGCCCATTAAGCAAATCAAAACGTATTTTTATTACATTTCAGCTATGGCAGAATGAATACTTGAAACTCCACAACAAGCAACTCAAACCAAGTATAAATATTCCATTCATAATTCATAAGACAAAAGGTTCACTTCTGCAAAGGAGTGCTCTGATACCCATAACATTTATTTTATTTTTGATCATATCGAACACATGTTTATTCCTCTATGTGAAACACCAAGCACCTACAGACAAACCTTCCTCCATTTTACTTGAGCGAATTAGCAACGTCGATCACAAAACGATACTTCACGTCTTTCTTAATCAGCCTCTCCAAGGCCTCGTTCACGTATTGAATCGGTATCAATTCAATGTCGGGGTAAATTTTGTTTGTAGCACAGAAATTCAACATTTCTTGTGTCTGCTTGGTTCCACCTGTTATACTTCCTGTAACGCTCCTCGCAGCTGCAATATATCATTTGTTATAAATCAATCAAAGACTCGGATATATAAGTGTGTGCTCATATTAATGATCTCCTGAATAGTCATATATATTTATGCATGAATTTGTACCTGGAGCGAGGTGCATAGGACTAAATTTCACTTCACTTGGAAATCCCACCAACACAAGTACACCAGTCGTCTTCAACAATTGCAGTAATGAATCGAAGGGGATATCCCCAGATGCTGTGTTTATGATGAAGTCCAATGACTTGGTCAAAGCCTGCACCAATCTCCATCATCAGAATTTCAAAACCCAACTTCCCTTTCTACAAACATCTCCATTTCAATTTTTTATGGCTTATAATAATTAGTTTAATAGATCTCTTCAAAGGGTACTGTAGTGAGACTTACCGCCATTGCCTCTTGATCAGAAGAAATAACAAAATGATCGGCTCCAAGAACATTCAAAGACTCTTCTTTCTTGGAAATACTCGTGCTGAATACCGTTACTTTTAATCCAAATGCCTTGCCAAACTTCACGGCCAGGTGGCCAAGTCCACCTAGCCCTATAATCCCCAAAGATTTGCCTGGTTGATTCATGTTATGCTTCATCATGGGGTTGTAAACTGTTATTCCAGCACAGAGCAATGGTGCTGCTAATTCTAGCGGGTAATTTTCAGGTATATTGTAGCAATACCTAGAAAAAGAATAAAAACAAACCAAGTTAAGACTTAGTTTCCCTGCTAGCATGTCTACATTCTTTAATGAAAGACAAGTTAACAACCACCTTTCGTGAACCACAATATAGCTAGAAAATCCCCCTTTGGTTATGGTACCATCAGAATCCACCGCATCAAAAGTGTGGACTGACCCCTTTGAGCAATAGTTTTCTAAGTGATCATCACAATACTCGCACTCTCTGCAAGAATCAACAATTGTTCCAACTCCAACACGGTCGCCTACTTTAAAGCGTTGAACATTGGTACCAACCACACGTACAATACCGGAGATTTCGTGCCTATCAAATTAAACAGAGTTCTTGCAAATGGCTCAGAATTGTTTATTCTGTAGTTTAGAAGTAGAGTATTGGCTAATTTGATAGACTTTAAAATGAATATACATACCCAGGAACTAAAGGATACTTTGAAGTTCCAAGTATGTTTCTGGGCCAGACAACATCAGCATAGCATATTCCACAGTACATAATGCTTATCGAAACATCATCACTTCCAACAGGCCTGATTGATTAAAATGCCAAACCATCAAACATGAATCAAGTTCGAACATTTTCGAACCGAGAACGGGTCCAAATTAATTTAGTATATTTATCTGTATTCGTATTAATAATTAAACCAGCTCTGCCCAACAAATTGGAGCTTGACTTCGGCCGCATATGGTTGCATATAAAATCAAGAAATATGAAAAGAAAACGATGGCTAAATTTTAGAACTAGTGGAGTGGCTAATTCTTTTCTGGTCACCACAAAATCTGAAAAGAAAAAGCGATGGAACAAATCGATGGCTAAGAACAACAGTCGCCACCCAAATTGCAATAAAACAGCAAATTAAATACAGAACATGTTAATTTAGCAGCCATGCCCAAATCAAGATCGGAAAGGAGTTACCTGCGGTTGAATTCGTAAGGAGATAGGAATCCGGAGGGATCTCTGGCGGCCCATCCAAGGCATTCACCATTTGCAGTGGCGGCCATGTGTTGATTCCGCCGATCACTTTATGAATTCGAGTTTACGCTTACACCTGTATTTATATACACCTCATGAGTTCAAAGTGGACAAAAAATTCCAAACTGGCTGCTATAATAATTCACATCCGTTGAAAATACTGAAAATCAATACTGAAAATCAAACTAATATGTCAGAGTCGAAAATTTTCAATAAAAAAGAGCTGAAGTTTTTGGTTAGAAAAAATTTTGAAATTTAAAAAAGAAATGCCGTAATTTGGGGTTCATCACCACCACTACTGCTACGGTGGTACCTGCTCCGTAGCTTGTTAGTGCGTCAGCAGTGACGCAGAACTCATATTTAGGAACATAAACAGTCAACTACAATTTGTGACTTGGACTCAATGTTTTTATAATCGAATCTGTCTATCTTAAAAAAAACAATTTAACCGGTTCGATCGTTTTAACCGGATGGTCGAACCGAAAACTCGTTTATATAATATAATATAATTAATAATAAATTTTAAATTTTAAAAATCTAAAAGATGTATATAAATAAACAAAAATATATTTATCATAGTTTAAAAAATAACTATATAAATATATTCAAAATATTAATTATAGTTATATATACTATATTTTTAAAAAATAAATAACTATATAAATATATTCAAAATATTAATTATAGTTATATATACTATATTTTTAAAAATAAATAAATTAATTAAAAATATGTAATAATAGAAAAATAATATTTTTAAGATTTTAAAATTAAAAAAAAAACAATTTTAAAAAAAATAAAAAAAATTCGAAAACCGGTTCAACTGGTTTTCTTGCCAGTTCTTGGGACCGATTCTTGGTTGGTTATGGCCGGTTCGGCCGGTTTTGACCAGTTCTGAGCGGTTGAATCGTTAAAACGGTTTTTAGGGGTATTCCGGACAGGACCAGTGACCGGTTCCCGGTCGAACCGGCCGGTCCGGTTCGGTTTTTAAAACACTGCTTGCAGGTATTGATTTAAATGATAAGATAAATAATATATGAGTAATATAATGTAATTAAAAATCAATAAAAAATTATAATTAATATAATATTTGGTTTGATTGATAGATTATAATTTGTTTGATTAAATTGATTAATTATTTTTTAAAAAATGATGAATTATCATTTTTTCATTTTAACAATTAATAGAAATGTGAATAATATTATTTACAAAAAGTAATATAATAATTTAAATTCAATGATTTGATTTAATTTATGTAAAATAAATAATTAATTATTTGATTGATTGATTAAAGATAAATAATTAATAAATAGATAAATAATATGACAAAAATGACGTGAGATTGGATAAAATAAGTTGTGCATATATTAATAATATGTAAACCAAACGATACCAAGAATATTGTTAAACACCATATTGAGAAAGATGTTATTAGAATGATAATTAATTTCTTATGCAAAAAGTTTATACGACAATATATAATAATTCGATCAATTAAAAATATTATTTTATTATCAAAAATATTATTGTTTTAAAGAGAAAAAAATATTATTTTTTATTATAAATATGATTTTGAATATTTCTTGGATATAAATCAATTATATCGTATAAATTCTTTCAAAAAATTTAGAGTATCGTATAAATACTTTTAAAAGTAAATCATATCACAATTTTCCAAAAGCACTTCAATTAAATCACGAGAATTTTATTTTTTTTAAAACAAAAAATCATATCTATTTTTTTTTTCTTTTTTTTTTTTTTTAATTTGTGAAGAAGATTATTTAAGCGGGGTGTGAAACAAAAGAGCTCATCTCAAATTTAAAATATTGATATCAAATGAGTTACAAGACATGACAATCATTTCTAAATTTGATCAAGAGAAGATGTAGTAGGAGGTGTGAGTTCTTTTAGCTCCATCTAATATTAATGTTCTAAATTGTCCTAGGTGGTAGGCGGGCGGCGACTCACCGCCTAGTGCCTAGCCGGGGTCTAGGATATTTTTTTTAAAAACCTAAATAATAAATAACTTGAATTATTCATCAGTTTTACTATATAATATAATTTTTATGTCTTATGTTTTTTAGTTTTTGTACGAAAATCTTATAAAATTTTAATAATAATAATAACACCAACAATATAAACATTAATAGATATCAAATCTTCATATTTAATAGAGATTCTATTTTTTGCTTGACTTTATTTATGCATTTTATCTTTCTTTCTGTATTTGTTTCTCGCTTCGCGTCTCTCTTTTTGTTTTTGATATTTATTTTCTATTAATAAAAATAGTAACCGCCTAGGCAGATTTCTATCAGCCTAAGCGACTTTGGCACCGCTTAAGCGGAAGATTAGGCGGACAACGCCTAGAGACATAACCTAGCAAAGAAAACGAGACGATATACAACAGTCTAACGTCTAGGCATCCAGCCTAACGCCTAGGCAATGATGCCTAGACGAATCTAAACGGCGCCAATTAGAACACTATCTAATATAGTTTTGGAGGAGATCTTTGGTGAATCGAACTCGTATAATGGAGATTCCTTAATGGCACTGGCCCTGAATGCCAAATTTATTAATTCTTTTTTTTTTAAAAAAAATTTATATCTTATTATGTATACTTTGTTAGATATCATATTAATATTAATAACATACACCAAGTGTGCGGAAAGTAAGTTTGATTCTCTTTTTTTATATATAATGTATTTGTTGCGTGTGAGGAGCTAGAGAAATATTAGTTTCCTTTTTACAAACGAATATTTTATATTTACTAGTATTTTTACGGAGAATTAAAAAAAGTCTTTAGCCAAAATTCATGAAATCCATGGAGCCAAAAGATTTTTTAATAAGAGCAAAAAAATATGACTTCTGAGCTTCCAGTACTTTTCTTCGACAAAATAATGTGAAAACAAGTACGCGAAAAAAAAAAGAAAAAATAATTTAAGTTAAAAAAATAATAATAAGGCCCATTAAGCAAATCAAAACGTATTTTTATTACATTTCAGCTATGGCAGAATGAATACTTGAAACTCCACAACAAGCAACTCAAACCAAGTATAAATGTTCCATTCATTATTCATAAAGATAAAAGGTTCTGCAAAGGAGTGCTCTAATACCCATAACATTAATTTTACTATTGATCATATCGAACACATGATTATTCGTTGCGACATGGGGTATTAATCACGTTCACATACTCGAAGATGGTGAGCTTCTCACGCTGTCTCTCGATAACGTTTCCAGGTCCGGCTTCGAATCCAAGAAAGAGTTCTTGTTCGGGAAAATCGACATGAAAATCAAGCCCATCCCCGGAAAGCTTATTATTTTCATGGTTCTAATGGGTTCGTCTGATAACTCATGATGTTGCATTGATCATACTCATACATATGTCCCCCTTTGTTTTATATTTATTTTTTCCTATTGCAGTGAAAACGTTGTCACAGAAGATATTTCTGCTGATATTAAAGTATTGGCTCTGGAAAAACGGCATGAGCTGGTTGAGGTGGGGTCTCAGAGGTTGATGATAAGCTTGCTGAACAATTTCTTAGTGATGAGCCTATCACAACTACTGATCTTGAGGTAATGCGATGTTGAGCCTGTCAGCTTTCCGATGAAGGACATATGATTTACGTTAAGTTTGTAGCCCTTTTTAGCTTTGAGTGACTTCTTCAAGTATCTTACAACTTATCAGTGTGTATCTCTAAGTTCTAGTACATGCTGATCAGTACGGAGTTTAGAATCGTTATACCAGAACTTTTTGTTAAAAAAAAAATAAAATTGAAAGTTCGGTTTGCTGTTTGAAATTCTTATTTGTTGGATGAATTGAAGCCTAACCATATCCATATTTTTAGCGGGTTCGATTGCACAGTGTTAGTTGTTTTGTTAAAACTATTTCATTTTTCGTTTGATGTGTATGTTATTAAGGACTTTGTATAGGGAACAAGATCCTCTACAGTGTCCAAATCACAGCACCTCATGCCGTGGCCCTGAAAACGATACCGTTTTGATAAATATTAGGCTTTTTTGTCCATTTATCCCTCGTTCTCTTTTGTTTTAATATTATTTTTTTTGCGTTTTTTAAATGCTTCTCATTTTGTGTTTCATTATTTTTTTTTTAATAAGAACCTTCAATATACAAGATTCGAATTTTTTTTTATTGTTCACCTATCTAATTTTATTCTACGTTTTTACTAAATTAACTAATTACAACAAAGTCAATAGAAATACTAGTTATATACTATTTTTAAATAATAAATTAATTCATGCAAAGTATATTACTATTAAAAATTAGAAAACCACACAGAAAAATTAAGGCTATGTTGTGACAATACTTATAAAATGTTTTTTCATAAAAAATTAATTAATTTTATAAAATATTGTAAACTTGTTTTAAGAATGAGTATGTGTTTAGAACTATTCTATAAAAATGTTTACAATTAAAAAGTAATATGTTTTTTTCAATTCTAAAATTTTTTTTAAAATGTTAATTTTACAAAAATTATGTCCAAACGTATAATTTAATTTTTTTATATATAAAACACTAAAAATGTTTTTTAAATAATTCAATTATATATCTTAACTTAAAAAATTTAATCTAAACAAAAAAATAATTAAAAGATAAATATTTTTAAATACGATCATTATTAAAACTAAAAAAATGTTTCAATCATCCATTTGATTGTGGCCTAATCACAACACTTACCAAAACGATACTGAAATAAAAATGTCAAAACTAAAAATCCAGAATGAAGGAAACACAATCGAATCGAAAACAACTCAACTGTAAATCGTCAAATTCAATTCCAACCATATGTCCATTAGTCCATATGTAATCATTTACGGTAAAAAACAAAGACCAAAGTTTCACCGTATAGTAAGTACTATTCACCGTATCAGTAAAAAACAAAAAAAAACCAAAGTTTCACCGTATAGTACTATTCACTGTATCAGTAAAAAACAAAAAAAACCAGAGTTTCACTGTATCATTTCTTCTGCAGCAACCGTCACTCAGTCCAGGTCAATATTCAATATGATATCGTCGTTGGCATTGGCCGCCGCGTTGACATTGGCCGGCGGCGGCACATGAGCGTCGACATTGTTTACTTGTGCTTCAATATCAATCTGCAGTACTCCCACGGTGGGGGGTGGGTTTCCATTGAATTCAGTAGTCTGCATCGCCGCTGCAAATGTCTGCCGACGCGTGTCTGACATAGCACGAACATTGGCCAGTGGCGGCACAGGATTGGCCGGCGACGTCACAGAAGCGTCGACATTGTTTACTTGTGCTTCAATATCAATCTGCAGTACTCCCAAGGCGGGGGGTGGGTTTCCATTGAATTCAGTAGTCTGCGTCGCCGCTGCAATTGTCTGCCGACGCGTGTCTGACACAGCACGAACATTGGCCGGTGGCGGCACTGGATTGGCCGGCGGCGTCACAGGAGCGTCGACATTGTTTACTTGTGCTTCAATATTGATATCACATACCCGGGATGACGATACCCCGGGTGGATTGGACCCGGAAAGATGGTATTAACCTCTCGGGACAGCGGAGCAGGTCCTAGCCCGACTATCTTTAGGGAGTGTGATGATATCACATACCCGGGATGACGATACCCCGGGTGGATTGGACCTGGAAAGATGGTATTAGCCTCTCGGGACAGCGGAGCAGGTCCTAGCCCGACTATCTTTAGGAAGTGTGATGATATCACATACCCGGGATGACGATACCCCGGATAGATTGGACCCGGAAATACGGTGTAACTACGAAATGTTAAAGAACCCGGACTGGGGGGCAGTAACCTGGGATCTGCAAGAAAGGCTTAACCTGGTAGGTCTTAGCATCCGGACCGATACAGGAGATCGAAAGGGGCCTGGGAGCTAGAACCTCCCGGAGTAAGCCTTCGGAAATTAGGAAAGGAAAGGAACACCAGTGGGGCCCCGGCCTTTCTATTTTTAGGACCAGGAAACGGCCACGTTTATTTGAAGTATGTCAGGGTCAAATCACAAATCCAATCATTACTAAGCACGAGCCAAAGAAATGGGCTCTGTCCGGAAATTATGGGGGTCTAAATCACACGTGATAACCATCTTATCACCCTAAAAGTTGTCAGTAAGGCCATACCCAGTAATCATTGAGGTCCCGGGTGGGCGAGTATAAAAGCCCATCCTGGGGGCAAAGGAAGGGGCAACTCTAAAAAAAACGGACAAGATATTCGTATATTTTGTATCTTCACTTACCTTTTCCGCTCGGGAATTTACCCATCCCCGGGTAGTCATTTATATGATAATCACATCATTGGCGCCGTCTGTGGGAAACTTGAGTCTAAGGCATAGATATGACCATCATCGATGATCCTGAAAGCTCTCGTCGAGCAGTGGCCGCAATCTAGGAGCAAGTGGACGCTATGGTAGACGCAGCTCTACAAAGAATCATGGCGATACAACAAGGAGAAAAGGAGGGCCAAAGGAAGGATAAAGAAAAAGAAGTATAAGGGGAAGGATAGCCAGAACCGAGGCCCAAGAAGGAGAAGAGTAAAGGCATACACGTAGAGGATGAGGGAAATTCACATGCGGGATCGGCAAATGTCACCATGGCAGGGGAGCTGGAAATGTTGAAGCAAAAAATACAAAAACTAGAGAATACTGACCCGCGGGAATCCGCGCGGATCAAAAGTTTGGGCTGTCTCTTCTCTCCGGAAATCATTGGGGAGCCATTGCCAGTCTATTTCAAATTCGCCAAAATCAAAGAGTATGATGGCAGCGCTGATCCCGAGGAGCATGTAACCCGGTTTGAGAATGTGGCAATGTTGCATTGTTATGGGGATCAAATCAAGTGCAAGGTATTTCTAACTACCTTGGTGGACTCCGCCCAGAGGTGGTTCGAAAATCTGGAGGAAGGAAGCATCAAGACTATCAAAGAATTCCGGGAGGTCTTTTTACAACACTTCAGCAGCAGCAAGCGATACAAGAAAACCACCCTCAGCCTCTTCGAGATAAAGCAGCTGAACGAGGAGTCTCTAAGAGCTTATATTAAAAAGTTCAATAGAGTGGCCTTGGAAGTACCTGCATGTGCACCTGAAACCAAAATCACTGCTTTCACGCAAGGGCTCAGAGAAGGAGAATTCTTCCGGTCTCTGGTCAAGAGGGCCCCCCGATACTTCGAGGACCTCTTGGCCCGAGCCGAGAAATATATCAATATGGAGGAGGCCCAGCGACAAAAGAGTGAGAAGGACAGGAGTGAAGAGCAAAAGGAGAGAGGAAACCAAGGTAGTCAAGGAAGAATAAGGCAGGATCAACCGAGGAGGCTTGCTGCTTTTGCCCCTCACAGGGTAGCCCGGGATCGGGAAATACACTTGTGTGAGGAGAATGTCCAGCCATTGCCTCCGAAAAGGTCGGGAAAGCAGCGCAGAAGCGGAGCGAGCATCGCTCGAGCTACCGCTTGGCTCCTCGTCTCTGGGCGAGCCTTTGGCGTTCGCTCCAGAGGTAGACGAGGTACCTGTAGACATTGAAATAAAACTTACAGAATTAAAGCGAATAAGGGATGCAGGGAAGCGGACAATGAAACTGAAAGCACAGTCACTGAAAGCCAAAGGGTAATGAGTTTGAGAAGAAAGACGTTGAGAAGAAGAAGGAAGGGTCGCGAAGGATTAAAAACTAAAAGGGGACCAAAATAATCTGAGCCGTGTATTTTGAAATAAACGGCAGAGATACGCAAAGCGTGCTCAAGAAGCTGAAGCAACGTCTGACAAATTCTCTGACAGGCGCACTACGAAGCGTCTAGGGCTGACGTAAGGGTAGCGACTCCCGGGTAGATACCCCGGGAGATAGGACCACATACCCGGGATGACGATACCCCGGGTGGATTGGACCCGGAAAGATGGTATTAGCCTCTCGACAGTGGAGCAGGTCCTAGCCCGACTATCTTTAGGAAGTGTGATGATATCACATACCCGGGATGACGATACCACGGGTGGATTGGACCCGGAAAGATGGTATTAGCCTCTCGGGACAGCGGAGCAGGTCTTAGCCTGACTATCTTTAGGGAGTGTGATGATATCACATACCCGGGATGACGATACCCCGGGTGGATTGGACCCGAAAAGTTGGTATTAGCCTCTCGGGACAGCGGAGCAGGTCCTAGCCCGACTATCTTTAGGAAGTGTGATGATATCACATACCCGGGATGACGATACCCCGGATGGATTGGACCCGGAAAGACGGTGTAAGTACGACATGTTAAAGAACCCGGGACTGGGGGGCAGTAACCTGGGATCTGCAAGAAAGGCTTAACCTGGTAGGTCTTAGCATCCGGACCGATACAGAAGATCGAAAGGGGCCTGGGAGCTAGAACCTCTCGGAGTAAGCCTTTGGAAATTAGGAAAGAAAAGGAACACCAGTGGGGCCCCGGCCTTTCTATTTTTAGGGCCAGGAAACGGCCACGTTTATTTGAAGTATGTCAGGGTCAAATCACAAATCCAATCATTACTAAACACGAGCCAAAGGAATGGGCTCTGTCCGGAAATTATGGGGGTCTAAATCACACGTGATAACCATCTTATCACCCTAAAAGTTGTCAGTAAGGCCATACCCAGTAATCATTGAGGTCCCGGGTGGGCGAGTATAAAAGCCCATCCTGGGGGCAAAGGAAGGGGCAACTCTAAAAAAAAACGGACAAGATATTCGTATATTTTGTATCTTCACTTACCTTTTCTGCTCGGGAATTTACCCATCCCCGGGTAGTCATTTTTGTGATAATCACATCAAATATCAATCTGCAGTACTCCCACGGCGGGGGGTGGGTTTCCATTGAATTCAGTAGTCTGCGTCGCCGCTGCCATTGTCTGCCGACGCGTGTCTGACACAGCACGAACATTGGCCGGTGGCGGCACAAGATTGGCCGGCGGCGTCACAGGAGCGTCGACATTGTTTACTTGTGCTTCAAGATCAGTCTGCATTCCCACGGCGGGGCGTGGGTTGCCATTGAATTCAGTAGTCTGCGTCGCCGCCGGCATTGTCCGTTGACGGCTGTCTGACACACCACGAATTGCAAGATAGAGGGCGAGGATGTTGTTAATCAATTGAATGAGGCTGTTAAAAAATTTGAGGGTTTCAGAACACATTGCAGCGATGAGGAGGAGGGGTCGCGGAATCTTGGTGGGTTTGAAGCTTTCTTGAGAGCTTTTGGTTGATCTTGGCAAAACGGAGGAAAAATGAATGGGGGGATAAGTCTTTAAAACTAATTGGTTCCTCCGGAAATTAACCCAACTGATTTGTGAATATTGATTCAGCCATTCGAATATTGTGTAACACCCGGTATTTTAAATACGTAAATTCGCATGCATAATTAGGGAATTTAATTATTTAAATTTTTGATTTATGGGTTAAATAATTATGTGAATTATTTGTGCATGATTTAATTTATTTTTAAGCATTTAACCCATAATTAGTGATTTTTAGGATTTTTAGTATTTTAATTATTTTATCGCGTAGACGGGACCGTGGACGGACGAGATGACAATTTTCTATCCAATTTATTTCATGAGCCTTTTAAGAGCCCAAAAATATTATTTTAAGTTTTATTACCTCAAAAATTTTAGTATTTAATTTTATATAATTTTAGGAGTCCATTTTTATCCAAATTTAGCCATTTTAATGACTTTTAATTATTTTTAAAATTCCCTTAAATTGTAATTTTGGGATTTTTATATTTTTAATTTAAGTTATCAGATTTTAACTTTTATTTGGAGTTTTAAAATTTTATATTTTATATTTAAAACTTTTAATTATTCTTAATTACCTAAAACCTATTTTTATTAATTAAAAATCAAAACCTAATCTACCCAAACCCACCCCTCACCCGATCACTCACACACACAGCCGCCACCCTACTGTTCATCCTCCTCCTCAACCGAGCAGCCCCAAGGAAGAACACCATAGCCACGTTTTTGAAGGTCCAAAGCTTGTCGTCGTCGCCCCGTCGTCCCGGAATCGTCTCACGCGCCTGTTTCTCTTCAAACTTCGGTGCTAGGCATGTTTTTCTTCTGAATTTTCGTACCTCTCAGTTATTATGGTGTGTGTATGATGTATGCATCTAAATCTTTAAAGATTTTTCAGAACACATCGGCTTTCATGGAGTCGAGCATTGTAGTGTGGTTTGAATGATTCATGTTCACGTTTTGATGCCATGGGTGCGTTCTAGCTGCTGGCCAGGGTCCTTAGGGTGTCCTAGGTGTGTCTGGACTCGAATGGCTCGAATGGCTCGAGCCAAACGAGCCCAGGGAACCAACTGCTGCAGATCGGCCAAGAGGAGTTGCAGAATAGGGTTCTGTGGGAAGGGGATCGGGTTCGGTCCTGTGGGGTGCATGGGCCGGGGTCAGAGGCTAGGTTCGAACCGCCCAGACGTGGGCTACGTCTGGGCGGCGGGGCTCCGGCCAGGGGTGGCCGAAGCAGGGCGGCAGCAGCCCTAGAAGGGCTGCTGCTCGCGGCGGGCCGAGAGGAACGAGGGAGGGGCAGATTGGGTTCGGGCTAGGGTTTTCAGTTGGGTCCGGGTCGGGTTTGGTGGTCCATGTCAAGTCAGCGGGTCATGAGTTAAGTTAGTTGGGTCCGGGTTTGGGTTAAGTTAGTTGAACTCGGGTATTTTTATTTTTAAGTTTTTAGTTTAATTAAGGGTTTAATGGGCCTAATTAAATCTAAAAATTTAATTGGGCTCCATTTAATTATTTTGGGTTGAACTTAATTATTTGGGCTTAATTAATTTAATTAAGTGAGCCCACTAATTTTTATGGGCTTTAGGGCCCATGAAAGTTATTGGGTCAGTCTTTGGGCTTTTGGGCCCATTGGGCCAGAATTGGTTGTTAATGGGCTTGAATTATTTAATTGGGCTTAGAATAATTTTATTGGGCTTAAGTATGTTAATGGGTCAGTCTCAGTGTTAATGGACCAGATTTAAGTAATTGGGCTTGAGTGTTAGGGCCAGCAGTCCAGTACAATCCATGAGAAATTGCATGTGTCCTGATTATATATTTAATTATTTTTATGCATTGAAGTTATTTTAATATGTATATGTTAGTATGAAATTAAATTAAATATATATGAAAGACACACATTTTATTTAAGTACATGCATTCATGAAATAATTTTATGTACGATTAAATTTTTAAGGTTGAGCAATAAGAAAATATTTTATGTTGGAAGTTGAAGTAGTGTGACAATTTGAGATTTGAGGGGGATTCGTCCCTATATGTGAACTATTGAAGGGCAGTTTACTGCCAATTTAAGAGGTGATTCGTCACCGCCACGTACGTTGGTTTCCACGCTGATCAGTATTTAATGTATGATTTAAGGTTACACTACGGATACAACCATGCGATGTTAGAAAATAATTTGCTCAACAATATTTATGTATTATGTTATTTAAGTTAATTTAAGTTATGATATGTTATGATATTTTTAAGCATGCTCATTCATGTATATGTTATGTATTAGTAGTAAATTGATTTAAATTATTTTAAACCCTTGTTACGTTAGCATGTTGGGCCTCTAGGCTCACTACACTGGTATGGTGCAGCTGAGTACGTAGAGGAGGATGTAGCTCCTACCGGCGGCGAGGACATATGAGCGGACATGCAGTGACCCCGTGACCGTGATAGATGTCTGAGTCACATTGCATGTTTTGAATATTTCAGCACGTTAAATATTTTTATTATTTTTCAGGGATTGTGGGTTGGAATATTTTATTTAAATATTTTCAGTGCATGCAAACTTTAATCATTTTATTTATGCAGTATTTTAATTCAATATTTGACTCAGATATTTATTTTATTAAAGAATGCATTTTTATTTAAGTTATTTATTTATTTATTTTAAATCTTTTTATTCTGTGCGTATATGTATGGTCATATATGTACATATTTTATTTAGTAAGTATAAAAAAAAAAATTCCGCATATTTATTTAATAATTAGAGAGTTAGGGTCGTTTCAGTTGGTATCAGAGCACGGTCCTTGGAGGGGTCATTACTGCTATGCGAGCTCAGAAATCCACGCTACCGGTCTGTAAGTTTTAAGTGTTTATAGCATGTTTTATTTTAAGAATTTAAGTTAGCATTAATTTTAAACCCCTTAGTTATGCATGGCGATTTACGTAAAGAAATATGTGGTGGTGCAGAATGCCTCCCAGACCGATGAACAGACGTGGGGGATCTCCACCTACACCTCCACCTCCACCTCCACCTCCACCTCCGCAGAACCCTCTAGCAGCATTGAAGCAGGCCAATGCGAATATGATGGTGGGTATTACTGCTCTGTTAGAGCAACAGGCTACACGTCCTAGGTTGTCCCATGAGGAGAACGTTGCTGAGAGGTTCCAGAAGAAGGGACCCAAGGAGTTTTCTGGTACCACCGATCCTTTGGTGGTTGAGGGGTGGATTCGCTCTCTGGAGTCCATCTTTGCTTATATGGGGATCACAGACGCCGACAGGGTGAACTGTGCGACATATATGCTGAGGGGAGACGCAACTCTTTGGTGGGAGGGTGCTGCCAGGGGAGTTCACCTTCCTACACTATCTTGGGCAGAGTTCAGGCGTATCTTCTATGCCAAGTATTTCACTGAGGATGTGCGCAGTCGCATGATCCGGGAGTTTATGAGTCTCCGTCAGGGGGACAAGTCAGTGGTTGAGTATGTGAGACAGTTCGAGAGGGGCTGTCGCTTTGTGCCTCTGATTTCAGACAGTCCACCGGAGAAGTTGAGGCAGTTTGTGGAGGGATTGAAGGCGGATATCAAGCATGATGTTCGCATGGCAGACGTCCTTACTTATGAGTCTGCAGTCAGTAGAGCCTTGCGTTCCGAGGAGGGTCGGAGAGAGATCCAGAGGGAGCAGCGGGGTAAGAGACAGTTTTAGGCTGGGTATCAGCGACCACCTTCGCAGCCTCCTGCGAAGAAGCAGTTTACTGGGCCGGCTAAGGGCCCGAATCCACAGCAGAGGCCGCAGCAGCAGAGGCCACAGCAGCAGAGGGGCGGGGCCCTTAATGCCATAGGTTTTCCTACTTGCCCGAAGTGTCAGAAGATGCATTCGGGACCTTGTCTATTGGGAGCAGGAGTTTTCTAACACTGTAGGGAGCCAGGGCATCAGATAGCTAACTGCCCGAGGAAAAAGAACACTTCTGGTAGAGTGTTCGTCGTGCAGGCCGAGGAGGTAGATCCAGACACCTCCTTGATCACCGGTATATCTTATCCCTAGTATTTTATAATTTTTCCTTTGGTTAAGAATTTCGTTTTCTTTATGGAATTGTTGTTCTTTGGGTTATCTATCTGCATGTTAGAATAAGAAGTATGTTTTACTTGTGATTAGAATTAAGGGTTAGTAGTGACTCGTTGGGGAAAAGTTTAGTAGTGGTATGAAATTGTTGGAAATTTTCTGCGTGCAGGGAGAATTCTAGTTGGAGGCAACTCCACGTTTGCGTTGCTAGATTCTGGGGCTACGCATTCGTTTATCTTCCTGGAGTTTATCAGGCGGATAGGCATCACACCTGAGAGTATTGACAGTGGGTATGATGTTACTATGCCGTCAGGGCAGATTATTTCTACCTCGAAGGTCATTCGAGATTTGGAGTTGGAGCTTCAGGGACACTCCATTCGAGCAGATGTGGTGGTTTTGCCATTGAGTGGTTTTGATTTGATTTTGGGTATGGACTGGTTGACAGTCAATGGAGCTTCGATTGATTTTCGTCGGAGATCAGTGTCAGTGAGACCTACAGTAGGCGACCCGTTTACTTTCCATGCATCTCAGAGCAGTGATTTTCCTCAGGTGATATCTCTTATTCAGGCAAGGAAGTTGTTGAGACGGGGTTGCCAGGGGTTTCTAGCGAGTATTGTCACAGCCTCAGAACCATCTAGCAGATCATTATCAGAGATAGAGGTGGTTCGTGACTTTTCAGATGTCTTTCCGGAGGATGTTGCAGGAATTCCACCAGTGAGAGATGTGGAGTTCAACATTGACTTAGTGCCAGACACCGTGCCTATTTCTAAGGCACCGTACAGACTTGCTCCTACCGAGATGAAAGAGTTGAAAGAGCAGATTCAGGAGTTGTTAGAGAAAGGCTTTGTTCGTCCTAGTTTTTCTCCGTGGGGAGCTCCAGTGTTATTTGTGAAGAAGAAGGATGGCAGTATGAGACTGTGCATCTATTATCGAGAGCTCAATAGGGTCACAGTGAAGAATAAGTATCCACTGCCGATGATAGAGGATTTATTTGATCAGTTGCAGGGAGCTTCAGTGTTCTCCAAGATCGACCTGCGATCTGGTTATCATCAGTTGCGTGTTAGAGATGCAGATGTGTCCAAGACTACTTTCAGGACACGATATGGGCATTACGAGTTCTTAGTGATGCCATTTGGGATGACCAATGCTCCAGCGGTTTTCATGGATCTCATGAACCGAGTCTTTCAGCCGTATCTAGATCAGTTCATCATAGTCTTCATTGATGATATCTTGATCTACTCTAGGAGCATTGAGGAGCATAGACAGCATCTACACACAGCCTTGCAGACTTTGAGGGAGCATCGTTTGTATGCCAAGTTCAGCAAGTGCGAGTTTTGGCTCGAGCAGGTGGCATTTCTTGACCACATTATTTCGAGATATGGGATTGCAGTGGATCAGTCGAAGGTTGAGGCAGTGCAGAATTGGGATATTCCGAAGAATGCTTCGGAGATTCGCAGTTTCTTGGGTTTGGCAGGATATTATAGAAAGTTCATCAAGGATTTTTCCTCTATTGCAGTACCCTTGACTTCCTTAACCAAGAAGAATGCGAAGTTTGTCTGGTGTTCAGACTGTCAGAGGAGCTTCGATCAGTTGAAGGAAGCACTCACTACTGCACCAGTGTTAGCGGTGACAGTACCACATGAGGAGTTAGTGGTGTACACCGACGCGTCTAAGATGGGTTTACGCGCAGTGCTTATGCAGTGTGGTAAGGTTATTGCTTATGCGTCGAGGCAGTTGAAGATTCATGAGCAGAACTATCCGACGCATGACTTGGAGTTGGCAGCAGTGGTTTTCGCTTTGAAAATCTGGAGGCACTATCTGTATGGCGAGAAGTGCAAGATTTTCACAGACCACAAGAGTCTCAAGTACTTCTTCACACAGAAGGAGTTGAACATGAGACAGCGCCGATGGTTGGAGTTGGTGAAAGATTATGACTGTGACATTAGCTACCATCCGGGTAAAGCTAATGTAGTAACCGATGCTTTGAGTCGAAAGTCGTCAGTGGTATCGTGTTTGTCAGTACAGCTACCACTGCAGAGTGAGATTCAGAGGTTTGGGTTGGAGTTTTATCCGAGTGGTCATGCACCGAGTCTGTCAGTGTTGACGGTGCAGCCAGTTTTGCGAGATCGGATCAGGGATGGACAGTCTACTGATGAGGAGTTACAGCGATGGAGACAGAGAGATGAGGCTAGGGGTAACCTCTTGTATACAGTGGTGGATGGTATCGTTCAGTACCGTGGTAGGATGTGGGTACCGAACGTCGATCAGTTGAGAGCTGAGATTTTAGCAGAGGCTCACACATCTCTGTACTCCATTCACCCCGGAAGTACGAAGATGTACAAAGATTTGCAGCTATTGTATTGGTGGCCCGGAATGAAGAGTGACATCGGGAGAGTGGTGTCAGAGTGCTTGACTTGTCAGCAAGTCAAGGCAGAGCATCAGCGTCCAGCATGACTTCTTAGACCTCTTCCTATTCCGGAATGGAAATGGGAGAATATTACGATGGACTTTGTGGTTGGCTTACCGAGGAGAGGTTGCACATCGATTTGGGTGATTGTGGATAGACTCACCAAGTCAGCTCATTTCTTGCCGGTGAGGACTACTTATTCTTTGACACAGTATGCAGAGCTTTACATCAGAGAGATTGTTAGACTGCATGGCATACCAGTGTCTATTGTGTCAGACAGAGATCCGAGATTCACATCTGCGTTTTGGAAGAGTCTGCACACAGCTTTGGGAACTAGAATTTTATTCAGCACAGCATTCCATCCCCAGACAGATGGTCAGTCTGAGAGAGTGATTCAGGTTCTCGAGGATCTTCTGAGAGCTTGTGTCATCGATTTTCAGGGCTCGTGGGAGACTAGACTGCCATTAGTGGAGTTTACCTATAACAACAGTTTTCAGTCGTCTATAGGTATGGCTCCTTATGCAGCATTGTATGGGAGGAGATGCAGATCTCCTGTGCATTGGGATGAGGTTGGTGAGAGGATTTTACTTGGTCCTGAGATTGTGCAACAGACAGCTGACATTGTGACCCAGATTCGAGATCGGATGAGGACTGCTCAGAGTCGTCAGAAGAGTTATGCAGATATCAGACGACGAGATTTGGAGTTCGCTGTAGGTGATCACGTATTCCTGAAGGTGTCATCTATGAAGGGAGTAGTGCGATTTGGCCGGAGAGGCAAGCTTAATCCGAGGTATATAGGTCCATTCGAGATCTTGGAGAGAGTTGGCACGTTGGCCTACCGTTTAGCTCTACCACCAGGGCTAGCGGCAGTGCACAACTTTTTCCATGTATCCATGCTTCGGAGATATGTCTCCAACCCGTCGCATGTATTGGATTTTGAGCCTCTTCAGTTGACACCGGAGTTAGCATTTGAGGAGAGGCCTATACGGATCTTGGCTAGGGAGGAGCGGAGGCTTAGGACGCGTGTTATACCGATGGTCAGAGTCCAGTGGCTGAATCACTCGGAGGAGGAAGCTACTTGGGAGACCGAGGCAGATATGAGGACTCGCTACCCGGAGTTGTTCGGGTAAGTACTTTAATTTCGAGGACGAAATCCAATTTAAGGGGGGGAGAATTGTAACACCCGGTATTTTAAATACGTAAATTCGCATGCATAATTAGAGAATTTAATTATTTAAATTTTTGATTTATGGGTTAAATAATTATGTGAATTATTTGTGCATGATTTAATTTATTTTTAAGCATTTAACCCATAATTAGTGATTTTTAGGATTTTTAGTATTTTAATTATTTTATCGCGTAGACGGGACCGTGGACGGACGAGATGACAATTTTCTATCCAATTTATTTCATGAGCCTTTTAAGAGCCCAAAAATATTATTTTGAGTTTTATTACCTCAAAAATTTTAGTATTTAATTTTATATAATTTAAGGAATCCATTTTTATCCAAATTTAGCCATTTTAATGACTTTTAATTATTTTTAAAATTCCCTTAAATTGTAATTTTGGGATTTTTATATTTTTAATTTAAGTTATCAGATTTTAATTTTATTTGGAGTTTTAAAATTTTATATTTTATATTTAAAACTTTTAATTATTCTTAATTACCTAAAACCTATTTTTATTAATTAAAAATCAAAACCTAATCTACCCAAACCCACCCCTCACCCGATCACTCACACACACAGCCGCCACCCTACTGTTCATCCTCCTCCTCAACCGAGCAGCCCCAAGGAAGAACACCATAGCCACGTTTTTGAAGGTCCAAAGCTTGTCGTCGTCACCCCGTCGTCCCGGAATCGTCCCACGCGCCTGTTTCTCTTCAAACTTCGGTGCTAGGCATGTTTTTCTTCTGAATTTTCGTACCTCTCAGTTATTATGGTGTGTGTATGATGTATGCATCTAAATCTTTAAAGATTTTTCAGAACACATCGGCTTTCATGGAGTCGAGCATTGTAGTGTGGTTTGAATGATTCATGTTCACGTTTTGATGCCATGGGTGCGTTCTAGCTGCTGGCCAGGGTCCTTAGGGTGTCCTAGGTGTTTCTGGACTCGAATGGCCTGAATGGCTCGAGCCAAACGAGCCCAGGGAACCAACTGCTGCAGATCGGCCAAGAGGAGTCGCAGAATAGGGTTCTGTGGGAAGGGGATCGGGTTCGGTCCTGTGGGGTGCATGGGCCGGGGTCAGGGGCTAGGTTCGAACCGCCCAGACATGGGCTACGTTTGGGCGGCGGGGCTCCGGCCAGGGGTGGCCGAAGCAGGGCGGCAGCAGCCCTAGAAGGGCTGCTGCTCGCGGCGGGCCGAGAGGAACGAGGGAGGGGCAGATTGGGTTCGGGCTAGGGTTTTCAGTTGGGTCAGGGTCGGGTTTGGTGGTCCGGGTCAAGTCAGCGGGTCATGGGTTAAGTTAGTTGGGTCCGGGTCCGGGTTAAGTTAGTTGGACTCGGGTATTTTTATTTTTAAGTTTTTAGTTTAATTAAGGGTTTAATGGGCCTAATTAAATCTAAAAATTTAATTGGGCTCCATTTAATTATTTTGGGTTGAACTTAATTATTTGGGCTTAATTAATTTAATTAAGTGAGCCCACTAATTTTTATGGGCTTTAGGGCCCATGAAAGTTATTGGGCCAGTCTTTGGGCTTTTGGGCCCATTGGGCCAGAATTGGTTGTTAATGGGCTTGAATTATTTAATTGGGCTTAGAATAATTTTATTGGGCTTAAGTATGTTAATGGGCCAGTCTCAGTGTTAATGGGCCAGATTTAAGTAATTGGGCTTGAGTGTTAGGGCCAGCAATCCAGTACAATCCATGAGAAATTGCATGTGTCCTGATTATATATTTAATTATTTTTATGCATTGAAATTATTTTAATATGTATATGTTAGTATGAAATTAAATTAAATATATATGAAGGACACACATTTTTTTAAGTACATGCATTCATGAAATAATTTTATGTACGATTAAATGTATAAGGTTGAGCAATAAGAAAATATTTTATGTTGGAAGTTGAAGTAGTGTGACAATTTGAGATTTGAGGGGGATTCGTCCCCATATGTGAACTATTGAAGAGCAGTTTACTGCCAATTTAAGAGGTGATTCGTCACCGCCACGTACGTTGGTTTTCACGCTGATCAGTATTTAATGTATGATTTAAGGTTACACTACGGATACAACCATGCGATGTTAGAAAATAATTTGCTCAACAATATTTATGTATTATGTTATTTAAGTTAATTTAAGTTATGATATGTTATGATATTTTTAAGCATGCTCATTCATGTATATGTTATGTATTAGTAGTAAATTGATTTAAATTATTTTAAACCCTTGTTACGTTAGCATGTTGGGCCTCTAGGCTCACTACACTGGTATGGTGCAGGTGAGTACGTAGAGGAGGATGTAGCTCCTACCGGCGGCGAGGACATATGAGCGGACATGCAGTGACCCCATGACCATGATAGATGTCTGAGTCACATTGCATGTTTTGAATATTTCAGCACGTTAAATATTTTTATTATTTTTCAGGGATTGTGGGTTGGAATATTTTATTTAAATATTTTCAGTGCATGCAAACTTTAATCATTTTATTTATGCAATATTTTAATTCAATATTTGACTCAGATATTTATTTTATTAAAGAATGCATTTTTATTTAAGTTATTTATTTATTTATTTATTTATTTATTTATTTTAAATCTTTTTATTCTGTGCGTATATGTATGGTCATATATGTACATATTTTATTTAGTAAGTATAAAAAAAAAAATTCCGCATATTTATTTAATAATTAGAGAGTTAGGGTCGTTTCAGTTGGTATCAGAGCACGGTCCTTGGAGGGGTCATTACTGCTATGCGAGCTCAGAAATCCACGCTATCGGTCTGTAAGTTTTAAGTGTTTATAGCATGTTTTATTTTAAGAATTTAAGTTAGCATTAATTTTAAACCCCTTAGTTATGCATGGCGATTTACGTAAAGAAATATGTGGTGGTGCAGAATGCCTCCCAGACCGATGAACAGACGTGGGGGATCTCCACCTACACCTCCACCTCCACCTCCACCTCCGCAGAACCCTCTAGCAGCATTGAAGCAGGCCAATGCGAATATGATGGTGGGTATTACTGCTCTGTTAGAGCAACAGGCTACACGTCCTAGGTTGTCCCATGAGGAGGACGTTGCTGAGAGGTTCCAGAAGAAGGGACCCAAGGAGTTTTCTGGTACCACCGATCCTTTGGTGGTTGAGGGGTGGATTCGCTCTCTGGAGTCCATCTTTGCTTATATGGGGATCACAGACGCCGACAGGGTGAACTGTGCGACATATATGCTGAGGGGAGACGCAACTCTTTGGTGGGAGGGTGCTGCCAGGGGAGTTCACCTTCCTACACTATCTTGGGCAGAGTTCAGGCGTATCTTCTATGCCAAGTATTTCACTGAGGATGTGCGCAGTCGCATGATCCGGGAGTTTATGAGTCTCCGTCAGGGGGACAAGTCAGTGGTTGAGTATGTGAGACAGTTCGAGAGGGGCTGTCGCTTTGTGCCTCTGATTTCAGACAGTCCACCGGAGAAGTTGAGGCAGTTTGTGGAGGGATTGAAGGCGGATATCAAGCATGATGTTCGCATGGCAGACGTCCTTACTTATGAGTCTGCAGTCAGTAGAGCCTTGCGTTCCGAGGAGGGTCGGAGAGAGATCCAGAGGGAGCAGCAGGGTAAGAGACAGTTTCAGGCTGGGTATCAGCGACCACCTTCGCAGCCTCCTGCGAAGAAGCAGTTTACTGGGCCGGCTAAGGGCCCGAATCCACAGCAGAGGCCGCAGCAGCAGAGGCCACAGCAGCAGAGGGGCGGGGCCCTTAATGCCATAGGTTTTCCTACTTGCCCGAAGTGTCAGAAGATGCATTCGGGACCTTGTCTATTGGGAGCAGGAGTTTTCTACCACTGTAGGGAGCCAGGGCATCAGATAGCTAACTGCCTGAGGAAAAAGAACACTGCTGGTAGAGTGTTCGTCGTGCAGGCCGAGGAGGTAGATCCAGAAACCTCCTTGATCACCGGTATATCTTATCCCTAGTATTTTATAATTTTTCCTTTGGTTAAGAATTTCGTTTTCTTTATGGAATTGTTGTTCTTTGGGTTATCTATCTGCATGTTAGAATAAGAAGTATGTTTTACTTGTGATTAGAATTAAGGGTTAGTAGTGACTCGTTGGGGAAAAGTTTAGTAGTGGTATGAAATTGTTGGGAATTTTCTGCGTGCAGGGAGAATTCTAGTTGGAGGCAACTCCACGTTTGCGTTGCTAGATTCTGGGGCTACGCATTCGTTTATCTTCCTGGAGTTTATCAGGCGGATAGGCATCACACCTGAGAGTATTGACAGTGGGTATGATGTTACTATGCCGTCAGGGCAGATTATTTCTACCTCGAAGGTCATTCGAGATTTGGAGTTGGAGCTTCAGGGACACTCCATTCGAGCAGATGTGGTGGTTTTGCCATTGAGTGGTTTTGATTTGATTTTGGGTATGGACTGGTTGACAGTCAATGGAGCTTCGATTGATTTTCGTCGGAGATCAGTGTTAGTGAGACCTACAGTAGGCGACCCGTTTACTTTCCATGCATCTCAGAGCAGTGATTTTTCTCACGTGATATCTCTTATTCAGGCAAGGAAGTTGTTGAGACGGGGTTGCCAGGGGTTTCTAGCGAGTATTGTCACGGCCTCAGAACCATCTAGCAGATCATTATCAGAGATAGAGGTGGTTCGTGACTTTCCAGATGTCTTTCCGGAGGATGTTGCAGGAATTCCACCAGTGAGAGATGTGGAGTTCAGCATTGACTTAGTGCCAGACACCGTGCCTATTTCTAAGGCACCGTACAGACTTGCTCCTACCGAGATGAAAGAGTTGAAAGAGCAGATTCAGGAGTTGTTAGAGAAAGGCTTTGTTCGTCCTAGTTTTTCTTCGTGGGGAGCTCCAGTGTTATTTGTGAAGAAGAAGGATGGCAGTATGAGACTGTGCATCGATTATTGAGAGCTCAATAAGGTCACAGTGAAGAATAAGTATCCACTGCCGATGATAGAGGATTTATTTGATCAGTTGCAGGGAGCTTCAGTGTTCTCCAAGATCGACCTGCGATCTGGTTATCATCAGTTGCGTGTTAGAGATGCAGATGTGTCCAAGACTACTTTCAGGACACGATATGGGCATTACGAGTTCTTAGTGATGCCATTTGGGATGACCAATGCTCCAGCGGTTTTCATGGATCTCATGAACCGAGTCTTTCAGCCGTATCTAGATCAGTTTATCATAGTCTTCATTGATGATATCTTGATCTACTCTAGGAGCATTGAGGAGCATAGACAGCATCTACAGACAGCCTTGCAGACTTTGAGGGAGCATCGTTTGTATGCCAAGTTCAGCAAGTGCGAGTTTTGGCTCGAGCAGGTGGCATTTCTTGACCACATTATTTCGAGATATGGGATTGCAGTGGATCAGTCGAAGGTTGAGGCAGTGCAGAATTGGGATATTCCGAAGAATGCTTCGGAGATTCGCAGTTTCTTGGGTTTGGCAGGATATTATAGGAAGTTCATCAAGGGTTTTTCCTCTATTGCAGTACCCTTGACTTCCTTAACCAAGAAGAATGCGAAGTTTGTCTGGAGTTCAGACTGTCAGAGGAGCTTCGATCAGTTGAAGGAAGCACTCACTACTGCACCAGTGTTAGCGGTGACAGTACCACATGAGGAGTTAGTGGTGTACACCGACGCGTCTAAGATGGGTTTAGGCGCAGTGCTTATGCAGTGTGGTAAGGTTATTGCTTATGCGTCGAGGCAGTTGAAGATTCATGAGCAGAACTATCCGACGCATGACTTGGAGTTGGCAGCAGTGGTTTTCGCTTTGAAAATCTGGAGGCACTATCTGTATGGCGAGAAGTGCAAGATTTTCACAGACCACAAGAGTCTCAAGTACTTCTTCACACAGAAGGAGTTGAACATGAGACAGCGCCGATGGTTGGAGTTGGTGAAAGATTATGACTGTGACATTAGCTACCATCCGGGTAAAGCTAATGTAGTAACCGATGCTTTGAGTCGAAAGTCGTCAGTGGTATCGTGTTTGTCAGTACAGCTACCACTGCAGAGTGAGATTCAGATGTTTGGGTTGGAGTTTTATCCGAGTGGTCATGCACCGAGTCTGTCAGTATTGACGGTGCAGCCAGTTTTGCGAGATCGGATCAGGGATGGACAGTCTACTGATGAGGAGTTACAGCGATGGAGACAGAGAGATGAGGCTAGGGGTAACCTCTTGTATACAGTGGTGGATGGTATCATTCAGTACCGTGGTAGGATGTGGGTACCGAACGTCGATCATTTGAGAGCTGAGATTTTAGCAGAGGCTCACACATCTCTTTACTCCATTCACCCCGGAAGTACGAAGATGTACAAAGATTTGTAGCTATTGTATTGGTGGCCCGGAATGAAGAGTGACATCGGGAGAGTGGTGTCAGAGTGCTTGACTTGTCAGCAAGTCAAGGCAGAGCATCAGCGTCCAGCATGACTTCTTAGACCTCTTCCTATTCCGGAATGGAAATGGGAGAATATTACGATGGACTTTGTGGTTGGCTTACCGAGGAGTGCCAGAGGTTGCACATCGATTTGGGTGATTGTGGATAGACTCACCAAGCCAGCTCATTTCTTGCCGGTGAGGACTACTTATTCTTTGACACAGTATGCAGAGCTTTACATCAGAGAGATTGTTAGACTGCATGGCATACCAGTGTCTATTGTGTCAGACAGAGATCCGAGATTCACATCTGCGTTTTGGAAGAGTCTGCACACAGCTTTGGGAACTAGAATTTTATTCAGCACAGCATTCCATCCCCAGACAGATGGTCAGTCTGAGAGAGTGATTCAGGTTCTCGAGGATCTTCTGAGAGCTTGTGTCATCGATTTTCAGGGCTCGTGGGAGACTAGGCTGCCATTAGTGGAGTTTACCTATAACAACAGTTTTCAGTCGTCTATAGGTATGGCTCCTTATGCAGCATTGTATGGGAGGAGATGCAGATCTCCTGTGCATTGGGATGAGGTTGGTGAGAGGATTTTACTTGGTCCTGAGATTGTGCAACAGACAGCTGACATTGTGACCCAGATTCGAGATCGGATGAGGACTGCTCAGAGTCGTCAGAAGAGTTATGCAGATATCAGACGACGAGATTTGGAGTTCGCTGTAGGTGATCACGTATTCCTGAAGGTGTCATCTATGAAGGGAGTAGTGCGATTTGGCCGGAGAGGCAAGCTTAATCCGAGGTATATAGGTCCATTCGAGATCTTGGAGAGAGTTGGCACGTTGGCCTACCGTTTAGCTCTACCACCAGGGCTAGCGGCAGTGCACAACGTTTTCCATGTATCCATGCTTCGGAGATATGTCTCCAACCCGTCACATGTATTGGATTTTGAGCCTCTTCAGTTGACACCGGAGTTAGCATTTGAGGAGAGGCCTATACGGATCTTGGCTAGGGAGGAGCGGAGGCTTAGGACGCGTGTTATACCGATGGTCAGAGTCCAGTGGCTGAATCACTCGGAGGAGGAAGCTACTTGGGAGACCGAGGCAGATATGAGGACTCGCTACCCGGAGTTGTTCGGGTAAGTACTTTAATTTCGAGGACGAAATCCAATTTAAGGGGGGGAGAATTGTAACACCCGGTATTTTAAATACGTAAATTCGCATGCATAATTAGGGAATTTAATTATTTAAATTTTTGATTTATGGGTTAAATAATTATGTGAATTATTTGTGCATGATTTAATTTATTTTTAAGCATTTAATCCATAATTAGTGATTTTTAGGATTTTTAGTATTTTAATTATTTTATCGCGTAGACGGGACCGTGGACGGACGAGATGACAATTTTCTATCCAATTTAATTCATGAGCCTTTTAAGAGCCCAAAAATATTATTTTGAGTTTTATTACCTCAAAAATTTTAGTATTTAATTTTATATAATTTATGGAGTCCATTTTTATCCAAATTTAGCCATTTTAATGACTTTTAATTATTTTTAAAATTCCCTTAAATTGTAATTTCGGGATTTTTATATTTTTAATTTAAGTTATCAGATTTTAATTTTATTTGGAGTTTTAAAATTTTATATTTTATATTTAAAACTTTTAATTATTCTTAATTACCTAAAACCTATTTTTATTAATTAAAAATCAAAACCTAATCTACCCAAACCCACCCCTCACCCGATCACTCACACACACAGCCGCCACCCTACTGTTCATCCTCCTCCTCAACCGAGCAGCCCCAAGGAAGAACACCATAGCCACGTTTTTGAAGGTCCAAAGCTTGTCGTCGTCACCCCGTCATCCCGGAATCGTCCCACGCGCCTGTTTCTCTTCAAACTTCGGTGCTAGGCATGTTTTTCTTCTGAATTTTTGTACCTCTCAGTTATTATGGTGTGTGTATGATGTATGCATCTAAATCTTTAAAGATTTTTCAGAACACATCGGCTTTCATGGAGTCGAGCATTGTAGTGTGGTTTGAATGATTCATGTTCACGTTTTGATGCCATGGGTGCGTTCTAGCTGCTGGTCAGGGTCCTTAGGGTGTCCTAGGTGTTTCTGGACTCGAATGGCTTGAATGGCTCGAGCCAAACGAGCCCAGGGAACCAACTGCTGCAGATCGGCCAAGAGGAGTCGCAGAATAGGGTTCTGTGGGAAGGGGATCGGGTTCGGTCCTGTGGGGTGCATGGGCCGGGGTCAGGGGCTAGGTTCGAACCGCCCAGACGTGGGCTACGTTTGGGCAGCGGGGCTCCGGCCAGGGGTGGCCGAAGCAGGGCGGCAGCAGCCCTAGAAGGGCTGCTGCTCGCGGCGGGCCGAGAGGAACGAGGGAGGGGCAGATTGGGTTCGGGATAGGGTTTTCAGTTGGGTCAGGGTCGGGTTTGGTGGTTCGGGTCAAGTCAGCGGGTCATGGGTTAAGTTAGTTGGGTCCGGGTCCGGGTTAAGTTAGTTGGACTCGGGTATTTTTATTTTTAAGTTTTTAGTTTAATTAAGGGTTTAATGGGCCTAATTAAATCTAAAAATTTAATTGGGCTCCATTTAATTATTTTGGGTTGAACTTAATTATTTGGGCTTAATTAATTTAATTAAGTGAGCCCACTAATTTTTATGGGCTTTAGGGCCCATGAAAGTTATTGGGCCAGTCTTTGGGCTTTTGGGCCCATTGGGCCAGAATTGGTTGTTAATGGGCTTGAATTATTTAATTGGGCTTAGAATAATTTTATTGGGCTTAAGTATGTTAATGGGCCAGTCTCAGTGTTAATGGGCCAGATTTAAGTAATTGGGCTTGAGTGTTAGGGCCAGCAATCCAGTACAATCCATGAGAAATTGCATGTGTCCTGATTATATATTTAATTATTTTTATGCATTGAAATTATTTTAATATGTATATGTTAGTATGAAATTAAATTAAATATATATGAAGGACACACATTTTTTTTAAGTACATGCATTCATGAAATAATTTTATGTACGATTAAATGTTTAAGGTTGAGCAATAAGAAAATATTTTATGTTGGAAGTTGAAGTAGTGTGACAATTTGAGATTTGAGGGGGATTCGTCCCCATATGTGAACTATTGAAGGGCAGTTTACTGTCAATTTAAGAGGTGATTCGTCACCGCCACGTACGTTGGTTTTCACGCTGATCAGTATTTAATGTATGATTTAAGGTTACACTACGGATACAATCATGCGATGTTAGAAAATAATTTGCTCAACAATATTTATGTATTATGTTATTTAAGTTAATTTAAGTTATGATATGTTATGATATTTTTAAGCATGCTCATTCATATATATATATTATGTATTAGTAGTAAATTGATTTAAATTATTTTAAACCCTTGTTATGTTAGCATGTTGGGCCTCTAGGCTCACTACACTGGTATGGTGCAGGTGAGTACGTAGAGAAGGATGTAGCTCCTACCGGCGGCGAGGACATATGAGCGGACATGCAGTGACCCCGTGACCGTGATAGATGTCTGAGTCACATTGCATGTTTTGAATATTTCAGCACGTTAAATATTTTTATTATTTTTCAGGGATTGTGGGTTGGAATATTTTATTTAAATATTTTCAGTGCATGCAAACTTTAATCATTTTATTTATGCAGTATTTTAATTCAATATTTGACTCAGATATTTATTTTATTAAAGAATGCATTTTTATTTAAGTTATTTATTTATTTATTTATTTATTTTAAATCTTTTTATTCTGTGCGTATATGTATGGGCATATATGTACATATTTTATTTAGTAAGTATAAAAAAAAAAAAATTGCGCATATTTATTTAATAATTAGAGAGTTAGGGTCGTTTCATATTGTGTGTTTGCAACCAAATTAAATTAAATTAATTTACCTATCTCTAATCGAGCTTCAATATGTTATGAATATTTAATTTGGATCCAACTCAGTAAATTATGTTGTTCAATAACTGACTAATCACCCTCATAATGTTTAGTTTATTATGTTTTATTAATATATTGTATTACAATATATATATATAATTGAACAAGTGTGAGTTATAAATAAGAGAAATTAAAATCACGATTTCGGTCATATATAAGTTTCTTTTTGTGATTTTGATAGTTTGTGTAGTGAAATTTTAGTTTTAGGCTACTATATTTTTTTTGGTAATTTTAATCATTTTTTCGATATGATGTTGATGTGATGATACCAGTGAAATACTAATGTGAGTTGTGCTACAAGCATTCCAAATATTTTTTTTTTTTTTAAAAAGAGAGAGACTAAAATTGTCCAAATTTGAAAGAGACGTAGTCACGTAATTGAAACTGAAATTTGTCAATATTGATGACCAAAATCGCACGTAAAAAATGTACAGTTAAAAAATTAGAAAAATAGTGTTTTTGGTCCATTAACTTGTCAATTTTTTTATTTTGGTCAATTAGTTTTTCAAAATTTGGTTTTGGTACACTAACTTTTAATTTTCTGTGATTTTGGTTCATGCTGTTGTGGCACCGGAAAATGCTGATATGACATCGAAAAATGATGACGTGTCAAACCGTCACATCAACAATTGGACCAAAATCACTTAAAATTAAAATTTATTGTACCATGCATAACCAAATTTTGAAAAGTTAATTGATCAAAACAAAAAAAAATAGATAAATTAGTGGACCAATAAAATATTTTCCCAAAAAATTACGACTTTCATTATAACGGATCATTTCAACCTACCTTTTACAAACACTACCCCATGAACAATCTAAAGGTACTCATTTATCAATATATGCATGATCCGTTATCACTATAACTGATTATGTATTTCTCAATGGTCCTCAATAATAAAGTTCACGGCAAATGAGTCGGGCTTCACTTCACGTTGTAGGGCAATTATGTAGTAAAAGTTGAATTTAAAAGATAAAATAATTATAAATTATAATCTTGTAAACCGTGTATT
Organism: Henckelia pumila; assembly: GCF_033568475.1. Taxonomy (NCBI): domain Eukaryota; kingdom Viridiplantae; phylum Streptophyta; class Magnoliopsida; order Lamiales; family Gesneriaceae; genus Henckelia; species Henckelia pumila. The sequence goes on along the minus strand of NW_027331857.1, from coordinate 4,100,578 downwards.
TATACGTAAGATTGCTCATTGATCTAAATATATATGTAATTAGGAGTTCGATAATTTTTACACGTAAATCACCAAATGACCATCAAGTACTTTCTTGAGTTGAGGATTACAAAAAGAATTTAAGGTTTGATATCTGGAATGATATTTGTATAATCACACAAACCCCTATACGTACAGTTGAGGACAAAAAAATTTATTAATTTTTCCCGACACTTTTAATCTTATTTCATCGAGTGTTATAGATATCGAAAAATCCTTATATATCACTAAAAAAATGATGAAACTAAGACTCAAATATCAATGCATTTGATGTCATGTCAAACCCAAAATGAGACAATCTAACTTTTAGAGGGGAAAATGTTTTTCCATAAAATTAAAACTATATTTTACAATTATTGTAAATATTGTCAGTACTAGCATAGTTTATGGAATAAAGTAAGCCCACCGTTACTTATCCCTAATAACACGGCATATACTTGCCAACAATTAATCCCCAACACCATCAAACACTTCAACCAAATATCCGAATTAAAGCTGATTAAATCGTTCCTAAAATTCAACTTTAATTTATTGTAAATTTATCAATTACTTCGTTAAATTGTGATTATTTAGGCTACAAATTATAATAAATATATCTATTGTGCAATAGTCTCACGGATCTATATTCATGAGACGAGTCGACTCATCCCATATTTACCATGAAAAATAATACTTGCTATAAAATGTAATAATTTTTCACCGAACCGTATAATAGGAGTTCCTATATATCATGAGTTATAATTTATAGGAATATCAACTAATATTGTATTTACTGCAACTTAATGATAAATATTACATAGAATATATTCATGATATATACACAATATCAACTGATATTGTTGACTAAGCATGCATTGTTAGTGGTAAAATTAATGCACCTTCGGTTAAGCCGACAAGCCAAATCTTTCTACACTATGTTTTTGGCCCCGTCACTCACGTGTAGGGCTCGTTCGGTACAATATATGAATTTTAATGATACCTCATATTGTATCGAAAATTTCGGTACCGAAAAAATAGATACCTATCGATATATATTTCGATACAACATAAATTAATATCGTTTTTACCGAAAATTTTCGGTATACCGAAATTCAATACGGTATCGATATAATACCGTCTAATCCAATATTATAAAAAATATATATATTAAAATATATTTTAAAATTCTTACATATAATTAAAATATATTTTATTATAATTTTTTTCGTTATTTCGATATATAACGCACTTACCGTACATAAGATACCGAAAATAAGTGCGGTATATAGTATATACCGCACTCTAGCTATTAACCACTAACAAATCTGAAGTATTATTTATTTATTTTTTGTTTTTACATTTGTATGGTACAAATCTGAAGTTCTGACTAACTTAAAATAATGTAATTGGACTGATTAGAGGTTATTTAGTTATTTATTTTTTTAACCAGATCAGAGGTTAATATATTAAATAAGATGTAGTTTTTTTTTTAAAAAAAATTGAGAATAACAACTTAAAAATATTTCTTCTTTATTATTATACTAGCACTCCTATGCATGTAATGTATACGTACTTTTTTAAATAAAAAAATTGTATACGTACATATTAATTTTTTTAAAAAAATAATAACAACTTAAAAATAAGATGTGCTAATTCCATTCATGATTCATAAGACAAAATGTTCACTTCTGCAAAGGAGTGCTCTCGTACCCATATGGTAGGCCTGTCGTCAGCCAATAAAATTAAAATTCTTACTTCTTAACAAAACGAGTATAGTAATGAGCAGGGTCGAATCCACAGGAAACGGAAATTTATCTCTTTCGAGGAATAACAATTAAAAAAGGGGGAATTTTTGGTTTTCAGTAGAAATAAAAAATAAAAATAAGCGAGAATTAAATAAATGAGCTGAACAATTAAATAGATATGAAATTCAATAATTAAACAAACTCTGATTCAAGAAATTTCCGTATTTCAATTATATCACTGGTCATCGGCTAACAAATAATTTATTCATGCAGTTTCTAGCAATTAACCTTAAACTCATAGGGATAGCCACTAAGATTTTTGTGTTCTCCTAATTTAATTGACCAAACCCAGCATCCAGTCAAAACTTATCAATAGCCAACTGGGCACGATAGCGTTCCATGTTGATTAATAATAGCTTTTCGATTTGTGAGAACAGTTAATCCTAAAATCTAACAATCGAGATAGCTGCAATTGTTAAACCTAGTTTCGTTAATTTATTTAGATCAAACATGCCATGATAGCACAACACACATAATCTATCGCTACTCAAGTACCAATCATTCATGACAATTACGGATCACTGAATTCTTGGATAGCAATAGAAAATCATAAATCAAATTAATTTGTCAGATTAATCGACTCACAACTTTCATGAAATAAATCATAAATTAACAAATACTAGAAACAAGCAAAAACTTCAATTCAAACTCAAAACCTCGCAGTGAATAAATTGAAATACAAGAAATATTCCTTGAATCAGAACTAAAAACTTAGCCAAGCATAGTTGGCTTCATAATTCCCAAAAAATATAAAAGATTCAACCTAAAAATTATTAAGAAGAAAAGAAGAAGAAAAATATTCACTGTCTTGGCCGTGCAAAGCGTTCAGATGCAAGCAGAATATCTGTAGAAATCTCTCCTCAATCCTTAAACTAACGTGTAAACTTTTTTAAGAGAGAGAAGATTTTTTCAAAAAAAAAAAAGTCTAGGAAAAGATAATATTATCTACAAGGTAAATTAGAGATTTTTTATGGAATAAAAAATCTCTACATAATCTCTTTATCCAAAAACTTCAAATCTTCAAAAAATCATCCATATATTAAATACCATAATTTAGAATTCCTAAAATATAGTATTTTTTTCTCAAATTCTGAAATCTTCTATTTACACCAGACAGTAACATCGTAGTAACTCAGCGCGCCCACGCCTTGCCTCAAGACCTCTTCTAGTTTGCTCAATTTCTCAAACTTTTCTCTTGTCAACTCCAAATGTAATAGAATTCAACTTTTTAGCCCAAATATTTGCCAAAATCATCAAACTTCCTTCAACTACAAAACACGACAAAAACGCACCAATTAACAAATGCAACAGATAAAAACTCGAAAAACATGATATTAAAAATATAAATATTATAAACCTATCAAAATCTCCCACACCTAAACTATGCTTGTCCTCAAGCATATACTAGTTCAATCCATCATCCCAACTTATCATCCTCCTTTCTCTTCCTCAACCAATCCCAAACAAAAATTCATGCATCTCATGCATGAAAACAAGCCAAAAGAAAAAATTTTCACACCAACATCATAGACAATCAACTCAATCAATTGTATCAAAATTAAAATGTATAGGTCCAACAACTCCTCACAGGATTCACTCATTGCACTCCACAAAAATGTTTTTGGTGTATATATATATCAAAGAAAACGCTCATGTCAAAACATAGAAGATTTTTAACCATAAGCTTGCAAATATATCACGTATTTCCCACCAAATGAATGAATTAAAATGCACGATCAAAGAGCATAAATATGGTTGTAACGGGGCTATGGGAAAGGTAGGATAAAAGGATAAAATGGCTAATAGAATTGAAATAATCATATAAAATCTTTCACAAACACCAATTCACCCAATTATTCATCTGCAGCTCATTAAAATCTTAACATCCAATAAGTTCATTTATCACTTTTCTTTTTTCTTTTTTTTCCCTTTTTTTTCTTTTTTTTTTCTCCCGTATTTTCTCTTCATTTTTTTTCATTTTTCGAGAATCTGAAATGTAGAAAAGAGAATTATAAAACTTGGATCATGAGTAACTAAGTCTCTACATTTTTTTCATAGCTTTTGCTTCAAATAGTGCCATATGTGAAAAGTTTACATGATTTTTCAATTCAAGGTTCAAAAATGGGATAATCAATGAAGAAAGGATTTTCATGGCTTGTAGTATAGGTATTTTTCAAAGAAAAGCATCAGGCTCAAAATTGGTTCACTAAGGGTATATGATAAGGGTATGCTCAAAGCAGGGGCATGTGAAAAAATGGTTTTAACCTAGGGCCCTTAATTCTTGAACAATGCATTCAATCCACCAAAAGGGGTTAATGAGAACATGTATAACAATGCAAGTTCTAGAAAAATCAACAATGCATGACAAACACACCATCAAGAAAATAGAGCATGATATAGTGACTGCTAATTGGCTCAAATCTCACCACAAAATATGGCTATGTGTTAGACTCATACATTTGTCCTTTCAACCAATCATCAAGAGCAACTACCCACAATGCAGCAAAGAGAATACAAAATTTTATTATTTTTTTTTCATTTTTTCAAAGGATCAGTGTCAGAAGTATCCAGGATTCAGAAAAGAGAAACAATAATCATGAACTAAATATCTCTTGGACAAAAACTCACAAAATAGAATAATACAAATCCCTAAAAACCTCCCACACCTAAATCAGGCATTGTCCTCAATGACATAAATAAATGCTCAAATAAAACAATAAAAACGTAAGAAAAAATAGAGAACTCCCCTGAAAATTTTGAGCATCGACGAAAGTGTAATCTACTGCTGAGGTGGGGAAAACGGCGGATCAAAACCCATGTGTCGATAAAATGACAGCTGATTTTTCTCCATTCTTATCAATTGCTGCCGGATATCAGAAATTTCCTCGATGAAACGCCTGGTACACGGTCGAGAACAGGATGATGGTGTAGAAATCGGTGATGGTGGACGAATGTCCAGTTGCTCGGGCAAGATATCAGGATCAAAATTGGTCTGGCTAGACTTCGCTGTAGCAGGACCTGGTGGACAAAACGAGAAAACTCCTTGCATTTGTTTTATGAGTCACATACTCTCTAAACAACGCAAATCAAAGGATACATAGGATAAGCCACATGCAAATTATTATTATTCAAATCAAGCAATTTGGCATTGACAGCTAGTGCAGTAATCAAGGAACCAAGAATCAAATGACGTTTATTTGCTACTACACTAGCAAATTGTGAAACCAACCAATAACCCAAATTAACTTTTTTCTGGCCTTCCATGCACCAAAAGAAGAAAAGTTCAGATTTTGTTAGCACACCTGCAGAATCTTTTCGACCCGAAAAATTAAAAGCCAAGAACCTATGAATGTATTTCCAAGCTGGATCATAAAGGTACGAGTCCTTGGACTTACTTGGGTCATAATCTTTTTGGTTCGATGTAGCTCGATAAACAAGAATGGGGGTAAATTTGTCATCATAGTCACAAGCACTAGTCAAATAATCATCAGTTTTAGCAAATTCTTCGGTGATAAAACCAAAGGTCAAATTAAATTCAGTGATTGATAATTTGAAAGTGCGCCCCATCAAACGAAAACAAACTACTCCTGGGCTCGAGAGTGTAAAATTTTCAGGTTTGACAAATTCAAAAGTAGTATAAAACTCTCGTAGCAGCTCGGTATATGCAGGACATGAAACAGAAAAACAAGACTCCCACCCAATGTTATGAATTAATTTCAACACTTTATCCTTAATATTCAAAGTCTCCAAGGTGGGGTGATCAATATACTTACAGGGAATTATCTGTTTTTGACAAATCAATTTGTACCTATCCTTTTCCTCCTTTTTATTAAAAACTAAATTACCATTCAAATCAGATTCAGAAGGCGGTAACACATTCATTCCCTTTCCCATTCTCGCCCTTTTATACGCAGGAGACGAATTAGATTCACCAACTCTCTTTTTCGTAGCACTAGACTCTCGACCCATGATATCAAAAATATATTTTCAACAAAGTAACCGGCAACAATGCAATCACAGTAACACACAAATAAATAATCAATTAATGAGCAAACAAAAAGGGAAGAGATATCACCGATTTGTTATTGGCGGAGACGCTGTCGGAGATGAAGATAAGTAGCGGCCGCTGGAGTTGGATATATGTGGACGACGTCGCTGTTGTGGTGATGTTTGAAGATGATATATGGTGAAGATCGACAATGTCACTGGCAGAGATGGAGATGAACGGGCGCGACTTCGGTGATGGACAACAGTGGCGTCTGGAATTAAGAAGACGGCAAGTGATGATGGAGAGAAACACGGTCTGTGATTGTTCGGCGCGAGAGACGAACAGAGAAAGATGCAGGATGCTCGTGTTGCAACGCTGCTATTCCGTGACGACGAAGGTGAGACGATGGTGATGTTTGGGCGTGGGCCTGAAGGATAAGAACCGCAGCAGCGTCCCTGTTGTGAAGGGGAAGATGTTGACCGGTGATGATGATGAGATAGCGCGGCTGTTGGTGCACGGACGGTGAAACAAAGGTGGCTGGACGGTGGTGCGGGCGGCGCTGAGAAGATGTCGGAGGGGTGGTGGTGATTTATGATGGTGAAGGTGGTCTGCAAAGTGAAGCGGGACAGTGATGATCAGATGGCAGCGTGGAGTTTGCAGGAACGATCGGCGGTGACTGGTTCAAAAACAGGCGGTGATGTTCGTCCCTGCTGTTCGGTGCGAGGGATGATGGTGAGAAAGAGCAGAACAGTAGGGAGTGATTTGTGATGGGTAAGATGATGATGATGCTAAAGGCAAGGGACGAACAGGGTTATGCAGCGGCGGTGTTCCTTTTGTACAGGAAAAAAATCGGCGATGAAGTTGTGAGGAAGATGACGGTGTAAGAGACACGATCAGAAAAGAAACGAAAAAGAAAGAGGCGGCCCTGTACAAAAAAAAATTATTTGGCTATAAACCGTATTTTAATTATTATTAACGTAATTATTAATAAAAAAAACTAAAACAAATTATTAAGTGCTATTTTAAAACAGAAAATAATTTTTAATAGGGCGTGGGCACGCCTTATAGAAATTTATTTTCTGAAAATTTTAACTTTTAAAGAAGAAAAATTGGTTTTTTTGTACAGAAAAAGATTTTTCATATGGTGTGGGCACGCTTTGTAAAAAATTATTTTCTGAATTTTTTATTTTTATTTTTATTTTTATTTCAAAAGTAAGCATAAAAAAAATCTAATTACGATAATAAATAAAAAAAACATTGGGTTGCCTCTCAAAAACGCAATTTTTTAGCGTCGTTATGCTCGACGTTACCAATCCCCTCAAGTTGTGGAATAATCAGGATTTGTTAAATCGATCTCCATGTACGACACACTCTCATCTTCAAGAAACACCTTCAGTCGATGTCCATTCACTTTGAATTTTTTTTTGTATCCAAACTCTTAATTTCTACTGCACCATAAGGGAACACGTGAGTAACAACAAATGGACCAATCCATTGAGAACGAAGCTTATCTGGCATTAATTTCAACCGAGAATTAAAAAGCAATACTTTTTGGCCAACAGTAAATTGCTTCCTCAAGATGGAGTTATCATGAAACAGCTTCGTTTTCTCTTTATAAATCCTTGAGTTCTCATAAGCCTCCAAACATAGTTCCTCTAACTCTTGTAGGTGCAGCTTCCTAGTCTCTCCTGCCTCATCCAAGTTCATGTTACAGCGTTTCACCGCCCAATATGCTTTATGCTCAATCTCAACTGGCAGATGACACGCCTTCCCAAACACTAATCTGTAAGGGGACATCCCAATAGGAGTTTTGTATGCGGTTCGGTAAGCCCAAAGTGCATCATCCAGACGAATACTCCAATCTTTTCTTCTTGGATTTACCGTTTTTGCAAGAATCGATTTGATCTCCCTATTTAAAACTTCTGCTTGACCATTCGTTTGCGGGTGGTAAGCGGTGGCTACCCTGTGATACACTCCATATTTTTTCAGTAAAGCCTCAACGTTTCTATTGCAAAAATGAGTCCCTTGGTCACTGATTAGCGCTCTAGGGATTCCAAACCTGCTGAAAATATTAGACTTGAGGAAACCTACAACAACCTGTGAATCGTTAGTCCTGGTGGGTTTTGCTTCTACCCACTTCGATACATAATCAACTGCCAAAAGTATATAAACATAACCACATGATGAAGGAAACGGACCCATGAAATCTATACCCCAGATATCAAAAATTTCACAAACAAGAATTGGAGTTTGGGGCATTTGATTTCTATGAGATAAAGAACCCGTTCTTTGGCACTTTTCACAGTTTTTACAAAACAGATAAGCATCTTTAAACAAAGTTTCCCGGTACAAACCACTATCCAAAATTTTTCTAGCAGTTTTTTTTGGTCCAAAATGACCACCACATGCATAGTTATGACAGAAAACCAAAACTGACTTGTACTCATTTTCAGGCACACATCTCCTAATGACTTGATCAGCACAAAATTTCCATAAATCAGGTTCCTCCCACACATAATACTTTTCCTCACATCGAATCTTATTCTTATGGGATTTACTAAGGGAAGAGGGAAAAATTCCACTAACCAAATAGTTTACTATATCCGCATACCAAGGAACCATACCTTTAACTTGGAATAATTGTTCATCAGGAAAGAATTCAGAAATAGGAATGGATTCCTCTTCTTTCACCAATCTGCTCAGGTGATCAGCTACTAGATTCTCAGTTCCCTTCCGATCCTTGATTTCAAAGTCAAACTCTTGGAGCAGAAGTATCCACCGTATCAACCTCGGTTTCGACTCCTTTTTCGCCAATAGATACTTCAGCGCTGCATGATCAGAATACACCAACACTTTAGAACCAAGTAAATATGATCTGAATTTATTTAAAGCAAAAACAATTGCTAAAAGCTCCTTTTCAGTAGTTATGTAGTTGCACTGTGCAGGGTCCAATGTCTTTGATGCATAATATATGACATGACTCTTCTTATCAATCCGTTGGCCTAAAACAGCTCCCACAGCATAGTTACTGGCATCACACATTATTTCAAAAGGCAAGGTCCAATCAGGAGGCTTGATTATTGGTGCAGTAGTCAGCATGTTCTTGAGTTAGTCAAAAGCCTCTTTGCATTTCTCTCCAAACTCGAAGGGCACATCCTTTTGCAATAACTTGGAAATTGGCAAAGTAATCTTTGAAAAATTCTTAATAAACCTGCGATAAAAACCTGCATGCCCAAGAAAAGCTCGAACTTCCTTAACGTTAGTGGGGAATGACAAGTGTGTGATCAAATCAATCTTTGATTTATCAACCTCTATACCTTTTGAAGAAATAACATGTCCCAACACAATACCTTCATTCACCATGAAATGACATTTTTCATAATTCAAAACCAAGTTGGTTTCCATACATCTTTTCAAAATATTGGATAAGTGATCCAGACAAACCTCAAATAAGTTTCCATAAACAGTGAAATCGTCCATGAATACTTCAATGCAATTTTCAATATATTCAGAAAATATACTTAGCATGCACCGTTGGAACGTACCTGGGGCATTACAAAGTCCGAATGGCATGCGTCTGTAGGCGAATGTTCCAAAAGGGCACGTGAAAGTTGTTTTCTCCTGATCTTCTTGAGCAATAACTATATGGTAGTAACCTGAAAATCCATCAAGAAAACAAAAATAAGTTTTTCCAGCTAGCCTTTCCAATGTCTGATCAATAAAAGGTAAGGGAAAGTGATCTTTTCTGGTGGCTAAGTTAAGCTTTCGAAAATCAATGACCATTCTCCAGCCGTTTTGTACTCTTGTCGGTACCAACTCATCATTTTGATTTCTTACCACAGTAATGCCTGTTTTCTTTGGTACAACATGGATCGGGCTCACCCATTGGCTATCCGAGATGGGATAGATTATGTCTTCATCTAAGAGCTTGATGATTTCTTTCATTACCACTTCCTTCATTACTGGATTCAGTTTTCTTTGGAACTCTCTTACCGGTTTGGCATCATCCTCCAAAAGAATTCTATGCATGCAAATCGACGAACTTATGCCTTTGATATCAGCTAAAGTCCACCCGATTGCAGTTTTGTGCTCCTTGAGTACTGTGACCAACCTCTCTTACTGATCTTCAGTCAATTTTTTTGAGATGATCACCGGTAGTGTCTCTTCATCACCCAGATATATATATTTCAAATGGTCTGGAAAACTCTTCAACTCTACTTTGGGTGCCTGTAAAACGGAAGGTAGCAATTTTTTATGAGAGAATGGAATTTCAACCTTTGAATTTGTTACCCTCGTTTGATCAATTACTGGTTCTGAAATCTCATAAGCCTCAGCTAAGTCTCCTTCCATCTCTAATTGTGCATACATTTGAAAATTTTCAGTCTCACATTCTTCCTCAAAAACCTCCTGCACAATTGAATCAACAACATCAATAAAACATATCAAATGATTTTCACTTGGGTACTTCATAGCATCAAAAATATTGAATTTTACAATCTCTCCGTCAAATTCGATGGAGAGGGTACCATCATCAACATCAATCTTTGTCCTAGTTGTCTTCATGAATGGCCTTCCCAATAGAATTGGAGGTGAATTCGACATGGAATCCTCTTCCATTCGTAAGATATAGAAATCTGCGGGAAATATTAATTCCTTAACCTGCACCAAGACATCTTCAACAACCCCTTCTGGGTAAGCATTAGAACGATCATCTAGTTGAATCACCACTCTAGTTTCTTTCAAAGGACCCAGATTTAGAGAACAATAAATCGAATATGGCATGACATTTATGGACGCACCTAAATCTAACATGGCACGCTTAATCTTCAAATTCCCAATAACACAAGGCATAGTAAACATACCTGGATCCTTGCACTTATTTGGTAATGACTTTTTTATCATAGCCGATACATTTTCTCCCACACTCACTTTCTCATCACCTCTCAGCCTCCTCTTGTTAGTGCACAAATCCTTCAAAAATTTAGCATACCTTGGAATTTGCTTAATTGCATCAATCAAGGGTATGTTAATTTCCACTTTTCTGAACATTTCCAACACTTCATTCTCATAGTCAGTCTTCTTAGATTTTTCCAACCTAGAGGGAAAGGGAGGAGCAACCACATTAGATATATCATATGAATGGGATGTGGGTTTTACCTTTGTTTTCTCCTCGAATGTGTTTTCAGTCTCCTTGTCCATTTCCTTTCCGTCATTAGTCTTCATAGGGGAGGTAGACTCAATTTCGATCTTTTTTCCACTTCTCAACACCATTGCACTTGCATTTTCTCTTAGATTTACTACCGTTTGTGATGGTAGTTTTCCAGAATTTTGAGCCTCCAAGTTGCTGACCGCAGTAGCTAATTGAGTTATCTGATTTCCTAGATTCTGCATGCTGGTCCTTGTTTCCTGTTGAAATTTCTGAGTGTTAGATGCAAGGGCCTTAACAATTTCATCTAGAGACATACCTGAGTCAGAGGATTGTGCAGGTGTTGGTTGTTTGTTGTAATTCTGTTGTGGAAATCCTTGTTGTCCTCCTTGGTTCTTGTAACTGAAATTCGGGTGATCTCTCCATCCCGGATTGTAGGTATTGCAATATGGGTCATATCGACACTGTGGTTGTCCAGGAAAACCGCCAATTGCATTGGCTTGCTGCGTCGGATCTTCTTGTAATGTTGGACACATATCAGTCGCATGTCCAACAACCGAACATATCCCACAAGATTTGATCTGTTGTGCTTGTCCTACAACCAATTTTTCCAAAAGAGATGTTAAAGAATCTAATTTTTGATCAATTGGACTAACACTTACCTCTTTAACCTGTCGTGGAGCGTTGTCTTCTCTTGTTCCGAACTGTTGAGCATTAGCTGCCATGTTGGCGATCAGATCACTTGCTTCTTGAGGTGTTTTGTTCACTAATGCTCCTCCACTTGCAGCATCCACCATGTTCCTATCAAAAACTGAGAGTCCCTCATAAAAATACTGAATTAAAAGTTGTTCAGAAATTTGATGTTGCGGGCAACTCGCACACAGTTTCTTGAATCTTTCCCAGTACTCATACAAAGTCTCTCCTTGTAATTGCCGGATCCCACAAATGTCATTCTTAATGTTTGCTGCTCTCGAAGCTGGGAAGAACTTTTCCGGAAATTGTTGCTTCATTCCATTCCAAGTTGTTATTGTTCCAGATGGCAAATAGTAGAGCCAATCCTTAGCCTTGTCTGCTAGAGAGAATGGAAAAGCTCGCAGTGAAATTTGTTCCTCTGTAATCCCTTGAGGTTTCATGGCAGTGCAAACAATATGGAACTCCTTTAAATGCTTATGCGGGTCTTCACCTGCAAGACCACGAAAAGTTGGCAATAAATGAATCAACCCAGATTTCAATTCAAAATTGGCTTCAGTAGTAGGAAATTGAATGCATAATGGTTGTTGAGTAACATTAGGATTAGCCAACTCCCTGAGGGTTCTCTGCGCTGGTTCTGCCATTGTTTCTTCTGTCTCACTTTCTTCAGTTTCAAACTCGGGGTCAGATTTCCTTTCAGATTCGCTCGAGTTCAATTTCGCGTTCAAACTAGGAGATGGAATCGATGCTTGGTTACGTCGTAGCCTCGCCTCTTTTCTCAACCTCTTAGCCGTCTTCTCGATCTCTGGAATATATTCTAATTCACCTGTACGAGAAGAAATAATTATAAACACCGTTCCCCGTCAACGGCGCCAAAATTTGGTAGGCCTGTCGTCAGCCAACAAAATTAAAATTCCTACTCCTTAACAAAACGAGTATAGTAATGAGCAGGGTCGAATCCACATGGAACGAAAATTTATCTCTTTCGAGGAATAACAATTAAAAAAGGGGAAATTTTTGGTTTTCAGTAGAAATAAAAAATAAAAATAAGCGAGAATTAAATAAATGAGCTGAACAATTAAATTGATATGAAATTCAATAATTAAACAAACTCTGATTCAAGGAATTTCCGTATTTCAATTATATCACTGGTCATCGGCTAACAAATAATTTATTCATGCAGTTTCTAGCAATTAACCTTAAAATCATAGGGATAGCCACTAAGATTTTTGTATTCTCCTAATTTAATTGACCAAACCCAGCATCCAGTCAAAACTTATCAATAACCAACTGGGCACGATAGCGTTCCATGTTGATTAAAAATAGCTTTTCGATTTGTGAGAACAGTTAATCCTAACAGTGAATAAATTGGAATACAAGAAATATTCCTTGAATCAGAACTAAAAACTTAGCCAAGCATAGTTGGCTTCATAATTCCCAAAAAATATAAAAGATTCAACCTAAAAATTATTAAGAAGAAAAGAAGAAGAAAAATATTCATTGTCTTGGCCGTGCAGAGCGTTTAGATGCAAGCAGAATATCTGTAGAAATCTCTCCTCAATCCCTAAACTAACATGTAAACTTTTTTAAGAGAGAGAAGATTTTTTCAAAAAAAAAAAAAAAAAAAAAGTCTAGGAAAAAATAATATTATCTACAAGATAAATTAGAAATTTTTTATGAAATAAAAAATCTCTACATAATCTCTTTATCCAAAAACTTCAAATCTTCAAAAAGCCATCCATATATTAAATACAATAATTTAAAATTCCTAAAATATGGTATTTTCTTCTCAAATTCTGAAATCTTCTATTTACACCGGACAGTAACATCGTAGTAACTCAGCGCGCCCACGCCTTGCCTCAAGACTCTTCTAGTTTGCTCAATTTCTCAAACTTTTCTCTTGGCAACTCCAAATGTAATAGAATTCAACTTTTTAGCCGAAATATTTGCCAAAATCATCAAACTTCCTTCAACTACAAAACACGACAAAAACGCACCAATTAACAAATGCAACAGATAAAAACCCGAAAAACATGATATTAAAAATATAAATATTATAAACCTATCACCATAACATTTATTTTATTTTTGATCGTATCGAACACATGTTTATTCCTCTATGTGAAACACCAAGCACCTACAGACAAACCTTCCTCCATTTTACTTGAGCGAATTAGCAACGTCGATCACAAAACGATACGTCACGTCTTTCTTAATCAGCCTCTCCAAGGCATCGTTCACGTATTGAATCGGTATCAATTCATTGTCGGGGTAAATTTTGTTTGTAGCACAGAAATTCAACATTTCTTGTGTTTCCTTGGTTCCACCTGTCAAACTTCCGGTAACGCTCCTCGCAGCTACAAGATATAATTTGTTTTAAATCAATAAAAAAACTCGTATATATAGCAACGGCGAAGTGTGCGCTCATATTAATGGTCTCCTGAATAGTCATATATATTTATGCATCAATTTGTACCTGGAGCGAGGTGCATAGGACTAAATTTCACTTCACTTGATCCCACCAACACAAGTACACCAGTCGTCTTCAACAATTGCAGATATGAATCGAAGGAGATATCCCCAGATGCTGTGTTTATTATGAAGTCCAATGACTTGGTCAAAGCCTGCACCAATCTCCATCATCAGAATTTCAAAACACGACTTCCATTTCTACAAACATATCCTTTTCAATTTTTTTTGGTTTATAATTAGTCTAATAGATCTCTTCAAAGGGGTAATGTAGTGAGACTTACCGCCATTGCCTCTTGATCAGAAGAAATAACAAAATGATCGGCTCCAAGAACATTCAAAGACTCTTCTTTCTTGGAAATACTCGTGCTGAATACCGTTACTTTTAATCCAAATGCTTTGCCAAACTTCACGGCCAGGTGGCCAAGTCCACCGAGCCCTATAATCCCCAAAGATTTGCCTGCTTGATTCATGTTATGCCTCATCATGGGGCTGCAAACCGTTATTCCAGCACAGAGCAGTGGTGCTGCTAATTCTAGCGGGTAATTTTCAGGTATATTGTAGCAATACCTAGAAAAAGAATAAAAACGAACCAAGTTAAGATTTAGTTTCCCTGTTAGAATGTCTACATTCTTTAAGGAAAGACAAGTTAACCACCACCTTTCGTGAACCACAATATAGCTAGAATATCCCCCTTTGGTTATGGTACCATCCGAATCCACCCCATCAAAAGTGAACACTGGCCCCTTTGAGCAATAGTTTTCTAGGTGATCATCACTATACTCGCACTCTCTGCAAGAATCAACATATGTTCCAACCCCAACACGATCGCCTACTTTAAAGCGTTGAACATTGGTACCAACCACACGTACGATACCGGAGATTTCGTGCCTATCAAATTAAACAGAATTCTTGCAAATGGCTCAGAATTGTTTATTCAGAAGTTAGAAGTAGAGTATTGGCTAATTTGATAGACTATAAAATGAATATACATACCCAGGAACTAAAGGATACTTTGAAGTTCCAAGTTTGTTTCTGGTCCAGGCAACATCAGCATAACATATTCCACAGTACATAATGCTTATCGAAACATCATCACTTCCAACAGACCTGATCGATTAAAATGTCAAACCATCAAATTGGAGCTTGACTTCGGCCGCATATGGTTGCATATAAAATCAAGAAATATGAAAAGAAAACGATGGCAAAATTTTAGAACTAGTGGAGTGGCTAATTCTTTTCTGGTCACCACAAAATCTGAAAAGAAAAAGCGATGGAACAAATCGATGGCTAAGAACAACAGTCGCCACCCAAATTGCAATAAAACAGCAAATTAAATACAGAACATGTTAATTTAGCAGCCATGCCCAAATCAAGATCGGAAAGGAGTTACCTGCGGTTGAATTCGTAAGTAGATAGGAATCCGGAGGGATCTCTGGCGGCCCATCCAAGGCATTCACCATTTGCAGTGGCGGACATGTGTTGATTCCGCCGATCACTTTATGAATTCGAGTTTACGCTTACACCTGTATTTATATACACCTCATGAGTACAAAGTGGACAAAAAATTCCAAACTGGCTGCTATAATAATTCACATCCGTTGAAAATACTGAAAATCAATACTAAAAATCAAACTAATATGTCTGAATCGAAATTTTTCATTAAAAAAGAGTTGACGTTTTTGGTTATAAATTTTTTTTGAAATTTAAAAAAGAAATGCAGTAATTTAGGGATCATCATCACCACTACTGCTACCTGCTCAATAGCTTGTTAGTGCGTCAGCAGTGACGCAAAAATCAGATTTAGGGACATAAACAAAGTCAGCCACAATTAGTGACTTCTAGAGGATATTGTTAAACATCGTATTGAGAAAGATGTTATTAGAATGATAGTTAATTTCTTATGCAAAAAGTTTATATGATAATAATGTAATGATAACTCCATCAATAAAAAATATTATTTTCATTTTAAAAATATTTTTTTATTATAAATATAAGTCATTTTGACTCGTTTATTAGATATAAATCAATAATAACGTCTCACAATAAATTTATTTAACAAATTATATTATATTATATAAATATATAATATATAAATTATGATATAAAAAAATTTAGATTCTCGTATAAATTCTGTACGGTTTGGTTTGTTTACTATTAATTTATGTATAACTTATCTTATCTAATCTTACGTTTTTTTTGTCATATTAATTATCCATCAACTAATTATTTATCTTACATCAATCAAATCATTAATTATTTATTTAAATCAATCAAATCACTAAATTTAAATTATTATATTACCTTTTATAAATAATATTATTCATATTTTTTAATTATTAAAAGGAAAAAATTGTAATTTTATCATTTCATTTAAAATTTAATTAATCAAATCAAGCAAACTATAATATATCAATCAGATCAAATAATATTTTATCTATTATTTCTTATTTATTTTAAATTACATTATATTAATTATATTTATATTATTTATCTTATCACCTAAACCAAACGGTAATCATATCACAATTTTCCAAAAGTGCTTCAATTAATTAACAATCAGATCTTACCTTACAAAATTATATTTCAACTCTTTACCTTTATTTTTGCAAATCAATTATCACTAGATTTTTTTCTAAAATCAAATCTATTTTAATTTTTTTTTTGAATTGGAGGAAAATATATATTATTTAAGTCGAGTCTCGAACAAAAGACCTAATCTCAAATTTAAAATCATGATATCAAATGAGTTAAATGTTTCGACAAACATACCCAAATTTGATCAAGAAAAGATGTAGTAGTAGAAGGTGAGTCATTTTTAGTTCATTCTAATATAGTTTTGGAGGAGGTCTTTCGTGAATCGATCTCGTATAGTTTTATGTGTGAGATAAGTCAAATTTGACTTTTATTTACAATGAAAAACTATTATAAAATAAAAATAATACTTCTACGTGAGTAAAATAAAATAAAAAATCCATATAAAAAAATTGCTCTTGATATCGTTTTAAATAGGGGTGGCAAAAATTTTCGAAATCCCGACCTTCTTCCGAATCTCATCTCATTCTCGTCCCGAAAAAGTCTCAACCTGAAGTTCGGGATTTTTCCCATCCAGATTAATATCGGGAGCGGGATCAGGAAAAAAACCTTATCCCGACGGGGTTCCCGACCCGTTCCGAAATAATATAATAATATATTTTATTAATAACTTTATTAATATAATAAGCTAAAAATTATTAGATTTCAACTCATTTAACACTTAATTGTGGACTTAATTCGTATAATTTTTATGGTTGGAACGATCAAATTGTAAAATCACGAAATATAATTTTATTTTTGTGTATTTTTTTAAAAAATTAAATTAATAATTTAATTAATTAATATTTATAATTATCTAATTAAAACAAATATGTAGAACAAGACTCAAGAAATTAATTTGACAACATTTTATTAATAATTATCCGATACATTTTTTTTTCTTAACAAAACTTTAAAACATTATCCGAAATTTTTTAAAATTATATTTTAAGTTGAATATTTATTTTTACTTATAAATATAAGTTTTCAAATAGTATATTTAATAAAATTATTACATTTTTTTTATTTTTTGAACGAAATATTCGAACAAGAAAAAAAAATCGGATTTTTTTATCCCTACCCGACGAGATCCTGAACATTCGGGTTCCGAAATGTTTCGGTTACGGTATAGAAAAAGAAAATTCAGGTTCTTTTCGGAACGGGAGTTTGTTGGGAGATTTGCGGGACGGATCTCAATTCAATTCCACCCCTAGTTTTACATAAATTTTTGGGTAGCGTTGGAAATCAATGGTCACGAAATTAGAGCAACTCCAACATTAAAAACGTTTTTAAAAAAAAAAAAAAGGAGACAAAATTAGGTATCCCCATTCAACCAATCACATTAAAAATAACCCACAGTCGAGCAAATGACTAATGCGTAAGGCCTAAAGCATCAAGAAACATCTGTGATGGCTGCTGACAAATAACCGAAACCCTAAAAATTTGCCCAGATGAATTTTGTCAATAAAATTGCAACTATTGAGCCCCAAAATCCCAAACATGTATGGTGGCATCAGAAGAACAAGCAGCCACATATTTTTCATCTGCAATAAGGGCATTGCATTCCCCTATTCCTTCCCTTAAACTGTACAGGAAATCTCCATCTTCTATCTCCCAAACCCTAATGATTCCACCTGCACAAGTTAGCCCATATCCGCCATTCATGCAACCCAAAATTTCCCTCTGTGATGCACCCCTCAACCGGCACACCATCGCCATATCCGGCACATGGCGAACACTAGTCGCTCCCCGTCTATCGGTCATCATAGCTGACTCGTCGTTACAGTCGAAAGAGCCAACGATGATACCCCTTCGGCTTTCTTCGTTCCTTAGCACCAACCCTTGGTTTTCGAGATCAAATGCTATAATCCTTAAGCTCGTGCATGCCACAGCCACATGATGGCTTGTTACCCTAATCCGGCCTATAAGATCCGTTAGTTCGGTTAGTAGATGCCACCCCATTACAGCTTCCGGATCGGTTAGAATCCCTCCAACAAAAACTAGCTCTTCGGTTTCGCTATTCCAGATGTGAATTGCACGACCAGGAACACCTAGAAAATCAACGAAAACGATGAGAAAAATTACACGAAACATGGTTACTTCAAAACATGAAAAGCGCAAATATTGAACTACAAAATACCTGCATAGAGGCCAACCCACCACCGGTTACAGCCCGTGAAGTCGACTAGAGCCCCGTCATTCACAACATCGCCCAAATACGCTCTTCGTAGAGGATTCACTTCGTTGATAAAAGCCATATGAATGTCACCATCTAGAGTAGCAAAGACAAGACGAATGTCGGATAAAATGATACCCGAAACAGCACTAGAGAACCGGCCAAGCCGATCACGGTGCTGAGGATACAAAGTAGAGAGGTGGAGCCTGGTTGGAAGGTGGAATAGGTGAACCGCACCATCAGCGAATCCAGCCGCGAGGTGATGGTCCGAAAGAGCCAAGCGGCGGCACGAGAGACCGTCGTCATCATTGTTGTTGTTATCAGTAGGGACAATATGAAGGGTGGCGTATATATTTCTGCCTGCTCGGAAGTTACTGGCTGTCTGGTGGCGATATACGTACTCTTCTCGCCAAGTGTTGCGAAGGAGATGGGTGACGTTCCAAACACGACGTGTCAGATTCTGCCATAGAAGCTCGGAACGAGATATGGCTCGCCAGGTAGAACAAACCTGCATGCATTTACAACATTATGTACAATGGCGAAAACCAAATGCATATCCTTTCATTAGCGAAAGATTACGGCTAAAATTTGACAACATAGAATAATGTATTTGATTGTTGTATTTCCTTGAAATTATAAGATATGTATAACAATCACATGAACAACAAATTAAATTGATCATACCACATTCTCTCCATAGAATATCAAAGATCCCATAATCATATATATAGTTTTTTCATCACATCAGCAACCATATTTGTCAAATTAATTAAACTCTGGGAACAGAAACATGCAATTGGTTTCCAATGTCTAAATTCATGCTCATAAGCTTTTCACGCAGCACAAGCTAAGCTCAAGGTTAACCACAACGTGTGAAAAAATCCATTAAAAGATTAATCTTTAAAGGATTAATGTTGAAAAAGTAGACAGATTCTATACCAACAATCGATAATCACATATTTTAATACCGGAAAAATATTTTTTTGGTCCATTAACTTGTCCATTTTTTGGTATTGATCCATTAACATTTCGAATTTTTGTTTTGGTACACTAACTTTTAGTTTTCGGATATTTTGGTCCAACTGCTAATGTGACATCGAAAAATGCTAACTTCGAATCAGAAAATGATGATGTGGCACTGCAAATTACTGACGTTTGTAGCTGTCACATCATCAATTAGACCAAAATCACTAAAAATTAAAAGTTAATGTACCAAAACCAAATTTTGAAAAGTTAATTAACCAAAACAAAAAAAATAACAACTTATTGGAACAAAAAAAAACATTTGCCCTTTAATACCTAATCCATAAATTCTTTTAGTTTCTAAATACTAATTAATTAGTAGTTTAATTTGTTTCACTGACGCAGTTGAGCTTTTAGAGGTAATACAGATTCTTTCTTATTGTGGAATAAAATAATTATTTTTATATAATTTTATCTTAAGAGGTTAACCGTTTTTTTATGGAATTAATATTATATAAAATTTCAAGACACGTTGGGTTCAATGCGTGAAATAAGTAAATTTTAAACATGAAGAAAGCCATTTAATTACTAGCACGAGGAGAAGAGTTGAATCATGTAATTAAATATTGTATGACTGATTTTTTCAAAAAAAATACATATACTTTACTCAAAATAAAAATTCAAAGCATATCATTTTGAGAAATTGAAGTATATGGTTTTCTAGAAAATAATTTTTCAGTCCACATACTTGTTCTATTTTGGATTTCGATCCAAGTTTCAAAGTATTGTTTTGATATCATTTTCGATCATTTTGATCTAATTATTGATGTGGTATAAGAAATTGACATGACATCTAAAAATCACTCATCTAAAAAAAGAAGGCATCTAAAAAAAAGACATCTAAAAATCACGTGAATTTGCCCAAATATTGTATTTCCAAAACACCACGCCAATAATTAAACATAAATAATCGAAAATTGAAAATTAAAGTACCAAAACCAAACGTTAAAAAGTTGATCGAATCCAAAAAATGCACCCAAGTAATGGGAAAACAATCATGTTCACGGTCTTTTTCCAATATTCCCAAGACCATTATCTTGATCGACCAAAAATGTACGAAGTTAATGCAAAAACAATCATTTTCAGTGTCTTTTTCCAATATTCCCAAACCAAAAATCTAAAATAAAGCTCAACTTAATTATTTCTGAGAGAGAAAACACATCCTATTAAGAGTTTACATGACGAGAAAATAAATATAAACTTTGATGGATCTATATCATCATGACACGGCCCATTACTCCTAAAAATAGAATTTGAAAATATTTTATTATAATTCCTTTTGGAATCTTGGAAACCCATTCCTGTTCCTGATAAAAAACAGTAGCAACTCCCAAGAATTCTGGTGCAAGCATGCTCCCACTTGATATGGACACATATAATATAATATAATATACTTTATTGACTCTGCATGGATTCTGTGGCCTAATACCCCATGCTAGGCATGACCCCCCTCTGCCCCTTCAAAAAAGATCACAATCCACACCTCGCTCCTCAGGAAAAATCAGAGGTACATGCATTTACATTCATATTTTCTTGGAGAATTAATATCGAATTTTACAAAATAAATTAATTTCCCATTTTACTTTTACTCAATAAATGTTTTAATATTGGTCAAGAAAACCCAAAGTTTAGGTAGTAGATACAAAATAGAAAAAAAAAATCGACGAAATGGAGTCGTCAGGTGGACTCTACACAAAGTATGATATTATTATAATTTTATTCCACCTGTTTCGTATATAGCTGTAGATTTATTTATACTGCTGTCCTTAACTTTACAATAATAATTGCCATGCTAAAGAACACTGACATTATTTTTGCTCTTCAGATTTAAGAAGATAAGCCCTACTCCACATTAAGTGCAGACAAAGACCATAAAATAGTTAAATAAGATAAAGCAACGACTAAACAGTAAACAAACAGACAACATAAAAAGAAAACTTTAGTTCGTAGCCATCTACATCTGACACTTTTTTTCTTTATTTTTATTTATCAAATAAAAGAAATTGAATGTCAGTTGAATAATAAAAGAGGGAATTTATATTAGTACCACGGAAAACCCAAAGGGTAATAATATTAATTTGGTACTTTGGAGATATCCCAAGATTTGGATACTTGGGAAGGGGAGAAAAAGAAGGCCTATTTGCTCAAGGGTCTCTGTCAACAAGTGCAGAATCGGTATCAATTTTTGACAGGCCAAGAAAAGGATTAATTCATGCAGAGAAAATAGAAAGAAACTATGGAAACAAAAATAACCCTTTTGCATGAAAGGATTTGGGAAGAGAATTTGTTGGTCCAAAAATGGTTTTTATCATTTTGGTTACTAAGACGAGTGTTTCACGTTTTGCCTTTGGGAGCTACAACACAAAATTAATGTAGAATGTGCATTATACATTGATTTGGTTAAAAAGTAGACAGTCTTTTGATCTTTTTTCAACGGCAATCTTTTGTAGCTCGAGTACCACATGAAGTGACAGAAAGAGAGAGAGAGAGAAAAAGAGAGATCGATACGCAAAATCTTTTACCAGTAAGGGTTTTCTATGTATGTAAATGGCAATATTGTCTAAAGCTCTAATTTTTCTTCTAGGTGATTCGGTCAAAGATACGCTTAAATCGAATGGCAAAAAATATGAAATGAAATGATATGATATGATATCTTTGTGTGTGTGATATCCCGCAAAGTAACATATAAAGTCGATTTGAACATCCCGCAAATCATCATTAAAAATCTCATATAAATCCCAAAAAAAAAAATATAATATAAGGTATATAAGAATATGCACGAGCTAGTACCATACCTGGAAAATGTTGAATAAAGCATGCGCAGCCGCGAGTCGACCAGCAGTTCTTGATGCCTCGGTGGCAACTTCATAAGCGAGAGCTTCGATGAATGGTTCGGGCCAGACTCCGTTGCTGGATCGCATCCTGCTTCGAGAAGAAGAAGGCCCGGCTTCAAACGCGGCGGCGGCGCCGCCGCCCCCGCCGCCATCGACTTCTTCATCAGAAGAAGAAGAAGAAGATGATGTTGACATGTGGAGGAAAAGTACGTACAACTAAGGTGTAACAGAAGCTGGAAAAAAACCCAAGATTTGGAGACAAAACAAAGCAAACAAAAAGAGAGATAAAAGACAAACCCAAAGGGCCCCCAAAAACAGGGCACTAGTATTTTTTCAGTTTTTCAAGATTGTGCTCACACCTTATGAGAATGCTTGCTTTGTTTTTGTTAAATAAATAAATAATGGTTTTTGTTGTTTTTTTTTTTTTCTTTTACACCGCCTCTATTCGCTTTTTTAAATGTGTACTGTGTGCGTATGTACATACATATGCATCTATATATTTGGCATATACGTTTGCATTTTTCAAAAGGAAGTACACCTGATTTATATGTCGTTTTCTGAGGAAAAACAGGACTTAATTCTGAGATTGTCTTTAAAAATTATAAATAAATAATGATGTTATATGTGGAATTTGAACCAAGATTAATCTTGAGGCTTTTAACCCTTTTGTGTTATAGATCCTTGGCATGTATATACATTCTTTTTCGAAATCGAAATGCATAAAAATAAAGGGTTGGCCTGAAAGAAATAAGCAAAAGTAACTTTTGATAGTTCAAAAATTGTATGATCATTTCAAGCCATTTCTAATTTTACTTTATAAAAAAAAAAAGTCATATCTACTTTTGTACTCCTCCAAAAATGTCATTAGTTAAAAGTGCCTAGAAGAAATGATGGTGGAAAGGAGGAGGATGTTGAAGTTTTAAAAAATTTTAATAATAAGAATACTTTTTTATAAGACAGATAAGATTTATATATGTGAGATACGAATAAATGTAATTTATATAATATCAAAAAATAGTAATTTCAATCTATCTTACAAAATTGGTGCCTAGCATTTTTTGAATCAAAATTACAGTTCAATAACGATAATAAACTAGCAAGAAGACCCGTAAAATGAAAGACATAAACGAGTAGAAGGAACGAGTTGTTTTAATAACACGATATATAGCAACAAAGTGCCCACGTGTATTGCAACAAAATCTGCTTCTATAGTAAGTAATGACAACTTTGCTATTGTAAGTAATGACACGATCGATATTATTGTATTCCATTTTTTTATTATAATATAATAATGAGATTATTATATGTTTTTCCAAAATAAAAATAATGGTGGATGTTGCTCGACGGCGAGATTATTTCCGATTAGAGGATATTTGTTAGGGCGAAGTTTATGTTACTCCACGATAATTAATTAATTATACCTCATTATCTTGAGATTACATAATCCACGTATTTTCAACTTACTTCTAATATTAAAATCCAATTGTTGAAATTTTTTGACACTATATTAGATGAATTTCAGCTACCTGACGTAGAAATTAAATAATTGTCATATATATATATTTGAATGGAAGAAAATTTTGGGTGGATTGGCCTGCCCCCTCGTAGGGATCGAGTTTAATGCAGCGGATACGTTAGATCGAATTTCATATTAGAAATGTAAACATTTATTATTATATGTTTGAATCTTTACGATTTTGTTTTTTATATTATCAAATTCAATTTTAAATATATTTCAATTTTCTATAATTTTAATCATTTTTATCAAGATATTAAAATATAACTATAAATATTAGTGTCAAGTCCAAAAAATAATCAAAATATATATAAACAACAACAAAAATTATCATTAATACTAAATTTGAAAAAATAAAGAATCAAAATCGTAATAAAACAAGAAATGTAAATTAAAAAATACAGTTTATCCTATATAATATCAAATATCATTAATTATATCAAGTTGCTAATACCATAAACACTCTCTGAAAGAAATATAGGTGTGATTATAATTAATATTATGTCTCACATTTAGAGATACTGAGGTAAATCGTATAGATACTATTATACATATGTAGTAAGTTTACGATGATTTTTACTTTAATGTATTATAAATATTATTATAAATTAATTTGATCCATACCCATTGAAAAACGTAAAACTATTGCTATTTTATTAAGCATCTATCGATCAAACAAATTATATGTATTTATATTTATATTTATATATGACACTAATTCATACAGAATGAAACTAAACCAAATGAAGGATTATGCCGACAATCAAACTAATATGAATAATTAAAAAAAAACTCGCATGATTGGCCTGTCCAGAATTTACAAACATATGCGAAATATATTTACAATGAGCTTTTCCGGTGCTCTTAAATGTATTGAAATCTAAGGCACAGTATGAATTGACATATAATTAACACTAGCTATAATGCACACGCAATACGTTTGCCTAAAAATTAATTTTTTTAATGAATTTTTTTATATCAAAAAAACATCATAAGATAAAATTTTCATTTTATAATTTGAAAACCCACTAATAGATTTAATGATTAATCAATCAAAATATAGATGCTACTTGTGTAAAAATGTGAGATTATGAGAAAAAAAGAATACATATATTAACATGACTGGACGAGTTGGGTTAAAAAAATGATTGGATGAGATTTTTGTTTTAAAAAAATGTGAAAAATGAGTAGTTGAAAGTTAGAAGGGTATTATTGAAATGTAAAATGCTGAAATGACGGTTTATATTATGTCTTCTCCCTTTATATATAGTAGTAATAGATATTGACAATTTATCTTATACAATATCATGTTTATTTAATCGTATTATTTATATATCTATTAAATATTTATCTTATATCAATCAAATAAATAACTATTTATTTTAAATACATCAAATCATTGAATTTAAATTAAATTAATAGACTACTCTTAAGAAATAAAATTATTAAAATTTTATTAATTTTTAAAAGGATAAAATTGTAATCCATCATTAATTTAAAATTTTATTAATTTTTTTTAGAAAATTTCATCTCCAAATATATTTGAAATACACTACAGTAAGTTATTTTTAAAAATTAATTGTTGATCGAAGTTAGATAACAAAATACCCAAATTAAAATTTAATCAATCAAACCAATCAAACTATTATTTATCAATCAAACCAAATACTATACTAACTATCATTTTTATTTTTTTTTATCATATTATATTATTTATTTCTATATTAATTTAATATCTTTAATTTCAAATGGTACTTAAATATGTAAAAGACGATATTTATACTTGAAAAAAGTTGTGAAATACACCATCGTAAATAAAAACATAAGTGAATTCTTGTTATTCAGTTCATGTTAGATCGATCGGTTAGAAAATAAAAAATTTAAGTAGTATATATATTGTTGGAATAGATTGTTATATTAATTCGGATTAATTATTTTTATAAAATAAAAAAAGAATATAAATTATTTGCAGGAGCCTCAAATCTCAATCTTGCTCGAGGCCATTCTTGTCAAATGAGAGCCCAAAATTTCATCACCGTTAAAACTTTTGTTAACGACATTATCCTTACAAATTGGTCTTCAGATTTTGGCCAACCTGGAATGTTTTATGTGATGCCATATGCTGTCCGCCACTTCAACTATTTTTTATCTTGATGACGATATATATAATTAATATAAAACTAAATTCTTTTACTAACTTTTAGTTATATAAAAGATTAGTCAACACAAAATTTACTTGTATATAAAACTCCCTCACGTGAGTTTTGGTGATATATATTAAAGTCAAAAAAATTTCATGAATGACTTACGGTATGAATCCGTTGTTAGCAAAATTCTTAAGTGTTTATTGAGTTCGAATATCACGTACATATTAACAGTTTAGTCAGTAAAAATCCTCGCAATAGTAGCTTTATTAATATATATATATAAAAAATTGATTTCCAATGTATATTCATTGATAAATTAGCCACACAAAAAAAACTATATTGATATTAGTTGTATATATATAGCCGTAGTGTTTGACTAAAAGCAGTGGCAGAACTGTGTCATGCTAACGTCTTGTCATATGTCTCTAAGGAACACTTTTGCTGCTTACATTTAATGTAAGAAAAAAATTGTTGTACTATATATATGTGCATTTGTTTTGATTTAATAAAACCATATTTTTTTAAATAAACTATATTATAAAAATTAATTGAATTTGGGGTAACACAAAGTACACAAAAACTTTCTGAGAGCGAAGCAGACATGCCTATAAAAGTGCTTTAAAACGATGTAACAGTCTCAGGTTCAGGCGTTGCCTACATCTGCAGCTACTCTATACTCTATTTTCCAAATTAAACACCCACCCCCCACAAACCCTCACACGTGTATTATTTATTCCAATTAATATTGTATATATTAAATTTTATATATAATTTAGTAAACTAATTAAGAGAAATTTACTGGTCAAATTTAATAATTAGATTGATATTTAATTTTTTGATTAGCTTTTAATTTTATTTTGGGAAAAATATAAGTTTGAAGTTTAAAAATAATAACCAATGAAAAATAGATTCCAATTCAATGACGTTTCAGTCCTCAGCAGTATTAAATGCCAAAGACTAGTCAACTCAGATTTGCGATAATAATTTTGAAATGAAAGGCGACAAAGACATCAATCTAGCCAAGATATTTCTAATTAAAAGGTTTTTGTCCATTTTGTGTTTGCATCATAATTTATTCATATTTATGTTATGATATGAGTGGATAAACATATATAGAAAATTAATTTATTTTTTAAATGTTTATATTGATGAATTTTATAAATGTTTCATAAAAAAATTGAAGATATGGATCCAAAATCTTGATTCATATTTACAAACATGGGTGGGACTATGTTTAGGTGCCTGAGATTCTCCTCACAATTATTTAATCAATTGAATGAAATTTCAGAAGCCCAAAACATAGAAGGAAATCTTAGTCGCAGTTGTCCACCCTTTATGTTTGCGAAAAGTCCAAAACTATATACAAAAATTATACATCTTTTTTTTAATGTTTTTCATTATTTATTTATTTAGAGTGAAAATTTAAAAAATATTCTAAAATAAATTTTCATCTGCATCAATTTTATTCCCCGGCACCATTATTTTCAGATAAATTTCCAATATTGCTCAAAGTGATTTCATTTTTCTTATTTTCAGTAACATGAAACGAATCATAAGTTCAGGACTCCGATTCGGGTATTTGGAACCGAATCTATAATAAGCAAATTAGGGGTGTGCAATGGTCGGTTCGGTTCGGTTTTAAAAAATTTCGGTTCGGTGTTTCGGTTTACGGTTTTTCAAATTCCTAATCTTAAACCAAACCATTTTATTTCGGTTTGGTTCGGTTATTTTTATTACGGTTTCGGTTATTACGGTCGGTTATTACGGTTTGAGTAACAATTTGACTTATAAATGAAGTTGTATGTTAAATTATTTAAAATAAATATAATAAAAAAACTGTGATCAAAACAAGTTTTTGATTATCTTAAAACATCAAAATCAAGTAATAAAAATAGGCATATTATGATTTTTGTAACCAATTTGTTAGCTATCTTACAGATATCAAAATAAAATAATAAAAAATATAACGATTGACGATTATCAAGTTAGGGATTAGCAGTGAAAAGTCAAGAAGGGAGGACGCAAATCTGTAAACCTAATGAAAATAACATATATTAATTATTTTTATTATTTGTTATATTTTAAATGGTCGGTTCGATTTTTTCGGTTTTTTAAAATTCAAAACCATAAATCGGACCGAAAAACCGAATTTATCAAAAATCAAAACCAGAACCAACCGAAAAACCATTTAAACCGAACCAAAAAAACCGAAATTTACGGTCTGGTCGATTTTTTTGGTTTGAACCGTTTAATGCACACCCCTAAAGCAAACAACTATTCTGTTTTCGGTTACACGATTTTGAGAATAATTTTATGATGTCAATCAAGAAATATTTTTTTTATTTTTCATAATATCAAGAAACATATTTCAGCAGCAATTTGACTTGCTCGTCGCATTACTTACATTTGTGTACGATCATGCAAGATAATCAGCATTAATAATTGCCATTTTTTTATATTTATAAATTTGATTTGATTTGATTTTATGTTTAATTTGATTGTCATCCAAGGGGGGTAAAAAATGAAAACCCACTTATCAATAAAAAAACATGCTATTGCATAATGGACAGACATGTTTTTTTGTGCGACAAACAAATAAAATATTTAGTAAAAAATTGAAATAATCTGAATCGGCCTGACTCGAAAAATTTTGGGCGTATATTTCTATTGCAACTTCCTGAATGGTCTGAGGATTTACAGGAGTTCTTTACTAGAACAATTATGATCTGGAAGTCGATCCGGGGCAAGTGTTCGGATTTATTATGACATAGCCACGAGGCGCTCAACGGACCTTTCCCCCCCTTTTCTTTTCGTATGATTTTACTTACTATACCCGCCCCTGTAGCATTATAAACTGTATTGTTACTCTTGCTACGGCACGAGCTGACGACAACCATGCACCACCTGTGTTCGCGTTCCCAAAGGCACCCCTCTCTTTCAAGAGGATTCGCGGCATGTCAAGCCCTGGTAAGGTACTTGCTTTTGGTACTCCGGAAATGCAAATTTTGATCGAACCGATTTTCGATTTTCAATTATCTATCGGAAGTCCAATACAGCGTCACAAACTTTTTTTTTTCATACCGAAGGGCTCTTAAACAATATTTTTGTTATAAAAAAGAGCGCGAAAAAATATTTTTTGGATAAAAAAAGAAACTTTGGGATTGCTGAACCAAAGATAAAAAAAAAATAATCCAAAGATTTATCTCGATTTCTAATCTAATACAAAAAGGAGAATGAATCTTTTTCTCGAAGGATTAGAAAAAGATGGGTCCCTATCTTCTGTATAGCGGTTACACGTACACGGTGGTTGAAAAATTCCAAATGTCTTTGAAGCCGAATAAAACGGGCTTATTAGCTAAATGGCAATTGGCACATACGAAAAGAAAAATATAAAAATTATTTGCATTTATCATTCCACTCCAATCGATTCAAGAACGCGAGAATGACCTAATGCCTCCTTCAGATTCAGATATCTCGATTATATATATATATATATATATATATATATATATATATATATTTATCATGCATGTAGGAACTATTTGCTCGATTTCCAATCAATATTGATTTTTTAAAAGTAAATCAGAAAATTAATTGTAAAATGCTAACATAATCAAATTATATATTTTAATTTTTAAGTTAATATAAAGCTGAAAACGAAAGGTCACCCTCAAATTTCAAAAAATATATAACCAGTACGTTCCATTTGCAGATGCGGACAACTGATTAATTCTTCCTAAATTCACTAATTAATATTATTAATTGTTTCTTAAATAACTGTAGCAATCTAGAAGGAAATTATTTTATTTTATCTCTAGAATATTTTCCTAAAAGTGTATTTAATGATTAATATTTCATAATAGAAGTGGAATCCACTAAAAAATCAGTATACATCACATTTTAATCGGTAACAACGATCCTTAAATATAACCTTAGGATACCACCTAAGGGTGCACTTGGTACAGATGATGAGATTATAAATGTATGGATAAAACATTGGATTATTATGTTTCAAGTTAGGATTATTTTTTACCTGAGAAAAATTTATATTTGTTTGGTTCGGTTTTTATTGTCTTGATTACAAATGAGACTAATTTTGGTTGGCCAAAATTACCCCTGGGATTAATATTATTTACAGGCCAATACATCCTAACTCTAGAACCCGTTCCACCTCCATTACTTCATTCTGAAAATTCCAAATCGAATCTAACTCCAATTCGAAAATTTGAAATCGTCGGTAGATAAACAGGACGCAGTTGAACTTTTCCCAATTTCAGAAAAGGTCCACGCCTCCTAGGTTTTGAAAATCTTACTTCTGCGTGTTAAAAAAATATATGAAGAAACAAATGTATGAATACATTGGATACAAAATAAACGAGATATCAAGTTTAAATATCACCTGGTAGAGAGAATATTGTACAGGAGGAGGTACGGTATCGGTATGATACCGTGTATACCGATTTTTTTCCGGTATACCGAAATATCAAAAACTCGAAAATTTTATACCGATACCGATATCGAAAATTTCGGTAAGGTATCATACCGTACCGAAATTTAAGGTATGCCGAAATTTTTGATATTTAAGGTTTTTTTTCGGTACGGTAAAGACGGTATGAAGATACTTCGATATTTTTTGTCAGCCCTAATTGAACGTAAGGTGAAAACGAAAACATCTGGTATACTACGACCAGGATTAGTGAATGGGGCTGCGCCAATCTGGCCCAATAACTTCAAAGGCTTGTAAGTATTCTACGCCGGGTGACCTAGAAGGCCAGAACCATGGGGAACTGATGGGAAGTAAGTTCGGCTCATTATGTTATAACAACATCCCGGCCCATGTCTGTTGTCTATCATATGTCTCCGGACCTAGCCCATCCCAGCCCAGGCTAGTGATTTATCGTACTTCATCATTTAATTTAATTTATTTGATTAAGGAAAAAAGATGTGTTATTTCTTTAAGAATGTTGAATATAGTTGGTAGGAAATCAAATTAAATAAGAGGAAAGGGTTGAGTTCCTTTTTTAAAAGAATAAAATTATTAGATCAATTAAATTGCACGTGACTCCACATCTTTTGCAATATTAACAATAATCTATTATTGAAGTAATATTATAATGATTAGATAAAGCCAAATAAATTTTTTTTATTTAACTTTAGTATGATTTGTATTTCCTTTTTCTTACTAATGATTTGTATTTCCTTATTCTCACTGTTGTGAAAATTTCTCGCAAGCGTACGAGTATCAAATTTTAATATAATGAATAATTCAGATATCGATTCCACAGGGAGTAAAATGAAAATAATCAGTGCTTATAATTAAAATAGTCTAAATTTTATCTAAAAAAATCAATATTTCAGAATTTTGCAGAAAATAAATAATCAAAGGATTTTGATAAGCACGCACACAACTTTCAGATAAAAATCAATCAGAGAAAAATGGTCTAGAGTATAGATTTCACCTGGTTTCAACAACAATCAATCCTAATTAATTTAGTTTCATGAATTCTAGTCAATTAATAGCCAAGAACACTTAAGTTTATTATTTTCCTCTCTCGAGCGACAAATAATGTTTATCAACTACAATTAAATTTCAATATCCCTATTAAGAATTTATCCTGAGCTGTATAAATAATTAACAGTGTATTTTCCAATGGCCCTATTCAAAATCCCCTCTCCCGAGCAATGATTTCAAATAAATATAACAAATCAATCATTGATCAGATAATTGAAAAGACAATCAATTCTAGAAAAAACAATTAATCTAGAAGAAACTCAATTCAATAAATTCAAAAATTCATGAAAGTGTCTACACAAGTTCCATTCGACCTCTAGACTCTAAAAATTTAGTTAATAATAAAATTCTGAATAAAACAATAATTCATCAATCCAAACATATTTAGAATAAAATAAATAAAAGATAAAAGAAACAAATCCGTCGTCGACGCCATGTCCGGTCTATCGATCTCCGTCTTCGTTCTTCAATTAAGCTCCAGAAATCCTTCAGAAATCTCACGATCAAAATCTGTTCTCTGATATGTGTGTGATGTGTTATGGCAGCTCTCTTCCTCTTCTGATGGAATTAAATTCTTTTTTATATCGTGTAAAAAAATCCATCAAAAAAGCCCATAAAATACTTGCCCGAAATAATTAAAACATTCCAAACAGCAACGGGGCGGGCGCGCTAGGAACGGCGCGGGCGCGCCTTCAGTTCGAAATTCCAATTCTCAAGTTTCTTGTGACACAGCGCGATAGCTTTCCTCAAGCGCTAACAATTAGCGCTAAACCTTGGCCCAATTTGAAAACCCATTTACTTTTCTTCTCCTTACTTCTCTTATCGTTCTTTTTCTTCTTCTCTTTTCTCAATTTTTTTCCTTTTTTTTTTCTTTTAATTCCCTATTTTTTTCTTCAATTTCTTCTTTTCCTCTCTTTTTCAAATATATTCAATAAATCACTGTAAACACAAAAACAACAAAATACCACATAAATCTGCTCGAAACAAACATTTAACAATTAAAATCATAACTAAATTATGTGTATAAAATACACTTATCACTCACCAATTGAAGAAAACAGTTTATAATCTTCTTGAGAATAATATTTGAAAAGTATTATTTTTTATTATAATATGAATCAAGTCGACATTTCTTACAAATATAGATTCACGAGACTTAAAAATATTATTTTTCATTATAATATAGATCAAGTCGATATGTCTCGCTAATATAGATTCGTGAGACAATCTCACATGAATCTATATTTGTGAAACATATCGACTTGATATATATTTTATTAAAAATAATACTTTTAGGCTGCGTTTACTTATGTTGATAGGATTGTGAAGATATAATTTATAAGATGATTAGTAAACTAATTAGATATGATATAGAGTGTTGTGGATAAATAACAACTTGTTTACTGTGATTGATTACAATTGTGATTAGAATTGTGATTAAACAAAAATTCACAATTTTGCCCTTTAAATATGATAGAAAAGATTATAAAGAAGGGTATATTTGGAGTTTTTTAATTTTCTTCCCATTTATACAAGCCATAGATTATTTATCCTTAATGAAATTGAGGATTAAAATCATGCTCAAATCTAATTATTAACGGGCCTTGAGTTTATGAATTTTTGTTAATTTTTAAGTAAACATGTAATGAATTATTATTAATAGTCTTATCACATGATAAACACTCCAAGTAAACGCAGCCTTAAAATAAATAATAATAATTTCCATGAGTCAAATTATCTCAAAAAATTCAGGAAAATTGGGGAATTAAGTTTGATTAACATTTTTTTTTTTGAAAAAATGACCTATTTGAAGAAGATAATCCCATTTTTTGCCTTAAAACTACAATTATTGACAATTTTGGAATAATAAAAAAGTAGATGATATACGGTCTGGTGGCAGATTCCCCGTGAGAAAATTTGGGGCAGAAAATATGCCGACAAGATGCGAAATACTCTGTGAAATAATCCTGGCGATCTTGCTTCCGCCGCTCGGCGTTTGCCTCCGCCATGGCTGCTGCACCGTAAGTATAATTTTCCCACCAGTATCGATAATCTGTGAAATTTTGCCACTCTAACAGTGGTGTGTTTCCCAGGCGGAGTTCTTGATTTGCTTGATTTTGACTATTTTGGGGTACGTTCCTGGGATCATTTACGCTCTCTACGCCATCCTCTTCATTGAAACCGATAGGCCCCGTGGCGATTATTACTACTACCAGTCTGCTTAATTAGTACGCTTCTTTTCTTGTAAGCTGCCATTACTATTTTACTGGCGGATGTATTGATCGTTCGTGTGTACTTGTTTTCACTTTGCGATTCGATTTTGCAGTCGAAAGATTGGTTTTGGTTTGTTATTTTTTTGCGAATTTTTTGGGGTTGACTTCTGATAAGGAATTGGGATTTTACTACGGATTCAGGATCTATATAATCCAGAATTCTACTCTACATTTCATCAATCTCTTTGGTTAATTATGATTCGAATGAATTCCGATACGGGTTGCTGCCCGAAACGATCTGCTTCTTTGTTTTTAGATTTGTGTTGTTCTGTCGCCTCTTTCCGATGAAAATCCACCATTGCTCTGATCCATGAATTTTGGAAAATGTTTGTTTGCACAGATTTGATAAATGCATTCTTGAATATCATATATTGAATTCTATCTTGATTATTCAAGATAATAATGAAATATCCCAATTCCCAAGTACTATATTATAATTTATAATCTGTTTGTGATTTTTCTCAAAAAGGTATTTCTTCCTTATTTCAATCAAAAATACCCCAAACGGGGCTTTACCTATCCAACGAGTTGGGCCCGCAGTTAAACGAAACAATCTAAGCATCAATTAACTTTATTACATAACCATGTCTTTCATAAACATCACAGTTAGTTTTCTAAAATATTTATAGAGAATAAAAAATTGTTGACATCGTATATGTACTCCCACTTTTAACTCTGTTTCACCAGATTAATGCTAAAGACTACACACAAAGACTACTATGAAATCGTATGCTGATTTAATTTTAGGATAAGATATTATTACATGAAATTGTCTCCAACTTGTCCAAGGCTACAAATCCACAAAAGGACAAATTGACTAAATAATTTTGAGGCTGAAATATCACTCCAACGACGGTCTCCTCATTATATATTTATTTAGTCATTAAAAGAAACTTCCTACGAAATGATCAATAGCAACTTGCGAGTGGAGGGGCCTTTGCACTTTCTTTAATCTACAAGTCCTCGCACCACGATTCTTCAACTATATAAATAACACCAAATCATACATGAAAGTTTATCTCCATTTCTGAACTCGTAGCCACTTGCCATGGATGTTAATGGAGTTTTCAGCTTCTTGGGTGTTCTCAAAGAAGCTTTCAAACTCATTCCCAAAAATGGGAAACTCATAGCATTAGTAGCCCTACTCTCTGTTCTTCTCTCGATGATCACCTATGTCGCATTGGACTTCTCCATTCTTGGCTTGTCTCAGGCCATGTTATCCACCGCAAAATCTTACGTGCCCCGTCCCAGCTCTTTCAACGCCTCCGATCCGAGCTCGTCCACCCCCTCCCGATTAAACGACGAGTTTGATTTCATGAGAGAAATCCTAGCGCTTACTTTCGCAGTTGAAATCGCCTTCATGTTCATTTTACTACTCATCTTCTTCTTCACCACCATATCAACAATTCTGATAGCCGCCGTGTCGTACACCGGGAACACTTTATCGACGAAAGACTTATTTTCCAGAGTTGCCAGAACATGGACAAAGCCGTTTCTTACAAGCGTTTACGTTTCGATTCATTCATTGGGCTTTCTACCGATTCTTGTGATATTTGCTGCTCCTGTGTTCATATATCCCAACATCGTCACCATTTTGATCACTAGCATTCTCGCGATCGCCGCTTTTCTTTTCTACCTTTACCTGGTGGTTATTTGGGTGTTAGCCATAGTTGTTTCGGTCACCGAAGAAGGTTGTTACGGGATGGTGGCGATGGGAAAAGCTTCCGAGCTTGTCAAGGGGCAAAGGTTAAAGGGCTACATGCTGACTCTTTTCTTCATTCTGCTCAATCTGATCATTGCTGTGGTTTATCTAAAGATTTCTGGTAACAAAATACCCTCAGATTCAATAGTTTGTGGGTTGCTTTTTGAAATATTAGCTCCCTTGGTGAGTATTTATCAGACGGTGGCATATACTGTGTTGTATTTTCATTGCAAGAGGCAACACGGGGAAGAGGCGGAGATAGATATTGGAGTTGCCAATTATACTTTGCTGCCCACAACTTATCCTGTTAATTGATTTTCTTTGGCACGGATTTTACATTCCAAGTGAGTTTTTTTTTTTTTTTTTTTTTTTTCCCCTGTGAATGGGTTTTTTGTGTATGCAAAAAATTTGTATCTTGTGACAGAAGACAATAAATAAAATTGATGTTGGTTTAATGTTGTTTGAATAGGTGATCAGCTCTTTTACAGAGCTATGTCTTATATCTATGGTGGATTTTGTAACATATGAAGGAATGATAATTTGTGGAGTCAAAGTATAGTTCCATGGGAGCGGTCATGTATAAAACAAATAAGATCCCAATCCCCATATTTTATATTATTAATTAATATTTTTAAAAAAAATAATAATAAGATCATTTAATGTCCATTCCACTAGCATCCTCATTCACACATATCAATTTTTAGATTTAGACTAAAATATCCAACGGCGACATGGGTGGTAGGTTGCCACATCTCATCCCATCCCGTTCTGGTTTTTTTTTTTTTAGAAAACAAATAAATTAGTCTGCTTTTGAACTTTTTTTTAGTTAAAAAAAACATTTATGGGTAAATCATAATGTATTTTTAAATCAATAAATTTATGGGTAAGTTTCTAGAATAATTTTATATAATTAATTGAAATAATTATTGAATTATGATATCGTCAAAAATATTTATTGAATTAGGATAACTTTTGTTGTTTTAAAAATAATTACTCTATGATAAATTTTGTTGTTTTAAAAATAATTATTCTATGTCATCCATCAATTTATGCTCTTAATCCAATAATTTACATTTTTCTCATTATTTTTATTTTAGGTTTTTTTCATCGAAAATTACTTGCACATCATTTATTTATGTATCTGATATCACATCACTAAAAAAACTAAAATTGAAAATAAGTAGAATTAAACCGGGAATTGAGTTACCAACAAGATTAGAAAACCGAGAAAAAAATATAATGTTTTTAATATATAATTAATGAGTTGGTTTTATGTGGCGTTCTCACTATTTTTATTTATAATGAATTGGTTTTACGATGCGATCTTGCTGATTTTTATTTATAAAAAAGGTCAAACTATTTATATTTATATTAAAATGTTATAAAAATGATATATTATCATGAGTGCTCTAATCAAAATACCATTTCACAAAATTTAAGGTTTTTGGATTGCATTTTGTTGTTATAAATTTCAAATTATCAAATCTAGAGTCAATAAAAGGGAAATTTGATGCAATAACCGATTATCTCAAATGGTAAACTATTCTTAACTATAATTTTGCTTTGTCACATCAATAATATATGTTAAATAATAATTATACATATGTGTAAAAATATAAATAATCGGATATATGATTTAAATATTATCTATAATGTATAATCTCATTAAAATTTATTATCAAATGTAAGGATCAAATTATCCACATATTTATAACGAAATATTATAAAAAAATAATACATTATCACAAAGGATCGAATCAAAATATCATCTCACAAAATTTAGCCACAAGAGAATAAGAGAACGTCATGAGTTTATGTGATAATTATTTTAACGAAAGTAACCCCTAGTATAAGTTGAGGTGCAGCTGGCGTGACTCAAACGCTCAATCGCAAAAACCCCAACTCAAAGAATGAGGCAAGCAGAGATGGGATTTCTTTCAACAATCTCTCGTCGCCGATGATTTCCGCAAAATCAAGTAGACTGTTGACATATCCAGTACTACACTCTGGATTCACCTCCAGTGTGTGTGTGTGTATATATCTGTACCAGATCTTTTCTTTTCTTTTCTTTTCTTTTGTTTTTGTTTTGTTTTTTACCTGTGGTTCCTAGTGAAGGCTGTGACGATGAATTTGTTACGAGTTGGGTCGGGGATGGAGAAATCGGACCGTAACTTGGCTGGGCAAACCAGGATGGCGTATGTGGAGTGGATGATTTGAG
The DNA here is from genome assembly GCF_033568475.1 of Henckelia pumila. Lineage (NCBI taxonomy): Eukaryota > Viridiplantae > Streptophyta > Magnoliopsida > Lamiales > Gesneriaceae > Henckelia > Henckelia pumila. The sequence goes on along the minus strand of NW_027331857.1, from coordinate 4,062,487 downwards.
AGAAAAATAAACTCGTTGGATCCTCGGGCGGTTTTTGGTTGGGTTTGCTTTGGTTTTTCTCTCGATCTGATACTTACTCAGCATACGCAACTTGGTTTTGCAGCCATGGCGGTGCCTGTGTCTCTGTTCCTGCTGTATTTCCAGATCTGATCTGAGCCTCGCTTTCTTCGTTTCTTAGATGCTCTAACAGTCGCCGATTTCTCTCAAATGGAATCGTATTTATTTTATTTTTAAATTTTTTTTTATGTAATACAAGAAAAAATATATATATGTGTGGGCAACTAGTTTAGTAACATTTTTCTGCGTATAAGAGAGAGTAAACACACTTTTGATCGAATGCGTTCTTAAGTTTGGATTTGGGATTTCAAGCAAATTTCAATTTTTTACATTGTTTAAAGTTTTTAAATTTGAGTAATAAAATTATTAATGAAAATTATAGGATTTTGATTAGGTTATTTGTAACATAAGTGGAATTGACATGTATATAATGAAAATAAATATTTTTGATATAAAAAATAATATTTAATCGTAAAGATTATATAAAAAAATAAGGGGAAATGATCAATAAATTTCCATAAACAAACTTATATTTGCCCTCTGTTAGCAAATATTTGTTCTCATTTTCTGACAAAGTTCTGTCATTTGTTTCAACTCCTTATTTGAGCACAAAATACGAAAATATCCTCACTTTTTTTTGAAACCCAATAACACCCCTAACTCTTTAAAAATAAAATAAAAATTACTTATAAGGCAGGCAACTTACAGTTTCTTTCCATCATTCTTGTTAAAATTCTCCACAAACTTATCCATCAATCGTAAACGACTAATCCACCGATCGCAATATTGCAGATCTGCTTCGAATCGGATTGAAGAAAGTTGCTAATCGTTGTGAATTGTTTCTGGACCATAAAAATCTTTTTGAAGAACCATTATTTCAAAGATTTTAAGGTATTATTTTAGGTTTTTAAAAATTTGCAGCCAAGAAATAGCATTACAGTGTTTCATGTAGTGTAATTATTTTTATATATCCTTTTTAATTGAACGATTCTTTGAGATTTTTTATGGTTTTAATGATTGTTTTAAATTTTTGTGTAATCGTGTGAATTGTACAGAGTTTTTTTATCAATCTCTGGTTTTTCCGTATGTGGGTGAGAATGAATATTATTTATTGGAATTTTGAGATAGAGTAGTTGAAATTCCTTGTTGTTCTCGATTATAACGATTTAATTTCGAATCGTAATGGTTTTAGTGTTGCATTATGACTTAGATGTTGATAATTTTTTATCATTAAAATAAAAATAGGCTACTTGAATTTGTTATTGTGTGCTGTTTTTTTTGTATTTCATGTGTTATACGAATGAATACATGATTTTTAATTTAGATCTTATTATATTGAATGTAGTTTTTTTAATAGATTGATAATGAAATTTAGAAGTGACTATTGTAATATCTCTTTTTTTGGTTGTTACAAGTAAAAATACAGATTTGTGTGATTTCAATCTTCATTGGATGTAGTTTGATGAATATTTTTGGAGCCTGAGAACAATATGGTGAAATTTCATTAGAAACCATGATTATTCGATATGTATCTCCACTACATTTTGAGAAGTATTATACTTTCATATCAATGCACTCTATTCGACGAGTTCATTTTTTATCGGATAGACATCCTGAGATTATCAAGGCAGCTGAACAACTATTTATGGTGAGTCATCATGCTTATTATTTGTAACATTTAGTAGATAATTTTGTGAAGCTAATAATACTAAATTATTTATTATTCTCTAATTTTAAAATTTTCATACACGATTTTATCTTTTTAAGCTCACTGTAAATTATTTTGTTTTTATTTAGGTGTTGAGAAGTTATCGTCGACATAACAAAAAATATTGAACTTTCATAATCAAGAAAGCAACGTATGCTCCATCTTTACACTTACATAAGAGAAAGCTAGTGGTTATGGAAGTTGGCTCGAGCACGGACCTTCAAGGAGATATGCTTGTTCTAGTGCAAGCATTGTTGGTTTACACTTGATTTAATGATTCTATGGAACACACTATTGTTTTATATTAATTTGAGTTATGGTTGTAGTGTACTCTTATGTATTGGGTTCTCTTGTGTTGTCGTATCGTGTGAAGTTGGTTCGTAAATCATAGTTTATTTAGAAGTTGTTTGGTCTGAACTTATTTTTGTGTTTAAAGATGATGATAGATACTTGAATGATGAGCACTTTCAGTGATTAATTTATGAAATATGTTATTTGTTTAATTTAGTTTTTATTTAAATTTTAATGTTTGATTTATGATTTGAGGCGCAATCAATGTTTGATTTAAGATTAAGAAACATTTTATATGTCGTGAGCAGGGCATGTCATAATGATGTTACTTTTTGTTTTATTGCGATAGTAAAATATAATTTTATGATCATAAATCAGATAGTCGTTTTGTATTTTATGTACGTACCATGAGTACTACATATTAACACTTGTGCAACTGATCTCTGTCTTTATATCCTAAAACTTTACATGTTACAACATAAAAACAAATCGACATATTCAATATAATCGATTAAATTCAGGAATTTGAATCATACATTACCAAAAAAGTGAGTTTCATACTGCCTCAAATAAACGAGTCATAAAATTGTGTCATATTGCCTAAAATTGAATATTTCATTCTCAATTTTCTATTTGTTTATTCCAAAAAAATATGAGATTATTCCAAATATATTTGAAGTTATCCCAAATCAGGGACAATGCATGCGTTTCATATATTTGACAAAGTTTGTGCATTTGCAAAGAATGATATCTCACATTCCAGACCGTCTTTCTGATTATCCCGCAAATATCCGAGATTGCTCCAAATATATTTGAAATTATCCCGAATCAAGACAATTGAAACTAATTTAATATCACTTGGGAACGTCGATCATAGTGGCCCAAAATTTTATCTTGAGAAGTAGAACGTTATGTGCTCAATTGAGAAATATTTGTACTCTTCTAGCTCATAACTTTCTGTCAGCGTATACCCTAACCAAACTGAAATCAAGAAGCGAGTAGATGTGATGAAGTGTACCGATAGAGCTTAATAATGAGGGGTAGGTGGTAGTCAAAGTCTTTGATTGGTCAATGTCTACTAGGAGAGTGTGATCCTCATAACCCACAATGTTTGTCCTACAATCGAAAAATATTGTTCTTGATTCAATAATATTTATCTCATCTCTGCGTGCTAGTTGTGCTCGATCTCGCACTCACATGTTCTGAAAGATGAGTGGAATAAGAATAAATAATAGTCCTCAAAGATTAGAAAACATCATATTAAACAAGTTATAAGAGTTTGGATTTTGGAAAATATACCCCTATCGTATAAATTGGGTGACAATGGACATCCACAAATGGTGATCTCATTGGCTCATGATCAATGTCTTCCTCCTACACCATAGATAAAAGTGGGGCAAGACACATTATTAGACAAACACTTGGGTGATGGTTCTACCAATATCTAGGGATTGAAAATTCCTCTCCTCTTGTGTCATGCAATGTATTATAGGATATTGGTGCATGTTAACATGGACATGTTTTCTTGTTCCGCAAATCAAAAATATTATTCTGCATAAATCTAAGATTGTTCCTAATACATGACATTTTGATCCAAAACCACTTTAACTAGGAGATTATGATCCTCATGACCCACAATTTTTGTCCTACAATCGGAACACATTGTTCTCGATTCAATAATATTTATCTCATCCCTGCGTACTAAATGTGCTCGATCTTGCACTCACATGTTCTGAAAGATGAGTGAAATTAGAGTAAATGATAGTTCTCAAAGATGAGAAACCATCATATTAAACAAGCTAAGAGTTTGGATTTTGGAAGACATACCCCTATTGTATACATTGGGTGGCAATGGGCATCCACAAATGGTGCTTTCATTTGGTCATGATCAATGTCTTCCTCCTACATCTTAGACAAGAGTGGAGCAAGACACATTACAAGACAAACACTTGGGTGATGGTTCTTCCAATATCTAGGGATTGAAAACTCCTCTCCTCTTGTGTCATGCAATGTATTATAGGATATTGGTGCATGTTAACATGGACAAGTCTTTTTGTTCCGCAATTCAAAAATATTATTCTGCATAAGTCTAAGATTGTTTCTAATACATGACATTTTGATCCAAAGCCACTTTAAATAGGAGAGTATGATCCTCATGACACACAATGTTTGTCCTACAATCGGAATACATTGTTCTCGATTCAACAATATTTATCTCATCCTTGCGTACTAAATGTGCTCGATCTTGCACTCACATGTTCTGAAAGATGAGTGGAATTAGAGTAAATGATAGTCCTCAAAGATGAGAAAACATCATATTAAACAAGTTAATAGTTTGGATTTTGGAAAATATACCTCTATTGTATACATTGGGTGGCAATGGACATCCACAAATGGTGTTCTCATTGGGTCATGATCAATGTCTTCATCATACAACTTAGACAAGAGTGAGACAAGACACATTACTAGACAAACACTTGAGTGATGGTTCTACCAATCTCTAGGGACTGAAAACTCCTCTCCACTTGTGTCATGCATTGTATTATAGGATATTGGTGCATGTTAACATGGACATGTCTTCTTGTTCCGCAAATCAAAAATATTATTCTGCATAAGTCTGAGATTGCTCATAATACATGACATTTTGATCCAAAGCCACTTTAACTAGGAGAGTATGATCCTCATAACCCACAATGTTTGTCCTACAATCGAAAAACATTGTTCTTGATTCAATAATATTTATCACATCTCTGCGTGCTAGTTGTGCTCGATCTCGCACTCACATGTTCTGAAAAATGAGTGGAATTAGAATAAATGATAGTCCTCAAAGATGAGAAAACATCATATTAAACAAGTTATAAGATTTTGGATTTTGGAAAATATACCTCTATTGTATACATTGGGTGGCAATGGACATCCACAAATGGTGTTCTCATTGGGTCATGATCAATGTCTTCATCATACAACTAAGACAAGAGTGGGGCAAGACACAATACTAGACAAACACTTGAGTGATGGTTCTACCAATCTGTAGGAACTGAAAACTCATCTCCACTTGTGTCATGCAGTGTATTATAGGATATTGGTGCATGTTAACATGAACATTTCTTCTTGTTCCGCAAATCAAAAATAATATTATGCATAAGTCTGAGTTTGTTCCTAGTTAATACATGACATTTTGATCCAAAGCCACTTTCACTAGGAGAGTGTGATCCTCATGACCCACAATGTTTGTCCCACAATATTGAGCAATGAATAATATTGTTACACATGATCTCATTGAATAATGAAAAAGATGTATTCTCTTATATATTTTCCAAAATAGTACACGTAACATAAGACGATCAACACTCAAGTAATTGGATGATGATTCCGAGATTGTTGCAAATTAATTTTGATTTATTCGAAATTCAGAAGAATTCGAACCTAATTTATTTTAGTTGGTTGACATGTTCTTCTTAGTAAGATTACTCGAATATATATTTATATATTCCATCATAAAATTTATATATATATATATATATATATATATTCGATCATAAAATTTTTTACTTGGTTGACATATTCAATCTTAGTAAAACAATTTATTAACCTAGAAAGACGAATAACTATGCTAAATTATACATATTATGTACTATTATCTTTAATTTTTGTATCAGAAATAAAGAACACACATAAAAATTGATTTCACTTAAGCTTAAATAACAGATTGAATCACATTGAGTTTACAACATATCTTTCAACTAATTAATTATTGTCATACTTACATCAACCCAAAAAACATAACCATATAATAAAAATAAATCAAAATTATTTTTCAGCGATCTATGTTCAACAAATAATATAGTCATTTCTTCAGATAACATACTCGCAGCAACACAATTTCGATTAGTGTCCATCTTCACCCTCTTTTTATTGTCCTCATTTCTTCTGTGTAACGGGCTACTCCAATGAATTCACAAAATGCATTAACAAACAGATTAAAAAAAAATTAAAGAACCAAAATAAAGTTTAAGAAAAATTGGATTTACCATAATCACTTAATCATTTCAAATGAATAATTATTCCAATGAAGCAGCCAACAATATAAACATAAATCATATAACAAATTCAAGAACAAAAACATAAAAATAGAGATAAACACATGAAAATAAATAACTAAAAAATAATTTATGAACCTTAAAATACAATTGAAGGATTTAGAGTAAAAAAAATCCACTGTGACAACCAAATAAATAAATGAGTATGTTTTTATCAAATTAAATAATAAAACACCCGCAATTGTCGATAACGAAATCAAAGTCAAGCATTTAAAACAAAATTTACGAACTTCTGCATAATCATTCTACAATTTCGAACAATTAATCAAAAGAAACAAATAAATAATTTAAACAAAAAAATGATCACAATCAACACTAGAACACTACAAATTTGGGACAAAGGGACACAATCAAGAATTTAAAAAAAACACCAAAAATCAACACCAAAACGCAGAAACCTTCAAATATTTGCTGAAAAATGATATTTAATCGATTTTCAAGATGAAAACATATTTTGAAAAAAAAATCCTTGAAACTTTTTATGGGTTTCATATCCGTCTTCACCTACGACCATTTATATATTCCATTCTCAACCCAATCAATAAAAAGCATAACATTCAATACAATAAAACTAAAAAATGAAGATCGAGGCTTTATTTATAACACATTCCACAACAACAAAAATAATAAGAAGATAAAAATTTTAGGCAGCTGATTTGAATATTAAAAGGTGTAACGTCCCACTGTATCAAGACGGGTCTTTTCAACGTGCTTATGTCCTCACTCACACGCACCCTGGAAAACTTTCCAGGGGGTCACCCATCCTATAATTGCCCCAAGTCAAGCACGCTTAACTTTGGAGTTTTTATGTGATGAGCTTCCGAAAATAAGATGCATCTTCTTGATATGAATAGTACATATGAAATCTTTTAAGCCCTCCTCAACCATGTAGACTCATACCCACACAGTCTCAGAATCCCTCTCATTCCGGCACGGGATCGGTTCATTCATGTCTCCCTCCGCCTAGAAGCCTACCAGGAGCCGCTCATTGTCCGTGCAACCTCTTGGCACCGGCGATCACTCCCTGCCTCTTTAGCCCCGGGCGTCACATGCCCACCAGCTTCCGCTTGGTTCGTCCCCGAACCATACCGTACTAAGAGAGGTCGGCTTTGATACCATTTGTAACGTCCCACTGTATCAAGACGGGTCTTTTCAGTGTGCTTATGTCCTCACTCACACACACCCTGAAAAACTTCCCAGGGGGTCACCCATCCTATAATTGCCCCAAGTCAAGCATGCTTAACTTTGGAGTTCTTATGTGATGATCTTCCGAAAAGAAGATGCACCTTCTTGATATGAATAGTACATATGAAATCTTTTAAGCCCTCCTCAATCATGTAGTCCCATACCTACACAGTCTCAGAATCCCTCTCATTCCGGCACGGGATCGGTTCATTCATGTCTCCCTCCGCCTAGAAGCCTACCAGGAGCCGCTCATTGTCCGTGCAACCTCTTGGCACCGGCGATCACTCCCTGCCTCTTCAGCCCCGGGCGTCACACAAGGAATATCCACATAATATTTATAATCGAGTACTAAACGATGAAAATTGACAATGAAATCATTATAATCGAGAATAATTACAAATTTTAGATAATCAATACACAATTGGTTGAGATGAACCACAACCCCACTTATATATGTAAAATCTAAAAGTTGTCCATCAAATTTGTATAATTCACGATATGTACGGAACTTCAACATAACCACAACACAACATACAAAACAGTCAAAGAATCACTCAATTGGAAAAGAAAAAAAAAACCCAATCATCCAGATGGAATTGCATCTAAAAATTTCTTAATTTTTCAGAAAAAAAATATACCTTAAACTTGTTGTTTCGATGTTGGTTCTACGAAAAGATTTTCAAAATCTAACGATTCTTAGTTTTAAACTCTTTTTGCCTCAGTTTGTTGCACAAAACATCGACACAAATATATTGATCTTCGTTGATTTAGCCGTCAATGAAGGATTCAAGTAAAAGACAAATTGGAAAAACGTTAGATTGGAAAGGGAGAAGAAGAGCTATTAAATAAATATTTATTGGTCAATGGTATTAGTGAGTTTTCATATTATTTCAGGGTAATTTCATATTTTCACTTCAATTGGGTAGTCCAAACAAATTCGGCACATTGTTCTTAGACTCACAAAAATATCCATCAAGCTACATCCAATGAAGATTGAAATCACAAAAATCTGTTTTTTTACTTATAATAACAAAAAAAAAATAATCACAAGAATCACTTCTAGATTTCACTATCAAACTATTAAAAAAACTATATTCAATACAATAAGATCTAAATTGAAAATCATACATTCATTCGTATAACACATGACATGCAAAAAAACAGTGCACAATAACAAATTCAAGTAGCCCATTTTTATTTTAATTATAAAAAATTATCAATATCTAGGTCATAATGCAACACTAAAACCATTATGATTCGGAATTAAATCGTTATATTCGAGAACAACAATGAATTTCAGTTACTCTATCTCAAAATTCCAATAAATGAGATTCATTCCCATCTATATACGGAAAAACCATAGATTGATAAAAAATTATCTACAATTCAGACGATGACACAAAAATTTAATAGAATTACTAAAACCATAACAAATCTCAAAGAATCGTTCAATTGAAAATGATATATAAAAACAATTACACTACATCAAACACTGTAATGCAATTTATTGGATGCAAATTTTTAAAAACCTGAAATAGTACCTTAAAATCTTTGAATAATGGTTCTTCAAAAAGATTTTCACGTTCCAGAAGTAATTCACAATGATTAGCAACTTTCTTCAATCCGATTCGAAGCAGATCTGCAATATTGCGATCGGTGGATTAGTCATTTACGATTCATGGATAAATTTGGGAAGAATTTCAACAAGAATGAGGGAAAGAAACTACACGTTGCCTTATAAGTAATTTTTATTTTATTTTTAAAGAGTGGGGGGTATTATTGGGTTTCAAAAAAAAGTGGGGCATTTTCGTATTTTATGCTCAAATAGGGAGTTGAAACAAATGCCAGAACTTTGTCAGGAAATGAGAACAAATATTTGCTGACATGGGGACTGAGGGCAAAGATAAGTTTGGTGATAGTGATTTATTTATCATTTTCCGAAAAATAATACTAAGTCATAAGAAATTTGTTGCATAAAATTAAAGTGCTATTAGTATGTTTTTCAATTAATGTTTTTCTCCCCATCTAAACTTTTTCTGAGTTTTACTTCCTCAAATGAAATGCCCAAGCATAGAAATATACAATAATACAATAACACATAAATAATGTTGTATTATTTTTAATAATAATCATGGTTGCATTTTAATATTGATAGAAGTTGGTTAGACAAGAGATCTACTAGTTTTACGTGAATATGTTATAACATAGATGTGTTAAATGCTGAATCTGAGCAAATTAGTTGATTAAAATCGTGTTTGGTCAAAAGATTTGGAGCTAGAAAGGATTTGAGTGGAAATTTGAAATGACTTGGATGGATTTTTTTTTACCATAATGATTTAAAATTTATTATCAAATGAATTGTTCAAAGAAACCAGCGTATTTGTTGTTATAAATTTCAAATTATCAATCTAGAGTCAATAAAAGGGAAATTTGATGCAATAACCCATTATATCAAATGGTAAAATTGAGCATACTTTAATGGTATTGTTAACTATACTCGTGTTTTGTTACATTAACAATATATTTTAATTTTTAGGAAATACTTATCAATTTTTTCTTAACGAAATTTAAAAGTTTTCCCAAACATTATCTTAGTTTAGTTGAAGAAGTAGTTGAGCACTTGATCAGAGATCATGAAATCAATTCCTCTATCAATATCTTCTTAGATTAGTTTGTCGCATAAAATTTGTCTAATAAAATTTATTTAGCTAGCGTAGTTTGCATATTATTTTGTTAAGATGTGAATTTATCAAGTGCATATCAAAAACTAGCAGCAATAGATAACATTTTAACTTTATTTGGATCCTTTTTATTTTATCCTACGTAAGAAATATTAATGTATATAACTATATATCATCATCATCATGGAATCCAAATTCAAAACAAAATATATAAAATATGCCCCTTCTTTTGTTTTGAATAAGTATGCAGAGGGAGTAGAAGTTGCATTGTATTTGGAATAACACTGCGCATAGCATTCTATCCCAAAAGCAACGTGTGAGCTGTGACGTGTCATTTGACTGGATAAGCTTCACAAACACAAAACATATCCCCAAATGATGAATTTATTTATTTATTACTTAAAAAATGTAGCTATAATATATATCCATAATCTAATGTTGGGCGTAGGTAAAAATTGCTTGTGTTTGGGTGAAAAAATAAAAAAGAAAATTACTTGTGTTGAGTCAACTGAGTACGTAATCGATGGAGAAGAAAAGATGGCGGGAGAAAGAAGAAACTCCTCCGATCATCATAGCAATGAAAGGTCATCCCGGAACGGGAAAGAGCACACTCGCCCACGCCATCGCTACCACTCTCCGATTCCCACTCATCGACAAAGACCATTTCCGCGACGCCACACGGAGTATTCAGCAAACCCTCATGTTATCCTCACCCTCCACGGCCAATTCCCTCCTCAACGACCTGTCATATGAAGCCATGTGGCGCGTGATCACCACGCAGCTCCGTCTGGGTCTCAGCGTCGTCGTCGATTCTCCGCTATCCCGGCGCACCCACCTCGAGCGGCTGTTGGATCTGGCGGGCCAGAACGGAGCTCGGCTGATCGTGGTGGAGTGCAGGGCAGGGGATGAGGAGGAGTGGCGGAGACGGCTGGAGGCGAGAGGGAGAGTCGCCGGAGCGGAAAAGTGGCATAAGCCGGCGACGTGGGGGGAGATGGAGAGATTACTGGAGGGGTACGGTGGTTGCTGGGATTATGATGTGGGTGTGGTGGGTAAGCTGGTTCTGGATACTACGGCTTCGGTGGAGGTTTCGGAGCTGGTTTCTATGGTCATTCGATTTCTCAATTCTAAGTTGGATTCTTGTTGCCTAATAAAAAGTGATTGAGAAATAATAAAATTTGTAAATTATCATACATAAAAAACTATCGGTCTACATGGTGATCGAGCTTCACTCTCGATCCTGTTATTTTGTATGATTTTGCTGTAAAAATTGTAATAGTGTCTAAACAAATCAAATTGAGTATCGGTGAATTTTAAGCATTGAATTTGGCTCAAATTAAACATATTAAAGTTTGATGCGTAACTCAAAATTTTTAAATTTTTTGGTTTGAATTTTGTAACACCCGGTATTTTTAATTACATAAATCCGCCTGCATAATTAAGATATTTAATTATTTAAATTTATGATTTATGGGTTAAATAATTATGTGAATTATTTGTGCATGATTTAATTTATTTTTAAGCATTTAACCCATAATTAGTAATTTTATGATTTTTAGTATTTTAATTATTTGATCGCGTAGACGGGACCGTGGACGGACGAGATGACAACTTTCCACCCAAATTATTTTATGAGCCTTTTTAGAGCCTTAAAAATATTATTTTGAGTTTTATTATCTCAAAATTTTAAGTATTTAATTTTATATAATTTTAGGAGTCCATTTTTTTATTCAAAATTAGCCAAAATATTGACTTTTAGTATTTTTAAAAATTCCCTACTCTATTATTTCGGGATTTAACTTTCCCATCAGATTTCTTTTATTATTAGGGATTTTGAATAAATGTTTTATGGTATAATATAATTCTAATTAAGTTATTATCCTAATTAAATTCTAATTAACCTAAAAAGCTAAACCTAATCTCCCAAACCTCACGCCACCTTCACCATCAGCCGACTCAATCCCCTCCATTCTCCATCTTCTTCTTCTTCAACTAGCCGCCACCCCAGGAAGCCATAGCCAAGAGGTTCGAAGCTCCCAAGGCCCGTAATTTCGTCCCGTCGTCCCGGAACCGTCCCACGTTCGTGTTTTCTCGTCATCTACGGTGAAAGGCATGATTTTCTTCCACTCTTTTGTACCGATCAGATATTATAGTGTGTATATGAGTTGTGCATCATATATTTTAGAGATTTTTTTCAGAAAAATTTCCTTTGGCTATGTAGAGATCGAATTGGCCGTGTGGTTTCTTGTTGGTGTGCATGTTTTTCCTGCTCATGGTTGGGTCTACTGGTGGCCGAGGGTCTGGAAGGGGGTGAGGGTGTGGCCTGGCTCGAATGGCTCGAGTGGCTCGAGCCAAACAAGCCAGGAAACCAGCTGGAGTCGATCGGCCTCCAAGAGGCGCAGGTCTAGGGTTTGAAAGGAAGGGCCTTCGGGCTCCTGGTTTGGGCTGCATGGGGGCCGAGGTTCGGACAGGTTAGGTCCGCCCGGACGTGGGCTACGTCCGGGCGGCGGCGCTCCGGCCAGGAGCGGCCGGAACCGGCCGGCAGCAGCCATGGAATGGCTGCTGCTCACGGCCACAGCCGAAGGGAAGAAAGGGGTTCGGGTCTAGGGTTCTGCAGGGAACCGGGTCGGGTTATGGGGCTTGGGTCGGGTCGGTTAGGTAGTGGGTCGGGTTAGTGAGTTCGGGTCCGAGTTTGGCGGGCCGGGCTCGAGTATTTTATTTTTAAAGTATTTTACAAATTTATGTGTTTTTGAGTCAAATAAATTGAAATAAAATTATTTGGAATCCCAAATAATTTTATTTGGTTCTTTTAAAATTTTAATTAAGTTAGTCCATTAATTTTGTGGGCTTTTGAGCCCATAAAAGTTATTGGGCCAGTCTTTGGGTTTTTGGGCCCATTGGGCCAGTTTAAGTGTTATTGGGCTTAGTGTAATTTTAATGGGCTTATTTAATTTAATTGGGCTTAGACTAATTATTTGGGCTTAAAGTTAAGTTAATGGGCTTAAGTATGTTAATGGGCCAGTTTTAAGTTAATGGGCTTGAGTGTAGGGCCAGCAGGCCAGGACCATCCATGAGAAAATTTGCATGTGTCCTGATTATATATTTAATTATTTTTATGCATTTGAGTTATTTTAATATTTATATGTTAATAAGAAATTAAATTAAATATATATGATGGACACACATTTTATTCAAGTACATGCATTCATGAAATAATATTTTATGCATGATTTAATGTTTAAGTTGAGCAATAAAAATATTTTATGTTGGAAGTTGAAGTAGTGTGACAATTTAAGGGGGATTCGTCCCCATATGATTGAAGGGCAGTTTACTGCCAATTTAAGAGGTGATTCGTCACCGGCCACGTACGTAGGTTTCCACGCTGATCAGTATTTAATGTATGATTTAAGGTTACACTACGGATACAACCATGCTATGTTAGAAAATAAATTGCTCAATATTGTTATGTATTATGTTATGTAGTATGTTTATTTAAGTAAGTTATGTTATGTAATTTTTAAGCATGCTCATTCATGTATATGTATGTATTAGTATTAAATTGGTTTAAATTATTTTAAACCCTTGTTATGTTAGCATGTTGGGCCTCTAGGCTCACTACACTGGTATGGTGCAGGTGAGTACGTTGAGGATGACATTGTACCCACCGGAGGCGAGGACGTATGAGCATGCATGCAGTGGCCCCGTGACCGTGAAATATTCTGAGTCGCTATGCATGTTAATATTTTTTTTTTGTCAGCATGATACATTTTTTATTATTTTCAGAGATTGAGGGTCTAGAATATTTATTTAATATTTTCAGTGCATGCAAACTTTTATTTACTTATGCTGTATATTTTTAATTAATGTTTGACTCAGATATTTATTATATTTTTAAGAATGCATTTTTATTTAAGTATTTAATTGTTTATTCATTTTAAATATTTTTATTCTATGCATATATGTATGGGCATATATGTACTTATTTTATTTAGTAAGTATAAAAAAAAAAAAAAAAAATTTCCGCATATTTATTTATTATAGAGTTAGGGTCGTTTCAGTTGGTATCAGAGCACGGTCCTCGGAGGGGTCCTCACTGCTATGCGAGCTCAGAAATCCACGCTACCGGTCTGTAAGTTTTAAATGTTTATAGCATGATTTAATTTCTAGAATTTAAGTTAGTATTAATTTCAAAACACTTAGTTATGCATGGCGATTTACGTAAATAAATATGTGGTGGTGCAGAATGCCTCCCAGACAGGTGAATCGACGTGGGAGACCTCCACATCCACCTCCACCTCCACCGCCACCTCAGCAGCACCCCATGACAGCACTGGAGCAGGCCAGTGCCACGATGATGGCGGGTATTACTGCCTTGCTGGAGCAGCAGGCAGCCCGTCCCAGACTGTCCCACGAGGAGGACGTCGCCGAGAGGTTCCAGAAGAAGGGGCCTAAGGAGTTCTTGGGGACCACCGATCCGTTGGTGGCTGAGGGATGGATTCGCTCACTTGAGTCCATCTTTGACTATATGGGGATCACAGACGCCGACAGGGTGAGCTGTGCTACTTACATGATGCGAGGCGATGCAGCCTCATGGTGGGAGGGTGCAGTACGAGGAGTCCATCTACCTACTCTGACATGGGCTGAGTTCAGGCGTATCTTCTACGCCAAATATTTCACTGAGGATGTGCGCAGTCGCATGATCCGAGAGTTCATGAGTCTCCGTCAGGGGGACAGATCTGTGGTGGAGTACATAAGCCAGTTTGAGAGGGGCTGTCGTTTTGTGCCCATGATTGCTGATAGTCCGCAGGAGAAGCTGCGACAGTTTGTTGAGGGCCTGAAGGCTGAGATCAGGCATGACGTGCGCATGGCAGACGTGTTTACATATGAGTCTGCAGTCAGCAGGGCCTTGCGTTCTGAGGAGGGTCGGAGAGCGATCCAGAGAGAGCAGCAGGGCAAGAGGCAGTTTGTACAGACAGGATATCAGCGACCATCTTCGCAGCCACCTGCGAAGAAGCAGTATACAGGGCCGGCTAAGGGCCCGAATCAGCAGCATAGGCCACAGCAGCAGAGGCCGCAGCAGCAGCAGAGGGGCGGGGCCCCTAATGCCATAGCTCATCCCACTTGCCCGAAGTGCCAGAAGATGCATTCGGGACCTTGCCTATTGGGAGCAGGAGTTTGCTTCCACTGCAGAGAGCCGGGGCATCAGATTGCTAACTGCCCCAGGAAGAAGAACACCGCTGGTAGGGTGTTCGTGATGCAGGCTGAGGAGGTCGATCCAGATACCTCCTTGATCACCGGTACATCCTATCCCTAGTATTTTAATAAATTCTCCTTTGGTTAAAGATTTAGTATTTAATTTGAAATTCTTGTTATTTGGGTCATTTAACTGCATGTTAGAATAGGAAGCATGTTTTACTTGTGATTAGAATTAAGAACTTGTAGTGACTCGTTTGGGAAAAAATTAGAAGTGGTATGAAACTGTTGGGAATTTTCTGCGTGCAGGGAGAATTCTAGTTGGGGGCAACTCCACGTTTGCGTTGCTAGATTCAGGGGCTACGCATTCGTTTATCTCCCTGGAGTTTATCAGGCGGGTAGGCATCACACCTGAGAGTAGTGACAGCGGGTATGATGTTACTATGCCGTCAGGGCAGATTATGTCTACCTCGAAGGTTATTCGAGGACTGGAGTTAGAGCTGCAGGGACACTCCATTCGAGCAGATGTAGTAGTCTTGCCTTTGAGTGGTTTTGATCTTATTTTGGGTATGGACTGGTTGACAGTCAATGGAGCTTCGATTGATTTTCGTCGGAGATCAGTGTCAGTGAGACCTACAGGGGGCGACCCGTTCACTTTTTATGCATCTCAGAGCAGTGATATTCCTCAGGTGATATCCTATATTCAGGCGAGGAAGTTGTTGAGACGGGGTTGCCAGGGGTTTCTAGCGAGTATTGTCACGACTTCAGAGCCATCTAGCAGATCATTATCAGAGTTAGAGGTGGTTCGTGACTTTCCGGATGTCTTTCCGGAGGATGTGGCAGGAATTCCACCAGTGAGAGAGGTGGAGTTCAGTATTGACTTAGTGCCAGACACCGTGCCTATCTCTAAGGCACCGTACAGGCTTGCTCCTACCGAGATGAAAGAGTTGAAGGAGCAGATACAGGAGTTGTTAGAGAAAGGCTTCGTTCGACCTAGCTTTTCTCCTTGGGGAGCTCCGGTGTTGTTTGTGAAGAAGAAGGATGGCAGTATGAGACTGTGCATCGATTACCGAGAGCTTAACAGAGTCACAGTGAAGAACAAGTATCCACTGCCGAGGATAGAGGACTTGTTTGACCAGTTGCAGGGAGCTTCAGTGTTCTCCAAGATCGATCTGCGATCTGGTTACCATCAGTTGCGTGTTAGGGATGCAGATGTGTCCAAGACTGCTTTCCGGACACGATATGGGCATTACGAGTTCTTGGTGATGCCATTTGGGTTGACCAATGCTCCAGCGGTTTTCATGGATCTCATGAACCGAGTCTTTCAGCCATATCTGGATCAGTTCATCATAGTCTTTATTGATGATATTTTGATCTATTCTAGGAGCATCGAGGAGCATAGACAGCACCTTCAGACCGCATTGCAGACTTTGAGAGAGCATCGGTTGTATGCCAAGTTCAGCAAGTGCGAGTTTTGGCTTGAGCAGGTGGCATTTCTTGGCCACATTATTTCGAGAGATGGAGTTGCAGTCGATCAGTCTAAGGTGGAGGCAGTGCAGAATTGGGGCATTCCGAAGAATGCTTCAGAGATTCGCAGTTTCTTGGGTTTGGCCGGATACTACAGGAAGTTCATCAAGGGTTTTTCCTCTATTGCAGTACCCTTGACTTCCTTGACCAAGAAGAATGCGAAGTTTATATGGAGTTCAGACTGTCAGAGGAGCTTCGATCAGCTGAAGGAAGCACTCACTACAGCACCAGTGTTAGCGATGACAGTACCACATGAGGAGTTAGTGGTTTACACCGACGCGTCTAAACTTGGTTTAGGCGCAGTGCTTATGCAGTGTGGTAAGGTTATTGCGTATGCGTCGAGACAGTTGAAGATTCATGAGCAGAACTACCCGACGCATGACTTGGAGTTGGCAGCAGTGGTTTTCGCTTTGAAAATCTGGAGGCACTATCTTTACGGCGAGAAGTGCAAGATTTTCACCGATCACAAGAGCCTCAAGTACTTCTTCACCCAGAAGGAGTTGAACATGAGACAGCGCAGATGGTTGGAGTTGGTGAAGGACTTTGATTGTGACATTAGCTACCATCCGGGTAAAGCTAATGTAGTGGCCGATGCTTTGAGTCGGAAGTCATCAGTGGTAACATGTTTGACTGTGCAGTTACCACTACAGACCGAGATTCAGAGATTTGGTTTGGAGTGCTATCCGAGTGGCCATGCACCGAGCTTGTCAGTGTTGACGGTGCAGCCAGTTTTGAGAGATCGGATTAGAGAGGGACAGTCCACTGATGAGGAGTTACAGCGATGGAGACAGAGAGATGAGGCTAGAGGTAATCTCTTGTATACAGTGGAGGATGGCATCGTTCAGTACCGTGGTAGGATGTGGGTACCGAACGTCGATCAGTTGCGAGCTGAGATTTTGACAGAGGCTCACGCATCTCCGTACTCCATTCACCCCGGAAGTACGAAGATGTACAAGGACTTGCAGCTATTGTATTGGTGGCCCGGGATGAAGAGTGACATCGGGAGAGTGGTGTCAGAGTGCTTGACTTGTCAGCAAGTCAAAGCAGAGCATCAGCGTCCAGCAGGACTTCTTAGACCTCTCCCTATTCCGGAATGGAAATGGGAGAATATTACGATGGACTTTGTGGTTGGCTTACCGAGGAGTGCCAGAGGTTGTACAGCGATTTGGGTGATTGTGGATAGACTCACCAAGTCAGCTCATTTCTTGCCGGTAAGGACTAATTACACCTTGACACAGTATGCAGAGCTTTACATCAGAGAGATTGTTAGACTGCATGGCATACCAGTGTCTATCGTGTCAGACAGAGATCCGAGATTCACCTCAGCGTTTTGGAAGAGTCTGCACACAGCTTTGGGG
The DNA here is from genome assembly GCF_033568475.1 of Henckelia pumila. Classification (NCBI taxonomy): domain Eukaryota; kingdom Viridiplantae; phylum Streptophyta; class Magnoliopsida; order Lamiales; family Gesneriaceae; genus Henckelia; species Henckelia pumila. The sequence continues at coordinate 4,044,390 of NW_027331857.1, read as the reverse complement.
ACTAGACTTTTGTTCAGTACAGCTTTTCATCCCCAGACAGATGGTCAGTCCGAGAGAGTGATCCAGGTTCTCGAGGATCTTCTGAGAGCTTGTGTTATCGATTTTCGAGGATCTTGGGAGACTAGACTGCCATTAGTGGAGTTTACCTATAACAACAGCTTTCAGTCGTCTATAGGTATGGCTCCATATGCAGCGCTCTATGGGAGGAGATGCAGATCTCCGGTGCATTGGGATGAGGTTGGAGAGAGGATTTTGTTGGGTCCAGAGATTGTGCAGCAGACAGCTGACATTGTGACGCAGATTCGAGACAGGATGAGGACTGCGCAGAGCCGGCAGAAGAGTTATGCGGATGCCAGACGACGCGATTTGGAGTTCGCGGTAGGCGATCACGTATTCTTGAAGGTGTCACCTATGAAGGGAGTAGCGCGTTTTGGGCGGAGAGGCAAGCTTAATCCGAGATACATAGGGCCATTCGAGATCTTGGAGCGAGTTGGCACGTTGGCCTATCGTTTAGCTCTACCTCCAGGGCTAGCGGCAGTGCACAACGTATTCCATGTATCCATGCTTCGGAGATATGTTTCCAACCCGTCGCATGTGTTGGATTTTGAGCCCTTACAGTTGCCGCCAGATCTTGTTTACGAGGAGAGACCAGTGCGGATTTTGGCTAGAGAGGAGCGGAGGCTTAGGACGCGGGTCATACCGATGGTCAGAGTCCAGTGGCTGAATCACTCGGAGGAGGAAGCTACTTGGGAGACCGAGGAGGATATGAGGACTCGCTACCCGGAGTTGTTCGGGTAAGTACTTTAATTTCGAGGACGAAATTCAATTTAAGGGGGGAGAATTGTAACACCCGGTATTTTTAATTACATAAATCCGCCTGCATAATTAAGATATTTAATTATTTAAATTTATGATTTATGGGTTAAATAATTATGTGAATTATTTGTGCATGATTTAATTTATTTTTAAGCATTTAACCCATAATTAGTAATTTTATGATTTTTAGTATTTTAATTATTTGATCGCGTAGACGGGACCGTGGACGGACGAGATGACAACTTTCCACCCAAATTATTTTATGAGCCTTTTTAGAGCCTTAAAAATATTATTTTGAGTTTTATTATCTCAAAATTTTAAGTATTTAATTTTATATAATTTTAGGAGTCCATTTTTTTATTCAAAATTAGCCAAAATATTGACTTTTAGTATTTTTAAAAATTCCCTACTCTATTATTTCGGGATTTAACTTTCCCATCAGATTTCTTTTATTATTAGGGATTTTTGAATAAATGTTTTATGGTATAATATAATTCTAATTAAGTTATTATCCTAATTAAATTCTAATTAACCTAAAAAGCTAAACCTAATCTCCCAAACCTCACGCCACCTTCACCATCAGCCGACTCAATCCCCTCCATTCTCCATCTTCTTCTTCTTCAACTAGCCGCCACCCCAGGAAGCCATAGCCAAGAGGTTCGAAGCTCCCAAGGCCCGTAATTTCGTCCCGTCGTCCCGGAACCGTCCCACGTTCGTGTTTTCTCGTCATCTACGGTGAAAGGCATGATTTTCTTCCACTCTTTTGTACCGATCAGATATTATAGTGTGTATATGAGTTGTGCATCATATATTTTAGAGATTTTTTTCAGAAAAATTTCCTTTGGCTATGTAGAGATCGAATTGGCCGTGTGGTTTCTTGTTGGTGTGCATGTTTTTCCTGCTCATGGTTGGGTCTACTGGTGGCCGAGGGTCTGGAAGGGGGTGAGGGTGTGGCCTGGCTCGAATGGCTCGAGTGGCTCGAGCCAAACAAGCCAGGAAACCAGCTGGAGTCGATCGGCCTCCAAGAGGCGCAGGTCTAGGGTTTGAAAGGAAGGGCCTTCGGGCTCCTGGTTTGGGCTGCATGGGGGCCGAGGTTCGGACAGGTTAGGTCCGCCCGGACGTGGGCTACGTCCGGGCGGCGGCGCTCCGGCCAGGAGCGGCCGGAACCGGCCGGCAGCAGCCATGGAATGGCTGCTGCTCACGGCCACAGCCGAAGGGAAGAAAGGGGTTCGGGTCTAGGGTTCTGCAGGGAACCGGGTCGGGTTATGGGGCTTGGGTCGGGTCGGTTAGGTAGTGGGTCGGGTTAGTGAGTTCGGGTCCGAGTTTGGCGGGCCGGGCTCGAGTATTTTATTTTTAAAGTATTTTACAAATTTATGTGTTTTTGAGTCAAATAAATTGAAATAAAATTATTTGGAATCCCAAATAATTTTATTTGGTTCTTTTAAAATTTTAATTAAGTTAGTCCATTAATTTTGTGGGCTTTTGAGCCCATAAAAGTTATTGGGCCAGTCTTTGGGTTTTTGGGCCCATTGGGCCAGTTTAAGTGTTATTGGGCTTAGTGTAATTTTAATGGGCTTATTTAATTTAATTGGGCTTAGACTAATTATTTGGGCTTAAAGTTAAGTTAATGGGCTTAAGTATGTTAATGGGCCAGTTTTAAGTTAATGGGCTTGAGTGTAGGGCCAGCAGGCCAGGACCATCCATGAGAAAATTTGCATGTGTCCTGATTATATATTTAATTATTTTTATGCATTTGAGTTATTTTAATATTTATATGTTAATAAGAAATTAAATATATATGATGGACACACATTTTATTCAAGTACATGCATTCATGAAATAATATTTTATGCATGATTTAATGTTTAAGTTGAGCAATAAAAATATTTTATGTTGGAAGTTGAAGTAGTGTGACAATTTAAGGGGGATTCGTCCCCATATGATTGAAGGGCAGTTTACTGCCAATTTAAGAGGTGATTCGTCACCGGCCACGTACGTAGGTTTCCACGCTGATCAGTATTTAATGTATGATTTAAGGTTACACTACGGATACAACCATGCTATGTTAGAAAATAAATTGCTCAATATTGTTATGTATTATGTTATGTAGTATGTTTATTTAAGTAAGTTATGTTATGTAATTTTTAAGCATGCTCATTCATGTATATGTATGTATTAGTATTAAATTGGTTTAAATTATTTTAAACCCTTGTTATGTTAGCATGTTGGGCCTCTAGGCTCACTACACTGGTATGGTGCAGGTGAGTACGTTGAGGATGACATTGTACCCACCGGAGGCGAGGACGTATGAGCATGCATGCAGTGGCCCCGTGACCGTGAAATATTCTGAGTCGCTATGCATGTTAATATTTTTTTTTTTGTCAGCATGATACATTTTTTATTATTTTCAGAGATTGAGGGTCTAGAATATTTATTTAATATTTTCAGTGCATGCAAACTTTTATTTACTTATGCTGTATATTTTTAATTAATGTTTGACTCAGATATTTATTATATTTTTAAGAATGCATTTTTATTTAAGTATTTAATTGTTTATTCATTTTAAATATTTTTATTCTATGCATATATGTATGGGCATATATGTACTTATTTTATTTAGTAAGTATAAAAAAAAAAAAAAAAAATTTCCGCATATTTATTTATTATAGAGTTAGGGTCGAGTGATCGCCGGTGCCAAGAGGTTGCACGGACAATGAGCGGCTCCTGGTAGGCTTCTAGGCGGAGGGAGACATGAATGAACCGATCCCGTGCCGGAATGAGAGGGGATTCTGAGACTGTGTAGGTATGAGACTACATAGTTGAGGAGGGATTAAAAGATTTCATATGTACTGCTCATATTAAGAAGGTGCATCTTCTTTTCGGGAGCTCATCACATAAGAACTCTAAAGTTAAGCGTGCTTGACTTGGGGCAATTATAGGATGGGTGACCCCCTGGGAAGTTTCTCAGGGTGCGTGTGAGTGAGGACATAAGCACGCTGAAAAGAACCGTCTTGATACAGTGGGACGTTACAAATTTGGTTAGAAATGTTTGAATTTATTCACTAGCTATTTGAACTTTTTTTTTTTTTTTTTTTGAGAAGGTAGCTCTATTTGAACTATCATATTATATTTTTGGTATATTTTGAACTATTGCTTTGAATATACCAAAAATAGTGCGGACAATTGTATTATATGTTTATTAATAAGTACTTAAAAAAATAACCAAACCAAACAATTGAGAATGATGACTGTTGTTATAATGCGGTTCATTTCAACTTACTTTTACAGACATTATTTCTATAATAGATCTAAGGGTTCTCATTTATCAATATATGCAGGGTTTATTAAAAAATAATTAACCTCATATTTATTGGTAAATATACACCGTTAGATCTACGTCAAGACGATGCATGTATAGATCACAGTCCCAAGACTTCCAAGTATTATTTTTAAGAATAATTACGACAAATATCGTATGAACTGATATTTATAATTAATATATCGTGAAATTTTGTTATTATATCACGATATTTTTTAATTTATCGTAAGATTTTGATAAATAAAATTTTTTTATTGAATTTTTGTGTTGTACAAATTTCGTTGTACATATAGCATTGCTTTATTTTTAAATATCCGAAATGCACTCTATATATAAATATAGTAAAAATTATTTTGGTACATAAACTATTGATAAAATCATAAAATGTCAAATTGGTACATGAACTATTGATAATGGTTGATATATAATCAAACTCAAAAGTCAATTTTGTCTTTTACTTAAATTTCTTTTAAATTGAATATTGTTATTAAATTGATTAATTGAACTACATACATATTTTTGTCTTTTAAATTGTTATATTAATTACAATTGTAAATATAAATTCATATTTACTCATTACTATACTATAAAAAAATATTATATATCATTATACGAAAAAATATTCAACGTAAAATTTATAGATTATAAATAAAAGACACACATATATATATAATTTTTAATTTGATTTATATAAACAATAATATTATAACATAGATAAACACAAAAATATATATCTTTTATTATATATTTTTAATATATAATATTTTTGAATATATAATTTATCAATTGTTATATATATGTGTGTATGTACATGCTTGTATTAATTAAAATTTACAATGTTTCGTACAATGAGTACGATCTTTTTTTTATAATATAAAATTTAAATAAATATAAATTTATGTTTATAATTGTATTAATAAAATAATATTTAAAAATAAATTGTGTATCTATTTTAATTTAACAAAAATATTAGACTTTAAAATAATGTAGGTGAAGGGTAAAATTGACTTTATAAGTTGATTATGTATCAATTAAACCATTTTTAATAGTTCATGTACCAATTTTTGACATTTTACCAATAGTTCGTGTATCAAAATAAATTTTACTCTATATATATATATGTAATTACATTTTTTTAAGAGAGATTTTCTAATTTTTATATTTCTGCAATTTTGGGTATCTCAGTTACAAAAAAAAAAAAGAAAACACATTTATAAATTAAAAAAATAGAAAATAGATAAATGAAATGAATATTAGGAATGGAAGGAGTTAAATAGTAGGGTGACTCGACAGCGAGGGGTTAAGCTCAGAGTAGAGAGAATGAGGGGAGAGCGGAGAAATTTGGGGGTTTTTTCAAGGTTTGTTGCCTCTCCCTCTTCTCCCATGATTTCTTCCTTTTCAAATATCAACAAACCTTTCTGTTGAAGCTATGGCTTTCTCCATTATTATTATTGTTATTATTATCATCATCATCATCCTCTTCTTCTTCTGGAATGGGAAAAGTACTGTGAATATGTATATATATACGACTGATTTGCGCGAGGAAATACTAAGAGGCTGTGATGATATTTCTCTTGATTCCTCTGAGCTGATGAAATCGGGCGAGGATGAAAGATCGAGACCCGTATCTTGGCGGGGCGACCCGGATGGCTCGTATTCATATACTTGCAACCGATGGTTCGCAGCCATGGCGTGGTCTTGATTCTCTCGTCTGCCCACCAGATCTGAGCCTCACTGTTTTTCCCTTCTTTTTTTTTTGGTTTTCCTTTTTAATTTAATAAATAAAAACACTTTTGGGGATAAATATATATATTTATTTGCATAAATAACCATATTCGTCTTACAGTTTATTTTATTGCCTACGACAATTCAAACAAGAAATTTAATTCATCATGTTAGTATTTTGTTATGATATTTTGTCTTGGTTATTAAAATATGCCGTATAGTATTGGATGAGAATGCATTATTCAAAAATAATATTTTATATTATGATAAATACCATTAATGATGTCCAATATTCTTTGGTAGGCACTTGGTCCTTTTACCAAACAAGTAATTTTTCAAAATCAAATTCGGACCGTTTAAGCAATGACTAATTGGTAAATTGGTACACAATAATTATTATCAAAGGCAAATACAATTATAATATTTTCCAACATTAATGTAGAATACTTGACTTGACAATCAACTGTACTATACATAAATTTTTGACCTAATTTTTTTATAAATATATTTTTCTCTAGGCCCGGATTGGTCTGCTTAAAATTTCAACTCAACTTATTCAAATTAGGTGGGAGGGAGAATTCGAATTGAGTGCTCTATCGAAGGGTACCTTTTGACTAGAAATATCACTAGATATATGGCTAACACAATCAAAGAAAGAAGCAAAAACCAAAGGATCAGCATGTAACCCTTTATCAATCTTTGCCCCTCGACGAGTTCCGAAGCCTTTCTCACGGCCACCATGCCGTAACTACCTTCTTCGACGACCGAAACCACCATGGCTAACTCCCAAATCACCAGCAAGTAAAGGTAGAAAAGGAAAATGACGGTCGCGAATAAAACCGCGTTTAAAACGGTGTCAACGTTTGGATACATGAACGCAGGAAGAGCGAAGAGCCCAGGGATCGCTAATAATCCTAACGCCTGAATGGATGCGTAAATGCTCGTAAGAAACGGCTTTGTCCATGTTCCGTTGATCCTGGAACTCGAATCTTTTATCGACAAGGTGTTCCCGACATGTGACACAGCGGCTACTAGGATTGTTGCCATGGTTGTGATAAAAGAGACGACAAGGAAAACGAAAACGAAGGCGATTTCGACTGCGTAGAGAATGACTAGGAAGGTGTGGTAAGGGTTGAAAGAGCTGGGATCGGAGACTAAAGATGCCATGTCCTGTGCCACGCCTAGAATGGAGAAGCCAAATGCGGCAAAGGTGATCTCTGAGAGAAGAAAAGAGGATATGGCTACTAAAGCTATGAGTTTCCCATTTTTGGGAAGAAGTTTGATGCTCACCAAGAAGCTGAAAAGTCCATTAGATTCCATGAGACACGAGTTTTGAGATTTGGGCAAACTTAGCTTTGTGCTATGATTTACATTTATTTTTCTTTCGTGGGGTAATTATATATATATATACACACACTCGTGGTTAGAAAAATGGACTATTTGATTGGGTTATTATAAAAACTATGCTTTGGGCTTTGGAAAAAAAGTAGTCATCATGAGTTTCCCGGGAAGTTTCGGTACGTGGTTGATTTGGCAAAACATGAGATATGCCTAAGACCGGCACGCATGCATAGTCTTATTTAATAGTATTTGGAGAGAAAATTGTTCATGAAAATTCTGGGTAATTTAGAGTGAATCAACATTAAATTAATGGAATAATTTAATTGAATTGTCAAAGTCGAGCTCTATGTGAATTTATTACATTCCAAGGGTCGGGTTGGGCACAAGCATAATGTAGAAATGAAAATTCTTCCTTAAAGCCATAATTAAATTTATCGTTAGAGTTTGATTATATAAGTGCTTACAAAACGTTTATATAAAAGTATTTTTTTTTAAAAAAAAGTTTTATAAAATGTTTCAAATGTTGTTTTATGAATAAATTTTGAATTTGAATTTTCTCCAAAATTTTTTACTAGTAGATCAATTTCCCTATGGATCTAATTAACGAAATACATCATTCATTAATTTGATCCATTTAAGCGTTTTTGGAGAAAATTCAAATTCAAAATTTAAGTTAATTTGGTTTTGTTACATGTTTTTGGAAAGTGTTTCTTTCATGAATGTATTATTCTAACGATTTTTTTAAGTTGTAATATTCTAAAGAAATTTAAACAAAACTATGTCGTAATTCACAAGTCTATATCGACTTTTAGCTACATAATTATTTATTGCAATTAAACGTATTGTTGAATTTATATATATATATATATATATATATATATATATATATATATATATAAAAGTAAATCAAGGAATTAATTTGGATTAAAATATGAATTTTAAGCACTTGAACCAACGGAGGGTTTAGAAGATCCGAACTGCAGTTCAGAAGTACTGAATTGGGGCCTTGACATGCTTGTATGCAAGACAAGTTCGGAAGGTCCGAATGTCTTCGGAAGCAATATTCAAGTTCGAATGCAAAGAGACAGCTCAGAACTTCCGAATTAGATATCGGAACGTCTGATCCCTAGCAGACATGTACGAACACGTTGGGATGCAGAACACGTGGTAGATCGAAACATCTGAAGTCCCGATCGGAAATTTCGAGGACAACTGTCAGTGAGTTGTCTAAGCATCGGCGACTCGTCCCCTAGTTCGGAACGTCCAAAGGGCGATTCGACCGTCCAAATTCAGGAAATTGAAAATGTGTCACGTATGCAGAGTTCGAAAGGTCCGAACTCGGTCTATTAATAGGGCACCTGGGGCTTCAGTTGGAAGTCACAATTCGAAGAGTTTCATCTCCAATTTAGTATAAATATTAAGTTATCAATTCTAGTGAAGGCCGGACAATAATAGCAATGTGCTTGCTTTTGGAATAAAATCGTAGTCGTGATTAGAATCAAAAGGCTTCAACCTCAGCGGGCTAACGATGGATGTCGGTATGATCTAAGAATCCAATTAGAAAATAGGAGTATCTACTAGTTTAGTTAAGATTTTTAAAACATGATTAGCGATATGATAATCACTTGAATGTATGCTTGGGACCTAAACCCTTATTGTACTCGACCTATTACGTAAATGTACGTAAGTACTGACTAATATTTATAGAGTATGTATGCTTATATGTTGCATGTATGTGTCATGATACATGTTTTACTGCTTCATATACAAAGTACATGTGCAGATTCACGTTGAGTCGTATCTCCTTCGAGATATCCTTTCTGGTAGGATCGCTCAGCCTACACATGTTTATATTATCCAACACCGGGAGCTACTGAAATGACGAAGACTTAAACTACGGTGATCTAGACGAGTGTGTGATCTATCCCACGACTGGATTCTCAAATGGTGCTACATACTCATTGGTACCTAGTTTGATCAGGACTTGATAGTTGACCTATCACCCCGTCATCTCATGTTGTATGCATCATATTAGTTTTTTATATTCATACTTTCGTATTGGGCGATTTTCGCTCTCGTCTTTGGAGTTATCTTGTGAACCCCATTCCACGAGTAGGTCACAGGTCGGAGCGAGAGGATCTAGGCAGGGTTAGTTGCAGGAATTAAGGGTTGCTGGAAGTTTTTAGTGATCTACAGTTAGATTTGGTTTTTAATATAGTTGTATGAATACATTGAGTTTTTAGTTTTGGTTTTATTCTGTTGGTTTCTCTTCTAACTAGCTTTATTAGTTTCCACAATTTACTGCGTTTTATTATTTTGGTTATTAATTTAATTAGATGCTTAAGACTGCTAGTTAGTAAGGTGATCCGGGTTTGGTCACTACACCATTAAACCAAATCATGACGGATTATATCAAAAATGGTAGAAGGCAAATGAATTATTTGATTCGAGATCAGACAAAAGACCGACTCCCCTAACTAACGAATGGACAACACGATCCCTAATATTATATTTTAAAAAAGAACAAGATTAGATTTCCAAAACAAGAATCTTATTGATGTAGCCAAAAATCACTTGTACCCGACACGTTGCTTCCGCAAAGTGCGAAGTATCAATAAGTCTTTGTACGTTCCCTTGGGATATCTTCAGTGGGTTGTTCCTACGTCACAAAACAAAGTCAGAGAAATCGGGAGGGTTCCCGGCGAAGGCACTCCGACGCTCAAGTCAGCGATTACTCAAGGAATAATAATCATGAGTAGAGCGTTATAGTGCTAAAGAAAGTGTGTACCTTAATAATGAGGTGACTTGAGCTATTAATAGATATTCAGAGAGTTTCACGGGCTTGAGCCTTTTATAGGCTTTTGTAGAATTCAGAGTCTGCTTGATTTAAATATATATAATATTTAAATAAGCTTGGGCCTCAAAAATATTTGGAGTGAACCTTCATGATTGGGCTCAGGCCCAGTTGAATTTTTAGGTGTAACCTATCACTCACAATATTCAACGATACTCATTCCAAAAAAAAGAAAAAAGAAAATCCAATCACTTATCCATCATAAGACGATCTATTTGTAAAATGTTTTTTATAAACTTGTGTCCAAGGTGATTGTTAATAGGCTCAAGACAGTTCTCACAAATATTATTTCACCAACGTAAAGCGCATTCCAACATGACAAATCTATTACAAACATGGTATATTTTGCATTTGAAATTCGACGCTATTTGAAACGGAAAAAACAAGGGAAAGTACGGGAGGTAGCTCATAAGTTCGACAGAAAACACAAGGGAAATGAGGGGGAGGAAGCATATAAGATCGACATGTCTAAGGCAATGTTTTCATAATTTGAACGGTGATCGAATCGGTCTACCTTAAAAAAATGGTTCAACTGGTTCGACCGTTTTAACCGGACGATCGGACCGGAAAACCGTTTATATAATATAATATAATTAATAATATCTTTTAAATTTCAAAAATCTAAAAGATGTATATAAATAAACAAAAATATATTTATCATAGTTTAAAAAATAAATAACTATATAAATATATTCAAAATATTAATTATAGTTATATATACTATATTTTAAAAATAAATAAATTAATTAAAAAATATAATAATAGAAAAATAATATTTTTAACGAAGTATAAATTTCAAATAATCATGTGTATATATATAATAAAATATTAAATTAAGATTTTAAAATTAAAAAAAACAATTTTTAAAAAAAATAAAAAAAATTCAAAAACCGGTTCAACCGGTTTTCTGGCCGATTTTTGGGACCGGTTCTTGGCCGGTTCGATCGGTTTTGACCGGTTCTTAACCGGTTTTGAGCGGTTGAACCGTTAAAACGGTTTTTAGGGGTATTCCGGACCGGACAAGTGATCGGTTCTTGGACGAACCGGTCGAACCGGCCGGTCCGGTCCAGTTTTTAAAACACTGGTCTAAGGTTTATGATCGCGTTGAATGAGATTTTCTATGGAATATGATGTTCAACTGGGCTTTCATCATAACTAGGTGTAATTAGTCATGCTTTGTTTTTCTTCTGCGTGTAAGTGATTCACAATATATACGAGATAGGACCAATCTTTGCTACGTCAAGGAGATACTCTATCCCTACACCTTTTTTTTTTATTTGTACCTTGCCTTGTTAAATTCTGAAGTAAACGGAGGCAATATCCATGGAGTGAAAGTAGCTCGAACACCCTCATCAATTTCTCACCTTTCTTTTTGCTGATGATTGTTTCTCAATTTAGGATGTCGATGGAGGAATATGGTATCATAAAAGAATGCCTTCACGAATATGAAATTGTTTTTGGCCATATTGTACTTGTACGAAATTTTCTATCTCCTTTTCCCCTCGTTGATTTGCCGGAATAAATCTAAAGTATATGGTTTTATTAAAGAAAAAGCTTGGAGTCGTTAGCGATGTAAGTTTCTCAAGCAGGTAAGGAAATTTTGTTAAAATCGATGGTAGATGATTTTCCTTTCTATGCCACTAACGTCTTTGCATTACCTTTGAATTTTTGTGAAGAGCTAGAACGGATGATGATTTCTTTTCGGTGGACTAAACGTTATATCAAATAGTAACAGAAGTTGTCTAAATTGGAAAAGTTGGGCAAAACCTATGACACCGTGTCACGTATAAATTTTGTAAAATGAATCAACTATTCGATTTAACCACTAAAAAAATTTAATTTTTTTGTCTGGAACAACTTATCTCACAAAAAACTTTTATTTTTTTTATTAAAAATATTAATTTTCATTAAATTAATGTTAGTATTTTGTTATGATATTTGGTTGTGTTATTAAAATATGCCGTATTGTATTGGATGAGAATGGAATATTCAAAAAGATTTATAATATTTTATATTATGTTGACTAAATAGTAAATACCATTGATTAATGTCCAATATTCTTGGTAGGCACTTGGTACTCTAATCAAACAAGTAATTTTTCAAAATCAAATTCGAACCATTTAATCAAAAATGACTAATTGGTAAATTGGCGCACACACAATAATTATTATCAAAGGCAAATACATTCATAATATTTTCCAACATTAATGTCGGGTGTACAATAAAAAACTAAACTTGGCGATCAAGTGTAAGTTTTGGGCAGCAACTCATACTTGGCGACCCCGATGTCTATCTCCGGCATTTCCCCGTGTTGCTTCTTGCAATGAAAATACAACACCGTATAAGCCACCACTTGCAAAATCTTCACCAAATACGAGAATCCCACCAGGAATAACCCACAAATTATTGCACTCGAAGGCCCTTTAAGCCGATATATCACTTGATAGATGGCGAACAAAATCAAAGAAAGAAGCAAAAACGAAAGGTTCAGCATGTAACCCTTTAATCTCTGCCCCTTGACAAGCTCCGAAGCTTTCCCCATGGCCACCATACCGTAACAACCTTCTTCCAGGACCGAAACCACTATGGCTAACTCCCAAATCACCATCAAGTAAAGGTAGAAGATGAGGAAAACCACCGCCGCGAATAAAACCGCGATTAAAACCGTGACAACGTTTGGATACATGAACACAGGAACAGCGAAGATACCAGGAACTGCTAGTAATCCCAACGCCTGGATCGCTGCGTAAATGCTCGTAAGAAACGGCTTTTTCCATGTTCCGGCGACCCTGGAAAACAAGTTTTTTATCGACAAGGTGTTCCCGACACGTGACACGGCGGCTACTAGGATTGTTGCCATGGTTGTGATAAAAGAGATGACGAGGAAAACTAAAATGAAGGCGATTTCGACTGCGTAAAGAATCGCTACGATTTGTTGAATGTGACGAAGCTGATCTTGTAATTTGGAGGGGTCGAACGAGGTGGGGTCGAAAGAGCTGGGATCGGGGACTAAAGATTTGGCAGCAGATGCCATGTCCTGTGCCAAGCCTATAATGGAGAAGCCAAATGCGGCAAAGGTGATCTCTGTGAGAAGAAGAGAGAATATGGTTACTAAAGCCATGAGTTTCCCATTTTTGGGAAGAATTTGGAATGCTTCTTTGATGACCACCAAGAAGCTGAAAAGTCCATTACATTCCATGAGAGAAGAGCAAACTTTGTTATATGATTTAGTTTTATTAATTTTCTTAATTTCGTGGGGTGTATTTATATATGCTTGTGGTATTGAATTTGACTATTTGACTGGGTTATTACAAAAAAAGGTGTGATTTGATTTTGAATGGAAGAACAATTTCCTGGGAAGTTTCGATGATTGATTTAGTCAACAGATATGCAGAAGACCGGGTCACGCATACGTCATATGATATATATGATGTATAGATAGAAAAAGTCTTCCATTTATTAATACTTGAGAAGAAAATGTTCGTGAAAATATGGTTAATAGTGTGAATCAACATTTAATTATATAATTGATTGATTTAATTGAATTGTAAAAGTCTTCGCCTTGAGCTCTATATGAATTTTATTAAAATATACATGAGGGCTTATAATTACACTTTTAAACGTACTCTCTAGACAATATTTTTTCACCTTAGTCTTTAACTTTTTTTTTTTGTAGTGATTGAGTCACACACATAATGACAAATAGAAACTCTACCTTAAAATCATAATATTTAAATTCAAAGGGTTTTATTAGGCAAGTACTAATAAAGTATTTTTATAAAAGTGGTTTTTTAAAAAAATTTATAAACTATTAAAAATGTTATTTTAAGAATTAATATGTTCTTGGGCAAATAACTATTTTATAAAAATATTTTTAGAGTTGATGAGATGTTTAGTCATTCTAGAAATAACATCTCTCAATTATTCTTTAGAAACTATATATACTTAGGTACAGTTTGGTTTGAGTATAGAATAAATAGTATTTGTATAAGTAATATAATGTAATATAAAATAAATAAAAAATGATAGTTAATATAGTATTTGATTTGATTGATAGATTATAGTTTATTTGATTTGATTGATTGAATTTTATATAAAAATGATAAATTACCATTTTGCCCTTTTTAAAATAAATAAAATATGAATAATATTATTTATAAGGGTAATATAGTAATTTAAATTCAATGATTTGATTGATATAAAATAAATGATTAATAATTTGATTGATGTAAAATAAATAATTAATAGATGGATAAATAGTATGACAAGAAGAACGAATGATTAAAATTAGATATGACAAGTTATACAAATATTATTTGTACTTGTACCAAACAAGCCCTTATAGAACAATTTTCAAAAATTATTTTCGAAAAACATTTTGCAAATCTTATCCAAACACATATTTAAAATTTTTCATTTTTAAAATACTATAACCATTTTTAAGTACTTTTCCATTATGTCATTGTTAGAGCTATTTTTATTTTGAGTTATATGAATAAAGACACCCGGTCCACGATTGTAGTTTATTTATTTTGAGTGACGTATTTCGTTAATTAGATCCATAGGAATTGATCAACTAGTAAAATATTTTAAGCGTTTTTGGAGAAAATTCAAATTCAAAATTGAAGTTTAATTTGGTTTTGTTTACATGTTTTCGGAAAGTGTTTCTTTCATGAATGTAATATTCTAAAGAAATTTAAACAAAGACTGTCGTAATTCAAAAGTCTAGATCGAGTTTAAGATAGATAATTATTTAGAGTGATGTTATATGTACAACGTAATTTGTACAACAATTTTTACACCATAAATTAAATACAAAAATTTTATCTATCAAATTTTATTAAATATTGAACGAAAAATCTCAAAATATAATATCAATATCTACGAGATAATTGTTGTAAATATCGTTGTATGATATATATTTAACATTATTCAATTATTTATTGCGATTCGTGGTGTTCTTGAATTAAAAAAAATATAGTTTATTTGAATGTGTTTATGAATTAAATATATATGTATATGTAGGAGTGAGTCCTTGACGCTTTACCAAAAGTTATAGCTGGTGATAATGGTGCAACTTATTTTAAACCGCAAAGCAGTCCAAGTGTCATTGCTCGATCGCTCTACCAGCAGGGATAATTATTGCACCCAACAATCTTTCTCCTAATAATTGTACTCATTGCAATCAATGAGATCCGAACCCACTCCTTGCAATCAATGAGAATCGAACCCAAAATATATAGCTGGTGGTAATGGTGCAACTCAAATCTTTTAAACCGCATAGCAGTCCAAGCGTTATGGTTCGATTGCTCTACCAGCAGGGATAATTATTGCACCCCAACAATCTCCCTCCCAATAATTGCACTTTTTGTAATCAATGGGAATCGATCTCATGTTCTTGGCTCAGATACCAATTGTAAGACCGAACGCTTGCCGTTTTACCAAAAACTATATCTGGTGGTAATTGTTCAATTCAAATCTTTTAAACCGCAGAGCAGTCCAAGCGTCATGATTCGATTGCTCTATTAGCAGGGACAATTATTGCACTCCAACAATCTCCCTCCCAATAATTGCACTTCTTGTGATCAATGAGAATCGAACCCATGACTTAGCTCTAATACCAATTGTAGGACCGAGTTCTTGTCGCTTTACCAAAAGTTATAGCTGGTGGTAATGGTGCAACTCAAATATTTTAAACCGCATAGCAGTCCAAGCGCCATGACTCGATTGTTCTACCAACATGAATAATTATTGCACCTCAACAATCTCACTCTCAATAATTGCACTCTTGCAATATATGAGAATCGAACCCATGATTTTGGCTCTGATACCAATTGTAGGAACGAGCGCTTGCCGCTTTATCAAAAGGTATAGCTGGTGATAATTGTGCAACTCAAATCTTTTAAATCACACAGCAGTCCAAGCGTCATAATTCGATCGCTCTACCAACAGGGACAATTATTGCACTTAACAATCTCCTTCCCAATAGTTTCACTTTTTGCAATCAAGATAGTCGAATTCATGACTTTGACTCTGATACCAATTATATCTTACTATTTTATTATATTAGAGACATTTTAATAAAATAATTTTCAATTAATCGGTGAAGATTGTGATAAGTTTTTATGAAAGTATAAGTATTATATAAACCAAATCATGATGGATTATCATAAAAAATAACAAAAGCCGAAGGAAATATTCGACCTTCTATATTTGACAAAACAACCCGACTTCCCTAGCTAACAAATGCACAACATTACTCCTTAAAAAAAATATTCGATTTTTAAAACAAGGACCTTTTATGAGACCGATCTATTTGTACAATGTTCTTTATATATTTGTGTTCAATGTGATTGCTAATAAGCGCTAGACAGTTCTCACAAATATTATTTCACCAATGCAAAGCTCATTCCAACCTGACAAATCTATTACAGACAATGTCCTTGTTATGTTTGAAATTTGAGACTCTTTGAAACGGAAAACACAAAGGAAATGAGGGGAGACCGCTTATAAAATCCACACCTTTTTTCTTATCTGTACAGAAGGGTGCCTTGTTAAATTATGAAGTAAACAGAGGCAATATCCATGGAGTGAAAGAAGTTTGAACACCTCCATCAATTTCTCACATTTTATTTTTGCTGATGATATCTTTCTCCTTTTAGGACATCGGTGGAGGAATATGGTATCATAAAAGAATGTCTCCGCAAATATGACATTGCTTTTTAGTCAGACGGTAAACTTAACGAAATTTTCTCTCCTATTCAATTTTTATTATTGACATAAACAAATAATAAAATTTGTGATTTATTAGGAATTGAATACACAACTAATCATGGTAAATATCTTGGCCTCCTCTCGTTGATTTGTCGAAATAAATCTAAAGTACTTGGTTTTATTAAAGAAAAAGTTTGGAGTCATATACAAGGTTGGCGATATAAGTTTTTGTCTCGAACGGGCAGGAAATCTTGTTAAAATCGGTGGTAGCTTTTTCTTCCTATTGCTACTATCGTCTTCAATTTACCTTTGAATCTTTGTAAAAAGTTAGAACGAATGATGAATTTTTTTGTGGAGTAAAAGTGATATCAACAGAGGTTGTCTAAGCTGAAAATTTTGGGTTAAGTATATCATACAATCTCACATATAAATTTTGTCACAAGTTCTCTATAAGACTCAACCAAAAAAAGATAATTTTTTTATTGAGATTAACTTATTTTATAAAAAAGCTAACTACTATTTTTTTTATCAAAAAAATATTATTTTTTTAATTTTAAACATGATTCCATCGACTCGATTAAACCCGTGTATAAATAGGGAGAAGATAGAACCCAACGGCCAATATTAGGTCAGAAAAGAGAAAATGAGGGTTGCAGTGAGAGAGAAGGGAGTTCCGAGAGGGTGGTTGCCCCTCACTGCAAACACCCAAATGAATTATATATATTTATATCCAACAGCCCTTCCATAACAACACAACGATTCCCCATACTCGTTCGTTGTTCATTACTAGCTGCGCTCTCACTCTTTCTCTCTCTCTCTCTCTCTCTCTGTGGTATATATTTACAAATCCCATCTGTGTTCGTGTGGGCTGTGATGATGATTTCTCTTTCTTTTCTTTCTGAGCTGATGAATCTGGCATCCTGGAGGAGAAACTACCCGACCCGTATCTTGGCGGGGCAGCCCGGATGGCCTCTGGGCAACCGGTGATTTGCAGCCATGGCATGGTCGGTCTCTCTTGTTTGCCTCTTAAACATCCATCTGAGCCTACTTGTTTCTTTTCAATGAAGTCTTGTTAAATATTATTTTTCTTCTTTTCACTGCCAATCTTTCTTGGGTATATTTTAGTTTAATTGATTGATTGTTTACTTGTTATTTTGCATGAGGTTTTGGATATCAAACATCCACTGTAAAAGCAAGTATTGTACATTAATTGATAGAATTAACTGTAGTATTTGAGCCACAGATCCTGTTTTCGTGTACCGTGAGGTCCAAGAATACAAGGGATCGCTTGTCGCAGTTGCCAGACATACATAATAGCAATACACCCGAATTCCTAGTTTGAGTCGTCCGACCAGTGACTTTAAAAACACCTCAGCTGACTTGGTACAAAAAATCTGAAGTTTACCGGTGAAGATGGTATTTTCCCCCCTTACTCTACAATTAACATGGTCAGAATCCCAACCATTGCAGCAAAGAAGAAATGCGCCTTACTTATGATTGTTGATTGGCTCGAAGACTTTGGCGTTGAAGCCGGAGATTCGCTTGCAGCAGTAGAGTTCGATGCAGAATCAGCTGGCGAATTCTCGATCACTGCTGGTAGGGGTGGATCAACTACGTCCCCTGTGCTGAGTAGAGGGGGTTCAGCCACTTTTTCTTCCTTGTCTGGCTGATATAGCATTCCTGGTTCCACCGGATTTATGACATATGGTGATCCGTCTCTCGTGCAAGTCGACCCTGAGGCATTGGAGAAGATATACTAAGTTGAAATCTATGTTCCATTCTTGTATACAATCAAGAAATTGTAATGATACGTACTAACGAACGAATTTGCAGTGGCTGGATAATCTGTCACGAATCCATCGACCTTTTGGGAGTACAAGGTGGCAAGCTCGACATAAGGATCCGATAGGTAATCCATTATAAAGTTCTGGAACTCGTTCCTGAGGACTCCAACGTATACTGAGATATTAGCAGCGTGCATTGCTGGTACCGTATTTGTGAAGTTCAAAGCGAAATAATCAGTTGTCATAACGATCGCATCTCTGTGCACGAAAACGGCATCAGCGTGTTTCTTCACTTCTTCTGCTACTTGATGCGGTGCACCGCTTATTGATGGATTGATGTAAAGTACCCTTTGGTAATTAGGGAAATTCTTGAATTTTAGTAGAACAGAGCTGTCATCTGATTGAATAAGAACTTTCTGAGTCAATTGCTTATCGAATGAGGCGTTGGTAAGGGCTGTGGATACCATATTGACTATGTCAAGATTCTTGTTTGAAGCAAGATATGCGGCATTCTGATAAAAAAAGAACGTATATATTATTGGATGAAATTCAGTTAAATAGGTAGGGCATAATGTGACACCGAAGAATCACCTGAATGAAGATCAGTACTCCAGTTACTGCTTTTGTCTTGGCCAGTTCCAAGAACTCGGGAAGGGTCACAAACTTCCCCTTATTCTTGTTTCCAGGGTTTCTAACGAGTCCGTTGTCGAAGAAACTCTCGATTTGAGCTGAATTTGATTGCAAGAAAGGAATAGTTTCAGCGCAAATAGGTAAATGAAAACGGGTTGGACTGAAAATTTATCCAAGTTCATCGAATTTGAGAAGCTTACGACTTAAAGATTGAATTTCGCTCCATGTGAGATCAAAGGAAAAGATTCCATCTGCTGATTGGATTTCCGGTACGCTCGTGGATCTGTCCATGTAAAGTGTTGCTGCTGTAGTAGTCTTCATAAGGTCTGCTCTGTCTAAGCAAAAGGCAATTCCGTCTTTGGATACTTGAACCGAGCAATCAATTATATCAGTACCGTCTTCTATTGCCTTTTGATATGCAAGATCAGTAGCTCCGGGGAAATCACCACTTGCTCCATTGTGGGATATGATTAAAGCTATCGAGAAAATGGCAAAATAATCATGAATAACAATAGTAACAAAATACTACACTATGAGAGGAAGAAATTAGGTTTCTTCTTCCTTACTTGGAATGACTCTTGAAGCATTCTTATTCTGAGGTATACATCCTGCAATCAGAAAGATACTTCTCATGTTAAAGAAAGAGCAAATGAAAAGAAAAACTGATAACAGATCAAGGATTCATTGTAATATTCGCAGGAACAGATAACAGGACGGTCAAGAAGTCGAACCAATTGCTTCTGAAGCAGTTGAAGGGAAATCTGTCAAAAAACCATCAACCGAGAACTGAGAATTTTCGATGAATTGAATGTACTCTCTGGTGGGATCGTAGCTGTAATTATAACTCAAATAGTTATCATTAGCAAAATCCGAAGCATAAACTGTAAGGCCTTGCTTGTGAGCGTCTTGTACGAGGTTTGTTGCAGGCTGCAAGACTCTTGCCTTGTCCATAGGCCAAATGTATGCCTGAGGTACAAGAATCCCAGATGCAAAAGATTTGATCATAGAGAGCTTGTTAACAAGTGAACCGTACGTCTCGTTAGTCGTGGGTTCTTGAACATCTTGTGCAAGAAACTGGAAAATGATCTTTGTTTTGGCCGCCCCCAACTTTGGCCCAATGCTCTTCAAGAAACCTATCTCAGGAGATGAGATGAACTCTGGTAATACATCAGTTCTCTCTAGCAGAAACTTCTCCGGACTGATTTTATTTTGCTGATAGAAGACATCGTACTGAAAATGACATCTCAAGATAAGCCAAAACATATTATGAACCTTAACGCAAATCAAAGATATATGCGAAGATGAAGGGAGACCTGAATGTTCAGCCACATTCTTGGAGGAATTTTCAGTGGTTGCCCGTTCCCGTCGATTACCAACTGGGAAGGACTTATGATCGGTGTACCATCGTATACTTCTGTTCTGGTGTATATATTCTGGCGCACTGCAGGAGAAGAAGTTTACATATCAAGACAGCTACAATAACCGAAATAAGCCCTTATGATCATTACTTTAGCATGCAGAGAACAGGCCCCAGACCCATTCGTAGTTACAAAATCTTGATTGCTTGGGGTAAAAACTACCATTTACTGCTTGCTACATAGAAGAGTGAAGGAAAAAAATGCATTATTTCAAGAACTTACGTCCTACTTTCTGGAAAATGACTTCAGCTGGGTAATCCAAGCCGAACCATCCATGGATTTCTTGTCCATTTATGTTGTACACCTTTTCTCCTTTAGGATCCACATCTTGAATATTCGTTGTGTTCATAAGATTGATTTCAGAAACACAAAAGCCATCATTGTCCTTTGTAAAATGCAGATTGCAATACAAAATCGTTCCAGGAATGCTAGACTCCCCAGCAAAGGAATAAGCCTCGAGACTAGAGTCGGGGAAAAATCCTGAGTATCCACCATTGGCTACTACCTCAGGTTGATTACCTGAAAGAAAATATAAATATTTTATGGGCTTTCTTTTTTTCTTTTTTTTTCTTCATCAATCTTTAACTTTTTGAATAACAAAGAAAGAAGAGGATAAAATACGAATTGATATCCTTTCAGGCTACAGGTGGTGATTCTACCATTTAGAGTCATCCATTTTCTTTGAGGAGGAGGAGGCAACTGAGCTTCAATGGTTTGTGTCAACAAAAGAAACAGAAGTACATGGCCGATGATTCCTCTCCAAATCCTGCATGTTCAAAATGTATTTGATGAAATATCTGCACTCTTGAACAAATTCCAACGCTACTTATTGAAATTTTAAGAATTTTTTGTTTATTTCTTCCTGATCATGTTCAAAAGCAGGTTGGCAATTTGCAAGCTTGGGATCAATGTGGTTTGAAAAGAATTTATACATTTTTTTTTTTAATTCACACGATCGATCTTCCCACCATTAACCTATGTATTCATCTTATCTTAACACAACTGTTTCTTATAACATAATTTACATGTTCTTTTACTTCCATTATTGATTCTAGAAACGAACAACAATATAAACGTGATTGCAAAATATTTGGTAAAACTATCTCGACAATGAGTTATACCAAAAAAAGAAAGGTGATTATCAAAGAAATATTATTAGAAAAACCATATTTAAGATAAACTTACATGATTCGATAAGATGTATGAAAAATGGAAGAAGGTGGCCTGCGGATCTCTCCAAATGAAAGAGAAGGGAAATTGTAATGAATATAACGTGTAATGGTGAAAAGGGATTTTGATGAGGAATGTTAAATGAGTATTAATACCTCCCACACATTTATCGTATTAATAGCTACTCCATGCATTCATTCATTCTATTTTAGTTGACCACTTTGACTTCAATTTCACTTTTGTTGGAAGTAATTAAAATATACTTTTCAATGCATTTCACATTCAAATACCAGAGATATAATATGAGCTCTAATTGTAATGGTCTTATATTAATTGATCATTAATGAGATCTTCGTACGTGCTGACTAAGTTAGCGATAATGAAAGAACATACATTGATAAGATGACCGTGTCATCTGTAATAAGAGAGATGTCATCTGTAATAAGAGAGAAATATATTTTTGGTCTTACTATTAAATTTTTTTATTTATTTTTTCAATTTTGGTTTTGTAATTGCAGTTTTGTATTTTCAGTCCTGCAAACATATTTTTTTTCATTTTTGATCTTATTACGGTAAATTTTTATTCATAATCCTTTAATG
The DNA here is from genome assembly GCF_033568475.1 of Henckelia pumila. Lineage (NCBI taxonomy): Eukaryota > Viridiplantae > Streptophyta > Magnoliopsida > Lamiales > Gesneriaceae > Henckelia > Henckelia pumila. The sequence goes on along the minus strand of NW_027331857.1, from coordinate 4,022,019 downwards.
TATATATTATTTTTTTTGAGTACGTTAACTAGTATGTTATTCTCATTTTTTTTAAATGGAATCTATCATCATGTCTTATGAAAACAAAGATTTTAAAAAATGAACACATACAAACTATATGACAAATTGAAAACTCATGGTGGTAGGACCAAAATTTTGATCATATTGTTTGCAATTTTAATCATTTTTAAATTAAAATATGACATTAAACACATCAACATCATGTCGTTAATATTTTGTTTGTGTTAACCAAACTTTGTGTCATGAAATTAACCAAAGCATACAGGAGGTATAATGTGATCAGAATTCAGAACCAGATTTACTATATGATTCTCAATTCTTTATCAAACCTTAAAAAGGTTAAAAACCAAAGAATTCAGCCTCACGACATTCCATAAACTTTATGTTATAAACAATTACATCAAACATCACATTCAAGTAGTCAACCACAAAGGAGCAACCGAAACCGTATAGGAGCTGGATCATCCCGTTCCTTTCCAAGGCACTTATAAGATCGTACAACATTGATTGGTTTTCTTCGCTTGCTTGTAAAACATCTGTTTCAAATATCCCAAGAAAAAAGATTTTAGAAAAGCGACAAGAATCCGGCATTGGAAAAGAATGAATGACGGACATGAGTTGGAACTTGGAACGATTGCAAATACAAAAGGTAAGTTAGAATGGCAGCACATCAAGGGTTAAAGTGAAGATTCCAGGTCGACCACTCGACCAAATGTACTTCTGTTGTCATGCACTGGTTGCAGTTAATCATGAATAGAAAGATGGATTGGATTTACGTCGAAAAATGAGGAATAAAATATTAATAGCACGTTGCAACAGTTTTAACCACCATAAACAATACAAACCCTATAAATAGTCTGTGCTATTGTTTCCTATTTTGCATAACTGAATCTGGAAAGAACCTAGTGAAAAATAAACAAAGATACAAACCTGAGAAGCTGCACTGAGATCTGAACTCTTCTCAACTAGACTATCAAGCTTCTCTCCTCGCTCTAAGACACTGTCAATTGTCTTGTGCTGAAAGAAGACCAAATATAAAAGATGTCATAGATACAAGGTTAAAAGAAAAAAGAAACAAAAGTGAACCCGTCAATTTGATGCCACATGTATTGTTGTATACAACAATTGGCATTGCATCAAGCAATCCTATGCAAACTTGGGTTACTGACTAGAAATCATTGAAGACGTGACTTGTATTTCATTTTTACTCAGCAAAAACAATTTAGAAGAAAAAAATAAAATTTGCAAGCATTAAGCCAATGGAAAAAAATTGAGCAATGCCCACATAAGCACCAATGCCGCAGGTTATAATGCATTGAACAAGAAGGTGGTTCAAATTTGTAAAGACTACATGCAATCATATTTGCAAAGACAACATGCAATCATAAAAAAGTCTACAAGGAAAACAACCAGCGATCCTGATTTGCTAGAGGGAACTCTATTTTGAAGAAAATGCAAGTACAATGAAAGGCAGAGGCATTATTCTGCACTCTACATGATCATTAATTCAAAGTTCTCAGTATCAACAATGTTTAATATGATCTATCCATTTGTAACAAAATGTTGCTCTTTATCTATCAAGTTGAAAGGAATTTTTAAACTGTATACTCTTAATTCTTGTACAACAGATTTCCAACAGTCGATCAATAATGCGCCTATTCTTTGTTTTCTCCCTCCCTGCTGCCTATCAAAATAAAAGTGCTGAACCATATATCTGATGGAGAATGCCTCAGAAATCTTCCCCATCGCTGATCCTTCCCTACTCAGATTTCTAAAGAGTAAGCAACACATAGTTTACGTACTCGTATTTGTTCAACTCCTAGTTTAACATAAATAGAGCATGATCGAAAAGAAAAAACTGTAATTATTGAATATCTTGACGAACTTACAAGGGTAATTATAAAAAAAACATGCTAATCCAAGGTTAGGCGTCCCTCATCTCGACAATATGCAAAATAAAACGATAACATTTTTCATTCAAAACTGCTGAATCTTTAAACTATTTACAAAGTCAAAATTGCACTCAGAGTGGATGAACAGACACGACAATAGTGACACATTCATGTGTTATGTCCACCATTACTATTCTGCTAGGGTACTGCAGTAATAATTTAATGCTCAACAAGTGTATGGATCAATGAGAATTCTCTTTTGTAGCTAAAACATGGATCACCCAAGAGATTAACATGAATAATCAGGATGGTGGATAGCTTGGGTATGTATCTACAAGTGATCAAGGAGCGAAGACGCAAAAAACACTCACAAGAATAATTTTGGTCTCATCCAACTCCCGTTGAATTCTCAACAGCTTGTCAGCCTCGGCAGGGTCCTGAGCAGTTAAACAGAAATAAGAATAAGAAAAAGGTTAAAAGTTTAAAGAGTGCATCTAAGAATACATGTTCATAAATACATATCATGAGTCACTGATGTAACTCACAGAAAATGACAAAAGTTTAAAAATATTCAAGAGAACGGAGGCCGAAAATTAGCAACTGCAATTTTAATTTGAAACTGCCACCAATTTATTTATTTTTAGCAAATACTGCCACAAATTTCAAACACACAGAGGAACAGAAAAACTGAAATACCTGAAATTTGGTGATCGACTCATTTAGATAAGGCCATGATTGAGCATTATCAGACTGCTGGGTTTTCCAAGACTCGCCGAAGTTCTTTAAGTACTCATCCAAGACCTGAATTCCACAAAAAAAATACAGTGCCTTCATGAAATTCAAATAATAACCACTGTATATAGTCGACGCAACGTTATCCAATACCTGGTTGAGCAACGAAAACGCACTTCGGACAGGATAATGGTCATCCATAAACCCCAATGCAACCAAGCCATTTCTATTGTAGGAATGAACCATGTACTCTGGTGAATTTGAATCAAAAGAACATATCAGTTTCTAGCCAATTTCCAGCCTTCTAACTACCACATATCAGCCTAATATTGAAGAGAAAATTCAATTTGATCATAATGCATTATCCCTCCGCTCATGAGGCCCAAACAGGAATTCCAACCCCATCCAGCTATATTGCAATCAAAACACATAATACGATCAGATTTTCAATCTATACGAAGAAAAAAATTAGCTCACCCCTCAGGTAAAAGTATCGAACTCCCCATAAAAAATCAATGATCTTTTTTACAAATAAAACAATTCAATGAAAGATGAGATGAAAATGGTTTCCGTCTATTCAATTGAAGAAGGATTAAAAAAAAAAAAAAACCTTCATGCTGCACGGACTGGCGTTGTCCAGGTGGGGTGCGCTTAGCAACAGTCCGACCGACAAACACGATAAATTCCCTGACGCTGGGGCGTTGGAAGAACCCGAAACTGCTTAGATCCGACGCGTTCGCCAATATAACCGGGTCTGAACTCTCCGGGCTGCATTTCAATAACAACAAAGCCGTGATCTTCACCATAATCGTAATTTCTGATCGCCAATCTCCTCCTTTTTCAGCTTCTTCGTCTTCTTTTCTGTTTGTTGATTTATTCCGTCCCTCCTATTACTAGAAACAGATAACCGAAAGATGAAACAGGAAATTGGTTGTGAATTTTCTTACGGCCGTAAAGATTGAAGATTTCTCGAAAAATAAAAACGATTATTGTATTGTCAAAAAAAAAAAAAAAAAAACGATTATTGTATATATATATATTCTTTGAGAAGGGGCAGCATACAAGAATCATGGTGGTGCGGTGGGTGGCTACTGGGTCCTTCGAATATTGCGTATTACATGCCACGTCACACCATCGACGGTTCCAAATTCCTAAATTGTCCCTTCTGATATATACCTAATTTGATTATTTTCAGTTTCAACTTTCTGCCTTAATTACGATACAAATTAGGAAATTTATATTAGAGCATGTTTATCAATATAAGGAACATGGTTGTGACGAAGGTAATTATTTGATTTGCGTGATTATATCAACATTGATAATGTTTTATTTTAAAATTTTGAATAACACGATTATATTAATATGGTGGTCGATCTTGAACGAGCATTAATAATTTTTAAAATAAAAAAATCAAAACAAATAAAGTGTTGGTTGGGCTTCACCACACGAATAGTCTTCAAAGGGTCCATCAACATGACCGTATACGAAAACTTCCACTTGTGGTTTCCTCGCCCCTTGGAAAGAAGGCGGGGATGATTGGAAAGCTCAACTTCGTCGACTTTGGACATGCTCATAAGTTCGATTTATGTATTGAACTAAGAAAATTAATGTAACGTTTAAAAATCCTAAAAAAATGATTATGATTCTTTTTAATAAAATTTTGTAAAAAAAAAGGGTTCATAATTACTTTTTTTGAAAACTCACGAACACTACTAAATAGTGCTTTCTATAAATTTTGTGAAGAAAAAACAAAATAAGTTTCTTAGAAGCTCTCCAAAAACACTACCCCTTAAATTATCCTCTCAACTTTTACAATCAATTGTAATTATAAAATATTAACGTGTAAAACACACCATGGGTGTACGTAATTTATTATTAAGATGATTTTTTAAAACTAATAAACCATTGTATATGTTTTTTTTTTGTGGATAAAAACAATCTCTTCATTAGATAAATTTGATTGAGCTACATCCATCAACCAAGATGTGTATGAACCTGTTTAGCCAAAAAAAATAAAATTATTTTTCAAGCCCAACAAAAAAAAGAAATCGGAGCCCACTTCCTAAAACTTAAAGCCTTCTTATCTTCGGCCCACCAAAGAAATCCAAGTCCAGCAAGGAAGGAGGCGACAAAATCAGAAATTGAAGTTTATTTCAAAGTGTCTTGACCAGGTCAAAATTGGTTAATGGAAAGTGATGACACGTGGCCCATGATGAGGAATAATGGAGGGGAAGTTGCATACTGGTTTCAAACAAAAAACATCGACGGAAGTATGAGAGGGTCTCTCGCAAAATTCAACCAAAAAGCTCCAAAAGCTCTTTGCAATTTGGCATCAATTTTTCTGCAAATTTCGTACATTTGGCATCTTCATATTTTCAAAAAAATTTCAGTGTACTTATTTAGCATTTTCTATTAGTTACTAGAACTATTTCAGCAAATTATCCTTTGTTTTATTATGACAAATATGTGTCATTTTGAATTTTCAGTAGCAAAAAGTAAATATTCGATTGCTATTAATAATTTTCTTCTCATTTGTTTTCGTTCTTTGGCATATAACTGGTAGAATTGAGACCGACGGTGAAATCGGAGCTCATTTTTGCTTGTTTTTAAAAGTTATATTACATCTTTATTTTTCATTTTCATATTTTGGTATGTGAGTGCCTGACACGCCCGTAATCAACCCACTCGAGCCATTTTTTTGTGCAAACAGAACCTTCAACCCAAGAGAAAGGTGAAGGATGATTCAAATCAAAAAATGCAAGAGCGTGCGCCACTTTGTTCGCATTCCTACTAGCAAAATAAACTTTTGTAGAACAACTAGAATTAAGAAGCTGTACAATATTCAAAATAAGCATGTACTGTGTAGGAACGGTTTATTTTTTAACGAAAAAACAAATATATAGGTTCACAAATCACACTTAATATATAGATATAGATCTCGTCAAATAAAAGATACAGGCATAGATAATTTTAGTAAGTTGTAAAAAAATTTAAAGATATTTAAAATATATTTAAATAGGGAATAAATCGAAATGAAGCTGTGTATAATAAGAAAATGAGAAGTTGAAGATGTCAATTGAAAAATATAAATTCTATTTTATGTTCGCTTGGTTTTAACTTTTAGGTCAAATACTCAATTAACATGGTTATATTTGTTCAAATTAGTTTGATGTAATTAGGTTGGACCAAATATAACGATGAACAAATAAGAAGTACTAAAGAAATGCTTTTATAAAAGCGTTTGTTAAATATTTTAAAAGTTATTTTAAAAATAAATATGTGTTTCAACAATATTCTACAAAAAACCGTTACACAAATTTAATATATTTCAAAGTCTGCTGTGATTTTTTTTTTCATATTGTTTTTTTAATATTAGTCTTTCAAATTCACTTCAATATATGAATATGTAAGCACAATTTCCACCACACGATTAAAAGCGAGCCAAGAGTTGAACTCTTTTTCTTTAAGACAAATTTTGCCCCGCCTAGGTGCTAACGGGATTGTGCAAAGTGTCTCCCAAAATAGAACGCTTCCCAACTTTGAGTAGCAGCACTGCAGACTCAAAGAACTTCGAACATAAGTGCTTTAAGAAAACTCAGACTCGATATGAGTATGCAAGAGAGAAGAAAGGAAATCTGAATGAGTGAGGTCTGAAGAGATGCACTGGTTCGAGCGAACCAGCCCAAAAGTCACGTCCGTTCACAAGGAAAGATGCACTGATCGAATGAAGGGACACACTGTTTCTGCATGCACTATTCTGACATGCAAAATAAATATTTAATTTATTTGTCTAAAAATTTAAACATGTGCCAAGCCCAAGCCCAAGCCCAAGCCCAAGCCGGTGCCGTGCCATGCCGAGCTGTGCCGAGCCGGACGGATGGCGGCGGCGCGCGCGCGCGTGTGGCTAATGGTTCGAACCTAGCCTAGACTAGGTCCGCTCCCTTTAACAAACATGGGTATCCCTTGGGACCCCAACCCATTGTTCAAACTTGGGCATTATATATTGTCATCCTTTCCCTTATTTTACCAATGTGGGACAATGAGCATTTATCTCATTCACCACTTTCCAACACATTTTCCAACAATCCCCCACATGAATGTGATTTATGCGAATATGTATGCAGATGCTAAAACAGAGTTTCTTACGAAAAATTATTGCATGGGGAGAGGTAGCTTGCGGCTTTGAACCTTCCTTAGTGAAATACTATCGAATTTACTAGGCTGCCTAGTGAACGTGATGTCTTGAACTATTCAGCCGTTGATGTAAACCAAGACAACAATATTCACACAATAATTTTTCTCACACTTTATTTGTTCTCATGGTTTTGTCCGTTTTGGCCCTGGACAACATCTTGGATTCTTAAGTGTTTCGTTGAAGCGGCCCGTCTTCACACTTAAATAGGTGACCTCCTAGTATATGAGTATCCTGTCATACCCTATTTCATAAAGAAATATAGGAATCATTAAAAGTTTTGTTAAAACTTAACCTCACTACTTGCACAGGTTGCACTGTTATCCTAGGAATGAGAATAGAACAAAGTTCTGAGTGCACGTGAACGTTCATAACTTGATTGTCCCATTGAACCAAGATCTTGGGATCTCCAATCTACAAGGTTGGGTTTCCGCTATGAATATTCTTTAATTTTGTAGGTTTTAATCTCATTCCTCTTGATAAGCAGTTAACTTGATCTCGTCCTAAACCTTTTGTCAACGGATCGGCTAAGTTATCTTTTGATTTTACATAATCAACTGCGATAACTCCATTTGAGATCAACTGCCTAATGGTATTATGTCTTCGACGTATGTGTCTTGACTTACCATTATACATACTACTTTGTGCCCTACCAATAGCCGCTTGACTATCGCAATGTATCATAATTGCTGGCACTGGTTTCATCCAACACGGAATATCCTCTAGGAAATTACGAAGCCATTCCGCTTCTTCTCCCGCTTTGTCTAGAGCTATGAATTCCGATTCCATAGTTGAACGAGCTATACACGTTTGTTTAGAGGATTTCCATGACACAGCTCCTCCACCGATGGTGAACACATATCCACTTGTGGACTTAGAGTCTTTTGTGTCGGATATCCAATTTGCATCACAGTATCCTTCTAGTACGGAAGGATATGTGCTATAATATAATCCATAGTCCATTGAGTACTTTAAGTATTTAAACACTCTTTCTAATGCTTTCCAATGATCATGACTAGGATTACTTGTAAATCTACTCAATTTATTTATTGAGTATGCAATATCAGGACGAGTACAATTTGTAATATACATTAGACTCCCAATTATCCTTGCATATTGCTGTTGAGATACTGGTTCACCTCAATTTTTGGATAAATGTAAACTTAAATCCACGGGTGATCTTAACGGTGTGACGTCATATGCGTTGAATTTCCTAAGTACTTTCTCAATATAATGAGATTGTGTTAGGACAATTCCTTCAGGCGCTTTTACAATCTTAATTCCTAAGATAACGTCTGCTTCTCCCATATCTTTCATATCAAAATGTTTTGTCAACATTTTCTTAGTTTTCATGATTATATCATGATTACTACCTATTATGAGCATGTCGTCTACATATAGACAAACAATTACATATGAGTCATGTGTGCCTTTTATATAAACACATTTATCACACTCATTAATCTTGAATCCATTTGACATCATTGTTTTGTCAAATTTTTCATGCCATTGTTTAGGAGCTTGTTTTAGCCCATACAACGATTTAATGAGTCGACACACTTTTCTTTCTTGACCGGGAGCAATGAATCCTTCAGGTTGTGCCATATATATTTCTTCCTCTAACTCACCATTTAAAAAGGCCGTTTTAACATCCATTTGATGTATTTCAAGATTATTTAAAGCAGCAATTGCTATAAGTACTCGAATAGACGTTATTCTTGTAACAGGTGAATATGTGTCGAAGAAATCCAACCCTTTTTTTTGTCTAAATCCTTTGGCCACTAACCTTGCTTTGTATTTTTCAACAGATCCATCAGCTTTGTATTTTCTTTTTAGGATCCATTTGCATCCTAAAGGTTTGCTTCCCGGTGGGAGATCTACTAACTCCCAAGTATGATTTTGCATGATGGAATCTATTTCACTTTTTATGGCCTCTTTCCAAAGTGGAGCATCAGGACTGGATAGCGCTTCACTTAAAGTCCTTGGATCATTTTCTATAGCATAACTTAGAAAATCAGGACCAAAAGTTTTAGCTATCTTAGCTCTCTTACTACGCCTTGGTTCTTCGTTTTCATGAGTTTCCTCATTTGTAGATTCATGAGCTCGTTTAATAGAACTCGTTTCTTTCTCTTCCTTAGAAGGAAAGATGTTCTCAAAAAATGCAGCATTCCTTGATTCAATAATTGTATTTTCATGTATATCAGGAATCACTGACTTGTGCACTAGAAATCTATATGCACTACTGTTGTTTGCATATCCAATGAAGATGCAATCTACAGTCTTAGGTCCAATCTTCACTTGTTTTGGCTTTGGTATTTCTACTTTCGCCAAACACCCCCACACTTTCAAGTATTTGTATGAGGGCTTATGTCCTTTCCACAATTCGTAAGGAGTTTCATCCTTCTTTTTATGTGGAATTTTGTTAAGTATATGATTTGCCGAAAGTATTGCTTCCCCCCACAAGTTTTGGGGAAGTCCAGAACTTATTAGCATGACATTCATCATTTCTTTCAGAGTACGGTTTTTCCTTTCCGCAATGCCATTAGATTGTGGTGAATAAGGAGCAGTTGTTTGATGAATAATGCCAGATTCATTGCAAAATTCTTCAAATGGAGCAACATATTCACCTCCTCTATCACTACGAATTTTCTTGATTTGTTTGCCTAATTGATTTTCGACTTCAGTCTTATAGGTCTTAAATGCTTCAAGAGCTTCATCTTTGCTTCTTAAAAGAAACACATAGCAGAATCTTGTGCAATCATCTATGAATGTAATAAAGTACTTTTTCCCACCTCTAGTTTGTACAAACTTTAAATCACAAACATCGGTGTGAATTAGTTCTAGAGGTATTGTACTTCTTTCCACTGTGTGAAAAGGTACTTTAGTTAATTTAGCTTCAACACATACTTCACATTTATAGTTTGAATCAATCTTAGTCCTTGGAATAAGATTTAGTTTTCCAAGTTTTCGCAAAGTGTTGAAGTTAACATGTCCTAATCTAGTATGCCATAAATTAGAACATTCAATCAAGTAATTCAAAGCAATAACTTTATTACTTTCAAGATCACGAAGTACAGTCATTACATTCATTTTGAACAGTCCCTTTTCTATATATCCTTTTCCTAGGAACTGTCCATTTTTCATGATTACAACTTTGCCGGCTTCAAACACTATTCTAAATCCGGCCTTGACCAGTCTAGACCCCGATACAAGATTCTTTCTTATGTCCGGAACATGGAGGACATCGATGAGAGTAAGCTCTTTTCCCGAAGTCATCTTGATCACCACTTTGCCTAGTCCAACGATCTTAGAAGTAGCATTGTTACCCATATAGAGCTCTCGTCCACTTATAGGAGTATACTTCGAGAATAGATCCTTGTCAGCACAGACATGTCGTGTAGCTCCGGTGTCGATAAACCATTCTTTGGGATGATCAACCATGTTAGCCTCAAAGATTACTGCTGACAAATCTATCTCGGACAAATCAATAGGCACAGATTTGTGTAGGACCACATTTGCCCGGTATTGATTGTCCTTCTTCGGTAAGCGACAATCCTTGGCTTTGTGGTTCGACTTTCCACAGTTCCAGCATGTTCCTTTCCACTTCTTATTTTTTCCTTGCATCACATCTTTCCCAAACTTCTTCCTTTTCTTCATAGCATTCGGCTCTACCAAGTTTGCCTTTGCTTCCATCGGCATCTTACCAGCTTTGATCTCCGCTTTACGATTGTCTTCTTCAATTCGCAGTCTGACAATCAAGTCTTCAAGCCCCATTTCCTTGCGTTTGTGCTTCAAATAATTCTTAAACTCCTTCCATAAAGGTGGCAATTTCTCGATTAATGCAGCCACTTGGAAGGACTCGCTGATCATCATCCCTTCAGCCATTATGTCATGTAGGATGATTTGGAACTCTTGCACTTGGCTAATAACCGTCTTGGCATCAACCATTTTAAACTCGAGAAACTTACCGACTACGAACTTCTTCGTGCCAACATCCTCTGTCTTGTACTTTTTCTCTAAGGATTCCCACAGTTCCTTAGCAGTCTTGGTTGCAGAATATACACTATACAGCGTATTGTCCAACCCATTCAGTATGTAATTTCGGCACAAGAAGTCGCTGTGACACCATGCATCAAAGGCAGACCTTGTTTGTGTGTCAGCATCCGGTGCCGGAACAGCAACAGTTTCCTTCAAAAACCTTACAAGATGAAGTGTTGTGAGGTAAAACAACATCTTCTGCTGCCATGTTTTGAAGTCAGAACCGGAGAACTTTTCAGGTCTCTCGGCATGTGCATTGGAAGCAGCAGGGGCCGTGACAACAGCCGGTGGCGGCGTAACAGGGGGTGGTGGTGGGGGCGGCGTAACAGGAGGAGTTGGAACATCAGCCATGATCAAAAAATTTGTCTTAAACTTGTAAGCACAATTTCCACCACACGACGCCAAGAGTTGAACTCTTTTTCTTTAAGACAAATTTTGCCCCGCCTAGGTGCTAACGGGATTGTGCAAAGTGTCTCCCAAGATAGAACGCTTCCCAACTTTGAGTAGCAGCACTGCAGACTCAAAGAACTTCGAACAGAAGTGCTTTAAGAAACGCGCGCGCGTGTGGCTAATGGTTCGAACCTAGCCTAGACTAGGTCCGCTCCCTTTAACAAACATGGGTATCCCTTGGGACCCCAACCCATTGTTCAAACTTGGGCATTATATATTGTCATCATTTCCCTTATTTTACCAATGTGAGACAATGAGCATTTATCTCATTCACCACTTTCCAACACATTTTCCAACCGAATATACAAAAGATAACTTCATGTTTGAAAGAGATAAATAAATAGTCAAATCACATAATTTTTTATGGTCTCACATATCAATTGTGACTAAATTTTTATTTAATTTGAACTATGAAATATAATACTTTTTTTCTTTTATGTCCGTCTCCTATATCTGTACGATCCTTTAACAAAAAAATTACTTAAAAAACTAATTTCCACGCCCAAACCCTTCGTCCCTTCCCCCTTCCAAGTTCCACCACCGCCATGCTTCTATCTTCCAGGTCTCACTTTCAAATTCCGAGTTCCACAATTTGTTTGAGGTAAATGTTATGAATATATATTGGATTTGGCTCTGGTTCCTTACAAAGCTTAGCTCTGTGTGTTTTAATCCACTTATTATTCGCTCTGGTAGGCGTTAGAGGTTGGAGATCAGTATGAGTTTTGTTAAACTGAAATAATTGTTGTTTCTCGATTTCCCAGTCGGGCGGCGTTGAAGATACCTATACTTGTTTCTTACCAAGTTTGCTGTTATATTCTGGTCAATGGAAGCAACTAAAGCCAAGGAAAAATACAAAAAAATCTGGTGAAGAATCACGATAATTTTTTGTTATTAACAATATAATTATATTCTCCTATTTTTTAGTGCAATTTGTTCAATTTAATGCAGATTAAATGTGCAAATATTATTAGTTACATATGTTTTGCGAATTACGAGCATGCGTGCGGGTGTAATGTGTATTCTTGTGTGAGCGTGCTGTAGGATTTTTTTTTGGGGTATTTTTCCCGAGTTTGATCCTTTTGAGCCGAATGATCTCTTAGCTCTACCTGTTTCCATGATACCATTGGCTCTTTATGTGCTGTTACTCATTTTGAAGGACTTGTTGTTTAACATGTCTTTATCTACTAATGATTTGAGGAATTTCCTCAGATGGTATGAGGTCACTGGGTTTTGTGGGTGGAGGCTTCACTTCAAAATTTTTAGACAGAATGGTGGTTGATTTGTATAACTATAAGATAAGGTGATTAAAAAATAGAAAAAAAAGGTAGAATAAGATAAATCAGCGGTGAGCATGCATTCTGAAACCCCCCCCCCCCCCCCCCCCCCCCCCCCCCCCCCCCCACACACACACATTTTCAGCCAGTAAAATTAGAGTGAATTTCATTTATTCAAATTTTCCAAATGAATGAATAGAAACAAAGACAAAATAATTATTCTGCCATGTAGCGCAAGTGTCAAACTCCAGAGTCCAGTCTAATCAGATACATGCATAAGGTTGGCAAGTTGTTCTGAGTTAAGGAAGACAGGTGGTTTTCCTTGGGATGGAAGTGAGGGGCTCCGAGAGTGAAGTGGATAGAGGATTGGAGTAGAGACAGAGAAAGATGAGAGGCTTGATAATGCAAGAGCCAAGAAGTAGAGAAAGGGCATGGGAAGGGGATAATAAGCCTAAGTGTAAGTGGTGTATCGTGGCTCGCTCTCCAATTGTATACTGCATTTTATATGATACTCTGTTGACAGAGAGAATTGGATTTCTATTTGAGACATGGTCCTTGTGTAACCAAGTTTGTTGGTGGGCTACTTGATGTTTTAATTGTGCATCATACATGTTTAATTTGTTCCAGTAATAACATGGTCTAGCTAAGCTAATTTCATCCGTCTGACGAAAAATTCTTTTTTCTTCCAACCCTCCATGATGTTTACTTGTTTATCTTTTTAACATATTGCCAGGAAACTACTTGTTCCAGATGCACCTGATTGCCAGCTTTAGGTAGTCTGGAGTTTATGAAGTTGAATTTTCAGCTTTAGCTGTTTGTGAAAATTGGGAACTCCAAACATTGAACCAAATAAACGTTATTTGATCCCTCCATGACTTTGCGTAAACCTCCACTTCCTCGGTTGCTTCTAAGCAACGTTGCTTGCATGAGAAACGGACAACAAATCCTTCGCCATGTGAATGTCTCCATCCACGATGGAGGAGCCCTTGTTCTAACTGGTGCAAATGGGTCAGGCAAAACCACTTTCTTGCGCATGATGGCTGGCTTCTCCAGACCATCAGCTGGTGAAATACTTTGGAATGGGCATGACATTATGGAATCTGGTGTTTTCCATCAGTACAAGCTTCAACTAAACTGGCTCTCCCTAAAAGATGCCATCAAAAGTAAGTTTACTGTTCTCGACAATGTTCAGTGGTTCGAAGTTCTTGAAGGCAAGCAAGGGAAGTCCCTGCCGGCCATAGAACTAATGGGGCTAGGAAGATTAGCAAATGAGAAAGCACGAATGCTCTCAATGGGTCAGCGTAAAAGGTTGCAACTTGCAAGATTATTGGCCATTGATAGACCCATTTGGTTGCTGGACGAGCCTTCAGTGGCATTGGATGATGATGGAGTCAAGTTACTCGAATATATAATTGCCGAGCACAGGAAGAAGGGGGGAATTGTTATTGTGGCAACTCATCTACCAATTCAAATTGAAGATGCAATGTTTTTAAGATTGCCACCGAGGTTCCCTAGAAGGATGACCTTTGTGGACATGTTGGACCGGAGTGGATTCGATTAGCAATTTTGGGAAGTATGCATATTGTAGAAATTCCTGTTTCAATTAACTCACGACGTCCCATATTCAAGCAAGTTAAAAAGGATGGTGAGCTCATCATTTGCCAATTTTCTCATCTACAAACTATTTGAACATATTTCTTGGGTGGGCTATGTGCGGTTTCGTTCTTTTAAGTATTCTGTTGACGCATACATTGAACTGCCAAGTTCGTGGTACTGAGCATGAATCTCCTACCAGGACTTTCACATCATATTTTCATTGTGGAATTCACATCAAAAATCCCTCATACGTGGAAGTGAGGTGGTGTGGAGCATAAATTTGGCTTTAATATAAAGGAGATTTTCGAATTTTTTGGATGTAACATTTGTTTATCTGTCTACTTTCATGTTATTTTTAACATAGCAAAGCCTGTAAAGTAATTTTGTTTCCATTCTACCAATTTAAGGAAGAGTTTGACACGAACTTGGCTGAAATTATTATTATTAATTCTTGGACGTAGAGATTTTGCAGTTTGTCACTGTTTCATCATGTTTCTTTATTATCGTCACAATTGTTTGATGAATGCATTGATTTTCTTTTTAAGTCTAGAATAATAATTCGAAATATGATAGCATGATAATTTTACCTTTAATTATGTGGATGTTAATTTTGTTCAATTATACTAGTCGTTACTCCCTGAAATCCAAGTAACCTATATTAGGACAAATACTTTTCAAAATATGAATGCCACATTTGTTTGTTGGCAAGAATACAAGGCACAAACCCTTCTTTACCTGGAACTTTTATTGTATGCATCTAAATGGTAGCAAGTATCACAACAGTGATTTTCTTCTTCATTTTCATTGTCACAGCATAAATTATTTATCAGATATGCTCGTGTTACACTTTATTCGGCGTGTATATTTTGATAGATTCTCAAAAAATGACAAATATTATGACGCTCTCCATGTACTTGAATGTGACATCTTAGGAACATGAAACAAATATATATAAGATAAAATTATTGCCTTTCCTTCATACAATGTTCATTATATGTAGCATAGGAACATTTACCCTTCAATTTTTTGCACACACTGCTATTTCTACATCGTGAATAAAACAAAATACTAACATCTCTTTCATCCTTATTTCTCCTCATTCATCGACTGGTACTTGGTTCACTTCCTCTAAAGCACAAAACTTGATCATTCTAGCTACAGTTTCATACTCTTACAATCTGCAGGGACCGAAAATTCCGAGTGAAACATTACTTGATGCCAGACTTCCAATTCTAATCGCCAGAGCTCAGAGATGTCGATTTTTGAAACTCATGAGAAGGATCCCAATCCAAGGAAGACGATAGAATCTTGGACAAGATCATCAGGACTTGAGGAACTGCTGGACGAGCATTGAGATCATCAGCGACGCAGTTCTTTGCAAGCTGAGCCATGGAGTAGGCCAAATCCAGAGGGTACTCTTCTCCAAGACGCGGATCAACGAATTCTCGCAGTTTTTCCCTAACGTTCTCGCCACTTAGAACCTCTCTTACGCACTCAGATAGCGCAATTTGATACCCTTTTTCACTGATAGCATCCGTAATGGGTTCCCTTCCAGACAAGAGCTCTAAAATCACGACCCCGAAGGCAAACACATCTAGTTTCAGGGTGACCAATCCGTTTTCTAAATACTCCGGAGCCATATAGCCGTAGGTTCCCACCACATGCCTTGTCATTACGGGGTGATCATCGGTGTCATCGAGCTTCTTGGCGAACCCGAAATTTATTATTTTAGCCCTCATGTTGCCATCTAAAAGAATGTTGCTACTGTTTAAGTTCTTGTGAACATATGGAGGATTGGTAAAGTTGTGGAGGTAGTTCAATGCATCTGCAACATCATATGCAATCTGAACTCTCTGTTTCCAATCAAGCTTTGAGTGATCTTTATAGCTTGGGGAGTAATAGTTTTCATAAATGGATTTCTCTTTTCTTTGTAGCCAGTTGCATAGGGAGCCATTGATGGCGAACTCGTACACGAGGTAGGTGACGCCTTCGTAGAGACAGAAACCAGAAAGTCGAATGATGTGGAGATGATTGATTTGTCGGAATAAATCGATTTCCTGGGACACGTTCCCATTCATGATCTTCACTGCAGCATCATCCCCCTCGAATGAACCGAGGTAAACTGAAGATTTGCCGATTCTGTTTGCTTCTGCGAATGAGTTCGTCGCCTTCTCCAACTCCTCGAACTTGTAGATCTTCAGAGTTTCTATGGCACTACGGATACCTTCGGAGGAGACCGACCAGGACCAGTTACCTTTAGTCTCTCCCGATTCGTCGGCAAGCTTCGGAGTTGGCGCTGGAGAGTGCTCGTGGCGCCTGCTCCGTCGGCTGAAGAACCAGAACAGAGACCCGAGAGCGAGGAGGAGAATAATAGCAACTCCAACTCCCACACCAACAAAAACCCACTTGCGGGAATTGCCGTCGCTTCCGGAAGAAGGGATATCGGAGGGCGGCGGAGGGGGAGGCGGTGGGGGCTTCAAGATGGCGGTGTTCAAGTTCTCCTTCGTCGGCTCAGTTTTGAGTGGAACAAGAATTGGAGTGAAGAAAAAGATGAAATGACTCTCAGAGAGCTCGTTGGCTTCGCGGATGCTCTGTTCTTGGGCTCCGGCGCCGGAAAAGGTGTCGGCGATCGTAGGGATATCATTTCCCTGACGTACGAGGTAGGTCAGAAGGTACCTGAAGCCGGAATCGGTTTGCTTCTGAGTGGGGCAAGCGCAGCGGAGGGGAACCGTGAGCCTGTAGTTGGCAAACAGCCGCCGCTCGTTGAAACGATTCTGAGCCATCATAGATTGACAAGTGGTGAGTGACTCGTATGTGTTGTTTGCGACTGAGAAGTAACTCTCCCCAGTCTCCTTGATCACATAGGAAGCATTATGCTGGTAATAATTCCCGCCGGAGCAAGAACAATTGACGGGTACGACGAGGAGAGTATCGTCGGGAACGGAACCGACATCTGAAATGTTATTAATGGCAGCAATCTGAGAAGCTTCGGCGGACAAGAGATAGGCGATGGTGGCGGGGTTGTTGTAGACGGGGGTCGATCTAAAAGTGAGGTAAGATGTACAGGAGGCGGCGACGCCGTTGCAGACGTAGCCAAGAGTCACGGTGTCGTTGTTTTCACAGGCGAGCTGCTTGTTGTTAACATACGCCTGTTGCGCATGGGATTGCAGAAGAAGAAGATGATGAAACAGGACGAGAAATGGCAGCAGGAGGAGGGAAGCAGCCTCAGCCATAGCCATGGCCGCCCCGCTGGAGTTGGATGAAATCAAGAAATGGCTTCTTCCTTCGTTAAATTCATTCTCAAGGAGATGATGGTTATTCAATGCATCTCCATTGGAAAAGATAATTTATGATGCAATAACAATTATGCTATTTCTTTTTCTTTCACCCACTTTATTTTTCTCTCAATTTAATGATTTAAATTAAAATAAATAATAATATTTAATAAATTTCTAAAATAGTTTTTATTGTTGAAAATATATTATATTATATTAGAATTGTTGAAAATTGAGTTATATTATTTTGAAAATTAGTGTGTGATGATGTAGATGATGATGATTTAATTTTTGGACTAATCTCCCATTGAGATCTATAAATATGTATCTCCATTTGTGTAGAAAAACACAATTTGAGAGAATAAATTTAAAGTGTGGAGTTTGAGAATATTTTGAGTTTTTGAATTTTATAAATTTTACTTTTCACAACACGTTATCAGCATATTTCCGACACTCCAAAATACAAGAAAAAGTCAAAAATATTCAACAAGTAAGAATTTTTATTTTACTGTTTATATATTTTTATTGTGTATATATTAATATATAATATCATGTTATGAATTTTTTAAAAAACTTGTTATAAATCCTGGGAGGATGTTAAGACGACATCCCACACTCCCGGTAAGGGATACGACAAGTATAAAAGCCTCTAAGGTTTTTAAACATTATAATCATATTTGTATAATGTCATGTTATTATATAAAAGGTTGTCTATGACACCGATCTTATAATAATGTGATATGATATACTATACCTGACTTTATACTAACTATATTGGTATAATTTCACAATATTATATAAAAGGCTGTCTACGACACCGATCTTATAATAATGTGATATGATATACATAATTATTTAATTATGATTATCATTATATGCATTGTATCATTATCACAAATTTTTATTCAACACATACTCGATTTTTCTTTACCCCCAACGGTCACAAACGGCTAGTTTTTGGTCTATAAATATGTTCACTCAAACTCATTTTCAATCACACCAAATTCACTCTTTCTCTCAAAAAAAAAATAAAATATTTTCTCCTCGGTTTTTTTCGAAGATGAAGATGATGGCATTAATAAAGCTATTTTTCATAACGACTATGATCATCATGCTCACGAGTCTTGTACTCACCAACGATTTTCCACCACATATTTTTTCTCTATTTGTACACGTACTTGTGCTCATCGTTTATCCATTATTTTGTATTGTCATATTAATGAAAATTAACTTATAAAATGCATTGTTATTTTTTTAGTACCACCATGTCAAATTTGGCAAAGTTTAAATTCGTTGCTCTCGATATCACTAGAAAAGAGCAAAGAAATGTTAATGAGAAATCATCAATCCCGACTCAATGTATCTACGGCATTTTCAGAAGCAAATGTTGTAAGTAAAAATGAAAACCAAAATCAAAGGCATAAACTAGATTTTGGTTGAGGTCGAGGATGTGGTCATGAACGTGAACGTAGAAATGATCGTGGTCGTGGTTATGGCCGTGAATATTAAAATAATCAAGATAGTTACTTCAATAACTAATCTCAAAAGAACGTCACGAACCACCCAAAAAGGCAGCATGAAAATATGAGTGAAAATAAAAATCACTCAATATATGAGAGTGTTTGTTATAAATGTGGCACTCCAAGACATTGGTCATGTACCCCTGAGCACTTATGTAAGCTCTTTAAAGTATCGATAAAGGGGAAATAAAAAAAGACCAATTTTGTTGAAAACAGTAACCATTTAAGTGGTTCAACTTATTTCAATGCTGTCGATTTTTTCAAATGATTTCGAGAACATTGATTAATATATTGGTGGGACTGAGATGTAACATGCTATATTTTTCATGCATTCTTATGAAACATGCTATATTTTGCATATATATATTATCCTTGATTTTATTTATTGCATTTTTGAAGTATGGAAAATGCTATGAGCAAAAATAAACCCATGGAAGTTTGCATACCCGATAGTGGTACAATGCACATCATTCTCCGAGATAAAAGATATTTTTTGGAATTAAAATCAACAAATACAATGGTGAATATAATATCAGGTCCTGTAGACTTGATTGAAGGTTGTGGAAAAGCACATTTTTTGTTACCTAATGGTACAAATTTTTTTATAAATGATGCTTTATATTCACCAGGATCAAAAAGAAATTTGTTGAGTTTTAATGACATATATTCTCATGGGTATGATACTGAGGCAATGACTGATAGAAATCAAAAATATATGTGTCTTATCACATATAAGTCAGGAAAGAAATTTGTAGTTGAGAAACTACCAATGCTCCCTACTGGATTGCATTATACACATATAAGTCCAGTTGAATCAAATATGGTGATGGATAATTCATCAATATTAACAAATTGGCATGATCGATTGGGACATCCTGGTTCAACAATGATGCGAAGAATTATTGAAAATACACATGGTCATCCACTGAAAGACCAGAAGATCTTTCAGAATAATAAGTTTCAATGTAAAGCATGTTCACTTAGAAAACTTATTATAAGACCATCACCAGCTAAAATCCAAGCTGAATCACCCATATTTCTTGAACGTATTTAGGGTGATATTTGTGGGTCAATTCATCCACCATGTGAACCATTTCGATACTTTATGGTATTGATCGATGCCTCTAGCAGATGGTCACATGTATGCTTATTGTCAACTCGGAATGTGGCATTTGCAAGATTGATGGCTCAAATAATAAAATTGCGAAATCAATTTCCCGATTATACAATCAAGAAAATAAGACTTGATAATGCTAGAGAATTTACATCCTAGACTTTCAATGATTATTGTATGTCAATGGGAATCACTGTTGAACATCATGTAGCTCATGT
This sequence comes from Henckelia pumila, assembly GCF_033568475.1. Classification (NCBI taxonomy): domain Eukaryota; kingdom Viridiplantae; phylum Streptophyta; class Magnoliopsida; order Lamiales; family Gesneriaceae; genus Henckelia; species Henckelia pumila. Next base: position 4,001,697 of record NW_027331857.1, on the reverse strand, counting down.
TCATGCGCAAAATGGATTAGCTGAATCATTGATTAAACGTCTATAACTGATTGCTAGACCAATGATTATGAAAACAAAACTCCCTATTTCTATATGGAGACATGCAATTTTACATGCTGCGGCATTAATTCGCATCAGACCAAGTGCATATCATAAATTCTCCCCATTGCAACTTGCATTTGGTAAAGAACCAAATATCTCTCATCTAATAATTTTTGGATGTATGGTGTATGTGCCTATTGCACCACCTCAACGATAAAAAATGGGTCCTCAAAGAAAAATCGGTATTTATATCGATTATGATAGTCCATCAATCATTCGATATCTTGAGCCTCAGACAGGCGATGTGTTTACAGCACGCTTTGCTGATTATCATTTTAATGAAGAAATATTCCCAGTGTTAGGGGGAGAAAAGAAACACATCGAAAAAGAAATCACATGATATGTACCATCATTGTTACATTTAGATCCAAGGACCAAACAATGTGAAAAAGATGTACAGCAAATTGTACATTTGCAAAGAATAGCAAATCAAATGCCAGATGCATTTGCAGACACAAAAAGGGTGACAAAATCATATATACATGCTGTAAATGCCCCAGCTCGAATTGAAATTCCAAAGAAACAGATTGAAGACACTCATGATGTCATTAAACGCCTGAAGCGTGGAAGGCCAGTCGGTTCCAAGGATAAAAATCCTCGGAAAAGAAAAGGCATAGAGAAGCACGATGATCATAAAATAGAAAATGGTATTTCAGAAGAAACACCTGATGATGAAAATGTTCTGTCAGAACCACAAATTGACGAGAATCGTGAAATCTCTATCAATTATATTAATACTAAAAAAATATGGAACCGAAAAGACATAGAAGATATTGATGAGATATTTTCTTATAATGTGGCTTGTGACATCATAAATGAAAATGAGGATCATGAACCAAAATCTTTTGGTGAATGTAAAACTCGTCATGATTGGGCCAAATGGAAAGATGCCATCCAGGTTGAATTGGATTCCCTGAATAAACGTAATATTTTTGGACCTATAGTCCTCACACCTGAAGGTGTAAAACCTGTTGGATACAAATAGATTTTTATTCGAAAGCGAAATGAGAAAAATGAAATAGTCAGATATAAAGCTAGACTTGTTGCACAAGGTTTTTCTCAAAGGCCTGGAATTGATTATGAAGAAACATATTCTCCTGTTATGGATGCAATTACGTTTTGATATTTGATTAGTTTGGCAGTGTCTGAAAATTTAGAAATGTGTCTTATGGATGTTGTTACAGCTTACTTATACGGATCACTTGATAGTGATATATACATGAAAATCCCTGAAGGATTTAAGATGCCTGAAGCACAAAGTTCAAAACCCAAAGAATTTTATTCTGTAAAATTGCAAAGATCATTATATGGGTTGAAGCAATCAGGCCGAATGTGGTATAATCGGCTAAGTGATCACTTGATGAAAAAGGGATATGTAAATGATCCAATATGCCCTTGTGTTTTCATCAAGAAAACAACATCCGGATGTATAATTATTGCTGTATATGTTGATGATTTAAACATCATTGGAACGAATAAAGAAATTCAAGAAGTTATGATGTACTTGAAAGAAGAATTTGAAATAAAGGATCTTGGAAAAACCAAGTACTGTCTGGGTTTGCAAATCGAACAAAAAGAATGTGGAATTTTTGTTCACCAGGCAAATTATACAGAAAAGATCCTTAAACGTTTTAATATAGATAAATCAAATCCATTTCGTACTCCAATGGTTGTAAAATCATTAAACATAGAAAAGGATCCATTCCGTCCATGTGAGGATGATGAAGTTATTCTTGGTCCAGAAGTACCATATCTAAGTGTCATTGGTACCCTTATGTATCTTGCAAATTGCACTAGACCTGATATATCTTTTGCTGTAAATTTATTGGCAAGATTTAGTTCATATCCAACAAAGAGGCACTGAAATGGAATTAAACATATATTTCGTTATCTACGAGTGACGACAGATTTGGGACTTTTGTACTCAAAAGATATCAATCAAAGTATCATTGGTTATGCTGATGCTGGATATTTATCTGATTCACATAAGACACGTTCCCAAACTGGATATGTATTTACTCGTGGAGGCACCGCAATTTCTTGGCGTTCACAGAAACAAACACTCGTAACAACTTCATCAAATCACGCCGAGATTATTGCATTACATGAAGCAAGTCGTAAATGTGTGTGGTTAAAATCAATGACACAACATATCCAAACTTCTTGTGGATTATCAGTAGACAAGAAGCCTGTAACGTTGTATGAAGACAATGCTGCATGTATTTCTCAAATAAAATAAGGATACATCAAAAGTGACAGAACCAAACATATCCCCCAAAGTTCTTTGCCTACACTCAAGAGCTTGAGAAGAATAAAGATATTGATATCTGTTATATTCAATCAAGTGAGAACTCATCAGATCTCTTCACAATGGCACTTCCCACGACGATATTCAGAAAGCATATATACAACATTGGGATGCGTAATCTACGGAATATGTGAAGAATCACTCATATTAACATGAGGGGGAGTTTACGTGGCTGCACTCTTTTTTTCTTGCTATGGTTTTTATCCAACTAGGTTTTTTCTAGTAAGGTTTTTAACGAGGCAGCATAAAACACGTAATAAAGACAATCATCATAAGACGATCATCATCACAAGATGGAGTGTTGAAAATATATTATATTATATTAGAATTGTTGAAAATTGAGTTGTATTATTTTGAAAATTAGTGTGTGATGATGTAGATGATGATGATTTAATTTTTGGTGAGATATTTTCTTATAATGTGGCTTGTGACATCATAAATGAAAATGAGGATCATGAACCAAAATCTTTTGGTGAATGTAAAACTCGTCATGATTGGGCCAAATGGAAAGATGCCATCCAGGTTGAATTGGATTCCCTGAATAAACGTAATATTTTTGGACCTATAGTCCTCACACCTGAAGGTGTAAAACCTGTTGGATACAAATAGATTTTTATTCGAAAGCGAAATGAGAAAAATGAAATAGTCAGATATAAAGCTAGACTTGTTGCACAAGGTTTTTCTCAAAGGCCTGGAATTGATTATGAAGAAACATATTCTCCTGTTATGGATGCAATTACGTTTTGATATTTGATTAGTTTGGCAGTGTCTGAAAATTTAGAAATGTGTCTTATGGATGTTGTTACAGCTTACTTATACGGATCACTTGATAGTGATATATACATGAAAATCCCTGAAGGATTTAAGATGCCTGAAGCACAAAGTTCAAAACCCAAAGAATTTTATTCTGTAAAATTGCAAAGATCATTATATGGGTTGAAGCAATCAGGCCGAATGTGGTATAATCGGCTAAGTGATCACTTGATGAAAAAGGGATATGTAAATGATCCAATATGCCCTTGTGTTTTCATCAAGAAAACAACATCCGGATGTATAATTATTGCTGTATATGTTGATGATTTAAACATCATTGGAACGAATAAAGAAATTCAAGAAGTTATGATGTACTTGAAAGAAGAATTTGAAATAAAGGATCTTGGAAAAACCAAGTACTGTCTGGGTTTGCAAATCGAACAAAAAGAATGTGGAATTTTTGTTCACCAGGCAAATTATACAGAAAAGATCCTTAAACGTTTTAATATAGATAAATCAAATCCATTTCGTACTCCAATGGTTGTAAAATCATTAAACATAGAAAAGGATCCATTCCGTCCATGTGAGGATGATGAAGTTATTCTTGGTCCAGAAGTACCATATCTAAGTGTCATTGGTACCCTTATGTATCTTGCAAATTGCACTAGACCTGATATATCTTTTGCTGTAAATTTATTGGCAAGATTTAGTTCATATCCAACAAAGAGGCACTGAAATGGAATTAAACATATATTTCGTTATCTACGAGTGACGACAGATTTGGGACTTTTGTACTCAAAAGATATCAATCAAAGTATCATTGGTTATGCTGATGCTGGATATTTATCTGATTCACATAAGACACGTTCCCAAACTGGATATGTATTTACTCGTGGAGGCACCGCAATTTCTTGGCGTTCACAGAAACAAACACTCGTAACAACTTCATCAAATCACGCCGAGATTATTGCATTACATGAAGCAAGTCGTAAATGTGTGTGGTTAAAATCAATGACACAACATATCCAAACTTCTTGTGGATTATCAGTAGACAAGAAGCCTGTAACGTTGTATGAAGACAATGCTGCATGTATTTCTCAAATAAAAGAAGGATACATCAAAAGTGACAGAACCAAACATATCCCCCAAAGTTCTTTGCCTACACTCAAGAGCTTGAGAAGAAAAAAGATATTGATATCTGTTATATTCAATCAAGTGAGAACTCATCAGATCTCTTCACAATGGCACTTCCCACGACGATATTCAGAAAGCATATATACAACATTGGGATGCGTAATCTACGGAATATGTGAAGAATCACTCATATTAACATGAGGGGGAGTTTACGTGGCTGCACTCTTTTTTTCTTGCTATGGTTTTTATCCAACTAGGTTCTTTCTAGTAAGGTTTTTAACGAGGCAGCATAAAACACGTAATAAAGACAATCATCATAAGACGATCATCATCACAAGATGGAGTGTTGAAAATATATTATATTATATTAGAATTGTTGAAAATTGAGTTGTATTATTTTGAAAATTAGTGTGTGATGATGTAGATGATGATGATTTAATTTTTGGACTAATCTCCCATTGAGATCTATAAATAGGTCTCTCTATTTGTGTAGAAAAACACAATTTGAGAAAATAAATTTAAAATATGGAGTTTGAAAATATTTTGAGTTTTTAAATTTTATAAATTTTACTTTTCACAATATTTATAACATAGATTTTTAAACTCGAATTTTCCAACACGCAAAAGAAATCGTGGGCTCATACTAGTACTAGGATAGAAGAAGACTTGTTGACTATGTACATGTGGAAAAAAAGTCAACGCGGAATGGACAGGTGTGCATCATTAATTGAAGCAAGGACTACGGGGTGGAAACGTAACACATGGGCGCATTTAATTCAAATTTCTAAGTTTCAAAGGCGTTGGATGGAAATTAAAATAACGTATTGACTGAAGACTTTAAATATATATTTATATTGAACACCGAAACAAACACTTATTATAGAAGAAAAGTGGGCATTAGTTGAAATCAAGTCTACTGTTGCATAGCTTAATCGTTCATTTCTAAACCATCAAACATTCTACAATAATCCACATTAACTGACTAAGCTATTCGATGGAAATTGATATACGGATGTAGATGTAGCGCAAGAGATTGAATCGAGCTAGAGGGATCATATGCAAATGGAGCCTGCCTCACAGTCCTTGTCCGAAACAGTAATCATCGAATCCGAAGTCGGCAGTTGCCATTGTTCCTTCATGTTCCTGCATCCATAACCACAAAAAAAGAAAAGAAAGAGATATAATATCAATGTAGAGACTGGAAGATTAATCAGATGATGCTCGAATCGCTTCGCGTAATTTCCTACCAGTTTGATCATAGAACTCACTAAATCATCCAATGAGTCATAACTCTGAGAAACAAAGCCACTTTCCAGCTTTCGTTGCTCCATCGTAGAAGCGCCTCCTCCGATCGGTCTGTTGTTCAACACCGTATCCATCTTCTCGTTACTGGATCGGTTATTGTGGTCCGGATTTTGGCTGAAGGGAGCCACAAAACCATTTTGGGGACCATTTAAGGAAGCAAAAGTATTGTTTGAACCAATACTATGATGATTTGGTATCTGTACTCCACACATTTGGTTGTATCCTTGATTCATGTTCTGAACATTTCCGATCAAACTTTCTTGCCATTGCATATTGTTTCTTGAACTTTCAAGAGGTACCGGCTCCATGGTGGTGGAAGCAAGATTCATCTTCATGTTGTGTAAATAAGGACCATTTGGAGGATTATTGTGAGGTAACAGAGGCTTGTTCTCTGTAGTGAAACTGGAGTTGAAGCATTTCGAAGAAGCCATGTTGAGAGACGATCCATTTTCGTGTACCATTGTGGGGTTATTCAGACTGTTATTTAAATAATTTCTTGAGCCACCGATAAGTTCCTGAGTGCCTGTAAATGCATTACCAGCCATAAAGATCTTTGAATCATTCATACCATTTGCATTCTGTTGCAACTGATCTTGTTCTAAAGATGGCCGAATTCCTTGAAATAAACTTGTGTTTTGACCGGAAGATGAGACGGCGAGGCTTGGCTTTTGGAGAGCAGGGTTAGTGACGTTTAGATTCGCAGGACTATTGAGTCTGCCGAGTAAGCTACCGGAGGTCATATAAGGGGATAAGGTGATGTTTGCCAGTCGTCCTTGTCCAGACAAAGTTTGAAAATTTTCAAGCCCCTCGAAGGAAGCCATTTGCATGAAATGGGAACCATTCACCCCGAATGTGGCCGCCATATTTGCTTGCTGAGTTGCCACAGAACTAATCCGTTTAAGGTACAACCTGTATTTCTGCAAAAGCGATAGTTTGCTTCAGATATGGCACATTCCAAGTGATACTACTCTAAAAACAAATTTTCATCACGGTAATTAAAGTTGACAAAGAGAGGTTATCACCTGAAGATGGCTCGCCACATTTTCCCGAGTAAGCCCTTCGACACCCATCAGGTCAAGAATCCTTTTTGGAAAAGCCTCTGTATCAAGAAACAAAACCACAAAACAAAACCAACTTGAGAAAATTTACGGCTACTACATTCAAAACATGCTTACACTTGGAAAAAATGAGGATTCAGATCTTACTTTCAATCCCCAAGTGATTGACAGCTGAGACGAATTTCCTGTGAAGTTCGATAGACCAGATCACTCGAGGCTTCTTCTGTGTTGTTGGATCTTCAGATTCATGGCCATCTTCATTCTCATCATCATCATCTTTCCTCTTTTTATTAATTTTCCCATTCTGATCTGCATCATTCCTCGAAGAAGATCCATCACCTTCACCGTTTTCATGCTGATATTTGGCATGACCAGGGGATTTATCCTGGTTGCTAGAATCGAGCTTCTTTCTTCTAAGTACGTGTTGCCATATGTTTCTCAGCTCCTCAATTCGAACAGGCTTCACCAAATAATCACAGGCGCCATGTGTAACTCCTTTCATGACAAGTTTGGGGTCACCATTGGCTGACAACACTGGAACAAGGTCATGGAATCAAAAGAATTTTCAAGGTGTCTCTCAATGATAAAGGAATTAGAATTCATTACTTTGTCATGTTTTAAAGAAAATGACAGTACTGAACTATTAGCTATCCAATAAAATCCCATCAAACCATTGTTCCTTTGCCTACCGAACCCCATAATAATTTTTCATACACAATCTCATTGAAGAACTAAAAATCTTGGAAGTTGTTCATAGTAAAGAATGCGAGCTTACTTATAACTGGTAGATCCATTTCGAGACCGACGAGTTCTAGAAGTTTAAAACCATCCATATCAGGCATATGCACATCACTGATCACAAGGTCAAATCTATCTTTGTTTTCTCTTAACATCTTCAACGCTGTTCTTGCCTGACTTGTTGTAGTGACTGCAAAATGGCGAATCATTGTCATTTAAAGAGAGAATTTAGGCATTGACCAAAATCCACAGAGCATCCTTCCAATCAAAACAAGGATTTTGAATCCACGTGATGGGAAAAATATATGATAATAGGAAACAATATGAATCAAATCCAGCACAACTATTTAACACCCAAAGATACAGGACATATGAGATGCTGAGAGCAAATTTTATGTTGCATATACTCGTCCAATTTCGGGGAAAAAAAATCAAACTTTCATTATTTAACATAAACCAGAAACAAAACTAAAAGCCAGAATCAGTCGGATGTTGGAAAAACGGCAGATTGGTAATCACAATTGGATCAACAAAATCTAAAACCTTGCTCAACTTGCTTGTAATAATGAAAACACAAGACTATATATTGATCAAATAAGATAAAAGATGACGACAAAATTCGATTTCAATCCAAAACAAATATTGAATGAAAAATAAAGAAACCCAAAAAAACAGAAGCAAAACATACCATGATACTGGCATTTCCTCAGCAGGGTATCCAACAACTTCAAGCATATCGGGTCATCATCCACAGCAAGAACGCGCAGCCCCGCTGGGAATTTATCATGATTTTTATTTTCACTCTTAATTTCCACCACAGTCATTGTTTTAGCCCACAATTGAAAACACCCGAATACGAGTTTAGTAGAGATCGGAGGATAAAAATGGAGCCTTTGCCACCAAAATCACTTTCCCGAACACTTTAACACAACCCCAGATGCAATTCTTGTTTCAATATCAAAAACCAAGAATTTAGCAAACAAGGAGAAATATAGAGATCACAAGAAAGAGAGAGATACAGGGAAGACAGACTAAGAAGATGCGTCTTTCTACACCTATAATTTCCAATGACAATCGAAAAACAGCTATGATTGGTTTTAAAAAAAAGGTACAAATTTGATTCTATGTATGTCAAACTTCTTGATTTAAAAATTAACTTAAATGTTTGAATAACTTGATATAAATAAATATATCTTAAAATAAACCAGCAAATCAATCATTTAAATTCCACATTAAAAACAGATTAACAAAACTCCTATTCAAATTAGAATATGGGAGGCATACGAGGAAATAGATATAGTATGTATGTAAGTTTGTGTATGTCTATAGTGGGAAGTAACCGAAACGCAGCTTTATTGAGTCAAATAATGGAGCTTTTGTTTATAATAAGTATTGTTTGCAGCAACTTTTCTCTTTCCCAACCTTATAAAGGTAAGCATGCAAATATGAATATCGTACCTAAACTATTCAATATGGATACTTATTTATTATTATGGTTTTCACGAAAACTCGTGTACCACATTTTTATATATTTTCTGACTCAATGTCATAAAAATACATAAATATTTTTATGTTAAAAATAATATTTTGAGTCGTCTTACGAATATAAATTCATTTATTATACTTTTTAAATTAGTTATTATACCTTAATTCAAGAAACTCATTCACTATTTTTTATTAAAACCTCGAAGAAGAGGATTGTGTACACACACATATATATTCTTAATTTTTTTATTTTTCCTTTTTAGTCAGAAGAAGAGCTTATAACAATTAGATCTCAAATCCAAGGATCTTCTCTAAATTTTAATATCTTCATCCTTGTCAATAGATGAATATAAGCAATACAATTCTTCTGGAAATTAGTAATGGATATATCAATCAATAATAAGCAAATTAACGAACTAATTTTATTTGGCAAAAACTTTTATGAGACGGTCTCAAGGGTCATATTTATGAGACGGATCTTTTATATAGGTTATTCATTAAAAAGTATTATAATTTATGTCAAAAGTATTACTTATTATTATAAATATGGGTACAATTGACCCGTCTCACGGATAAGACCGTATCACAAAATTGTTACTCATGTTATTTAATCAACTGTTTTGATTGATTGAACCTAACTTTTCCACTTCCCTATAATTTATCCATTCATATCAATTCAAATCTAGTCTACTAACATATTATTATATTCCATCCATTTGAAATATAATAATGGATATGATTCATCTGAAGATAATCGACGGTCAAATCTGACGAAGGAATTCCATACGCTGTCTGCATGTGTTCGTATTTTATTTGTCATCAATTTAAATTAAGAATAATACTAAAAATACAACTAATATATCTTATAACAATATTTATAATAATTATGTCGTAATATTTTGATATTATATCGTGATATTTTGAATTCAATGTATCGTGAGATTTGATAAATTAAATTTTCGTATTGAATTTTGTATAATATAAAAATTGTTGTACTACAAGTTTTCTTGTACATGTAACATTACTCTTAAATTAAAGGGGCTATTTTTTGGTATGTTAAAAGTTTCTTTTCTAATTATAAATATATGTCAGGGCTATATAGTATATTAGATGTTTTATGCAATTGCCATACAAATTAGCATAGATTATAGAATAGGGGTGATAATTTAGGGATTAAATGCTAGTAAACGATTTACCTTATTGGTATATATGTGCCAATTGCGTGATTGTTAACAAAAACAATTATATAATGGTTTGATTTCGGAAGAAGGGAAAATACGTTAATTTCAGTTTCTTTGAAGTGTTAAAATGTAAATCAATAATTTTCCATTTTAAAATCAAAATAATTGTTTGTTACTATACGCTTCGAATTTACTTTATTAAATTATGAAGTTATCTCAAAATTCTTCTAATTTTTTTTTCAAACTGTAATTTTTTGTCTTGCTAAAAAATACTTCAATTAAATTTTATTTATTTATTATCGAATTTTACAAAATTCACGTTGAAAGTCTTAATAAACGAGAGAATTTTTCATTTTTTGAATAATATTTATGATTTTATTTTAATATTTTCGATCCCCTCAAATTTGTTTTTTCATACTCGGTCAATCAAGTTGAGTTATTTGGAAAAAGTGAATTTTATTTTTTAAAAAAATGATGAAAAATATTGTGATCTCTTACTAACTGTATATATCATTTTTTTAATATTTAAATATTATTATTTTGCAAATAAGTATGACTTTCAATGTAAATCTTGTAAAACTTGACGAGATGTCAATTCAGGTGGATCGGATGAGTTCAAGTTGAGTTAACATAAAATATTGCTAAAAAATTTCTCAACACAAACCCAAATCAATCAAAAAATGACCAATTCGAACCCGACTAACCCGATCAACCTGAATAACGTTAGTTATTAGATTCACCGTTCGACGTGTGACAAACCTAATCGATTGGACGCTGCTAATCTAATCGCTTAATAATCTTATACGTGTGATTCCCACAGCATAACAAATTATTCATCTAACCAAAAAAAAAAACATATATATTAATGATCCTGCATAATAAAAACACGACAATTCGGTGAACTTTCACTTATTAAAACAATGATTTATTCGAAGCTAAGCTTTTTACGTTCTGGTCTTCATTCTCGAGCAAAAATGAGGACTATTAAGTGTATTAACTATATACTAACACCAGAAATTACATGCAAACCATTAAATATATTTTCACTGAAATGAAGAAAGAATCGAGAGCTAGTAGCTGTCAACTAATTAATTAAAAATGATATATTAATTCTTGAATGTGCTTTGCTAAAGGGTCAACTTATTTGCAGCTAATCATACCAATGATTATATTGCTTCCTCCATCAATCAGGCTGTGTCCCATGCCGTCGAAGCTGCAAAGCACACAACAAGAAACCATATCTCATCACTAATTTGTTACAAGATTAACGTATACTTTGTTACGAGTTCATATTATAATTTTTATCATCTCATATCACGAGTCAAAATCAAAGTCAAAGTCAAAAAAAAAAAAAAACATACCAGTTCTAGCAAGAGTCCAGTTGCTGTCAAAACCAAGTGCCCAAAAGAAATACCCACCAAGTCCTTGAGCCTTTGCGAACTTGACTTTGTGCTCGACTGAAATTGTGTCGTCGTATCCAATCCAACTTGTTCCAGAGTAAGAATACGTCGAAACTGTTGTGTTATCGAAGACGACGGTGGCATGATTGGCGGAATTAAACTCAAGAATGTCCGAATAAACCATCACCCCTCCGCCGGGGCCTGTGTTAACAGCCGGATCTCCAATTCCATGTCTTCTCGGATCCTTCAGTTGCCATGTATGCCCATATGCAGGCATTCCCATCACTATTTTCTTGGCTGGAACGCCGTCTCTCTTCCACCGTGAAATCCCATAACTGGTACTCACGTTACTGGTGCTGTCGTAGAGCAATGCAGGAGCTCCGGTGGCAGAAGTGTCCCAGCCACCGCGGTAATCGAAGCACATTGGGTTGATGAAGTCTACGAAGCTTCTGATGGAATCGCCTGGATAAGTACGCGGTGAGTTCTCGAGGTACACGTCGGAAGAAAAATACACGGCGGAGGACAGTAGGAGCCGCGGCTTGCCGCCGGAGGCGAGTGATTCTTGGTTTATGGCAGCGCGCCATTCTTTGAGAAGCACGGCGAGGTTAGACATGTCTTGTGGGTCGTTCGGGTATTCCCAGTCGAGATCGAGTCCGTCGAAGGAGTATTTTCTTGCTGTTTCGATGGATGATTGGATGAATGCGGCCCTGTTATCGGGATTGTTTGCCATGGTGGCGAAGATGTTGCTGAGGGGTTGGCCACTGCCTCCGCCGATGGATAGCAGGGCTTTGGCGGGAGGAGTGGCGGCGTGGATGGCAGAGGTGAATGGGACCATCCATTGTTCGTCAAATTGGTTGATTAAGAGCTGGAAACTGGTGGCGTCGGGGATGACGAAGGCGTAGAAGATGTGAGTGAAATATGAAGTTGGGATGCTGGATGGTGGCAAGGATTGCGCCAGCCAGGATGGCCAGTATGCGCCTTTGATACCTCGAGAAGGTGATGGTGATGTGGATGAGGATGGGGATGAGGTCGGAGGCATTGAAATCGGAACTGGGACATCGGCAAGTGAGAATTTTGTGACGGAAAACGTTAGAATGAATGCCAAAATCAGTGAGATGATCTTCTGGTTATCCATGGATTAGATTTCTTTGAACTTTTCTTGAAGATCACACCAAGAGAAGTATCAAGATTCAAGATTCACACACACATATATGACTAAGGAGATGCATATGTTATAACGTCAGTGGCACCAGAAATCTTAATTTTATCGATGTTCTAAGATCGCTTTTTGTCAGCATATGTTCGTTGGAATGTGTTTGTGATTCATTCAAACAGCTAGATTTTAGATTCTTATAAATTGATTGATGCGAAACATAGGAAAGAAAAACCACAATGATTGATTATTTTTGTCGGGTTAATATTTTCTTGTGGAGTGGGGTTTTGCCTTATGTGTGCGCATTGGCTTGAAAAAACTCTTTAAAAAATTTTCTAAAATTGGTCCAATAAGTTTGCTTTATATTAAAGTGCATTTTGGAAACGCGATTTCATATGCCACTTCGTTGTTTAATTAGGAAAATCCCGTATGGCGGCCCATGTTTTAAGGAACCAAACTCCAAACTAGCAGCACCTTTTGCAAAAATTTGAGACGCACCTTTGAAAAGAGGGATTGGAAAACGTACGATTTTCCCACAATTTTGGAGAGTTTAAGGACACCAAAAACTAAAAGGGTAATTAAATATTAAGGGCTACCGCCTCGAAATAACAATTATGGCTTCCAATTTGTCTTTTGACTTTTAAGAATCGGTGTGTAAATTAATTTGCATGGAGAGAGGCCTGTAGAAGTAGGGGTGATTAGTTTTGTGTGAGGAAATATTTGAAGTAATAATTGGGAAAGAGATATATAGAGGGAGTTTTGTGCTCTAAAGCATTCTTCCTTCATTCTTTCTTGTGTGGTTCTCTCTATAATTTTTCTTGTTTTTATTACAAAAACATAATCATGGCTCCTGATATCTGCTTGGAAGAGATCAAGAATGAACAAGTTGACCTTGTAAGTCCCATTTCGTGATCACATTGCTTCGATGAAGATTTATAGTATGTTTTCGAAATCTTCATATTCGACATGTTCTTTATTGAAGTATGAGTTTGGCTTATGCATGGCAGGAAAATATTCCCATCGAGGACGTTTTCACACAACTTAAATGTACAAGGGAGGGATTGACATCCGATGAAGGAAACAAAAGGCTTGAAATATTCGGCTATAATAAACTGGAGGAGAAAAAAGAAAGCAAGGTCCTCAAGTTCTTGGGATTTATGTGGAATCCTCTTTCATGGGTTATGGAATGTGCTGCCATTATGGCCATTGTTTTGGCCAATGGAGGGGTAATTTTGCAGCTGTTTGTTTATCTTTAATTCTTCATCAACTTGTTTTTGTTTGATTTTCGACTCTTTTTCGGATGGACTCAACTTGTGAAAATGCAGGGGAAGCCTCCAGATTGGCAAGATTTTGTTGGTATTATCGTGCTTCTTATAATCAACTCAACTATAAGTTTTATTGAAGAAAATAATGCTGGAAATGCCGCCGCCGCTCTTATGGCTGGTCTTGCACCTAAAACCAAGGTGCCTTCATCTTAGCTTCATCGCGATTCTCTCATGTTTATACGAAAAAATATTTACGCCCATATCTTACAAATTGACTGGTTGATTGTGCTTGCAGGTTTTGAGAGATGGAAATTGGAGTGAGCAGGATGCAGCAATTCTTGTTCCTGGAGATTTGATCAGTGTCAAATTGGGAGATATTATCCCGGCTGATGCTCGTCTCTTGGAGGGAGATCCTCTCAAGATCGATCAATCCGCCCTCACAGGTGAATCCCTTCCCGTGACCAAGCACCCTGGGGATGGAGTTTACTCTGGCTCCACTTGCAAGCAGGGAGAGATCGAGGCCGTGGTTATTGCCACCGGTGTCCACACGTTCTTCGGTAAGGCTGCTCATCTTGTGGATAGCACGAACAACGTGGGACATTTCCAACAGGTATGTATTATGTGTTTTTTACAGGTAAAATTACATCACAGTGAAGGTTGCTAGATTCTGATACATGCTCAAATGATTTGTAAACTAATCAGGTTCTGACTGCCATTGGAAATTTCTGTATCTGCTCCATTGCTGTTGGCATGATGATCGAGATAGTCGTGATGTACCCGATCCAACATAGGAGGTACCGAGAAGGAATCGACAATCTTCTCGTGTTGCTGATAGGAGGAATTCCGATTGCCATGCCAACAGTCTTGTCTGTGACAATGGCTATTGGATCTCACCGGCTATCTCAGCAAGGCGCCATCACGAAAAGAATGACAGCCATTGAGGAGATGGCTGGCATGGATGTGCTCTGCAGCGACAAAACAGGAACACTCACTCTCAATAAGCTCACAGTCGACAAGAACTTAGTTGAGGTGTTCCCAAAGAATGTAGACAAGGACACTCTTCTTTTGCTTGCTGCAAGGGCTTCCAGGGTTGAGAATCAGGATGCCATTGATGCTTCGATTGTTAACATGCTCAGCGATCCTAAAGAGGTGAGTCTTCTGAACAATTAGCTTGTTGGAATGGAACATCTTCAAAGATTACTTACTTGTAAAGCACTCTTTTTTGGATGTTTCTAGGCAAGAGCAGGCATTACAGAGGTACATTTCTTGCCATTCAACCCAGTGGAGAAGAGAACTGCAATCACATATTATGATTCTGATGGAAACTGGCACAGATGCAGCAAGGGTGCTCCTGAGCAAGTAAGGATAGTCATAGAAGCTTTCATAATCAAATGAAATGTAAAAATATTTTCATCAATGCGTGATGTCTCACAGTTTTGTTTCCTTTTTGTTGTTTAACAGATAATTGAACTATGTGAACTCAAAGGGGATGTAAATAAAAAGGCTCATGAGATCATAGACAATTTTGCCAACCGCGGTCTTCGTTCCCTTGGTGTTGCACGACAGGTTAGTCAGGCATCCGATGAAGGGTTTTATGCCTTCATGCTTTCAAAAAAAAAAAAGTACCCCTGTTTTTTTAAAACTGCAAATGGTGACGATATGTTACATAAAATTTCAGCTTGTTCCTGAAAAATCCAAAGAAAGTGCTGGTGAACCTTGGGAGTTCGTGGGTTTGTTGCCTCTTTTCGACCCTCCTAGGCACGATAGTGCGGAGACGATCAGAAAGGCTCTTGATCTTGGTGTCAATGTTAAGATGATCACCGGTGATCAGTTAGCTATTGGCAAAGAAACGGGACGCAGGCTTGGAATGGGAACCAACATGTACCCATCTTCTTCCCTTCTTGGCCAATCCAAGGATGAATCTATTGCTTCGATCCCTGTCGACGAGCTCATTGAGAAAGCGGATGGTTTTGCTGGTGTCTTCCCAGGTAAAATATTACCCTGGAAGCGGGAAAAAGACCCACTTAATGTACTAATGAGACATTGGATTACTTACAACTAAACTCAAGTTTTATGTGCACAGAGCATAAGTATGAAATCGTGAAAAAACTACAAGAGAGGAAGCACATCTGTGGTATGACTGGCGATGGAGTGAACGATGCCCCGGCACTCAAGAAAGCAGACATTGGTATCGCTGTAGCAGATGCCACCGATGCCGCTAGAAGTGCATCCGATATCGTGTTGACAGAGCCAGGACTCAGCGTGATCGTGAGCGCGGTTCTGACAAGTCGAGCCATCTTCCAAAGGATGAAGAATTACACCATTTATGCTGTTTCCATCACAATCCGTATTGTTGTGGGATTCATGCTTATTGCCCTTATCTGGAAGTTTGATTTTTCGCCGTTCATGGTTCTCGTGATCGCCATTCTCAACGATGGAACTATCATGACCATCTCTAAAGACAGAGTGAAGCCATCTCCAGTACCTGATTCGTGGAAACTCAAGGAAATCTTTGCCACTGGTGTCGTTCTTGGAACATACATGGCTATCATGACTGTTGTCTTCTTTTACCTCGCCTCAGATACCGACTTCTTCACCGTAAGCTCTTTATGCCCTCGAAAACTAGTATTATAGGCTCTGGTGTTACTGAGTTACTTTCGAAACATGATGCCTACGGTTGTCATAAGGACAAGCATTGGATCCTTAAAACAACAAAAAAAATTTCGACTACTGACATATTGTTTCTTTCTTATAGGAATCCTTTAAGGTAAAATCCATCCGGGGGAACACAGATGAGCTCACAGCCGCTCTGTACCTTCAAGTGAGCATTATAAGTCAAGCACTCATTTTCGTCACAAGGTCGCGAAGCTGGTCTTTTGTCGAACGCCCTGGTCTCTTGCTTGTCAGTGCCTTCCTTATAGCTCAGTTGGTAAGTTCTATAAGTCAACAATTTTTAAGTTACCTTACACATATATTGTCACTCCGTTACATCATGTTCTTGGCTAAAAATAAGTTGTGGGATTCCAGGTGGCTACGTTAATTGCAGTATACGCAAGCTGGGGATTTGCTAGAATTGAAGGTATAGGATGGGGATGGGCTGGAGTCATCTGGATCTTCAGCATTGTCACTTACTTCCCACTAGATATTCTCAAGTTCATTATCCGTTTTGGATTGAGTGGAAAAGCTTGGGATTCCATGATACAGAACAAGGTATGGTTCGAACAAGTAACATTATTCCAACAAAGAATTAATTGAAAACTAGAGTTTGTGCTAATATCATGTGCCAAGTTTGGGTCCAAATTATGTTTCTTGCTGATTAGTGACTCACGAGCCTTGCCTTGATATCACTCGTCATAAAAAAAAAACTAACAATTTCAATAAATTCGATTTACAAGTTAAATAATTGGAGCCAAACAAATCAAACTTTGATGTGAACCAAACTTGACTCCGAAATATTTTAATTCTTGTAATTCTAACTCATTTCCTTGACATCATACCTCCTCAAACTAGACCGCATTCACAACGAAGAAAGATTATGGCAAGGGTGAGAGAGAAGCACAATGGGCATTGGCGCAACGAACCCTTCACGGGCTGTCGAATCCAGGACCTTCCAACGTGTTCAGTGACAAGAACAGCTACAGCGAGTTGTCCGAAATCGCTGAGCAGGCTAAACGAAGAGCCGAAGTGGCAAGGTACACATGATTCATCAATTTCCTTTAAATACAATAAGCTCTCCATTTTCTTCTTATTAGCTCCATCGAATAAATTCATTATCTTCTCAAGGCAGGACTAACACATTTCTATAATTGGAAGTCGCGTCCTTAACAAAACATAGATATATTTGTAAATGTTTAACGTAATATACATGATTAATTACGTATATTTTGCAGGCTAAGGGAGCTTCACACTCTCAAGGGGCATGTCGAATCTGTGGTGAAGCTGAAGGGTTTGGACATCGAAACCATTCAACAACACTACACTGTGTAAGAGGCATATAAATGACGATAATTTTGAATACGGGTAGAACATGTAGTAAAGATGAACAAGCACTGCTTTTTTTTTGGGTTTATAATAGATAGGTGATAGAAATTCGATTATTATTATTATTATTTTGATTTTATGATGAAACCATGTTCTGAGTGGTGTGTATGCTCTCCCCCTGCCTCTTAAATAAATCAGTTGAATCATGGAGACAAGATATCATAAAATGGCTATTGCAATTCCTTCATCAGACTTATTTAGACACTTCTATGCGCCAACTCGCAAAAATCACACACAAATGCAGCAAAACTGACGAATTATCATCATTTACCTTGACTCAAATTTGAAAAAATATGCGAAAATAAACTACGGCATACTTTTTCCCATTGTCACTCCTTTGCAGATGCAGCCAGCCAGTCTTTTAGTAATCACATCGCTTCTCCAGTTCCTGATTGCTTTACTTCATATTCACCACCCTCACCCTCACCCTCACCCTCGTCATCATCATCATCGTCATCATCATCCTCTTCCGAGTCCCCCTCGCCAAATAATCTGAGACTCCTGAGCTCATTTTTAGCATCATCTTCGCTAAATTCCAGTCCATATTTGATGTCGCGGTGTTTAACCAAAAGCCAGCGAAGTAACCTGTCTTCCTTGTTCAGATACCGCAGTTCGCTGCTAAAACTGGGTGGAGTCATCATCGTCATCTGCATCAGCTTGCCCTACATGAATTGTGTAAAAAAAAAAACACACAATGCCCAGAAAAGTACTTGTTAGAGCAAAAAAATCTGAAGTAGAGTTCCTCAACCAACAAAAGAAGCCACTAAATTTGCATTCCATCTTTTATATGTGCTAGGATAGCAGAAAGCATGTCTAACGAGTGACGAAGCCAAACTTAGAAACAAGTTAAAATGAAATATTTGAGATTTGAGGATAAGCAAACATGATGGTTTGTAGGAGAAACAACCAACTTCACCCGAAATTCACTCACATCTACTAGAATTTTTACAAGTTAATCCATATAGAACTACCGAGATTTGAGAATATCACCAAGCAGAAGAATATAATGCAAATAAGTTCAAGAAACATAATGTTTGGTTTTACCTGATAGTATCTTCCATCCAGTTTCCTAATTCCATATCCCAATTGTACGGTCCCAAAGGACTTGATATTGGTAAGAACCCCATTTCTTCTATAGACATGCTTTCCAACCCGTGCAACCAAATCCATTGCAGCTTCCGTCACCACATGGGGTTTCAACAAAAGCACACAGTCATAAAGAGGCATCTTGCTTCTCGAACACACTCAAATGTCCTGAAGAACTTCACAAAATAGTTTTTTTTTTTAATGCCGAATCAGGTGTACTACTCTCTTTTTGGACATCCCCAAAAACTAAAAATCAGCCACACCATTGCATTTCTTTCAGGTAATGTTGCAATATCAACGCGAAAATGGGAAGGATCAAAACCTAAATCGACAAGATACTTGTGTAAATTCGAAGCAAACAAAATGAAATCGCCGAGTAAATCGAGGTAAATAAAATCATCTTCGAAAAATGAAAAAAAGATTCACCTCTAACCTTGCTCGTCCGTTGGTTCGATGGTGAAGAAATTGGTTGACTTAGAGCTAGACGATGAAGAGAATTGGAGCGGTGGACAGAGGAGATGGAGATGGAGATGGGCTAGGGCAACGAACAACAAATGGGCTTTCTTGTTGGTTTAGGAATGTTGTTTAAAGCCCAACAAAAGAAAAATATTTGAATTAAATGAAAGTAAAAGTCAGGCCCAATAAATCGAATCCAATTTCTGATATAAGCTTTTTTTTAATGCCGAATCAGGTGTACTACTCTCTTTTTGGACATCCCCAAAAACTAAAAATCAGCCACACCATTGCATTTCTTTCAGGTAATGTTGCAATATCAACGCGAAAATGGGAAGGATCAAAATTAATTTATTGGAAGTAAACAAATATAATTGATTATGTTTTGACTACTCCATATGATTAATATTTTAATCCAAAAAATATTCATTTTTTGTTCTCATAAATTTATTAGATTTCTTTTCGAAATTTATTTTAATAAAAAATTATCACACACAACGGGTATTTGGTTTTGAAATACCATATATCTATGGCAAAATCAGCATCTGAATCAAATTTTGAAAAATCAGTGCATAAGATTGAAATATTAAGAGTTAATAATTGCAAGTGATGCTAGCAAGAGGGGAGTAATTAAAGTTGTACTTTTTTTTTTTTCCTTGTCTACGATTTTTTCCACTTGATTTTTTATAACAAAGTTTTTAATGAAACAATTAACAAGTATCAAAAGATGTCGTACTCTTTTTCTTTTATTAGGATTTTATCCCATTGTGTTTTTCCTGATAAGGTTTAACGAAGCGCATCCATCGTCGCAAAGATATCCAAAGAAAATATATATGGTTGTACTCTTTTTCCTACGATTAGATTTTTCTCACGAGGTTTTATTGTCAAGGTTTTAACGAGGCAACACTTGTCCCGATGAAGTTCCAAAACATCATCTCACCAAACCGATGAAGTTCCCAAAATTCATGTCACCAAATGGAGATTTTGAAAAATCGATTGCTTGTGCAAATAAAATGTTATAAATATATTGTTATTATAGATAGATGATTATCCTTATCTATATAGATTTTGTAAGATGAATATAAAGACGTTAAAAGATAATATTTGTATTATGTTATTTCCTCGTGTTTGCACGTCTATTCTCATATTTCTCTCTACCGGCCGCCATCTCTCAATTTGTCACAAGATTTATAACAAGTTCAATTGTCACTTTACATGGAATGCCTTAAAAACCATGCCGAGTTGAAAGGGAAGCCGGACGGTTGTCAGCGGTTCCAGGAGGATTGGGGGGTCAACGAAAATACTTGTGCCGTCTGCAAATGCCACCGGGGTTACCACAGGAAGGTGATCGAAACCGCTCCGGTTCGCTACGTGACTGAGGTTGTGTACACCAAATGCCACAAGATTCATAATTTCAACGTGTTGAATTCGGTGGATGGCTGCCAAGAATTCATGCCCCTCCGTGGAGATACCCTCACCTGCGCCGTTTGCGGCTGTCACAAGGGCTTCCACCGCAATGAGATAACCAAAGAAAGAAAAATCCTCTGATCAAACATATGAATAATATATATAATTCCAAGATTGGTACGGGTAATGCTTTTTTTTTTTTTTTGTTGGTTGTGAAATTCTGTATTCTTATGTATGTTTTGCTTGATGGAGAATTATTGTGTGAGATCATCGATCTTATACTTCTCTTGCTTCTAGTCCGCGATCTTTTGTTTTTATTAGAAACTTTTGTACGTTAATGTTGGAAAAAATCCTCAAAACCCCGATCTTCTATTTAAATGATCCATGACGCGGTGTTTTACTTTCTTGTTTAATTTATGGAATTAAATCACGATTTCAAAATAATTTTTGTTCTTGTGGTTATAAGGGGTTGTTTCTATTTGTCAAATTTGGTACGGCGTATACATTTTTAAAGTTTGATTTACAATATTTTGTTCCTTTCATCCCTCGAAAATTGAATTATATATCCTTGCATTTCCTTTATTACGTTTTGGGTTAATAAAATAATAATAATAATAATAATAATTGGCCTCTCATCTTACATATGGTACTGAGTTTTAAATAATAATAATAATAATAATAGTCGACTCTTTCATTAATTTTTTAAAGAATTTGGGTTTGAGGTCCAGTTTTTGGAGTATCCAATATGTATTTCTATGCGTGAACGAAAAGTTTGAATTTTTTATGGATTAGATTGGGCTTTAAGTTGATGCCTTGTTGAATTTGCAGCGGCCTCTTCATCTGGTCTTGTTGAGTTTTATACAATGACTTTGTCGTTGCACTTGTTATTTGTAGGTATCCTCGTGCATGCACAAGGAAAAGCAATGCATCATCTTCAAGTATAAGTTCATATAGTTTTATGGTTGAAGAATAGCTCGTCGATAACTTGATATGTTATTTTTTTGTTTTGGATTTGCTTGGATTAACCAAGACGTACTATTATGTTTTAGTTTTTAATGATTATTAACCAAGAATTTTTAATTTATTTGTAACGAATTTGTTTCAGAGTCTCCATAAATTAGAAAAAAATATTTATTCGGGATATCGCTTCTCGATACGATGGTATCTTATCAGGACGAGAATTGGATAGGGTTATAGAACGGATCTCGACCCTATCCCACCCCTGATCATGAACGAGGAGAAAGAATTGAACTCGAAATTCCAAGTATGTAAATGATTTTCTTATAGAGTCCTACACAAATACAGAAACAAGTCTTTCCTAGGAACATGACTTTTTTAAATATATCTTGATAATATTTAATGATCATGATACACATAAATTTTTTATCAAGATAATATTTAATCTAAACAAATATCTATCTCAATATTTTTGATAATAGCACATAAATATTTAACATATATATGAAATATTTTGTCGAGAATGCAAAATCAATATTATAATAATCACGCTTAAGACAAAGATTATCAAAATTATAATAATAATCTTGCGGCCACAATATATCAGATTTGGACATCTAGGAATCGACTCCACTTCATTGGGCTTTTTGGGTTCGTTTGCTTGTTCATGTCCATGCTTACTGTACTATCAATTGTTTGCAATTCCAACTGCAGATATTTAATTAACTCACCATCAAATGCCAATTGCAAGTCCCGGGCTGCATTCACCTTAACTTTCTTACCAAACTCTGCTAGGACTACCTCCACTTGAACGCCCTTTCTAGACCCCCGGGCTTCATTCACCTTAACTTTTATATATTTATAATTGTACACTTATATATTTAATTAACTAAAATATATATTTATCTAATCAATTAATTTATCATCTATATTAATTTTCTTAAAAGCTAATAAAATAAAGAAGATGAGCTGCTATAATGAAACAAAAAAAAAAACTTAAAAGTTTCAATTTTTAAAAAAATTAAAAATTTAAAAAATTGTGATTGGAAGCAGACCCTCATTTTAATTTATTGTCTTTTTAAAATAAAAATGTTCCACAAGTACTAAATTTAAAGAAAAGGTGAAGCAACGAAAAAAAAATTAATTTAACGGATAAAATTAAATGAAATGACTAAAAATTGAAAAACGACTTGAATTTATTATTATTTTTCATACAACTCGAATTTATTAATTGATCGCAAAACAACAGTATTCTACAAATTTAACTAAATTAACCAGACAAAAAAATGGAAAAACTGCAATTTTGATCCTTTATGTTTGTCATTTTGCGATTTCGATCCTCTGTGTTTTCACATTTAAGTTTTAGTCTGCATGTTCCGATTTCTGTCAATTTCAGTCCTTGTTATTCAAAAATGATTAGGTTGCACTGCACACGTCAGCACTGTATTGGTGTCACATCAAAAAAAGATTAAAATTACCAAAAGAATAAAGATAACGAACTAAAACTGAAATATTAAAATATAAAAGATCAAAATCACAAAGTGACAAACACATATAACTAAAAAACAATTTTCCAAAAAAAATAATAAAAAAAAGAAAGCGTGCATTTGAGAGACACTTTCTCTCTCCTCAAAAATTAAAAATGTTTCAAAATTTTGAACCATTTTTATGTTTTTAACTCATGGTACCAATGAGGTCTTGGCTTAGTAGTCAAGACTGAGGCTCTAAGACCAAGAGGTCTAAGATTCGATTTCTGTTGACTGCGGGTTAGTATCCTAATTTATTTAGGTTGATTTAGTTAGTTTCTTTGCTCGTGACAAGCACGCCTCGAGTTCATGCTCAAGTCCTGTCGGTTGTGTGCGGGCAATTTCATTATTTAATATTACAATTTGATGTAATTCGATATTCGATGTACTTGTACTCAAAAAAAAAAAAAAAAACTCATGATACCAATGACAATGGGTTCATTTTTTGAGGTTATTTTTTGAACCCCAATTTTTGGACCTCCATTGGATGTGTAGAAATTTGAACCCCAATTTTTGGACCTCCATTGGATGTGTTGTATTTCTTGCCTTCAAAACGTGGGATCGGAGGAAGTTAAAAAAAATAGCAACTTTTTGATTTTATAAACCAGGAGTGATTATTTTAATTCAAAGAAACAAACTGTTTTTCAGATATCTCATTTCATTTTTTTGACAATAAAAAAAATATCAACTTGACATGCACGTCGCGCATGCACACAAAAGCTAGTTATAATAAATAAGCATTGAACCATGCTAGTTTTCTAGAGTTTAATTAATAAAACTATTTAAAAAACTAAAATGTGGATATAGTTGAATTTTAGTAATTTTTGGAGTTAAAAGCAAAATAAAACTACTTTTCAATTGAATCATGCATTAATTAATTAATTTACAATAAATCATATATCAAAATTCAATTTATCAATAAATTGGTACGGAAATACCATTTACTCGATCAAATATAATATTTTTTTTGGGGTTAAAAGATTAATATTTAAACGAATAAATTAAAAAAATAATTTATATGTGAGTTCAAATTAGTTGTCACTTTAATTATAATATAGTTGTGACTTTCCATTCCTATATCATACCAAACATTGGTATAGAAAATGAAATACTCATTTGATTCTCATCTAAATATTCCATTGTACCAAATTAAGTATGAACATGCCCTTATTGTTACAATATTAATTTGTATCTTAAAAAGACTGATTTTATCAAATAAAAATTTATTTTTGATCCTCTGACCAAGAAACGTACCCAAAAGTCAACTAATTACTTCCCTTGATCTGATCGTCAACTGATAATTAACTTGCAGAAGGAGATATAAAAAGTTTTATAAGAAAAATATTGAGCGTAAAAAGTCAAAAATAAGCTATGGAAAAAGTTTATAAAAGTCCACAAAATTCTTGAAAAAAGTATACAAAAATCAGCGTATTTTTTTTTAATTTCAAAATCTATAAATAAAAGTCACTTAAAATCTATCAACTCCATAAAAATCCATCCCTTTTAAAAAATCATTAAAAATAGCGTTTGAAAAAAACTATAGGAGACACTTCCTCGGTTTTTCTTTGGCAAAACCAAACACTACCTAAAACTAAAAGTCTAGATTGATAAAATGATAAACAATATTTACTATTGAATAAATATTCATCATACACTGCTTTGCTTTGCTACTGGTTGCTTTTAAAAAAAGACTCAGTTGGTATTGTTGGTGGTCAACGTTATGGAGAAAGAATCTTACATGGAATGCCTTAAGAACCATGCCGATTTGAATGGGAAGCCGGACGGTTGTCAGCAGTTCCAGGAGGGTTGGCACTACGAAACTACTTGTGCCGTCTGCGATTGCAACCGGGGTTACCACAGGAAAGTCATCGAAACCACTCCGGTCAGCTACGTGACTGAGGTTGTGTACACCAAATGCCACAAGATTCATAATTTCGACTTGTTGAATTCGGTGGATGGCTGCCAAGAGTTCATGCCCCACGCCGGAGATGCCCTCATCTGCGCCGTCTGCAGCTGCCACAAGGGCTTCCACCGCAATGAGATAACCAAAGTTAAAAAAAGCAACATATGAATAGTTCCAAGATTGGTACCGGTAATGCTTTTTATTTGTCGGTTGTTTGTGATCTTATGCTTCTCTTGCTTTGAGTCGGTGATCTTATGTTTTTATTAGATTATAAACTTTTGTGTGTTGTGTTAAGTTATTTATCATGAATGAGGAGAATGAATTGAACTCGAAATTTTAACACGAACACAAATTTCCTCACGCAAACATTTGAGTTTCTGACCAGAACTTCACGATGCTGTACATTTGTTGATATACTAGTCCCATATTTGAGGACATGTTGAACTTAGACTTAACTCGTCTCTGGTTGAGTTCTCATTAACTTGCTCCCATTTTACATGCCTGCTGGCTTTAAAGTATTCCGCTCAAAAAGCCCCTGCAAACAGAACACAAATTTTCAATGAAACTGATCTCAATCGATGGATGTGAATATAATGATTGCATAATCTCACCATATTCCAGTAGCTCTCGAGACTTGGCTTCTGCAAGAAACAAACAGGACGTAATCAAGAAACAATCGAGATCAAATGCCAGTAACAAGGAGACAGTTCTCAAACAGGACGTCTGTTACCTTGTTTTTCCCTCAAACACATCATTGATCTCATCGCCGCTTGGCCTTTTCGCAAAGGTTTCCAAGATTGTGTATTTCTCCTTCTTGGATGATTCGTCCACCCTTTTGTACAACTCGTACTCGTAAGGATAAGACATTCTGATAAGGCAAGTGAAACCGTGAATGAACTTAGGTAAGGTGTTTGGCGAACTTCATCTAAGTTTTACTACCATAGCATATGTTCGATAGCTTTAGAAACTTTGATGAAGCATGCTATGTAATTGCTTGAATGTAAGACAAGTAGAAGGGTAAAGGAGGAGGCGGTGATATCGAAAGATTAGTCAACACAAAACTGACCTGAGAGCACCCATTATGGGATATTGTGTCCCTGAATAATAGAGGAGCCGAAAGTGGTAGCATATCTCAAAGGAAGCAGCATATTCCAATCTATTCTCGCGGCCCATCGTCTTGCATATCAATAGCAAATAAGAAATCTGCTAAAACACAGAGCAGTAACTGATGGTTAGGTACTTACTTGCATGACGCCACTCGAACTTGGTATGTCCTAACAATTTAAAAAAGCATTGCGTCAGGGTTTAGATTCAAACATTGATATGCATAACAGAAAAAGGAAGAGGAGTTCAAATTTTGTGAACTAACCCCGAGTCTGGGATTGACAAGAATGACCGGACGAGGTCCAGCAGCATCAGTCATTGCTCTTAAATCCTGCATTATTAGACACCAAGAATAATGCAAGAAAAAACAATTTAATATTTGTAGAAGAGTTTCTTTCAGGAACAAAATCAAAACTATTTCTCAAATCCCTTACACCAATTATACAGTTT